>NC_086448.1:595951786-597263661 GCF_028390025.1 Pseudophryne corroboree
GTGCAAACTGATGGGAATTAATAGCAAGCTACATCCTCTGTACCGACCACAGGCGAGTGCGAAGGTAGAGAGAGTGAACAGCACTATTAAGAACAAGCTGAGCAGAGTAATGGCTGAAACTGGATTGTTATTACCAGAAGCTTTGCCACTAGTGTTGTACAGCATCAGAACCACTCCCAGGTCTCCACTTAACTTATCACCCTTTGAAATTCTTTTTGGTCGACAACCTCATGTTGTTATTAGCCACGGCTGTGGCTCATTCCTGTTTTGCATGTCAGTTAGGTATTTTATGTTATTCTTCTGTTCATGTTCCCCGTGGGTGTCATGGGGTGCTCGGAGCTCACCCTTAAGGAGGGGATACTGTTATGAACCACAGGTAGTGGTTCATTCCTATTTTATGTTTATAAGTTGTTTTGCAGGCCAGGATTTCCCGTTGCTCTGTTTAAGAATACTCTTGTTTGCTGCCGCTGGTGAGTCTATGTAATTGCAGCTTGTTCCCATGTGTTCAGCCTCACCTGGCTGCTAATTGCATCTTGTCAGTTTGGAGTCATGCAACAGGGCAGCTGCATGACATTATTAATTAGGCCTCTCTGTTATATGCTGGCTCAGTGTAATTCACAGACGCTGGTGATATTTCTAGGTTTCCAGTCTGCTTGAGTTCTGAGCTTGTTCCTGCCAGTTCCTGAGCTCCTGTGTAGCAGTGTCTGTCGAGCTGCTTCCTGTGTCGATTCCTGTGTCAGTCCCTGTGTCGATTCCTGTGTCTGATCCCGTGTCCTGCCGTGAAGTGTTCCTGTCCAGAAGTCCTGTGGCTTTGCCTATGCCTGGTCGAGTTTCTGGCTTCTTGGTGTCCACCGGTCTGTCGTTTGGGATTCTGCCTGTCCTCCAGTTCTGAGAGTCTGTGTCGGCAGCATTGGGGGTTCCTGTCCGTTTGCCAGTATTCGTACCGGTTCCGTGAGTAGCGGCTCTGCCGCGTCCATCGGCCTAGGCCGCTGTATTCCGTTATTATTTCTGTCACTGCTGTTTTGCAGAGGGTTCTGCTTATGCTGTCACCGCCTGTATACAAAAGTATTGTATCGGCGTGTGGTCAGCATTTCCTTTGTTGTTCTTTTCCTTTGGCGGCAAGCCGCACATACTTTGGTTTTAGGTTTGTTAGTAGCCCCTGGCCTTGTTGTTTAGTTAGAGGGCCCCTTGTTATCACCCTGTCTCGGTTCACTCTTTGTCTCTCATTAAGACCTGAGGGGGCATCGAAGTTGGGCAGACGTAATCCGCCCTTCAAACGCGGCTGCCATGGGCTCAAGCAACCATAGTCTCGCAAGAGTGTACTGACAGCATGGGCGAGACAACGGAGATAGAGCGCCAGGGGCTATTCCTTTTCCATTCCCCTTTCCCAGCATTAAGTCCTGGTGCTCTGGACTCACTTCATAACATCTCCCTTGTTCTGAGCACCAGGAACCTAACATTATCACCAGCCATACCACAAAAAAGAAATAAAACTTTTTTCTTTTTTGGCCCAGTCCAGTGTCTAGTTTAGAATCCAGTCCGGTGTTTACAATCCAGTCCGGGGTTTAGAATCCAGTCCGGTGTTTTTTTTTTTTTTAATCCAGTCCGGTGTTTAAAAAAAAAAAAAACAGTCTTGTTTTGTCTAGTTTAAAAATTCTGTCTTGCCGTGTCTAGTCTTGCCGTGTCTAGTCTTGTCTTGTCTAGTCTTGCCTTGTCTAGTCTTGCCTTGTCTAGTCTTGCCTTGTCTAGTTTTAAATCCTGCTATGTCTACTATGCAAGCCCTGCAGGCATCTCTCTCAGCCCTGAACTCTGCTTTCAGTGCTTTGAGACCAGAGTGACTAGAAGTTTTGCAGCAATCCTTAAAGCAACTGCAAAACCTTCTGACTAAAATCTTGCTCATCTTGCCAGAAGTCGTTGAGAGTACATCTATCTCTAAAGAGATGCTTGTTCACAGTATGGTGACAAGAGAATCCTCTGGTTTAATTGAAGAGAAAAGGTTTAAAAGTTTTCTGCGGCCCAGTCTCTCAGAAGAGGAGCATCTGCGTCGCAGAAACTTAAACTTATGCCTATATTGTGGGGGTTTAGGCCACTACCTGCAGACCTGTGAGTTGCGCAAGCCAAAGTGTGGTGACGAGTCTTGCCCTCTGGCAAAGTTGAGTCAGGATACAAGACCTACTCCTGTCTCTACTGTGGCAGAGGTACTTGTCACACAACCCACACCAAAAAGCTCTCTGTACTATAATTGGGGTCCTTGGGCAAGGGAGCTCCATTATAGATTCAGGAATCAAAAGAGAATGTTTCTCTCCTCTCTTGAGGTTCCTGTTGAAGCAGAGTTGCAAGCCCCTGGAGTGGTGCCCAATGCCAAGGTTCCTGGAGTGGTGCCCGATGCCCAGGTTCCTGGAGTGGTGCCCATTGCCCAGGGTCCTGGAGTGGTGCCCGTTGCCCAGGGTCCTGGAGTGGTGCCCATTGCCCAGGGTCCTGGAGTGGTGCCCGTTGCCCAGGGTCCTGGAGTGGTGCCCATTGCCCAGGGTCCTGGAGTGGTGCCCGTTGCCCAGGGTCCTGGAATGGTGCCCGTTGCCCAGGGTCCTGGAGAGGTGCCCGATGCTCAGGATCTTGGTGCGGTACCCAATGCCCAGAGTGCTGGAGCGGTGCCCGATGCCCAGAGTGCTGGAGCGGTGCCCGATGCCCAGAGTGCTGGAACAGTACCCGATGCCCAGAGCGCTGGAGCGGTACCCGATGCTCTAGCTTATAGAGGGACATCAAATATTATAGCTCAGGTTTCCATACCAGAAGGGGTCTCAGAAGCTGTTACCCCAGGTAGGGACTTGAAGAGCGCAACCCCAGAAAGGGTATCTAAAACCATAGTTCTAGAAGGGAACTCGAGAAGCAAAACCCCAGAAGGGATCTTTGAAGTAATATCCCCAAGTGGGGTCTCGAGAGACGCAGCCTCAAAGAAGGGTCTAGAGGTTGCTTCCCCAGGAAAGAACTTAAGAGGCATAGCATTTGTAGAGGTTCTGAAGGTTATAGCTTCAGCAAAAGTCCTGGAAGTCATAGTCCCGGGAGAAGTTTCGATAATTATCGACTCAGAGAGGGAGGCCAATGGCTCACTCCCAGTGAGGGAAGCCGATGGCTCGGTCCCAGTGAGGGAAACCGATGGCTCGGTCCCAGTGGGGGAGGCCGACGGCTCGGTCCCAGTAAAAGAATCCGAGGTGCTGACCCCAGCGGGGTTCCCGGAGGCCACTGCCCCAGCGGGGTTCCCGGAGGCCACTGCCCCGGGTGGGGTTCAGAAAGTCACTGCCCTGGGTGGGGTTCAGAAAGTCACTGCCGCGGGTGGGGTTCAGAAAGTCACTGCCCCGGGTGGGGTTCAGAAAGTCACTGCCCCGGGTGGGGTTCAGAGAGTCTCAGCCTCGAGTAAGGTCAATAGTGACCAGGTCCTAGCAAAGCACTCCAGTCAGTCAGATGGGAAGGAAACAGATCCTGACTCTGTTGATATCTCAACATCCATAATCTTTGATGGGGACTTAGCACAATTTCTGACGCTTTACAAACACTATTACATTATTATGTTGTCTAGACCATTTCTAGGCATCACTTTAGAGAACCTTGCGCTCTATCTGATTTATTCTTTTAGAGGAGAGCCTTTTGAGTGGGCGACCAGCCTAATGAAAGCTGAAGATCCCATTCTTCAGGATCCCCCAGCATTCTGTGATGCAATTATTAAAAGATATGGTTCCAAAGAAATTGGTTCAGGTTCCTCTAAGTCACCCGTCTTGTCTGCTGAGAGTCCACCAAATACTGTAAACTCGGCACAAGAGTCTCAGCCCATTGTTTTGACTGCAGGATGTGCTTTTCTAAATTCTTCTTCTAATAGGAGTACTTTGCCAGAAAGTTCAGCTCCCAAGGGTAAGAAACCTATCTCTGATTTGAACGCAGCCTTGCTGGGTTGTACCATCAGTTCAGACAATGTTTGGGGAATTACCCTGGTCAGACCTAAAGAGCTTTGTAAAAAGAAGAAGAAGAAAAGGAAATAATTTTTGACTCTTGCCTTGATAAAAAAAAAAAAGATTTTTTTTCCTTGTCTTGTGTCCAGTGGCCACCGTCAAGGGGAGGGCACTGTTACAAGCTGTTGTTGCAGCTTGTTTCTGTTTTCTTGTCTGTTAGACCAGTGTGTCAGGTTTTTTTTTGTATCCCTTGTTTTGGATAGTCTGTATTTTGGGGTCCTTTGACCCCTCCTCGAGGGGGGGTACTGTTATGAGCCACGACTGTGGCTCATTCCTGTTTTGCATGTCAGTTAGGTATTTTATGTTATTCTTCTGTTCATGTTCCCCGTGGGTGTCATGGGGTGCTCGGAGCTCACCCTTAAGGAGGGGATACTGTTATGAACCACAGGCAGTGGTTCATTCCTATTTTATGTTTATAAGTTGTTTTGCAGGCCAGGATTTCCCGTTGCTCTGTTTAAGAATACTCTTGGTTGCTGCCACTGGTGAGTCTGTGTAATTGCAGCTTGTTCCAATGTGTTCAGCCTCACCTGGCTGCTAATTGCATCTTGTCAGTTTGGAGTCATGCAACAGGGCAGCTGCATGACATTATTAATTAGGCCTCTCTGTTATATGCTGGCTCAGTGCAATTCACAGATGCTGGTGATATTTCTAGGTTTCCAGTCTGCTTGAGTTCTGAGCTTGTTCCTGCCAGTTCCTGAGCTCCTGTGTAGCAGTGTCTGTCGAGCTGCTTCCTGTGTCGATTCCTGTGTCAGTCCCTGTGTCGATTCCTGTGTCTGATCCCGTGTCCTGCCGTGAAGCGTTCCTGTCCAGAAGTCCTGTGGCTTTGCCTATGCCTGGTCGAGTTTCTGGCTTCTTGGTGTCCAAGAAGCCAGAAACTGTCTGTCGTTTGGGATTCTGCCTGTCCTCCAGTTCTGAGAGTCTGTGTCGGCAGCATTGGGGGTTCCTGTCCATTTGCCAGTATTCGTACCGGTTCCGTGAGTAGCGGCTCTGCCGCATCCGTCGGCCTAGGCCGCTGTATTCCGTTATTATTTCTGTCACTGGTGTTTTGCAGAGGGTTCTGCTTATGCTGTCACCGCCGGTATACAAAAGTATTGTGTCGGCGTGTGGTCAGCATTTCCTTTGTTGTTCTTTTCCTTTGGCGGCAAGCCGCATATACTTTGGTTTTAGGTTTGTTGGTAGCCCCTGGCCTTGTTGTTTAGTTAGAGGGCCCCTTGTTATCACCCTGTCTCGGTTCACTCTTTGTCTCTCATTAAGACCTGAGGGGGCATCGAAGTTGGGCAGACGTAATCCGCCCTTCAAACGCGGCTGCCATGGGCTCAAGCAACCATAGTCTCGCAAGAGTGTACTGACAGCACGGGCGAGACAACGGAGATAGGGTGCCAGGGGCTATTCCCTTTCAATTCCCCTTTCCCAGCATTACGTCCTGGTGCTCTGGACTCACTTCATAACATCTCCCTTGTTCTGAGCACCAGGAACCTAACACATGTAATGATAGACCCCCAGGATGATTTGACTGTGAAATATTTGGTTGGGATGAGCCAGCAGCTGAGAAACCAACAAAGAAATCTAAAGCTGGTGATTTCTGACCTACCGAACAGTAATTGTCATGACATTGAGCCTGGGGATTATGTGATGTTTCGAAATTTCTTACGCTCAGGTTGCCTCATAGACAGGTGGGAAGGACCATATCAAGTCTTGTTAACCAGCACGACAGCACTAAAGGTCGCCGAAAGAGAAACTTGGCTCCACTCGTCCCACTGCAAGAAGGTCGCTGACCCGGAAGAGAACTCGTGACAAAGTAGTTTGGTAACTGTTTGTTCAAAGTGAACTGTGTATTCCAAGTGAACTGTGTATTCAAAGAGCAAGCCAAAGAGAACCTCGTATCACTAGAGTGTTTGTTCCGGGAAAGATGAGAGGCAGAACTGTTGAAAGGCAGCTGAGCACGGAGAGCAACAAGATCTAGGACGGTTGTCGCACCATTTTCTTTTTTCACCTCCCCCTGCATTTTCCGTTCTTTCCTACTCCTTGTTTTCCTTCTTTCCCCTAATGAAATGGATCTATCACAAGAGACTGCGTTTCAGGTTCTGCTAGTAATTCTGTTTTTGATCAGGACAATTTGCTTTGGTGAGGGTCCCAGAGAGGTCGAGCGTGGATCTGGAATGGGTTCTGATGGCAAGTACGAATTTGTAGGATCTCAGGAGCAGCACATCACTCGAGTAAAGGCTGGTATCAGTAAGCGCTCTGGTAGTCATGGAGCTCGGAGGCATGGTGAAGGGTTATTGTCTGATGAATATTGTATTTGTAGGAACTGTGAGAATATAGTAGAGGATGGGTGCATCCAGAGATGTCAGTCCAACCTTAATATCGACATGGACCGCCATCAGTTGAGTGATTACCACTCATTAGTGGGTAAGGTCTTAAACCAGACAGAATTATGGGTGTGCTCACAAGTACCTCAAGGTCAGAGTAAGTCAGGATTAGTACCATACCCTTTAGCAATAGATGAGGTACTCGAATTATGGGGTGGGAGACTGGTGGACAAAAAATTCAATATCTCTAGGCCCCCTATTTTGAAGCTCCACCAGTATCATGTAGACAGGTCCTTATTGTGTTTTAATATTTCCAATTACCGAAAACCAGGAAATTGGGAAGTGACGTGGAATAACCAATGACCTTTTCACACCGAGCTGATAAGATACCCATAGACTCTGAACTTGTACGACAAATAGCCAACAGTGGGAGGTATTTTCGGTTTAGGTATACCCGTGGAAGCAAGACCATGTGGGTTGGAAAAGTATCGTCAGGGTATTGTGCCCATATCATCCAGCCCGATACTTGTACTGAGCAGATGGGAGAAGAAGGGATTGGTTTCTTTACTTGGAAAGTTTGCATTATGGTGATGTTACATTTTGTCCCCTATGTTCTCCCAGATGATGCCTATTTCATATGTGGGAGGAAAGCATACAAGTGGCTTGCCCCGAGCTCAAAGGGATTGTGTTATATTGGGAGAGTACTACCAGAGGTCATGACCATAACCCATGATAAAATGAAAGACGTTCACCGCAGTGCTCAGACTCCTTATACTCATACTCACTATGAACACATCATCAAGAGACACCTCATAGATAGGACAGAGCACACAGCCTCTGATTTGATCCACGAACCCACCGGGATTCAGTTCCATCTCGCATTAGACATCACCCGTACTGCCAGAGGAACTATAAATTATAGGTATATCCATGCGCTAGCGAACTTGATAGATAATATCACTGAGATGTATGATGACACCTTCAGGTATACGGGAACGGAGTTACAAGCCTACAAGAAGGAACTGATCCAGCACAGGATGGTCCTTAATTACGTCACAGCCATGACATGTGGGTACTGTGTTACTCTGGCAACTCAATATGGCGTGAAGTGCTGTACATATATTACGAACAGCAATGACGACCCCACGGAGATCATCAATCAGAAGATAGACGAGATCTTGCAGTTGAAGTGGGAGTTTAGGAGGAAGCACAACCTTACCTAAGCGACTGTGGGTAATGAACTGACTGGCTGTGTCTCATGGTTGAACCCAATCAAATTGTTCTCAGGTTTAGAAGAGTGGGCTCAAAATGTCATTATGTGTGTGGGGAAGTTTCTCCTTTGTATCCTGGGAATCATCATAATTATTGGTTTGATATTTAGGTGTGTTCAAATTCTAACGCGGCGCAAGCGCAGCACAAATTTGATGAGTCTAAGGAGTGAGGGCGCTGTTACAGCAGCAGATTTAATTTATGATCCATCCATAGAGACAGCGTTATGATAAGGATTGCAAATGAATTTCATGGCCTGTTTCTTTCACCAGTTTTTCTTTGTCTCCCCATCTGCCCAGATACATCCAACCGGAAAAGACGTCAGCCCTACCTAAAATGTTTATGTGAATGTATTTTTATAAATGTCTTATCTTCATCTCTGCAACCTCCAGTTAATGGCACACATAGTCGACAGGTGATATCCACATATACTAGCACTCATGTATGTTCCCCCTCCATGTATCATCAACTAAATGTGCACCCCATTTGTTGAAACAAGAAGCCGAAAAGAGCTCGTTAGCGTTTGTTGGCCCATTTACAGACCCTTAATATGGGATGAGAAGGATTTAATGTATACTTCGCAATACCTCGAAGCTTATTTAGAACATATATGGCACGATTATACATGCCCCTTAGACATTGATTCATACATACATGCTTTTTACTATCCCACTAGGCTATACATTTCCCACCTATAACTCTCCCCGATCATCCAAGCTTTTGTATATATTGTATAGGTAATATTTTTTTCTGTTTATTGATTAGTTAGTGGCAGTTATTGGTGACTATCAAAGGGTGGACTGTCGAAGTCGGGAAAATATTACAGTACACACATCACGTACAAACACCACATAGATGGCCTCCGTGCGCGTACTTTTTTGGCCGTGCGTGCACATATTCACAATTTGCGTATGGTCGCTCCCGCGGTCCTGCATATTAGTGCGTGGTATGAGTAATTACTGTGGAATTTGTACTCGAAGAAAAGCCACAAAGACATATAATATATCTAATCCATATATTGCATAATTCACCCACTGTCTGCTTTCTCTTCTAATAGCATGAAGATGGGTCACATATAAATTATACTCCCAGAGACTCAAATACAATGGCCTTATTTACACAAAGCTTTGAAATCCTATGAAGAAGGCAAATACCTTTGTTTACCCCTATTATTCTAGAGTAGCCTAGTTTCTGTCGAAGACAATAAATACTGGATTGTCATTGTCTTATCTGAATATACAGGAACCTAGTTTGGCTGAAGAGAAACTCAATTAGCAATAGCTAACAAAATTACAAACCAGACATTTAGAAATCTGAATGAGGTAATAACATTCATAGTCTAAACTCTTGGAGATATATATATATATATATATATATATATATATGATACCTAACAAATTGTAATAGCAGGAGTGTGTGTATGTATATATATATATATATATATGTGTGTGTGTGTGTGTGTGTGTGTGTGTGTATGTATGTGTATATAGATATATATATGGATATATGTATATCTTGAGGATGGAAATAGATAATTAGATAATCATATCATGTGTGGGATCATATTGTTCAGAGTCACGTAAACATTAATTTGGTGGGAATAAAAATATTATCATATATTACAACATTAAGTTATTAATAATACCTGATTGATGTATGATTAATGTGATGGGTTTAACTGGTCATGGGGTGGGAACTCAGATGCAAACAACAGAAATCACATCTTAAGTCTTAGCCATCGCCCACTTCTTGAGCTGACCAATGATCCCCGGTGATCAGGATATGTCCCACCCCTGAACCAATGGAAGAAGAGCACACAGTGTCTATTGTATTATGTTTTGATCCACTGTATAAAGAGCAAGCTGCATGCCAGGTCACTATCACAGACTCTGAAGGTCATCTACCTTGATGACTGAGGACCAGAATGGGAAGCGCAGGTGAAACCAAACACGTATGTACCATTGACTGTAGTCATTATTATATTGTATTGTATTATATGTTGGTGTGTTGGAACCCGGCATTTTAAATACAATCTGGTGTCATGTTTCCTTTCCCTGCTAAGGTTTAAAGTGTATTTACAGCCACTCGGGCTGCTGCATTGTGCTAACAGCGTGTTGGCCTGTGTACGCAAACTGTGTAGACACTACGCACTTTCGGCGTACATACGCAGAGAGCGTACACTGTACGACCTTGTGTACGTAAGGTTTATGAATAATATAAAGGTGAAAGGTTAATTACTGCGGCCGCAGCAGCTTAATATTAAAGTGTATCAAGCGTGTTTAAGGCATATGCTTTTTAGTCCTGTTAGTAAATCGACGTTTACAGGAGCTGTTACATTACATTCTAGGTTCACCTGTCCCTTTAAATTTAGAACAGAGCATTGTGTGTATCCCTATGGGAGTTGCAGCCACCTGTAGCAGAGCCAGGGCATGCTGCACATCAGCTAGAGTAGAGGGGATACCAGGCAACCCCACTGTAGAACAGGAGCAGAAGACTAGTAGGTTGCTGGACAGCAGAAGACTGGCACTCGCCTGCTACATAGCTGTAACCAGGACCAACACCACTGGACCTGGCAAGAAGAACCAGGCTCCAGCATGCTGCAACATTATCCCCTACCATAGGGGTTGGTACTGAACATCCGACAAGACCTATGGGGAAGTTTTCGTGAAACTTGCAAAGTACTCAGGACACATGAACATCTCAGAATTTTATGCTGCATACAAGAAAAGTTGCTACAAAATCTTTTACATCTACGTGCACTGATAGCTACCAGAATCTCATAAGAATCTGATCTGGCATTTTCTTCACCCTTGCTTGTCCGGTAAGATATGAAGCATGTGGCACATGGAGAAGTTTTGGACAAAGTTTAGCTGGAGTAAATACGTCCTAGCATGTACAGTATTTTTACCCTATCAGTCACAGAATGAAAGCAAGTCAGACCCAGAATAGGGTTATCTCTGTAGGGAACTTCTTTCCCGATAGTACAGAATGTGTGAGACAATGGCCTTGATATTTTTGTTTCCATGGTGATATGTGATTACAAGACAATCTAGTCGGGGGATAGTTCGTACAGTGAGCTGTTGGAGATAGAGTACATTTTTGTGGTCAATGAAGACTGTTACAAGGCATTGGTGCTCATGAACAGTAAGTAGTTCTTTAAATTTGAGAAAACACATTCTCGGCTTCAGAATAACAATTCTTGATATTCTGCGATTTTCTGGTGAGAGCTGTGATGAGAGCAACAACCACTGGATAATTTCTGAAGAGCAACCCTACTTTTGTGAAATTTGTATATTATCTCCCTATTTGTGTGGGTTTCCTCTGGGTACTCTGGTTTCCTTTAACAATCCAAAAATATACTGGTAGGTTAATTTGCTCCCTGCAAAAATTAATCCTAGTGTGTGCGTTTACATGGGCAGACTAGATGGGCCAGGTGGTTCTTATCTGCTATTACAATTCTATGCTTCTATGTTTCTATTACTCCATACAAAACCAGGAGCTTTGAATAACCCAATGCGTAGGAGCCATTTACCTCAAAGCATTTCTGATGTCAGTGAGGTCCCCAAGACAGGATTTGGGATTTTCTCTAATCATGAGTGCAAATATGTAAGTGTAGCTAGGGAAGGCTCAAAATAACTGGGTTTTCAGCCATTGGAAGCACTTAAAAAGACATTAGCTCACTATTGAGAGCACCAAACTACAGGGTAAAACTCTGGGTCTGATTATAAATGGTGGCAGTAGTTATTTTGCTTCTGTGTACACCAAATATGCTGAGTGGAGACCACAAAGGCATTCCAAGCTCTTAAATTTCTTGTCTGTGATGAACTTCCCACTTGTACCAGAATCCAGTGAGGCCAAAAGTAACTTAAAAGATTTATTTAAGAGTAAGGAAACTTTAATGGAAAACTGTGACAAGACATTCCAGGTGTATCAAACTGAACTTAAACTAACCACCACTAGATTAGTTTGTCCTCTCTTGTTTCCCACACACATGGGACAATTTAAAGAGGTTTCCTTGCTCCCAGCAATATAGGTAGAGCTTTTACCCTTTCTCACTCCTCAGGAGAAAGTTGTGATTTCCTCATTTGCATGGGCTCTTTAGGGGTCTCAAGAGGGTTAGAAATTTAATAGGCTAAATCTGCTAAAGGAGGCAGGCAGATCAATATATAATAAGGTAATACAGTATTAAAACATTGAAAGCACAGTAGCCTTAATATATCAATACATGGGGTAAATTTACTAAGAATCGTATTTTCCCGTTTGAGGTCAAAGTTCAATCACGAATGACATCGAAAGTGTAAATATGCAACTTTTTGAATTGATTACGACTAATTTACTAAGCTGCCGTATTCTGCATTTTTGGTTTTTCCGATGTCGATGTCATTCGTTTTTTTAGGCAGTGTTTTACGTGAGTGACTTGTAAAACACTGCCGACTTTAATACAATGAATCTCGGCCGGATCTGAGAGATCCGTGCTGGGCTTCATTGTGCACCTTGTAAAAAAAATTAAAAATGTTTAAACGTAAAAAAAAAATTGCGTGGGGTCCCCCCTCCTAAGCCAAACCAGCCTCGGGCTCTTTGAGCCGGTCCTGGTTGCAAAAATATGGGGAAAAAATTGACAGGGGTTCCCCCATATTTAAACAACCAGCACCGGGCTCTGCGCCTGGTCCTGGTTCCAAAAATACGGGGGACAAAAAGCGTAGGGGTCCCCCGTATTTTTGAAACCAGCACCGGGCTCCACTAGCTGGACAGATAATGCCACAGTTGGGGGTCACTTTTATACAGTGCCTTGCGGCCGTGGCATAAAATATCCAACTAGTCACCCCTGGCCGGGGTACCCTGGGGGAGTGGGGACCCCTTCAATCAAGGGGTCCCCCCCCCAGCCACCCAAGGGCCAGGGGTGAAGCCAGAGGCTGTCCCCCCATCCAATGGGCTGCGGATGGGGGGCTGATTGCCTTTGTTGAAAGTTATGAATATTGTTTTTAGTAGCAGTACTACAAGTCCCAGCAAGCCTCCCCCGCAAGCTGGTACTTGGAGAACCACAAGTACCAGCATGCGGCGGAAAACCGGGCCCGCTGGTACCTGTAGTACTACTACTAAAAAAATACCCCAATAAAGACATTACACACACACCTTGAAAGTATAACTTTAATGCATACATACACACCACCATATACACATACTTACCTTATGTTCACACGAGGGTCGGTCCTCTTCTCCATGTAGAATCCAAGGTGTACCTGTTGAAAAAATCCTACTCACCAAATCCAGTGTAGAGGGCTCCTCGGGTAATCCATTTGTAATCCACGTACTTGTAAAAATAAAAAAACGGGACACCCGACCACGAACTGAAAGGGGCCCCATGTTTTCACATGGGACCCCTTTCCCCGAATGCCAGAAACCCCCTCTGACTGATGTCTAAGTGGGTTTCTTCAGCCAATCAGGGAGCGCCACGTTGTGGCACCCACCTGATCGGCTGTGTGCTCCTGTACTGTCTGACAGGCGGCACACGGCAGTGTTACAATGTAGCACCTATGCACTCCATTGTTACCAATGGTGGGAACTTTGAGGTCAGCGGTTGACCGAAAGTGACCTCACCGCTGACCACAAAGTTCCCACCATTGGTTACAATGGAGCGCATAGGCGCTACATTGTAACACTGCCGTGTGCCGCCTGTCAGACAGTACAGGAGCACACAGCCGATCAGGTGGGTGCCACAACGTGGCGCTCCCTGATTGGCTGAAGAAACCCACTTAGACATCAGTCAGAGGGGGTTTCTGGCATTCGGGGAAAGGGGTCCCATGTGAAAACATGGGGCCCCTTTCAGTTCGTGGTCGGGTGTCCCGTTTTTTTATTTTTACAAGTACGTGGATTACAAATGGATTACCCGAGGAGCCCTCTACACTGGATTTGGTGAGTAGGATTTTTTCAACAGGTACACCTTGGATTCTACATGGAGAAGAGGACCGACCCTCGTGTGAACATAAGGTAAGTATGTGTATATGGTGGTGTGTATGTATGCATTAAAGTTATACTTTCAAGGTGTGTGTGTAATGTCTTTATTGGGGTATTTTTTTAGTAGTAGTACTACAGGTACCAGCGGGCCCGGTTTTCCGCCGCATGCTGGTACTTGTGGTTCTCCAAGTACCAGCTTGCGGGGGAGGCTTGCTGGGACTTGTAGTACTGCTACTAAAAACAATATTCATAACTTTCAACAAAGGCTATCAGCCCCCCATCCGCAGCCCATTGGATGGGGGGGACAGCCTCGGGCTTCACCCCTGGCCCTTGGGTGGCTGGGGGGGACCCCTTGATTGAAGGGGTCCCCACTCCCCCAGGGTACCCCGGCCAGGGGTGACTAGTTGGATATTTGATGCCACAGCCGCAAGGCACTGTATAAAAGTGACCCCCGGCTGTGGTATTATCTGTCCAGCTAGTGGAGCCCGGTGCTGGTTTCAAAAATACGGGGGACCCCTACGCTTTTTGTCCCCCATATTTTTGGAACCAGGACCAGGCGCAGAGCCCGGTGCTGGTTGTTTAAATATGGGGGAACCCCTGTCAATTTTTTCCCCATATTTTTGCAACCAGGGCCGGCTCAAAGAGCCCGAGGCTGGTTTGGTTTAGGAGGGGGGACCCCACGCATTTTTTTTTTTTAAAACTAAAACATTTCCCACCCCTTCCCACTGAAAAACATGCACGGATCTCATGGATCCATGCATGCCTATACAAACACGGGATAAAAAAGCAGGTCTGGTTTTTTTTAGCACTTTTTCACGATTTGTATTTCATCACGGCAGTGTTTGGCTATTGTCGGCAGTGTTTGTGTTTTGCACTTTTTAGTAAATTCCCGATTTCTACCAAATTGCAGGCGTATTTGACCGATGGTGTATTGATTCGTGATTTTTTCCTAGGACTTCCAAAATATTACGAATGCCCTCATCACTGCCGTGATTTTTGCTTAGTAAATTACCGAGATGACACTTTGAAGAAAAAACGGCATCTCGGTCAAAATCGGGACCTTAGTAAATATACCCCATGGTGTAATCATCCAGCCCTGATCTATTCAGTTAATATTAAAGGTGTTGCAACCACAGTAGCCTTATAATGTCATAAAATAGTGTGATCATCTAAAGTGCACAGCTAGTAGGCAACATCTCATCCATAGCCATGACACTATGTTGAGAACCATCTGGCAAGATGGAATCTCTAAACCTCCAGATAGAGGCTAACATATGAAATACCACTGTGAAAGATAGATTATCTGCTGTGCATCACAAATTAATTTAACTACCAGACCACCCATAAAGAGCAAGGCACACATTATAAGCTGCAGTCCCACTACAATAACTACTGTAAAACCTAAAGCTACACTAGAAAAAAAAAAAAAAAAGAGCTCCAACAAGAGTTAGACCATCATCAAACAAAATGCACCCCATCAGAATGGTAGCAAAGTATGAAAGTATCCAAGTGCACTATTCAAACATTACTTATTAGAATTGTAAGAAATGTTGCAATACATTTTGCATAACCTTGGCCAAGGTTATGGGGCGGGCTTATCCACCACGTCCAGTTAACCTCTTCATCAGGTAAGTCCCTAACATATATTATTATTATTATTAGATACCAAGTAAAGTGTTAAAGAGTGTTAGATAAGTGAGAGCAGCTACTACTGTATGTGTCAGGAGTGTTATTGGAGTGAATAATAAACATGTGAACAATGTTAAATGAATAAAAAATAGGTCAATTTCAATTAGCCGTGTAATCACAGTAATTTACCATGATTGCCGTTTTTAAAATTTTTTACCGCGAAAACTGGATTTTTACAGGTATGCACGCTCCCGCAATTCACCCTACTTAGTTCGCAAAAATGAGATTACCGCGAAAATTGTTGCAGAAAGTGAAAAGTGAAAAATAGGTATATGCCCCTACTCCCTCAAAAAGTGAACCTAACATTGGATAACAGAATAAAAGTTTATTATTGGTTATAATAAACATATTAATGGTACTTAAATAGGCTAAAATAGATGTTATATTTTTTTAAACAAATGTAAAAATTATAGAAACCTATTTTTTTCAGCAAAATAACTGATTAAATTAAATTTGGGGTACATAAAATGGGTATAAATATATATTTGTGTCATTTTTTGCAATTTAAAAAAATGTGGAAATAGACTGATTACTCCCAACTGCAATTCTAAAAACACTTGTCCCACTCATGAAGCACCCTAATACACCTGTCCCATACCTTTTACCCTAATTTCCATCATTTTTGCACTTTTTCATTTCAAAAATTACATCCTTATTAGCCTTTTAAAAAATAATTAAAACTTCTACGTGCCTAATTAGTCATTCAGGGGGTGTCCCAGGGGTTCAGAACCAAATTCTGACATTTTTAACTTAAAAAGGGTTATTCCCCAAGTTTGTCACCTGCTCAGAACTGGTGATTTGAAATTTGCTGTAAAATTATTGCAAATTCATTTTGGACAGAAAAAGATGCTGGAAAACCTCAGGGTCGATAGAAAGATAGATAGATAGATAGATAGATAGATAGATAGATAGATAGATAGATAGATAGATAGATAGATAAGGTAAAAAAAAGGACAAAAAAAACTCAAAACCACCACCAGAAGCTCCTGTTAACTGTCAATGGAGGGCAGCAGCCTCAGGTCCCTACATGTGGGATTATCACAGGAGCAGTTGGAAAAAGGACACAATGCTTACAGCAGTGACATTTCAAAAGGCATAAGGTCTACCAAGCCATGCATAGAGAAGCCAATCGCACACACTGTATGTGGAAGCAACCATGCCTATATGAAAATGATAGGGAAACATGGAATGGAATAACAGCAAATAACTGCATGTAAAGCATACTAAAGCAATAAAACTTAATAGCAAGTGATGGGCTCAGGCGTCAACCCGAGCACCCTGTATTAAACTCCCACTGGTGCGCATATAAACCACACAGCCAATGACATGGGGCATATCCGAGTGTCACCATATCTGGACATTGCCACAATAACCAGGACAAGACCAATTAACCCCATGTGATCAGCCCGCCACAGATCATGGAAATATACAGAAAAAAAGACTGCACTGCTCAACACAGAATCTCTACAGGTGGTAGAAAAATGCATCCATTGCCAGTACCTCCAAATGGTGCCACACCAACTAGAAGCCAGGGGAAAAGGTAGATGCAAAGCTGGCAGCACCGATCACATACCAACCCCTTTGTGGGTCACCACCATACATACAAAATCAAAAACCTTGGGGAGATCCTCATGCCATCATAAGCAATACCAGCAGGCTGTTTGCATTAAGGAATAGTGCACCAAAAATTTGATAGCCATAAGCTACATCAGCCCTGAACACATGCCAGTACCCATAGCCATGCAGTACGCTATGCAAGAGAAACCTAAGAGAAGGAGGAAAGTACAATGTAATTAATTGTTTTAATTACTTTTCTTTTTTGAAAGCAGCACACCATGCAAGAAAAACTGAAGAGTAGGAGTAATCACAAGGCATCTCAGAAATAGCGCATAAAAAGAGGAGCAAATGAGAAACAAACAGGTTCAGAAAAACTAAAGGTGCTCAGTAATGGATTCAACTTAGTCACATTAACACCCAGGCAAATCTTGTCATACAGGCCTGCCTATGAATATGGCAGCAAGAGAGCAAAAGCAGGACCAAGGCCCTAAGAAAGTGAAAATACAGTACAATAAGTAGCTCCATAGCTGTGTAAGTTGATGACATGGTATTTGCTGGAATGGAGCAGGAAAAAGATGGCAGAAATACAGTGTAACAACCCAACTAGCATCACAGCTGAGCACAATCATTGCACATAAACCCCATTACAGGGAAAATAAAAAAGGAGGAGGGGAGGAAAGCAGCCAAATTATATTGTAGCTCCTGTGAAACTCAAAATATGAGGCCAGAAGGAAGGCAAGATAAGTGCAATAACAAAATCAACAAACCCAGCAGAAATTACAAAACCAGTTAATTAAGGTGACTAATTATACCCCTTTCAGACATATGATCCAGGAATTTCATTGCTCAGACCCGGGATTTTCTCTTCAGCAACCTGGGGTTTTGTTCGAGAACCCCTTTCACACTACTCCACAGACCTGGAAAATTCCTGGGTTGGCCACTTTCAGACATAAGCTGTTTTTTCCAGTTTTGAAGGCAGTGTCATCATTTTAAGGGGATGGTTCAGGACCTGCTCCTCCTTCCAAAAGAACATGATAGACAGAATGGCAGTCTCTTCACTGGCATCCTCTGACACTGGCACACTACTCTGCACAGCTCTGTGTTCCTCTCATGTGTGGCGTTTGTTCACTGGCACTCTCTGGCACTGGCACCATTCTCTGTCCAGCTCTGTGTTCCTCTCCTGTGTGGCATCGGTCCCTCTCCGGCTGTCGCTGATGATGTCATTAGCAGGAATCAGGTGGCATTTCCTGGCCAATTAAAACAGTTTACATGTGGCCAGAGAGTAAATTCCCAGGTTGCATCATTCAGATTTAACCCAGGAAGTTAATTCGGGAAGAAAGACCTGGTAAAAACCCAGGTCAATTGCAGGGTTGGTGACCCAGGAACACGTTCCCTGGTTGGTGCCTTTCAGACATACCAAAATCCCGTGTTGATGTACGTTCATGTGCAAAATTCCAGGATTTTGGAGTATGTCTGAAAGGGGTATTAGTGACTTGAGCATGCTAACCTTCCAGCACCAAGGACAGGGAAACACTGCCAATGCAACCTCTCCAAAGATTCACTATCTAATAGTGCAGGTTAAAGTTATCAAGGAATAAGTAAGGGAGTGAACACGAGTAATAGGCCAAGAGTAGCAGGCACAAACAAAGGTGTTAAAGTAAGCACAATCAGAAAAGCAAATAGTTGGGGCACTGATAATTGTAAATATGTAATTAATACACATTCCAGTTAAATTACAAACATACGATGCCAAAGGAATGTGGCATAGGTTTGTATAGTACAAAAGGGGCCAACCCACTATGGGAAATCCTAGCTAGATTTTAGCAGACACAGGAGCAGAGAGCAAGGTAACAGGAATAAGGGCAAAAGTAACACAGAAGGTGTGTACACATAGGAGAATGTGGTAGTCTTATGTACACATAAAAACTATAATCCAGTTATGCAGAGGATCTCACTAGCATGTGATTGATTGTGAACACTGAGGACAGCATCATACCCACATCCCGGTATCTGATGGCTTAATGAAAGAAAGTGAGCAACTCAAAAAAATTACAATGAATTCAAATAAAACAGTACTGAAATAGTATGCAGCCATGCCCATAAAGTCAAAAAGTTCTCAACCATGGCCATCACATCACCATAAATGCATGCAGGTACTCGTTTGATATGTCGATAGTCATAGTCCACATCTATTTATCCTAGTGCTAACCGCACATTGCATCAGTCAGTGGCAAGACAAAAAGCAAGTCAGGCATAGTATTCAAACTGGTCTCAATATCCCGGAAAGAGAGCCTATGCCACAGAACATAAAACTTTCTGTACATAGTAAATGGGGCATCAGGGGGAGAATAACCCACTGCAGAATCAGGGCCACCCTCAGGGTCAGCATGGGGATGTGCCAGGCCAGCCACAGTCCACAGCAGATGGGCGGAAGGGCTCAGGGGATATTATCCACAAAAAGCAATGGACCCAAAGCTATACAGTAGGGACATACTAATCTGGAGTGGGACCGCAGAGGGAAAATTACACTGGAGAACACATTTTTGTATAGACCCAGTGGGCCACAAATCAATAGCGATTTTTTTTACATTTATATATTTATTAATTTATAATATTTATTCATTTTAATGTCTGCAGAAAACATGAGTGCCAATTGCACCTTAAGAGGTAAGAGGCTCAGTATTGACTGGAGTCTCCAGAAGCATGGTCAGCAGGGCATCAAAATGATGCCTACATAAAGCTTGAGTAAGCCCACCTACCAGAGGGGAAGAAGGCCCTGGTTGGTGGGCTCAATTAAGCTGCATGCATAATTTTGATGCTGTGCTGAGCATGCTTCTGAAGATTCCAGTCAATATTGAGCCTCTTGCCTCTTGAGCTGAGTGGATCAAGCAAATAAAATAGAAATGAGAGTGGACAGTTGCGCTTCACAAAATATGACCCCACAAGTCAAAAATAAATCCTATGATCTTACTGTATACAAATAAACATCTCTTAATTCAGCTGATGAGAAACATGTTATTCATCCAATGGAGTTAATGGTATTCACCTTGTTAGTGTTTCAAATGTAAAAAAAAAATGTAAATACCCTACTCTCAACTGAGCAGGTAGCATCATATGCATAAAGGTTTTTGTTTTTTTTGCAGCATCTGTGCATGGATGAACAACAGAGAATGATAAAAGTACCTGGTTATACAGGAATCTTATTATACAGGAGCTCTGCGCTGATAGGCTGTGTGGGGCTGGCCTGTTACTCAAAGATCTCTCCACATAGTTGACCTCTATTAACCTGCGGTTAGCCACATTGTATTGGTTCCCATCATAAGGTATAAAGCAGATTTCTCTCCATTATAGCCTATGGAGAGAACTTTGAGTGACAGGATCTGCAAGCTGATTGGTTTACAGGAGTCACCTAGAAACCATCCATTCGTATAGTGGAAGTGTATGTGATCACACATACACTTCTACATGTCCACTGGTTCAGATTTGCAATTGTTTTACTTTTTTTTAACTCATGGGATGCCTACTATGGAATGAAGAGGACTGATCTATACTAGAATAGGTGAATATGTTTTTTTTTACAGCTACTGTGGATTTCTACCCTGAGAAGAGGAATGAAGTACAACAGGGGAATGTAGTCAAGTATGTGTGAGTATATGTTTGTATGTATGTATGTGTGTGAGTATGGAAGATTGTTTAATAAACTTGTACTATCTACGATGTGTGTGTATACTGTATTAATTTTAATATTTCTTTTACAGGGGACTACAGGTACCAGATGCCCTTTAATGCCCTGCATCCTGATACTTGTGGTTCCCCATTTTTTTACACTTAAAAGCTATCAACTCGACACCCACTGCCCACAGGTTCCGGGGATAGCATTGGGCTTCAGCCCTGGCCTTGTGTGCCCTGGAAGGGGGGTTCTTTTATTAGCTGGTCCCCACTCCCCCAGAAATTCCAGGACAGGGCTGACTAGTTGGGGGTATAATGCTATACCCGCCGTGACCAATACAAATGTGTTCCCCAGTTGTGGCACTACTCTCAGTGTTGGTTTCAAAGATCATTGCACCCAGTGTACTTTAATTCAAGTTTCATGTGCCTATCCTCTCTCACTGAGCAAAAATGTAAATATCAAGCAAAAAGTCAATTTTTGATCAATCCTTCCATCACCGTCCTCACAATTTTTACATTTGGCTTTTTTATGCTTTTGATTATTATTATTTTTTCTTACATTGGGCAAAGTGAAGGGCATTTAAGAATGCTTTACTCTGTCAAAGTCAAATGTCCTATCACTTTATACTGTACATATAGATTGTAATGCTAAAATGTTCCCTATAGAACATCCAATTTCAGTCACTTTGATCAGCTAAGTACAGTATTGACTACAAGTGGGTCTGCTGTTACTTTCACAACTGCCTCTATAGGGATATACAGTATAACTTTCTATGGGCGCAACACTGCTCCGCAGATATCATTATCATTTTTGTATTTACCATAAATAAATTATTTTAACTATTTTACTTTTAGTCCACAGTCTCCACTCTGATGAGTTTCCCCTGCCTTCTTTTCTTATTTGAATATTTATATTAGAAGACAGTTTGTGTATTAATTGTCCAATGAGGGATTTTTTTTGCACATAGTTTTTTTTTTTGCATAATTCATTATCCAATGATTGACTCTACCCTCTTAAGCCCCTAACTTTAAAGGGATGAATGCTGATTGCCTTTTTCCTTGCCTGTGCACAGTCACTGCTAAGGCAAGCTCAACCACTTCCATATGCTCATCAATAAGGGATCAATTTTATTCAGCCATGTCCTTCATTCCCCAAGTCTCAGCACTGTCACAATCTTTCCTACAGCTTAAACATCAGAAGCCTCTGTGAAATGTTTTCTTACATAACTTTACTAAGCATACTACCAAAATGCTAACCTGCGTACTATTCATCTCCTGTCTTATGTATTGTTACGCTCTAACTGACCTACCCATTACTGAGCTGTAAATGTTTCTATCCAACTTCAGTGTGGCTGCAAGTCTAATCATTTTACTAACACATCTCTCCTATATCAGTCTCTGCAGCTGTGTATTTCTGGCAGAATTCAATTAAACATTCTGGATTTTATATTCAAGGGCCCCAGTAATGCCACTTACTAACTCTCTTCATTTGGTGTATATGCCACACAATCTTATGTTTATTATCTCCCCAGATGTTTCCTATGCAGCACCTTTAATACAGAAGGCCAATCAGGAAGATTTTTTTAAGATATCTCCCCAAAAACACACACATTTAATCACATTTTATAGCCACCATGTATTCTTACTTATTGGTTTCTCACTATATACAAATCTCTCATACTGTTGATTATGCACTTTCTGTATATATGACTGGCCCTGTAATCAATATACTGTATGCTTTTACGGTAGTATATTCTGCAGATACGCACATGGTAGAGATATTACAAATAGTGCATCAAGATAAGATCTATTACTTACTGTATTTCGACTTCATTCATTTGGACTTTAACTTTTTTCTTACATTATGATCTCTTATACCATATTGATATATTATTCACTGAGGTTACTGTTTTTATTACATGTGTCATATTTGTGTTTTGTGTTTATGCAGTATGTTCTATTACATTAGTGGTAATAAAATATATAAGTGACAATTCAATAGGCGGCAAATTGTTTGCCCAGCCGAATCTGTGGGGCACTCTCTGCACTTTACGGTAGATGGATTTCAGACAAAAGTGTTTGCTACCCAGTAGGGTACTGAGCACTTTTGTGTGAATTGTTGACTTGTGCGACTTGCTGATTGTCATAGCGGAGCACACATTTACAGAAAATTGCTGGCGCTTGAATTGAAAAAGAAAATTGTTGGGGATAAGGGTTAAACATAGTATAAACACAGTTTCACCTGCGCCACATCCCGTTAGAATCTCTGCTTCAATTAGGTTCCTGTGCAGAACAGTTACTTTAATACCCCTTTCACATTGGCAAAATATTCCCAGGTTGTTGCCAGGTCCACCCGGGTCAAGGTGCAGTATAAAAGCGCCAAAGTGAATAACCTGGGTTGAGCAACCCTGCATTTCAACCTGGGTTAAAAGTAGGGTTAAACACAGGATATTCAACCAGGGTCTCAGAAAAAGATGCTGATTGGCTGTTTATGTGTCTGTTCAGAGCAGTTCCCAGCCCATCCTTTAATTTCCATTGAAACCTTATCAATGTGAGCAACAAATGTCCATTTTAAATCACATCACAGTGTATAACATGGGTGATCCGGGATCAGTGTGAAAGGCACCAACCAGGAAATAACCCAGCAATAAACTGGGTTGAAACTGCAATGTAAAAGGGTCTGAGGCTGCTGGGACCCGGGTCGGACCCAGGTTCAAAAGCCAGGTCTGACCTAGGTTTCCGATGTGAAAACTTTAGTAGTCAGGTTCCGTTGCATAACCTGGCCAGAGTCAAGTTTTGAAGAAGCATGATTAGACCACCAACTTTCAGTGCAATGCTGTGCACAGGAGGTCCAGCTGCACTAAAAAAGTTCACAAATTCCGTACATACAGTATAGTCATTTTGGACTTGAGGAGTCTGCACACTGCACACACCGAGTGTCAAGCGTCTGTTTTTTTTTATTTATTGCTTATCTCCCTGATGTCACATCAAGGTCATACATACCTTCATTTCTTTCTAGATTACTGATCTATACAATAGTGAAAACATGATCCAAATTCATCAAGTAGGTTTTTAGTGATGCCAAAACGAATAGACAGACAAAAATTCATATATTTTTCATCTCCATAGTTCATAAGCAGTCCTAGAAGTGTATTTCTCAAAAAAATTGCTATGCACAGACACAACCCTTACCATTTTATTATATCTATAGACAATGATAATAACAATAATAATAATAAGAAGAAGAAGAAGAAGAAGAAGAAGAAAAAGAAGAAGAAGAAACATTTGTATCACCTACCAGCAAATATGTGCAAACTCCATCGATTAGTGATCACTGCATTTAGAGATACTGAATTAGTATATTAGTGGGTTAAACTAATGGTAATATTTGAAAAGTTTTTATAAATGAAAAAGTCTGCATATCAAAACACCATCAATGGTCTGTATGCAAAAGATAATACACTAGCAGTAACATCATCATTGATATTACTAACAATAAATATTTCTTCCTCCAAAAATAAGGATGGTATTCTTACGGTGCTTGTTTTAGTTGTATAAGTGATATGCTGTGGAATACCACCTACCAAATAATAAGTATATATTGCACACATGGATGACCTATAACCATATTCAGATTGACATGATCATGTACAGTATATGTGATGACCTGTAAATTAAATACTAGATGAATTTTCACAAATTACCTCCTCAGTATATTCTCTCTATTAAAAATTTAACTTTGGATGAGTTATATTGTTTCTGTGCATGGTAAATGATGGCTGCTTAATTTCTCCACTGAAATTTAGATTTCAGTTTGAACACACCCCACCCAAATCTAATCTACATCTGCCCCACCTGCTGTGCTGCATGGTTTTTCCCAATTGCTAACTTGTTTGGTTTGCTAACAAACCGAAATAAGGCTCTTTGGTTGTAATAACAAACGCTTTGAAAAACAAATGACACGACTACTAGACTAGCGTTGTAGGTGATATGAAAGTAAGATAAAGTATTTAAATCAAATCATTGCATAGATCATTGAATACAGTTTACTTACAACATATTATAAACAGGATATCATAGTTCCAAAAAAATAGTTATAATTAATGCTTGTTTTGATGGTCAACAATCAAGGCAGGTACACATAATAGTAGCTACAGTAGTACAGGGTCATCTTTTCATATGGGCTAAATGGGCAGTTGCCCAAGGGCTCCAGGAGTATAAGAGCACTAGGTTGATAACTGAGGGTGATCTTTTTCCAGGGGTACCAGATTTTTTAAAATCATCCCTGGGGGATGATTTATAGGGAATGTGTGATGGATTGCATTACCTGGTGTAAGGAAGAGAGTTATTCGAAATTCAAGTAGCATATATTTTTATGCACAGTCACACTTATGGTAAACCATAAGTGACTTCATGAAATAGTAAACTTACAGCACTGCCCTTCTTAGCAGATGCTTTGTCCATCAGGGCAGGCTCTTTCTGTGATCATGGCAGATTTTTGTTTACTGTGACAACTTGATAACTTTGCATTAGGTAGCTGTTATGTAACTACAAAAATGAAGAAACCGTAAGCCTACAGATGTAGCCATGCTCATCATGGCTACATCCCGGGCGAGTCGCAACTTTTTAGGCACGCCTGTGTGCGCGTCTAGGGTGTGTGCACTCCTTGTTTCTTGGCATGGATAGACGTGCCTGCGCATTGCTATGCAGAGCTGCTTGGCTATACGTGGGCACGTCTAGCCATGCTGAGAGTGCCTGTATATATATATATATATATATATATATACACAGTATATGTGCATATTTGCATCTCTGTGCCTAGCAGGTGGAGCAGTTTTCGGCCCTCATCAGTGCTGCATGCATATAGTAGGTTTTAGTTTCCCAATATCCCTGACATGTTTGCAATGTTCAGTAGGAAAATACAGTACGCACTTCTCTATTGCCTGTCTTTTGCCTGTCTGAATAGTTCTATTTTAGTGAAAAGTAAATTCTGAACATGTCCTGCTCATTTTTTCATTTCTCCATAGCTATTTGCTCCTCAGGCTATTATTAAATATGTATTACATTTATTTTAAGAGCAAATCACCCAGCATATTACATAACATATCACACAAGGCATACTAATAAATTCACAAAAAGATAATTTGCAAATGTGCAGACTAGCAACTATTGTCTCTTTGTTCAAGCATGTCTACCTCTCAGCCAAATTCATTTAAAGGTGCATGCCATCTTCCCAATTTAAAAAAAAAAAATCAACACTCCGTTTCCAGAGAGGAGACGCAGCGCTGTGGGGGCAGAGGTGGCCAAATGGGGGGCTGTGCGGTGCGAATGTTGGTGTGGTGGGGGCATGATCAACATGGATGTGTGACATCACATGTAGCTTCCACTATCAGGAACATGGCGGTGGGCCTCCTGCAGGCAGGCATCCTTGATTTCTGCTAACAAGCAGAAATTGCAATGCTTTCGCAATTTCTGTTTGTTGGAGGGGGGGGGCAGATGGCTGTCAGCATGCTGGGCGGCCTTGACCTGTGATGGGTGGCCCCCAACATGCGATACAAAGGATTGCAAATTCTGCTAATTAGCAGAATTTGCAATCCTTACTGAATTAGGCCATTAGTGCACAATCGTATTTGGTAGATACAGTATGAAGGTAGAAATATTGTTATTGTCACCAATTCTTCCATCTAGTACGAAATATTATTCTTTGATCATTTTACCTTTTTTAGATGTAAGATTTCTTTCTAGTAAATTGTGTTTGTTTGTAAACTTACTATTATTAAATATCTATTGTATGTTTTGTGCCAAAAAAATAAAAAAAAATGGCTGCTCTCACATGTTATTACAGTCAAATTACAGTTAAATCAGATTACAATATAGATACAGGATGTTAATATTCAGTTTTAAAGATCCAGTAATACACATTATTTGTGTGAAAAGAGGAATAGAATTGGATGCTATGGGTACAAGTGACGTGCGATGAGGTAACGCAAGTGAGGCAGAGCCTTTACTGTCATATTAACATATAAACCAGAGTTTTCACTATATAAAGTATATAAAAAATAAAAAGAATATATTACAAATATCATCTTTGTATTATTCTATTCATTTTTATATTCAAAACTCTAGAGTAAAAAGTCTATGAAAGGTGAGGCAGTGCCTCCTCTGCCTATCTTTTCCACACAATCTGATCAAAACTCACCATATTGCCACTGCTGCACCATTGTTTAATGCCCAGATACACTATTTGGCTCATACTGTATATTGTGTGTAATTCTGACTCTGGTATTTGCCAGTGCCTCCAGAGTAATTTACCTCACCGCATGTCCATCATGGGTACGTACAATGGTGAATGTTAAAACTGAGACTACACTAAACACAGAGCACAAAAGCAGTTTCATTATAGTAGAAAAAAAACAAATTGTTGTTGCTTTGAATCAAAAACTTGAGATTGTTGAGTAGAAAATGAAACATTAAAAGGAAGAGGCACATATCAAAGGTTGAAGCAATGTGGATATACCTTCTTGACTTAGGGGGTAATTCAGACCTGATCGTAGCACCAAATTTGTTAGCAGTCAGGCAAAACCATGTGCACTGCAGGGAGGGCTGTGCAGAGAGAGTTAGATTTGGGTGTGTTATATTGTTTCTGTGCAGGGTAAATACTGGCTGCTTTATTTTTATACTGCAATTTAGATTTCAGTTTGAACACACCCCACCCAAATCTAACTCTCTCTGCACATGTTACATCTGCCCCACCTGCAGTGCACATGGTTTTGCCCAACTGCTAACAAATTTGCTGCTACAATCTGGTCTGAATTACCCCCTGAGTTCCAAAAAGAATGAACCTATAGTAACTATAAACATTCCTAATAATGAAGAAAAAAATCAACTTTATCTATTTTAAACAATAATTGTCTCAGTCCATGGCTTATGTCTGGCTACTGTCCAGTCATTTTGCAATAACTTTATTTCAAATGGAAAAAAAATCTAGCGTCTTTCACCTTTCCTTTGCGAAAACTATTATCAAGGTTGAGACTGTCTTTGTTTGCTCATTTTTATCACGTCATCCAGATTAACCATATTCTTTTGTGACATGTTGTGCCAGGTATAAAAAAATAATTTGCCGTACTGTACAATAGAAGATGCCTTTATTTCATAGGACCCCTGAATGTTTTACCCTGGGTTCCCAAAATGAACATGCCAGCATCAGCATACTCTGTACCCACCATTCAATTTTCCCTTGATAATTGGGACCATTTGGATAGACATCACCACCTTTCCATGTTTATTTACCATTTGACTTCAATCTGGAAACAACAACTTTTTCCCATTAGGATTTCTTTTCTCTGTCATGCAGTCTCAGCTACTAAATCCCCACCCCTGTACACCCTCAAAGTGGCCTGGGAATGGGATCTGTGAGGTCCACTTGAGGACCTTCAATGTACTGATGAAAGGTCTATAAACACAGCATTATGCAAAAACATGTTTAAGATATATACAAGATAGTACTTAGTTCCATCCAGATTCCCCAAATTGTTCCTTCCTCTTCCAATTTCTTCTGTAGGCAATGTGGTTAAGTTGGTACATACTCGTATGTGTGGTGGAATTTCCACAGATTTTAACGGGTGTGGTATGGAAGGTAGATAGTAACTAGGTCGACATTGTCTAGTCAACCACTATCGGTTGACAGTAACTAGGTTGACAGGGTCTTTAGGTTGACATGGTCTAGGTCGACAGGTCAAAAGGTCGACATGAGTTTTTTTATGGGGGTTTGTGTAGTTTTCTTCATAGAGTGACCGGGAACCCCAATTAGTGCACCGTGTCCCCTCGCATGGCTCGCTTCACTTGCCATGCTTCAGGCAAGGTGCCTTTCTATGCTACTGCGGAGCTTGGCACAGGTTACCGTTCCCAATTCTAGTCCACGTGGATCGTTAAGTATGAAAAGGTTCAAAAAAAGACAAAAATTGTGAAAAACTCATGTCGACCTTTTGACCTGTCAACCTAGAACATGTCGACCTAGAGACTCTGTTGACCTAGAAATCCTATCGACTTACTTACTGTCGACAAATAGTGGTCGACCTAGTTACTGTCAACCTAGAAACTGGATCCCGATTTTAACAGCTGGGTCCTTGTGCAAGATTCACTATTGTTATTTTATTATGCTGCCCCATTAACACATTTAGGAAATCTAACAATAAAGACTGGAAAGCTCCTAAGTCCCCATGGTATAATGCAGTGATTTCCCACATTTGGTAGATCACTTCTATGGAATATATCATAAGTCTGATTAATGACAGGATCAAAAAATGTCATGAGAAATGGAATCCTTGGTATTTTTACAATCATTCTTCATTTCCTGGTGCTAAGTACCTTTCTGTGTTTTTAACTTTTGCCAACTTTTTTCTTTTCTTTTTATCCTTGGTAGGCAGGTCTTCAAGGCTTTAACCCCATTCTTTCCACATCCCTCATGACCTATAATCTCAAGTACTGTACCTCCTTGATTCAGCTACAAAATATGCATTGTGTACTAATATGACTGTTAAACTATAATGCTTCATGTTTTTTATTGTTGTGTAGCACAGTTACATTATACTGTTCACATGGATTTTAGTTTATATACACTGGTGGTGCATATGCATATAAGTGAATGCACGAATACCACTTAATGGGTGAAATGCATAGCTATGTTCTTGCTGTTAGGAACTAAGGGGGAGATGTACTAAGCAGTTAAAAGAGTAAAGAAGTGAGCCAGTGGAGAAGTTACCCATGACAACCAATCAGCATTGAAGTAACGTTTATAATTTGCATACAAAATTATACAGAGCAACTGATTGGTTGCCGTGGACAACGTCTCCACTGGCCCACTTCTCCACTCTTTGCACTGCTTAGTACATCTCCCCCTAAGTTTCAAGGACACAATGGAACTGCATACATAGAACACCAGATCCATGAAGTGGAAATACCCTGAACTTGCCGCATGTATATGGCAAACATTCAATACTTGTTAGGGTCTCCTGCCCTGTGCTGCCACGTCGTCATGGCAACCGGGAGACAAGTGCTAGCGGAGTAACCTGAGCGCAGCTGATACTCCGGTTCGGGTCTTTTGTTGTGCAGTGGTTATAGGCTCTGTGCATGGCAGGGGATCCGGTGCTGGTTTTTGTGCTCACAGTCTGTGAGGTCTGAGTGGGGCGTGGACAGCACCTGCTTTATAAGGCCTCTTTTCAGGGTAAGCAGATGCTGCTGAATCTTTGTTGGTTAGTCAGTTTCTGAAAGTTAGCCAGTACTGTGTAGCTTTGTATTTGTTTGTTGCTTACTGCAAATAGGCCTGGGGATTTGGTATTACACTCTGCCAATCCAGACCTAGCAGTAAGACTGGAGTCAGTCGTTTAGCTTGCTGGGGTTCTGTTACTACTCTGTGAACTTAGCAAGTTTGCGGCTGTATTCTAAGACTTGCCTGTCTAATCCTGTCTCACTGTGCTAGGTGTCAGGGGTCAGTTTAGTGGCAGTAAACCGAACCTGTGCACTGCAAGTGAGAATTAGGATTGTGGAGAATCTCCTTGTGTCTATCATTCCATCTCTGACCAAGGAGTTTACTGCCACACCCGTTGGTAACCCTTTAGGGTTTTGCTGTTGCCCTTAGCAACAGCATTTCGGGTTTTCTATGTATTAAAACACAACATCTTGCTTTTCACATCTGAGCAGTTCTAATACAAGGGAGATACCCAGTTCCTTAGCCTCTGGGCTTCTCTGTTCACGTTGTGTGTATTTTGTTACCCTACCACCTTCTGTGTACGTTATGTCATATTCCCTAGTCTGTCTGTGAGTCCATTTGTTTTGCATAACAGTTCAAACACCAGTACATTCCTGCAGGCACTGGAGTGCATAACAGTCCTGACACCAGTACTTTCCTGCAGGCACTGGTGTGCATAACAATACTCTATCCATGAAAGTGGCAGAAAAGGCAGCATTCAGAGAATTGCTTTTCAAGTGGAAAAGAAAGAATAGGAGCCACTCTGTCCATTGAATAAAGAACTGTTACACACTGCTCTGTTCTCAGATACTATTGTACATACTGCTCTACTCTTTATACTACCCCAGTATATGTATTGAACTACTGAATACCAAATAAATGACCTCCATATGTGAATTACTCAGTGTTACATATGTAAAGGCATTAAGCTCTGCATCAAAAAGGACATGGACTTTATTTAATCTAGGCCTAACAAATGGACAGATGTTAGCTGTACACTGAAGAAACAAATAATTGGGGATAGTCCCATTTTTGGTATTCTGTCTCATATTTGAACTTATACATGGTGAGCATGGCATGGACCATTCAGCTGCAATATTATATTAATTATGCATGTTTTCGTGACTTTTATCTGTAAAATTTAATTGTCTTTTGATACCTTGTTTAGATAAAACAAATACACATTTTCTATCTTCTACACACTCTGAAGCTATTCTTGCACCTTATATTTTAACTGGTAACAATAAAAATAATAATAGACTAGCTGATGTGGATGGTTTCAAACAGGCAAAGCTTTGAACATTTTCAACTTTTCACCCATTTAGGTAATGAATTAAAAAAAATCTTTGTTTAGTGGGTGGTTGCAAATAACTGTCACAGTTTCCAGACCAACCAGCAGGTCACGTGTTCCATGTAACTCAGAAGGGACACAGGAAAAGTTCACCAACTGCCACAATTTCACAGAGCACAAAGATGATGCATTGTAAATGGCAGTTTTGTCACATAACTCCGAAACAAAGCAACAAATTACAATGCCAATATTTTTCTGTGAATCTACAGACCAAGGGCCTAATTCAGGTCTCTTGACAAACCAAAAAAGAACACTAATGATCAAAACCATGTTACACTGCAGGTGTAAAATGTGCAGAGAGATTACTAATAATGCTTATTTGCATCACCGCCATCAAAGCAAACAGACCTTTTTCCGTGCTGATACTTGTTCTGTAGTTACTGCAAGTGATCATGAACACCCCCTTCCCACCTTGAAGCTGTGTGTATCTGTGTGCCTGTTTAGTACAACTTTTAGCCAAATACAGTACACACGTCTTTGTGTGCAAAGTCACAGTTAGTTCTTCCTACAAGCGGACAGACCTTTTTCTGTGTGTAATAAAATGAGACTTAAAATGCATCTCCAGTATAATATTGATAACAATTGGATTCTAAATTGTTTTAAAGAATATAGTTATCTGTCAGATCAGGGAATCAAACCCTGGTTCAAGGTTATACTAAGTATATACACTACCGCTTTGCCAAGGCTAGGGCGTTGTCTATCCGTACACACCAGAAGTGGCATAGTGATATCACTGATTGTAAAGACCTTTTTCTGTGCTGATGTTGGTACTGTAGTTACTGTCAGTGATTGTAAGCACCACAGCTATATGCAGTATAAACAGTACCTGCTTGTCTGCTTGCATCAAAAGCTGCACAGACAGCTCTTCGTAGAAGCTCACATTTTTCTGTCCTGTGACTAAGTGATCATTTCCTAGAGCGCCACTGCAGCCGACTGTTCAGTTGCAAGGCATGCTATCACTCCGTCACTGCCAAAATTGCAAGGACCATGTGTAAAGCACAAGTCACAGTGTGTACAGTAATAAAATGAGAGTAATGTAAATATTATATCTGTAGCATATTATTGATGACAGCTGAATTATAATTTGTTTTAAAAAGTGTAATCATCTGCCAGTTCAGAGAATCGAACCTAAGTTCAAGAGTATGCTAAGAATAGATGTTGTCATTTGTCCAAGTCTCAGATGCTGTCCAGTAGCTACTTTCCCATTAGTGTGGGGCCACATGACAACACACAAAACAGGCCCCACAGACATGTCGGCCTACCAGGAATCTTCGGTGAGCCCTATGGCGAATCCGCCCCGGCCTACATAACATAAGGGAGGTGCACAATAATGTAATATTATATTACGATGTACCTATAACCTCTACCATGTGTACATAAAATTAAATGTACCAGGCTTAACTGTTTAGTGATCATGATGCATTCCCTCTAACTTGTACGAGTTGCAAACTACCATACTGTATATCAAAGTTATTGGCATATTTAGAAACAGAGAATCTTGTACTGGACCAGTTTCCCGCAGACCTAGTGACAGAATCTATAGGTTAATTCAGAAGTGATAATGATTAGAACTCAGTGACTGACAGTGGTAACATGTCAGTGGTAGCAGAAATAAACATAAAGGGCCAAATGTAATAGAGTGAGAGTTTCAGAAAGTGAGAGATTTGGTAAGGTTTTTCAGGGTTTTTTTTAAGAGGCAATCATTTACATAGCAAGATCATACAACAAACAAAATTAGCAGCGCTATACAATCAATGGATATTCAGACAATGATGAGTATAATGAGTAAAATTAATTGATGTACATGGAGATACGTGGACTGAAGGTGGGAAAAAAAGGGTTATTTATTAAAAAATATGTATAATATATTCAATCAACAACAATGGTTAAAAAATGAATAAAAATTACACAACATCCAGAACACCAGAGGGCTAATAAATGATTTGTCCGTTCCTTATTTCATGTGGACTATAGATGAATGGGTGCAAAAGAAATTAGGGCTGATGACACAGTCCTGATGGTGATAGTTACCACAATAGTTACCGCTGGAGGAGAGGGATCCTCTGGATAGCGTCCCTTTTGGGGGGGAGTTAAACTCTGGGATCCTGAGTCCTCACCAGGTTGCAGAGTCCTCAAAGCTGAGTGGATAAGTGGAGTCACCAGTAGGCAGATGTTGTTTGCCCAATCATCTGTAGATGTAGTACAAAGTCCACTAAAGGTTCAGATAGCCCGTGCAATTTCCAATCGGCAGTGGTGAGCTGGAGTAGAAACCTGACGTGTTTCGCTGCAGTGCCTGCAGCTTTCTATGAGCCCAATCTAACCTTGGTTAAACTCCATTCTTTGCTTCTACACATAGCAAGATCAACCTGGTTTTGCAGTGTAAATGATTGCCACTTCAAAAAAATACTGAAAAACCTTTCCAAATCTCTCACGTTCTGAAACTCTCACTCTATTACATTTGGCCCACAGTATGCATTTGGGTTATTAGTGGCCATCCTGAAATTTGTCAGCTAAGACAATTAGAGTAGAGATCCCAGGAATGGAAAATCATCATCAGTCAGTGCAAATAGAATTTAATCAAAATGTGTGGTGGTTTACAAGCCCTTATTAAAATAATACAGTGCAATACATAATTGAAATAAGATACAGGTTGAGTATCCCATATCCAAATATTCCGAAATACGGAATATTCCGAAATACGGACTTTTTTGAGTGAGAGTGAAATAGTGAAACCTTTGTTTTTTGATGGCTCAATGTACACAAACTTTGTTTAATACACAAAGTTATTAAAAATATTGTATTAAATGACCTTCAGGCTGTGTGTATAGGGTGTATATGAAACATAAATGAATTGTGTGAATGTAGACACACTTTGTTTAATGCACAAAGTTATAAAAAATATTGTCTAAAATGACCTTCAGGCTGTGTGTATAAGGTGTATTTGTCACATAAATGCATTCTGTGCTTAGATTTAGGTCCCATCACCATGATATCTCATTATGGTATGCAATTATTCCAAAATACGGAAAAATCCCATATCCAAAATACCTCTGGTCCCAAGCATTTTGGATAAGGGATACTCAACCTGTATTGTTAAATAGATTTGTTTACTCCTTTAAGAGAAATGTAAGGACTTCAAAGTGTACAAACAAAACATTCACCACCTCTTCCAACTTCTCAATTCTAAATTAAGCATATATTTCATTGGTGGTTTAGAGCTAAAACTTCTAAATTTGATTCTATAATTTAACTTTACAAATATGTACAAACTGGCTGTGTATTGGTGTAAAATAATATAAAAAAAGGCATATATGAGTTTGGATGCAGCAGCTAGTGTCTGATTTAAAATACAGTACTGTACCTTTTCTTGGGATGGTCAATAATTGACAGCTGCCACTGACCATAGTTATATTAACAATAGGCATATGGAAATAAAGGATAGGATTATAAATGGCAATTGCATATTTCAAAACCTGTACCTAAACTGTATATTTTTGAATAATTTAAAATGTTATTTTTAGATATTTTAAAATACAGTGCTTGTTTTTGTCCTTAGCAAATAAATAAATCCCCTCTATCATTTTCTCTATATAATATATTATATACTAGATTTTTTGACACAATGCAATCCGTCAGTGAATTGAATACAGTATATAAAAATATAAAAATTCAATAACAAAAAAATTTACATTGACCAATATTCATTTTAATCATGTGAAATGTATCTTACATGTAAGTACATTTCAAAATAGCTTATTCCAGTCTAGTAAAATAAAATTGTGACTTGTTTATGCCTAAACTCAGAGAAGTATTTACTTCTGTTTCACTGAACTTCATGATTAATGTTTACTTAGGGAAATGTTTACCCAGGCAGTTTTAACATGTAGGGTCAATAAATCTTAATGTACACCTTAACAGAAGTGGAACTTGTGAAATGTTATAAACCCTACTAATGAAAAGATATAAATCTTTGAAATTAGGATCATTAGTCAGCGTTATATGCTACGCTAGTGACTGAATTGAGATTCAAAGTGGTGCTTCATGCTTCCAGTAGCTGTGTTGCTTGGGCAGATTTGGTGTCAAACAAATGAAAACTGGTACTTAGTTAAAACTGCAAGATGTCAATTTTAAAATCAACATTATAGAACTGTAGAAATATTAACATGGTTGACTATGTCAATCATAAATTGATCAAACTATATATTAATTATAAATATGCAAATAAATTGATCACAAAGACCTATGACATGTATTTTGTTCTTTTTCGATGTCATTTTAGGAAAACCTAAAAATGTTTTTGTTCATAAATTAAATTTAGCTGCTGATACAATAGTGATGTTATGCCTGCACAACATAGGCATCTAATATTCATAAACTAGAGCACAAAAAACTAAAGCACAAGTACAATAATAACCAATTGTGCAGATGCAAAAACAAGTTTACTAATAATGTAGCTAAAAAATGCACAAATGATACATTGATGCCTACAACGTGTAATTGGCTTGCAAATAATCCACACCAGACACCAGCTGCTCCCCAGAGGAGCACATCAATAAGAAATTTTGTGCATACAGTAACACTAAACATATGCGCTGCACCTAACACTCAGCATACGTATATTAATTGTAGTGCACTAAAATTGCAGTAAATAACATAAAATATAACATTCAACATAACGACACCATTATTTTTATTGTCTCATATAAAAATAAAATATAAATATTTTAAGGAAAGAACACGTAAAAAAAACAATATTTACTTTCTGTTTTTGGTAGCTCAGTATTGGTTATCATGCTAGAAGTGTATTATACTTGGCAGGTTTTCTGTGAGAAATTATAAAAGTTGGCTGAAAAGCTTGGCGGACAAAAAAGAGGAATGAAAGTAGGATTAACCTACAGAAAACAACTCAAAACAAAGCATTTGCTAGAAGGGAAGGAAAGCACTTTCCTAAACACTGTCTCATGCAATGATGCACTACAGTACAGTACTACAGTCTCCATGCTGTTATCAGTAGGCTTCAGCTCTAAACAAATTCTAAGGGCTAGTGTTAATTGCATGCAAGATTTGACAGCAGCAGCATCACTTTTATGACATGAAATGCATTAAGTTTTAAGCTGTTACTATTCCACATATTGGACCTGATTCATGTTGGATTGCACATTTGGCTAAAAAGCAATCATTTCTATTGCCTGGCACCCAATTACATTGAAGTCGCAGCATCTGTGGATACCCCTTGCCTTCCAGCATGGCTGCGAAGGAAGGTGGCCCACCACCATTTTTACATTGGAGTGACTTCATGTGATGTCACACAGCCGCCCCGAAAATAATCTGGCCTTGCCTGTGTTGGCCGGACCACTGTCCCACAATGGCGACACGCCACTCACAAATGGCCACCACTGTCACTTATGATATGATTGTATCCCTCAGTTCTTCTGGTGAGTAGACGTTTCGTTGAGTTTTATTCCAATGTGTTCAGTCACCAATGGGTTTCAATTCTCCTATGTAATAATAAATACTGAACACCAGCCAAAACCCCGAAAGAAACTTCTTTCACATTGAAAACTATAATATAATGCAACTAGGGGCTTGATATGAGGAGATGGCAATAATAATTTATGGTTTCAGGTCAATTTTAGAAGGGGGTACCACAGTAGATAGCAGAGACATCTGCTTGGTCCCTTAACAATTGCAGCCACAGTCCCCATAGCTGTCATTTACCAAACTGCAAAAAAGTAGATTTTCTGAACTTTGTCACATTAGCTTTTGAAATTCATTCGCAATTTTAGCCTATGAGTTACTCTACAGTAAATTTTTTGAAGTGAGGCTGAGGGATCTGATGGCCACACATGCACGTCAGGCCATCCAGGTTTGAACCAGGTGTAAATGATCACTTACTTTTTAGTCACTTTGACACGGGTATAGCTATAGTGGGTGTGAAGAATGCCACTGCTTTGGGGCCCAGAGGCTTAGGGGGCTCCAAACCCAGGTCATACAGTTGTCTTCTGAGTTGCTGACATTGCCCACTTAAATGCTAGGTCCAACTGTTTTGTGACCTTAAAAGGAAGACTCATCATACCTCATATAGGAGGCAGTCTCCCCACTTCCTATCTGCTTCCTTCTGATATGATCCACATCCTGTGCTCCTATTTCACTCTTACAGACACCGCTAAACAGTTAGGGAGTGGAGTTCATCATGATTATAGCTTTTGTGAAGGGAGCTGGGGATTGGGGATTGGGATCCAAAATTAGAACTTTCCCAGAAGGGAATACTGTCCCAAAAATGGATGATCTTCACTCAAAATTTTATTTCCTGCATTAGGAGAAGTTGGTTGGTCCCATCCCCTTTCTTCATACTCAGAGAAAACTGCAATTTACTAAGCCCTGAAGGCTCTGCAAATATGGGGCTGCTTTGTAAGATTTAAAAACTGCCAAAAGGGATGGAGCACTAAATCTCTAAATAAAATTATATAAGATCAATGGTGTATATTATCTTACCAGACTTGTATGTAGGCTAAGACTGACTAAAGGCTTGACATTTCATTTTCAATGTGTAATTTGTGAAGTGGATGTTATAATGGTAAGGGGTGTGTGTTTGTAGTGGATGCTATACTGGCATGGAAGAATGTGTGTAGTGTATACTGTAAATATATAATGTGCTGGAGCATTGTAATATTGCATAGTCTGAACTGGGCCATTGCAATGTGGCTATACATGCACTGGAGTAATTATAGTATGACACAATAGGCATTAGGGGCACTATAATATGGCCTTATATAATCTTGGGGTACTGTAATGTGGCATGATATGAAGAGAGGGACACTATAATGGAAATAATAGGAACTAGGAGCACCTTAATTTTGCACTGTATGAACTGGGATCAATGTGACATACTATATACTGAGGACACTGTTCGACATGGTGTGAACTGTAGGCACTTTGTGGTATAATGTGTACTGGTAGTACTACAAATTGGCATATTATAAAGTGGAGGCACTACAATGTACTATAATATAAACTAAGGGCAATGTGTGGTGCAGTGTGAACTATTGCATAAACTGAACTAGAGTTGAATGACTATGTGGCATAACATCAACAAACTCAGTTGAGAGAGTGGTCTCTTTAGAAGCATTGGGCTGGTAGCCACATCAAAATACTACTATAGGACCACAAAGTTCTGTCCATGCCCCTGTTTTAGGATCACCATCATAAATTATAACACATTTTAGGACTTCACAGCATATTGTTTTTTTAATAAATAGACTCTTTGGTGAATAAAAACTCCCAAATAAAATTAACCAAATACAAGCAAATGAAAAGTAACCAAAATAAAAGTTTCAGTTATGAACGCATAAATACAATATTAAAAAAGTAGTACTTAGCAATTTAAATGGTTATAATATGGAAGTGAGACGGTGTCTCACTCAGTATTGGATTAAGTGCATGTACTGTAGTCCATCATTGGGTAGCAAAAAGATAAAATTGAGTGCTCAAACAGAATTGAGGTCATGGATTCAGTTCTCACAGTGGCCCTAATTATGTCCCAACAAAAATAAAAACTATTGTGTGTGTGTGTGTGTGTGTGTGCGTGCGTGCATGTGTGTGTGTGTGTGTGTGTGTGTACTGGTGTGTGTGCATGCGTACTGGAATATAGATTGTAAGCTCCTCTGGGACAGGAAATTATGTGATTGTCAAAATATTCTCTATAAAGTATGCCTGTGGAATATACAGATGTAGCCACACTTATAACACCCATGCCATGGCCATATGGGCACACATGGTTTGCCATGTCACGAGTGTAATACGCCAGGCTACAACTAGCACACACGCACATCATATTACACGGCTACACTAGCCACACCAGCTTTTCCGCTACTTGGACACTTGGTGACAAAGCTGAGAGTGGCTACATCTGTATATGCACTATATAAATAATTGGTAACAGAAGAGAGAAGAGAGAACTGGTACACATAGTGCTAAGAAAACTGGGATCAAGCAAAATACACAGGGACTTTAAAGAAGTCCACATTTGATCCATTTTTTATCTTTATTTTAAGTAGTGAATTAAATGAAGTTGGTCAATATTTTAATTGAAGATCACCAATTGGAGTTTAACACACAAACTAAACACCTCTGAGGATGTCATTCTATGACAAACTCATTGGGTGATAGGATATCGTGTTTCATAAGTGGGCTGAATATATTTTCTGTCTGGTAACCCTGTCAAGGGAGACAGCAAGTGTTAACAAAAAGATATTCCCACATTTTTGCCAGCATATACAGTATGTGTGATGCAATTTACTTTTAATGTGTTTAGAATAATAATGATTTATTAAATGTAAATAGAAGTTATTTTCTGATAAATTTAAATTGGTTGGGTATACTCAGGTCGAATAACTATCCAGTAGTTGATACATTTACTCCACATAATTACTAATAATAGATGACTTTCTTAAAGAGGTTAGTGAGTTATATCACTTTAAGTAGGCACTCCCCAAGTTCATTTACATGCCGTATGTATGTATGTATGTATGTATGTATGTATGTGTATGTATGTGTATATATATATATATATATATATATATATATATAAAACTGATGTAGAGTGTACAGCCCGGGAAGGAGGGGATGTAATGCATCTTTTATTTTTTTCTATGAGAGACAGTGTTTTGTTTTGTTTTCTTCCTGCTGGGGACAATGTGTTCGGGTTATTTTTTACTGTTATGGACAATGTGTTTGGGTTTTTTGTCTGCATGGGACATTGTGTTTGTTTTTTCCAGTGTTTTTTTTTCTTTCTTCCTTTTGGGAGCCAATGTGTTGTATAGCTGTGTGGGTCAATGTGTATGTTTCTATTCCTGTGGAGGCCAATATTTACTTTCAATGGGAAGTCCCTATGTCCTTTGTCATGAAGGCATGCCCCTTTTCTTTCACTGGACACCTCCTTTTCTGGGTATATGCCTGCATCATGCGCAAATGTGCCTACGTAATAGATTCTGATGTATTTTCAGCTTTTGGAGTAGATCACAGAATCCAAAAGTCTCCCCTCCCCAACCATGTGGTTTATATTGTTTAGTGTATAAGATTATGCTACACTATGAGAGCATCATAGTATTGCTTTTTCTTTCATTTTTTTTCTGTTGTGGAAGAATTTCATAGACTGCTGCCAACTTTAACATCTGTAAGATTATACAGTATGTGGACGTTGGTATTGCTAGTCTATCTAGGATTTGTATTGTAACATACTATAGGTGGCATGGGGACTGTCCCTCTCCACTATATATATCATACACAAACAAATGGCCCTCTACCTTAATAGTACTAGCCCTCGTCAGTGGCAGTTTAAGATAGGAGGGGTCCCATGGTAAGGCTCTGTGTGGGGCCCCTTCTTTTAGGCAGCAGCAATGTAGACTCTGGTAGCTGGCTTTGTGCCAGAGTCTACTGCACATGCACAGGGTACTGAGAACATACACGCATGCACAAATCATTGGGAAAATTACTGCTGCTCCATTTTCACAGTGATTTTTGTCTGCAGCACTGACCACTGCCACATGCAGAGGTGTAGCTAGGTGCCATGGTGCCTGGAGCAAGGGTATGTTTTGGCGCCCCCTCCCCTGTACTGAATTGGGGGCCTGCCCAACACGTGGTGGCATGTTATATTTGAAAATAAAAAAAGACTTAAAAATTCTAAATTGGTGACAGGACCTTGTAGCGCTCAGGGCAAAAAATCCCTTTGAGCACCCCTCCACCCCACCAAGTTTAAAACAGGGTAGAGGATTCATGGGGAAGGGATGTGACCACAGTATAGTACCAATTCACATTACACCGCACAGTAGTTTCCGTTAATCACTTTACATCACACAGTAGAGACGCTTATACACGTTACACCACACAGTAGAGACTCTTATACACATTACACCACAGTAGAGCCCCTTATACATGTTACACCACAATGTAGAGCCGCTTATATATACGTTATCCCACAGTAGAGCCACTTATACACGATATGCCACACAATAGAGCCACTTATACATGTTACACCACAGAAGAGCCATTTATATATGTTATGTTGCAGCTTTTAATGCAGAGAGAGGTGCTGCAGCATCAATGTAGAGAGAGGTTCTGCAGCAGCCGGGTCAGAGAGGGGTGGTACAATAGTTGGGGCAGAAAGAGGTCTGCAGCATCCAAGGCAGAAAGTGGTGCTGCAGCAGCCGAGGAAGAAAGAGGTGCTGCAACAGCCGGGGCAAAGAGAAGCGCTACAGCATCCGGAGCAGAGAGAGGTCCTGCAGCAGCCAGGGCAGAAAGTGGTGCTGTAGCTGTGAGTGCTGCAGTACAAAAGTAACCTGGCTGCACAGCTACAAGCAGACAATGAGACATATAAAAAGGGTGGGCAGAGCTCCGGCAAGTGCTGGAGGTCAGTGTCTCCTGCTGTCATCACTGACCTGTTCACAACCTAGTCTCTGAGTCAGTGTGTGCCCCATCTGCACCCTCTTACTTTTTTGGCACCCAGAGCGCGCGCTCCACTGGAGCCACATTCGCTACACCCCTGGACACAGGACTCTGTGGGATGGGAAGGGGGGAGTATAATTATATTGCGTGCAGAGTGTGCAGTGTGGGACCCACTGGACCCAGAAGCCCATGTACACTGCAAACCTTAGACCCATTATAGATATGCCAATGGCTCTTGTGCACTCCTGGATGCAGAAACATCCATAGTAAATAGTTCATGAGGTGGCACTTCTGGTATCAATAATGAAAAGAATTAAGTAGACAAAATGTATTTCATTGCTTTAATGGATATTGGCAGGAACAAAACTATTGGATTTTTTATGGATATATATATATATATATATATATCTCCTATATATTTGTCTAAATCTGTGACTCTGTGCCCGTAATGCTGGGTGGAGTCACAGCGGTGGGCGGAGTCAGCAAGTCTCTGCTCCTGCTGCCTGTCCATCTCTCTCTCTCCCCTCCCCCCACCCATCAGCAGCTCTGATTCCCCGGCCGCGGCGCCGGCCCAACAACAACGGCTGATGCCGCCCCCGGCATACACATTAGGAGGGACGGGTGGCGCAGGAGAAGGCTCTCATAGCCCTCCCTGCGCCGTGTACACAGACCCGCCGCCTCCTCCGCACAAATCCCGCTGTCAGCTCTCCTGCTGTGACAGGAGGCGAGTGCTGCAGTGACGTCATCTCCTGCAGCACTCTCCTCCTGTCACACAGCCGGCACACACTCTCCAGTCACCGGGGGCTGCCAGCATCTACAGGCAAGCTGGAAACACCCCCGGAGCGAGAGAGAACAGACCAGTGAGGCCACGCCCCTTTCACAGCAGGCCACGCCCCTTTTCGGGCGCTGGGGGGGGAGATGTGTGTAACAGTAATGCTGAAATGCTGACCCAGTGACACCTCTTGACACTGTACTGTTTACCAGCCTGCAGCAGCCGCCCACAGCCCCAACGGTGAGTCCCTCCGGCCATCCTACCCACTGTTTCTATGTCTGCTCACCACTTTACACAAGTCTCCGCTTCTGGTGCCCTCCCCCTCCACTACTTTCCCCCCTCTCTTCATCAGCTTCCTCACTGGGGACCCTCCCTGCCGACCCGCGTATCTATATCCCCTCCCTACCACCCCGCGTCTCTCTATCCCCTCCCTACCGCCCCGCATCTCTCTATCCCCTCCCTACCGCCCCGCATCTCTATATCCCCTCCCTCCCGCCCCGCGTCTCTCTATCCCCTCCCAGCCGCCCCGCGTCTCTCTATCCCCTCCCTACCGCCCCGCGTCTCTATATCCCCTCCCAGCCGCCCCGCGTCTCTCTATCCCCTCCCTACCGCCCCGCGTCTCTATATCCCCTCCCTACCGCCATGCCTCTCTCTATCCCCTCCTCCCTATGCCTCTGTATCCCCTCCCTACCGCCCGCGTCTCAGTATCCCCTCCCTACCGCTCTGCGTCTCTGTATCACCTCGCTACCGCCCCGTGTCTCTGTATCCCCTCCTACCGCCCCGCGTCTCTGTATCCCCTCCCTACCGCCCCGCGTCTTTCTATCCCCTCCCAGCCGCCCCGCCTCTCTGTATCCCCTCCCTATTGCCCCGGGTCTCTCTATCCCCTCCCTACCGCCCCGCGTCTCTCTATCCCCTCCCTGCTGCCCCGCGTCTCTCTATCCCCTCCATACCGCCCCGCGTCTTTCTATCCCCTCCCTACCGCCCCGCATCTCTATATATCCCCTCCCTACCACCCTGCGTCTCTCTATCCCATCCCTACGGCCCTGCGTCTCTCTATCCCCTCCCTGCCGCCCTGCGTCTCTCTATCCCCTCCCTACCGCCCCCCTTCTATCTATCCCCTCCCTACCGGCCCGCGTCTCTCTATCCCCTCTATCTACTCATACAAATATTGAACCGCAGCAAGGCGTGCAGGGGTTAAGGGGGCGCCAATATTGCATTAAAAGATGACAATTTATTGACACATCATAAAACACAGGTCTAAAAATGTAAGCGTACCAAAGATGGCGGTATAATCACCGCTGATACATTCGTTTTAAAATCAAAGATACAAGATGGATTCACCACTGCATGTTGCCTTGTTCAGCATCCATCCATAAGCCACGCCCCTACCGGTTTCGTCACCAGGACTTCATCAGAGGGCTGTGTTTTATGATGTGTCAATAAATTGTCATCTTTTAATGCACTATTGGTGCTCCCCATTATTCTATCTTCTCTAGACAAAATCTTTCCCCGTTGGGAGACGGGAGAACGGGGTGGACGACAGCTGATCTAAATGGCAGTGTGCAGCCAGATTATTTGGAGACTTTACCTGTTTCAATTTGGATCTAACAATCTGGACTTGGACTTGTAGTTCCACAGACATTCTCCATTTAAACCCGGTTTGCGCTCACACCTCCAATTTATTTTTCCATATATATATATATATATATATACACACACACACACACCTCCGAGATTGCGGCACTCAATGGGCTGAAATAATCATCACTCCATACGCCATTGTAGCAATGTTTCGTACTTTCATTGCCCATCTTCAGGCAGCACAAGACATATACAACATCGAAAACATTTGATTACCTTAAATACCTGCCAGGTACTATCCTGCCAGGTATTTAAGGTAATCAAATGTTTGTGATGTTGTATATGTCTTGTGCTGCCTGAAGACAGGCAATTAAGGCCCAAAACGTTGCTGTAAATGTGTATGGAGTGATGTATATATATATACACTGCTCAAAAAAATAAAGGGAACACTTAAGCAACACAATGTAACTCCAAGTCAATCACACTTCTGTGAAATCAAACTGTCCACTTAGGAAGCAACACTGATTGACAATCAATTTCACATGCTGTTGTGCAAATGGAATAGACAACAGGTGGAAATTATAGGCAATTAGCAAGACACCCCCAATAAAGGAGTTGTTCTGCAGGTGGTGACCACAGACCACTTCTCAGCTCCTATGCTTTCTGGCTGATGTTTTGGTCACTTTTGAAAGCTGGCGGTGCTTTCACTCTAGTGGTAGTATGAGACGGAGTCTACAACCCACACAAGTGGCTCAGGTAGTGCAGCTCATCCAGGATGGCACATCAATGCGAGCTGTGGCAAGAAGGTTTGCTGTGTCTGTCAGCGTAGTGTCCAGAGCATGGAGGCACTATCAGGAGACAGGCCAGTACATCAGGAGACGTGGAGGAGGCCGTAGGAGGGCAACAACCCAGGAGCAGGACCGCTACCTCCGCCTTTGTGCAAGGAGGAACAGGAGGATCACTGCCAGAGCCCTGCAAAATGACCTCCAGCAAGCCACAAATCTGCATGTGTCTACTCAAACGATCAAAAACAGACTCCATGAGGGTGGTATGAGGGCCCGACGTCCACAGGTAGGGGTTGTGCTTACAGCCCAACACCGTGCAGGACGTTTGGCATTTGCCAGAGAACACCAAGATTGGCAAATTTGCCACTGGCGCCCTGTGCTCTTCACAGATGAAAGCAGGTTCTCACTGAGCATGTGAGAGACATGACAGAGTCTGGAGACGCCAAGGAGAACGTTCTGCTGCCTGCAACATCTTCCCGCATGACCGGTTTGGCAGTGGGTCAGTAATGGTGTGGGGTGGCATTTCTTTGGGGGGCCGCACAGCTTTCCATGTGCTCGCCAGAGGTAGCCTGACTGCCATTAGGTACCAAGATGAGATCCTCAGACCCATTGTGAGACCATATGCTGGTGCGGTTGGCCCTGGGTTCCTCCTAATGCAGGACAATGCTAGACCTCATGTGGCTGGAGTGTGTCAGCAGTTCCTGCAAGCCAAAGGCATTGATGCTATGGACTGGCCCGCCCGTTCCCCAGACCTGAATCCAATTGAGCACATCTGGGACATCATGTCTCGCTCCATCCACCAACGCCACGTTGCACCACACACTGTCCAGAAGTTGGCGGATGCTTTAGTCCAGGTCTGGGAGGAGATCCCTCAGGAGACCATCTGCCACCTCATCAGGAGCATGCCCAGGCGTTGTAGGAAGGTCATACAGGCACGTGGAGGCCACACACACTACTGAGCCTCATTTTGACTTGTTTTAAGGACATTACATCAAAGTTGGATCAGCCTGCAGTGTGTTTTTCCACTTTAATTTTGAGTGTGACTCCAAATCCAGACCTCCATGGGTTAATAAATTTGATTTCCATTGATTTTTGTGTGATTTTGTTGTCAGCACATTCAACTATGTAAAGAACAAAGTATTTAATAAGAATATTTCATTCATTCAGATCTAGGATGTGTTATTTTAGTGTTCCCTTTATTTTTTTGAGCAGTGTATATATATATATATATATATATATATATATACTGTATGTATATATACATATATATATATATATATATATATATCAGCAAAGCGCAGGCACAGACACTCACTCAAGTAAACCCATGGATATTATGATATGCATAGCAATACAGCCTGCTAATTAAATGCTTGGATATAGGGGGTCATTCCGAGTTGTTCGCTCGTTATTTTTTTGTCGCTACGGAGCGAATAGTCGCTAATGCGCATGCGCAATGTCCGCAGTGCGACTGCGCCAAGTAAATTTGCAATGCAGTTAGGAATTTTACTCACGGCATTACGAGGTTTTTTCTTCGTTCTGGTGATCGTAATGTGATTGACAGGAAGTGGGTGTTTCTGGGCGGAAACAGGCCATTTTATGGGAGTGTGTGAAAAAACGCTACCGTTTCTGGGAAAAATGTGGGAGTGGCTGGAGAAACGGAGGAGTGTCTGGGCGAACGCTGGGTGTGTTTGTGATGTCAAACCAGGAACGACAAGCACTGAACTGATCGCAGATGCCGAGTAAGTCTGGAGCTACTCAGAAACTGCTAAGAAGTCTCTATTCGCAATTCTGCTAATCTTTCGTTCGCAATTTTAATATGCTAAAATTCACTCCCAGTAGGCGGCGGCTTAGCGTGTGCAAAGCTGCTAAAAGCAGCTTGCGAGCGAACAACTCGGAATGACCCCCATAGTGTATATAGGACATAGTGGATCACTAAAGCCACAACTCTGATGCAGCAATTTATTTTTCAGTAATGTTAACATTACAAATTGTTTTGTCATATTGTAGATTTACAGATGATCCTCTTATTACCTAGCACTATATGAAAGTTTTGTTCAACCAATTAATTAATGTAATTCCAGCCAATTATGGTTAAATTGACGAATTGTCATTAAAATCAATACATCTTTGTACATTAAGGAAACAGACAGAAATACAGTAGTAAGAGTAAATAGTATCCATCTAACCTCTATAAAATAGGAACTGCCTTACTCTCAATTTATAGGGTTATGCAGAATTTCAGGTGACGTTAGCGATCGTGATCATCAGTTGTCTTAGTTCTGTGATAAATTATTACAAAGATTACATTAAAAAAATATTATCTTAATAAAGTCAAACGGTGAGCTCTTGGGGTACCAATTTCCTGAAAATTTCAATCTATAACAAAAAGAGACACGTTGCCTGCTATTCTGTGAGTAAATAACGACAATGTAGACACACTAGTATTTAGATTAAGTCTAAAAGCATTTTTCTGTAAAGTGCAGAAAAAAGAAGTAATTAGATCAAAAAAGCTTCTAAGAATTTTACGTATTAACTAGAGATATGCGGCTGGCACTTTTCGTGTTTTGTGTTTTGGTTTTGGTTCTAATTCCACTTTCGTGTTATGGCTTTGGCTTGGTTTGCCAAAACCACCCTTTCGTGTTTTGGCTTTGGATCTGGATGATTTTTGAAAAAAACATAAAAACAGCTGAAATCACAGAATTTGGGGGTAATTTAGCTCCTACGGTATTATTAACTTCAATAACATTAATCTCCACTCATTTCCAGTCTATTCTGAACACTGAACACCTCACAATATTGTTTTTAGGCCTAAAAGTTGCACCGAGGTGGCTCTATGACCAAGCTAAGCGACACAAGTGTGCGGCACAAACACCTGGCACATCTAGGAGTGGCACTGCAGTTGCAGACAAGATGGCACTATTCAAAAACTAGTGCCCAAACAGCACATGATGCAAAGAAAAAGAGGTGCACCGAGGCTGCTGTATGATTAAGCCAAGCGACACAAGTGTGCGGCACAAACACCTGGCCCATCTAAGAGTGGCACAGCAGGGTCAGACAGAATGGCACTTTTCAAAAACTAGGCCCAAAACAGCACCTCATGCAAAGATGTAGAAGAGGTGCAATGAGGTAGCTGTATGACTAAGCCAAGCGACACAAACAATTCCCACTGGAATTATACTGCCAAATCACTGGAATTATACGACCAAATCACTGGAATTAAATGGCAAAAATACTGGAATTATACGTCAAAATCACTGTAATTATACTGCAAAATCACTGTAATAATACTGCAGAATCACTGGAATTATACATACAAATCATTGGAATTACATGTACAAATCACTGGAATTAAATAGCAGTACCACTGGATATATACGGAAGTGTCAGACAGGATGGCACTTTAAAAAAATAGTCCCCAAACAGCACATGATGCAAAGAAGAAAAAAAGGTGCACCGAGGTTGCTGTAGGACTAAGCTAAGTGACACAACCACCTGGCCCATCTAGTAGTGTCACGCAGTGGCTGAATGTTGAGTAGGCCACAATTGTTCGGTCCACTGACAGCATCTCCAGCATGCCCCTGTCATCTTTAAAAAATTCTGCAATTGGTGGACTAATACGTCAGTACCACAGGACTAATACACCAGTACCCCTGGACTCATACGACAGTGTCAGACAGGGTGGCACTTTTCAAAAACTAGGCCCAAACAGCACCTCATGCAAAGATGTAGAAGAGGTGCAATGAGGTAGCTGTATGACTAAGCCAAGCGACACAAACAACTGGCCGATCTAGGCATGGCACTGCAGTGGCAGACAGGAGGGCAGATATATAAAAAAAGGCCCCAAACAGCACATGATGCAAAGAAAAAAAAAGGTGCACTGAGGTTGCTGTAGGACTAAGCTAAGCAACACAACCACCTGGCCCATCTAGTAGTGTCACTCAGTGGCTGAATGTCGAGAGAGGGCCGCAATTGTTCGGTCCACTGACAGCATCTCCAGCATGCTCCAGTCACTTTGAAAAAAATCTGCAATTGGTGGCCTTATACGTCAGTACCACAGGACTAATACAGCAGTACCCGTGGACTCATACAGCAGTGTCACACAGGATGGCACTTTTCAAAAACTAGGCCCTCAAACAGCACCTCATGCAAAGATGTCGAAGAGGTGCAATGAGGTAGCTGTATGACTAAGCCAAGCAACACAAACAATTCAAACTTACTGGAATTATATGTCCAAATCAATGGAATTAATTGGCAAGATCACTGTAATTAATAATTATACGTCCAAATCACTGTAATTAAATGGCAAAAACTCAGTATCGCCTGCCTAGTGAAGTTGAATCTAGATGGGATTTGTTACCGGGGACACAATACCTCCATCAATTGTATAAATCCCACTGCACTAATGGCGGATACCAGACGCACGTCTAACACCAACATAAGTGTCATTGGCCTCAGTTATGAGGGCTTCCATCGTCATGTGAAGCTGAACCACTAGTCATGAACATAGGCCAGGGCCTCAGCCGTTCCTTGCCACTCCGTGTCGTAAATGGCATATTGGCAAGTTTACGTTTCTCCTCAGATGATTTTTTTATTTTTATTGAACTTTGGCTTTTTGGATTTTACATGCCCTCTACTATCACATTGGGCATCAGCCTTGGCAGACGACGTTGATGGCATTTTATCGTCTATGTCATGGTTAGTGGCAGCAGCTTCAGCAATAGGAGGAAGTGGTTCTTGATCTTTCCCTATTTTATCCTCCAAATTTGTGTTCTCCATTATTTTTTGGGAGTTATATAAGACAATATGCGGCACAGGAATGACTGGAATGACTGATGGACAGAACACTACCACTGGTCTGATGCAACACAACAACACTGTAAGAGACTTGTGATTGTTATAATTATTATAATACTGTAGCAGTGGACATATAACAGCAGCTTATACCACTGTGACTGCCTCGTCACTGGAATGACTGATGGACAGGACACTACCACTGGTAGTGCCCAAGGAGGGTTTAAGAAAGTGCTCATGAAATCAAAACAATACTTTATAATGCTAAAGAAAACATCACCTCTAATAAATGGAAAGTTTACTGCTGAAAAAAATATAAAATTGCCAAGACAAGAATCCATCATTAAAGTACATACTTTGTAATTACAAATTTTATATTAGCTATGTAATTATAGTAATTTGTAATTCACTCTTTACTTTGTTGCATTGGGTGGCAAAGGTCTTCCTCATAGAATTTGTACTGTAGTTCATTTTTATAAACATGAGACTTTTTCCCACATTTAATTAGTTGATACTTCAAATGGTTTCAGTAGCTTACATAAATAAGAATGTATTTTCCAGTGTGATAGAGTAAGTCATGGCCCTCATTCAGTCCTCCTATCCCACCATCTCCCTACTTGCCCCTATTCCCTCCCACCTCCTCTGCTACCTCTGTTCTTCTGCCTATTTCCATCTTGCCCACCTCCTCAATCTCTCCCTCTAATAAGTGACTGTCCACTCTGCATTCAAGGATGCCTTTGTCTACTTAATTCTTAAGAAACCTACCGTTCTTCCTAACACTCTCTCCAACTATTGACCCATCTCTCTGCTCCCTTTTGCCTCCAAACTTCTTGAGCATATTGTCTATAACTGACATACTGCCTTTCTTTCATCCCACTCCCTCCTTCACCCACTACAGTCTGGCATCTGTCCTCTCCATTCCATTGACGTTGCCCTTATGAAAGTCTAGAGTAACCTTCTTGCTGCCAAATCTATGGGCCACTTCTCTCTGATTATTCTGTTTTAACGCTCTGCTGCTTTTTAAACTGTGGACCACCCTCTCCTCCAACAAATCCTTCACTCTCTTGGTCTGCATTATACTGCCATTTAATGGCTGTCCTTCTACCTCTATGACCATTCATTCTCTGTCTCCTCCAAAGACTCCACCTCCCCCCACTAACAGTGGGCATCCCCCAATGTTCTGTTCTTGAATCTCTCCTGCTCTCTCTCTATACATCCTCTTTAGGTAAGTTTATTAGCTCTTTTGGATTCAAATATAATCTCTATGCGTATGATACCAAAAATCTACCTTTCCTCTCCTTACCTTTTCCCTTCTCTCCCCACTCTATTTCCAATTGTCTCTTTGCTAACTATTCTTGGATGTCCCAGCACTTTCTTAATTTAACATATCAAAATGTGAGCAGGTTGTCTTTCCATACTCCCACATAACTTCACTTCCCACAATTTCATTATTAATTGATGGCACAACTTTCTCATCTAGCCCACAAGTATGCTGCTTTAAGTTAACCTTGACTCCTCCCTCTCCTTTAAACCACACATTTTGTACCTCTCACTGCTATTTCTATCTCAAAAATGTTTCCAGGAGAAGACCCTTTCTCGCCATGAATGCTACAAAGACCCTCTTTCACTCACTGGTCATGTCCAGATTGGATTACTATAATTCCTTCTTAATTACCTCCCTGACAAACACCTCTATCCAGTCCAATCTATCCTAAATCCTGTTCTTGGCTCATCTTCCTCTCCAAACAAACTATGCCCATCTCCTCACTCTTATAAGCCCTACACTGGCTCCAATGCAAGCGTCTCACACTCACGTTTAAGCCTTCAGCCATCCCATTCCTCACCATTTACATATCTGACTTAACTCACTTTACATTCCCACCACAAATACATGCTGTCTCTTCTGTCAACTAATTACTTTCTCCCATTCCTGCCTCCACAATTTTGCACGTTGTTCCTGACCTCTGGAATTCTCTATCTCTCCCCATCAGACTTTCTACTTGTCTACAAAACTTCAAACAGGCTCTCAAGACCCACTCCTTCATCAAACCCAATTGTCTCTCATCCCAAACCTCTGTTCCATGCTCACTATCTGCCCCATCTGTGTCATCATTGTTAGTTTGCCCCCCCTTTAGAATGTAAGCTCTCATAAGCAGGGCCCTCTTACATCATGTGGTTTTCCTTCTTTTACTTAGACTATCTCCTACACCATATGCCTTACAATGGCACATTGTCAACTCTCTTTATGAAGACATGTTTATAAATCATGTTCCTGTACTACATTGTCTTGTACTGTAAGTCACTTTTTCTCTTGTTTCTGTTCATTTGTTTATGTAATTTGTTAAGCACTGTGGAACCCTTGTAGCACTACATAAATAAAAGATAATAATAATAATAATAATAATAATAAATGTGTGTTGGAGGTGAATGCTAGCCTGTCTAGTCCGATCCCATGGAAGATGTAAATGCCAAATTGCTTTCTAACAAATATTTAAAATGTCCGTTCTAATATATATTGTGGATGCCTGAGCATCTTATTACCATGTGCTATGAATGTGTGCTATACATCGCAAAACACTGCATCCCATAAGAGAAAACAATACTCCCACACATTATCTGAGTTCCAAAGCTCATTGTTGTATGTATTTGTTATTAAAAGGATATATATTCAATATATCACAATGTACAGTATATATATATATATATATATATATATATATATATATATATAGTTACATGGATACAATTTATACAGTAAGCAGTTTTTACAAACTAATTCATTACAGACACGGCCAGTAATACATCACCATCTCCCTCAATGCACTTTATAATCGCTCCAGTTCCTCCATCTTCAACTGTGTCTCAACTCCAGCTAACAAAAGCAAAATATTATCAACAATCCATCTCGCTCAGGACCCAGGGGAAAAAATACAGACTTCTGTGTGTCTGATCAGCAATACACTGAGTCTCTTGGGGGCGTATACAGATCTCTTGTGACTAGTCTAGGGGAGGGAACTTTCTCATTCATGATGAGTCATTGGTCAGTTCATATGTAAGCAATGTTCAGCCTTGATGGTGTAATCACAGGAGATAGCCACTGGTTCCAGGCTACAATCATGCTGTCTTCCAGGAAATCCATTGTTCTAATAAGAGTGACTTTAGCTTTCATACATTTAATCATATCTACTAGTTGCAATGGGCTACAACTTAATAACAGGCATCAAATTGATATTCACATTAATCTGGTAGCTTTAATACCAAATACGACATGTCCATCTTGCTTCATTCCAATAATACACATACATGACGTTACTCCAATATATAATTTTAAAACATTATGATGTCTGGTGCTTGATATGTTCAAATTATGTGCTGTATGAAATATGTGTCGAATCTATCTCTGTGGCATGTCTGTGTAAATGCGTATGTTACCATATATTGCTGTGCTCGCGGTGCGTATTTGCAAGCATAGCGACTCATAATGTGTGGAGTCTGTATGTTCTCTCTATGTAATATTTTTTACTTCGACAAAGAGCTACTGTAGCACAAACTGCTGAAAAAGTTAACGCTCTCTATGATAGGATGGTGTCAAAACAGTTAATTGCAGCTTGCTGCATGTGGGACTGTGCAGAGTTCCCATTGCGACCCATGTCCACCAGCAAACGTGCCTACAACGGATATGTAAGCTTCTAAACTGGACAATTGAGATATGTGAAACGGCGCAGTGGTCTGATGAATCGTGTTTTGTTTTACACTATGTCGACAGCTGAGTGTGTGTGCATTGTTTAACTGGGGAAGAGGTGGCCCCAGGATGCACTGTGGGAGTACTATGCTCAGGGCAATGTTATGCTGGGAAACCCTAAGTCCTGGCAATTATGTGGATGTTATTTGCCATGTACCACCTGCTTAAACATTTCTGCAGACAAGTCACCTATTCATGGCAACAGTATTCAGAAGGAAATTGTGTCCTGCCACACATAAAAAGCGTTCAGGAATTGTTTCAGAAACATGGGAAAGAGTTCCAGGTCCCAGGTCTTATGGTGTGTACACACAGTGAGATATGCACTTAACTTTCCTTACGATTTTGACTATATAGTCAAAATCATAAGGAAAGTTAGTGCATATTGCACCATGTATACACAGCTTGCAATGCCGATGCGTGGTCCCGTGGGATTGGCATCGCAAGCAAAAATAGACTATGCAGGCATCCCAACATTGACTATATCAGCAGGGCCAGGCTACAGCCCTGTCAAATAGTCAATGTCGGTCTAAAGCCACATTGTGCCGTGTGTACACAGCTTTAATCTGATTTGGTGTCTTTAGGCTGTTGTAAAAAAATAGTCAGAGCTGTGGAGGCCCCACCTCACAACTTACACAACTTAAAGGATCTGCTGATAAGGTCTTGGTGCCAGATACCACAAGACACCTTCAGAGGTCTTGTAGACCCCATTCCCCAACAGGTCACACTGGCTAGATCAATGCCCATAAATTAAATGATTGGTCGCATAACTCAAAGGTTCAAGATACATTGTTCACCTTTATCTTATGATGGATGTACAGATAGGATGTTTTTTTTTCAGGTCAAACAATAGTACTTGATTCTGAGATGAGCACAAGTCATTTCCATTGCTCCAGCACTGAGTGCACTTAAGAGTATTACACATCATAACCGTGCACCCACCCCATATCATTTCTTGTAGTTTCATAGTCATCATCATCATCAACAAATGCAAATGCAGCATCCTGCACTGGGTGCAAATTACAAGACTGGAAACAGGCTGGTTTATGCTTACACCAAATTACATGCTGTAACCTAAAATGAATCAACTCTCCCTGTCTGAACTTTGTCTAAATGGAAACGTTCTGTTACAGCCCATTTACACTCCTTCAACTGCAAGTGAAGAATTAACTAAAATGTCTATGGTTCAGCATTGCCCATACTTTTGGTTCCGGAGCATACACAGTGTGAAAACACGCAAGACACATTACCAAACAGGAACACGTTCAACTCAGCATCAGCCCTGTAATGTCTATAATTATAAATAAAACTTGGATTAGTTTGAACTTGATGGACTTTTCACTTTGTTAACCTTGCTACTGTATAACATTTTACCTAATGGATGCTATTAATCTTAATGCTAGTTAAGTAATATGTCTTGGTTGATGTTAGGCCTGGACATTATGTCAGACAGTGTAAGGTATGTGTCAATTTCCAGTACTTACTCTGCCCTTTCTCTGACCCCATTTCTGCTTATTGTATTCATGCAATTCTTACTAAAAGCAGTGGTCATTTTATGTTCAAAGGTGATGTGCGATGTTATCATTTACTTTATATGAAAGTTTGTTCATTATAACCTTACATACAGTAAGCCTCCAACATCAACTTACTTGTTTTCTCAATTTACCAATGATTTTGTTCATAACATTGCAATTTTCCATCCATTACAAATGAAAATTCTAATTTTACATTTTATTTATTTATTTATTCATTAATTCATTCATTCATTTATTTCTTGTGAACTGTTGTACTCCCACAATTAGTTAAATCATTGTTAAATCATATTGTTAATTAAAAGGGGTTTTATTTTATTATTTTGTGTTAAATTAAGTTTACAGGTTTGTAGTGTAACTGTTCAGTTATTTATGCAAATACTGTAAAAAACAAACTGGGGACTCATAGAACTAGATATCATATTTTCATTGTTTCACTAAATATGCTCTGACTCCAAACCCGCATGTCTTTAGTATCATGCCAGTGTTCCAAATAAAATGACCAGATGTCTCTGTTTTGCTGATCCAACTGCAATTTTCACTGTAATAGACATAAGCAATATTTCTCTGACTGACATGCTCAGATCATGTTGATTTACTTCTTGCATAGTTTTAGATCATGTAGCAGAAAACACAAATTCATTGAATGCTTTACTCATTTTTATGTATAGAACAGAAAAAGCAATAACAAATTTACCATATGTAATAAATTGTCACAATAAATAATTCCTCAAATAAAATACATTTATTTTGTCTGAAAAATGATCATCAATAATCTAAAGGCTTTTTTGGGTGCAAAAGTACCACTTTTAAAGGAAAAAGCATGGCTTAGAAGGGTCACATTCAATGATAAGAGGTTGTCAGAGGTGTTCATAGCTAAGTGTGGGTTACAGAATTGAGTGTGACTTGTAGGGTGTCTCAAAAAAAATATTTTTCATAAATCTCCTGCTCCCCAGGGTTTTTCCCATTCCTCTTGTTCCCAAAAGTGAGTATACGAAATTTGAGCTTCGTAGGTGCAGGGAAAAGTTTGCCCTTAGGGACCAAAAGTTTCGAAAATTTGGCTACTTTCCAGTATTTCCTCCCTATTTTGCATTTTTGGGGGGGAACTTTGGGTAGGTTCATAATCATTTTAAACTGTTATTATACATTGATAACAGTACCCTAAAAGTAAAAATTACCATTTCCAATATCCTTGATGGTCCAAAATGCACCCCAAATTTATTGCGAAATAGTAAAAACAAGCTAATTTGAAAAAAAAAGTATTATTGCATGACCTCACCAATCACCATCATTAGTACTGCTGCACTGCTGCTGCCATGGATGCTGAGTGACTGAGTATGTACATGTACAACAGACAACAGTGCATGCGTGCAGTGGTGGTCACGTGGTACACACACACATTTCGTCATTCAGTCGAGACAGTCAGTCAGTGAGCGAGTGAGATTGTTCATTGTGTTCAATGATTCAACGTTCAATGATAATGTTTCAATGTTCAACGATTAGAAAGGCTATTAAATAAGAAAGTATTTTACCTAGCATGCCGACACCACGTTTTCTAACTACTCGAATGCACCGTATGGAAGTCTGTCTCTGGAGAATCAATGTGTCCCGATAACACTGAATTTAAGGAATTTCGAGGGCAAAGGCATACGCTGAGAAATAACACTGATCAGTTAAAGACATTGCAAATCAAAAGCTGAAATCCTTGCAAGATGAAACTGTTTCTTTCCTGAAACTCATAGTAAACCAAGATAAAGATGTCCTTCTTCATGGTGACTACAAGGAAAGTGCGGAACTGATGCTCATATTGCTAGGAGAAATTCCACCTGGAGGAGTTCACTGGCAAAAGCAAGGTGCATTCCATAAGGCAAGGTGGATGTCCACCATACTGTATGCAGCAAAAATGTATGCATTCAGCGAGCAGCTCAATTATGATTCGGTCAAAATCTAAAAACTATGTTGCATTTGTCTGTTCAACGCACTCCTTTTCATTACAGGCTGTGGGAATCTTTGAATGCCTATGATGAGATAGATTCCGTGTATGCTCAGGCAGCATTGTCTGCATTTCATTGCCATTTTTGGTACTTAACAGAGGAATTGGCAACATTTTCCTTATTTTCAAGTAAGGTACCAGATGCTGGAAAGAAGATTGCTGCATCGTTTATAACATGCAAACAAGATAATACTCCACTTCCTACCTGTGTCTCTGTCTTTCCAATCATGAATCCATTTACCAAATTGTCCCAACTGGTTGGTCCTAGCTCGTGGTTACTTTTCCACGTGTTTGGACAAGATGGAGCTTGGTTGAAAAAAGCTCCGCAAATGTGGGAAGAAGATCACAGTTTCTGTGAAATCAAATAATTTATCAAGATCTTGAAAGTAGTTAACAATACTGCAGAAAGAGGAGTCAAACTGATGCAAGATTTTTTTGGAAAAATTACGAAGGATGAGGAGCAATGGCAGAACTTAGGGGGTCATTCCGAGTTGTTCGCTCAATAGCAGATTTTAGCAGCATTGCACACGCTAGGCCGCCGCCCTCTGGGAGTGTATCTTAGCTTAGCAGAATTGCAAACGAAAGATTAGCAGAATTGCAAATAGAAAATTCTTAGCAGTTTCTGAGTAGCTCCAGACCTACTCACAGATTGCGATCAGCTCAGGCCATTTTGTTCCTGGTTTGACGTCACAAACACGCCCTGTGTTCGGCCAGCCACTCCCCTGTTTCTCCAGACACTCCCACGTTTTTTCCTGGCACGACTGCGTTTTTCCGCACACTCCCAGAGAATGGCCAGTTTCTGCCCAGAAACACCCACTTCCTGTCAATCACACTCCGATCACTTCAACGATGGAAATTCTTCGTTCGGACATGAGTAAATCTACTAAGTTTTGAGCTAAAATACTTAGCGCATGCGTACTGCGTACCATGCGCACGCGCATTTTCACCTTAATCGCTCCGTTGCGAAAATCGGCAACGAGCGATCAACTCGGAATGACCCCCTTACTGCAGTCGGTTGAAGACAATCGGAAGAAAATTCCATGTTTCAAGAAATCTGTATTGAAAAAATTATAAATTAGTAGAAAATGCTTGAGAAAATCTGATGTTTAGAAGTTGCAAAAAAACACTTTTCTTTCAAATTAGCTTGTTTTTACTATTTCGCAATAAATTTGGGGGGTGTTTTGGACCATCAAGGAAGGTGGAAAGGGTAATGTTTACTTTTAGGGTACTGTTATCAATGTATAATAACAGTTTAAAATGATTATGAGCCTACCCAAAGTTCCCCCAAAAAGTTCAAAATAGGGAGGAAATACTGGAAAATAGCCGAATTTTTGACACTTTTGGTCCCTAAGGGCAAACCTTTCCCTGCACCTACAAAGCTTAAACTTTGTATACTCACTTTTGGGAGCAAGAGGAATGGGAAAAACCCTGGGGAGCAGGAGACACCCTAGTTACTTGTTTTGTACTTACATTAACGAAAAATCAATCTGATTAAATTTGGTGTAAATGAGTGGGGATAGAGGTAGAGGATATATGTTAACCCTACCCATTAAGGCTTAACCCTTAATGTGTAGGCTCACAGCCTTTTTACTTCCCCTAAAATAGGAATTGTAAAAAAGCTCAGCTCAGAGGTTTCCAAACTCACTGGCTCAGAAGTTTCCAAACTCAGAACTCAATGCACCCGAATGGTGCAAGTTTTAAGGATATATATGGCTCAGCACAGATAGATAAATCAAATTTATTGAGGTACTAATGAAGTCATCCGTGCTCAAGCTTGGTTATTCTTAAAACCTGGACCATCTGACAGTGGCAAGGGTCAGGCCACCCCTAGGCACAAAATAGTCCCCCCCTCTTCCACCACCTATTTTAAAATTAAGGGGTAGTAAGGGATTAGTAGAGGGAAGCGAGGACAAAATGGGAGTAGTAGTGTGGATCAGGGGTCAGGATGGAAAAAGTAGTGGGAAACAGTGAAAAATTGGGAGTAGTTGTACAAATCACAGGGCAGGATGGGAGTAGTAGTAATGCAGAGCAGACAGGACAGGCTGGTAGTAGAGTGGTAGTGGTGTGGAGGAGGGTGGAAGTAGCAAAAGGAAGTATGGGGCAGTAGGGAGCAAGATGGAAGTAGTAGTACTGCAGATCAAGGAGCAGGGTGGGAGCAGTAGTTGGATAGTAGGGGGAAGGCTGGGAGTTGTAGTAGTGTGGATCAGGGTGCAGGATGGTAGTGGTGGTAGTGTAGAGTAGGGGGTGTAGGAGGCACGAGGGGAGTAGTAGTAATGCAGAGCAGGCAGGACAGGATGGGAGTAGTAGTGGTGTGAAGCAGGGTAGAAGTAGAAAAGGGCGGCAGGAGGCAGTAGTGGGAAATAGGAAACAAGCTGGGAGTAGTAGTAATGCAGATCATGGGGCAGGAAGGGAGTAGTCATTGGAAAGTCTGGGGCAGGCTGTGAGTAGTAGTAGTGTGGGTCAGGATGGGAGTAGTGGTAGTGCAGAGCAGGAGGGTGTAGGAGGCAGGAGGGGAGTAGTAGTGAGAAGCAGGGGGCAAGATGGGAGTAGTGGTGGGATGAAGTGGGCCTGGAATCCTGCACTGACACTATCAGTGGGAGCCAGCAATGCAGCCAGTTCCCCCTCCTCAACCCACCCTCTGCACACCCCGCAGCACTAGTTTCACTAACCTTACTCTGCTCAGTACATCTCCTCCTCCGTGTCCCAGCTTTCATACTTCACACTCAGCTCAAGGTGGACAGTGCGGGGGTGGACTTCTGAGGCCTTGTATCATGGCTAGCGTAATGAAGCACCGATGCAGATCTTTGATTGGCTCTATATAACCAAAGCAACCTCTGGTTCTGCCCCATTCAGGAAGCCTCCATTCCAGGACCCGGCAGCAGGTATTCTCTACCCCTTAATCCCCCCCCCCCCACCAGCATCCCACAACCCCACACAACCCACCCTTGACCCCCATTCCCATAAAGCATCTGTAATGCTGATCCTGGGCTACATTTCACTAGAAAGAAAGATAAAAGGAAGGGGGAGAGGGTGCCACCCCTAAGCATGTGCCTTATGTGCCTAGTGGGAAATCCGTCACTGCCATCAGGGTGATTTGAGGATTTCATGTAGGAGCCTCTTTTTTATCTGCTTAGAAGTGCTGTAAATCCAGTTTAATATTTTAATGGAATACATTTTGCACCTACCTGTTGCACTTTTGTAGGAATGAGAATCTCTAACAATATAAATACTGCATATTGTTACGTTCACTGTGCTAGAATTGAAAGTATAACCCTAAGCACATGAACGTGATGCTGTAGTTAGGATAAAGTTCAGTAGTTTCCCCTAAAGAGCCCTGACTCCGTTGTCTCACCCTCGTGGTCAGTTTACGCCTGCGAGACTATGTTTTCTTGGGCCCACGGCAGCCGCGTTTGACGGGCGGATTAAGTCTGCCCAACTCTGATGCCCCCCGGTCTTAGTTGGAGACAAGGCGTAAACTGAGACGGTGCAATAACAAGGGGAACCTCTAACTAAAAACTGAAACAGAGTTAGGAGCACTACAGAACTTAAACAAAAGTATGTGCAGCTCAGCCGCCAGGATAAATAACAACCAAAGATTATGCTGTCCACACGCCTACACGACACCGTCGTATACTGGCGAGGACAGCCCGAGCAGAGACCTCTGCAGAAAACCCAAAAGCAAGAGAACGGAGAGATACAGCCAAGGCCGTAAGGTGCGGCAGAGCCGCTACTCACAACACCGGTGTAATTACAGGCAAGTGAATGGGAAGCCTGAGGTAGAAGACACAGGTTCACAGGAAGGAAAGGCGGCTGGATTCCGACTACCGACCACTGGACACCAGGACTCTGGATTGCAGGATCAGACAAGGTTTCTGGACAAGAAACAGCTCACTAGAAGTTATCACCAGCGTTAGTGTCAGGCAGTGAGGGAGAATATAACAGGAATCTCCCCAATCACTGCAGATAACCTAAATTACTAATGTCGTGCAGCTGCCCTGCTGCACGACCAGAGGTGTCAGGTGGTAGATTAATTGCCTGGCAACGGGGAATGCAGTCTGCTTCCGGAGGAGGCGCGGCGGATGTGACGCGCCGGGACCGTTGCTTAGCAACGGTCGGGCGCTGGCGAGAGCCGCCGCGCCTAACACATATTCAATAAAGACAGTTATGTTCAGTCACCATCATAATACATTTAAGACACAGAGGAAGAATAAGTGAGCTTTATTTCAGAAAAATACTGTACAACAAAAAATTCAATAAAGGACATGGCACTGAAGTGTAAGGAAGTTTGACTTTGGTCTGACAATTATTGTTTACTCACTGTGCATTTTTCCCTAAATTTATAAACTAGTCAATATTGTACCCTTTTCACACATGTAGCTAAATCCGGGGTTCTGAATATGTGAATGCAAACTACCTGGGACAAAGTCCCGGGTCCCCAACCTTGCTCTTTACCAGGGTTGGGGCTGAAAGCAAGAATTTGCTGGCTGCTAGACATGGCAAATTCCTAGGTCACATGTCTGAAACAGGCATAACAACGTAATTACTTTATAAGGAGGATTCATAAAAGATTGGAAAATGGATTTCTATTCTCAAATGCCTTTGGAAAACAAATTAAGATGCTTTAGCAAAATAAATAAATACATAAATTGGTTCCAAATTTGCATGGTTTATAAAGGTGTGCTTGCTTTTGCACATCAGTGTCCATCTATATGAGGTCCGGCCAACCTGTGGCTCTCCAGCTGTTCTGAAACTACAAGTCCCAGCATGCTTTACCAGCTGATCAATGGGAGGGTATGCTGGGACTTGTAGTTTCTCAACAGCTTTAGAACTACAGGTTGGCCAGGCCTAATCTTTGCAGACAACGTGAAGGCTTAACATAGCAAGATTGCATTGATTATAGGCAGAAAGCATACACTCAGAGCCAGATTAATGGGGGAGGAGGTCCCGTGGGTAAGTATCCTGGGCCCACCATTCTTAAAGGGCCCCCCACACCTGCCACAAATCGGATCATTCTCACTGATCCAATCTGCCATGTTGCACTCCAGAGTCCCGGCTTCCCACTTCACTATCAGCAGCCACAGCCGCCGGCGCTTCACAGCACAGCAGTGCGACGGCACAGCTATCCAAACATAAGGGATGCAGCAGAATGTGGCTCAGTGAGAGCCGGAATACCTAGCATCATTTTGACTCAGTGGAGGCTGTGCTGCTTAGGACTCGGAGTAGAGAGACAGAGAGGAACATGTAGGAGAGCTTTGGTCTGCAAGTTACAGCCTGTCTCCAGCAAAAGGAAGACAGGCTGTATCGATTTATTTTTCCCTGCTCCTATCAATTAATTTAGAATTTTGTGCTCTGCTTCATATATACTATAATATATGTGTGTGTGTGTGTGTGTGTGTGTGTGTGTGTGTGTGTGTGTGTGTGTGTGTGTATGCATGTGTGTATATAAATATACAATATGTATATACTGTACATATGTATATATTTATTTACGGGTTGAGACTGAGGTATTCCACTGTTTAGAATCCTTACAGGGTTGACAGGAGTCAGGAAGCAATGTACCCCTTTACCCTCTCTTACTGCAGCCACCCCCACAGCCTAACCCTCAGCCCACCCCCCCAGCTTAACCCTAACTGCCCCCCCAGCCTAATCCTAACCCTCCCCGGGGGTGCCTAACCACCCTCCCCACAGCCTAAACCTAACCACCTTTCCCACAGCCTAACCCTTCCCCCACAGCCTAAACCTAACCTCTCATCACGACTTACCTCTCCAACATCCCGACAGTCACTCAATCGAGATCCCGGCTGTCAGGATGCCAATGCCGGTATTCTAATCAGTGTTGGGATCAGTAGGGATCCTGACTGGGTCATGTATATATATATATATATATATATATATAAATGTTAGTAAAAAGCTGCGCATTAAACACACTTTCCTTTTGACGTATTAGTCCATTAATAATGTCCTGTGTCTCGTTCTTTGTGATGTACGCTGCCGCTTCCTCCGTTTAGGAATTAGAGCCACCAATTCCAATGTACATGTAACGAAAGAAGAGTGGAGGGCGCAGATATAAATAGAAAGGTTTACAATTCCATTTATTAAAAACAAATGCTCACATACATCTCAGTTTAAAATGATGAATTCAGTCCTCCATATATCAGTCAAGCCTCGGAACCGCTCTCTCCCATAATCGATCATCCGTCTATTATCAGGAATCACGGGTGCCGCTCGTTCTTTCACCGAGACCAAGACAAAGTTCAGACAATCTGTCTTTAGCTCCACAGCTATATATATATCGTCAAAATGTATAAGTGTACGCTCATGTGGATCAAATATAATCTGTAGTAAAATATTAAAATATTTTCTTATAATTAAAATATTTTCACATGCATGCCTCCCAAACGTGGGTGGCAGCTGATAACAATTTATGGCGATTAGAATGTGTAAAAAATAGAAGTAATCAGCGCCTAATAATGCCCAGAAAATGACGGTGGGGACATAGAATGAAATTTAGTGAAAAAAATGGGACAAACACATATCTCAGATAGGAATCTTCGGTCCTCAGACCAATATCATCACAGTGATATGCAAAAGAGAAAAAGAAACAACCAATAGTGTGTACCGTTTAAACCTATATGTACTTATAGCATTTTTCTACTAAGTGAGTGTTAATTGGAAATGCTCCCAGAATATCACACCCCACAATAGCGTAGTAGAAAGATAATTTTTCACATTTAATTAAGTACATAAAATATATCCACAGTTTAAAACGAGCAGGTATCGCACGTACAAGAAACAAATGATATAGAAGCTTATCTGTCAATAAAAATAGCGTCCAGTATATCTCCCTTCACATTTACTTTAGTACATACATTAAACCCACGGTTTAAAACGAGCAGGTATCACACGTACAAGAAACAATTGATATAAAAGCTTATCTGTCCATCAAAAGAGGTTCCAGGGTAACTCCCGATACGTTTCATCCTAATGCAAAGGACTTCATCAAGGGGAATCTTTTTTAATGGGAGAAAATATTTTAATGAACTCCAGCCTTTTTGCCATGCAGAACTGTAAGATTTTTAAAGTTTCAAATTGTGAGTGTAATTGGATGTTGACAACTTTTACCTTTTCTTTGTTTTTTAAACATGAGATACTGCACTGTGTATGATTAACCATAATCTCTTAGACAGCTCAATAATTTATTGTAGTAACAAGTAACAATGTCGTAATCATACTTAAAGAAAAGTTGTTTTCTGCATTCATAATAATTAATATCAATACTCCTCAGATTGTTTAATTCTTTCTCTCTATTCTTTATATAAAAGTATGTATTTTACTTTGCTTTCTTTGCAAACAAATTTAGAGGCACATAGGGGGTCATTCCGACCCGTTCGCTCGCTGCATTTTCACACAGCAGAGCCAAAGGGTCCATGCTGCGCATACGCCGGCACCTTTGTGCGCCTGCGCATGTGGGACGGCTGATGGCCGTGGCAGGACAGCGATCGCCTCTGCCTGATTGACAGGCAGAGGCGATCGATGGGTGGGAGGGGGCGCGGCGTGGCCGGTCCGAACGGGCGGCGGGCCGCAGCGTCTGCGTGACATCATACGCAGCCGCTGCGGACCAGGGAGCGAGGAGTAGCTCCCGGCCAGCTCGCTAAAGCTGCGCTGGCCGGGAGTTACTCCTGAAGTGCAAAGGAATCGCCGCTGTGCGATGCCTTTGCACTTCTGCGAGGGGGGGGGGCTGGACTGACATGCAGGGCAGACTAGCCCCGTGCTGGGCATCCCCCCGCATGTCAGGAAAGTTGATCGTAGCTGGGCAAAATTTTGTACAGCTATGATCAACTCGGAATGACCTCCATGGGGCCTAATTCTGAGTTGATCGCAGCAGCAAATTTGTTAGCAGTTGGCCAAAACCATGGGGGTCATTCCGAGTTGTTCGCTCGCAAGCTGCTTTTAGCAGCTTTGCACACGCTAAGCCGCCGACTACTGGGAGTGAATCTTAGCTTATCAAAATTGCGAACGAAAGATTCGAAATATTGCGAAAAGACTTCTCTGTGCAGTTTCTGAGTAGATCGAGACTTACTCTGCCAGTGCGATCAGTTCAGTGCTTGTCATTCCTGGTTTGACGTCACAAACACACCCAGCGTTCGCCCAGACACTCCTCCGTTTCTCCAGACACTCCCGTGTTTTTCCCATAAACGGTAGCGTTTTTTCACACACTCCCATAAAACGTCCAGAGTCCGCCCAGAAACACCCACTTCCTGTCAATCACATTACGATCACCAGAACGAAGAAAAAATCTCGTAATGCCGTGAGTAAAATACCTAACTGCATTGTAAATTTACTTGGCGCAGTCGCACTGCGGACATTGCGCATGCGCATTAGCGACTAATCGCTCCGTTGCGAGGAAAAATAACGAGGGAACAACTCGGAATGACCCCCCATGTGCACTGCAGAAGGGGCAGATATAACATGTGCAGAGAGAGTTAGATTTGGGTGGGATGTATTCAAACTGAAATCTAAATTGCAGTGTAAAAATAAAGCAGCCAGTATTTACCCTGCACAGAAACAAAATAACCCACCCAAATCTAACTCTCTCTGCACATGTTATATCTGCCTCCCCTGCAGTGCACATGGGTTTCCCCAATTGCTAACAAACTTGCTGCTGCGATCAACTCAGAATTACCCCCATAATCCATAATTATTTTACCATGTATCTAAATAAGACCACATTGGATATACATGACACTTACTGTAATTTTTGTTTTGTTTGGCATTACCTATGCTGAAACACCTTTCTTATCCATTAACCTGTACAAAAAAGGTGTCGGCAATCATAAATTAAGAGAAAAGTCCAGAAACAGAGCATTTTGTCCCTCCTGGAGAGTGTCATGTTGGGAGGTATGCTTTATATATATTCTATTATGGCAAACTATTTTTTTTTTATTCATTCACTCGCTACCCGTAGAAAGAAGCTTAGCCATGCTATGCATGGCATGCCAAATTGAGCAAAATAGAAAAGGTGTATGTGGACACATCTGTATATTAGAACATAGAGTCTAAAACTCGGTCCTCAGGACCCCAAACAGTTCATGGTTTCTAGGTCTCCTCGCAGAATCAAAAGTGAAATAATTAGCTCCACCTGTGGGTCTTTTAAAATGTGTCAGTAAGTAATGAGTACACCTGTGCACCTGCTAGACTTGGAAGATGTGAACTGTTTGGGGTCCTGAGCACCGAGTTTGAGAACCTATGTATTACAAAATAAATACAAATATGAAATAATTGTATTCTCAAGCAACCAAGCACAAAATGAGTTATCTGGATCCAATTTTATTACTGCTGTTCTAATATGCTGATCAGCTACTGTATCTCTAGTGTGCTAGCTGAATGATAGGCAGTACACTTCTCTCCAGGTATGGCACACAGTCACACAGTTATGGATCATCGTAATGTATAATGCCACTCTGATCATAGTACTAACAGCAGACATTCCTTTTTAAATAGCAGCTTTCTGAGCAGTTACTGTACAATAGATAAGCTTTTTCTCTATAAATAAAATAGTATGCTTTGTAAATGCACATGCCGTCACTACATTAAATCCTCCTATATACAGCATCATACCACACAATGTAGCATTAAGGCAGCTCCCTACAGAGCACACACAGATACACATTTGTTATTGTTTTTTTAATTAAATTTGTGCTTAATTTTCTATCAAACCATTTCTTGTCACATGCTACTATACTCCGTGGTTGCTACCTCTGGTACAGTGCTGGCAAAAATGTATCCAAGTTGGTGGGCTAGGCATCATTCCCTAGGAATTAAAAGAAGATACAGAAGTAATGTTTTACACTACAACAGTGGCTCCTAAACTTGGTCCCCAACAGTTCACATTTTCCAGCTCTCCTCACAGAATCACAAGTGAAATAATTAGCTCCACCTTTGGATCTTTTAAAATGTGTCAGTGAGTAATGATTACACCTGTGAGTGTGCACCTGTTAGGTCCTTGAGGGCAGAGTTTGGGAACCACTGCAATAAAACATGGCAGAGTTCAGGCAAAAAAACAAACAAATGGGCAGTAATTATGTTGCAGAGTACAATCCTCTAGTCTCTTTCTCATAGATTCTCTTCCTGCTTTTATTCCAGCATCAAATAAGGGGTAGGACAATGACTTTTATTGTTGTTTTCTGTGTGAAATGTGTGATCTGTAGACAACACTTTTTTATTTCTATTGTCATGACTTAAATGAGTATATCAAACCTCCCAACTGCCCCGATTTTTGCGGGACAGTCTCGTTTTTTGGGGACTATCCCGCTGTCCCATCCGTGGGCCACAGTATCCCGCAGTGGGGGCAGTTGGGAGTCTCCTGTCAGTCACTGCTCTGTCTAGCAGAGCAGCAGTGAATAGATGCTGTGCGCATGCGTACAACATATATTCATGGGACTCAGAGGGACTGGGGGCATGCCAGCAGCCATATCCCCACAGCGATAGAAAATGGGGGCGTGGCTCAGAATCACAACAATCCCACAAAGTCCTACTATAGGCCATGCCCCTTTTCTTTGCCGAGCCATGGAGTTCCTCCTTAACATCTCCCAATGTTGGGAGGTATGGCATATTAGCCTTATACAAGATAGGATCCATAAACTAAAACTGTCACAGGGAACTTTGGCTACAGCTAGGTACACATTATACAATTATTGATCCTTTTTGGCAATAATTGATTGAGTGGCCTGTTTCATTTTGTACTGTGTTTACATGAACTAGCGAAAGTTTCCTTTGGCGCCCCCCCTCCAATGGTGAAACAGGGAGAGTGCATGCCCCAGGCGCGTCTAAAAAAATGGGGTGTGGCTTCATATGAAATGGGCGTGGTCAGTTTTGCTCCCTGTAGTTTTGCCCCCTGTAGAGTTGTGCACCCAGTAGAGCTGTGCCCACAGTAGCTGTTGTGCCCCCTGCAGCTGTTGTGCCCCCTGAAGCTGTGCCCCCAGTAGTTGTTATGCCCCCTGCAGCTGTGCCCCCTGTAGTTGTGCCACCTGCAGCTGTGCCCCTGCAGCTGTGCCCCCATTAGTTTTGGCTCCAGTAGTTGTGCTCCCCTTAGTGTGCCCACCAGTAGCTGTGCCCCTAGTAAAAAAATAAAAAATACTTAACAGCCCCATTCCTGCTTCCCAACCACTGCACTCCATCTCCGTCACCGGCGCTGCTTCTCTGATCTATGGGAGAGATGTCATGATGTCCCTCCCATAGCGCTGCACAGAAAATTCCTCTCCGCAAAGGGAAACTAGAAGCTACCTCACTGCGCGTCTAGTTTCCCTTCGTGGAGAGAACCTTTCCCTAACCACCGCTGCCACCATCCTAGTTAGTAGTGGCTTTTTCCACGGTAGTGGTGCCCACGGGACAACGGCGCCCCGGGCAAAAGTCCTGCTTGCCCGTGGCAAGAGCCGCTACTGAATGTACTGGATCTGTAACTAAGTACTAGAGATGAGCGGGTCTGGTTCTCCGAGATCCAGACCCACATGATCCGAGCTGGGATCCAAGTCCGACTCAGGTTTTCCCACCTGAGTAGGATCCCAAAACAAGGCAAAACATCATCCTTCAATCCTTCTGTCAGATTTGCGCAGGTTTTCGATTCTATATAAGGCCCTTCGTGATCGCTGCCATTTCACTCCGGCTGTGGAGCTTGTATAGTGTGGATTTGTCCTTGCTGTGTCTGTCCAGGGGTGCTGTAATGTTGTCCATCCAGGAACACTGCAGTATTGTCCATCAAGGGGCTGAGGCTTCTTAGGGGTGCTCTCTCCATGCTGTGTCAATCCAGGTGTGCTGCAGTGTTGTCCATCCAGGGGCCCTGCAGTTTTGTCCATCAAGGGGCTGGGGTTGTTTAGGGGTGCTCTCTCCATGCTATGTCCACCCAGTTGTGCTCTGTTGTCCATCCAGGGATGCGACCCTAGTATAACAAAAAATTAAAGGAAAATATATAATTGAAAAAAGATAAATATTTATTTTTTGTGCTATACTCCAGTGTATTACACTATTATTTTCCAGTAAATCTGCCAGTCAGACCACAGTGTATCATACACGTATTGTGTGACACTGTAGGTGGAAGTAAACTGCAGTGTAATATATATTCTGATTCATACACATATTGCGTGACACTGTAGGTGAAAGTAAATTGCAGTGTTATATTATTATTTCTGATTCATACACATACTGTGTGACACTGTAGGTGAAAGTAAACCATAGTGTTATATTATTATTTCTGACACATACACATATTGTGTGACACTGTAGGTGGAAATAAACCACAGTTTTATATTATTTTTCTGACATATACACACATTAATCATACAGCTCACTAAGAATCTCTGCAATCTGGCTGGACCAGTATACAAAATGTTGCACGTACTGTATACTATATGTGTGCATCATTATATAATCCATATAGATTGTAAATTTGTGAGCAGTGTCATATTAACTCTTTGTCTGGTTGTTGCCCAGTCTTGTTTTTCTGGTGCTTTATAAGCAAATAGTAATAAGGAAATAAAGTTGTTTTACAGACATCATCTCTATTAGCAAGGTGTATAGAGAATATGGCACTTGTGTACAGTAGAAGAGGCTACCAAATTTTCCACTGATGGTAGATTTCACAGTCCCAAAAGTTTGAAAAGAAGATTAAGGTGGAGGCACTGGGCATCACAGCCATATGCAATGCTGATGTTCACATAGTTGAGTGATTATTGGCAACTACACAGGTGCAAAAATGTCAGAAAACCTCTTGGGTTTTGGTGATTCAGATCAGGACACTAGGGGCCAGCTACACTAGTAGGTGAGTGCATGACGTTAGAGTGCCTGATAGTACTGTATAGAAATCATTAGTGTGGCTGCAGTATAAGTCCTTCTGTTCAATTACTTTATTCATATCAACATTTGGACCATGGCAGCATAGAAAATTCCCATTATACTGTATGTTAAAGTGAATGACAACATTTGTTTTTTTTTACTTTGTATTTGTGTTTATACGTATTTATTGCATTTTACATAATAAATGTGAATTTAGTATTTTGTAACTAAGCTGGCAAGCCATTATTCTGTTATGTAGGAGACACATACTTGCAGTATAAAATTGGGTAATATGTAAAAATTGAGCAATGTGACTATCATTTATTTCTGACACTATAAAAACACATCTCTGCTTGTGTTACTCCTAGAGTAAACTAGTGATGTGCACCGGAATTTTTTTGTGTTTTGTGTTTTGGTTTTGGATTCGGTTCCGCGGCCGTGTTTTGGATTCAGACGCGTTTTGGCAAAACCTCCCTGAAATTTTTTTGGCGGATTCGGGTGTGTTTTGGATTCTGTGTTTTTTTACAAAAAAACCCTCAAAAACAGCTTAAATCATAGAATTTGGGGGTCATTTTGATCCCATAGTATTATTAACCTCAATAACCATAATTTCCACTCATTTTCAGTCTATTCTGAACACATCACACCTCACAATATTATTTATAGTCCTAAAATTTGCACCGAGGTCGCTGGATGGCTAAGCTAAGCGACACAAGTGGCCGACACAAACACCTGGCCCATCTAGGAGTGGCACTGCAGTGTCAAACAGGATGGAACCTCAAAAAAATTGTCCCCAAACAGCACATGATGCAAAGAAAAAAAGAGGCACACCAAGGTCGCTGTGTGACTAAGCTAAGCGACACAAGTGGCCGACACAAACACCTGGCCCATCTAGGAGTGGCACTGCAGTGTCAGAAAGGATGACACTTCAAAAAAATAGTCCCCAAACAGCACATGATGCAAAGAAAAAAAGAGGCGCAATGAGGTAGCTGTGTGACTAAGCTAAGCGACCCAAGAGGCCGACACAAACACCTGGCCCATCTAGGGGTGGCACTGCAGTGTCAGACAGGATGGCACTTCAAAAAAATAGTCCCCAAACAGCACATGATGCAAAGAAAAAAAGAGGTGCAATGAGGTAGCTGTGTGACTAAGCTAAGTGACACAAGTGGCCGACACAAACACCTGGCCCATCTAGGAGTGGCACTTCAGTGTCAGACAGGATGGCACTTCAAAAAAATAGTCCCCAAACAGCACATGATACAAAGTAACAAAGAGGCGCACCAAGGTCGCTGTGTGACTAAGCTAAGCGACACAAGTGGCTGACACAAACACCTGGCCCATCTAGGAGTGGCACTGCAGTGTCAGACAGGATGGCACTTCAAAAAAATAGTCCCCAAACAGCACATGATGCAAAGAAAAAAAGAGGCGCACCAAGGTCGCTGTGTGACTAAGCTTTGCGACACAAGTGGCCGACACAAACACCTGGCCCATCTAGGAGTGGCACTGCAGTGTCAGACAGGATGGCACTTCAAAAAAATAGTCCCCAAACAGCACATGATGCAAAGAAAAAAAGAGGCGCAATGAGGTAGCTGTGTGACTAAGCTAAGCGACCCAAGTGGCCGACACAAACACTCGGCCCATCTAGGAGTGGCACTGCAGTGTCAGACAGGATGGCATTTCAAAAAAATAGTCCCCAAACAGCACATGATGCAAATAAAAAAAAGAGGTGCACCAAGGTTGCTGTGTGACTAAGCTAAGCGACACAAGTGGCCGACGCAAACACCTGGCCCATCTAGGAGTGGCACAAACAGCACATGATGTAAAGAAAAATGAAAGAAAAAAGAGGTGCAAGATGGAATTGTCCTTGAGCCCTCCCACCCACCCTTATTTTGTATAAACAGGACATGCACACTTTAACGAACCCATCATTTCAGCGACAGGATCTGCCACACGACTGAGACTGAAATGACTGGTTGGTTTGGGCCCGCACCAAAAAAGAAGCAATCAATCTCTCCTTGCACAAACTGGCTCTACAGAGGCAAGATGTCCACCTCATCATCATCCTCCGATTCCTCACCCCTTTCACTGTGTACATCCCCCTCCTCACATATTATTAATTCGTCCCCACTGGAATCCACCATCTCAGATCCCTGTGTACTTTCTGTAGGCAATTGCTGGTGAATGTCTCCACGGAGGAATTGATTATAATTCATTTTGATGAACATCATCTTCTCCACATTTTCTGGAAGTAACCTCGTACGCCGATTGCTGACAAGGTGAGTGGCTGCACTAAACACTCTTTCGGAGTACACACTGGAGGGAGGGCAACTTAGGTAGAATTAAGCCAGTTTGTGCTAGGGCCTCCAAATTGCCTCTTTTTCCTGCCAGTATACGTACGGACGGTCTAACGTGCCTACTTGGATGCGGTCACTCATATAATCCTCCACCATTCTTTCAATGGTGACAGAATCATATGCAGTGACAGTAGACGACATGTCAGTAATCGTTGCCAGGTCCTTCAGTCCGGACCAGATGTCAGCACTCGCTCCAGACTGCCCTGCATCACCGCCAGCGGGTGGGCTCGGAATTCTTAGCCTTTTCCTCGCTCCCCCAGTTGCGGGAGAATGTGAAGGAGGAGCTGTTGATGGGTCACGTTCCACTTGACTTGACAATTTTCTCACCAGCAGGTCTTTGAACCTCTGCAGACTTGTGTCTGCCGGAAAGAGAGATACAACGTAGGTTTTAAATCTAGGATCGAGCACGGTGGCCAAAATGTAGTGCTCTGATTTCAACAGATTGACCACCCGTGAATCCTGGTTAAGCTAATTAAGGGCTCCATCCACAAGTCCCACATGCCTAGCGGAATCGCTCTGTTTTAGCTCCTCCTTCAATGTCTCCAGCTTCTTCTGCAAAAGCCTGATGAGGGTAATGACCTGACTCAGGCTGGCAGTGTCTGAACTGACTTCACGTGTGGCAAGTTCAAAGGGTTGCAGAACCTTGAACAACGTTGAAATAATTCTCCACTGCGCTTGAGTCAGGTGCATTCCCCCTCCTTTGCCTATATCGTGGGCAGATGTATAGGCTTGAATGGCCTTTTGCTGCTCCTCCATCCTCTGAAGCATATAGAGGGTTGAATTTCACCTCGTTACCACCTCTTGCTTCAGATGATGGCAGGACAGGTTCAGGACTGTTTGCTGGTGCTCCAGTCTTCGGCACACGGTGGCTGAATGCCGAAAGTGGCCCGCAATTCTTCGGGCCACCGACAGCATCTCTTGCACGCCCCTGTCGTTTTTTAAATAATTCTGCACCACCAAATTCAATGAATGTGCAAAACATGGGACGTGCTGGAATTTGCCCAGATGTAATGCACGCACAATATTGGTGGCTTTGTCCGATATCACAAATCCCCAGGAGAGTCCAATTGGGGTAAGCCATTCTGCGATGATGTTCCTCAGTTTCCGTAAGAGGTTGTCAGCTGTGTGCCTCTTATGGAAAGCGGTGATACAAAGCGTAGCCTGCCTAGGAACGAGTTGGCGTTTGCGAGATGCTGCTACTGGTGCCGCCGCTGCTGTTCTTGCTGCGGGAGGCAATACATCTACCCAGTGGGCTGTCACAGTCATATAGTCCTGAGTCTGCCCTGCTCCACTTGTCCACATGTCTGTGGTTAAGTGGACATTGGGTACAACTGCATTTTTTAGGACACTGGTGACCCTTTTTCTGAGGTCTGTGTACATTTTCGGTATCGCCTGCCTAGAGAAATGGAACCTAGATGGTATTTGGTACAGGGGACACAGTACCTCAAACAAGTCTCTAGTTGCCTGTGAATTAACGGTGGATACCGGAAACCACGTTTCTCACCACCCAGGCTGACAAGACCTGAGTTATCCGCTTTGCAGCAGGATGACTGCTGTGATATTTCATCTTCCTCGCAAAGGACTGTTGGACAGTCAATTGCTTACTGGAAGTAGTACAAGTGGTCTTCCGACTTCCCCTCTGGGATGACGGTCGACTCCCAGCAGCAACAACAGCAGCGCCAGCAGCAGTAGGCGTTACACTCAAGGATGCATCGGAGGAATCCCAGGCAGGAGAGGACTCGTCAGACTTGCCAGTGACATGGCCTGCAGGACTATTGGCTTTCCTGTGTAAGGTGGAAATTGACACTGAGGAAGTTGGTGGTGTGGTTTGCAGGAGCTTGGATACAAGAGGAAGATATTTAGTGGTCAGTGGACTGCTTCCGCTGTCATCCAAAGTTTTTGAACTTGTCACTGATTTCTGATGAATGCGGACCAGGTGACGTATAAGGGAGGATGTTCCTAGGTGGTTAACGTCCTTACCCCTACTTATTACAGCTTGACAAAGGCAACACACGGCTTGACACCTGTTGTCCGCATTTGTGTTGAAATAATTCCACACCGAAGAGCTGATTTTTTTTGTATTTTGACCAGGCATGTCAATGGCCATATTCGTCCCACGGACAATAGGTGTCTCCCCGGGTGCCTGACTTAAACAAACCACCTCACCATTAGAATCCTCCTTGTCAATTTCCTACCCAGCGCCAGCAACACACATATCCTCATCCTGGTGTACTTCAACAGTGACATCTTCAATTTGACTATCAGGAACTGGACTGCGGGTGCTCCTTCCAGCATTTGCAGGGGGCGTGCAAATGGTGGAAGGTGCAAGCTCTTCCCGTCCAGTGTTGAGAAGGTCAGGCATCGCAATCGACACAATTGGACTCTCCTTGGGGATTTGTGATTTAGAAGAACGCACAGTTCTTTGCTGTGCTTTTGCCTGCTTAAGTCTTTTCATTTTTCTAGCGAGAGGATCAGTGCTTCCATCCTCATGTGAATCTGAACCACTAGCCATGAACACAGGCCAGGGCCTCAGCCATTCCTTGCCACTCTGTGTCGTAAATGGCATATTGTCAAGTTTACGCTTCTCATCAAACACTTTCAATTTTGATTTTTGGGTCATTTTACTGAACTTTTGTTTTTTGGATTTTACATGCTCTCTACTATGACATTGGGCATCGGCCTTGGCAGACGACGTTGACGGCATTTCATCGTCTCGGCCATGACTAGTGGCAGCAGCTTCAGCACGAGGTGGAAGTGGATCTTGATCTTTCCCTATTTTAACCTCCACATTTTTGTTCTCCATTTTTTAATGTGTGGAATTATATGCCAGTATCAATAGCAATGGCCTACTACTATATATACTGCGCACAACTGAAATTCACCACAGGTATGGATGGATAGTATACTTGACGACACAGAGGTAGGTAGAGCAGTGGCCTTCCGTACCGTACTGCTATATATACTGGTGGTCACTGTCAGCAAACTGCAAAACTAGAATGCCCCACAGGTATAGAATCTAGATGGATAGTATACTTGACGACACAGAGGTAGGTAGAGCAGTGGCCTTCCGTACCGTACTGCTATATATACTGGTGGTCACTGTCAGCAAACTGCAAAACTAAAATGCACCACAGGTATAGAATCTAGATAGATAGTATACTTGACGACACAGAGGTAGGTAGAGCCGTGGCCTTCCGTACCGTACTGCTATATATACTGGTGGTCACTGTCAGCAAAACTCTGCACTGTACTCCTCCTATATAATACTGCTGGTCCCCAGTCCCCACAATAAAGCAGTGTGAGCATAGATATATGCAGCACACTGAGCACAGATATGGAGTGTTTTTCAGGCAGACAACTGGTGGTCACTGGTCAGCAAAACTCTGCACTGTACTCCTCCTATATAATATACTGGTGGTCCCCAGTCCCCACAATAAAGCAGTGTGAGCACAGATATATGCAGCACACTGAGCACAGATATGGAGTGTTTTACAGGCAGACAACGTATACTGGTGGTCACTGTCAGCAAAACTCTGCACTGTACTCCTCCTATATAATACTGCTGGTCCCCAGTCCCCACAATAAAGCAGTGTGAGCACAGATATATGCAGCACACTGAGCACAGATATGGAGTGTTTTTCAGGCAGACAACGTATGCTAGTGGTCACTGGTCAGCAAAACTCTGCACTGTACTCCTCCTATATAATATACTGGTGGTCCCCAGTCCCCACAATAAAGCAGTGTGAGCACAGATATATGCAGCACACTGAGCACAGATATGGAGTGTTTTTCAGGCAGACAACGTATACTGGTGGTCACTGTCAGCAAAACTCTGCACTGTACTCCTCCTATATAATACAGCTGTTCCCCAGTCCCCACAATTAAGCAATAAGTACAAATATTTGCATCAACATTAATAAATGGAGAGGACGCCAGCCACGTCCTCTCCCTAACATTTCCAATGCAGGAGTGAAAATAGCGGCGACGCGCGGCTGCTTATATTGAATCCGAATCTCGCGAGAATCCGACAGCGGGATGATGACGTTCGGGCGCGCTCGGGTTAACCGAGCCATACGGCAGAATTCGAGTTTGCCTCGGACCCGTGTAAAATGGGTGAAGTTCGGGGGGGTTCGGTTTCTGAGGAACCGAACCCGCTCATCACTAGAGTAAACCAAGTGCATATACTATTAATATAAGCTCTCCAAGCTTAAACTTGCTGCAAAGGCTACTGTTGGAGAGCTTGAATCATCTGGATATTTTTCTCACTCAGCAAACGCACACACTTGGCACATTTCACATCTGTGGTTTCTACATAACGGGCCTAATTCAGTAAGGATTGAAGATTCTGCTAATTAGCAGAATTTGCTATCCTTTGGAGAGCATACTGGGGGCCGCCCATTGCTGGGCAATGCTGCCCAGCATACTGACTGCAGCTTCCCGCCATTGAACAAGCAGAAATTGCGAACACAACGCAATTTCTGGTTGTTAGCAAAAACTAAGGAAGCCTCTTGCCAGCACAGCTTAGCTGCGCCCGCAGGAGGCTCGCCACCATTTTCCCAATCATGGCGGCTGCGTGTGACGTCACGCAGCTTCCGTGATCACATCCCCGTTCGGCCACCTCTGCCCACAGTTCGTGCCGCACCCTCCTCTGCAACGCTCCATCTCCTTCCTGGAAACAGAGCGTTGCCCACCCGGTGACCACCTCTGCCTGATTGACAGGCAGAGGTGATTGCATTTTCTGAACACCCCCCTCCCCCCCCCCCCCCGGCAGAAAATGATGGCACACGTGCAGGACGGGTGCTGCGCATGCGCCTGCATCTTTTTATCAATAATTCTGGTTGGATTGCACACTGCGATACAACCTGAATTAGGCCCAATATGCAATCTACATGAGTAACTGATTTGCATTGTCAAACTTTGCTTTTTTATTTTGCAAATAAAACACATTTTTTGTTTTATGCCTGATTTTATTAGCCTAAACCTTCAGGATTTTTCCTGTCCTTTTGTGAAAGTTGCGTATTTTCACTTTATTTCAGAGTTACCAACAGGCGGGTCCTATTTTATGAATATATTGAAAAGATTAGTTATTAAAAATGCATTGAGGTTAACTTGATGTATATGTACTGTATGTGAGTACTGTGCCACTTTGCTTAGCATATCTTGCATACCATCACACTGTGCATGACCAAAAGGCAAACACAGGGAAATGCTCCTATGCAGGGCCGGTGCTAGGGTGTTTGGCGCCTCCCTGCAAACTATAAATTTGTGCCCTCTCTCCAATACTTAATAAAGGGAAAGCACACACTGAAGGCACGTGTGGTCTCACAAGGAAGGGGTGTGCCCACACAATTGTACCCCAAATTCACATTACATCACACAGTAGCACAATGTTATTCACATTACACCACATGCAATGTTCCTGATTCATATTATACCACATAGTAGTGCCCCTTAGTCACTTTATGACCCACTGTAGTGCCCCTTATTCAGGGCTTAAAGTGAACCTGGAGAGTTGGAGGAAATACATATTTGTGCCCTAACCCCCATACTGTCTAAAGTAACAGTGCGTGCCAAAGGCGCGCGCTGCTAAAAAGGGGTCACTAGGAAGGGACATGGCCACATAATGGTAACCCCAATTCAAATTACACCACACAGTAGCACAAAAGTATTGTCATTACACCGTATGTAGTGCCCCTATTTCATTTTACGTCACACAGTACTGCCCCATATTCACGTTATGCTACACAGTAGTGCCCCATATACACAATTCCCATGATAGCAGTGCTGCTTATACACATAATAATGCCCACGGTAGCAGTGCTGCTTAAACACATAATAATGCCCACGGTAGCAGTGCTGCTTAAACACATAATAATGCCCACGGTAGCAGTGCCACTTATACACATAATAATGCCCACGGTAGCAGTGCCACTTACACACATAATAATGCCCACGGTAGCAGTGCCGCTTACACACATAATAATGGCCACGGAAGCAGTGCCACTTACACACATAATAATGCCCACGGTAGCAGAGGCGTCACTTACCTCCTGGACACCCGGTGCGGCAGCAAGGAAAGGGGGTGGAGCTTCACTGTAAGGGGCGGGGCTTCACGGGCCAGCACCCGTTTCTGTCATTTGAAGGTCCGGAAAAGGGGTGTGGCTTTGTGGAGGGGCGTGGCTTTGATGGGCGGGGCTTCGTGTCACAACTGACACCCGTTTTCTTTAGTTACTGGTGGGGTTCGGGAGGTGCGGGCTGCTTGCCGGGGAGTGCTGTACCTGCAGCGCTGTCTCCTACACAGTGACAGAAGCCGAGTGCTGCACATAATGTAACAGTGCAGCACTTGGCTCCTGCCACTGAGCAGGAGCCGGCATTTTGGTGTCACCCCTCGGCGCGTGACACCAGGGAGCGGGCTGCACCCCCACCCCCACCCCCACCTTGTGACGCCACTGCACGGTAGCAGTGCCGCTTACACACATAATAATGCCCACGGTAGCAGTGCCGCTTACACACATAATAATGCCCACGGTAGCAGTGCCGCTTACACACATAATAATGCTCACGGTATCAGTGCCACGTATACAGTTACACATAATAATGCCCACGGTATCAGTGCCACGTATACAGTTACACATAATAATGCTCACAGTAGCAGTGCATCTTATACACACAATAATGCCCACTGCATCTGTGCCACTTATACACAGATAGATGCAGCTCTGGTAAAAAAAAAAATACAAATAGAAATACAAACAAATAGGACTGCAGCAAAGAAGGCTAATAAGATATTAGCATGCATAAAACGGGGTATTAATTAGAGATGAGTGGGTTCGGTTCCTCGGAATCCGAACCCCCCCGAACTTCAGCCTTTTTACACGGGTCCGAGGCAGACTCGGATCTTCCCGCCTTGCTCGGTTAACCCGAGCGCGCCCGAACGTCATCATCCCGCTGTCGGATTCTCGCGAGGCTCGGATTCTATCGCGAGACTCGGATTCTATATAAGGAGCCGCGCGTCGCCGCCATTTTCACACGGGCATTGAGATTGATAGGGAGAGGACGTGGCTGGCGTCCTCTCCGTTAGAATAGATAGAGACACTTGAGTTGATTTACTACTAACTTAGTAATTTTGGGGAGCATTAGGAGTACTCAGAGTGCAGAGTTTTGCTGATAGTTACTAGTGACCACCACCAGTTTTATTTATTATTTAATATAATCCGTTCTCTGCCTGAAAAAAAACGATACACAGTCACATACCATATCTGTGCTCAGCCTCAGTGTGCTGCATGATAATATCATCTATGTATATCTGACTGTGCTGAGTGCTCACTGCTCACACAGCTGAATTGTGGGGGAGACTGGGGTGCAGTTATAGCAGGAGTACAGTGCACACTTTTGCTGCCAGTGTGACTGACCAGTGACCACCAGTATATTGTCTGCCTGAAAAAGTTAAACACTCCTGTGGTGTTTTTTTTTTTTATTCTATAAACGCATTCTGCTGACAGTGTCCAGCAGGTCCGTCATTCATTATATTATATAAATATTTACCTGCAGTAGTGTTATATTTTTTTTGTTCATCTCTATCATCTTTATCATCTCTATATTAGCAGACGCAGTACGGTAGTCCACGGCTGTGGCTACCTCTGTGTCGTCAGTGCTCGTCCATAATTGTATACCTACCTGTGGTGGTTTTTTTTTTTCTATCTTCTTCATACTAGTAGTTTAGGAGTCTGCTGACAGTGTCCAGCAGGTCCGTCATTATATTATATATACCTGCAGTAGTGATATATATATATTTTTTATATCATTATCATCTCTATACTATCAGACGCAGTACGGTAGTCCACGGCTGTAGCTACCTCTGTGTCATCAGTGCTCGTCCATAATTGTATACCTACCTGTGGTGGGGTTTTTTTTTCTATCTTCTTCATACTAGTAGTTTAGGAGTCTGCTGACAGTGTCCAGCAGGTCCGTCATTATATTATATGTACCTGCAGTAGTGATATATATATATTTTTTATATCATTATCATCTCTATACTAGCAGACGCAGTACGGTAGTCCATGGCTGTAGCTACCTCTGTGTCGTCAGTGCTCGTCCATAATTGTATACCTACCTGTGGTGGGGGTTTTTTTCTATCTTCTTCATACTAGTAGTTTAGGAGTCTGCTGACAGTGTCCAGCAGGTCCGTCATTATATTATATATACCTGCAGTAGTGATATATATATATTTTTTATATCATTATCATCTCTATACTAGCAGACGCAGTACGGTAGTCCACGGCTGTAGCTACCTCTGTGTCGTCAGTGCTCGTCCATAATTGTATACCTACCTGTGGTGGGTTTTTTTTTTCTATCTTCTTCATACTAGTAGTTTAGGAGTCTGCTGACAGTGTCCAGCAGGTCCGTCATTATATTATATATACCTGCAGTAGTGATATATATATTTTTTTTATATCATTATCATCTCTATACTGCAGACGCAGTACGGTAGTCCACGGCTGTAGCTACCTCTGTGTCGTCAGTGCTCGTCCATAATTGTATACCTACCTGTGGTGGGTTTTTTTTTTCTATCTTCTTCATACTAGTAGTTTAGGAGTCTGCTGACAGTGTCCAGCAGGTCCGTCATTATATTATATATACCTGCAGTAGTGATATATATATATTTTTTATATCATTATCATCTCTATACTAGCAGACGCAGTACGGTAGTCCATGGCTGTAGCTACCTCTGTGTCGTCAGTGCTCGTCCATAATTGTATACCTACCTGTGGTGGGTTTTTTTTTTCTATCTTCTTCATACTGGTAGTTTAGGAGTCTGCTGACAGTGTCCAGCAGGTCCGTTATTATATTATATATACCTGCAGTAGTGATATATATATATTTTTTATATCATTATCATCTCTATACTAGCAGGCGCAGTACGGTAGTCCACGGCTGTAGCTACCTCTGTGTCGTCAGTGCTCGTCCATAATTGTATACCTACCTGTGGTGGGGTTTTTTTTTCTATCTTCTTCATACTAGTAGTTTAGGAGTGTGCTGACAGTGTCCAGCAGGTCCGTCATTATATTATATATACCTGCAGTAGTGATATATATATATTTTTTATATCATTATCATCTCTACACTAGCAGACGCAGTACGGTAGTCCACGGCTGTAGCTACCTCTGTGTCGTCAGTGCTCGTCCATAATTGTATACCTACCTGTGGTGGGGTTTTTTTTTCTATCTTCTTCATACTAGTAGTTTAGGAGTGTGCTGACAGTGTCCAGCAGGTCCGTCATTATATTATATATACCTGCAGTAGTGATATATATATATTTTTTAAATCATTATCATCTCTATACTAGCAGACGCAGTACGGTAGTCCACGGCTGTAGCTACCTCTGTGTCGTCAGTCACTCGTCATCCATAAGTATACTAGTATCCATACATCTCCATTGTTTACCTGAGGTGCCTTTTAGTTGTGCCTATTAAAATATGGAGAACAAAAATGTTGAGGTTCCAAAAATAGGGAAAGATCAAGATCCACTTCCACCTCGTGCTGAAGCTGCTGCCACTAGTCATGGCCGAGACGATGAAATTCCATCAACGTCGTCTGCCAAGGCCGATGCCCAATGTCATAGTACAGAGCATGTAAAATCCAAAACACAAAATATCAGTAAAAAAAGGACTCAAAAATCTAAAATAAAATCGTCGGAGGAGAAGCGTAAACTTTCCAATATGCCATTTACCACACGGAGTGGCATGGAACGGCTGAGGCCCTGGCCTATGTTCATGGCTAGTGGTTCAGCTTCACATGAGGATGGAAGCACTCGGCCTCTCGCTAGAAAAATGAAACGACTTAAGCTGGCAAAAGCACAGCAAAGAACTGTGCGTTCTTCGAAATCACAAATCCACAAGGAGAGTCCAATTGTGTCGGTTGCGATGCCTGACCTTCCCAACACTGGACGTGAAGAGCATGCGCCTTCCACCATTTGCACGCCCCCTGCAAGTGCTGGAAGGAGCACCCGCAGTCCAGTTCCTGATAGTCAGATTGAAGATGTCAGTGTTGAAGTACACCAGGATGAGGAGGATATGGGTGTTGCTGGCGCTGGGGAGGAAATTGACAAGGAGGATTCTGATGGTGAGGTGGTTTGTTTAAGTCAGGCACCCGGGGAGACACCTGTTGTCTGTGGGAGGAATATGGCCATTGACATGCCTGGTGAAAATACCAAAAAAAACAGCTCTTCGGTGTGGAAGTATTTCAACAGAAATGCGGACAACAGGTGTCAAGCCATGTGTTTCATTTGTCAAGCTGTAATAAGTAGGGGTAAGGACGTTAACCACCTCGGAACATCCTCCCTTATACGTCACCTGCAGCGCATTCATCATAAGTCAGTGACAAGTTCAAAAACTTTGGGCGACAGCGGAAGCAGTCCACTGACCAGTAAATCCCTTCCTCTTGTAACCAAGCTCACGCAAACCACCCCACCAACTCCCTCAGTGTCAATTTCCTCCTTCCCCAGGAATGCCAATAGTCCTGCAGGCCATGTCACTGGCAATTCTGACGAGTCCTCTCCCGCCTGGGATTCCTCCGATGCATCCTTGAGTGTAACGCCTACTGCTGCTGACGCTGCTGTTGTTGCTGCTGGGAGTCGATGGTCATCCCAGAGGGGAAGTCGTAAGACCACTTTTACTACTTCCAGCAAGCAATTGACTGTCCAACAGTCCTTTGCGAGGAAGATGAAATATCACAGCAGTCATCCTGCTGCAAAGCGGATAACTGAGGCCTTGGCATCCTGGGTGGTGAGAAACGTGGTTCCGGTATCCATCATTACTGCAGAGCCAACTATAGACTTGTTTGAGGTACTGTGTCCCCGGTACCAAATACCATCTAGGTTCCATTTCTCTAGGCAGGCGATACCGAAAATGTACACAGACCTCAGAAAAAGACTCACCAGTGTCCTAAAAAATGCAGTTGTACCCAATGTCCACTTAACCACGGACATGTGGACAAGTGGAGCAGGGCAGACTCAGGACTATATGACTGTGACAGCCCACTGGGAAGATGTATTGACTCCCGCCGCAAGAACAGCAGCGGCGGCACCAGTAGCAGCATCTCGCAAACGCCAACTCTTTCCTAGGCAGGCTACGCTTTGTATCACCGCTTTCCAGAATACGCACACAGCTGAAAACCTCTTACGGCAACTGAGGAAGATCATCGCAGAATGGCTTACCCCAATTGGACTCTCCTGTGGATTTGTGGCATCGGACAACGCCAGCAATATTGTGTGTGCATTAAATCTGGGCAAATTCCAGCACGTCCCATGTTTTGCACATACCTTGAATTTGGTGGTGCAGAATTATTTAAAAAACGACAGGGGCGTGCAAGAGATGCTGTCGGTGGCCAGAAGAATTGCGGGACACTTTCGGCTTACAGGCACCACGTACAGAAGACTGGAGCAACACCAAAAACGCCTGAACCTGCCCTGCCATCATCTGAAGCAAGAAGTGGTAACGAGGTGGAATTCAACCCTCTATATGCTTCAGAGGTTGGAGGAGCAGCAAAAGGCCATTCAAGCCTATACAACTGACCACGATATAGGAGGTGGAATGCACCTGTCTCAAGCGCAGTGGAGAATGATTTCAAAGTTGTGCAAGGTTCTGCAACCTTTTGAACTTGCCACACGTGAAGTCAGTTCAGACACTGCCAGCCTGAGTCAGGTCATTCCCCTCATCAGGCTTTTGCAGAAGAAGCTGGAGACATTGAAGGAGGAGCTAACACTGAGCGATTTCGCTAGGCATGTGGGACTTGTGGATGGAGCCCTTAATTCGCTTAACAAGGATTCACAGGTGGTCAATCTGTTGAAATCAGAGCACTACATTTTGGCCACCGTGCTCGATCCTAGATTTAAAACCTACGTTGTATCTCTCTTTCCGGCAGACACAAGTCTGCAGGGGTTCAAAGAACTGCTGGTGAGAAAATTGTCAAGTCAAGCGGAACGCGACCTGTCAATATCTCCTCCTTCACATTCTCCCGCAACTGGGGGTGCGAGGAAAAGGCTCAGAATTCCGAGCCCACCCGCTGGCGGTGATGCAGGGCAGTCTGGAGCGACTGCTGATGCTGACATCTGGTCCGGACTGAAGGACCTGCCAACGATTACGGACATGTCGTCTACTGTCACTGCATATGATTCTCTCACCATTGAAAGAATGGTGGAGGATTATATGAGTGACCGCATCCAAGTAGGCACGTCAGACAGTCCGTACGTATACTGGCAGGAAAAAGAGGCAATTTGGAGGCCCTTGCACAAACTGGCTTTATTCTACCTATGTTGCCCTCCCACAAGTGTGTACTCCGAAAGAGTGTTTAGTGCCGCCGCTCACCTTGTCAGCAATCGGCGTACGAGGTTACTTCCAGAAAATGTGGAGAAGATGATGTTCATTAAAATGAATTATAATCAATTCCTCCATGGAGACATTCACCAGCAGCAATTGCCTCCACAAAGTACACAGGGAGCTGTGATGGTGGATTCCAGTGGGGACGAATTGATAATCTGTGAGGAGGGGGATGTACACGGTGATGAATCGGAGGATGATGATGAGGTGGACATCTTGCCTCTGTAGAGCCAGTTTGTGCAAGGAGAGATTAATAGCTTCTTTTTTGGTGGGGGTCCAAACCAACCCGTCATTTCAGTCACAGTCGTGTGGCAGACCCTGTCACTGAAATGATGGGTTGGTTAAAGTGTGCATGTCCTGTTTATACAAAATAAGGGTGGGTGGGAGGGTCCAAGGACAATTCCATCTTGCACCTCTTTTTTCTTTCATTTTTCTTTGCGTCATGTGCTGTTTGGGGAGTGTTTTTTGGAAGGGCCATCCTGCGTGACACTGCAGTGACACTCCTAGATGGGCCAGGTGTTTGTGTAGGCCACTAGGGTCGCTTATCTTAGTCACACAGCTACCTCATTGCGCCTCTTTTTTTTCTTCTTTGCGTCATGTGCTGTTTGGGGAGTATTTTTTGGAAGGGCCATCCTGCGTGACACTGCAGTGCCACTCCTAGATGGGCCAGGTGTTTGTGTCGGCCACTAGGGTCACTAATCTTAGTCACACAGCTACCTCATTGCGCCTCTTTTTTTTCTTCTTTGCGTCATGTGCTGTTTGGGGAGTATTTTTTGGAAGGGCCATCCGGCCTGACACTGCAGTGCCACTCCTAGATGGGCCAGGTGTTTGTGTCGGCTACTAGGGCCGCTTAGCTTACTCACACAGCTACCTCATTGCGCCTCTTTTTTTCTTTGCGTCATGTGCTGTTTGGGGAGTGTTTTTTGGAAGGGCCATCCTGCGTGACACTGCAATGCCACTCCTAGATGGGCCAGGTGTTTGTGTCGGTCACTTGGGTCGCTGAGCTTAGTCACACAGCTACCTCATTGCACCTCTTTTTTTCTTTGCGTCATGTGCTGTTTGGGGAGTGTTTTTTGGAAGGGCCATCCTGCGTGACACTGCAGTGCCACTCCTAGATGGGCCAGGTGTTTGTGTCGGCCACTTGGGTCGCTGAGCTTAGTCATCCAGCGACCTCGGTGCAAATTTTAGGACTAAAATAATATTGTGAGGTGTGAGGTGTTCAGAATAGACTGAAAATGAGTGGAAATTATGGTTATTGAGGTTAATAATACTTTGGGATCAAATTGACCCCCAAATTCTATGATTTAAGCTGTTTTTTAGGGTTTTTTGAAAAAAACACCCGAATCCCAAACACACCCGAATCCGACAAAAAAAATTCAGTGAGGTTTTGCCAAAACGCGTTCGAACCCAAAACACGGCCACGGAACCGAACCCAAAACCAAAACACAAAATCCGAAAAATTTCCGGTGCACATCTCTAGTATTAATGCTAGGGACGAGAGTATTAAACTCCCGTTATATAAATCACTAGTGAGGCCACACCTTGAATACTGTGTACAATTCTGGGCACCGTACTACAAAAAGGATATCCTGGAGCATGAAAGGCTACAGAGGAGGGCGACCAAACTAATAAAGGGCATGGAGACGATGGAATACAAAGAAAGGCTTGAAAGACTAGGCATGTTTACATTGGAAAAGCGGAGACTAAGAGGGGATATGATCAACATCTACAAATATATAAGGGGACAATACACAGAGCTTGCGCGGGACCTGTTTTTGGTTAGATCAACACAGAGGACTCGTGGACACTCGCTCAGGTTAGAGGAGAGGAGATTCCGCACAATACGGCGTAAAGGCTTTTTTACGGTAAGGACAATACGTGTTTGGAATTCCCTGCCCGAGGGAGTTGTAATGGCGGAATCTGTCAACACCTTTAAGAATGGGTTAGATAATTTCCTAATGGATAAGGATATCCAGGGGTATGGTGCATAGTCATGCATTATAGTTACTATAAATAGGGATAAAATGCAACGGCTGACAGCAGCATCAGTCAGAAATTTTAGTCAAATCATCATGCATAGGAGACCACAAATAGGTTGAACTCGATGGACAATTGTCTTTTTTCAACCTCAGATACTATGTTACTATGTTACTAAAGCACACACTTACAGCAACAGCATTCAATACATTAGAAAACAAAGATTTCAAAGAGTTAAACTCACTTTTGGCAGAGTCGGCCTGCTCTGACCACACCCAAGCCCCTGCAACAGCATGTTGTAGAGGGGGAGGGCTTGAGCGCAGGGAAAACGGAGGACAGCTTCATGTTTTAAATCACAAGCAGCCAGGAAGTGGAACAGAAAGTGAAAGTGGACAGCCTGTGCGGATGAAGGAGTGAAACCCCTCCTGCGTGCCCTGCTGGTAGAAGGAGGGAGGGAAGATCAGCTGCTGGACTGGACTCTGTGACAGGCGCTGTGGCAGCCGGCAGCAGCAGAGTATCTGAGCAGGGAGAGCGCCTATCTTGGCCAGTGCCTCCCTGCTTTGCAGACTCTGCTGAGCGGGTTGCGCTGGCTCTGCTCCTATGCACACTTGCCTGAATCTAGCATGCACACACTGCTGTGCCTGGAGAGTCAGGATCGGCTAGGGAAGTGGCATTCTAATGCAAGTCAAGTACAGTAACAGCCTGTACATGTAATTGTTTATGACTTGTTAGTGGCAGGTACAAATATTGGATGATGATGATGATGATGATGATGATGATGATGATGATGAAGATGATGATGGTCACCAACACTAACCTGTGATTGGCTGCAAGATATGTGAATGCACCACTGATGATAACAGGTGCATCCTTCATTGCCCAGGCATATTTTGTGTGCATTTTATCATATGTTTTATATACTGTGTTATTGAGAATAAGTTATGCCTAATGTGTGACCAAGGGTTCTATTTACAAAGCCTTGGATGGAGTAAAAGAGGATGAAAATAAAGTACCAGCCAACCAGCTCCTAACTGTGATTTTTCACACCCATCCTGTAACATGGCAGTTAAGAACTGATTGGCTGGTACTTTATCTCTGTCCAATGTATCTCCATCCAAGGCTTAATAAATAGACCCACACATCTGAATACCACCAAGCATATACAGTAAACAATCTATACTGCAGGTTTTGTCATTTCATGTTCTCACATTGAATGGATATAAAAATGCTTTTAATTCAATTAGATACAATTTCAATATACATTGAAACTACTGTAGGGAGCTGAAAGCCTAGGGATATGCTGTAGAAATGTTCTTCAGTGTTCTACAGACTGTTACTACTCTGGCCTTGAGAAATGATCTTCCATAGACTACAGCATAGACCAGCTGTCTGGATCAGAATTAGGTAGTGTAAGAGGAAAACGTGTTTCTTATCTCTATATCTCTAAGAAGACTGATACACGTTAATGATTTAATAATGTGAGACTGCCAAGAAGTTGCCCTTGAATAGAAGGAGTATTTTGTAATAGTATTCTTATACTTAATTGCTAAATGCTGTTATTTAAAAGAAGAGATATTTGCTTTTTTTTGCTGCCAAGATGTAACGCTATAAAAAAAGATTTGCCGGTCTTCACAACTTAGAAGATGCATATTAATACAGTAGTTTTCCATGCAATTAAAACAAATGTGTTATCCTTGAGCCAGCAAGTCTGTCATTCCTCAGGCATGGCTCACCCCTACATTTACATTGTACCTGGTGCCCCAACATGAGTTTTAAGATTCAGTGGGTTCAAATCCTGAATGCGTAAATTACTGAAAAAGGCCATATACTGTACTTGCTTACTAGGACTTTGGAAACAACAAGTGAAAACACATATAGCAGTGTTCACAAAAATACTGTATTAGATTAACATAGATTCATCAATGTAGTTTGATAGTTATGCACTCAAGAGTTAAAAAATAGGTTAAAAAAATAAAGCCTGTCTCCTGTGAGCATGCCCAAAATATTAGTTTGTGCATATTAAACTTCAGTGATTTAGGGCCTGCTTCTGGTGATGGAGAAAAGCAAAAAAGAGCTTTTCAGAGTACTGTAACTGTGTACATGTAAAAAATATGTTGTAAGGGTTGCAGGTACTTTTAATACTGCTTTTGTTTGCAGCACACAAATACTGGGCTGCTTTATTTTTATCTGGTTAACTATTATAGAGTAGATAAATTGGGACAGTACCGCTCTTGGAGTGGGACATTATACATGTGGGGCAGAGGAAGCACTGCTGGAGATGGAGCAGAAACTACAGAGGCAATAGATCATTTTTTATTTAGTGTGGGACATCTACAAATGCTTTAAATGCTGTAATTAATAATATATAATCCCAACAAAAGTGCAACATACAGCATGATCAAAAAAGTGAAAGTTAAAGATAATTTTGTCTTGTTATAAATATAATAAGCAAATATGGTTAACACCATTCAGTTATTCCTACTCAACCCTCTCCACCAAGTCCTTCGCTAAGGACAACAGTAAACAGTAGGGGTAGATTTATCACCTCACTATTCTATACAAAGTACTCTGACGTACAGTACCTTTAGAACATGAGTTTAAATATATACTGTATAAATACTTTGTTACCATATTTATAAATCTATAACCCCTTTTTATGAGTAATGAAAGCACATATATTACATTATATACCCTAGCTATTTTTACATCATACAAATACCGCTTTTACACCGCCAGCTTTGAACACGGGTTATTGCACATGAGCATACATAACCCGTGTTGCTGTGCAGTGTAAAAGGGCCCAGTTGGAAAAGTCCGGGTGGAGCGACCCGATATTCCAACTCGGGCAGCAAGCAGGGTTGAACACGTGTTCAACCCCGCTCGCTGTGCTGTGTAAATGGGAAGCCGGGTCGATGAGACCCATTTTCCGTTAACTCTGTGTGACAGGCGGCGCTTGAAGATAATGTGATCTCTAAGCGCCACCCCCGCCGCATCACTGATGACGTCGCCAACCCAGCAATATGCCAGGAAGAGGGTCACACCTGGGATCCTGACATGGGTGCTTCACGAATGCGACCCACCTCAGGAGGTATAAAAGGGGCATCAATCATAGTTAATGATATAGCCATGCTCATTTTACTGTGTTGCAGCATGCTCAGTGCCAGATTAAGGTACACATGGGCCTGGAGCTGAAATTCATGAAGGGCCTAATGTGCCGCTGCAGGGGGTGTGGCCAATGTTGCAGGTGATTATTTTTTTTGAGGGGTCATGTCCAATGGTGTGTGGGCCCTACTGTGGCGGTGGTCTGCACATGGCATGGCATGTGCTATGGGGTGCAGACAGCACTATGAAGAGCATGCTGGATTGGTGATGGTCTATGGTGGGGTCATCTCATAATATTACTGATATTATATATATATATATATATCTATCTATATATATATATATATATAGATAACTATATATATATATATATATATATATATATAGTTATCTAGCTAGGGAGATGGGACAGACCTAGGAGAGGAGCCTGGCCTTAAAAGATAGTGTGAGGGGAGGGAAAAAAGGATGGCACACCAGTCGGGGGTAGGGAAAGGAGGGGAGGGCAGACTGGGGTGATAGTGTATGGTGGGAACATCTCGTGTCATCACTCTGAGATGGTACAGAAGAAAAAAAAACCAAATTTTATATATATATATATATATATGGGTTGGGTATGCATGACCCGCATCCCGGCAGCGGTATGCCAGCTGGCGCAAGTCGCCCCTTGCAGGCTTGCTGTGGTCACCACAGGTTCTATTCTCACTCTATGGGTGTCATGGACACCCACAAATGGGAATAGTCCCTGTTGGCTGGCATGCCAACCGTCAGGATTTTCAGGGGGCGGAATGAAGAGGGAGGTGCTGTGACCGGCGGTCACATAACTTCATCCCATATATATATATATATATATATATATATAATAGTAATTTCGGAGAGCCTGTCCTCCTGAATGCATGCAAAATGGGAGGGAGGGCATGTGCCAAAATGGCTCTTACAGACAGAACAAAGAGAGGAGTCAAGAACTTGCAGGATTGGCCGAGGAGGGGGGGTCGATTTGTGAAAAAGAGCGTGGTGGTGGTGATGGGGACTGAACAGGTAAAGAAAAGAGGATGAGCATCAATCACAATGGTGGGCAGGGCAAACTAAAATGTCCTGGCAGGTGGTTCCTTTGCCAGTGTAGTTTAAGCACTGCCCACTGGTTCCTTGGCAGAACTCTTGCCAGCTGCTCTGCTTTGCCTGCTGGAACTTCTCCTTGCTGCTAAGTCCCGGGGCTGCCTTTTCTGAGCTCAAAGGATTAGTGTGCGGGGACAGGTCTGGTGGGTGACAGAGCGAGTGTGGAGGGACAGGTCTGGTGTGTGACAGGGTGAGGGTGTGGGGATAGGTCGGGTAGGGGACAGGGTGAGAGTGCGGGGATAGGTCTGGTAGGGGACATGGTGAGGGGGCGGGGATAGGTCTGGTAAGGGACAGGGTGAGGGTGCAGGATCATGTCTGGTAAGGGACAGGGTGAGGGTGCAGGATCATGTCTGCTAGGGAACAGGGTGAGGGTGCTGGGATAGGTCTGGTAGGGGACAGGGTGAGGGTGTGGGGATAGGTCTAGTAGGGGACAGGGTGAGGGTGTGGGGATAGGTCTGGTAGGGGACAGGGTGAGGGGACAGGTCAGGTAGGGGACAGGTCTGGTAGGGGATAGGGTGAGGGGACAGGTCTGGTAGGGGACAGGGTGAGGGTGCGGGGATAGGTCTGGTAGGGGACAGGATGAGGGTGCGGGGACAGGTCTGGTAGGGGACAGGGTGAGGGTGCGGGGACAGGTCTGGTAGGGGACAGGGTGAGGGTGCGGGGATAGGTCTGGTAGGGGACAGGGTGAGGGTGCGGGGATAGGTCTAGTAGGGGACAGGGTGAGGGTGTGGGGATAGGTCTGGTAGGGGACAGGGTGAGAGTGCGATGATAGGTCTGGTAGGGGACAGGGTGCAGGGACAGGTCAGGTAGTGGACAGGTCTGGTAGGGGATAGGGTGAGGGGACAGGTCTGGTAGGGGACAGGGTGAGGGTGCGGGGATAGGTCTGGTAGGGGACAGGGTGAGGGTGCGGGGATAGGTCTGGTAGTGGACAGGGTGAGGGTGCGGGGACAGGTCTGGTAGGGGACAGGTCTGGTAGGGGATAGGGTGAGGGGACAGGTCTGGTAGGGGACAGGGTGAGGGTGCGGGGATAGGTCTAGTAGGGGACAGGGTGAGGGTGTGGGGATAGGTCTAGTAGGGGACAGGGTGAGGGTGTGGGGATAGGTCTGGTAGGGGACAGGGTGAGAGTGCGGGGACAGGTCTGGTAGGGGACAGGGTGAGGGTGCGGGGATAGGTCTAGTAGGGGACAGGGTGAGGGTGTGGGGATAGGTCTGGTAGGGGACAGGGTGAGAGTGCGGGGATAGGTCTGGTAGGGGACAGGGTGCAGGGACAGGTCAGGTAGTGGACAGGTCTGGTAGGGGATAGGGTGAGGGGACAGGTCTGGTAGGGGACAGGGTGAGGGTGCGGGGATAGGTCTGGTAGGGGACAGGGTGAGGGTGCGGGGATAGGTCTGGTAGTGGACAGGGTGAGGGTGCGGGGACAGGTCTGGTAGGGGACAGGTCTGGTAGGGGATAGGGTGAGGGGACAGGTCTGGTAGGGGACAGGGTGAGGGTGCGGGGATAGGTCTAGTAGGGGACAGGGTGAGGGTGTGGGGATAGGTCTAGTAGGGGACAGGGTGAGGGTGTGGGGATAGGTCTGGTAGGGGACAGGGTGAGAGTGCGGGGACAGGTCTGGTAGGGGACAGGGTGCAGGGACAGGTCTGGTAGGGGACAGGGTGAGGGTGCGGGGATAGGTCTGGTAGGGGACAGGGTGAGGGTGTGGGGATAGGTCTAGTAGGGGACAGGGTGAGGGTGTGGGGATAGGTCTGGTAGGGGACAGGGTGAGAGTGCGGGGATAGGTCTGGTAGGGGACAGGGTGAGGGTGTGGGGATAGGTCTAGTAGGGGACAGGGTGAGGGTGTGGGGATAGGTCTGGTAGGGGACAGGGTGAGAGTGCGGGGATAGGTCTAGTAGGGGATAGGGTGAGGGTGCGGGGATAGGACTGGTAGGGGACAGGGTAAGGGTGCAGGGACAGGTCTGGTAGGGGACAGGGTGCGGGGATAGGACTGGTAGGGGACAGGGTGAGGGTGCAGGGACAGGTCTGGTAGGGGACAGGGTGAGGGGACAGGTCTGGTAGGGGACAGGGTGAGAGTGCGGGGACAGGTCTGGTAGGGGACAGGGTGAGGGTGCGGGGACAGGTCTGGTAGGGGACAGGGTGAGGGTGCGGAGACAGGTCTGGTAGGGGACAGGGTGAGGGTGCTGGGATAGGTCTGGTAGGGGACAGGGTGAGGGTGCAGGGACAGGTCTGGTAGGGGACAGGGTGAGGGGACAGGGACAGGTCTGGTAGGGGACAGGGTGAGGGGACAGGTCTGGTAGGGGACATGGTGAGAGAGTCTGTGCAGGCAGGTATGGGCACAGGTACAGCTCCCCCCCCATTTTGTCCTTTCACAGCAACCCCCACCCCGCAATATTAACCTTACATTGGTAACCTCCCTTCAATATTTTCTACCACATCACAGTACTTATCCACAGTGTCCTCATCACAGGCAACGCCAGCAAACAATAAAATTACCTTGTAATAAACGCCCCTGCGCCTTCACCAGCTCCCCTGGCAGCCTGGACTGACGTGACACTGAGAACACTGGAAGAGTGGAGATAAGGGAGGCGGAGCTGCTCGGCCACAACACAAACACAACGGCCGGGTACGAGTGCCTCCCGTCCGCAGCCAGCCATGCGCATGTGGCTGCGGATGGCCATCAATATGTGACATATAGCAGTCTGAGGGGGGGATTGTCAGATGGCTACCCGACGTGCCCCCAGCCCAACCAGCCCCTGTGATTCCTAGCCCGGCTCCAGCCTGGAGCTGAAAGCTGGAGGCGGAGCTTGGCTAGAATAAAACCTAGATGCACGGGGGAGGAGCCTCATGCTGGTGCGGGCCGTGCATCTGGCTGCAAAAAAAAACCTCCTAAATGACACGGAGGGGACACGTGCCTGGGTACCCCCCCCCCGCAACCCTGAGTCCGCCACTACGGCAGAGGGGAGTATGACGGCCGCTGACAGCTTGTGAGTTGTGCCAGGAAAAAGTTTTTTTCTGTCACCACTGTCAGTCTCCTTGGGCCTATTTTCATGGGGAGGCCTGGAGCTGCAGCTCCATCCGCCCCATTGTTAATCCGGCCCTGAGCATGCTGCATCGCAGCAAAAATGAGCATGGCTAAATCTGTATTTATTTGAACTATTTACATGAACAAACTTTTCTTAAAAAAATGAAAACAATCCAGGAATTGTTCTCAGTAGTACATTAACACATTTAATTCCCACTCCGTTATATACTTTAAGTTCTTTTACAATGAGGTCAGAATGAAACATCATTAAAAAAAAAAAGTGTAGCACTAAAAAAGGTAAATCATGGCATAGCAGTCAATGATAATATTCATATTCGGAAAATTCTTTGCATTTTCTAGTAGCTTATGACAAATTATCAGCAAATGAGAAGACTTCACACACAAAGAAGGCTATAAATTAAAGTTTATTGCTGTTTTGTGAAACATAATCATTCAAAAGCAAATGGGTAGTGTTAGTATAATGTTATTCATATAAACTATTGTTTTCTAAAGCAATGTTCTAGCATTTTATAGACTCTACTCAAAAGAGTGCAGGTTGCAGAGCAGTAACAGAAAATATAAGTCAATTGCAAAGTTGGCAAAGGTAAAAATACACTGCTCAAAAAAATAAAGGGAACACTTAAACTAGAGATGAGCGGGTTCGGTTTCTCTGAATCCGAACCCGCCCGAACTTCATGTTTTTTTACACGGGTCCGAGCGACTCGGATCTTCCCGCCTTGCTCGGTTAACCCGAGCGCGCCCGAACGTCATCATCACGCTGTCGGATTCTCGCGAGGCTCGGATTCTATCGCGAGACTCGGATTCTATATAAGGAGCCGCGCGTCGCGGCCATTTTCACACGTGCATTGAGATTGATAGGGAGAGGACGTGGCTGGCGTCCTCTCCGTTTAGAAATTAAAATAGATAGGAGAGTGAGAGTGAGACACTTCATTTACTTACTGGAGCTTAGGAGGAGTTATACTAGTGACTGATGACCAGTGACCTGACCACCAGTGCAGTTTTATAATTTATTATTATTTAATAATCCGTTCTGTTCTTGTTCTCTGCCTGAAAAAAACGATACACAGTGACTCAGTCACACTCACATGCCATATCTGTGCTCAGCCCAGTGTGCTGCATCATCTATGTATAATATCTGACTGTGCTCACACAGCTTAATTGTGGGGGAGACTGGGGAGCAGTTATAGGTTATAGCAGGAGCCAGGAGTACATATTAAACAGTGCACACTTTTGCTGCCAGAGTGCCACTGCCAGTGTGACTGACCACTGACCACTGTGACCAGTGACCTGACCACACTGACCACCAGTATAGTATATTGTGATTGAATGTCTGCCTGAAAAAGTACACTCGTCGTGTGACTTGTGTGGTGTTTTTTTATTCTATAAAAATTAAAAAACTCATTCTGCTGACAGACAGTGTCCAGCAGGTCCGTCATTATATAATATATACCTGTCCGGCTGCAGTAGTGATATATATATATTTTTTATATCATTATTTATCATCCAGTCTATACTAGCAGCAGACACAGTACGGTAGTTCACGGCTGTAGCTACCTCTGTGTCGGCACTCGGCAGTCCATCCATAATTGTATACCACCTACCCGTGTTTTTTTTTTCTTTCTTCTTTATACATACTACATCTCATTATCAACCAGTCTATATTAGCAGCAGACACAGTACAGTACGGTAGTCCACGGCTGTAGCTACCTCTGTGTCGGCACTCGGCAGTCCATCCATAATTGTATACCACCTACCCGTGTTTTTTTTTTCTTTCTTCTTTATACATACTACATCTCATTATCAACCAGTCTATATTAGCAGCAGACACAGTACGGTAGTTCACGGCTGTAGCTACCTCTGTGTCGGCACTCGGCAGTCCATCCATAATTGTATACCACCTACCCGTGGTTTTTTTTTTCTTTCTTCTTTATACATACTACATCTCATTATCATCCAGTCTATATTAGCAGCAGACACAGTACAGTACGGTAGTCCACGGCTGTAGCTACCTCTGTGTCGGCACTCGGCAGTCCATCCATAATTGTATACCACCTACCCGTGGTTTTTTTTTCTTTCTTCTTTATACATACTACATCTCATTATCATCCAGTCTATATTAGCAGCAGACACAGTACAGTACGGTAGTCCATGGCTGTAGCTACCTCTGTGTCGGCACTCGGCAGTCCATCCATAATTGTATACCACCTACCCGTGGTTTTTTTTTTCTTTCTTCTTTATACATACTACATCTCATTATCAACCAGTCTATATTAGCAGCAGACACAGTACAGTACGGTAGTCCACGGCTGTAGCTACCTCTGTGTCGGCACTCGGCAGTCCATCCATAATTGTATACTAGTATCCATCCATCTCCATTGTTTACCTGAGGTGCCTTTTAGTTGTGCCTATTAAAATATGGAGAACAAAAATGTTGAGGTTCCAAAATTAGGGAAAGATCAAGATCCACTTCCACCTCGTGCTGAAGCTGCTGCCACTAGTCATGGCCGAGACGATGAAATGCCAGCAACGTCGTCTGCCAAGGCCGATGCCCAATGTCATAGTACAGAGCATGTCAAATCCAAAACACCAAATATCAGTAAAATAAGGACTCCAAAACCTAAAATAAAATTGTCGGAGGAGAAGCGTAAACTTGCCAATATGCCATTTACCACACGGAGTGGCAAGGAACGGCTGAGGCCCTGGCCTATGTTCATGGCTAGTGGTTCAGCTTCACATGAGGATGGAAGCACTCAGCCTCTCGCTAGAAAACTGAAAAGACTCAAGCTGGCAAAAGCACCGCAAAGAACTGTGCGTTCTTCGAAATCCCAAATCCACAAGGAGAGTCCAATTGTGTCGGTTGCGATGCCTGACCTTCCCAACACTGGACGTGAAGAGCATGCGCCTTCCACCATTTGCACGCCCCCTGCAAGTGCTGGAAGGAGCACCCGCAGTCCAGTTCCTGATAGTCAGATTGAAGATGTCAGTGTTGAAGTACACCAGGATGAGGAGGATATGGGTGTTGCTGGCGCTGGGGAGGAAATTGACCAGGAGGATTCTGATGGTGAGGTGGTTTGTTTAAGTCAGGCACCCGGGGAGACACCTGTTGTCCGTGGGAGGAATATGGCCACTGACATGCCTGGTGAAAATACCAAAAAAATCAGCTCTTCGGTGTGGAAGTATTTCAACAGAAATGCGGACAACAGGTGTCAAGCCGTGTGTTGCCTTTGTCAAGCTGTAATAAGTAGGGGTAAGGATGTTAACCACCTCGGAACATCCTTCCTTATACGTCACCTGCAGCGCATTCATAATAAGTCAGTGACCAGTTCAAAAACTTTGGGCGACAGCGGAAGCAGTCCACTGACCAGTAAATCCCTTCCTCTTGTAACCAAGCTCACGCAAACCACCCCACCAACTCCCTCAGTGTCAATTTCCTCCTTCCCCAGGAATGCCAATAGTCCTGCAGGCCATGTCACTGGCAATTCTGACGAGTCCTCTCCTGCCTGGGATTCCTCCGATGCATCCTTGCGTGTAACGCCTACTGCTGCTGGCGCTGCTGTTGTTGCTGCTGGGAGTCGATGGTCATCCCAGAGGGGAAGTCGTAAGCCCACTTGTACTACTTCCAGTAAGCAATTGACTGTTCAACAGTCCTTTGCGAGGAAGATGAAATATCACAGCAGTCATCCTGCTGCAAAGCGGATAACTGAGGCCTTGACAACTATGTTGGTGTTAGACGTGCGTCCGGTATCCGCCGTTAGTTCACAGGGAACTAGACAATTTATTGAGGCAGTGTGCCCCCGTTACCAAATACCATCTAGGTTCCACTTCTCTAGGCAGGCGATACCGAGAATGTACACGGACGTCAGAAAAAGACTCACCAGTGTCCTAAAAAATGCAGTTGTACCCAATGTCCACTTAACCACGGACATGTGGACAAGTGGAGCAGGGCAGGGTCAGGACTATATGACTGTGACAGCCCACTGGGTAGATGTATGGACTCCCGCCGCAAGAACAGCAGCGGCGGCACCAGTAGCAGCATCTCGCAAACGCCAACTCTTTCCTAGGCAGGCTACGCTTTGTATCACCGGTTTCCAGAATACGCACACAGCTGAAAACCTCTTACGGCAACTGAGGAGGATCATCGCGGAATGGCTTACCCCAATTGGACTCTCCTGTGGATTTGTGGCATCGGACAACGCCAGCAATATTGTGTGTGCATTAAATATGGGCAAATTCCAGCACGTCCCATGTTTTGCACATACCTTGAATTTGGTGGTGCAGAATTTTTTAAAAAACGACAGGGGCGTGCAAGAGATGCTGTCGGTGGCCAGAAGAATTGCGGGACACTTTCTGCGTACAGGCACCACGTACAGAAGACTGGAGCACCACCAAAAACTACTGAACCTGCCCTGCCATCATCTGAAGCAAGAAGTGGTAACGAGGTGGAATTCAACCCTCTATATGCTTCAGAGGTTGGAGGAGCAGCAAAAGGCCATTCAAGCCTATACAATTGAGCACGATATAGGAGGTGGAATGCACCTGTCTCAAGCGCAGTGGAGAATGATTTCAACGTTGTGCAAGGTTCTGATGCCCTTTGAACTTGCCACACGTGAAGTCAGTTCAGACACTGCCAGCCTGAGTCAGGTCATTCCCCTCATCAGGCTTTTGCAGAAGAAGCTGGAGACATTGAAGGAGGAGCTAACACGGAGCAATAAGGCTAGGCATGTGGGACTTGTGGATGGAGCCCTTAATTCGCTTAACAAGGATTCACGGGTGGTCAATCTGTTGAAATCAGAGCACTACATTTTGGCCACCGTGCTCGATCCTAGATTTAAAGCCTACCTTGAATCTCTCTTTCCGGCAGACACAAGTCTGCTGGGGTTGAAAGACCTGCTGGTGAGAAAATTGTCAAGTCAAGCGGAACGCGACCTGTCAACATCTCCTCCTTCACATTCTCCCGCAACTGGGGGTGCGAGGAAAAGGCTCAGAATTCCGAGCCCACCCACTGGCGGTGATGCAGGGCAGTCTGGAGCGACTGCTGCTGCTGACATCTGGTCCGGACTGAAGGACCTGACAACGATTACGGACATGTCGTCTACTGTCACTGCATATGATTCTCTCACCATTGAAAGAATGGTGGAGGATTATATGAGTGACCGCATCCAAGTAGGCACGTCACACAGTCCGTACTTATACTGGCAGGAAAAAGAGGCAATTTGGAGGCCCTTGCACAAACTGGCTTTATTCTACCTAAGTTGCCCTCCCACAAGTGTGTACTCCGAAAGAGTGTTTAGTGCCGCCGCTCACCTTGTCAGCAATCGGCGTACGAGGTTACATCCAGAAAATGTGGAGAAGATGATGTTCATTAAAATGAATTATAATCAATTCCTCCGCGGAGACATTGACCAGCAGCAATTGCCTCCACAAAGTACACAGGGAGCTGAGATGGTGGATTCCAGTGGGGACAAATTGATAATCTGTGAGGAGGGGGATGTACACGGTGATATATCGGAGGATGATGATGATGAGGTGGACATCTTGCCTCTGTAGAGCCAGTTTGTGCAAGGAGAGATTAATTGCTTCTTTTTTGGTGGGGGTCCAAACCAACCCGTCATATCAGTCACAGTCATGTGGCAGACCCTGTCACTGAAATGATGGGTTGGTTAAAGTGTGCATGTCCTGTTTATACAACATAAGGGTGGGTGGGAGGGCCCAAGGACAATTCCATCTTGCACCTCTTTTTTCTTTAATTTTTCTTTGCGTCATGTGCTGTTTGGGGAGGGTTTTTTGGAAGGGACATCCTGCGTGACACTGTAGTGACACTCCTAGATGGGCCCGGTGTTTGTGTCGGCCACTAGGGTCGCTTATCTTACTCACACAGCTACCTCATTGCGCCTCTTTTTTTCTTTGCGTCATGTGCTGTTTGGGGAGGGTTTTTTGGAAGGGACATCCTGCGTGACACTGCAGTGCCACTCCTAGATGGGCCCGGTGTTTGTGTCGGCCACTAGGGTCGCTTATCTTACTCACACAGCTACCTCATTGCGCCTCTTTTTTTCTTTGCGTCATGTGCTGTTTGGGGAGGGTTTTTTGGAAGGGACATCCTGCGTGACACTGCAGTGACACTCCTAGATGGGCCCGGTGTTTGTGTCGGCCACTAGGGTCGCTTATCTTACTCACACAGCTACCTCATTGCGCCTCTTTTTTTCTTTGCGTCATGTGCTGTTTGGGGAGGGTTTTTTGGAAGGGACATCCTGCGTGACACTGCAGTGCCACTCCTAGATGGGCCAGGTGTTTGTGTCGGCCACTAGGGTCGCTTAGCTTAGTCATCCAGCGACCTCGGTGCAAATTTTAGGACTAAAAATAATATTGTGAGGTGTGAGGTATTCAGAATAGACTGAAAATGAGTGGAAATGATGGTTTTTGAGGTTAATAATACTTTGGGATCAAAATGACCCCCAAATTCTATGATTTAAGCTGTTTTTTAGGTTTTTTGGAAAAAAACACCCGAATCCAAAACACACCCGAATCCGACAAAAAAAATTCGGTTAGGTTTTGCCAAAACGCGGTCGAACCCAAAACACGGCCGCGGAACCGAACCCAAAACCAAAACCCGAAAAATTTCCGGCGCTCATCTCTAACTTAAACAACACAATGTAACTCCAAGTCAATCACACTTCTGTGAAATCAAACTATCCACTTAGGAAGCAACACTGATTGACAATCAATTTCACATGCTGTTGTGCAAATGGAATAGACAACAGGTTGAAATTATAGGCAATTAGCAAGACACCCCCAATAAAGGAGTTGTTCTGCAGGTGGTGACCACAGACCACTTCTCAGCTCCTATGCTTTCTGGCTGATGTTTTGGTCACTTTTGAAAGCTGGCGGTGCTTTCACTCTAGTGGTAGCATGAGACGGAGTCTACAACCCACACAAGTGGCTCAGGTAGTGCAGCTCATCCAGGATGGCACATCAATGCGAGCTGTGTCAAGAAGGTTTGCTGTGTCTGTCAGCGTAGTGTCCAGAGCATGGAGGCGCTACCAGGAAACAGGCCAGTACATCAGGAGACGTGGAGGAGGCCGTAGGAGGGCAACAACCCAGCAGCAGGACCGCTACCTCCGCCTTTGTGCAAGGAGGAACAGGAGGATCACTGCCAGAGCCCTGCAAAATGACCTCCAGCAAGCCACAAATGTGCATGTGTCTACTCAAACGATCAGAAACAGACTCCATGAGGGTGGTATGAGGGCCCGACGTCCACAGGTGGGGGTTGTGCTTACAGCCCAACACCGTGCAGGACATTTGCCATTTGCCAGAGAACACCAAGATTGGCAAATTCGCCACTGGCGCCCTGTGCTCTTCACAGATGAAAGAAGGTTCTCACTGAGCACATGTGACAGCCGTGACAGAGTCTGGAGACGCCAAGGAGAACGTTCTGCTGCCTGCAACATCCTCCAGCATGACCGGTTTGGCAGTGGGTCTGTAATCAAGTGTGGGGTGGCATTTCTTTGGGGGGCCGCACAGCCCTCCATGTGCTCGCCAGAGGTAGCCTGACTGCCATTAGGTACCGAGATGAGATCCTCAGACCCCTTGTGAGACCAGATGCTGGTGCGGTTGGCCCTGGGTTCCTCCTAATTCAAGACAATGCTAGACCTCATGTGGCTGTAGAATGTCAGCAGTTCCTGCAAGATGAAGACATTGATGCTATGGACTGGCCCGCCTGTTCCCCAGACCTGAATCCAATTGAGCACATCTGGGACATCATGTCTCGCTCCGTCCACCAACGCCACGTTACACCACAGACTGTCCAGGAGTTGGCGGATGCTTTAGTCCAGGTCTGGGAGGAGATCCCTCAGGAGACCATCTGCCACCTCATCAGGAGCATGCCTAGGCGTTGTAGGGAGGTCATACAGGCACGTGGAGGCCACACACACACTACTGAGCCTCATTTTGACTTGTTTTAAGGACATTACATCAAAGTTGGATCAGCCTGTAGTGTATTTTCCACTTTAATTTTGAGTGTGACGCCAAGTCCAGACCTCCATGGGTTAATAAATTTAATTTCCATTGATCATTTTTGTGTGATTTTGTTGTCAGCACATTCAACTATGTAAAGAACAAAGTATTTAATAAGAATATTTCATTCATTCAGATCTAGGAGTGTCTGGGACTCCAGGTCGACAACAAAAAGGTCGACACACCTTAGGTCGACACCAATTTGTCGGCACACCTTAGGTCGCCATGAACAAAAGTTCGACATGGACAAAAGGTCGACAGGAACAAGGTCGACATGGAAAAAATGTCGACATGCGTTTTTTACGTTTTTTTTGGTGTCGTTTTCTTCATAGAGTGACCGGGAACCCCAATTAGTGCACCGCGTCCCCTCGCATGGCTTGCTTCGCTCGCCATGCTTCAGGCATGGTGCCTTCGCTCTGCTCCGCTTCGCTCAGCACAGATTACCGTTCCAATTGTAGTCCACGTGGATCGTTAAGTATGAAAAGGTTCCAAAAAGAAAAAAATTGTGAAAAACTCATGTCGACCTTTTTCCATGTCGACCTTGTTCCTGTCGACCTTTTGTCCATGTCGACATTTTGACCATGTCGACCTAAGGTGTGTCGACCAATTGGCATCAACCTAAGATGTGTCGACCTTTTTGTTGTCGACCTGGAGTCCGGATACCATCTAGGATGTGTTATTTTAGTGTTCCCTTTATTTTTTTGAGCAGTGTAATTTGATTATAAAATGACATACAAATATTATTTTTGTTTGCTTCATAATGTGTAGATTTACCAAGGGAAATGTCAATGCAAATAGTAAATTTTTTTATTACAAAGCCTTAACATGTATATAAAAATGGGTTATCAATGGACATTAGTATTTATTGAATGTACTGTTTCTAAAATGTCAACATTTACAACTGTAATCTTACACAAGAATTTGCAAAGTATAAAAAGTAATGTGAAATGATAACTTACAGGTGGCATTAAAATCTACAAGACTGCACTGGCAAGCAACATTAGAGGGACCACAGCAAATGGGATGGTATGGGGATATACAAACAAGAATTGTGGGGGTGATTCAGCTGGCGCTAAGCTGCTCAGATGTAACAGGTCTCTGAATAAATGTCACCACATTTAGATCAAAAATACACAAACCAGAAATTAGAAACACTGTCATACACCACAAGCGCTAAAGCAAGATATCACCATAACGTTCCTTTTTAGGCCAGAAGATTGGTTCTATTCTTCTGAGTAGAATCTTCAATTTAGTTCAATACAATATGGAGTTTCTCGAATGTTGATATCATAAAAGACAAAAAATGGCGAGAACAAACCAATGTGTAGTACATACAATCAAGATTTGTTTTCATTCGTACAGTGTCGTGAAATGGATAACAAAAATTGTGCCCCACTGATATTATACGATTCGAATATAGACCACCTCAAAGTTTCTTTTTTTGGGGTCAATTTCTTTTTCTATTTATGAAGCCTCCGGAATAGTATAATAGAGTCTCAATCAAACTAGGGGAGGCCTTATAACAGTTTTCTGGAGAAGGCGGATGATGCGTACCCCAACACTCACACTCTGTGTGCTGATGACAAACATATAAAGGTATCTTTCACTCTTTCAGCAATAGAAGTAATCCACTGATCGCGTACCCCAACTCACGATTTAAAGGGCTTTATAACTCCTATAAAGGTATCTTTGGGTATCTCCTCGGAGATCTTGATTAGAAGTCTCTAATGTAGTCTCCAAAATGTCGATCACATGTGGAAAATAAAGAACAGCCAATGTGTAGGAAGTTCCACTATTTTCAATGTAGTATGTAGGGTATCTCTAATGAATATTTAAATAGACATGGAGCGTACCCCACTTACACATGTATAGGGAACTTTAAACATATAATGGTTTCTTTCTTGTCAGACATACACCAAATTGAAACAAGACTTCAGGGATAAACGGTCAATGCGTACCCCAACACTCACACTCAGGTGGTAAGTTAGAAGCATATAAAGGTATCTTTTTCTTCTCTAGATATCAATGGATAATCATTCAATATGGCGTACCCCAACTCACGGTTTATTGTGATGAAGGACTCTTATCAAGGTATCTTTAGACTCCCAGTAGAGGATGAGGTTTATGTACTGAATCAGGTTTGGTTCCATTAACCCCAAAAAGAAGAAAAAATAGCAGGGCTCATACCAGAATTTGGTAAAAAAGGGGTTTACAGATTTTATTTCACAGTACAAATGGAAAGCTATGTGCAGGAACAACACCGCATGATGATATTACAAGGGAAAATATAAAATTTTAAAAAATCGGCAAAGAGAGATGATCAACTCTTGCAGAAAAAAAAAATTAAAATATGAGAGAAGAAAAAAAAAATCAACAATTTAAAAAGTATCAGAAAATCCGGATAAAAAGTGGCTACGCACACTCCAATTTGTCGACGCGTTTCTGCCCACATCTGGGCCTTTATCAAGACATGTTGGAGTGTGTTTGTAGCTTGATATTTAAAGGGCAAAGCGCCAATGGAGGCTGAGCAGGAAGTGAGACTACACTTCCCATAAATCTTGCATCCTGTTTTCGGTCCGGCGGGTTACGAGCGACAAAAAACCGGATGTGCGGGGAAAGAAACTACATCTCCCACAAAACGTGGTGCCGCAACGTCACTTCCGCCGGCAGCTACAACACACGATTGATTATTTATTATTGTCTGATTTTCTCATATAGTCTGTTCGTTTTGAACTACATTTAGTACTGTTTTAACCAGATGATAGTTTATGCACTGTATATAAAAAAACGGCAAGGAGAGTGAATATTTAAATTTATCTAATTATGACATCACTTCCTGCTCAGCCTCCATTGGCGCTTTGCCCTTTAAATATCAAGCTACAAACACACTCCAACATGTCTTGATAAAGGCCCAGATGTGGGCAGAAACGCGTCGACAAATTGGAGTGTGAGTAGCCACTTTTTATCCGGATTTTCTGATACTTTTTAAATTGTTGATTTTTTTTTTCTTCTCTCTCATATTTTAATTTTTTTTTTCTGCAAGAGTTGATCATCTCTCTTTGCCGATTTTTTAAAATTTTATATTTTCCCTTGTAATATCATCATGCGGTGTTGTTCCTGCACATAGCTTTCCATTTGTACTGTGAAATAAAATCTGTAAACCCCTTTTTTACCAAATTCTGGTATGAGCCCTGCTATTTTTTCTTCTTTTTGGGGTTAATGGAACCAAACCTGATTCAGTACATAAACCTCATCCTCTACTGGGAGTCTAAAGATACCTTGATAAGAGTCCTTCATCACAATAAACCGTGAGTTGGGGTACGCCATATTGAATGATTATCCATTGATATCTAGAGAAGAAAAAGATACCTTTATATGCTTCTAACTTACCACCTGAGTGTGAGTGTTGGGGTACGCATTGACCGTTTATCCCTGAAGTCTTGTTTCAATTTGGTGTATGTCTGACAAGAAAGAAACCATTATATGTTTAAAGTTCCCTATACATGTGTAAGTGGGGTACGCTCCATGTCTATTTAAATATTCATTAGAGATACCCTACATACTACATTGAAAATAGTGGAACTTCCTACACATTGGCTGTTCTTTATTTTCCACATGTGATCGACATTTTGGAGACTACATTAGAGACTTCTAATCAAGATCTCCGAGGAGATACCCAAAGATACCTTTATAGGAGTTATAAAGCCCTTTAAATCGTGAGTTGGGGTACGCGATCAGTGGATTACTTCTATTGCTGAAAGAGTGAAAGATACCTTTATATGTTTGTCATCAGCACACAGAGTGTGAGTGTTGGGGTACGCATCATCCGCCTTCTCCAGAAAACTGTTATAAGGCCTCCCCTAGTTTGATTGAGACTCTATTATACTATTCCGGAGGCTTCATAAATAGAAAAAGAAATTGACCCCAAAAAAAGAAACTTTGAGGTGGTCTATATTCGAATCGTATAATATCAGTGGGGCACAATTTTTGTTATCCATTTCACGACACTGTACGAATGAAAACAAATCTTGATTGTATGTACTACACATTGGTTTGTTCTCGCCATTTTTTGTCTTTTATGATATCAACATTCGAGAAACTCCATATTGTATTGAACTAAATTGAAGATTCTACTCAGAAGAATAGAACCAATCTTCTGGCCTAAAAAGGAACGTTATGGTGATATCTTGCTTTAGCGCTTGTGGTGTATGACAGTGTTTCTAATTTCTGGGATGGTATGGGGATCTCATCTCTTGGGATAAAGGCAGTCAGAATAATGACAGCAGTATCCCGGCATGCAGGATCCTGACACCTGTAAGGTAAGTAGGCTAACCCTCCCCTCCTACCCTCCTAACCTTGACCCTACCCCGGCATGACCCTAACCATGCCAACCTCTCCCCCACAGCCTAACTATAACCCTCCCCGGTGGTGCCTAAACCTAATCCCCCTTCCCGTAACATCAGCATGCCATCCAGTGTCAGTTTTCTGGCATCGGTATTCTGATTGCTGGCATCCCGAATTCAGGTATCCTGACTGGATCCACAGAAAATATCTGATATATCTGTTATGGTAAACTGTTAATATTTCATGGGGGTCACTTAATGTGGATGTTTTCAGGGGGGTTTCCACAAAACAATGTTTAAAAAGTATGCCCCTAGTTCAGATGGTCCAATTGTATATTGGAATGATATGAACAATGTGTAATAGCATAGTAAGAACCAGGGTTATAAAAATAAATGTGTGCCCTTAATAAATGCAATTATATTTGTGTTCTTTCTTAAAAATTAATCTTATATGTACCGCTTCTTAATAATAATTCTTATCTGTGTCCCTTTCCAAATAAAAATTCATATAAAGTGTGTCTTCATTATCATTAAAATAAGTTATGTGCCTAGCTTCAACCTCACCTGGCTTTGTAAATCATTCTGGAGTAGCCCAGGTCCTGCTCCCATGTAAATCCACCTGCTCTGGTTCTCTTCTTCTTCTACTCCAATATGGATGCAGTCTGGTCCTCACTCCAACTCTTATCTGTAATTAAGGCCATGGCTTCTGACTTGTTCCTCTGGGATAACCTCCTCCAAGCTGACCTAGTTGTACAGTACAGTATTGCTGACAGTATTCTTTCCAGCGGGCCTGACATTTCCTCCACGTTAGTCCTATGTGCAGACTCTGATTTCTTCTGCTCAGCTTCTCTATAGTTCATACTTCAGACCACAATTACTAATATAGGCTGCTAACATGGCCTGGCCCTCCTGGTAGTCCATGTTAACATGCTGCTCCACAACTGTGATATCAACTTCTTCTTCAATCCAACTTCTAATATTTCTGGCTCTCCTATTTTAAGTAATTGAAGCAGTTGACTAGCAATCCCCATTGTCCTGTTGCTCCACAATGTGCTTATAAGCACTACAACTCCTCCCATCCATCTGAGATATGCTTTATTGCTGGTTTCTAGATTTCTCTGACTGCCCCCCTGCTGACCTTCTATTATGATGACCTGACCTCACAGACCACTGACTTCTCATTTTCTACCTTTGAGGTCTATTGTGTTATCACCATCATGTTGCAGTCTACTGCTCTCCAAGCCCACTATCCCACTTCCTAGATACATTTGAAGGCTTACGCTTTACACTCCTACCTAATGTTAGGTGTGTAGACAAACTTTTGAGCTGTTTTTACAGTAAAAATTATGTTATTTATTGATATAATAAATGTAGCGCAAACATAGGAATGTCAATAATCAAAATGGATAAACAAATATAGGTAAGCTTGGACAGAATATGCAGATTATCAAATTTAGAACATAATTTACAGAGCATTAGGCAGATAAATAAATGTCCCAAAACAATGCAGGAATATTCTCCTTAATTAGGGAGATGTGGTAAAGGTACAGATGTGTCCTCATTGTTTGCTGCAGTCACGTTAAACAGGCCTTCTAGCCATGCCTAGTTGAGAGTGCATTTACTAATGCTGGGAAACTTTTTGTCAATTTTTTCCCCAAAAATGCATTTTATTAGCATCAGTATGCAAATAAAATACACAAGCAAACTGCTGATTAAAATGACATATGGTATGCCTATTTTCTGAGTGCAACTGCAGCTGTATCTGCATATGAAATGCTACTTTACAGTGTTTTAGTATAAAAAAAAAAACTGCAAATAAGATACATTTTCAGCCAAAAAAGACACCCTTCATAAATAGAGTAGCACAGGAACTGCCGCCTTACGCACACCAGGTATCTCGTAATGCATGGTGTAGTGAGGCTAGATGTAGGTGGACACATTTGCAGTGAATCAGAGTATAATATCAACACAAACAAAGCCCCAGTAGATCCAATGACTGAAACAAGACCAGATCCTCTCAGTGTTTCCAGCAAGAGATACCAAGGTAAGTATAGTATAGCACAGTTCTTGCCACTCTAGGTGAATCTTGGCTGCTCAGATGAGTGCAGATGGTGATTACAATGCAGAGAAGATAGTATGGGGATTAGCTGAATTCTGGAGCAATGTACCAAAGATACACCATCAGATGTCAGCCCACGTACTGTAAGTAAACATGTAGAGACTTTACTTTTCAGACCTGGTAATATAGGATGCGTCCAACTCAGCCTGGAATAAACCTTGATTGCCTCAAAGGCAGACTGAAAACAGGAACATGGATGGCAAGCCAGAAGCAAGACCAGAGTACTGGCTCAGGCTTGCCAGGAATGTGAAAAAGGGATGGTAGTTGTAACAAGAAAATGTAGCAGCTGTATCAGAAGACTGAACCATACATCACAGGAACCAGGAATCATAGAATCTGTATCAAGAAACAAGAAAAAGAAAAATACAGCACAGGAGCCAGGACATTTTGCTGGGAGCAGACGCCATTACTGGCAGAGAAGGAGTTTCAGCGCAGAGCCCACATTCCAGACACAGCCAATCACCATTACTAGGTAGCACATCAACCTAATTAAAAGCAAGCTGTCACATGCAAGATAATACCACAGCAGAATCTGACATTCTCACACTTGCAGGCAGCACATCTGTATAGCAGCTCCGAGTAATTGAAATCACACACACGGAAAGTCTATGGCTGACACGGACAACAGGGCAGAATCCTTACACCTGCATTTCCATCTTCACCTCCCTCCCACTCTGCCAGGTCATCTGGAAATGGCCACCTCTCCTCCCCTGTGATAACCACCACTGACTTTCACCTAAAAGTATTCTCCCTTACTGCTCCTAAGCAATGGGATGCTCTCCCTATCTCCATTGTAATAAATATTCCCACAAAACTTGCTTATGCACTGAAGCATATTTACAATGGCTTAATCCCTTCTCTCCCAGCTTTGTGTTTCCTCAGTACAGCCACTTCTTCTTCTCCCTTTCAGAAAGTAAGTTCTCACAAGCAAGGCCTTTCCTCCTCCTTTATACTCATGTAGCATATAGGAATACACTTGTAATTGATTCTCAATATCATTGTTTATACAATTTCACTATTCATAATGAATGGTCCCAAATACTTTCCATTGTTTAGTGGTTAAAACGTTCTTGTTTTTCTTTACTTTAGCAAATGTACTGTAGTCAATTGAGTTATGGAAATGATTCAATGTATACTAAACAAAAAAAATGAAATGTACTGTATTTGGAGATCAAATATGATCATTTAAAAATCATAAAAATGTGTAAATGCATTGAATAAATGTATGCAATTAACTCTATTTTGCAAACATAAGTATTAATGAAAACGTCTCTGTAACGATATTTTGCATAACCATCATTATGGTTATGTGGTCCATGGTAGGATTGCACATTATGACAAACATAAACACCTAAGTCCTGCCTAATATCAATGTAAACCTTTCCCATAATTATTTAGAATATTTTTCTCTAAAATACTGATAATGACTTACATAAAGTAAATGATGAGTGTAAGATGGCACCAGGGTTCTCAATGCCACAAAAGAGGAAAAAGTATCATCATAATTTTTCTCAATTAGTGATTACCGCCATTTTTGCCTTCTGACCAGCATGACATTTCCTCTGCATTTCACTTTCATTTGAGCCTGTCTGCCCACTTTTTAGTTACTCTATTCCATGTTACATACTATTGTGCCTACACTATATTTATCATTCATAAAATAAGGTATACATTACTCATTTATATAGTATGCCAACTTCACAGTTTTTAATCAATATAAGTATATTGCACTTAAGATTCAAAATGTGTTGTCACATTTGTTAACACTTTCCATTATTTGCTTGCAGTGTACCTGGCACGCCAAAAATTAAACATAAATATATCTTGCCTCCCAAATGTTTGAGCACCGAATCGGGATACTGGTGCATGCTTGGCTATTCTGAAGTGCTAGGACACCTTCTTGGCTTAATAAACCCTGATGTGAATTGCCAAAAGATTATCTGTAAAGTGCTGCGGATCCTGTGTGTGCTACATAAATACCTGGTAATAATAAATAATAATAAACCCCATTTTATTACAGAACTAAGCAGAGTCATCTGTCTCAAATATGTAGTGTCCTCCTGAAATTGGGATGGTTTGGAGGTACTGTATGATAGCTTACTCCAAGTAGAAGACTAATTGCAAAGTACGGCTATTAACATGCCACTATTCAGAATTATTTGCTATAAAACTATTCCCTTCATACCATCATTAATGCCTTAGGGAGCAATACACTTAGCTTTGGTGTGGGCAATCATTCCTGTGACATTTGTAATGAAAGCAGGCAGATGGATGATGTCACAGGTTGCTTCTCTGAAGCATTCTGTAGGAAGCATGATCCTGCCAGTACATGGGCTGTTAACTGTAGAATTAATATTCTTGCATATTTATGGCTCCCCGAACATGTTCTAACTACATGTTGTCATGTAAAAAGAACATACAGGAAACTATGTGACTGTAGCACACTGTAAATGTGCCATACTGTACTGTATGTATTGTTTAGTGCACAGGTTCTTAAACTCAGTCCTCAGGACCCCACAAAGTGCATGTTTTGCAAGTCTCCTCACAGAACTGCAAGTGAAATAATTAGCTCCACCTGTGGACCTTTTAAAATGTGTCAGTGACTAATTAATACACCTGCGCACCTGCTGGGTTACCTGCAAAACAGGCACTGTGGACCGACTTTGAGAACCCCTGGTTTAGAGCATTGCTTTAGTAAGCTCAAATGATCACTTCTATATTGCTAAATAATAGATGTTCACTTGCTGTTTTACTAGTAAGCAAGTAAGAGCTTTAAAAAAAGGAACACAGTTTTGCACATTAAATGCAAATCTGCACATTTTATGTTATCTTGTGTTTCACTTTTTGCTAGATGTTATACTTTTTGATCTGCTAGAGGCTATATTTCTTTATTGATATACAAAGCAATTTGCAATTCATCTGATGTACTGTAGGCAAATAACTATGTACTGCAAATCTCCTGTTGGAAAATGAAAATTACAAAACATTTTACAGTTACAGAAATCATTTATGCCTTCACTGTGAACATTAAAACTGCCCATTATCTATTAAACAGCGATTTGCAAAATCAACTTGGGAAACTCCAAAAATATCAAACTCCAAAAATATCTTCTCTGACTTTTGACAGTCTGAATATCACTGACTGTTTGGACATGCTGGCATTTGTGAAGTCCTACTGCAAGGATTGCATTTAATAGGGTTCACTGAAAATTCACTAAAATTCATCCATTCAAAACAATGGGAAACTATTGACTTTGTTCCAAAAAGCCCAACATCAACTCATATTTCGTTAATTGGGGAATTCCCGATTGACCTGCTATATATAACGACATTTTAAATAGATCAGATCTCTATCACATAGTTTAGGGCTATAATTGCCAAGTTGGGAATGCTGGCATCCGGGAGGTTCATAAAGATGCAGGTCGAAGTCAACAGGCTGGGAACCTGGAACTTTGAATTGCATCATTACCTTTCTTCTACCCATGTCATTTTCCATTATTCCTCACATTGTTGCTGGTGGCATGGCCACATCTTGATTCATAGTAAATCATATCATTGTGCTCCATCACCAGACCCACTTCACCAGAGATATACTGTAGTCAATGTAGGAGGCATATTTTCTCTCCCTAAACTAAGGAGAAATCCCCCCAAATTCTGTAGTCTCCTAGAAATTCAGGTGAAAATTAGATGAATCCTTGGAAAAAGATGTACAAGATGTACAGGCAGAGGCACTTTAAAAGAGGATGTGCAAGCTCTGATTAGGCCCCCTTATATTTGCAGCTCTGCAGCCAGTGCCAGGCCAATGGAGCAGTGAGTATAATTATATGGGTGCAGGGTGTCTGTTGTCTGGTCCCTCCTGGACAGCTACAGTACCTACTATAAATAAACCCACCTTTCCTGTAGTATGCTATATGTTTGCAGGTACTTCAATGCCACCTAGACATCAGGCTTTGTAATAAGAAAATATAGAAATTGCCAACTAGCAAGGGAATATAGGGATAATCAGAGCCATGGTACCTGACAGTGGAGGTACATTTTCATTTTTCACGTAAAAAGCGTCAGAATATCTGTCCTGTAGTAATAATAATAATAATAATAATAATAATAATAATAATAATAATAATAATAAGGATAAGGATAAGAAGAGACAGAAAAATAAAATTGGCATTTAAAATGAAACAAGTATTATCCTGCAGTGTTATATTTTCCTGTTTTAAATATGTAATGCTTACATTTCTACAGGCAGAACTTATTGGCTGCAGGTCAAAAGAACAACCTAATCTTAAAAAAAGATTCCATTAATTAAAGTGGCATGAGAGTTCAGCAGATGATCATTGTTCTGATTAATAAATGTGAAATATTTTACAGCATTATATTCTATACAGAATGTTCAGTTTCAACTTCAAATGCCCTTAACATAAGATCATATTTTAAACATTGTGCTATATGTCTTAAGTCAATTAAGTATATCAAGGTTAATGTTATCACAATGAATATAATGGCAAATTAATAATATTTAATGGCTACCTGCTGAATCTTTTGTGGAGTTGTCTCCCCTGTAAAATATTCTCTGAACTTTTGATCTTGTTTTACACTTAGAGTAAAACTTTTAGAGAAATTAATTTATATTTTGATATGAAACCTTCTGATTCGATATTCCCATTGTCTTGATACTAAAGTATATGACAAATGAATGAAAAAATACAAATTCATTTATAGACACTCCTATTTATAATTAACAGGACTAGCATGTACAAATTATAGGAAATAGAAACCTAATTTTCAGAAAAGTTAAATTTTCCTGAATGAGTGAATGCCATGTTTTCTAAATGAAGATGAATAATGATGCACAATTTGTTTAATTTCAAACATCATACATTAAATATGAGTTTATGAATATTCATTTTTACTTAAAATATAAATTAATCTGCTGATAACCTTTCACTTATTTTCTAACATCAACATATTTTAACAAGCAATTATGACTTTTTCAAGGTTATAATTTCATATTAATTACATAGGAAATCTAATTAGACCTATCTAAAGCAGTGAATACAACAGTCATTTAATTTATAACAGGATACAAAGAAGCAGGAGGCTGTGGACCAGTGGGAACAGTTAACGATTTATTGGAGTAACTTAACACATTGACCAATTCAAGAGTCACCAAACATAAAAAAATACATACTGTAGATGGTATGTGGCTTCCATAAAACACCATACGGTATGTAACCTGCATAACTACAGTATGTAACTATGTGTGAGACGTGTTCTTTGTAATTGCTGACCACAAGTAGTGCTGCATAACCTAGAGTTGGCAATTAGAAAGATACTTTAATCTACTTCTCGTATTATCCTTTTGGAAGGTGTTTTCACAAATACAAGGAAACTTATGTTTCTATCCTAAGTTATATTTCTGAAAGGTTAATAAACTTGCACACAGCTGTGTTACAATAACTTCGGATCAGTACTAGTATTACCATAACTTTGGATCTGTGCCATATTAAGGTTCAAATGGGCCTGGAGCTGAAATTTATTTAGGGCCTATTGTATGCTGCTACAGAGGGTGTGACCATTGCCGTGGCAGTGTGACTAGTGATGTGGGGGGGGTGACAAATGTTGTGTGGGTGTGGTCTACACAGGGTGTGTGGCCTGTGCAATTGGTTCTGACTATCTCCATGGAGGGATAGCACCTACATTCAACTAGCAAACAGCACAGAAGTAAGATTATTAACCTCTATCTGAATACTCTCATGTGACAGGCCTCAGGATGAGGAGGCTGATGTCTCACAGAGTAGAAGAGGCAATGAGGTACTCTATGATGTGCAGGGAGGACTGTTCAAAACCATCCATATTGCCTGACACACGTTGCCCTCCCCCACATACTTTGTCCAGCACAGGGGGGGAAAATACACACATTGGAAACCACAGGAAAAAAAATCACACACCCTGGAAAGCACAGGGAGAAAAAAATATTAAATATTTGCCCCCACAGGAAAAAGCAACATACTTTGATTAATTGCCTTCCCAAACCCCCACCAGAAAACTGAGTGACCTCACCTGGATGTCAAAGTCATAGAAATATGAAGGAGGAGCTCATAGTGACCCAGTCGGACCAGTGACTAGTCATCTCTCAGCCTGCTGTAATATAGCATGTAGCAGCAGGCTCAATGATGTGGGACTGCATGGGGCTGCTTGACATATGATGTCACACCACAGTTTATGTCATGCCCCACCTGGGCTGCTTCTGAGCCACCTAGAAGTGTTTAAGGCTACCCAGGCCAGAAATTTGCATCATGGCAAGCTCAACCATGATGGCTGTAATACGATCACATATGGAGGATGCAGAGGTATATCAACTTGCCAGTAAGTTCTGGAGGACCCACTGTGCACCCTATGGGATGATGCCCACATTTGGCTGCTCCACTGGAATGCCCCTTGAGTACACTTTGATGTACACATACACACATATACATATATATACACAGATACTTACACACACACACACACACACACACACACACACACACACACACACGTAACCCAAACCCAGGGTAAGATCATAAACATACACAGAGCATCACAGGTGCCAGACATTATACTGACCCATAATTGCCTCCTCTACCATAAATCATTGAGCTTCACAAATCTAGGGTGGCGATTCCAGATACCAAGAGCAATAGTCAAAACTCCCGGACACTGCCTGTGTCTGCCTGGTGCTGACATGATATATACTGAATTTAGTCATCTTGGCCTCATTCCACTTTACTATGTTGTTAATCGTGGTATTGTAAGGAAAGGGGTGGAGTCATAATAATGCAATAACAACCTCATACCACCCACTTCTATCATGCCATGCTATTGCCTTGCCGACATGGCTGCCCCTAGTATTTGTGATGTGTAACATACACTAACCTGTGAGGAGTTTCTTTAGTTTACATGACCTCACCAAACTTCCCTCCTGCTCCAGGTAGCTCTGCTTCTGGAACTCCATGGGCAGTGCTCTCACTTTCTCATAATTACAGTAGCCGGTCAGTGGCTGAGGTAGGGGGTGAATTTACAGGACTTCATGTAGCTGGGGGCATGGGTTCAGGAAGCCAAGGTGAATGGTGGCTTTGAGCATTTGACGGGATCGTTGGAGCTTCATGTAGTTGTGGGGTGAATGAACAATGATTTAGAAGGCCAGAGAGATTGGGAGGGGCTTTGCGTGTCAGGGGGTGGTGCCTTGCACTGTAATAAGTGGGCAGGGCTTTGTTTAACTGGGGCATGGCTTCATACAGCCATGGATGAATGGATGGGGTTGAGCAGAGGTATAGATAGGTGCCATGGTGCCCGGAGGAAGGGTATGTTTTGGTGCTCATATCCCCTGTACTGAATTGGGAGCCTGGCCAACATGTGGTGGCATGTTACATTTGGCAAAAAAATATTTTAAAATCCTAAATTGGTGACAGTGCCAGGTTTAGACCTCGAGGAGCACAGTGTGAAAGTTTCCTTTGGGTGCCCCCCTTCATGTTCATAATATGAACAGTGAGCCCAGAAAGGATTCAACTAAAATATAGGGGCAAGGGTTCATGTAAAGGGGCACGGCCTCATGTAAAGGGGCATGGCCACATAATAGTACCACATAATAGTACAAGTTTGCATTAAACTGCACAGTTGTGTATGTTATTCACATTACACCATATAGTAGTGCCCCTTATACATGTTATGCCACACAGTAGATCTGCTCAGTGGCGTAACTACTGCCCCCGCAGCCCTCGCGGTGGCTTGGGGGCGAGGGGCTGCGGGGGCGCCACTGACTTAGAACAGATTGACATGCGGACGAGCGTCCGCATGTCAATCTGCAGGTCTCCTTCCCTCCGCCGCTGTAAGGAGGGACACGGAGCACACAGCGCGCGCCCCCCTGTGTCCCTCCCTGGCTCTCCGGCTGTCTAATACAGGAAGTGCCGTTCGTGAGCTCTGATTGGCTCTTCATGTGGGGCACTTCCTTTATTAGACAGCCGGAAAGCCAGGAGAGACACAGGGAGGCGCGCGCTGTGCACTCCGTGTCCCTCCAACACAAAGGAGGGGGAGGGGAGCAGGCACTGTGGGGGACTATCTGGCACTGGGGGCATATACCTGGCACTGTGGGGAACTATCTGGCACTGGGGGCATATACCTGGCACTGTGGGGGACTATCTGGCACTGGGGGCATATACCTGGCACTGTGGGGGAATATCTGGCACTGGGGGCATATACCTGGCACTGTGGGGGACTATCTGGCACTGGGGGCATATACCTGGCACTGTGGGGGAATATCTGGCACTGGGGGTATATACCTGGCACTGTGGGGGACTATCTGGCACTGGGGGCATATACCTGGCACTGTGGGGGAATATCTGGCACTGGGGGCATATACCTGGCACTGTGGGGGACTATCTGGCACTGGGGGCATACACCTGGCACTGTGGGGGACTATCTGGCACTGGGGGCATATACCTGGCACTGTGGGGGAATATCTGGCACTGGGGGCATATACCTTGCACTGTGGGGGACTATCTGGCACTGGGGGCATATACCTGGCACTGTGGGGGACTATCTGGCACTGGGGGCATATACCTGGCACTGTGGGGGAATATCTGGCACTGGGGGCAAATACCTGGCACTGTGGGGGAATATCTGGCACTGGGGGGAGCAGGCACTGAGGGGGCATATGTGGCACTGTGGGGGAATATCTGGCACTGGGGGCATATACCTTGCACTGTGGGGGAATATCTGGCACTGGGGGCATATGTGGCACTGGGAGCACAGCCCTAGCAACAAGCACTACCCCCTAGCAACGAGCATGACACCCAGTGCATGAAACCCCTGGCAACGAGCATGACACCCAGTGCATGAAACCCCTGGCAACGAGCATGACACCCAGTGCATGAAACCCCTGGCAACGAGCATGACACCCTGAGCATGAAAACCCCTGGCACCGTGCATGGAACAAAGAGCATGAAACCCCTGGCAACGAGCAGGTAATTTAAAAGTAATTAGAAGCCTTACTGTAGAACTTAATGTGTAATGGGCATTACGGTGTGTGGCATAATGTATCACGGACATTGCGGTGTGTGTCATAATGTGTCAGGCATTACGGTGTGTTGTATACTATATCACGGGCATTGTGGTATAATGTCTCGGGGTCATTGCGGTGTGGCATAATGTATAACGGGCATTGCGGTATGTGTCATACTGTGTCACAGATACGGTGTGTAGCATAATGTATAACGGGCATTGCGATTCCTGTCATAATGTGTCGGGGGCATTATGGTGTGTGGCATAATGTGTTGGGGGCATTACAGTGTGTGCATATTGTGTCATGTGCATTGTTGTGTGTGGCATAATGGCTAAGGCCATTGCAGTATGTGGAATAATGTATACTGGGAATTACTATAAGGAGGAAAAATGACAAATAATGTAAGGGGCATGAATCAGGATTATTTTTCTTTCCTGTGGTGGCTAACGTCTGGGCATGCAGGTTGCAAAACTGGGGTATAAGGTAGTCTTTTCCTGCAATGCCACGCCCCTTTACGCGAAGCCACGCCCATTCCAATGAAGCCACACCCCTTTTTGACGGCGCGCGCGCCTCAGGCGCGCGCATATTTCTCCCTTTACTAGTGCCAATTATGGGGGGTATGGGGGGGGGGGGGCGCCGTAGAATTTTTTGGCTTGGGGGAGAAAAATTTCTAGTTACGCCACTGGATCTGCTTATCAGAGCCGGCCCTAACCAATATGATGCCCTAGGCAAGATTTTGGCTGGTGCCCCCTAGCACCACCGCTGGTTCTGCCTCTGACCTTGCACCTCTTTCCCAGCACCATCACCCTTCACCCATAGCAGTCCTTGTACCCCCTATATTTTAAATAGGAACAGTTTGCACATTTGACGTACAGCCCAAAAAGGGGCATCTTCATGCTGGGAAGGGGCATGGCCACACAATAGTAACCCCAATTCCAATTACTCCACACAGTGCTGCAACTTTATTCACATTTTATCTTGCGATAGTGTCCATAATTCATATTACATCCCACAGTAGTATCACTTTACCTTATAAACGTTACTCCTCACAGTAGAGCCCCTTATTCACATTACATCACACTGAATTGCTCCTTATTCACATCACACCACACCTTATTGCTCTTTATTCACATTAGACGACACAGTAGTGCCCTTTCTATATGCAACGCCACATAGTAGAGCACCTTATACACATAATGCCACACATTAGTAATGCATTTATACACCATTCCACACAGTAATGCCCCTTACACATATGAGACACATTAATGTCCTTATAAACATAATGCACCTTACACATTATGACAACCTTTATTAATGCCCTTTTACACATAATGTCCCTTACACATATGCCGCACATTATTAATGCCCTTATACACATAATGACACACATAGTGCCCCCTACACATTTGCTGCACATTATTAGTGCCCCGATACACATAATGACACACATACAGTAGTACCCTGTTACACATATGCTGCACATTATTAATGCGCTTATACACATAATGACACACATAGTGGCCCTTTACACATATGTTGCACATTATTAAAGCATTTTTACATGACACATGTAATGCTCCTTACACATATTCTGAACACTACTGCACAACCAGGGCCGGACTGGGACTAAAAATAGGCCCTGGCATTTTTGAAGCACACAGGCCCACCTCTGTGACTCCTCCCCTTACTATTCCTGACTCCTCCCACTTATTAGTCTATGTTCTTACAAATATAATTAATATTCTAACAACATACAGGCGTACATCATTCTCTATTAAAATATACACAACCAGTGGTCGAAGTGGAAATTTTTAAGTGGGGGTATGGAAATGTGATGTTTGTAATTAAGCGCGCGCCGAAGGCGCGCGCGCTCCGGAAAAGGGGGCGTGGCCACTCAAAGGGGGCTTGGCCTTCAGTGTAGATTACCACACCATACACCCCTTATACGCATTATGCACCACAATAGTAGGACCCCTTATACTATCTAGTACTGCTGCCCCTTTCACATTATACCACACAGTATGAGCCAAAATTCACATTACAGCACCCGGTATGAGCCGAAATTTACATTATATGCCCCCGATAGTGCAGTGCCAGGTATACAAATGCCCCCACAGTGCCAGGTATACAAATGCCCCCACAGTGCCAGGTATACAGATGCCCCCACAGTGCCAGGTATACAGATGCCCCCACAGTGCCAGGTAAACAATTGCCCCCACAGTGACAGGTAAACAATTGCCCCCACAGTGCCAGGTATACAAATGCCCCCACAGTGCCAGATCCACAAATGCCCCCACAGTGCCAGGTATACAAATGCCCCCACAGTGCCAGGTATACAGATGCCCCCACAGTGCAAGGTATACAGATGCCCCCAAAGTGCCATGTATACAGATGCCCCCACAGTGCCAGGTAAACAATTGCCCCCACAGTGCAAGGTATACAAATGCCCCACAGTGCCAGCCAATTGCCCCCACAGTGCAAGGTATACAAATGCCCCCACAGTGCCAGGTATACAGATGCCCCCACAGTGCCAGGTATACAGATGCCCCCACAGTGCCATGTATACAGATGCCCCCACAGTGCCATGTATACAGATGCCCCCACAGTGCCAGGTAAACAATTGCCCCCACAGTGCCAGGTATACAAATGCCCCCACAGTGCCATGTATACAGATGCCCCCACAGTGCCAGGTATACAAATGCCCCACAGTGCCAGGTATACAATTGCCCCCACAGCAGCCAGTGCTGCAGCTGCTTACCGCTGCTGCACTGCTGCTGCTCCTCCTCCTCCGGGCTGTGAGGGAGCGTATAGCGTTCAAACCAGCCGCCGGTTCGTGAGCCAATCAGAGCTCGCGGACCGGCGGCTTCTGATTGGCTGCCGGTCCGCGAGCTCTGATTGGCTCACGAACCGGCGGCTGCTTTGAAGTCCGCTATACGCGCCGCGCCAGACACAGCCGTGCTGGCGGGCGCCCGGCGCTCTCACCCCCATCCCTCACAGCTCTCCAATCCTGACAGCTGAGACGCGCTACCGCCGGACTGAGCGGCAGCGCGTCTCAGTGACCGCTGGACCGGCCCACGTGGCCATCGGCCCTTCTGGCATTTGCCAGAAGTGCCAGATGGCCAGTCCGGCCCTGTGCACAACCAACCCACTCGCATGCACACAGCACTCACACTTCCACTAACACTAAGACCTCTGCCTCTGCTTGGATACAGATGTGTCCTCACAAATCTTGCATCAATGCTAACGTCGGGCACCTTTTTTTTTTATGAAAATGCATCTTATTTGCATTGCTATGTGGCTAGGATGCATAAGCAGCTTCTGCTGATTAAACTGATATGCAGCATGCCAATATACTGTGTGAGACTGTGGCTGTATCTGCATATGAAATGTTACATACAGAATATAGGCATGCCGCATATCATTTTAACCAGCAGAAGCTGATGATGCCCCTAGGCATATCAAATGCCCTAGGCAATTGCCTAGTTTGCCTATGCCTATGGCCGGCTCTGCTGCTTATACATGTTATGCCACAGTGAAGCCGCTTATACATGTTACGCCACAGTAGAGAAGATGCTTATACACTTTACGCCACAGTAGAGCCGCTTATACAAGTTATGCCAAATTAGAGCCTCTTATAAACATTATTCCACAGTAGAACTCCTTTTACATATTATTCTACAGTAGAGCCCTTTATACATGTTATGCCATGGTAGACCCTCTTATGCACGATACACCACAATAGAGCCACTATGGAAGTATATGTATTTCAATATTTACTTGTTTAATTCAAATAAATTAAAGACACTGTGTATGCCCAAATGACCTGAACTCACAACCCCCCAATCCTTTCATCAGTTTGAGGGGCAGAGAGAGGTGCTGCAGCTGCCTGAGATGCCAAGTGAAGTGCTACAGCAGCAGCAGCTGAGTTAGAGAGAGGTGCTGAAGCATCAATGGAGAGAGAGGTGCTGCAGCAGCTAGGGTAGAGACAGGTGCTGCAGCATCTGAAGTAGAGCTATGTGCTGCAGCTTCCAGGAAAGAGAGATAAGTTGCTAAAGCTTGGGCAGAGAGAGGTGCTGCAGCAGCTGGTCTAGACAGAGAGAGGTGCTGCTGCAGCAGAGGCAGAGAGAGGTGATGCTGCACAGCCACAAGCACAGTGATTATATAAAGAGGATGGGCAGAGCTCCAGCATGTGCCTGCATTAGGTATCTCCTGCTGTCGCCTCTGGCCTGGTCTTGTTCACTACCTAGTATCAGAGTTCAAGTCAAGGTCCCCCTTTGCTCCTCCTTCTGCTCTGCAGCTGCCTGTACATTGGTCTGCAGCACAGCGGAGGGAGTGTGGTGGGGCCGAGGGAAATTGTGTTCCCCCAATTTTTTTCGGCGCCCTGAGCTCACACTCTACTGGAGCCACCCTTGCTACACCCCTGGGTTGAGGCACCCAGTGGAGTGGCAATGCATTGTATAGGCCAGTAGTGAGTGTGCTAAGCTTAAGATGGTAGCTGGTGGTGACAGGATTTTTTTTTTCTGTCAACACTATCTGCAGTGGATCCTATGTGCCTATTTTCAGCTACAGATCCAACCACCCCATTGTTAATCTGTCCCTGCTTTGGATCAGCGCTGCCATAACTTTATTTCAGTTATTTGAAAATATACGATGCATAATCCATCATTTACAATTCAATATCAAATAACATAATACTTAAAAAAATAATTTATATACCAAATGTACCATATCATCAACACATTAACATTAATAGAACACCAACTAGTAAAGGTAATATTGTATTTTCATTTACCATATCAAAATAATATGTTGGACATATAAATTGCTGTATATTAGTAAAAATCAACATGATTTCCATATTTTGAAAAGAAGAATCTTGTATTTAAAGGGCTGAACCGATATGTACATTCTGTTTTTTTTTTTGACATTTCAAGTTTTATACAGGTTATTTACAAATAGAAATAGAAACAGAAATAAAATCTAACACTGTATTGCTGCATAATATAACAGGTGAAATGTCATGGTTAGCCACATGCAGTACACTGTAAGTGAGATGTATTACATTTGATTTCATGTAATACACTTTTTCTCTGTGTGTTGATCCATGGTTGGTTATTTATTCTTTGTCTTCATTTTTCACAGGTCATAACTTGAATCATTAAGTTTCCTTACTGGCGCTCAAAATAAAAGAAAGCTGCTAGGAGGCAACGGGACTGCTTGGATGGGAGATGGCTGCTGGGAGTTGTAGTACTCCAGGATTAAGTAAAAAAACTCTATTTGATTGCAAAATCTATTGCAAAATGTACTATTATAATTAGAAATGTTTGGAAAGTGCACCATTCTTTCTCTTTGTGTATGGCACTACAGGTCTCAGCAAGGTAGCACCTCTATTTACTTAAAGTGAGAGTGTGCAGTTTAGGGCCCCTTCCCTTTATTATTCCTACTGAAGGAATAGGGAATTAAATGTGCCCTATCTCCCCTATACAATCAACTATACGTAAACTTGTTGGCACAGTTTACTGAAGATGGGAGTCCCCTTTAAATGCTATGACCACTTAATTATTATCTAGTCATGACAATGACACCCAACACTACACAAAACTAACTTTTTTACACACGTGAAGATCTGATGCCCAGATATCCATCACTTTATGTAAAAAAAATAATATAATATTGTGGATTTTCTCAGCTGTGTGAGGCAGATATGGGATAAGTAGCTGGAGGTTTTGCTGACACTTGTAGTGCAACATTGGAGGATAGCGGGTTGCCACCATGTGAGTTACTGTAGCTCTTATTTTAGAGTATGTCACAAAGTAGGTGCTATTATCATGTAGTGTAGGTCCATCAGAGCAGAGATGCCTTGCCATCGCTGGTGGCTAACCACATGTTTGTAAATATATGTAACTGGGATCTCTACATTACTATTATCATGTAGGATGTACATCTTATTGGCTGGTCCATTGCAGTGTCCTGCAGGAACTTGCTTTTTTATTTTTACTTGCCTAGATTAGCTTTCCCTTACATGCACCTGTGTTGGGCCAAAAAATGATACACAACTATGTGTACAGTATCAGTATTCTGTGAGACATGTATGGTATCAGTAGCTGGAGGGTATGCAGATCCTTGACCCTGGAGGCCTCCAGGTGACTTAGTTCTCAGTTTAGAAATACATACATTTATGATCCAAAATAGGTGGTATTATCTTATAGTGTATGGCCACCAGAACAGAGACAAATTGCATATGTTTGCAAATGTATGTGACTGAAATCTCTGCATAAATATCAGTGGTGGTGCTGCTCCTGGGCTGCAGCTCTGACCACACATTGCAGGGGGGCACATAAATACTGTACAGTACATGCATTGGCTAGTTTCACAAGAGTCTGCAGGTGGGCTTATAGAACATACCAAGCTGAGTGCTGTGTTCCTTGCTGTGGCAGGTCAGTGAAACTCAGCAGCACTGCTGATCCCCAGGTAAGGCAGCCAGCACATATATTACATACAGCATTGTATGTGCTGACCGACTCTTCCCTGCAATGTGTGGTCGGCACTGCAGCCCATGGGCAGTAGCCACCACGGATTATTATTATTATTATTATTATTATATTATTATTATTATTATTATTATTATCATGTAGGATGTAAATTGCATTTGCTGATCCTTTGCAGTATGCTGGGAGAACTTGTTTTGTTGTTTTCTAGCCTTCTATGACTACCAGATTATTCCATCACAAAGTGTCAATAATAAGAATTTACTCACCGGTAATTCTATTTCTCGTAGTCCGTAGTGCATGCTGGGTACTCCGTAAGGACCATGGGGAATAGACGGGCTCCGCAGGAGACTGGGCACTCTAAAAGAAAGATTAGGTACTATCTGGTGTGCACTGGCTCCTCCCTCTATGCCCCTCTTCCAGACCTCAGTTAGGGAAACTGTGCCCGGAAGAGCTGACACTACAAGGAAAGGATTTGGAATCCAGGGTAAGACTCATACCAGCCACACCAATCACACTGTACAACTTGTGATAACTATACCCAGTTAACAGTATGAACAACAAATGAGCCTCATTAACAGATGGCTCATAACAAAACCCTTTAGTTAAGCAATAACTATATACACGTATTGCAGAGAGTCCGCACTTGGGACGGGCTCCCAGCATCCACTACGGACTACGAGAAATAGAATTACCGGTGAGTAAATTCTTATTTTCTCTGACGTCCTAGTGGATGCTGGGTACTCCGTAAGGACCATGGGGATTATACCAAAGCTCCCAAACGGGCGGGAGAGTGCGGATGACTCTGCAGCACCGCATGAGCAAACTCAAGGTCCTCCTCAGCCAGGGTATCAAACTTGTAGAATTTTGCAAACGTGTTTGACCCCGACCAGGTAGCAGCTCGGCAAAGTTGTAATGCCGAGACCCCTTGGGCAGCCGCCCTAGAAGAGCCCCCTTCCTCGCGGAATGTGCTTTTACTGATTTAGGATGCGGCAGTCCAGCCGCAGAATGTGCAAGCTGAATCGTGCTACAGATCCAGCGAGCAATAGTCTGCTTAGAAGCAGGAGCACCCAGCTTGTTGGGTGCATGCAGGATAACAGCGAGTCAGTATTTCTGACTCTAGCCGTCCTGGAAACATAGATTTTCAGGGCCCAGACTACATCCAGCAACTTGGAGGCCTCCAAGTCCCGAGTAGCCACAGGCACCACAATAGGTTGGTTCAAATGAAACACTGATACCACCTTAGGGAGAAATTGGGGACGAATCCTCAATTCTGCCCTGTCCCTATGGAAGATCAGATAAGGGCTTTCACATGACAAAGCCGCCAATTCTGACACACGCCTAGCCGAAGCCAAGGCCAAATATATATGACCACTTTCCACGTGAGATACTTCAACTGCACGTTCTGAAGTGGCTCAAAACAATGTGATTTTAGGAAAACCAACACTACGTTGAGATCCCAAGGTGCCACTGGAGGTACAAAAGGGGGGCTGAATATGCAGCACTCCCTTAACAACGTCTGAACTTCAGGCAGCGTCTTTCCAAGCCTTTAACAGCGTAGGAATCACTTCATCTGGAACGCCCTTTTCCGTTAGGATCCGGCGTTCAACCGCCAAGCCTTCAAACGCATCCGCGGTAAGTCTTGGAACAGACAGGGCCCCTGCAGTAACAGGTCCTGTCTGAGAGACAGAGGCCATGGGTCCTCCGAGATCATTTCTTGTAGTTCTGGGTACCAAGTTCTTCTTGGCCAATCCGGAACTACGAGTATAGTTCTTACTCCTCTCTTACTTACTATCCTCAGTACCTTGGGTATGAGAGGAAGAGGAGGGAACACATAAACCGACTGGTACACCCACGGTGTCACTAGTGCGTCCACAGCTATCGCCGGAGGGTCTCTTGACCTGGCGCAATACTTTTTTAGCTTTTTGTTGAGGCGGGACGCCATCATGTCCACCTGTGGCCGTTCCCAACGGTTCACAATCTGCGTGAAGACTTCTGGATGAAGTGCCCACTCTCCCGGGTGGAGGTCGTGCCTGCTGAGGAAGTCTGCTTCCTAGTTTTCCACAACCGGAATGAACACTGCTGACAGTGTTAGCACGTGATACTCTGCCCATCTGAGAATCCTTGTGGCTTCTGCCAACGCCATCCTGCTTCTTGTGCCGCCTTGTCGGTTTACATGGGCGACAGCTGTGATGTTGTCTGACTGAATCAGCACCGGCTGGTTTTGAAGCAGGGGTTCTGCTTGCCTTAGGGCATTGTAAATGGCCCTTAGGTCCAGAATATTTATGTGTAGGGAAGTCTGCTGACTCGACCATTGTCCTCGGAAATTTCTTCCCTGAGTGACTGCTCCCCAACCTCGGAGGCTTGCATCCGTGGTCACCAGGACCCAGTCCTGAATGCCAAATCTGCGGCCCTCGAGAAGATGGGCACTCTGCAGCCACCACAGCAGAGACACCCTGGCCCTCGGGGACAGGGTGATCAGCCGATGCATCTGAAGATGCAATCCTCACTTGTCTAACAGGTCCCACTGAAAGTTCCTTGCATGGAACCTGCCGAAGGGAATTGCTTCGTAAGAGCTACCATCTTTTCCAGGACTCGCGTTCAATGATGCACCGACACCTGTTTTGGTTTCAGGAGGTCTCTGACCAGAGATGACAACTCCTTGGCCTTCTCCTCCGGGAGAAACACCTTCTTCTGTTCTGTGTCCAGAAACATGCCCAATATCAGCAGACGCGTCGTAGGAACCAGCTGCGACTTTGGGATATTCAGAATCCAGCCGTGCTGTTGTAGCACTTCCTGAGATAGTGCTACTCTGATCAATGACTGCTCCTTGGACCTCGCCTTTATAAGGAGATCGTCCAAGTACGGGATAATTATATCTCCCTTCTTTCGAAGGAGTATCATCATTTTGGCCATTACCTTGGAATACACCCTCGGTGCCGTGGACAGACCAAACGGCAACGTCTGGAATTGGTAATGTCAGTTCTGTACCACAACCTTGAGGTACTCCTGGTGAGGTGGGTAAATGGGGACATGTAGGTAAGCATCCATGATGTCCAGTGATACCATGTAATCCCCCTCTTCCAGGCTTGCAATAACCGCCCTGAGCGATTCCATTTTGAACTTGAACTTCCTTATATAAGTGTTTAAGGATTTCAAATTTAGAATGGGTCTCACCGAACCATCTGGTTTCGGTACCACACACATTGTGGAATAGTAACCCCATCCCTATTGAAGGAGGGGAACTTTTATTTTCACCTGCTGGAGGTACAGCTTGTGAATTGCTGCCCGTACTACCTCCCAGTCCTAGGGAGTAGCTGGCAAGGCTGATTTGAGGTAACGGTGAGGGGGAGACGCCTCAAATTCCAGCTTGTATCCCTGAGATACCACTTGTAGAACCCAGAGATCCACCTGTGAGCGAACCCACTGGTCGCTGAAGTTCCGGAGACGCGCCCCCACCGCACCTGGCTCTGTCTGTGGAGCCCCAGCGTCATGCGGTGGACTTAGTAGAAGCAGGGGAGGATTTTTGTTCCTGGGAACTGGCTGTCTGGTGCAGCTTTTTCCCTCTCCCCCTGCCTCTGGGCAGAAAGGAAGCACCTTTGATCCGCTTGCCTTTCTGAGGCCGAAAGAACTGTACCTGATAGTACGGTGCTTTCTTAGGTTGTGAGGGAGCCTGAGGTAAAAATGTCGATTTCCCAGCTGTTGCTGTGGATACGAGGTCCGAGAGACCATCCACAAACAATTCCTCACCCTTATAAGGCAAAACCTCCATGTGCCTTTTAGAATCAGCATCACCTGTCCACTGCCGGGTCCATAATACCCTCCTGGCAGAAATGGACATTGCATTAATTTTGGATGCCAGCCGGCAAATATCCCTCTGTGCATCCCTCATATATAAGACGACGTCTTTAATATGCTCTATGGTTAGCAAAATAGTATCCCTGTCGAGGGTATCAATATTATCTGACAGGGTATCAGACCACGCTGCAACAGCACTACACATCCATGCTGAAGCAATTGCAGGTCTCAGTATAGTACCTGAGTGTGTATATACAGACTTCAGGATAGCCTCCTGCTTTCTATCAGCAGGCTCCTTCAAGGCGGCCGTGTCCTGAGACGGCAGTGCCACCTTTTTTGACAAGCGTGTGAGCGCCTTATCCACCCTAGGAGATATCTCCCAACGTGACCTATCCTCTGGCGGGAAAGGGTACGCCATCAGTAACTTTTTAGAAATTACCAGTTTCTTATCGGGGGGACCCCACGCTTCTTCACACACTTCATTCAACTCATCTGATGGGGGAAAAAACACTGGCTGCTTTTTCTCCCCAAACATAATACCCTTTTTAGTGGTACCTGGGTTAATGTCAGAAATGTGTAACACATTTTTCATTGCCGTAATCATGCAACGGATGCCCCTTGTGGATTGTGTATATGTCTCATCCTCGTCGACACTGGAGTCAGACTCCGTGTCGACATCTGTGTCTGCCATCTGAGGTAGCGGGCGTTTGTGAGCCCCTGATTGTCTTTGAGACGCCTGGGCAGGCACGGGCTGAGAAGCCGGCTGTCCCACGGCTGTTACGTCATCCAGCCTTTTATGTAAGGAGTTGACACTGTCGGTTAATACCTTCCACATATCCATCCACTCTGGTGTCGACCCCGCAGGGGGTGACATCACACTTATCGGCACCTGCTCCGCCTCCACATAAGCCTCCTCATCAAACATGTCGACACAGCCGTACCGACACACCGCACACACACAGGGAATGCTCTGACTGAGGACAGGACCCCACCAAGTCCTTTGGGGAGACAGAGAGAGAGTATGCCAGCACACACCACAGCGCTATATAATCAGGGATTTACACTAACACAAAGTGATTTTTCCCTATAGCTGCTTTACATATACAGTTTGCGCCTAAATTTAGTGCCCCCCCTCTCTTTTTTACCCTTTGAGCCTGGAAACTGCAGGGGAGAGCCTGGGGAGCTGTCTTCCAGCGGAGCTGTGAAGAAGAAATGGCGCCAGTGTGCTGAGGGAGATAGCCCCTCCCCCTTCTCGGCGGACTTCTCCCGCTCTTATATTTATGATATGGCAGGGGATATTTGCACATATATAGCTTTTTAGACTATATTATGTGCTGTTTGCCAAAGTAAGGTACTCTAATTGCAGCCCAGGGCGCCCCCCCCCCCCCCCCAGCGCCCTGCACCCATCAGTGACCGGAGTATGTGGTGTGCATAGGGAGCAATGGCGCACAGCTGCAGTGCTGTGCGCTACCTTAATGAAGACCGGAGTCTTCAGCCGCCGATTTCCAGGATGTTCTTCTTGCTTCTGGCTCTGCAAGGGGGACGGCGGCGCGGCTCCGGGACCGGATGACCGAGGCTGGGCTTGTGTTCGATCCCTCTGGAGCTAATGGTGTCCAGTAGCCTAGAAGCCCAAGCTAGCTGCAAGCAGGTAGGTTCGCTTCTCTCCCCTAAGTCCCTCGTAGCAGTGAGTCTGTTGCCAGCAGATCTCACTGAAAATAAAAAATCTAACAAATACTTTCTTTACTAGAAGCTCAGGAGAGCCCCTAGTGTGCAACCAGCTCGAGCCGGGCACAGATTCTAACTGAGGTCTGGAGGAGGGGCATAGAGGGAGGAGCCAGTGCACACCAGATAGTACCTAATCTTTCTTTTAGAGTGCCCAGTCTCCTGCGGAGCCCGTCTATTCCCCATGGTCCTTACGGAGTACCCAGCATCCACTAGGACGTCAGAGAAATAAAATAAATTGCTATATTATTTTCAAGTACAATTAGTACAGTATGCTGCTTTTGTTGTTTTGGAAAGGTCGATTAATGCAACGACAAGAACCATAACGTAGTTCTTTGTAGTATTTATATAATAAAATATTTGCACATTTGCTTTAATATAATTTTCTTGCAACTTCTGTAAAAACAAATACAATTATTTTGGCTATTTGAGTAGACTTTATTTACTCTATGATGAGCAATAAATAAACCTAGTGGAGAATTCAAACTCTTCAGAAAAAATATATACTTTGTATGGGTACTAGGTAAAAGAGTTACTGATACTGATGTAGGAATGTGACCAGAGCATAAAGTGTAAAACTATGCTCAGCACCGGGGTGAAAAAAAACATTTTGATTTAAAAAATAGAAATAAACTTGAAGAATAAGATCTTTCAGAATACAAAACTCTTACCAAAATGTCAAACTACCCTTTTTATTCCAATTAAAAGTTGAGCTTTTGTCCACTTTAATGAAGCTAGTATCAGCAAAGATAGGTTCCTTTATACAATTTAAATTGTAAAAATTTTAACAATATACCAACTAGCACCTAGAACATTAACAGATTGTATCAGCATTCGACACACAAACATACTTTAAAAGTGGGTAAGGCAGCAACATGTCACAGAATGTACAGTACTACATATGTTTTATATAATTTTTAAGAGACTCTCAATAACCCTATTTCACATAAGGAAGACTATTATTTTTGTCTGGTCATTACATTAAAATCATTTTAAGACACAGAATAAAGCATTTCTGGCTGACTTGTCAAAATAAATGACACATATGAAAATGTAAAAATAGGATACATTTTTCCTTGTATGCAATAGTAATAAGATGTGGTTTAGAATCAGCATGCTCAACCTTTCTTGTCCCAGGAAAATGACAAAAATGTGAGAAGTGTTATTTTAAACAATGTGTGAAAAATCATAGTCAAGATTCACACTACCTTAGGGAAAGGTAATCAGTTACTTTTTAAAATTACTTTTGTAACCTTTTTTTAATAAAGCCTTGGAAACATTATGTATCTATGAAATGCGACTACAAGTGTGGTTACAGTCCAGTAATAGTTAACTAGTATAAACAGCTATGTTATTACTGTTAACCCAATAAATAAATCAATAAATTATACATAAATAAATGATTATCATTGTTTAAGGCTAGCCTTAAATGCATTCTTCATAAAAGTTATTGAAAATTCCTGTCTTTTTTTTTTAAAGATAATTCATATATTATGCAGCAACATCACATCTGTCAGTACATTTGGTAAATGTACAGTATGGTGAAATTGCTTGTTCGCAATCCAGAACAGTGATAAAGCACCAGCCAATCATTACGGGCATGAACAATGCCAGTTAGGAGCTGATTGGCTGCTGCATTATCACCTTCCACTTATCACTGCTTTATTAGTGATTTATCACTTCTCCAGGACTAATGCATCTTCCCCATGGTGTTTTATTGAGCAGTGTTGCGCTAAGAGTTGCTCCTGTTTCTACTGTATTTGTACAGTACTTCAGTATTATTTCAGATCACAGTGCGATCTACACAAGTATCAATGGCTTTGTATTTAAAGGAGGCTCAATAGACACTTTTCACCCCCTTTTTAACTTTTTTCCATTATTAAATATTTAATAAATGGACTATGCATAAAACATAAACATGTGGTACAGAATGTAAAAAAAGGGGGGGAGCACATGGAAAATTGGGGGGAGGGGGTGAAATAAGCACATACTGTATATACATACATTATACAGCAGGAGGCAAACATAAGAAAAAAAAATCATTAATATTCATCATTATTTTTTTCACTTTTTTTTTTTCATTTTTGGTCACCAGATACAACTGTTAGTATATTATTTTATATATTTTTATATGTGTCTTATTGCTATATGGGTACCTCTGGATACTTAACCCCTTGGATATTTTATATGAGTGATAATGATTCAATGCACACTATGGAGGTAATTCTGAGTTGATCGCAGCAGCAAATTTGTTAGCAGTTGGGCAAAACCATGTGCACTGCAGGTGAGGCAGATATAACATTTGCAGAGAGAGTTAGATTTGGGTGGGTTATTTTGTTTCTGTGCAGGGTAAATACTGGCTGCTTTATTTTTACACTGCAATCAAGATTTCAGTTTGAACACACCCCACCCAAATCTAACTCTCTCTGCACGTGTTATATCTGCCCCCCCCCCTGCAGTGCACATGGTTTTGCCCAACTGCTAACAAAACTGATGCTGCGATCAACTCGGAATTATCCCCTATAGCAGAAGTTATGCATATGATGCCGGTGAAGTTCCCTGTAATGGATGGCGGAAGTGACATGGCTCCGTGTTCAAAGCCCAGTAAACATGGTGACTGTGATACTTCCGGTCGAGCACTCCATATAAAAATTATGTGAAAGCGGCGGCAAGGCCCTGGAGTGCACAGAGGAGGTAAGTTGCACTACATTTAATGAAAATATTCCTTTAATCACTACAGCTATATAAGGCTGCACATATATATATTTCATAGTTTAAAATATGTACTCAGTGGTGAAGGAGGCTAAACACCATGTGCCGCTAATGGTGCCAGGGTGCAGGGTCATGAGTCCACAGAGCGTTATAGGTAGGCACAAAAGGGTGTATAAAAGTATCCACAGCTCAGGAGCTAATGTGTTCAGTGTGGCTACAAAGCCATGCCCCCGTCAACACCCTTTTTGTTTGCGGAATATATCTCATACTGTTTTCAAAAATATTTAATTGGTAAAATGTCCCTGATGCATTTTGTCTTGGGCAGGACATTTACATAAATAACACATTATAACTAGAGATATACGCTGACCACCGCATTTTAGGTTTTGTTTTGGGTCTGGATTAATCTTCTAGTTTTAGTTTTGGTTTTTGTATCTGCATTTTTTTTTTTAATTGCTAAAAAAATCTAAAATCATGTAATGTGGGCATGTCTTTGCTCATACAGTATGATTAACACAAATAATAATAATTTCCAGTGATTGTCAGTCAATTTTAACCACCTTACAGCTCATACTATTGGTCACCAATAAAGGCAGGCTGGCTAAATGAAGTGACAGAGCAGCAGTACAAACACATGACAGTTAATTTAAGATCATAGCACATCTGTGAAACATTGCAGTAAAGCAGTGGCAGACAAAATGGCAGTTAAATAAACTATACAACCACATGAAATACTTTTAACAGTATCTAGAATCTTTTGGAATTCATCTTGGGGTTGAGCTTTTAGCCATGCTTCTCTGTCTCTATGGAACTAGCTTCCCAACACAGTCCAAGAGGCTCCCATTGTTCAAAAACAGACATAACTTTCCTGTTTACTCATGCATTTCCTTGATGTCCCTTTAGTATCTACATGCGATCTGTATTTTATGAAAAGCTTCTCCATACTTCATGCTTTTTGTACTGTATTATGTTCAATCTATTGAACACCTTAGCTCCTATTATAAAAAGAGCCCTATATAAATAAAATTGTTATTATTAGTACTATAAAGTCATAATCTGTGTTTTATTAAGGAATAGGCAAAAAGAGTACAATGTTAACAGCAAAGGATTCCTGAAAAGGGTTGAAAGAACCCATTAGTTTATTGATTCATTTAATTAATTAGAATAAGAACTAGAATAAGAAAATTGCAATCTGTTTTGCAGCCACTGACAAAAGGCCACAAAACAAAGAATTCCTGAAAGGGTTGAGACCAGGTAAGAAAATGAATAGTTGTACAGCAGAGCTGCAAACTCCAAAGTAGCCTATATTACGCTAACAAATATAAGTAGGCTCACCTGCTAGACATAATACACCCCCTCCTGCCTAAATGTGTAACACACAACTGTGGTACATTTACGAGATGCACCAAAGATTGTGAGTATGAGGGATAACACAATGTTTTTTGTCTTAAGTCTAGTCTACAAGTGGTACAGGATAAAATTGTCTTTGGGCCTTGCCACCCTTATGTTGTATATTAAAATGACAAGCACATTTTAAGAAACCAAGCACTTGAGCATTAGAGACTGACAATTTTGTGGCTGGAGTACTTGGTTTGTTTGTGCCCCCACAAAGCATATTTTTTTTAAAGTACTACCCTCAATTATTAATGAGGAGGTTGATTATGAGGGTTTGGGTGATGGAGACTGCATATGCTGGTTCAAACTGCTGGTAACTGATACTGAACTGCTTGTTATTATTTTACAAATTATTATAATTTAGTTAAATAAGTTGCATGAACTCACTTGCAAATGATATTAACAGGTAGGAGGTGCCTAGATGGTAAACATCCCCAACTTTACTAACTTTGCCCTCACAAATGGTACAGATCTCTTCATAAATGTTGTCAGGATTTGGGTAAAAATAATTCCATGCCCAAGAGATGGCATTATGGTCTTATGCCCAGGCATGGCAATGGCTTTCTTTTTTCATGAGCGAGAACCGCTGCAATTGATGACTGATGTACATAAACAACATCCTCATCATCAACATCCTCATTAGCATACTATAGTAAACAAATATCCCCCTCATCCTGTTGCACTTCTACACTGGCATCCTTAATTTCTATTATGTCACAATCTTTACTTGTACTGCTCATCCCAACATTTGCAGTGGGTGCAGAAGTAGTGAAAGGAGTCTTTTCTATGAGTACAATGTCAGAAATTTCAAACTCACACATAGTTAATGTGAACACCCCTAGACTCTTCTGAGGGATTTGTGAACACACAGTTTCTCCAGCCTTAGTGTTCTTCTTTTATTTAGGTACTGAGTTGTCTTTTTTAAAGGTGACATTTTTACTTCTTTTGGGAAATATTTAGACTTTATGTGTCATTTCTTTTTCTTTATGTCCCCTGGACCACCTTTAGAAGATGCTGTAGTACTATTGTGACTGGCAGCAGCCACAACACTTATCCAGGGTTGCTGCTTCTGCTCTTCTATTGACTGATCAATATCAACTCCCAGCACTATTAGTAATAGTGGCACCTACTAAATGTTATTATTTAGGTACAGTGCCAGAGCAACACACATTTGTTTTTTTTAAACACTGGAGTAAGCAACAGTGATACCTACTAATACCCCTTTCATATCGCACAAATAACCCGGTATCGACACGGCATATTGCCGTGTCGACACGGGTCAGTGTGCGATGTGAAAGCACTTTGCCCGAATTAGTGGGTCACCTGACCCGGTAATTCAACCCGGTATATAAGAAGGGTTATTCCCGGGTTGAATACCGGGTCAGGCGCAGTGTGAATGGCGGCTCCCATTCACAGCATAGGGAGAGGCGGCGCAGGAGATGAGCTCATCTCCCAGCGCCACCTCCACCCCCGCCCCTGCTGCTGCTGCCCCCCCCCCCCGCTGCTATGGCAACCGACCCGGTATATTGCCGGGTCGGAAATCCAACAAAGAAGAGCAAATGCCGGACCCCACCCTGTAAGGACACGTTTCTCTTCCCGGGTGGGATCCGGCATTTGCAATCTGAATGCGGTACAAGTTGTTTTTTTCAGTACAGTGAATGATCAACAGCACATGCATTTTTTTATTTTTTGTCACTGTAGTAAGTAGCAATAGAATCTACTGATAGTTATTTTTAAATACAGTGTCTGAACAATAACACACTTTTTTATTTTATTTTTAACACTGCTATAAGCAATAGTGGCACCTACTGTACATTATTTTTAAAATACAGTGTCTGAACAACGCACGCTTTTTTATCATTTTAAACACTACAGTAAGTAACAGTGGCACCTACTGTATGTTTTTAAGTGCATGAACAGTCAACAACGCACATTTTATTTTTTATCACTTCAGTAACGGTAGCACCTACTGCATGTTTTTTTTCCAAGTACAGTGCCTGAACATCAATACACATATTTTATTACTTTACCACTGAATTTAGTAATGGTGGCACCTAACAAACATTATTTTTTTAAGTTAAGTGCCTGAAGAATCAACAACACACACATTTTTTTAACAATTAAGTAAGAAATTAAGCATCAACTGTGCCTTATTTATTTTTGTACAGTACCTACACAACAACACACGTGATTATTATTATTTTTTAACACTGCAGTGTGTAACGGTGGCTTCTACTGAATATTATTTTTAAAGTACAGTGCTTGAACAGGCAATGCACATACATTTTAGATTTGGTTGCCTGTAGGTAGAAGGGTAGAGTTGAGTTTTGTTATCCAGGAAAAGGAAGCAGGGAGGAGGTGATCATGGACTGGTGGTTGCAGGGAGGAGGTGATTGGAGGCTGGATGCAGCAGGGAGGGAGGTGAGTAGTGTCAAAATGGGCTGGATGCAGCAGAGAGATTGTGAATGCTGTGACTGGTAACTGAAGGTAACATAGAGAAGGTATTTGGAGGCTGGAGGCAGCAGGGAGGAGTGGGTTGAAGGTAGCTGAAAGGAGATATACAAGGTGATTGGGGACTGGTGGCAATATGGAGGATGGGTAGTTGGAGGCTGGAGGCAGCAGGATAGGGGTGATTTCAAGCTAAAGACTGCAGGAAGGAGGCAATTAATTCTTGAAGTCAACAGGGAGGAAAGGGAGGTAATCTGGGACAGGATGTTGCAGGTAGGAGGTGATCAGAGATTGGAGACAGCACCCATGTGGTGTGGGAGTTAATCTGGGATTTAAGGCAGAAGGGAGGTGATTGAGGTCTTCCAGGACTAGATGCAACAGGTTAGAAGTGATTGGAGGCAGCAGGGGTGAGGTGATCATGATTGGAGACAGAAGGAAGGAGGATATCCAGGACTGAAAGCAACAGGTAGGAACTGAGTGAGGTGATTAGAACTGGAAGCAGATGGGTGAAGGAGAGAGGATTGATTGGGTACTGGAGACAGCAGGCAGGCAGTGGCAAATTTCCCATTAGGCATGTGAGGCACGTGCCTAGGGTCAGCACTTGTTTGGGGCAGCACATGGATGCTTGTGTTGGTACTGTCAGACCAAAAAGTATCAGTAACTGCAAAATATTTCCACTGTACTATACCATATGCCATATTGAATGGAGTGTAAACAGGTAGGACGTGCACATACAGTACTACCAAGTGCTTTTGTCCCTAACACTACATGTCTATGGCATGGGACCCCTGAAGTCTGTTTTCAGAATTAGAAATATAGGGCTGGACCATTCACTGTTATACTCTTCGACACCAAGTTCTAGCATATTCTTAATCTCTTTAGAGACAGTCTCTTGCTGTGCTTCAGGAATTCAGGGTTCTGTGACTATGTCATACTTTATTATGGCTGTTCAGCTGGGAAGTGCTGAAAACACATACTGTACCTGTTCCTAATGAGGAATTCTTTAGCCTCATTCTTTTGAGTAGCTGACAGTGTCTCTGACACCTTTACTTCGGGAACAATGGGGATTGAAGTATGGGGAAATAGTAGCACAATAAAGGAAAAGTAGCAGGAAAAAGTAGCAAAGTTGAGAAAAAAGCATAGAAAGCAGGATATGAAGTGGCCCTCACCATGCATAATTATGCTTAATCCGCAACTTTATATCAATTCCTTTGTGACCAAAAAACCTAATATAGTACACTAATTAAATAAAAAAGGCTGAGAAAAATGTACCAGCATGAGGAAAAAGTACACAGGGCAGGTCAGATACGAGCAACTACTGCAATGCAATATTATGCTTAATCTGTGACTACTTCATTTGCAAAAAGAACATTGCACAATATACAGTACTATTTGTGAAAAAATAAGATGCCTCAATCAAAAATCAATGTTGATTTTTAAAGTATATAGCAAAATGCTCCCATAACCTATATCATGGGTCTTCAACCTGCGGCCCTCCAGCTGCTGTGGAACTGTGGCAGGGCATGCTGGGATGTGTAGTTTCACAGCAGCTGGAGGGCAACAGGTTGAAGACCCATGACCTATAGTATGTCCAAAAATGTTTCTGTTTGACTGCTCAGTATAGTTTTAGCATAGTTTCATGGGAAGTCTGTTCCAGGAAATATTTTCTTAGAGGACCATTACACTCCCCCTTTTCATGTGGCTTGGAATATACCATACAGAGTTTGTTTTGTCTATTTTCCCTATGTTAAGATATAGCATTGTTTTCTATCTGGATTAACTCCCGTAGTGTGAAGGAAAAGTACAGTATATATGCAAAGAGTGGCATATGAGGGAAGCACCAGGGCCGGATAAACAATGGGTTGGATGGAGCTGCAGCTCCAGGCCTCCCATTGAAAATAGACCCACAGGAGACTGACAGTGTTGATAGCAAAAACACATTTCCTGTCACACACTGCCAGCGGAAGTGGCTGCCCTCTCTCCCCTACCTCTCCTCCTCCAGCTCCGGCACTCTCTGAGTTCAGACTTGAGAGAGCCATGCAGGCAGTGTGGTGGCCGCCCCTCCCCTCCAGTGTCTCCTTCTCTGGGGTCCTGAGCCTGTCACAAGCTCCACCCCCAGACTACATGAGGAGCTGCAGCTGCTGCATGAAGCCTGGTACTGAATGTTTATGTAGTGTGTACTGTGTGTGTTGGTGTACTGTGTGTGTGTATATGCAGCAGTGGTGTGTGTTGGTGTACTGTGTGTCTATATGCAGCAGTGGTGGGTGTGTTGGAGTACTGTATGTGTATATGCAACAGTAGTGTGTGTTGGTGCACTGTGTGTGTATATGCAGCAGTGGTGTGTGTTGGCGTACTGTATGTGTATATGCAGCAGTAGTGTGTGTTGGTGTACTGTGTGTATATGCAGCAGTGGTGGGTGTGTTGGTGTACTGTGTGTATATGCAGCAGAGGTGTGTGTTGGTGTAGTGTGTGTGTGTGTGTGTGTGTGTGTGTGTGTGTGTGTGTGTGTGTGTGTGCAGCAGCAGTGGTGGGTGTGTTGGTGTACTGTGTGTGTATATGCAGAAACGGTGTGTGTTGGTATACTGTGTGTGTATATGCAGCAGTGTTGGTGTACTGTGTGTGTATATGCAGCAGTGGTGTGTGTTGGTGTATTGTGTGTGTATATGCAACAGTGGTGGTTGTGTTGGTGTACTGTATGTGTATATTCAGCAGTGGTGGGTGTGTTGGTGTACTGTTTGTGTATATTCAGCAGTGGTGTGTGTTGGTGTACTGTGTGTGTATATTCAGCAGTGGTGGGTGTGTTGGTGTACTGTGTGTGTATATTCAGCAGAGGTCAGTGTGTTGGTATACTGTGTGTGTATATTCAGCAGTGGTGTGTGTTGGTGTACTGTGTGTGTATATTCAGCAGTGGTGGGTGTGTTGGTGTATTGTGTGTGTATATTCAGCAGTGGTGGGTGTGATGTGTACTGTGTGTCTATATTCAGCAGTGGTGGGGGTGTTGGTGTACTGTGTGTGTATTAGCAGCAGTGGTGGGTGTGTTGGTGTACTGTGTGTGTATATTTAGCAGTGGTGTGTGTTGGTATACTGTGTGTATATGCAGCAGTGGTCAGTGTGTTGGTGTACTGTGTGTGTATATTCAGCAGTGGTGGGTGTGTTGGTGTACTGTGTGTGTATATGCAGCAGTGGTGTGTGTGTGTGTGTGTGTGTGTGTGTGTGTGTGTGTGTGTGTGTGTGTGTGTATGTGGTGGTGTGTGTACTGTGTGTGTGTATATGCAGCAGTGGTGGATATGTTGGTGTACTGTGTGTGTATATCCAGCAGTGGTGTGCGTTGGTGTACTGTGTGTGTATATGCAGCAGTGGTGTGTGTTGGTGTATTGTGTGTGCGTATGCAGCAGTGGTGGTTGTGTTGGTGTACTGTATGTGTATATTCAGCAGTGGTGGGTGTCTTGGTGTACTGTATGTGTATATTCAGCAGTGGTGTGTGTTGGTGTACTGTGTGAGTATATTCAGCAGTGGTGGGTGTGTTGGTGTACTGTGTGTGTATATTCAGCAGAGGTCAGTGTGTTGGTGTACTGTGTGTGTATATTCAGCAGTGGTGGGTGTGTTGGTGTATTGTGTGTGTATATTCAGCAGTGGTGGGTGTGTTGGTGTACTGTGTGTGTGTATATTCAGCTGTGTACTGTGTGTGTATATTCAGCAGTGGTGGGTGTGTTGGTGTACTGTGTGTATAAGCAGCAGTGGTGGGTGTGTTGGTGTACTGTGTGTGTATATGCAGCAGTGGTCAGTGTGTTGGTGTACTGTGTGTGTATATTCAGCAGTGGTGGGTGTGTTGGTGTACTGTGTGTGTGTATATGCAGCAGTGGTGTGTGTGTGTTTATATGTGGTGGTGTGTGTACTGTGTGTGTATATGCAGCAGTGGTGGATGTGTTGGTGTACTGTGTGTGTATATCCAGCAGTGGTGTGCGTTGGTGTACTGTGTGTGTGTATATGCAGCAGTGGTGGGTGGGTGTGTGTGTATGTGTGTGTGTGTGTGTGTGTGTATGTGGTGGTGTGTGTACTGTGTGTATATGCAGCAGTGGTGTGTATTGGTGTACTGTGTGTATATTCAGCAGTAATGTGTGTTGGTGTACTGTGTGTGCATATGCAGTAGTGGTGTGTGTGTACTGTATGTATATGCAGTGTGTACTGTGTATGTGTGTGTATGTGTGTGTGTAGGCTGTGAAGTGGAAGCACTACTACCTAGCAAACATTGCACCGTTAATCACCGTCTGCCGCCCGCCAGAGTGACGCCATCAGCCGGAGACTGCTGTCGCTGGATGCAGCAAGAGCCTGACACGCTATTTCAGACCCGAACAGCACATGGGATGCACCTACGGACACTTAACCACTATAAAGATCAAAGGTAGGGAAAGTGAGGGGAAATTGACGGACAGTGCAAAAATAACATCACAATCCACTATCCACCAATTTCTCCTAAAAGGAGTTGTAAACATATTTACAAATCTTTTTCTTTACAGGTGCCACGTTTTTATTATATACATAATCCTACCGCTGCCTGTGACTCCATCTCTGGGTCTACCTGGAACTTGACGAAACAAGGTCCTTCAATCCTTGGCATACTCTGCTCGCTCACACCAAGATTATATCTGCCCCCTTCTCTGCAGCACTTTGTGTGGCAGTGACCCATCCTGACTATTTTTATTTATTACCAGTTACTTATATAGAGCACACATATTCCGCAGCGCTTTACAGAATGGACATATTGCCATTCACATAAGTCCCTGCCCCAGTGGAGCTTACAATCTATATTCCCTACCACATGTACACACATACACATTCACACTAGGGTTAATTTTTGTCAAGAGCCAATTAACCTACCAGTATATTTTTGGATTATGGCAGGAAACGGAATTACCCGGAGGAAACCCACGCAAACACGGAGAGAATATACAAACTCCACACAGGACCATGGTAGAAATCGAACCTCAGTGCTGTAAGGCAGTAATGACTACAGGAATGTGACTTTCTGTAGCATATACAATGAGCTGGGTATATATTGGAGGCACAGAGGCAACAGATTAACCCCTATAAATCCCAGCGTCCTGTGTGTGCAATAGCAGTGAAACATTAGCAGAGCTATGTATGGCAATACTAGAAACAAAGACCTCGAAACAAAGTAACTACCTACAAAAACAAAATAACAACATAGAAACAGAATAACAACATAGTGGTGTGCAGTCCTACAAAGGAAGACAATGTAAACTCCGACAGCACAGAGGCTGTCAGTATGTGGTATCAATAGGGAATCTCTTGGAGAAGACTGACAACATACAGTCCAGCAGGCAGGTTATAAAACAAAAGACATATGTGAGAGAAGAACTGTAATAATGCAATAACAGCACAGCGGGTATCACCAATAGGACAAGTCATACAGCAATTAACAGTATAATATCCCACAGCACATGGCAGAGCAGTAATAGAACTAAAACAAGGACAATGGGCGCCCGAAACTTTCAACCTTATGAGAACTTCCTATTGCTGCACAATTTGGTAAGAAGGGGAAGGTTGCTCACCCCCACAAAATAAGATAAACAAGGAAAAAAGAAACCAATCTGTGCGCAACAGGATTAACTTTTAAAATATAATAATTTTATTAATAATCCAAAAATATGGATAGATAAAATAAAATATACAGTATATACTATCTGATTCAGAAGTGACCTCACAATATTATTAAACAATTTTAGCAGATTTTAAACCATCTAGATCTTATAAAAGAACCCGCAATGATGCCATAATCACTTTAAACTTAAATAATGGTATCGTGTTCAAAATATAATCCCTTAATAAAAAATCCCAATACAGTGCACTGATTCATTAAACGTAAATGTCCACATATGCTGGCCAGCCTGTATTCAAATAAGGTGTATTTCACCTAGAGATTTAATCCAAAAGAATCAGTTTACTTTGTATGGATAATGTCTATAGCACAGTACTGTGATTAAAATGAGGAAAAATCACCATATAATTAGACCATTTAAATATCCTATGATTAGGTACCGTCAGTAGTAACAAGTGTCTCCTTTAGTTGAACGGTAAATATCCTCCCCGTGCCACCGATATGTATAGCTGTTCAGTGGGGATATATTTGCAGAGCAGCCGTCTCCTGCTGGCTCTCGTACTTGTGCTGATTCACTTGCTGTGATCACCCGAGACCTCCGTCATCTGTACTTCACGTACCGGCATTCACTGCATCGCCTGGTCACTCACAAAACAGTGCGGCTAGATTTCCTTTAGCAGCCGGTGTCCAATATACGGTGATGCACGGAGTCCCTTGCAGCGGGTTATGGGTGTAATAATTCACCAGCAATCACGGCAGTGGTGGCTGACATTCACCGTAATGCCTGAAGGCTATCAGTTAATACAACTGAATTTACCTTTGTAGCCGGAGTCCGGTGTACCAAATGTACAGAGTCCTTTGCAGCGGATTCAGTGATGATAAAAATTACCCAATATTCAGGGCAGCAATAGATGATCCAAATAGAGGTCACTCCAGAGCTATTACGAGAGCCAGCAGGAGACGGCTGCTCTGCAAATATATCCCCACTGAACAGCTATACATATCGGTGGCACGGGGAGGATATTTACCGTTCAACTAAAGGAGACACTTGTTACTACTGACGGTACCTAATCATAGGATATTTAAATGGTCTAATTATATGGTGATTTTTCCTCATTTTAATCACAGTACTGTGCTATAGACATTATCCATACAAAGTAAACTGATTCTTTTGGATTAAATCTCTAGGTGAAATACACCTTATTTGAATACAGGCTGGCCAGCATATGTGGACATTTACGTTTAATGAATCAGTGCACTGTATTGGGATTTTTTATTAAGGGATTATATTTTGAACACGATACCATTATTTAAGTTTAAAGTGATTATGGCATCATTGCGGGTTCTTTTATAAGATCTAGATGGTTTAAAATCTGCTAAAATTGTTTAATAATATTGTGAGGTCACCTCTGAATCAGATAGTATATACTGTATATTTTATTTTATCTATCCATATTTTTGGATTATTAATAAAATTATTATATTTTAAAAGTTAATCCTGTTGCGCACAGATTGGTTTCTTTTTTCCCAGTAATAGAACAAACAGCATGGTGGCTGATAAAACACATAACAATACACAAATGTGTATGACTTACAAAAGGACCAAAAACTTGAAGAAAATAGTAAATGAAAAGTAACAAATTAAATAATAACATAAATAAAATTAAAATAAAATACACAAATAAATGAAACATAATCTACAAGATGACAAATGTGATAAATAAGAGCATACAACAATGCCAAGTCAAAGTGGTATACGCAACCCCCGATGTAATGTCACACAATGACCCAAACCTCAAAGAGGGCTAATAGGGGCTTCAAAAATGGACAATGCCAAAACCCAGAACACACACTGGTGCAGTAACCAGCGGGTACAAAGGGGCAAAACCTAGTAAAGGGCTTAGCGCACACAACAGTGCCCAAATACTGTATATAAAGTGCTAAATACTGAAAATGAAATGGCCTGTTAAGGGTATAAATCTACACCTAGAGATAGTGGACATGTGCATATGGTGGTGCCATAAATCGCATAAACATCACACACACACACATAAGAAGTGCATGATGTCTGGCACTCCACTGATACGATCACAACTTGTTCAGGTGCCATTCGAAGTCAGAAGAACAACATATACAGTAATAAGGTCCCTGAAAAGTTGACTGCAATCTAGACTATGTCTGCATTATTTAATTGGGAGATTCGGGGTGCCACTAGCATTACTGTATTTAGGAACCGGTTGGCATACTGACGTTGGGGATGCCGGCAGTTGGAATACTGATGCTGGAATCCCGACAATGGCCATTAGACTGACGCCAGGATCCCAAAATCGATCATACTGCTGGAGCCGGAATTCAGACTGATAGCATCTCGTTCACAATTATGCCAGGGAGGGTTAGGCTGTGAGGGAAGGAAGGGGGGCAGTTAGGTTTATGCACTACAGGAAGGGTTAGGCGGTGGGGAGGGAGGATTAGGCACTAAGGGCGGGAGGGTTAGGTCAGGCTACAGGTAGGGAGGGTCAGGAGGGTAGAATGAGATTCTGCGTGTAGGGATACCAGCATCCCAGGTGCCAGGATCCCGATGCCTATATATATATACACATATATATATATATATATATATATATATACACTGCTCAAAAAAATAAAGGGAACACTTAAACAACACAATGTAACTCCAAGTCAATCACACTTCTGTGAAATCAAACTGTCCCCTTAGGAAGCAGCACTGATTGACAATCAATTTCACATGCTGTTGTGCAAATGGAATAGACAACAGGTGGGAATTATAGGCAATTAGCAAGACACCCCCAATAAAGGAGTTGTTCTGCAGGTGGAGACCACAGACCACTTCTCAGCTCCTATGCTTTCTGGCTGATGTTTTGGTCACTTTTGAAAGCTGACGGTGCTTTCACTCTAGTGGTAGCATGAGACAGAGTCTACAACCCACACAAGTGGCTCAGGTAGTGCAGCTCATCCAGGATGGCACATCAATGCGAGCTGTGGCAAGAAGGTTTGCTGTGTCTGTCAGCGTAGTGTCCAGAGCATGGAGGCGCTACCAGGAGACAGGCCAGTACACCAGGAGACGTGGAGGAGGCCGTAGGAGGGCAACAACCCAGCAGCAGGACCGCTACCTCCGCCTTTGTGCAAGTAGGAACAGGAGGAGCACTGCCAGAGCCCTGCAAAATGACCTTCAGCAAGCCACAAATGTGCATGTGTCTACTCAAACGCTCAGAAACAGACTCCATGAGGGTGGTATGAGGGCCCGACGTCCACAGGTGGGGGTTGTGCTTACAGCCCAACACCGTGCAGGACGTTTGGCATTTGCCAGAGAACACCAAGATTGGCAAATTTGCCACTGGCACCCTGTTCTCTTCACAGATGAAAGCAGGTTCTCACTGAGCACATGTGACAGACGTAACAGAGTCTGGAGATGCCAAGGAGAACGTTCTGCTGCCTGCAACATCCTCCAGCATGACCGGTTTGGCAGTGGGTCAGTAATGGTGTGGGCTGGCATTTCTTTGGGGCGCCACACAGCCCTCCATGTGCTCGCCAGAGGTAGCCTGACTGCCATTAGGTACCGAGGTGAGATCCTCAGACCCGTTGTGAGACCATATGCTGGTGCGGTTGGCCCTGGGTTCCTCCTTATGCAAGACAATGTAGACCTCATGTGGATGGAGTGTGTCAGCAGTTCCTGCAAGATGAAGGCATTGATGCTATGGACTGGCCCGCCCGTTCCCCAGACCTGAATCCAATTGAGCACATCTGGGACATCATGTCTCGCTCCATCCACCAACGCCACATTGAACCACAGACTGTCCAGGAGTTGGCGGGTGCTTTAGTCCAGGTCTGGGAGGAGATCCCTCAGGAGACCATCTGCCTCCTCATCAGGAGCATGCCCAGGCATTGTAGGGAGGTCATACAGGCATGTGGAGGCCACACACACTACTGAGCCTAATTTTGACTTGTTTTAAGGACATTACATCAAAGTTGGATCAGCCTGTAATGTGTTTTTCCACTTTAATTTTGAGTGTGACTCCAAATCCAGACCTCCATGTGTTAATACATTTGATTTCCATTGATAATTTTTGTGTGATTTTGTTGTCAGCACATTCAACTATGTAAAGAACAAAGTATTTAATAAGAATATTTCATTCATTCAGATCTAGGTGTTATGATACCAGTACGTCTGACCAGAGGTGATCTTATGACGGAGGTCAGAGTACTGGAATGGAATGCTGGTTACGGGAGCAGGAAAGCCTAGTAACCCCTGGCGCCCTAACTCCGTTGTCTCGCCCGTGTTATCAGAAATCCCCTGCGAGACTATGGTTGCTTGAGCCCATGGCAGCCGCGTTTGAAGGGCGGATTATGTCTGCCCAACTCCGATGCCCCCTCAGGTCTTAATGGGAGACAAAGGGAAATCCGAGACAGGGTGATAACAAGGGGCCCTCTGACTAAGCAACCAGGCCAGGGGCTACAAGCTAACTAACTTAAACCAGAAGTATGTGCGGACAAACCGCCAGGGAAAAGGACAACCAAAAATCCACGAATCCGTTACTCCTATCCAGCACCGCTGGATACCAGAGTGGATTTGTGGGAGCGGAATCCTCCGCAAAAGCTCCGAAACACAATGTAACCAAATAATAAATAGTAAGCGGTCAAGCCGCAACACACGGCTACGCCGCGACTCACGAACACCACAGGATGTTAAAGGTGCTCGGTCAGGACTCCAGGAAAAGATGACAACTTCCGAGTATTGGACCACTGAGGACAGGAACGACCGGATAGACAGGACTGGAAAACTCTCTGCAACAGACACAGCAAACAGGAAGCTATTACCGGCGTCTGTGAGAAGTCCAGAGAGTGCTTTTAACTGGGAGCTCTCCAATCAGGAGCCAGACAGGGTAATTAACAATCATGCCGTGCAGCTGCATGCTGCACGGCCAGGATACCAATGAGGTGATTAATCTAGACCCAGCAACGGGGAACGCGGTCCGACAGTGGCGTCCCCGTTGCTAGGGTCTGAGCGGCTCCGTGCGCCCGGCGTCTAGCGTTGCTAGGGAGCCGGCGGCTGTCCGCATGCGGCGTCCCTAGTTGCTAGGCGCCGGGCCGCACTGACGGGCGGACGCTCGGCGCCTAACACTAGGATGTGTTGTTTAAGTGTTCCCTTTATTTTTTTGAGCAGTGTGTATGTATGTATATATATATATATATATATAGAGAACAAGGTGAGAGGCACTCCGCGGTCTTGTATAAATAAACAAGCAGATACCACAAGTGGCAAAGCGACGTTTCGGATTTTACTCCTTTTTCAAGCAACAAAACATACAACAAGACATTCACAGTGTTCTTACCTAAATACCCTCTAGAGCAGTCACTCCACACGTGCGTCTCCCGTTCCTGGATCTGGGCCGCCCGCACTTCCGGTGAACGTCACTTCCGGCCGGCGTCTCCGCAAGCGTTGACGTGACGTCACACAGCGTCCTCCCATTCTCCGGCGGTATGTAGCTTAGCAACCAGCACCAAAACATAATGGGGCATGTTGCCGCCTACCTTTTCCGGAAAGCGTTGTCCGCTGCTTGTCGGGGCGTTGACATGGTAACCAGATTAATCAAGAAGTGGGATGTACTGTAGGGAGTGGACAAATACATATAAGTGTTATATAAAAAAACATATAATAGCAGCACAAAACGAAATCACAAAACGAGGATCAGACTGAATAAACATATATATATAATCTAACTAATAACTAGGTCTTTAGAGCTATTTAATATACTTAGATTGATGTAAAGATGACAATTATTGCTGAATGGTATAATGATTTACAGGAAAGAACTAAATGTTAAATGTTCATTGAGGCCACTAGGTTTAACTGTGTCCAGTTTAAATATCCACTGTGCTTCAAGGCATAACAATCGTTTCCCTCTATCTCCACCACGGAGATCATCCGGAACGTGATCAATGATCACATATCTTAGTGTAGATAAGTTATGTTTTTCTTGAGCAAAGTGTCTTGCTACCGGTTGGTCATTATCTTTTCCAGAAATGGCGGCCCTGATGGCAGAACGGTGCTGGGCAATTCTCTCTCTGAATGTTCTAATCGTCTTGCCTATGTAGTAAAGGCCACAAGGGCACTTTATTACATAGATAACATAGGTGCTGAGGCATGTAAGAGGATGATGAATTAGAAATTTACGTCCATTGTGTGGATGTGTAATATATTTGGAAGCAATCATAAAACTACACGTTGTACATCCCACACATCTGTAGCAACCATTGGATCTTGTTTGTACATTGGGGGTGGTTCTTTTCGATATATCAGTGCGTACTAGCCAATCGCGGATGTAACGGCCTCTTTTATAGCATGACATGATGTTCGTATGTTTCAGCACTTTCAGTTCCTTATCTTGTTGAATTATAGGCCATAGTGATTTTGAAGTTTGTTTGATACTTCTATCCGCCGTATTGTATGAGTGAACCCAGTGTAGTCTATCTTCTTTTTTGATAGGAGATTTTCTACTGAATGTTTCCTCTCGACTTAATGCAGTAACACGATCCCTGGCTTTGGCTAATATGTTAGAGGAATAACCTCTAGCTTTGAATTTTTTCTCCATTTCATCCATTTTTAGTTCACATTCCATAGGATCACTAGTGATTCTTTTTACCCTCAAGAATTGTGAATAGGGTAAGCCTCTCTTTAGAGACGGAGGATGATGGCTCTGAGCAGCCAAAAGTGTATTACGGTCCGTCGGTTTCGTGTATATCGCAGTAGATAATTTGTTGTTCTGCACTGAGATTAATACATCTAGATAGTGAATAGATGTTTGGCTCATCTCATAAGTAAATTTAATAGGACTGTCCTGAAGATTAATATTCTCCATAAACTGAGAGAATTCTTCCTGTTCACCTGTCCAAAACAGGAGCACGTCGTCTATATATCTCGTATAGAACGAGATTTTCGAGGCCATAATTGATGACTGAAACATTTTTCTTTCTACTGAAAACATGTACGCATTGGCAAATGCCGGGGCCACAGGGGACCCCATAGCACAGCCTGTTAGTTGTACATAGAACCGTCCATTGAAGATGAAAAAATTCCTGATAAGTGTAAGTTCCAATAGTTTACTGAACAATTAAACCGGAGGGCCCGAATATTTGACATTATCTTTAATCAAATCTATCGTGGCCTGTATCCCGTCTTGATGCGGAATGCTGGTATATAGACTTGAAATGTCCAATGAGCAGAGCCATGTATTTGGAGAAATTTCTCCCAGGTCTCCCAGTTTGATGAGTAGGGATGTCGTATCTTGTAGATATGATTGTTCCGCTTTTACACAGGGCTGTAGATGGTAATCCAAATATTTGGATATATTGCTGTATAGGGATTCTTTTGCCGAGATAATCGGTCTCCCCGGAGGATTCACCATATTTTTATGGATCTTAGGGAGACAATACAGGAGTGGTACACGTGGTTGTGGAATGATCAGAAATTCTGCCGTCTCCTGTGTGATGATGTTATCTTCTACAGCTTTTTTAATGACCAACTCAAGTTCCTTTTTATATATAGGAGTCGGATCATGCGTTAATTTTTTATATACCATTTGATCAGCCAATTGTGTATAGACCTCCTTTTTATAATCTTCAATGCCCCACACCACAATGCCGCCTCCCTTGTCGGCCGGCAAGATCATGATATTATCATGATTTTTCATATATATATATATATATATATATATATATATATATATACACATATGTCCTGCACTCTCATCAAGCATGTTCCATCGGTGGGGTGCACCCAGTGGAAATCCTCTATAAAGCGGGTCCACGAATATAGACCAGTTCCCTAAGTGGGAGGGGGCACTCTTCAAATACATGAAAGTCCCTAAAGGTTCAATAATTTTTAATGATCATGATAGCGGCTTCACAAGTGTCAACGTTTCGATTCATGTTTTGAATCTTTATCAAGACAGGCTAGCTTCCATCAATACAGATAGTCAAACTATACAAAGTTGTGGGACACACTTATATGACATATTGGTGGTCCACTTGTGGGCCTGTGAGACTTTTTTAATTTATTTCTTTTGTGGACTTAATCTGGCACTGGGAAACACAGGTGGGAAGAGGGTGACATGTGAGGCAAAATCTGGCGTGCCAGGGGTGGCTTGTCAAATATGTTGTTTCTAAATTGTAAAGTATAAATGTATTAATTTTAAGTGAAATGTATTAACTAAAAATTGAAATTCCATAGACAAAAGTCCTTAAGGTTACATGTCCCATTAGAGCCTCTGGCACATGATCTGAAATTTCTGAAAACTATAGACTTTCGACCACTCAAACTTGAAAATGCAATGAAATTCTGACCAATAACAATAATGCTTTAATGGATGTGTTCCTTGTGCAATACAGATATGTTATGCCATCACTGCCAGATTCAGCACTAGGGAGGCCAATCCCAGGCCCTTTTTTCAATCCCGGGTGTTGGGATTGAAAAATGGTCAATCCCAGGATTGGCTTTCTTCCTGTGTGTGTGTCCGCCCGGCCCGCCCCGCCCCGCCCCTCCCCTCCCCACCCTGCCCGCACATAAATCAACTCACCAAACTGCTGGAGCGGGTGGGAGGGGATCTTCCTTCAGCCATGGTGACTGCAGTGGCATTCGAGAGGAGACGGCGGGTGATGGCCGCCTTATCAGCGGCCTCAGTGACAGGTCACTGCGCAGTGTAACCTCACAGTCAGAGGTCACGCTGCACCAGGGCAGCTGGGAGGAGAGACCAGGGCAGCGTCTGAGGGTCCTGAGGATGCTCAGTACTGATCCCGCAATCCGGGATTGAATCCCAGCCAATTTTTGGCCTAAATCCCAGGATCCCACCGGTCCCGGGATTGGCCACACTATTCAGCACTCTCATAGACAGAGATTGCTGTCACTTACAAAATGATGGAGCTGCCACATTACATATTTGTGAGCTTCCTGAAAAACACAAATGCAGTCTATGCAACTGAAGGTCTTAGCAATTACTGTATGTCGCACACCCATCCCACTCAGTGCCAACAGCCATCCCACTGTATTCCAACATGCCTTCACTCTCTTTATCCACCTCATTCAGTGTCCACATTAAACTCCCACAAACATTCTTCATGCTTAATAGACAAATGAGAGTTTAAATAACAGCCTCAACAACAATAGATAACAAATCCATTGGTTTGCTTCGTAAAAGTGTGGAAGTGTGCAAATACCATGCAAAACTGCTGCTTTATAAGTTTCACCCACCAGTTATTAGCAGGTTGAGTCTATAATGCTATAGTGGGTTATATAAATAAATATTATAAAATGAAAACAAATTATAAGTCAACTTTCAATTATATGCTCTTTTACAACAATAATAAAAATGCAAGGTAAGCATTGCGTAGATTTGGTAAAGAAAATACTGACTTGAATATACTTGAACAGGTGGTAAGGTTATGTAGGGATTCCATGATGGATCGCATACAAATTACAATGAAATATGACCACATTCAATGTAACTCTAATGACTTTTGGTGCAGGATAGAAATTTGGAGAAGAGAATCCATCTGGGGCACTTAAAGCTGATGCAGGAATGCTGCCAATGTTTGAAGCTAATACAGTAAAAGCAAAAACAAATCTATCTGAATACATTGTTAAAAAGTGTAAGAATAATTTAAAGCATAAGCATAAGATAACATGACACAGGTTCCTGCATGCAATGAATAACTACTATTATTGTTGCTTCTTTTGTATTCAAAATAGGAATAATAGTTAAAATACAAATGGCATTTTTATAAAGAACACTTTGCAAAATTCTTAAGTTTATGCTAAAATGTTCTTTTATAAAAAGGCTACAAATATTTAAATCTCATGTGCTGTTATTTATGAGGAAGATAAACTGCAGGGGAAATCATTTTTCTTTTCTCTTTAACCTTTTGCTATGTTTTACTGAAACATCTTGCATACAGTATATACGGAATGATTTAGAGATGGTTGTACACAGTGGCGGAACTAGCGAGCGGTGGGCCCAGGTGTGACAAAATGCTTTGGGCCCCCCCCATCCCATCCAAGTCCACCCCCTCACCCCTGGAGAGGATCTGGTGAGGGGGACCTGCTCAGGGCCAGAGAAATGGATACCTAGCAACAGTGCCGTAACTAGACATTTTAGCACTGTGTGCAAGAAACGGCATCGGAGCCCCACTCCTGCATGCAAAACAGGGGCAGTGCGCGCCGTAGGCCCGCGCAACAATACATAGTGGCGCGGCTTCGTGGGGAAGGGGTGTGGCCACAAAATAATACCAATTCATAAAACGGTGCACAGTAGTCTCCATTCTTCAAATTACGCCGCACAGTAGCACCATTACACCAGGTAGAGACCCTTTTACACCTTACGGCGGACAGATTCCTCTTTTTACACATTACGGCAGACAGCGTCCCCTTTTTACACATTACGGCAGACAGCGTCCCCCTTTTTACACATTACGGCAGACAGCGTGCACTTTTTACACATAACGGCAGACAGCATCCCCTTTTTACACATAACGGCAGACAGCATGCCCTTGTTACACATAGCGGCAGACAGCATACACTTTTTACACATAACGGCAGACAGCGTGCCCTTGTTAAACATAGCGGCAGACAGCGTACACTTTTTGCACATAACGGCAGACAGCGTCCCCCTATTTACACATTATGGCAGACAGCGTCCCCTTTTTACACATTACGGCAGACAGCGTCCCCTTTTTACACATTACGGCAGACAGCGTACACTTTTTACACATTACGGCAGACAGCGTACACTTTTTACACATAACGGCAGACAGCGTCCCCTTTTTACACATTACGGCAGACAGCATTCCCTTGTTACACATTACGGCAGACAGCATCCCCCTTGTTACACATTACGGCAGGCAGATTCCCCCTTTTTACACATTGCGGCAGGCAGATTCCCCATTTTTACACATAGCGGCAGGCAGATTCCCCCTTTTTACACATAGCGGCAGGCAGATTCCCCCTTTTTACACAAAGCGGCATGCAGATTCACCATTTTTACACATAGCGGCAGGCAGATTCCCCATTTTTACACATTGCGGCAGGCAGTCCCAAGAAAGACAGAAAGAAAGAAAGAAAGAAAGAAAGAAAGAAAGAAAGAAAGAAAGAAAGAAAGAAAGAAAGAAAGAAAGAAAGAAAGAAAGAAAGAAAGAAAGAAAGAGAAAGAAGAATTATACTTACCCTCTCCGCTGGCCCAGGCTCCTCGGTGCAGCTTCTGACGATTCCCGGGCAGGAGAGAAGGAGGAGGAGGGAGGTGGAGGAGGGAGCCGCAGCAGCGCTGTGTCATTGGTGGAGGCGTTGCTGCCCCTCTGCTTCACTATAGGCTGTTCTTGGAAGACAGCCTATAGTGAAGCAGAGGGGCAGCAGTAGCAGCGCCTCCACCAGTAACAAAGCGCTGCTGCGGCTCCCTCCTCCACCTCCCTCCTCCTTACCCCCGTCCATGCCGCTGCGCTCCTCTCCTCTCTGGGCAGCTATGTGCTGCGGGCAGTGGTTGCCCGCAGCACACAGCGGCATGTAATGAGTCAGTTTGACTCGTTACATGCTTTGGGCCCCTGGACAGAGGCGGGCCCCAGAGCAATGCACTGGTTGCACTGGCGGTAGTTCCGCCTCTGGTTGTACATACATCACTGGTTGTAGCATAAATAAAGTATATTCATTTCCATAATGTACATTCTCAGATAAATGCAACTGTGCTTTGATCCCTTTGTTAAATTTTGAGTCCTTACACCTGAAGAGGTGGCATCAGTATTGGCAAGGGTATGTTTACTACAGTGAAGGCATGTACACATAAATGTAGCGTGTTCTCTGAAGATGCAATCTAATAAATACAGCCACTTTGTGACAAATATAAAATAGTGTAGGACCTGCATGAAGGTGGGGTACCTTGGCGATCGGTTTGCAGGCCTCCATGCATTGGCCAATTCACTAACTAAACCCCCATTATTTATTTATTGATGTTGTGAGGATAAGTGTGTGTGTGTGTGTGTGTGTGTGTGTGTGTGTGTGTGTGTGTGTTTCATAACTTTTGAACCATAACTGCTATTTCAAATCTGTTTTGCAGCAATAAACTTTTCAGCAAATTCTGATGGTGTTGGACATGTTACACGACCCCCTTTTCATTTGAAAAAACTGACTTTGATTCAAGATGGCCAATTTCAAGATGGCGCCCATGTTCGGTACATACCCTAAAAGATAGCCAATCTCTCCCATACCTTACTGGAGTATTCAGTTTTCCCATTTCATGCACAGTTTTTGAAACAAAAGGGTGTACTGTGACTTTGAATCACCCTGTGGATATATATATATATATATATATATATATATATATATATATGTGTGTGTTAAAATAAGGAGAGCGCACTTGTGAATGATATATTGTCACGATCCGGGTATCTGGACGCCATTTCTTACCTATCAGATGCCTCCTAAGGCTGGCTCAGCGCTCCAGGACCGGATCCCATCTGTTATCCTGATGTGCACATTCCCGCATCCTCTCCTGTCTTTCTGGACGCAGTCACAGTAACGCCTTATACATCTGGCATGGCGTCTCCCGCGGCCTCCGCCGCCGTCCCTGAGCTTCTGCATTCAGAGTGGCGATTACGTCAGCCGCGGCCTCCGCTGTGTCCGCGTGGTCGGATGTGCATCTGTCAGCCTGGCGTCTCCTGTCTCCGGTGGCCGGCGCCGCCATTACTGTTTTCCAGACCACATGGATTACAATCCAAACTTCCCTCCAAGTGTCTGCATGGGCGCAGCCATCTTGGATTCTGTCAGCTGATCATTCCTACCAATCCGTTGTCAGTATTATTAATTTGCATAATTGCCTAGCCAATGCCTTCCTTGCTGCAGGTATAAATAGGTTGTGCCTGAGCAAGGAAGGCGTCAGTGCTTTGGTTGTCAAACCTAGTTCCAGTTTGTCTCTCTTCTGTGAATGTCTTCCAGGTTCCAGCTCCTGTCTCCAGACTTCTGCTATAGAGACCCGCACCAGCATTCCATCTGCGGTGTAGCCTGACTCTCCGATCCATTCTGGACTCACCTGTTTCCAGCTACTACATCACCTGCTTCCAGCTTAGCTTCCAGCAGTGTACAGCTTCTCTTAAAGGGCCGGTGTCCTTTCTGCAGTTTACCACTCTCCACCGGTATTATTATTTCTCCGCTCTCAAATTCTACATTTCATCTACATTGCATCGCTCTCAAGCTTTATTTATTATTTAACTGGTTCCAGCCAGTATCCACTCCGTGCCAACACCTGTCTGGTTCTAACCAGTACCCACAGCAGCATTTTATCTACAGCAGTCCAGCTTTCCCTGGAACACCAGCTGGTACGACCCTGGGCTTTCCTCATTGCTACAGTTGAGCCTGGTAAGGACTTTCCAACTTGCAGATAATAAGAACTGTCTCATACCACCAGAGCTCTGTGGCCCCTGCCACCCTGTAGTACCCAGGAACTGTATTATTATTTCTCTGCTGATTTTTATGTTACTTTTTACTGCTTCTGTGATGCATGGAGTTTGTCATAAATAAATATCATTGACTTTTACTCAAGTTGTCGTGGTCACGCCTTCGGGCGGTTTTTCTTCATGTTACTTACATGTCCAGGGGTCTGATACAACCTCCCAGGTTCCGGTACATCTCAGCCCCTACAACTGAGGCTGCCTTCTGTCAGCTCAGGCCCTCAGTTGTGACAGTAAGCACTGACCTAATGAATCCAGCCGGAGACCAGGATCAAGCGGCCAGGCCGATGCAAGAACTGGCAGCCCGACTAGAACATCAGGAGGCTGCACAGGGCCACATTATCCGCTGTCTCCAGGATCTCTCTACTCGGCTGGATGGGATTCAGACAACTCTCCGTGGATCAGGCGCTTCTGGTGCGTCAACCACAGTGACTCCAGTTATAACCCCACCCACCTTACCCATTTCTGCTCCACGTCTTCATCTTCCAACGCCAGCAAAATTTGACGGATCTCCAAGATTCTGCAGGGGATTTCTCAACCAGTGTGAGATTCAGTTTGAGCTACAACCTGGCAATTTTCCCAGTGACCGTACAAAAATTGCCTACATCATCTCACTTCTCAGTGGCTCAGCCCTTGACTGGGCATCACCGTTATGGGAGAGGTCCGACACCCTGCTATCTTCTTACACTGCATTCGTGTCAACATTCAGGCGCATCTTCGACGAGCCAGGCCGGGTAACTTCAGCTTCGTCTGAGATTCTCCGTTTACGCCAGGGATCATATACTGTAGGACAATATCTTATACAGTTCCAGATCCTGGCATCTGAACTGGCATGGAACGACGAGGCCCTGTATGCTGCATTCTGGCATGGTTTATCCGAGCGTATTAAAGATGAGTTAGCTACCAGAGACTTACCCTCCAAGTTAGATGAGCTAATCTCACTTTGTACAAAAGTTGACTTACGTTTCAGAGAGAGAGCAACTGAGCGTGGAAGATCATCTGCTCCAAAATCTTCTGCTCCTCCTCCTCGCCAACTGTCACCAACTAAAGATGAACCCATGCAAATTGGCCGTTCCCGTTTAACTCCTGCTGAGCGCCGAAGACATCTCTCCGAGTCTCTCTGTCTTTATTGTGCAGCTCCGTCTCACACCATTAATGCCTGTCCCAAACGTCCGGGACTCCAAGTCCTAGCTCGTCAAGGAGAGGGCCGGCTAGGAGTAATGATCTCCTCTCCATCTCCTCAAGATTGTAATCTCCCAGTCTCGCTTCAAGTTGCTCAACGTTATCAGAACGTCATTGCCCTCCTGGATTCCGGAGCAGCTGGGAACTTTATTACCGAAGCCTATGTTAAACGGTGGTCCCTACCCACCGAGAGACTTCCTTCCTCCTTTTCCTTAACTGCCGTGGATGGCAGTAAAATTTTTGATACAGTTATTGCTCTAAGGACTCTACCAGTTCGTCTGAGAGTGGGAGTTCTTCATTCCGAACTTATTTCACTTTTAGTGATTCCAAGAGCCACACATCCTGTGGTCCTGGGCCTTCCATGGCTCCGTCTTCACAATCCTACAATTGATTGGACGACTACGCAAATCCTGGCATGGGGTCCCTCCTGTGCTGAGACATGTTTGTTTAAAGTGTTGCCTGTCTGTTCTTCCTCCCCCAGGTCGTCTGATGTTCCACCTCCTCCATATCAAGATTTCACGGATGTGTTCAGTAAAGCTTCTGCTGATATCCTTCCTCCTCATAGAGAATGGGACTGCCCGATTGATCTCGTTCCAGGGAAGGTTCCACCTCGAGGCCGAACTTATCCGTTGTCTCTGCCCGAGACGCATTCTATGGAGGAATACATTAAAGAGAACCTAGCAAAGGGGTTCATTCGACCTTCTTCTTCTCCAGCCGGCGCAGGCTTCTTTTTTGTAAAAAAGAAAGATGGTGGTCTGCGGCCGTGCATCGACTACAGAGGTTTGAACGACATTACCATTAAGAACCGCTATCCTTTACCCCTGATTACTGAGCTCTTTGACAGAGTTAGCGGAGCTACCATCTTTACAAAGCTGGACTTGAGAGGTGCATACAATCTCATCCGGATCCGTGAGGGTGACGAGTGGAAGACCGCATTTAACACCCGTGACGGTCATTATGAGTACCTCGTCATGCCCTTCGGCTTGAGCAATGCTCCAGCTGTCTTCCAGCATTTCGTCAATGAGATCTTCAGAGACATTCTATACCGTCATGTCGTGGTCTATCTATACGATATCCTCATTTTTGCCAACAATTTAGAGGAACATCGTTTTTGGGTAAAGGAGGTTCTGTCCCGTCTCCGTGTCAATCATCTCTATTGCAAATTAGAGAAATGCGTCTTTGAAGTCAAGTCCATTCCGTTTCTAGGGTACATTGTGTCCGGTTCCGGACTAGAGATGGATCCTGAGAAACTACAAGCAATCCAGAATTGGCCGGTACCCTTAACCCTCAAAGGGGTCCAGAGGTTCTTAGGGTTCGCCAATTATTACCGAAAGTTTATACAAGACTTTTCCACCATTGTGGCGCCTATTACTGCTTTCACCAAGAAGGGTGCTAACCCGTCCAAGTGGTCTGAAGAAGCCATGCAAGCTTTTCATCTTTTAAAACAGAGGTTCATCTCTGCGCCTGTCCTGAAACAGCCTGACATCGACTCTCCTTTCATCCTAGAGGTGGATGCCTCCTCCGTTGGAGTAGGAGCGGTGTTATCTCAGAGGGCTAAAGATGGCCATTTACATCCTTGCAGTTTCTTCTCACGGAAGTTCTCCCCAGCGGAGCGCAACTATGCCATTGGCGACCAGGAGTTGCTAGCCATCAAGCTCGCTCTAGAGGAGTGGAGATATCTGTTGGAGGGAGCTTCTCATTCAATCACCATCCTTACAGACCACAAGAACCTTCTATATCTGAAAGGCGCACAATGTCTCAACCCTCGTCAGGCCAGATGGGCACTTTTCTTTTCCAGGTTCGACTTTAAACTCCAGTTCTGTCCGGGCTCTCAGAATCGCAAGGCCGATGCCCTTTCCCGCTCATGGGAGCAAGAAAATGAGTCAGAGTCTTCAGACAAGCATCCTATTATAAATCCGTTGGCATTCTCCACGGTAGGGATGGACTCTACGCCCCCATCAGGGAAAAGTTTTGTGAAGCCGACACTAAGGAAGAAGCTCATGCATTGGGCCCATGCTTCCCGCTTTGCCGGACATACAGGTATCCAAAAAACCCTGGAGTTTATCTCTAGGTCTTATTGGTGGCCAACTCTGAAAAAGGACGTTTTGGAGTTTATTGCATCTTGCCCAAAGTGTGCTCAACATAAAGTATCCCGCCAGTCGCCTGCGGGGCAACTGGTTCCACTATCTGTTCCCCGTCGACCATGGACCCATTTGTCGATGGATTTTATTACAGATTTGCCCATGTGCTACAAGTTTAATACCATCTGGGTGGTAGTTGACCGGTTCACCAAGATGGCACACTTCATTCCTCTCACCGGTCTTCCGTCAGCTTCCAAGTTGGCTCAAGTATTCATACAAGAGATCTTTCGACTCCACGGTCTTCCAGAAGAAATTATCTCAGATCGAGGAGTTCAATTTACAGCCAAATTCTGGCGAAGTTTATGTCAAGCCCTCCAAGTCAAGCTAAAGTTTTCCACGGCTTACCATCCTCAGACCAATGGTCAAACTGAGAGGGTGAATCAGGACTTGGAGTCCTTCCTCCGCATCTATGTGTCCTCCTCTCAAGATGACTGGGTTCAATTACTTCCCTGGGCCGAGTTCTGTCATAACAACCAGTATCATTCTTCATCTTCTTCAACACCATTCTTCACCAACTTTGGATTCCACCCTAAAGTCCCTGAGTTCCAACCGCTTCCAGCAACTTCTGTTCCCGCAGTGGATATCACCTTGCATCAGTTTGCCAATATCTGGAAGAGCGTACGATCAGCTCTGCTCAAGGCATCGTTCAGGTACAAGAAGTTTGCGGATAAGAAGCGTCGAGCAGTTCCTGCTCTCAAGGTGGGTGATCGGGTATGGTTATCCACGAAGAATTTGAGGTTAAGAGTTCCCAGTATGAAGTTTGCACCTCGCTACATCGGTCCTTTTAAAATTGATCAAGTCATCAATCCTGTTGCTTACAGACTCCAGTTGCCTCCCTTCTTAAAGATACCCTGGACATTCCATGTTTCCCTGTTGAAACCGCTAATCTTGAATCGGTTTCATTCCTCACTTCCTCCAACTCCGAAAGTCCAAACTCAACGAGGCGTTGAGTATGAAGTAGCCAAGATCCTGGACTCACGTCACCGTTACGGTCAACTTCAGTATCTTATTGACTGGAAGGGTTATGGCCCTGAGGAACGTTCATGGACCAATGCTTCTGATGTCCATGCTCCTGCCTTGGTCCGGAGATTCCATTCCAAGTTTCCTCAAAAGCCAAAGAAGTGTCCTGGGGCCACTCCTAAAGGGGGGGGTGCTGTCACGATCCGGGTATCTGGACGCCATTTCTTACCTATCAGATGCCTCCTAAGGCTGGCTCAGCGCTCCAGGACCGGATCCCATCTGTTATCCTGATGTGCACATTCCCGCATCCTCTCCTGTCTTTCTGGACGCAGTCACAGTAACGCCTTATACATCTGGCATGGCGTCTCCCGCGGCCTCCGCCGCCGTCCCTGAGCTTCTGCATTCAGAGTGGCGATTACGTCAGCCGCGGCCTCCGCTGTGTCCGCGTGGTCGGATGTGCATCTGTCAGCCTGGCGTCTCCTGTCTCCGGTGGCCGGCGCCGCCATTACTGTTTTCCAGACCACATGGATTACAATCCAAACTTCCCTCCAAGTGTCTGCATGGGCGCAGCCATCTTGGATTCTGTCAGCTGATCATTCCTACCAATCCGTTGTCAGTATTATTAATTTGCATAATTGCCTAGCCAATGCCTTCCTTGCTGCAGGTATAAATAGGTTGTGCCTGAGCAAGGAAGGCGTCAGTGCTTTGGTTGTCAAACCTAGTTCCAGTTTGTCTCTCTTCTGTGAATGTCTTCCAGGTTCCAGCTCCTGTCTCCAGACTTCTGCTATAGAGACCCGCACCAGCATTCCATCTGCGGTGTAGCCTGACTCTCCGATCCATTCTGGACTCACCTGTTTCCAGCTACTACATCACCTGCTTCCAGCTTAGCTTCCAGCAGTGTACAGCTTCTCTTAAAGGGCCGGTGTCCTTTCTGCAGTTTACCACTCTCCACCGGTATTATTATTTCTCCGCTCTCAAATTCTACATTTCATCTACATTGCATCGCTCTCAAGCTTTATTTATTATTTAACTGGTTCCAGCCAGTATCCACTCCGTGCCAACACCTGTCTGGTTCTAACCAGTACCCACAGCAGCATTTTATCTACAGCAGTCCAGCTTTCCCTGGAACACCAGCTGGTACGACCCTGGGCTTTCCTCATTGCTACAGTTGAGCCTGGTAAGGACTTTCCAACTTGCAGATAATAAGAACTGTCTCATACCACCAGAGCTCTGTTGCCCCTGCCACCCTGTAGTACCCAGGAACTGTATTATTATTTCTCTGCTGATTTTTATGTTACTTTTTACTGCTTCTGTGATGCATGGAGTTTGTCATAAATAAATATCATTGACTTTTACTCAAGTTGTCGTGGTCACGCCTTCGGGCGGTTTCTCTTCATGTTACTTACATGTCCAGGGGTCTGATACAACCTCCCAGGTTCCGGTACATCTCAGCCCCTACAACTGAGGCTGCCTTCTGTCAGCTCAGGCCCTCAGTTGTGACATATATTAAGGTCATTTTACTAATGATATAATATCCACATACATGTAAGTTTAAAACAACATACTTAGCCGACTCCCCGGAAGCATTTACTTCAGCACAGCAATGTCCGACAGTGGTGTATTTTAAACGGAGCTTGCTGCCAGCTCTGATGCTCAGCGGATGATGCCCAAACGTCTACATAGGTATGCCACGGCCCATAGGGAACTTCTGAGATGGGGGCATGGTGTTTGAGGGGCTACACCTCAAAAGTGATTGGACATACTGAGCTGAAATTTTGAATGGACGTGTAGAATCATCACCCGGTGCTGCATGCCAAATTTCAGGGCAAAATGAGGAATTGGGAGTTACCTAAAGTTTCAACTGTCAGTTTTTTTCTGCTACTTTCTGTATGGCTTTTTTGGACCGTTTTCCCATGTAGTCTATTAGGGGATTTTTGTCAAGGCATAACTCAGGGTAAATGACAAATTAATACTAGGGATTTCTTTTATTAGATAGAGCTTGTCCCAGTGTAGTGACTTTTGGGGTTAAGGTTTTTCAGAAAGTCAAATTTTTTCATTTAGTAAACTATACCCCATTATAGAGATAGGGCACGTCAACTTGTTGCGCCTGCACAGTGGCCGCCAGGAGAGAGAGGGAAGGGGTCTCATGCAAGCTGAGGACGTTATGAAAGGAGCTGTTTTCATGATGTCTGCAGCTGCTGTAGGATTTCCCCCCCTCCCCCCCCCCATGCTCCAGAATGTGTGTACAGTATGTGAACATATGGGTTACAGTCCTTAACCCCAGCAGGAATGACTTGATGCATGTGGTGGCCGGACACACAGATGATGCTGTGCCAGTGCCACAGACACCACTGCGTTTCTGCAGATCCTCCACTTGCCGCTGTGTCCCTGTACCCCTTTGGCTGTAGCATGTGCCATTCACGGTGTGGGCTGCCCGGGCAGCTGAAGCGGAGTGCAAGTCGCTGGATGAGGCAGGGTCAGGAGTGCCCTTCCTCTCAGGGCACTTCCAGCTGCAGCTCCGCAGTCACCCGGACTTTCCAGCAGCTGGAAGCGCAGGATGCCTGGGCTGCATCAGTGCACTCTCCTGCCGGCCTCTGCCCCATGAACACGGTGGCGCCGCTACTGGGGAAGATAGCAGAGGTCTTGATTCTGTCTGGCCAAGCAGGCAGTGGTCGCTGCCTACATCAATATCGGTACAGTCTGTAGCGGGTCCCTGAAGCATTGCCTTGGGGCTAGCGGCCTCATCACCAACCCAGGTCTTTCTCCTGTATGTGCCTCATGTATGTATCATGTGCATGTGTGCCCCATGTGTGTATCGTGTGCTGTGTGTGATGTATGTGTGCCTCATGTATGTATCATGCATGTGTGCACCTCATGTATGTATGTATCATCCTGTATTACTGTATAGAACACTGACATACATGCACTGACATATATAAATACAATCACTGACATATACATACACAAACATCTGTACATACACCGACATACACACATTGACACCTATACATACACCGACACCTGCACATACACACGCCGCCACCTATACATACACCGACATACACACGCCGACACCCTATACATACACCGACCTACATACACTGTCACCTGTGCGTACACCGACACACACATGCTGACACCTGTGTGTACACCGACACACACACACACACACACGCTGTGACCTGTGCGTACACCGACATACACACGCTGTCACCTGTGCATACACTGACACACACACTGTCACCTGTGTGTACACCAACACACATGCTGACACCTGTGCGTACACCGACACACAAACACACTGACACCGGTGCGTACACCGACACACACATGCTGACACCTGTGCGTACACTGACACACACACACTGACACCTGTGCGTACACTGACACACACATGCGCTGACACTTGTGCATACACTGACACATACACGCTGACACCTGTGCGTACCCTGACACACATACGCTGACCCTTGTGCATACTCCAACACACACACACCCGCTGATACCTGTGTGTACACCGACACACACATGCTGACACCTGTGCATACACTGACACACACGCTGACACCTGTGTGTACACTGACACACACGCTGACACCTGTGTGTACACTGACACACACGCTGACACCTGTGTGTACACTGACACACACACATGCTGACACCTGTGAATACACCGACACACACACATGCTGACACCTTTGTGTACACCGACACACACGCTGACACCTGTACGTACACCGACACACACACACGCTGACACCTGTGCGTACACTGACACAAACACACGCTGACAACTGTGTGTACAACGACACATACATGCGCTGTCACCTGTGCGTACGCCGACACACACACGCTGACACCTGTGCGTACACCGACACACACACGCTGACACCTGTGCGTACACCGACACACACACACGCTGACACCTGTGCATACACTGACACACACACACACATGCTGACACCTGTGCATACACAGACGCACACATGCGCTGTCACCTGTGCGTACACCGACACACACACACATGCTGACACCTGTGCATACACCGACACACATACACGCTGACACCTGTTCGTACGCGGACTCTTCTTTATTAAGAAAAATTGCAACTTACATATCAAAACTACATAAATATGATAAAAATGCATAAAATACGACATATACATTGAATTGTTGCTCAATTTTCAAAAAGCAACAAAGCTTATATAACTATATGTAATATCATTATTGCTTAACATAAACAGTTAAGCATAAACAACCTACTATATACAAAAACATATTATACTACACACAACACCTATCATAACCTTAAGCAATGAAGAGATTAATAAAGTCTCTTAGCCACATGTAAACCGTTTAATGAAAAAATGTCAGAAAGAAAGAAAATCTATGGGAAGGTAAAGGATAGAAAGTCATAAGATGAACAAGAAAAAGGACTTCTGCCACCCACTCAAGGGAGTTTCAGGTGGCGCCAGAGCCTAGACCACCTGACAGCATCCATCCTCTTCCTGTCCTTATCCATCATCCTCTTAACCTCGTGCAGGATATTTCCCACCACCTCCTCACAGGGGAGGACCTTTGCTCTGAGGGAAACCTGACACCGTGCATTCCATGTGTGAAACCTAACTGCTAAAAAAACTATAAAAATTGTGGTTAAATCAAACCTTCTATACCCTTTGTACGCCCCATAAGCCCACTCAGGGTAACTAAGCCCCAAAAGGCACAGGATGCATAAGGCCATTGATACTGCTTTGTAAACCTTTATATTGAAGGGACACTTAAGGAGGAAGTGGTCCATGGTCACCTCCTCCCCTAGACATTCCTCACGTGGGCAGCCACAATCATCGGCACTTCAACACTTGAGGTTACCCCGCACATAAAGCCTCCCTTGGAAGGAAAGCCAGGCAATATCTCTGAACTTCAGTGGGATTTTTTTGAAAATTAATCAAAGTCAACCCATCTGAGCAGACACTGCCTGGGCAGTCCCTGAATGACAGCGGAACATAAAAGTGAGTTTGCAAAATTCTTTTCTCCAACTCCCTTCTAGAGAAGTTTTTTTACTTCACCCACCTCCAGCCCCCAACGCCTCATCATCTTCAAGCACAATATAACGTAGACCGGGAGGTAGTCATGCCGGACTCAAAGGGTTTTTACTCGGCCATCATCCATCCATAACCTGAGGAAGGGAAACACCCAGGCCCCAAAACTCTCTACCCATCGAGGGGGAGTTTTTAGAAACAAACTCCCTAGGTCCATTTTTTAAAAAGTTGTAGCAAAAAACACCACAAGGTTGACCATACTCAGCCCCCCCTGTTCCTTTGATCTGTAGATGATCCCTCTCTTGACCAGATTAATTCTATTCCCCCATAACAACAGGAAGAATAAAGAATTCATTGTGGTCCACAAAGACTGTGGCAAGAAGCACACGTAACTGACATACAGAAAAAGTGGAATCATATTTTGCATAAGTCAACTCTCTTCCTGAGAGAAAATTGCCATTTTCTCCAGGACTGCACCTTCCTGGTAGCATCTTCCAGCCTCCTCTCCCAATTTTGAGTGGCATAATCACCACGGCCAAATTTGATACCGAGAATTTTTATCTCTAGGCTGGCCTGGGGGAGGCTATCTGGAAGGGCAAACTCATCACCTTCCTCCCCATCCAGAAAGCTTCACACTTATCCTGGTTGACTCTGGAGCATGAAGCCTCAGAGTACTCACATATAAGATGTTCCATGCCATGTGCCTCTGCCACAGATGACAGGACAACAGTGACATCATCCTCATAGGCCACCACCCTCAACGGCAACCCAGGGCCCAACTGCACCCCTGCCACAGCACCGCTCTCAATCCTCCGCACAAAAGGATCAATTGCAAATACATATAGAAGGGGGTTCAGGGGACACCCCTGACGTACACCTAAGATAACCGCAAAAGCAGGGACTACCCAGCCATTGACAAGTGGGAAGTTCTCGGCCTGATTGTAAATTACACATAGCCAATCTACCACCCTCACTGGAAGACCATATTTTTCCAGCACAGCCCACAGGTACTGATGATTAACTCGGTCAAAAGCCTTGGACAGATCCAATGCCAACAAATACTTACCCCACTTTCCAGCATGACATGGCTTCACAGCCTCCCGGATGCCAAGGACAGCACTAAGGGTGCTTCGGCCTTTCACGGTGCAATGCTGAGATGGAGAAATTAACAGCCCGGGAACTTCCATCAGCCGATTAAAGAGTACCTTTGCCAGAATCTTTCTGTCTGTATTGAGAAGAGTGATGGGGCGCCAGTTCTCAATACGGGCCGGGTCCTTACCTTTAGACAATAATATGAGAGCAGAGGATCTCATAGAGGGAGGGAGTGATCCCTTACCCAGGCTTTCATTAAATACCTCCATGAGATGAGGAGCCAAGATGTCTGAGAAGGCTTTGAAGAATTCAGATGTTAACCCATCTGGGCGTGGAGACTTTTTTATAGACAAACCCTCTATAGCTTTCTTGACTTCCTACACATCATTCCCCAAAGAGTCAAAAGAAGAATCAAGTTACTCAAGCCCAGGTGTATCCCTCAAAAACCGATCCATCTCTGATGAGTGGCTGCTCAGACAAAAGGTTGGAGTAATAGGACCTGATGACTCCCAAAATACCCTCCTTATCTTCATGAAGAGTACCCTGGTCATCAAACAGGCCCTGGACCTCCCTCAAATCAACTGATTTTCTGCAACTCTGGTAGGGATCAGGCGAGTGGTACTTCCCATAATCCCTCTCCAGAATCAAAGAAGCCAGATGATCATAGTGATATTCCTTCATCTGAGCCTTCACCCGGGAGATTTCCCCACTGTCTCCACGCTCAAAGATCAAGAAATCCAGTTTTTTTCTCAAGCTCTGGTAGATACATCTTTTTGTCAAGTTTTTCCTGGCTACCAGCCGTTGAAAAAAACTCTTTTTACACTCCTCCCACCACTCAGATCTACTCCAGCCAGCCTCCAGAAGTGTCTCTTGCAGTTGAAGAAAGTCTCTAAAGGACTGTCTGACTCCCTCCTCCTTCAGGAGGTCGGAATTCAAACGCCAAAGGCCCTGCCCTTTCATAGGGGTTTCTGAGACGTTCAAAGTAACACACAGAAAAACGTGATCAGAGAACTCTACTGGCTTTGCCTCAGGAGGCAAAGTTTTCGAGGACTCCTTAACAAAAAACCTATCTATCCTAGACCTACGACTACCACAATGATAGGTGAAAGCCGTGAGGTCTGGGAAATGGCGAACGTGCACATCCACCAGACAATCCTCTCTAACCATGCTAACTAGAAAATTGGAATCATAGCCCAGTGTTGCCCGTGTGCCTCCTCTGTCTTTTGGCCTAATGACGGTGTTAAAATTACCTCCAAAGACAATCTGCAGGGCCGTAAAAAGAAACGGTTTTATCTCCCTGAAAAGACATTTCCTGTCCCAAGCTGATTGGGACCCATAGATGTTTATTAGTCTCAGGTCATGTCCTCTCAGGTTGACATCTAAAACCATGCACCTACCTACCTGTAATTCTACAATCCTGTGCACGTTTACCATATCAGTAAAAAGCACTGCAAACCCACTGTACGTCTCGGCCGCAAGAGACCAGAAAGATGGCCCCTGCTTCCACTGACACTTGGCCCGATGGAGTGTGGCCAAGTCACCTACTCTGGTATCCTGCAAAAATAAAAAGTCAACATCAACCGTGTTGAAAAAAATTGAAGGCCAAGAAATTAGCACGTTCAGAAAACACGGAAGCCACATTAATGGTGGCACATCGTATAGGTTGGGGATCCATGTTTCTTGGATTATAGAGGTAGGACCCCATTCACTTTTTCTTTGCTTGCCTGAGTCCTCATCTGAGGACCCTACCTTTTTACATGTGATCCCAAAAGGGAGAGCATCCTCATTAGACAAAACAATTTCTTCCACCTCCCCCTCCTCCACCCCACACAGACCACCAACATCTGAGACTGTAGCCTCGCCAAGCAGACCCTTAGGCCTCTCTTCAACACTTTCCCTAACATCACACCTTTCCCCATTTGTCACCATGTCTGGGGGAGGATCCGGATCAGGAGTTTTTGGGGAAACAACACACAAACCACCCCCAGGATCATCCACACCAGGGGACTCTAGAGGAGAATAGGAAGGAGATGTAAGGCCCCCCAACTCAAGGTCAGTAGTCTCCTCCACCACCATCTCATCTCCTGGAGATTGAGGGGCCTTCCCCTCAGAATTCTACACTACCTCAACCTCATTTAATAGAGATCCTAAGGCCTGACTCAATTCTTTCCCTGCAGGATTCCATTCTAGGTCCCCCTGGGAACCATCCAGGTGTCTGGTTTTGGCCTGGGCTTTACCATGCCTCTCCCTTTTCTCTTTAGTCTTGACAGTAACTGCCACCTTACTAACAGACAGTTTAGAAGGGTGTTTTGACTTTTTACCCCTGGGAGTATTTGGGACAAACACCAGTTCTTTTCCTCCAATCATAACTACCTCCCCATCATCCTCATCATCAGAGGACAAAATGTCAAATTTGTTAGTACATACAATGTCTACCCCCTTCTTTTTCAGCTTCTTTCTCCTGCCCTTATTAACCGTCTAGAAGGATGCCTCCCCCTCCTCAACCTGGACTTCCCCTCTTCCACCAACTTCTAGCTGTCTTAACATCTCCTGATGCTGTAAAACTTCCACCATGCTATTGTCACGGCTGGGACTGATTTCCAATGCCTCCTCAACCACAGCTATGTCATGATTATGTGATGCCTTAGGGCACCGACTATAGGGATGGCCATCCGCTCTGCAAAGATTGCACTTGACCTTATTGCATTCATGGGACCCGTGGCCTGTCTGGACACACAGAGCTCATTTTACAACTGTGCAATCATTACTAAAGTGGCGAAAATCACCACACTTGTGACATGTTCTGGGCTGCCCAGGGTAGAAACATTGAAGCCGGTCATGGCCAATATAAGCAGCAGATGGAATGTGCTTTGTCTCAGCCCCTACCTGGTGCAACCTCACAAAAGCTGAATAGGCTCCACCCCAGACACCCTTAGTATAATCAAACTTCTCAAGCGGGGACAATACTGTGCAGGACCTGGATAACCAATACACAATATCCGAAGGAGGCAGCGACCCATTGCGCACCAGAACTGTAACCTTTACCCTACCCTGCCTTGTGATAGTGTTGGTCTTAAAATGGCAGTAAGGCTCTTTGGTCTTATTCTTCTCCCATTGGGAGCCAAATGCTTGTAAGCCATTCAGAGAGAGAAAGCTAAGATCAAAGTCAGGAGTTATCACTGGATGAATGCATGCAAAAAGGCCTGTGGCCTTAAAACCCAGCGAGAACACCATATCCAGGAACTCTGACTTTGAAGGAGCCTCTCCCTCCCCTACCCATCTAAACTGGACAACATTATGCCTTTTGACAGGTTGACCACCACTAAATCCAGAAACAAAAAAAACGACCACACCTGGTGCCACCATATACCAAATTGATTTACCAGCTTACTTAGTAGTGGAATGACAAAGGATGTACAATAACCTCTTTTCAGAGATAATGGGTATCTGCAAGATCAAAAGCAAACATACATAGTGCAACCAATTTGTATAAAATATAAAGAAGATTTTTATTGGTTCAACTCACATAAAGATGAGTCAGTAGTGCATATCATCCACCAGATGGCATCAATCCTCAATTCCCATAGGCATCTCAGTACACTGAAAACTCAGAGGGATAATATATAGGCCCTCATTCCGAGTTGTTCGCTCGCAAGGCGATTTTAGCAGTATTGCACACGCTAAGCCGCCGCCTACTGGGAGTGAATCTTAGCTTGTTAAAATTGCGAACGATGTGGAGGTCATTCCGAGTCGTTCGCTCGGAAAATTTCTTCGCATCGCAGCGTTTTTCCGCTTAGTGCGCATGCGCAATGTCCGCACTGCGACTGCGCCAAGTAAATTTGCTATGAAGTTTGGATTTTTACTCACCGCTTTTTCTTCGCTCAGGCGATCGTAGTGTGATTGACAGGAAATGGGTGTTACTGGGCGGAAACAGGCCGTTTTATGGGCGTGTGGGGAAAAACGCTACCGTTTCCGGAAAAAACGCGGGAGTGGCTGGAGAAACGGAGGAGTGTCTGGGCGAACGCTGGGTGTGTTTGCGACGTCAAACCAGGAACGATAAGCACTGAACTGATCGCAGATGCCAAGTAAGTCTGAAGCTACTCTGAAACTGCTACGAGATGTGTAATCGCAATATTGCGAATCTTTCGTTCGCAATTTTAAGAAGCTAAGATTCACTCCCAGTAGGCGGCGGCTTAGCGTGTGCAATACTGCTAAAATCGCCTTGCGAGCGAACAACTCGGAATGAGGGCCGATGTATTCGCAATATTGCGATTACATACTTCTTAGCAGTTTCAGAGTAGCTTCAGACTTACTCGGCATCTGCGATCAGTTCAGTGCTTGTCGTTCCTGGTTTGACGTCACAAACACACCCAGCGTTCGCCCAGACACTCCTCCGTTTCTCCAGCCACTCCCGCGTTTTTTCCGGAAACGGTAGCGTTTTTTCCCACACGCCCTTAAAACGGCCTGTTTCCGCCCAGTAACACCCATTTCCTGTCAATCACATTACGATCGCCCGAGCGAAGAAAAAGCCGTGAGTAAAAATCCTAACTTCATAGCAAATTTACTTGGCGCAGTCGCAGTGCGGACATTACGCATGCGCACTAAGCGGAAAATCGCTGCGATGCGATGAAATTTACCGAGCGAACAACTCGGAATGAGGGCCATAGTGCAATACAGCTTCACCATATAAAATGTATTTAGACAAAAACACACTCACATAAAACATGAATTTAAAAACATATATCACCCATTTGGGGTAGAACACTGGAAATCCAATTCGCTACAGAACCAGCTGTGTCAGTTCGCCTGAACGGGATCCAGTTGATTAGAGCCTTGTGCTTAAGAGCGCTTTCGGTCCTCAGACCTTCCTCAGAAGCATAAGGCTACTACTCACCGGGAGCCACTTAAATACCCCTCCTAATCACCCCACTTCTCCTGTGTTCAATTACGATTCTAGCGCGGATCAGCGCCCGGTGCAGAAGTGCGTCACTGGAAGTGACGTTTACGTTCCATCGGCATCACCGTCCTTCCTGTTTGCGTTCCACAGAGTGACAGCGCTTCCTTATTTCAGCGCTGGCCAGCGGAATAATGAGTTCTTACAGTCTTTCTTTTACAGTAACAGTCCGTATCAGATCCAGGAGAAGTCATGGAGGTCAGAGTTAGTTTTGAGGAGCGTGGGTCCCATGAATATAAAACAAAATAAAAACCATTGTAAAACAAATTGCATACATGTAGATTAAAAGAAAACAAAATGACTGAAGGAAATACTGTAGGAAAACAGAGATTAGGACTCTAAAAACCATTTTAATTAAAAATCGTTGTTGAGACCATTAGGGGTTAAAGAACCTAGTTTGAAAATCCAACGCATCTCTGCCTTAGCAAGGGGGACTTCAATATCCTTATTACGCCAAGTGGGGGTAATTAATTGAATACCCCAAAAGGATTTGATTCCACTTATTTTTCCCCCATGTCCATGTTTAAAATAAGAGGACAATGAATATGTCTCTAACCCACTTTAAATGTTATAAAGATGTTCCACAAGTCTTCTTTTTAGGCATCTTGTAGTTTTGTCTATATACAACAAGGAGCACTGACATTCTATGGCATATATGACGTTTTTAGAATTACAGGTTATAAACTCCTTAATATTGTAATCGATACCCTTTACTGTAAATTCTTTCAATTTACTTGAGCTTTTGGTAACCCTGCACATGTTGCACATAGTGCAACGATGGAAACCTTGAGTGCGAATTCTAGTTCTTTTATTGGTCTCAATGGCGCTATGTACCAGTTTATCTTTTAAAGAGCCTGATTTTCTATATATAAAGGCTAGTTTTATTGGTAAACAAGGACCTATTACAGTGTCTTTTTTAAGTACATTCCAGTGTTTTTTTTTAAATGCATTCAATCTCTGTATATTGACAATTGAAATTAGACACAAATGACCATTGATAGGTTTCATTTTTATCAACAGATCTTGTTTTGCCAATAAGATCTTTCCGATCTAACGTAGTAACTCTAGTCTGGGCTTCAGTAAGATGTTCTATTTTGTAATCCTTTTGTAAAAACCGATTTGTCATATCGGTAGATTGTGCTGCACATACTTTAGGATCTGTACAGTTGGGTGTAGTACTGGTGACCGGCGGTCTCCTGACCGCCGGTCACCTTACCGACGCCGGGATCCCGGCAGCATACCGACGCCGGGATCCCGGCGGGGAGGGGTGAGTGCATCAAGCCCCTTGCGGGCTCGCTGCGCTCGCCACGCTGCGGGCTCGGTGGCGACCTGCGGTCGCCACGGGTTCTATTCCCACTCTATGGGTGTCGTGGACACCCACGAGTGGAAATAGTCCCTGTTGGTCGGCATGCCGACCTTCGGGATAGTGAGCCGTCGGGCTCATGGAGGAGGTCATGTGACTGTCGGTCACCCGTACAGTTACGTTTGACTCGCATGTATTGGCTGTAAGGAATACTATTCAGCCAATTCACATGGTGTTGACTGTCGACACTAATGTAACTGTTAGAGTCAGTCGGTTTCCTATATAACGAGTTTGTAAAGACTGGTCTTTTCTATAGATACAGAGATCCAAAAAGACCAATTCTTTGTTACTGACATTCATAGTGAGCTTAATATTAAACTCATTGTCATTCAATGAATCACAGAAAGAGTTGAGTTCCTCCCTATTACCACTCCAAATAAAAAGCACTAACCCCAGGCTGAGGACCAGTTTTAGCCCGACCAGCAGTAGTCAAAGCTTCGGCACATGAGCCTGATCCCAGTCTAACCATCACAGGAGGAATTTCAGGGAGATACTTGGGTGCCTGAACATTTATATTTTTACTGATCCTGCACCAGCATCACCAGCCACCATAGCTTGGTTTGCCTGAATCAAATTTACAGCCGCTAAAGCCCTCACAGGCATATCCATATCCCCATAAACTGTTTCCACCAGTACAGTCTCTTCAGGGGTTAAACTGTTTTTATTAACTGCTGGAAGTCCTTGGGCTAATCTCTGCCCAGTCTTTACCATGGTTTCAGACCTCGGGATTCCCACTGATGTAATCAGTGATGTCACTTGTGATGCTTCTTTGGCCCCGCCCCCCTCCACCACCACAGTGATGAAGCCGGAGCCAGCCGCCACAGGCTTACAGGGAAAGCCAGCCTCAGCATCTACCATTACCACGGCCTGCGCCGTCCCTATATCCGCAGCTTTGGAGACAGGTGCCGAGGGGGCAAGTTCACCGGATGCAGCAGCAGTTACCAGAGCTCCGGCACCTGCCATCACCCCAGCAACCACCACGCCCCCTGCACTGCCACCACTCAGCACCCTCTCTGGGAGAGATGCCTCCCCCTCGTGGAACGCACAGGATGTCGACATCTTAAGGTTCTTCTTGGCATTCACTGCAATCTTAGAAGCCTCACCTCCATTCCGGCTCACAACGGCTGCCACTCCTGCTGTCTAGCCGTCTACCTCCATCTCTTCCATGGGATCCGTGGGCCCAGATGTCATTGCAAGTACCCGCTGGGACCAGGCTACCATCATTTGCACAGCCGCCATCTTGTCCAGGTACAGATTTTAAAAGTACCTCTTTTTCATGCAAGGCCTGAGCCTGCAACATCATAACCCTCTTTTTCACTGCAGCCAAATTGTCAGCAAGCTCCAACAGCTCATCTTGCAGGACAGCTTTTTCCCAGTTTTTGCAATTGTTACATTTTTTCCTTTTAAAAGTAATGCGGGTATATATACGATTTTGTTCCATTCTCAACTGCTCTAGATCCATGTTCTTATACTCATCACTGGAAGACGAAGAATCCTCTAGGCTGCTGTAAGAAACTTGGGCATTTCCAGCATTAACCCCCGCCTCACCACAGGTAAGCTTATTTGCCTTTTCACCTCCCTGAGTTACTTCACCCAGAGAGCCGGCAACCTGTGGTTTTGGGGTCTCCAATTGGGAATCCTGTTCTGTAATGGACTCAGTCCCAGCTGGCTTATTAGGAGCACTTTTTGCCAGCCTGTTTCTGGATTCGGTACGTAAGTGCAAAGGGGCAGGACAGAACTGTGTTATCACCTATACAGCAAGCTGCCTGGATTCCCAATATAACTGTAGAACTGGACATCACATATTATTGTGAAAAATAATCCCTCTGTTATATGTGTTAGTGCTTATCAGGGAATAATATCTCTAGCCTGATGTTTTGTACAGAATGCATATGACGATGTATATATATGAATGTATTGGTTATTGTGTTATAGTTTGTAAAATAATGTTCCCCCCATGTGACAGCTCAGATAACCTGTGTGTTTGCTGTTGTGTAGATCCAGCTAGTCTCAGATGTCAGCCAATACACCCCCCTCATTCTTCCCCACACAATGGATTTCAGGCCACACAATCAGATTAATTAAGGTTCATTTAGTTAACATCTATTGTGGCCTAGGGGACATGCCTGGGCATGTGAAAGTAGGTCTATTCTGTAGTCAGTCCCTTAATGTAACTCATCCAATACAGAGCCAGGGGGTGTCGCCTCATGGTGGAAAAGACAAAGGTTTTATAATAGCAAACAGGGGGCTATTGAGAGAGTGCACGGGATTTCCTGGCCTGAGAGGAATGATGTGTTTGGCTTCTGAAAGCTACTGGTAAGATAGTGCTTCCAGTGTGCCTAGGCCTAGAAGCATTGTTGGGATCCACTGGTTTCAAAAGGCTACTGGACGTGCACTGAGGAAGAGATCTGCACAGAAGGTCAGAGAGTGGATGTACCTCTGAAGTGCAGACACTGACTAGGCATTGCGGTGCTGTCAGTGGCGAGAATCCGTGGCACAGGACACTGTGTGAGCTGGTATCCTAGACCAGGGGACCCAGAACCATGGCCAATGTGTAACAGCAGGAGATTGTAGGCATTGGTAATTCTAAACTACTGTGGGGACATAGTAAGTAAGATACCATCCTGGCTTGTAATTGTTAATGATATTGTGTACTGTGTCACTTTACTAAACTGTTTACCTGAGTGATCAGATAATCCGTATCCTCGCATGTTCCATCACAGTGTCCACAGTCACTGGAACAGCTGCACTGTCCAAATCTTTCTGAACTGAGGCTTCCACTGCACTCAGCAGGCCAGAATTTCCAGGGCCTCCACCAGGCCTTGCAGCCTGGGACTCTCCTTCATCCTCTTCCCCAGGATGATCCATACTCCCCTGGGAAGCTCCCAGGGAAACACTGCAGGCTTTTAAAAAGAACCAGGGCCTAGGAGCTTTTCTGTGCACATCCACATGCTGACACCTGTGCGTACACACACACACGCTGACATCTGTGCATACACCAACACACACACACGCTGACACCTGTGCGTACACTGACACACACACATGCGCTGACACCTGTGCGTACACTGACACACACACACGCGCTGACACCTGTGCATACACTGACACACATACATGCACTGACACCTGTGCGTACACTGACACACACACACGCTGACACCTGTGCGTACACTGACACACACACATGCTGACACCTGTGCGTACACTGACACACACACACACACACACTGACCCCTGTGCATACACCAACACACACGCTGACATCTGTGCATACACCGACACACACGCTGACACATGTGCGTACACCGACACACCTTTTTTCTCTGCCCTCCACTTCCACTCTACCTGCTCCCTACACGGATCCCTACTGCAATCCTGGGAATCCCGGGATTGAGCATTTTTCAATCCTGAATCCTGGGATTGGCCTCCCTATTGGGAAGTGAGAGAATTAGTGATGAGTTAGTCAGGAAGTGAGTGGGGGCTTTTGCAGTTATAAAAGTATACACACGTGTATAGCACGCACATGACTTCACAATAAAGAGTGCTGATAAAATGGATTACATATGCATGCACACACTTACATACATACATACACATAATATATATATATATATATATATATAATCACATATATGTGCTTGTGTGTATAAAAATATCTATATATGACACACACACATGCATAACACACCACACACACTATACATATAAACACACACACACATACCCCTGGCTGAGAGGAGGAGACTGGTGGCTGGGTCACTGTAGATGAGAGAATGGCTCACACAGGGAGCAGCCATCGCTGAGTAAGTGAGCATGCACAACAGCTGCCTGGTATATTCTGTGCAGAGAGCTCTGATGACCATTGCTCCCTGCAGTAACAGCTAGTGTGATTGCGGTTTCTATTGAGACGGAGACTCGGCTGTCTCCATCTCTGAAAACAGGATTTTACTCTATCAGGGGGGGTTTCTGGGTAATCAGAAACCCCACCTGCGTGCGCTACTAGCATCAGACACACACACACATACACGCGCAGCATCAGCAACACACACGCGCAGCATCAGCAACACACACCCATACACTCACAGCATCAGATACACACGCGCAGCATCAGACACACACACACACATACACTCACAGCATCAGATACACACACGCAGCATCAGACACACACACACACACATACACTCACAGCATCAGATACACACACATACACATGCAGCATCAGACACACACACATACATGCGCAACATCAGACACACACATATGCGCAGCATCAGACACGCACACATATACGTGCAGCATCAGACACACACCCATACACGCGCAGCATCAGACACACACACGTACACGCGCAGCATCAGACATGCACGCGCAGCATCAAACACACACACACATACACGCGCAGCATCAGACACACACACATACACGCGCAGCATCAGACACACACACATACACGCACAGCATCAGACACACACACATACATGCGCAGCATAAGACACACACATTCGCAGCACCTGACACACGTACGGCGGCACCACATCTATGTACACGTGCAACCCACACGTATGTACACACGCGGCACCTGACACTATTGTGGGTGACCACAATTAATCTTGTGGTCTTCAGCAGACCGCAATATTACGTCCATTGAGTATAATGGAAGATCGCGATCCTCCATTATTTCCTATTCACTCCCAGCCTGATTGACAGGCCAGGAGCGCACAGCTAATCAGGAGAGCGCTATGACATGGCATTCAGGAAAAGGGGATACATGTGTAAACATGTATCCCATTTAGTTGCGAGGACCGGGTTGTTTCATTTTATTTTATTATTTTACCTTATGGATGCTTACTTGGAATGAAGGGAACCAGTCTCCACCGGAATTGTTAGTGAGCATATTTTTTTCTTTTTTTACAGGTACGCTAGTGGATTCTACTGGAGAAGGGGACGTGAATGGCGGCGTGGGATGTAGGTAAGTATGTGTGAGTGTGTATATGTGTTTTAATAAACCTATACTCTCAAGGTGTGTGTGTCTTTATTTGAATAATTCTTTTGTTGTGGAACTACAGGTACTTTAATATCTCGCATACTAGTACTTGGAGAAATACAAGTACCAGCATGCGGGGGAGACTTGCTGGGATTTATTTAATTTTTTTTAAACACTTTTAATGGCTATCAGCCTGGCACCCAAAGCCCACCGGTGCTGGGGACAGCCTCAGACTTCATCCCTGGCCCTTGGGTGTCTGGAGAGGGTGTGGGGGGGTGACTAGTTGGGGTGAGTGATGCTGCAGCCGCAGGGACCTGTATAAAAGTGTCCCCTGGCTGCGGCATTACCTCCCTGGCTAGTGGAGCCTGGTGCTGGTTTTAAAAATATAGGGGACCCCTACTTTTTTTGTCCCCAGTATTTTTGGAACCAGGACTGGTCGTAGAGCCCGGTGCTGGTTGTTGAAATACGGGAACCCCTAGTCAATTTTTTCCCATGTTTTTGCAACCAGGATGGGCTCAAAGAGCCCGGGGCTGGTTTTGCTTTGGGGGGGATCTGCACGTCATTTAAAAATAAAAAATATTTCTCTAATGTCCTAGTGGATACTGGGGAATAGTATGTTACCATGAGGTACAGATCGGGTCCATTGGAGCCTGGCACTTTAAGAAATCGATAGTGTGTGCTGGCTCCTCTCCTCTATGCCCCTCCTAGCAAACTCAGTTAAGAAAATGTGCCCAAGGAGCCGGGTGTATTCTGTTTGCACTCCCGAGAGTGTTCTTCAGAAATGTATTTTAGTTTGATTTTCCAGGCAGACTGGTTGGCAACCAGTCTACCTGCGTCGTGGGACTTTGAGGAAGTTGGTTCGGTCCCTCCCCGAGTTAATGGTTCGTAATCCCCACTGAGCTTCTGAAGTGATGTTTCTCATACCCCTTGGGTTCGGCCACCCCTAACAGATGTTGAAGATGCAAGGTGCAGTGAGTGTTCACAACGGGGTGCCGGTTAGCGGGTCCCCAGTGACATGTGGCGGCATTAAGGAACATCGATCACCTGGCTACGGGCCGCGGTGTCCGCTGTATACCCACACTGGCATATCAGTAAAAGGAAGTTGCACACTCTCTTTTTACACAAATAATAGGAGAAGCCAATATAAAAATCTTAGAGGGACTGAGTGCCATTATGGGGGTGGGGTTCCCGGAGAGCGGGACCAGAGGCTCAAAGGCACCATTTCCTGCTGCTTCTGAGGCTGTTTACAGGCTGCACGCGGGGACTGCTCCTCCACAGGACCCACTGAATCACCAATTGTACTGGTACCAGGGGTTATAGAAAAGAGGGGAGCACATAGTCAGCGTTTTTACCTCTGTGAGGTAAATTTCCCAAAAGAGACACCCAGAGGGGAACTGCTCTGTGGTGGTGTGGTGTTCTGGTCCAAATCCTCTCTGGGCCTAATTCAGACCTGATCGTAGATGTGCTAAATTTAGCACATCTACGATCAGTCACACAGACATGTGGGAGGATGCCCAGTACCCCAGCCCCCCCCCCCCCACCTGCACAAGTACAAAAGCATCTCACAGCGGCAATTCTTTTGTACTTGAAGAGTAGCTCCCTACCAGCACAGCTCATGCACGCTGGCAGGGAGCTACTTGTCGCTGTGTGGATTGCAGCGGCTGTGTGCATGCCTGCGTTGCCTGGACTGCACCCCTAAAATGGTGGCCAAATGCCATTGGCCTACTCATCGACTGCCTCTGCCTGTTAATCAGGCAGAGGCGTTCACAGGGCTGAGACGGCCGTCGGCTGTCTGACATGCGCCGGTGCATGCATAGTTCAGACCTGATCGGCTGCTGTGCGAAAACGCACAGCACTGATCAGGTCTGAATTAGGCCCTGTGTCACTCCTTTCAGAGTTGTGTGGAATAAGTGTGCTGTCTTTCTAATGCTACACTGTGTTTCATATTTCACTCTGTGTTGTCTGCAATAAGGCATGTCTGCAAATAAGTCTGTATATACTTCATGCAAGGCTATGTTTACACCTTCCTCACAGGGGTCCCTAATGTGTACACAATGCTCACTACTTTCACAGGGTAGTAATATGCAGGAACCTGAGTCGGTGGATTAATTTCAAACTATGACTACAAGTATAAATTCAGAGTTGGCTACGGCTAAGCAAGAAAGGCAAACCCTGAAACAGTCTATGGACACTTTCATGTTAAGTGCTGCCGACCACAGGCAGGCTCCTCAGCCCGCCCTGTTGGTCTCTCATAAACGCACTCGCTCTCAGATATTGCAGTCTGACTCTGATTCTGAATTACCAGAGTTGGACGAGGGGGACACTGAGATGGACGAGGATAATTCCCTGTCCCCAGGAGTTGAGGCCCTCATTTATGCTATTAGAGAGGTACTCAATATCACAGCTAAGGAAGCAGAACCAGCAGAGGTATAGTATTTTAATGTGAAACCTTAGTCCTCTGCGACCTTCCCGGTTTGTAAGGAATTAGACTCCCTGGCTAAGGCAGCATGAATGAATCCTGACAAAAAAATGTTATTACCTCTAAACGGGTACTGAATTCATTTCCTTTCCCTACAGAAGGTAGAAAAATCTGGGAAATCCCACCGACAGTGGATACCTCTGTGTCCAGGCTGTCATGTAAAATTGTACTACCTGTACCTGGGGCCATTTCCCTCAAGGACCCAGCTGATCGAAAAATTGAAACCACTCAATTTACATTGTGGCAGGAGTAGCCCAATGCCCTACTATTGTATGCGGCTGGATTTGTAGAGCCATGGTAAAATGGTCTGATGATATTCTGAAAGGGTTGCTTACACTTCCTCAGGATGAGATAGTTACATTACTACAACATATCCAAGATGCTGCAAACTTCATGAGTGAGGCTGTTTAGGAACTATCATTAACGGCCGTACCACTTCTATGGCAGTATCGGCTCGTAGAGTGCTGTGGCTTGCGACAATGGTAAGCAGATGCTGATTCTGAAAAAGGGGTCAAGAACCTTCTTTTTACAGGTGATGCCTTGTTTGGAGAAGAACTGAACAAGTGGATATCATGGGCAACTGCAGGTAAATCTACATATCTGCCGTCTGCTACGCCGCCTGCTAGACGTCCCTATCCTGGGCCCTCTCTGCAGACCTTTTGGTGGCCAGGTTCAGAGGCAAAGCAAGAGGTGCCTCCAATGCTGTTAGAGGAACACGCAGTAAGGCCCGTAAACCAGCTGCTGCTGGAACTTTGGATCAGACCCCAGGATCCTCTTCCACGAAGACCTCCACGTGATGGTTGGTCCCAGCAGCAAGGGGACTTTCAGGTAGGTGCTCGCCTTCAACACTTCACCCACATATGGGCAGAGTCCTGATGGGATCCTTGGGTGAGGGACCTCATATCCCAAAGATATCGGCTGGAATAACAGGAACTCACTCTTCTCAGATACTTCAGGTCAGGCTTACCAGCTTCACCTGTAGCACGAGTTTCATTGCAGGAGGCAGTACAAAAAACGCTTTCTTCAGGAGTTACTGTTCCAGTACCTCCTCCGCTGCACACAAAGGGGTTTTACTCAAGTCTCTCTTTGTAGTTTCGAAGCTGGACGGCTCTGTTCGGCCGATCTTGAACCTCAAATCCCTGAATCCTTATCTTCGAGTGTTCAAATTCAAGATGGAATCACTCAGAGCAGTGATAGCAAGTCTGGAGGAGGGGGAGTTTCTGGTGTCCCTGGATATCAAGGATGCATAGCTGCATATCCCAATATGGCCCCCTCACCAAGCGTTCCTTCGGTTCGCTGTACTGGAACAACATTTCCAGTTTCAGGCCTTACCCTGGTCTCTGAACAGTCCCAAGGGTCTGTGGAGAGACCATGGCAGTGGCCATGGCAGAGGCCAGTGACCATGACTGTGGCCAGACCAGGCCAGTGACCATGGCAGTGGCCATGGCAGAGATGATGCTGCAATTGTGCATGGTGGGTGTCAACAAAATCCCATACCTGGATGATCTCCTGATAAAGGCGGTATCCCAGGACAGCTGCTGCACAGCATCGGCTTGACTACTTGTCTGCTTGTGAACCATGGATGGCTCCTCAATTTCCAGAAATCTCAACTGGAACCGTCTCAGAGAATTTAGTTCCTGGGAATGATCCTGGATACGGTGTCTCAGAAGTTTTACCTTCCAGTGGACAAGGCCTTGACTATTCAGACTATGGTCCGTTCAGTTTTAAAACCACTCAGGATCTCAATTCATCTTTGCATTAGCTTGCTAGGCAAAATGGCAGCCTCTTACGAGGCAATACAATATGGCAGGTTCCATGCATGGCCATTTCAACTGGATCTGTTTGACAAATGGTTGAGATCTCACCTGCACATGCATCAGCATATAACCCTGTCACTGAAACCATGGATATCCCTACTATGGTGGCTACAAGTCTTCCATCTTGTGGAGGGTCGGAGCTTCAATACCCAGTCTTGGACTCTACTAACAAGGGATGCCAGCCTCCGGGGTTGGGGGTCTGTGACCCAGGGGGTGCAGTTCCAGGGGACATGGTCATGTCAGGAATCTGCCCTTCCAATCAACATCCTTGAACTCAGAGCAATTTATAATGCTCTTATACAGGCCTCGTACATCTTTCGGAATCAGGCCATCCAAGTACAGTCGGACAACGCCACGGCAGTAGTGTACATCAACAGACAGGGAGGAGCAAGAAGCAGGGCCGCAATGCGAGAGATGTCAATAATACTCCTCTGGGTGGAAGCCAACGCAAGGGCCATCTCAGCCATTCACATTCCAGGAATGGACAACTGGGAAGCAGACTTCCTAAGCAGGCACGACCTCCGTCCGGGTGAATGGGGCCTTCACCCTCAAGTGTTTCAACAACTTATTCTCCAGTGGGGTTGTCCACAAGTAGACCTGATGGCTTCTCGTCTCAACAAGAAGCTCCATCGTTACTGTTCCAGAACGAGGGACCTGCAGGACTTGCCAGTGGACTTACCAGTTTGTTTACCTGTTTCCTACAATTCCTCTCATTCCAAGAGTTCTAAAAAGACTCAAAAAGGAAAGAGTCCAGGCAATTCTAATTACCCAAATTGGCCTTGACAGGCCTAGTATGCGGACCTCCTGACCTTGTCTCTGGAGGAACCCTGGCCTCTGCCTTTTCTCAAGGACCTTCTTAAATAAGGACCATTTGTCTATCCAGACTTACAGCGGCTACGTTTGACGGCTTGGAAGTTGAGAGGGAGATTATAACCAGAAAGATTCAACTATGATCCAGGCCCGAACGGTGGTTATGTCCAAACACTACCACCGTATTTGGAAGAAATATGTTTCTTGGTGTGAGGGTAGAAAATATTCCCCTGTGGAATTCCGTCTGGGTCGTTTACTGCTGTTCCTGCAAGCAGGCGTGGATAAGGGCCTATGATTAGGCTCTATCAAAGTTCATATTTTGGCTCTCTCTATCTTCTTCCAGAAATAACTGGCTATACTCCCTGAAGTACAGACTTTTCTAAAAGGGGTTATGTACATTCAACCTCCCTTTGTCCCTCCCATGGCTCCGTGTGATCTCAGTGTGGTCTTGACATTTCTCCAATCGGCCTGGTTTGAACCCCTGCATAGGGTAGACTTGAATTATCTAACGTGGAAGACAGTCATGTTGCTGGCCTTAGCCTCTGCAAGACGTATGTCAGAATTGGGGCCTTATCATATAAGAGTCCATACTTGATATTTCATGAGGATAGGGCGTAGCTCAGAACTCGCCCACAGTTTTTGCTTAAAGTAGTGTCAGCTTTTCATGTGAATCAGCCAATTGTAGTTTCAGTGTTATCTGACACTTCCGTTGCTCCAAAGTACCTAGATGTGGTGAGGACTTTGAGGATTTATATTAGAAAGACTGCTCGTCATAGGAAATCTGACTCGCTATTTGTCCTTTATAATGCTACTAAAATTGGTCGCCCTGCTTCCAAGCAATCCATTGCTCGTTGACTCAGATTGACTATTCAACAAGCCTATACTTCGGCAGCTCTGCCGTTGCCAAGTTCTGTTCAGGCCCACTCCACATGGTCGGTGGGTTCTTCCTGGGTGGCTGCCCGGGGTGTCTCGGCCTTGCAGTTGTGCCGGGCAGCTACTTGGTCTGGTTTGAGCACGTTTGTAAAGTTTTATGGGTTTGACACCTTGGCCAAGGAGCACCTTCAGTTTGGTCAGGCGTTTTTGCAGCGGTCTCAGCACTCTCCCACCCATTCTGGGATTTTTGTCACGTCCCCATGGTAATATACTATTCCCCAGTATCCACTAGGATGTTAGAGAAAATAGGAATTTAATACCTACCGGTAATTCCTTTTCTCATAGTCTGTAGTGGATACTGGGCGCCCGCCTCAGTTCTTCGTTTCCTGCTTAACTGGTTGTAAGTGTTCTTGTTTGGCTCTGCTGTTGCTTTCCTTGTTCCATGTTTGGTTAGCATTGCTATCCTTGTTATAGTTAGTGTTGTTTTCCTCTGTATGGTTAGGTTGCTAAAGGTAAGGGCGCACAAGCCAAAGTACACATAAATATGTTAATGTCAAGACCCCCGGAAAAATGATTAATTTAATTATATTCCAAAATTTTCGAGAAATGGGGGGTGCTACCATGGACACAAAAAATACAGTCACAAAGTTCAAGAGAAGGAAGAAAGTGTCCTCAATGTGGTGCACAAAGAATTATACAGTAGCTAAAATATAACTTTTATTAGTATACTGAATAAAAAATATTCATAAAAAGCGAAAATTGAGTTTAAAAATATTAGAAGTGTGAAAAAAAAGAATGAGAATGTGTATTAAAATAAATAGCTATATGTGAAATGACTATAAGATAGTTCTCTAAATATTTCAAGTGGTAGAAGGAGAAAAAGGCCTATATATTAAGATACAGTATTTGATCTCAGGCACAGTATAATCTCCTAAAGATGTTAACAATAATTGGATCAGTGGGATCTTATGGGCTCCTCTCATTCACGTATAATTATATACCTTATTATACACCCAAATGGGCGGAGTCCCCAAAATCCTCATAAAGTGTCATATACCCTGGTCTTTTGACCTCACAGTTAGAATCATTGGCCACAAGGGGCAATTCTGTATCTATGGCAGATTTATAAGTGCTAGAAACCACTTATTAGGTCTTATGTCGATAGATACTCAAATGATAATTTAAATATTTATATTTGTTAGAGCCTTAGTCCACCTATAGAGCTAAAATACCTCCTATCATATAAGTTCAATGGCATAAATTGGGCTTTTCCCCATGTGTATGTTATTTCTATTTCTGTACCATTGGGATGGAGGATAATGGGTAGTTCCCAAGTCTCAGGTTAGGCTAGTACACTGAGGCAGAGAAGTGTTGAAATAAAATAAGAATAAGTACACTCCTTATGAATGGAGTTGATTGGTATAAAGAAATGGAATATATATTGTGCGAATTCTCTATTTGGTAACCAAATTCAAGAGTCTAGGGCCAATATTTACTAAAAAATCGAGTTTGTCCGATTTGTGTTTTTTTTTTTCTAAGTCCCAACACGGGAATTCACTAAGCACCAATCTCGGCAGTGTTTGGACTATTCGTAATGGTTTGATTTTCAAAGTTCAGAAATACGAATGAATAGACCATCGGTCAAACGCGGCTATTATTTCATACAACACGGGTATTCACTATTCATTCGTATTTGGGTGTTAGTCTCTGAGTGCTCAAATACGGTCGTATTTTTTTGCGATTAGTTAAAAAAAGCGGCAAAAAAATAGACCTGCTTTTTTCAGCCGTGTTTACATGTGTTGCAACTCAAGAATCAATCACACCTGACTACGGATGCCTATAAAAGGATGTTAGGCCCAATTCAATCCAACTCCACTCAGAAATGGCATCAGGACTGTGGACCAGTGATATTTTGTGTGCTGTGGGATTCCTCAGACTCAGACATCAGCCTGTAAGTAACCAGGGCCAACAAACTGAACATGGTCAGCAGGTTGTACAGGTTCCGCGGAGGCTGCGCAGGCCTCGTTTTTTTAGGGGGCGTTTAAACTTGAACGCATTGTCCGATGATATGGTCATTGTTAGGGTCTCCTGCTCTGTGCTGCCACGTCGTCATGGCAACCGGGAGACAAGTGCTAGCGGAGTAACCTGAGCGTAGCTGATACTCCAGTTCGGGTCTTTTGCTGTGCAGTGGTTACAGGCTCTGTGCACGGCAGGGGATCCGGTGCTGGTTTTTGTGCTCACAGTCTGTGAGGTCTGAGTGGGGCGTGGACAGCACCTGCTATATAAACCCTCTTCTCAGGTTAGGCAGATGCTGCTGAATCTTTGTTGGTTAGTCAGTTCCTGAAAGCTAGCTAGTATTGTGTAAACTTTGTATTTGTTTGTTGCTTACTGCAAATAGGCCTTGGGATTTGGTATTACACTCTGCCAATCCAGACCTAGCAGTAAGACTGGAGTCAGTCGTTTAACCTGCTGGGGTTCTTTTGCTACTCTGTGAACCTAGCAAGTTTGCGGCTGTATTCTCAGACTTGCCTGCCAAAATCCTTTCTCACTGTGCAAGGTGTTCAGGTGTCAGTTTAGTGGCAGTAAGCTGAACCAGTGCACTGCAAGTGAGGACTAGGATTGTGGAGACTCTCCTTGTGTCTATTATTCCATCTCTGACCAAGGAGTTTACTGCCACACCCGTTGGTAACCCTTTAGGGTTTTGCTGTTGCCCTTAGCAACAGCATTTCGGGTTCTCTACGTATTAAATCACTACATCTCGCTTCTTTCCATCTGAGCATTCCTAATACTAGGGATACCCCCAGTTTCTTAGCCTTTGGGCTTCTCTGTTCACTTTGTGTTTATTTTGTTACCCTATCACCTTCTGTGTATGTAATGTCATATTCCCCAGTCTGTCTGTGAGTTCATTTGTTTTGCATCCCTCACCGTTCAGACACCAGTACATTCCTGCTGGCACTGGTGTGCATAACATATTCAGCAGCCCAATACTCATGTTGAAATTTTGTGGGAATATGGAGCATACCCCTCAAAATACTTTGCAACAGGTGGTCGATCAGGTGCAGGTCCTGACTCGACAATTTAATGATTTGTCCATTAAAATGCACACCTCACAGGCCGCTGGCGGAGCTCCCGCAGCAGCAGTAAATTCAGGGGTTAAAGAGCCGAAAGTAAATCTCCCGTATCGTTTTTCTGGAGATCGCTCGCAGTTCTTTTGTTTCAAGGAGAGCTGCAAGCTATATTTCCAGCTTAGGCCTCAGTCTTCTGGGTTGGAGATTCAGCGGGTGGGCATAGTGATTTCCTTGCTACAAGGAGACCCACAGGTCTGGGCATATGGGTTGCAGCCTGACTGTCCGTCGCTTAAAAGTGTTGATGCTTTTTTTTACGGCACTGGGCATGTTGTATGATGACCCTGACAAGACGGCCTCAGCCGAGGCTCAGATTTCGATCCTTAAGCAAGGGCGAAGGCCAGTTGAGGTTTATTGTACGGAGTTTCGGAGGTTGGCCCATGATACCCAGTGGAATGACCCAGCCCTGAGACACCAGTACCGAAGAGGTCTTTCTAACCAGTTAAAAGACCAACTGGTACAATATCCCTTGCCTGATAGCTTGGATCAGCTCATGCAGTTATCCATTTGGGTGGATAGACGGCTGAGAGAGCGCAGGCTTGAAAGGGAGACCGAGGTTTCCTTCTTTCCCAAGGGAACCTCAGACTCTGAGGAATTTTCCGAGGAGCCTATGCAGATTGGTGCTACCCGCCTCTCCTCGCGTGAGAAGACGCGGAGGAGACAGCAGGGGTTATGTTTGTACTGTGGGAATAAAGGTCATGTGGTAGTATCATGCCCAGAAAAGCCGGAAAACTTCAGGGCCCGAGGGTGATGGGAAATATCCTGTCAGGCCAGAAGTCAGAATTTCCCAAGAAGACTTTTATCATTCCGGTGACCTTGAATATCCTCAGTCAAACTGTCAAGACTGAGGCCTTTGTGGACAGTGGGGCCGACGGGGTTTTTATGGACCGCCAATTCGCCCTGAAACACTCTGTTCCCTTAGTACCCTTGGCATCGGAAATTGAGATTTGTGGGTTAAACGGGGAACCATTATCCCAGGGTAAAATTACCTCTTGCACTAGCCAGATTTCCTTGTTTATTGGAGCCACACACTCTGAAAAATTGTCCTTTTATGTGACTGTCTGTACTTTTGCCCCATTGGTGTTGGGGTTACCCTGGTTAAGGGCCCACAATCCTCAATTTGACTGGGTCTCTGGGGAGATTCTTAGTTGGGGTACTGATTGTTTCAGGAGTTGCTTGAGCCTTCCAGTCAGGCTTTCGCAGCTAAGTTTGCCAGGATTGCCAGGATGTTATGCAGATTTTGCGGACGTGTTCTCCAAAAGAGTTGCAGAGGTACTACCTCCCCATCGCCCCTATAATTGTGCCATTGATTTGTTGCCGAATGCTAAGCTTCCCAAGAGCAGGTTGTACTCCCTGTCACGTCCTGAGACTCAGGCTATGGCAGAGTACATTCAGGAGAACTTGGCTAAGGGATTTATCAGACCTTCACAGTCTCCAGTTGGGTCGGGGTTCTTCTTCGTGGGTAAAAAGGACGGTTCGTTGCGACCCTGCATCGACTTCAGGGAATTGAACCGTATCACGATTAAAAACTCATACCCACTGCCTCTCATTTCGGTCTTGTTTGACCAGCTTCGTACTGCCACCATTTTTTCTAAGATTGACCTACGCGGTGCGTACAATCTAATCCGAATAAGAGAGGGGGATGAATGGAAGACTGCCTTTAATACCCACTCAGGGCATTATAAATATTTGGTGATGCCTTTTGGGCTCTGTAATGCCCCGGCAGTCTTCCAGGACTTCATGAACGATGTGCTCAGGGAATATTTGGATAGATTCTTAGTTGTATACTTAAATGACATCCTAATCTTCTCCCATTCCCTGGAGGAACATCGGAAGCATGTACGCTTAGTCCTCCAGAAACTCAGAGACCACCGGCTTGGGGCGAAGCTGGAGAAGTGCGAATTTGAAGTTCAGCAAATCGCATTTCTAGGATATATTATCTCCCCAGAAGGTTTTCAAATGGAGGGTTCCAAGGTACAGGCAGTCCTGGATTGGGTGCAGCCCACAAGTTTGAAGGCGCTTCAGCGTTTTCTGGGATTTGCAAATTTTTATAGACGATTTATCGCTGGATTTTCGTCTATAGTGGCGCCCTTGGTGGCACTCACTAAGAAAGGGGCGGATGTTGCTCACTGGTCTTGTGAGGCCAAAGCGGCTTTTGCCCGTCTCAAAAGGGCATTTGTCTCGGCCAAGGTGCTGCGACACCCAGATCCAGAGCGTTCTTTTGTGGTGGAGGTGGATGCCTCTGAGATGTGTATTGGGGCAGTGCTCTCTCAGATGGGGGTGTCTGATAATCGCCTTCATCCCTGTGCTTACTTTTCGCGTAAATTTTCGCCTGCTGAGTTGAATTATGACGTGGGTAACCGGGAATTGTTGGCTATTAAGGATGCACTCGAGGAGTGGAGACACTGGCTTGAGGGGGCTAAGTTTGTGGTCTCAATTCTCACCGACCATAAGAATTTGGCATATTTAGAGTCAGCGAAGCACCTCAATGCCAGGCAGGCACGATGGGCTTTGTTTTTTGCTCGCTTTAATTTTTTGATAACATATCGCCCTGGGTCAAAAAACATCAAGGCTGATGCGCTCTCGCTGAGTTTTGCTCCAATCCAGGAGACCACCGAGGAGCCATTGCCCATTGTATCCCCATCATGTATTAAAGTGGGCATTACCCAGGACCTCTTGTCATTAGTCCTTAGAACACAGGAGCAGGCTCCTCCAGACCTTCCGGTAGGTCTTTTGTTTGTGCCTCCTAGGTTAAGACAGCGAATGTTCCTGGAATTCCATGCCAAGAAGTCGGCAGGTCGGATGTGGATCAGTGGGTTCGGGCATGTGACATCTGTGCCAGAAATAAGACTCCTGTTGGCCCATTACATACACTCTCTATTCCATCTAAGCCATGGACCCACATTTCAATGGATTTTGTGGTGGACTTGCCCAAATCCTCGGGGATGACAGCCATCTGGGTTGTCGTTGACAGGTTTTCGAAGATGGCGCACTTCGTTCCATTGGTTGGACTGCCATCGGCCAGACGCCTGTCTGAATTATTTATGCTGCATGTTGTGCGCCTCCACGAGTTGCCACTTGATGTGGTCTCTGACCGCGGATCCCAGTTTGTGGCCAAATTCTGGAGGGCATTTTGTTCCGATCTCCAGATTTCTGTCAGCTTGTCGTCAGGCTACCATCCGCAGTCTAATGGGCAGACTGAAAGGGTGAACCAGTCCTTGGAGCAGTTCCTCAGGTTTTATGTCTCCAAGTGTCAGACTGACTGGGTTGCTCATCTGTCCATGGCGGAGTTTGTCTATAACAACGCGGCTCACTCTGCTACAGGGATCTCTCCCTTCCTTTGTGTGTATGGGCATCATCCTAAGGCCAATTCTTTTGACCCCCTGGACTCCACGCCTGGTGGTTCCTCTGTGGTTTCGGTCCTTAGAGGTATTTGGAGGAAAGTGAAGAAAGCCCTTGTGTCTGTGTCATTAGTGACCAAAAGGGTTTTTGATAAGTGGAAAAGACCCTGCAGCTTCAAATTAGGAGACTTCGTCTGGTTGTCTACCAAGAATTTGAAGTTGAGACAGCCATCTCATAAGTTAGGCCCCCGGTTCATCGGTCCTTATAAGATCACTAGGGTTATCAATCCGGTGGCATTTCAGTTAGATCTACCCCATTCTTTGGGTATCAATAAAACATTTCATTGTTCCCTTTTAAAACGGGCGATTAGTAATCCTTCTTCCAGTGGAAGACCTTCCCCTCTTCTGATACGTGGCCAGAGGGAGTTTGTTGTTGAAAGGATTCTTGACTCCAAGATGGTTCGGGTCGGCTGTCATTTTTGGTGCACTGGAAGGGGTATGGCCCGGAGGAGCGGTCGTGGGTGCGCAGTTGTGATCTTCATGCCCCCAGACTGTTACGCTCTTTCTTCTCGCAGTTCCCCGATATATCCGGTGGTAGGGGTTCTTTGACCCCTCGTCAGAGGGGGGGTACTGTTAGGGTCTCCTGCTCTGTGCTGCCACGTCGTCATGGCAACCGGGAGACAAGTGCTAGCAGAGTAACCTGAGCATAGCTGATACTCTGGTTCGGGTCTTTTGCTGTGCAGTGGTTACAGGTTCTGTGCACGGCAGGGGATCCGGTGCTGGTTTTTGTGCTCACAGTCTGTGAGGTCTGAGTGGGGCGTGGACAGCACCTGCTATATAAACCCTCTTCTCAGGTTAGGCAGATGCTGCTGAATCTTTGTTGGTTAGTCAGTTCCTGAAAGCTAGCTAGTACTGTGTAAACTTTGTATTTGTTTGTTGCTTACTGCAAATAGGCCTTGGGATTTGGTATTACACTCTGCCAATCCAGACCTAGCAGTAAGTCTGGAGTCAGTTGTTTAACCTGCTGGGGTTCTTTTGCTACTCTGTGAACCTAGCAAGTTTGCGGCTATATTCTCAGACTTGCCTGCCAAAATCCTTTCTCACTGTGCAAGGTGTTCAGGTGTCAGTTTAGTGGCAGTAAGCTGAACCAGTGCACTGCAAGTGAGGACTAGGATTGTGGAGACTCTCCTTGTGTCTATTATTCCATCTCTGACCAAGGAGTTTACTGCCACACCCGTTGGTAACCCTTTAGGGTTTTGCTGTTGCCCTTAGCAACAGCATTTCGGGTTCTCTACGTATTAAATCACTACATCTCGCTTCTTTCCATCTGAGCATTCCTAATACTAGGGATACCCCCAGTTTCTTAGCCTTTGGGCTTCTCTGTTCACTTTGTGTTTATTTTGTTACCCTATCACCTTCTGTGTATGTAATGTCATATTCCCCAGTCTGTCTGTGAGTTCATTTGTTTTGCATCCCTCACCGTTCAGACACCAGTACTTTCCTGCTGGCACTGGTGTGCATAACAGTCATACAGATGTTCTGTCTAAATTGTAATAACATTTTCCGTCTGTATGACCTTGTCAAACTGGGCCTAGACCCTGAGACAGCACGCTCTCGCTCTGTCTCAGGCCTTTACAAACTCCTGGCTGTGTTGCACTTTATGGCTACTGGCAGCTTTCAGGCTGTGTCTGGGGATGTCATAGGAATCTCACAGCCCTCATTTTCGAGAATATTAACACAGATGATGTATACCTAACTACCTCTTTTTTTTTAAAAATTTCTCGGTGGCCAGTTCTGTCCTAAAATCTCATGTTTATTGTTCTTTCAAATATACACACAGGTGTTGGCTGTTTTGCAGCCCCACATCGATGCCTCAATCTGCTTCCCTACCCAGGAGTCTCAGTGGCATGTCGTCAGGGTAGATTTCTATGAGCTAGCTTGCATGCCCAATGTGCTTCGAGCCATAGATTGCACACACATTCAGCTGAGACCACCTAGGGGCAGGCAGCACATCTATACTAATCGACATCTAGAGCACTTCACAAATGTGCAGGGGGTTTGTGATGCAAATCTTAAAATAATGAGTGTTGTTGCTGGTTACCCTGGGGGCAGCCATGACTCCTTCATCCTCAGTCAGTCATCCCTCTTTGATAAGTTTGAGGACGGACAAAGGCTAGATGGATGGCTGCTGGGTATGTAATTTGATATGTATAGGGCTGTGTATACTTTGTCCAAATACAGGGGCATATGTATTAACCTGTAGAAGGCATAAGGAAGTGTGAAACCAGTGATATGTGCAAGGTGATAAAGGCACCAGCCAATCAGCTCCTATATGTAAATGAACATTCAGGATCAGATTGTCAGCTGCCTTTATTACCTTGCACACATCACTGGTTTAACACTTCCTTATGCCTTCTACAGGTTAATACATCTGCCCCACAGTGTTTTACTTATGTGTTGCTGTATCTTAACATTAATCACGTTACTATATCTGTCTTTTAGGTGATGGAGGATATGGCTGTTTCTCTTGGCTTCTAACTCCATTGTCCCGACCTGATACCCCTGCTGAACACAATTACAATCATGCACATAAGTCCACGCGGAATGTGATAGAAAGATGTTTTGGTGTGCTGAAATCTATGTTTTGGTGTCTGGATAAGTCTGGTGGCCTTTTGTTGTATAGTCCCTCGAAGGTGACTCAAATTGTGTTCTGCTGCTGCTTTCTTCATAACATGTGTTTGCAACAACATCTGCCACATGTTGAGGAGGAGGAGGAGTATGAAGAAAGCAGCCAGCAAGCAGAGGAATTAGAGACATCTGGTGATACTTGGAGTACAGATGTAGGGAGGCAGGTTAGGCAAGATCTCATCACTCGCTATTTCTAATGTAAGTTTGGTTTGCTTATTTCATTTGTTGTGTAATCATAAATAGATGTTGGGCCATTTCTTTTTTAACACCATTACTCAGAATGTGTCTGTCTCCTTGAGACATACAAACATACCCTCGCTTTATACAAAACAAATGTCGCATGTGTATTGTGTTTATTTTAAAACTCAAAACAACAGATTATGAGTGGCATGCATTAAGTCTGGATAAGTGTTCGTAAACTTGCACTGCTAATTTATTACAAGCACACATAATCCATTTAGTCTTTTACTTTATGATTTTGTGTTACGTCCTAATGCACAGGTTTTCTAACTCGGCCCCCAGGACCCCACACAGTGCATGTTTTGCACGTAACCCAGTAGAAGCACAGGTGTATGAATTACTCACAGATACTTTTTAAAAGGTGCACAGGTGGAGCTAATTATGTCACATGTGAATCTGTGATTAGACCTGCAAAACATGCACTGTGTGGGTTCCTGAGGGCCGAGTTTGAGAACCGGTCTTCTAAATAAACACTCCTCAACATATAATATGTTAGCCTTGAGGAATACATGTGTCCCTATGTGTGATGCTCCATCGTATTTAAGGGCAACAAACTTACTATCTTAAAAACTGATTTATTTCGTAATGTTTGCTGCAGTAAACTTTCTGATTTGTCAGTAAATACACAGTTTGCCACATATATACATTATTATACACATTATTAGTTTTTTGGTTAAAAATTACATATTTTTTGGTTTTTGCATCATGTGTAACAACATTATTACTCATTTTTAACACACACAAACATGGCCCAACAATAATGACATTCAATTTGGCTCTGAAATATCTGAATTAATTGACAACATATTAAAAGCTTTTTAGGCAACTAAATTGTGTTAATCTTGTAATGTTGTACAGAGCAGAAATGTAAAAGAGTTAACAATCACATTGTAATTTGTATTGGCTGCAGGATAGGAGAATGATTGGAATCTAGAAAGAGTAATGATTAGAAAAAAATCAAGTGGTCTGGTTACTTCCTGCTAACATGTATGTGCAGCTCTAACAACATTGCCCTCCTCCAAAAAAAATCAAAGATGTTAAACAATAAATGTGCGTACACATTTCATGTTGTTGTTTGTACCACTTATAATGATGTTGTATAAATTGTCAAGGAGCTAAGTGTTATATATATTTTGGCAAACATACAATTACTATTTTGATTAACTTATCTGAAATGTATAAATTAATTTTTTGTTATTTTTTTTGGGTGCCTGCTTGTCCTGCCCTTTGCCTTTAGCAATGTCATGTTGTCATGCTCTGGTGGAGCGTCTTTGTTGGTGATGAGACTGGCGTGATATTTGGAGTAGTCGTACCAGAACTGCTGCTTATTTGCTGTTGGTGCATGGAGCTGAGTGTTTCATTCAGGTTAGTGAGGGTGGCATTGAGTTCATGTGTAGCAGCATTTTGATTGTCTACAATTTGGAATAAACTTTCATTTATCTTTTGATTGTTTTGAAAAACGTTCATATAACTTTGCTGTTGTCTGAGCTGTTCTTCCATTAGTCTGTGCTGTTCTTCCATTATGCCATGTAAGTTGGCCATGACCTGTGTAATTTCTGTACGCATGAGTTCCATGGTATTGCCAATTCTCGAGGTTTGTTCATTTTGTCTACTCATATTTATGGTTATTCTTCTGAGGTGACATGGTAGGCTTGCAAACATTTGTGTCTGCCTACGCAGGCAATCTTCATTAGTGGCCTGCTGTCTAGCCCAAATGGTCCAAAATACCTGATATGGGCCTTGTGTTACTGGTGTTGTTGGACTGTGTTGTGGTGGTGGTGTGCTTTGCTGTGGTGGTGTACTCACAGGTGCTGGGGGGCTGATTCCTTGGATTAATGGCTGCATTTCTAAGATTATTGTCTCCTCCATGTCACTGTGTTGCTGTTGTTGCGGAGGGATGCTGTTTCCAGGACTAGAAGCTGAAATGTTGTAAAAATATCCGTTAGCTATCCATATGTTTGATAAATGAAAACAAATCACTACACATGGAACACATGTCATTCACTGTTGCTTTCAGATATTCTGCCTAGCAACATCATCACTGTGAACGGAAATACATACATATCCCTGTTTGTGGCAAATGTGTCTGGTTACTTCATTGTGAAAGCAAACACTTCCGTTTTATTGTAGATCAGACATACTCCAACATAAAAACACATTGTAATCCATAATGTGTTACCTTATAGCTTTTCTAAAACAAACATAGTAATGTTTTTATATGTATTTGGCAATGTGAGATCAAACACACATGTGCAAAATTGTTAAACCACCAAACTATTCTCCAAAAATAAACATGAGTTTCTGTTGCAGCTTCTTACACACAATGTGCTACTGTATGGCTCAAGTGGACATACATATCTTTACTGGATGTGGACAAGGCCATTTTGCTTGTATTCCATTTCATGTTTTACTTACTTTGGTAAGTATATAACATTTTGATGTGCTTGACTTAATGCGGTTAAGAAAAAGTTTGATTACGGTCTGAAATTGTTTACATTTATTTCAGTTTGATACTCACAATCAAGATGAGGTGAGTGTGGTTGACGTCTTGGAGGTGTGTCCAAAATTTGGAGTGGGGGGACCAAACATACTGTGGATATTCTTCGTGGCGGGGTAGCCTGCTGTGGTTGGCCCTGGACATCAGACCTTGCTTTCTTTGCTGCCACAGGTTTTTTGTGGTGGTGTCTTACAGAAGTCCCACTTCTGCTGCTCAAGACTTCTTTTGATGGACCTATTATTGAAAGTGAAATTTTGTTATGGCCATTCCTTTACAAACATACCCTATACTACAATGGACACTTTACCTGCTTCCGCAGCGTCATCATCATCAGATGTAATGGGAGTTACTGTAGGACGAGTAGTACAGTTTTTTTCTAACACTGTAAAAATATTATAAAAAAACATGGATTCATGCTATTGTTGATACATCCACCCATTATGTTTATAAACATTTATTCTTAAATAAATGCTTGCTTTATTTTTAACAAAAACATAAGGACCGGAAACCAAAAAACAACTACATAAAACAAGAAACATTGTCCAATAGCCATATGCACTATGGAAAGTGCAACACAGGAAAACATGTACAGGACACTGGCATAGGACACAAGTAAAAATACATTAATTAACAATCAAAAACACACACATCTACATTTTGTAATGAAAGAAAAAATATTACAAATGCAATATATAAATTGCTCTGTGATGTGGCACTCCAAACACACATTACCACTATATGAGCCAAACAAAAAGAAAACACAAATTTAAAAATTACACTGCAGTGTTGTGTCAGGGTACAAATACAAACTCAAAATGAACAAACACATTGTGGATTTATCAAACAATATATTACATTCAGTAATAATGACATTACACATGTAAGTGGTTCCCAAACCACTTTCCACTACTCCAGCCTCTAACATGACAACCACTGTTTTGGAAACATTGCACATGGATAAACTAAATATAAAACATAGTCCAAATTCAATAATGAAAAATGTCCAAAAGGAAAACATTATTGCTGGACAATTCAATGACACACCAAGTCCAAACTACACATGGAAAATATACTGAAAAAAAAAAACATGACATACAATAAAGTAAGATGTTACATTGGCTTTTGTATAAAACATTACCAAAAACAAGGTATTTGCTGACACACACTTGAAGATGGGAGTAATATGCAACATCACATGACACACATTTGAACAAAAAAAAAATCATAGAATGTTAATGCAAATACACATGCTCACCATTCTTCCTGGGCCTATCTGAATCCCGGACATGGGTTGCAGAGACTACTTCAGGAGGTATTACACTCCGCATGGGCTCCTCATACTCCAGATATCTTGCAATATAGGGCTGGCCACCACCGGTTTTTCGAGCCGACTTGGCCTCCTTGGCCATTTTGGACTTGACACGTCGCTTTATGTCATAGTACCGTTTGCGGCACGTGTCCTCCGTCCGCTTGACCACCCCCTCACTATTGACAGCAGCAACAACTTTCGCCCACAACACCATCTTCTTCCGTGTTGGCACCTTGGCGGACTCAGGCCCAAATAGCTGCCGCTCATACTTCACCAGCTCCCGCACCAATGCCACATTTTCAGCATAACTAAACTTGACATTCCGCCCAGTCTTAGTAGTGGTGCGTGGCTGCGGAGCACTCTGTCACTATCACTGTCACTTGAGGCTGCTGCAGCAACCTCACCTACCTCCTCCACCTCACTAACCTCACTCACACTCACCTCCTCCACCTGACCGACCTCCTCCCCCTCACTCACACCCTCCACCCCACCCACCTGTGAGTTTCACATAATTGTGTGTCTAAACAATTAACACTGAAAAATCAAAAGACAAACAACACGCTCCTCCACTACCACTGCACAAATCACACACACACACACACACACACACACACACACACACACACACACACACACACACAACGTGACAAGGGACTATAAATTAAAAAAAAAACTTGGACCAAAAATGAGACAAAACCACAAAAAACAAGACTACAAGAATGACAAGACTACTTTCAAACACAATACTACACTCAGAAATCGCCCACAACACTCCTCACCAAACCAACTACTCACCAACCTCAACAGCACAACCTCCCTCCTCACCACTAACTAAACCCATGAGGTGCGGACGGTTTGGGGCGTATTTATATGGTTGCGCACAGACACTCCTACCATCTGAAACACAACCAATCACGAACGGGGATGAAAAACTAAACTAAAAGTGAAAATGCGGCCGCGGAAAAAAAAAAAACCCTGCCGCGTTTAACTTAGAAAAAACCCCAGCAAAAACAACAAAAACACGTACGCAAACGACAATGACGGCCGTAAATGTGCCAAAAAATACCGACTGGCATCGACATCGGAAAACACGAAAATCATAAAGTTGACTGCTTCGTAACTTGGCGTATATAGTTTCAAAAAGTTGCATGAAAATGCACCCGATGCAAGACGAGCTTAAACACTACACAAACCAACACAAACACGAATATTAGTAAATATTGCCCTAGGAGGGTATTGACACTTATATTTCCATTGTGACCAGACTGCATTAATACCAAGAATTATGGGAAATGCATATATAATTCCTGTATGTTCAACACTTTCTATTCCTACCACTGTGGGGCAGATATGCACCAGATATGCCTAAGCTGTGGGTCTAGGTATATTTACACATGATCCATGATAAAGTATTTAGTACAATTATAACATAGAATAAGTAATTTTCACATATGCTATGAAAACCTAACGTGGCGTTTCGCTAGTTAGCTTCATCAGAGGCAAGCCGATTGCCTTCCGGATCTGCCTTTTAAACCTCCTGTCATTGCTTGGCAGCCAATCATATCCGTTTCTGACGAAGCTAACTAGCGAAACGCCGCGTTAGGTTTTAATAGCATGTGTGAAAATGACTTATTCTATGTTATAATTGTACATGGATCATGGATTTATCATGGATCATGTGTAAATATACCTAGACCCACATCTTAGGCAAATCTGGTTCATATCTGCCCCACAGTGGTAGGAATAGAAAGTGTTGAACATATAGGAATTATATATGCATTTCCCATAATTCTTGGTATTAATGCAGTCTGGTCACAATGGAAATATAAGTGTCAATACCCTCCTAGACTCTTGAATTTGGTTACCAAATAGAGAATTCGCACAATATATATTCCATTTCTTTATACCAATCAACTCCATTCATAAGGAGTGTACTTATGTTTATTTTATTTCAACACTTCTCTCCCTCAGTGTACTAGCCTAACCTGAGACTTGGGAACTACCCATTATCCTTCATCCCAATGGTACAAAAATAGATATAACATACACATGGGGAAAAGCCCAATTTATGCCATTGAACTTATATGATAGGAGGGATTTTAGCTCTATAGGTGGACTAAGGCTCAAACAAATATACATATTTAAATTATCATTTGAGTATCTATCCACATAAGACCTAGTAAGTGGGTTCTAGCACTTATTAATCTGCCATAGATACAGAATTGCCCCTTGTGGCCAATGATTCTAACTGTGAAGTCAAAAGACCAGGGTATATGACACTTTATGAGGATTTTGGGGACTCCGCCCATTTGGGTGTATAATAAGGTATGCAATTATACGTGAACGAGAGGAGCCCATAAGATCCCACTGATCCAATTATTGTTAACATCTTTAGGAGATTATACTGTGCCTGAGATCAAATACTGTATCTTAATATATAGGCCTTTTTCTCCTTCTACTTTTTGAAATATTTAGAGAAATATATTATAGTCATTTCACATATAGCTATTTATTTTAATACACATTCTCATTCTTTTTGTTCACACTTCTAATATTTTTAAACTCAATTTTCGCTTTTTATGAATATTTTTTATTCAGTATACTAATAAAAGTTATATTTTAGCTATTGTATAATTCTTTGTGCACCACATTGAGGACACTATCTTCCTTCTCTTGAACTTTGTGACTCTGTATGGTTAGCTCTGCTCTCTTTGTTATTATTGTGTGTTGGTTCGTTACCTCACCGCTTTATGGGGGTCATTCCAGCTCCACCATTGTGTGAGTGACAGCAATCTCTCTCTGTGAGAGTGCTGAATCTGCATTTACCCACACGCTGTGATGGCATACCATATCTGTATTGCGCAAGGAGCACGTCCATTAAGGCATCAGCCTTAATGATTAGAATTTCATTGCTTTTTGGAGTTTGAGTGGAAGAGTTACATCAGGTTTCTGAAATGCCAGATCATGTGTAAGAAGCCGTAATGGTACATGTGAAACCATAAGGTTTTTTGTCTATGAAATATATATAATATATAATATTATTTATGAAGAACATTTTAGGATGCAGAGCATATTTGTTTATTTACTAACTGTTTATTATATAGCGCAATATACTCCGTTGCGCTTTACAATTAGAAATTATTGTTCATAAGTATTCCTATGAATAACTGCATGCTACACTAGTATTTTATGACGGTCTGGCAGCTAATGTCACCCCGATTTGCATTTGGGAGTATAATATGTCATCATAACTTAAAATCCCTAAATCTGCAAAGATAGCAACAGTGGCTTTCCTCCTATTTTCTACATAGGCTATGCTGACAGGACATTCCCCTCAACTCATGACCACAAACTAGTACAGCAACTGCATGATTGTATATTGGTTAACAATGCTAGCTAACAGCTCTGGGGTCATGGATTACATTATGACCAGGGCACTAGGCTTTGTACTGTATGTCATCCCCATGTTCTTGTGGATTTCTTCTGCTGGCCACTTAGCTTCAGTCAAAAAACATATACTGTATGTAGGTAATTTGGTTTCAGCAAAAATGGAGCATAATATGTATATTAACCAAGATAACCAAGATGGCTGCATCACCTTTTGCATGCTCCTGATCATCTCCATAAAACAGCTGAAATTCACCACAACTGACCTATAAATCATAGTAAATATCCAAGGACTTACCTTTAACTTGTTCTACTCTACGCGGACATCTGATCAAAACCAACGGATTACATTCCAGCGCTGAGATACACACTAGATTGAAACCTCTGCAACTCTCCACTGAGAAGTCCTTTAATTTGGAATCTACTGTGCTCTGCATTGGACATCCCAGACAAGGTACTGTGGACTACAACCTATATTTGGCTCCATCCAGCCCCTCACTTAGACATCATTCACCTCTGTTCTTTGAGCAAAAAATAACTGACTTCTTGCATTAATCAACTAATATACAGCATATTCAGGCTCTGAATCACTGAAGGGTCACTTCTCACTTCAATTTGCAAGAGCCATTCCACAGGACACATGTTATCACTACCCCCACAAGAAATCTACTTCAAAGGCCTCTCACACTGAGATCTTTCACACCTACACAACAGGAATTGGATTCTAACACCTCCCCACAAGGCTGCTTTTGACTAAATCAGCAGCAGAAAAAGCAGTTATTTTATTTACAGTATCACTTGTTTCAAATATACCCATTGTATTAAGGAGCAGCAATAGGTTACAGCAACTACGATTATAGCGATTACAATCTAAGATGGCGCCGCAGATGGCTGCCTCGGAGCTACACAGCTCAGCCAAAATACCTGTTTCCCCTTGTTTTCCCATGCCCTTGTCTACTCCACCGGTGACCAAATACAGCAGGGAAGCTCTCCTAAGTTGGAGCGCTCCCGAGGTGCTTACCACACGTTCGGGCCCGTCGGCGGGTGGATCAGTGGCCCTTGCAGCCCTCGCTGCCCTTGCTGCCCTGTGTGGCAAGGATGCAGACGTTGTGGACACCGAAGTGGATGACCGAGCGGCCGCGCCCCCCCCCCCCCCCCGCGCAGCCCGGGTGGCGACTGGCGGATGGATCACCGGCCCCGGAAAGAGTATGACAGAGGCCCTCATGTCGGTAGAAGGACCTGGGCTCAGAGGAGAGGCTGTCGCGCAGGCGACCTAGTGAGGTGGCGGCGGCGAGGCTACCAGATCCTGCTTTCGAATGTGTGTTCACTGGCAAACAAGTTCTTCTGGGCAGCGCAGGGTCAGGAATTACAGGGTCATCCGTCCTCTGCTTTACGGAGACGTGGCTGGATGACCATATTGCGGACAACCCAATGTCTCTGCCGGGCTTCAGTCTCTTCAGGGCCGATCGCTCCAAGGTTCTCTGAGGAAAAACGAAGGGTGGTGGCATCTGCTTCTACATCAACGATGGATGGTGCACCAATGTCACTATCATAGGCAAATCATGTAGCCCTCACCTGGAGATGCTGAGTATCAACTGCAACCCCTTCTATTCCCCCCGGGAATTTGCCTCAATTGTCCTTGTGGGAGTGTACACCCCCCCCTCGCCTGCGCAAACGAAGCCCTGCACCACCTGGCCGTATGCATATCAGACATAGAACAAAAACACCCAGACTCTCTGCTTATAGTACTGGGCGACTTCAACAGAACTAACCTGAGCAAGGAGCTACCTAAGTACAAACAACAAGTCACGTGTCCCACTAGAGAAGGGCGCACCCTTGATCACTGCTACACTACCCTCAAGTCTGCCTTCCGGTCTATCCTGCGTGCTGCACTCGGCCTATCTGACCACTGCCTCGTCCACCTGCTCCATACCTATAGACAGAAGCTGAGAGCGGTTAAGCCTGTCGTTAAGACTGTTAAGAAATGGACCAATGAGGCCAATATGAGGCTCCAGGCCTGCTTTGACTGCACGGAATGGGGGGTCTTCGAAGCCTCGGCAACCGACCTGAATGACCCGACAGACACTGTCACATCCTACATCAGCTACTGTGAGGAAATGTGTGTACCTACTAATACTTACCGCATTTACAACAACAACAAGCCCTGGTTCAATGCCCAGCTCAGGCAACTCCGTCGAGCCAAAGAGGAGGCCTATAGCAACGGTGACAGAGCACTATACAACCGTACTAGGAACTCTCTGACTAAAGTAATCAGGCTTACAAAAAAGCGGTTCTTGGACAAGCTGACAAACGATCTCTCCACCAATGACCCCGTATCTGTATGGAAAGGAATGCAATCCATAATCAACTATAGGAAAACATCGAAGTCCACCACCATGCACCAAGACCTAGCAGACTAACTGAACCACTTTTATTGCAGGTTCGCAAAAGAAGTCCCCTGCAACCCAAACAATCACCTCTATGATGCCCCGAACACCGACGGCCAACCCCAGACACTGCAAGTCGCCCAAGAAGAGGTGGAGTCATTGTTCAAAAGGGCCAAACCCAGGAAAGCTCCAGGTCCTGACGGAGTGTCATCATCTGCCCTAAGAGCATGTGCGGGTCAGCTCGCCCCCATATTCACCAAGATCTTCAACAAATCGCTGGAGCTACAGAAAGTCCCTTCCTGCCTCAAAAGGTCTACTATCGTCCCGGTCCCCAAGAAACCCGCTATCACGAACCTGAATGACTACAGGCCAATAGCACTGACGTCTGTGGTCATGAAAACGTTCGAGCATCTGGTTTTGAATCACCTAAAAACTGTGACTGGCCCCCAACTGGACCCCCTGCAGTTCGCCTATCGCTCGAATCGTTGTGTCGAGGATGCAGTCAACCTGGGCCTACACTACATTCTACAGCACCTAGACATTCCCGGTACCTACGCGAGGGTGCTGTTTGTCGATTTCAGCTCGGCCTTAAACACAATCGTCCCCAGCATCCTCCACCCCAAATTACTTCGCCTAGGGGTCCCAGAAGCTACCTGTTCCTGGATAGTAGACTTCCTGACAGATAGGACACAGGTGGTGAAAGTGGGGGAATTCACCTCTCAAGCACGGTCCATTAGTACAGGGGCCCCTCAGGGCTGTGTCCTCTCACCCCTGCTCTTCTCCCTGTACACAAATGACTGTACCTCAGAGGCGCAATCAGTAAGGATCCTCAAATTCGCCGATGACACCACCGTCATCAGCCTCATCAAGGATTGGGACGAATTGGCCTATAGACGAGAAGTAGATCTGCTGGCCCAGTGGTGCATCCACAACAACCTTGAGCTCAACCCCCTCAAAACTGTCGAGATGATAGTGGACTTCAGGAAGAAGTCATCTAGTGCACCTCCGCTAACGATTGCTGACAGTGTGGTATCGCTAGTGGACTCCTTCAAGTTTCTAGGGACCACAATCTCCCGGGACCTTAAATGGGGGTCCAATGCTGACGCCACTGTTGGGAAAGCACAGCAGAGGTTGTTCTTCCTCAGGCAACAAAGGAAGTTTGACATCCCACAGAAGCTTCTGCTCCTCTTCTACTCCGCGATTGTGGAGTCGGTACTGTGCTCCTCGATACTCGTATGGTACAGCTCCACCAGCGCGAGGGACAGATGCAGGCTCCAAAAGGTGGTCAGAACTGCAGAGAAGATCATCGGGGCCGACCTTCCCTCAGTCCAGGACCTGTACCTGTCCAGAGCTAAAAAGCGTGCAATGAAGATAGTAAAAGACCAGCTACACCCCGGCCACAGCATGTTTAACTTGCTTCCTTCAGGCAGGCGTTACAGGGCCGTCCCCGCCGGGTCCACCAAAAGCCTCAAAAGTTTCTTTCCCCAAGTGGTCCGCCTGCTGTACTCCTGAACATTGACTAACTAGATGTACATGTAACTAACTTGTGTCCCTACGGTATATACTTGCCCCCCTCCCCCCCACACACCTGCTTATCTGTTACCTACTTGGCTGTTGTATAGCAAACCAAAGACAAATTCCTAGTATACGCAAGTATACCTGGCCAATAAAGCTGATTCTGATTCTGATATGTGTATGTGGTTGTATGGTAGTAAATTTAGACTTTAAGCTCCTATGGGGCATGTAGTTGTGATTGATGGCATAGTACCTGCACAGTCCTGCATTAAATGATTGATGCTATACACATAAATTGTATTAATAATTATAATATTCTGGTGGATGACTTTCTCTGTAACTCTAGTTTCTATTACACATTTAATTTATACGTAATATATATATTGGATATCTTAACTACAGTAAAATAAATGACAGTAAATCTGACATCTCTGAAGTAGTAAAGAGAATAGCTCACATTGAGTTTAAATTCACTGAATTGTCCAATTAGCATAATAACCTGATTAAAGTTAATTTAGCCACAGGTTCTTAGTTTACAATTTTAAGAGATTACATTGTTGATGTATAGGCATGGTCATGCTTAAAAACATAACAGGGTTGAATTTATCATAAAACATAATATCTTAATCATTTTACTATGACTTGCTAATAGACAATTTACAGAGATATTCAAAGCCAAAGACGTTTCCCAAAGATATCTAAATCAGGCTTAATTTCTTCCATGTTAAATAGTAAATATGTTGGTTTTTGTTATATGCATGTGGCTTCACTAGAAGATAAAACCTCATCTACTGTATACCTAATTTTCTTCCTCTGGAAAGGCATATACTTAGGTATTCTAACCCAATGAAAATAGTAAAATGACTATCGGGTGTGTCACTGGGTCCCTCAAAATGCAAAATAGTGTTGTATGTGGATGAAGTTTTAATCTCCCTCACTGACCCCACTCGATCTCTGCAGCCAAGATAGATTTATACTCCCAATACTCGGGTTGTAAAATCAATACCAACGAAAAAGGTTTTTACATCCCTGCTTCAGCTAAACAAGCTCTTGAAGCTTGGTACCCCTTTACATGGCATGAACAGAAAATTAAATACCTGGGCATTTATTTAACCCACCGGCATTATCAATGACAGAATTTCAGGCCTACTATCTCTGCATTCTGGACCAAGTTAAATCAGAGCTTAATAGATGACCTGAGCACTTTATATCTTGGATTGGCAGAATAAACTCTTTAAAGATGAACATTCTTCTTCAGCTTTTATATTTATTCCAAACCCTACCGATATATATTTTTCTTGTTTTAAATTTTTTACAAATCCACTCTTCCCAGTTAATCTGGGCTCAAAAACATCCTCGGACTAAACTGAAATTGCTTCAGCGTACCTCCCGAGGAAATGAGAATGGAAATTCACAAGTTCTAGAAATACTATTATGCGGCGCAGCTTTCACACTGTGTGCAGTGGTTTGCTTCTGATGCAAGGGAGGTCTGGGTTGATGTTGAAGCTGAGGAGCTGGGTTTATTAACACTCTCCTTCATCTTGTGGCTTTCCATCCTATAGTTTCACTCTTATTAGCCATCTGGGATTTTACTAATAGGTGGTTTAAATTATCCACTGGCTCATCCCACTATTTCATAATCCTGGTTTCCCTCCTGGCATGTGTAAGTCATCTTTCAATTTCTGGAAAGCAGGGAATATTCTATATCTAAATGATATCACTGATGTTAATTTCCCTCAGTTTCAGACATTAAGGAAAAATCAGCAATCCTATCTAGAGATGTTTTCAGTTTTTTACAAATACTCCACTTTTAGTCCAAGATTAAATCCATATTGATAGGGAAGCCTTTATCTTCCTTTGAATCTATCTGTTGCAGACAATCCTCAACCAGAGAATGAATCTCCAAGATATATATGTTGCTCGATGAGGATGAGTCCCCTGCACAGGACTCCCATGAGGTGGCATGGGAAGCAGATTCTCAGTACTGGTCAAAAATCTGAGACAATGCTTCTTCTAGCTCCATCTGTACCAATGTAGAAAATATTTCTAAGCTTTTATACTGGTGGTACTATGTACCTTCTTATCTGAAGCCCATGTTTCCTGATACAGTACCTCAGATAGGTGTTGGAGAGGATGTTCAGAAGAAGGTACCTTCTTACACATACAGTATGGTGGACCTGTCCATGCAACACAGCAATATAGCAAGAAGTAATCACTCTTCTCTAGCACCTATTCAAGGTTCCCAACCCTTCCGAACCAAAATATTTCCTACTTCCTACAAAATATTTCCAACTTCCTCTTTACCTCCCCATCCTCTACAGACACCAATATAAACTGTTATGACATATCTCTGCAGCCATGACATGCCAAATAGCTATAGATTGTAAAAAGCTTACACCATTACATATGCAGTCAATCTTGTCATGGAGCCATTCAACTAAGTCATTTAATAAAAAACTAGAATGGATCATCCCCATTTCGCAGTTGAACCCTTGAACTAGTTTTGCTGTTGTTACTACTACCCATGGTCATCCCCCAACTGCTCTACACTTCTCTCTTTTCTGCTACTTGTTTTCCTATGATTTCTTCCACTTTCAGTTCTCTTCTCTTTTTGCCTTTGAGAAGGCTCATATACTGCTCAACTTCTTTCTCACAAAATTGGGTCCCATTCATGTAATTGTATGTTTATAGCAGATACAGTGCATCCGGAAAGTAATAATAGCGCTTCACTTTTTCCACATTTTCTTATGTTACAGTACAGCCTTATTCCAAAATGGAATACATTAATTTTTCCCTTAAAATTCTACACACAATACCTTATAATGATAACGTGAAAAGTTTTTTGTAATTTTTGCAAATTTATTAAAAATGAAAAACCGGATGCACTGTATATGCGTATAAGTCTACATTTTCTTGTTCAAATGTTTTTAGTATCTGTATGATGTGTCTTTTTATGATCTGTAAAATAAACAGTACTTTAAAAGAAAATAGTCAAATGATTTCCTTATTAAAATAGACCATTCAATTGAGCCTCTAACTCCCCTTTATAGTACCAGGCTTCATAGTTCTGTGTGATGGTCCAGTCTCTTACTTAATCCCAAATGACCTGTCAGAAGCCATGCTTATAAAACTGTGATAAGTCTATATATTTGTCTAATGCAATCATACCCATTTATTATAACTTGCCAACAATTCAGAAATCACTTTCAATGCCACCTGTGTGCACTGTTATTTCTAGTGTGAGGTCCCTCACAAATAACCTTTCACGTTGTATTAATATTTTCTCCAGCATTTTGTTATTACATTGATATCCTGGGCTCATGATTCAACACACATTAAATCTAGTTGAAAATTTTGTTTGGAAGGGAAGTTATGGGTTTTTACTTTATATGTGGAATCTTATATATGAACCTTCCTCACAAAAAAGTATTAGATACCTAAAAGTTTTTATTAGACTATATATAGTTTATTTTTACTCACAATCACTTTTTGTTTGATTGTGTTAATTGTTTACAGGTGATTGGGATGGCCATGGAGAGCATCTTTGCACCAAGTTATGCTAACCTGTATGTAGGAGACTTTTGGGCAAGTGGCCATTATATAGATTATGTATTTATTATTTGGGAAGGTGTGACAATCTTGCATATTCCTTTGTTTATCACCTCAACATGAATGAATATAATTTAAAATTTACACATCAATATCATAAAACTTCCATATTTTTCCTGGATCTTAACCTTAATATAAAGAATAATGGCATTGTTTTTTCCACCTAAAAGAAAAATGAAATTTCAATCCCAATTCGGTGAGATGGCTAGTAATTTTGTTGAAAGAAGTTATCCACCGACTCTTCTTAAGATTGCATGCACTGAAATACTCCATGTTCCATGGAAATGGACAATTTCTTAAGACAGAGGTTCCCAAATGCGTTATTTAAGGCATCCTAATGGTGAAGGTTTTAAAAACAAGCTTGGATACAGATAACTTTATTAATACCTCTATCAATTTGATGTATACACCTGTACTCAGCCATATATATTCTTATATCTTGGACCATTAGGGTGCCTTGAGGACCACATTGAGAATCTCTGTGTTAAGACCTTCTACTAAGAATGTGAATGTTTAAAATGTTTTTAACAAAGACCAAGAAAGGTCAGACTCAACTACTAATCTGTCATTTATATATAAATATAACAGTTCTCCTTATAAATTAAAAAAAATCATTAAGAAATGTGAATAACTTAAAAAATATTAACCCCAAAAATGTACCATTATCTTTAAGAAAAGTATCAATTTATATAATATAAAAACATAGAGCACACTAAATACATAAAAGAGTATCAGCTGGCTCCATAATACTCCAGTGGGATTTACAAGTGTGGGAGTACTTGTCTGTTGTGCTCACGTGTGAATAAAACTATGTCTGTCTCTCTTTTTATAACAAGATTCATAAAATTAAACAGTTTATAAACTGTAAAACTCAATACTGTATGAGAAAAATTTATCTGCTGCAATGCAATTGTAATCTGTCCTATGTAGGCAGAATTAATCTGACAGTTGAGGTTTTGGGAACACAGGATAAATATTCTCAATAAGGTAATGACACATACTGTATCTAAGCACTTTGCTACACATCATAATAGTAACCCACATGATTTTAGGATTACAGGTGTTGAATACATAAACTTTACTGCAAGAGGTGGAAATAGGTATAGAAAACATTGTAAAAGACAAGTATACTGTATACATGAATTCCACTGTTTTTTCCAGAAGGGTTAAATAAAACCTTAGATTTGAATTTGTTTCCATAAATCGACCAAACTTTACCTATACTAGTTAAGGTGTTTGTTAGATTTTTGCTGTTTTTTGGTCTACATTCGCATATACTGTATTTGGGTTTTTATTTTAGACATATTTGCTACGGTGAACACTGTGGCATAGTGGTTAGGTTCAATATTGCTCATCACTGAGGTTATGGGTTCTATTCCCAATCAAAGCTGGTTCAGAATATGTGTTATTTTACCTGTTAGTTTTCTTTATATTATGCAAACATTAATACTTTTTAAAATTACTGTATTACCCTAATAAATGTGAAGAATGTGCTTTAAGACATATAACAGCAGCACTGAGAAAATATATAACTCAACATTAATGGAAAATGTTATAAATATGCTGATAGAATAAAACACATTTAATTAAATAGATAATAATTAGTAGACATGTCACAATCTAATATATATATAATAGTAAAATAATAATATATTGTTATCAAAAGTAGCTCCCAGAAAACACAATATTTGTGGATTAAAAAATAATTCAATACAGTCAGTTCATGAAGCAAGATGCTTTCTAATTGGACATGTAAGCCCATTGAGCAATACAGTTAATGTACAGTTAATGTAATTTATTACCAGTTCCATAGGATAAATGTTAGATTTCTTTAGTGATTAATTGCAGTGCAGATTCAAATAGTCCCCTCTGTGTGCTGCTTAAAGTGCTGGAGCTCCAAAAGTATGGCAAAGCAAGGTGACTGCTAGTCCACAGAAGTTCAAGTGAAGAAAATAATTTTGCTGGTGTTCTCTATCCGCTTTCTCAAAGGTGTTTTCTAAATTATTGTATATAGTGTAGCTATAAGTGTTATCTCAAGCCAACTGGTTAAGGCTATATTTCACACAAATTCTATAGGTTCTGTTTGTCAAAAAAATCTATTTACTCATTATTTTTATTTGAGGCGTTAATGAGTTGTGTCAAACTTTATGTCATTAAACACAATTTTTGCATAATAAAGTTTGTTTTCCTATTTTTGGATGTTGTAGCTTTGTTGCATTTAATAATTTTACTAAGGTGATAATCATCTCTTAATTGAAGTATGTTTATTACTAGCACCAATACAAGGATTAGGATACACCCATCTGAAGAAATCTTGGTGATAGGAAGATATATGTTAATGTATCCTCTTTGGTTCTCTCACTTTGGTAACACCTTACTGTCACTGACTTAATCAGTGACTTGATTAAACTAGCTTCACCAGGAACATTTTTGGGACTCACATTTTGCTCCATATTTGGTATTTGGCACATTTTTGAGTCACTGCAGATCACTGCTCGCTGTGCACTGGGAATTAGTGTGAAAAGGAAGGAGGTTCGTATGGTGCCTATACTGTACACTCATTTGATTATGCATTGTGGCTTGGATTTCAGCTGCTGAATATATGGCTCTGATGAGCAAGTTGTTATAACTGGCGGTCTGCATGTCACATCATCACTTGCGGGTCTGACATCCTAAGGCATTTCAGACCTGATTGCTGCTGGGCGATTAGGTATTAACTGCGCATGCTCATGCACCGCAGTGCGCATGTGCATTGGCCAACAACAACGGGCACACCAGTAAGCGACAGGATGGTGTGAACATTTCATTTGTACGGGTGTTCGCAAGGTGATTGACAGTAAGAGGCTGTTTGTGGGTGGTAACTGACCATTTACTAGGAGAGTCCGGAAAAACACAGGTGTTCCCAAGCGTTTTCAGGGAGGGTGTGTGACATCAGCTCTGGCCCCAATCAGCCTGTTCTGATCACACTGTAGGAGTAAGACCTGGCCTGCACAGAGACTGTGCATAGTGAATTTACACTCTCCCTGAGGTGGAGACTATCTGAACGCAGGACAGCAAAGTTAGCAACCCAGCAATCAGGTCTGAATCACTCCCTCAATTCAGATGGATTGTTAAGAGGCTTTAAGAACATTTGACCCCTTTAATGAACACTGCAAGGCTGCATCTTACTAATTAACATTTCAATGACCTCAAGTTTACCACTATATGGATTATATTGTTACCATATGTTTGGTGAGATTGATGATGCTCAGATTAATAATCTCATTTGATTTATAATGATTCATGCAAATAAGGACCGAAAGTTTTACTTTTTAACTGTGGCTCTGTTCTTAGGAAGACTCTCTGATTTTTCCATTGATCTTTGAATTCATTATTGTATTTTTATTCAGAGATGTTCCAAAATGTGTGTTTTATTATGATTTTTAGTGTTATACTGTAAACATTATTAAATATTGTTATATTCACACATGGCTACAGGATCACCAATTAATTTTTATTGGTTTGTAGCACTGTACAAGTTTCTTTACTTTTTTATTGTTCAGTTGGCACTCAATTAACAGCTGATTGGTTCAATCAATAAAATTATTTACTTACATAGTCCAGCACCTTGGGATGTGTTTCTGTGTTTTAGTTGAAGGATTCTTTATACAAATGATTACTGAAGAGATACTATATACCGAACCTAGGTTTTAAACCTTTCATCCTATGAATTCCTCCTTTGATCACTCCTGTTTGTTTATTTTTTGTGACTTTCTTTGGTGCATAGTTAATATTTGTTCCTTAATTCAGATTGTAGATGTCCTTCCCTGAACTCAATATTTTCTCATCATGTCAGACATTGAGATCTCTTTATGTTTCCACTTCCATATATGCTACTCTCATCTTTCCTTTCCTGTGACAGTGAGTATGGTTCACATTATTTTAGAATAATTATACCTATACATTGAGGTTATTGAATAATGCTCATCCAGTGACCAAAAGATCCTGTGAGATTGCTGACAATTTATCTGTTGTTATTCTCAGAAACAAACATGTCTCTTACTTTATCATTGAACATAAAAGCACTGATAAATTCACCTGATAGCACATTTGGCACTGAGCTTTTTCCATAAAAAGAAAGCAGATATGATATCTCTTCTGGATATACACATTCTTATGTTCCTCCTTGTTCTGATACTCTATATAACCAACAAATAGGCTGTATATAAAAAAATGAATTATCTATACTATTTGGGATTTTGAACTTTTCATTTAACTTTACAGAATGTAATGCTCCTAATGTTGATGGATTTTCTAGTGGTCCACCTAGCCATTATAGTTGTCCTTATTTCTGTAAAAGAGAAACTAGAGTTATGTACGTAGAAGATTCTTGCTAAGAATCTTATAAATAAATACAATGTTTTAAATAGCTCTCTCTCTCTCTCTCTATATATATATATATATAATATATATACAAGTCCACCAATAACCGGCACTCGGAGACAGCAATGGATAGAAAATTGTATTCCAAAAAGACAATGTTTCGGGGATCAAGTCCCCATCGTCAGGACAAACAATCAGCAGTACAACAACATATCACCCCAACTTACTCTCCTAAATACCCAAATGGTACTGGTGCCGCCGGCCGCCTCGTGTGCGCCCGCATCTCCAGGACCATTTCCGCATACGTCACCCAGCGTCTGCTTCCGGTGCCGGCCGTCACCATAGGAACCACAGCATGCATTCCATCCAGTGATGCACTGCGTTCCGAGAGCAGGAAGGGATGCAGACATGATACACGGGGGAGGAAGGGCTGTAAATAAAGAAGGCAACGACATCAGTAAACTATAATAACACAAAAAAATACACAAAACAAAGCCACAAATACATGTGCAAAAATGATAATGGCGCCCGCAAGCAAAACAGCAGACTAAATATAGTACATGCTACACCATAGAGGCATAAATTAAACAAGCATATTCCAATTAATTTTTTCATTCAAGCCTCCTGGGGCGCAGGTACCCAGTCTCATAATCCATCTGGTTTCTATAACTAGAAGGGACTTTGCACGATCACCTCCCCTCAAACTAAGGGGCACATGATCAATCATAAAGTACCGGAGAGATTCAAGAGAATGTCCAGCACTTTTAAAATGTTTGGCTACCGGTTGATCTATAAGTTTACCCTCGAGGGTAAGCTTGATGGCTGATCTATGTGCTGCCATCCTTTCTGAAAATTTTCGAGTAGTTTGACCTACATACATTAACCCACAAGGGCAAATAATAACATAAACAACAAAAGAAGTGGAACAGGTTAAACCTAATATCATACGTTTTGTTGCAGTGGCGGTGTTTAAAGGATTTACAATTCAACATAAACCTACACGTAGCACACCCGCTGCATCAGTAACACCCAGGGAGTTTGTAGTGGACATTCGGGGGTCTCGTACTTCCCATACCCGTAATGTCCGTTCTAACAATTCAGTCCTTAATGTTACGTCCACGACGGAACGACATAAGGGGAGTAGTATGATGGAACACTTTAAGCTCAGGGTCAGATGACACAATCGGCCACAAAGCCTTGGTGGCTCTACTAGTCCCAACACTGGAGGAGGTAAAGTCACTGGGGAAGGGAATCCTATTCTTAAGCTGTGTGCTAGTTGGTTCCAAAAGAGATTGGCGAGACATGCCTAGTACTTCCTCTCTCTGTGCCTTAAGTAAATTAAGGTCATAACCACGGGATGCAAAATTCCGTACCAGCGTATCTAGCTCTTCAGGAATTTTGGAAGGATCTGACGCGATACGAGCTATCCTCATAATTTTGGGAGACCCCTCTTAAGGGGCCCCGGGTGGTGACTCGATGCTAGTAACAGGGTGTTACGATCAGTAGGTTTATGGAAAACTTCAGTGGACACAAGTCCATTTTCCAGATGAATCTTGACATCAAGAAAATGGATGTCTGTCAGACTACATGTATAGGTAAATTTAATAGAAGAATCAGATCCATTGATCCTACCTATCAAATCCACAAGGGCGTCCTGACCCTCACCCCACAGCAAAAAAATATCATCAATGTAACGACAATATAATTAAATATTGTCGCTAATCTCCGAATTAGAAAAGAAAATTTGATGTTCCTGCTCAAACATAAAAATATTAGCGTACGACGGGGCCACAGGGGACCCCATCGCACACCCTCTCAGCTGTAGAAAGAACGATCCATCAAACAAAAAATAATTACGATTAAGGGTTAACTCAAGAAGGGACAAAAATAACTCATGATCAAATAATTTTCCAGAAAGTTCAGCCTTCAAGAAATTCCTCATAGCCGATAAGCCTTCACCATGAGGGATAGCTGTATAAAGGCTGCAGACATCAAGACAACACAGTAGCATTCCTGGAGGAATATCTTGAACGGATTGTAGCTTTGTCATAAATGTAGTAGTATCCTTCAGGAATGAGTCCCTGCGAAGCAGCAAAGGCTGCAAGATGGAGTCCAGTAACTGGGCAACTGATCTATAAAGAGACTCTGGGGCCGAAATGATCGGACGTCCAGGAGGTGTGCATGGATTCTTGTGTAATTTAGGGAGTGTGTAAAGTAACGGAACTCTCGGATGACTGACACTGAGTGCTTTAAGGATTTTGTCTGGTAATTTGCCAGCCAGATTGGCTGCATTAAGGATCCCCGCAAGCTCTTTCTGAAAAGAGATGGTTGGATCCGATGGCAATTTCCGATACACTTCCACATCAGCAACCTGGGCATAAATCTCTTCTCTATAAAATTGTAGATCTAAAATAACAATTGCCCCACCCTTATCCGCAGGTCGAATTACGATATCATCATAGGACGCCAAAGCTTCAAGGGCTTTGGATTCAGCCCTAGAGAGGTTGAATTTTATTTTAGCTGGGGCTGCTGAGAATTTGGTAATGGAATCATCCAGCAGCCGGTGGAAGGATTTGAGAGAAGCATTCGAGGAAACTGGATCAAAAGATGATCTTGATACACGTTTGAGAAAACTAGAAAAGATGGAAGTGTCACTGGTATCAGGGGTATGCTGGAAAAACTCTTTGAGCCTCAATTTCCATATATATATATATATATATATATATACAGGTTGAGTATACCTTATCCAAAATTCAAAATCCCAAATTTTTGGGTCCCCTACTGAGATAATGAAATATATGTATTATATTATGTGTATATATAGATATATTATATAGATATATAATATATATGTTTATGTGTCATTATCTCAGTAGGAGAACCAAAATTGCGTGATTTTGAATTTTGGATAAGGGATACTCAACCTGTGTATATATATATATATATATATATATATATATATATATATGTGAAAACACTCACTCACTCACTGACTCATCACTAATTCTCTTACTTCCTGATATGTTAGGAAGCTGAAATATAACATACTGTAGGTATTCTTCAGGTAGGAAAGATCACAACTACGTACAGTAATTAGAATTTTAATAAACCTCCCCTAAGGGGATGAAAAGGGGGTGCTATAATGACGTCATTACCAATGCATGCTTGCGTTGCGGGAATGAGAATGCCAAAGTCGACAATCGGATTAAAATTTGGATTGTACCTCCAGTGTGTAGAATTTCATAAACTACAAAAATAGTTTTTTTTAACAACTTGTGTGTGCTATAGGTGCTGTACACCACAACATTCACATAAATATAAGCAGTAAGAGTCAATATAAGAGTCAATATGGGTCACAATCAGTCCATAGAAGAGCAAGCGCAGCAACCAAGTACTAGTAACATCACTGTTGCCAGTCATGATAGTATTACAACATCTAGTAAAAGTAGTCCAGGGGGCAGAAAGGTTAGGAAAGGGCACCTGATTCCTGGTATTATCTTCTAGAAGCTGCTAGATAAATGAGAACTAGAATCTGATTGGTTGTTATAGGCAACATCCCATCTTAAATAGAACTCCCGTCTTAGTAAATTTACCCCAATGTCTCATTTTTAATTTTTTTGAACAAACTTTTACCCTTCCTTCCACTGTTTTCTCTACCTCCATTCCTCTGTACTTTCCACGGGTCTGTAAGCTAGTTCTTGATTAATAAAAACATTCTTGGTTACTTTCTATGGGGTTGTACAGTTTATTAAATTGCCATCCTGTCTGCCACTGCAGTGCCACTCTGTTTCCTAGATGTGCCATGTTTGAAGTTGAAATGCCACGTGTTTGGGTTGCCCGCTGCTGTCGCTTAGCTTCTTCAGCTAGCTACCTTTGAACATGCTTTTAGCTTACTCTGGATAAAAACAATATTATGAGCTGTAAGGTGGTCAGAATTGACTGGAAATTAATGTTGTTACAGTTAAACATACTTGTCTGAACAAAAAGTCCCAAATTATGTGAAGTTAGCCATTTTTTTTTAAATACAGATGTAAAACGAAAACAAAAACATGTGAGGGTTTTGGCAAAACCAAAACAAAAAATGAAGTTAATCCAGATCCAAAACCAAAACATGAGGGTAAGCACTCATCTCTAGTTCCAAAGGGGTTATTTGCATGCAATCAAAGTAGGGAGCGTAAATGATCTGGGCCAGAAGCAGAACTAGGAAAAATAGAAAGTGAAAAAACAGCAGCAGACTTGTAGATACATATAGAAGTGCTGTCTGGGAAAGTGAAATTTCTTTTGTACACTAAATCAGCAAAGGGGAGAATAACACCACCTGGGTCAAACAATTTAGAGGAGAAGGATAGATCTTTATAACACTAGAGAAGGAAATTGGAATAACGAAAGGAAGGCGGAAACATTGGGTTACCCCATAGTGGGACATAAGAGGAGGCAAGGTGATTTTTCTTACATTTTTTGTTAATAGAAATCCAGGAAAGTACTGTAAGTGTACCTTAATATAATGTGGTTAAGTGTGCAGAAGAGAGTACGGGGAGAGGGACACAAATAAAGTTATGTCTAAGAGCTTATCCAACAACCAATCACTGATGCATTGGAAAAAAGATCGATAGGGGATAAGCAGAAAGATCTGGAACCCCTGATCCACAATTGCTACATATAGTTTTCAATTTTTTGCAGTGCAATCCTAGGCCTTTCATTCTGCCATAAAGACAACATATAATACAAACAATTTTGAAGAGACCAGATTTTAATAAAGGAATATACAGTATTTACAAAAATATAAAAATTTAGGAAAGACAATATTTTAAATAACATCCGACCTAACAACAAAAGAGGAACAGATTTCCAACTGTCAAATAAACTGGTTAACTTGGATATAATTGGTAAGACATTTGCTTTATAAAGTACAAAGATCAGAATTGACAAAAGCAAAAGCAAAAAGAATGCAAAGCAGAATTACTGTATCACAGAGAAAAGAAACAAAACCACTAATATAGCGAATTTCAGATTTGGCAATATTGATCTTATATCTCGTGAAGGATCCAAATGATGTAATAAGATACATTGCCACTGCAATCGAGTGTTCTTGTTCGGTAATTACAAAGAAACATGTCAACTGCAAATAAAGCAACCCTAAGATCAACGTTGCCAACCAGTAATCCCATAATAAAAGAGAAGGACTGTATTGCCACTGCCAAGGGTTCTATTGTTATGGCAAATAAAAGTGGTGATAGAGGATGTCCCTGTCTGGAGTCTCAGTGTACAAAGGGTGGGATAAGTAACCATTGCAGGATACATGTGACTGGGGACAAGTGTAGAGGGTGCAAAGGAGGTCAATAAAGATGAAAGGAAAGCAAAACATAGGCAATGTATCAAAAAGATGGGGCCAAGCTATCAGATCAAAAGCCTGTGTATCACAATGACACTCAGGTCGGGGTTTAGAAGTAGAGCGGGCATGTTGAGTGGCTGATAGAACTCTTTGCACATTGACCACAGAGTATCTGCCCCATATAAGACCTGTCTGAACAGAATGGATACATATAACTTTCAATCTTTCTGCCCGCATTTTTAACAATTTATAATCAAGAGTCAATAGGGATATTGGTCTGTATAAGTATAGGAGATTGGGATCTTATGTAGGTTTAGGGAGTAGTTTATGAACACAGAGTTAAGGGAATGGATTTGTTTTTTATAATATAATTTCATAAAGAAACTAGCAAATCTTTTTTTCTAGGGGCCGCTGGATAGAGCTACTGTATAGGAAATAAACTTTTCTTTATACAGCATCTGGTGACACTGTTGGCAAACAACAGGCTCTATCCTTGTAGTGCCACTTAAATGTCTGTCCTTGCAAAAATAAACAGGAAAGTCCAAAGTTCGCTTGTGTTAGTTATTTATACACTGGAGAATGAGGTAGGTGAGTCCACTGCAATATCTGCAGGAATTTAACATTTCAGTTCTTGCTGAGCTTGAATTATCTGTGATTAGCACAAATTACTTAGATCATAACAAGCACACACATGGTTTGCAGCTACAAAGTCACTGTTGCCAGCCTAGTACATGAGAAAAGAAATTTTAGCACAAAGTTCCTTGCATCAGAGCAGCATAAGATGTTATTGTGTGTACAGGCTGTAATCAGTCTAAAGGAAACCTATTAGTCTTCCAGACACTTGACTTTATATCTATCACTAGGAGCTAGATGCACCATCTCTTGGAGAGTGATAAAATGAAGATTGATAAAGCACCAACCAATCAGCTCCAAACTGCCATGTCAGAGGCTATGTTTGAAAATGACAGTTAGGAGCTGTTTAGTTGGTGCTTTATCATGCTCCAAGCAATGATGCATCTTGCCCTGAATCTTTCAGAGGCAAATCTCAGACTGTGTCAGCACAAAATGGATTAATCAAGTTTGACTTACAGCTGTGTGAAGCAAATTTATAGCATCAATGCCACAGGAGAAGTCAATGTTGAGTTTAACGGGTCAAAGGTAATGGTGTGCAATGGTGCTTACAGATCTTTTCACTGGCATCCTCCCTATAGCTCCTAAGATAAATGGCTCAGCTGTAGATCACAATCTCTCCATTTACTCAGCTGTTCTCTAGTCTTAGCTGTCTCTGTTGGAGGGAGCCTTTCAGGCTGACACATACCATTGCTGTGTGGAGTAAGGGTGGTCAGCCAGGCTTTTAGCACTACTTGCCTGCTAGCTGGCTTCTGAGGGATCTTTCACAGTTCACTACTCACTGGATGGGGCTCCTCAGCACCCCTCCCTGACTTGATCTCCAAACACTGGCTGCATGTCCCTCTCTTCCTGTAAACTACTGATCGCATCCTGTCCATGTGTAGCCATCTTAACCAGCCAAACAGAGCACACCAGGAAGATCCTGCTGCATGTGAACAAGATGAAGGAGAACATTTAATAATAATAATAATTTTATTTATATAGCGCTCTTTCTCCAACAGGACTCAAGGCGCTTTAACCTCTGCATTACATATGAGTGTCCATTAATTGAGGCAGCAGAATAATGAAAGCACCATAAATGTCTTCTATAAAAAAACAACAGATATACTGTACAGACACAATTCTGTACATTGCCAAAATACCTTTTATAGACCTCTCTATATTTTAAAAGGATATCCAGATCTGGGTGGCGGTACCACATTTTTTCCTTACTCCAGATCATTATGCATATTATCATTTCCTATGATCTACTCAACTTCCACCAGTTGGTTACACCTTTCCATGGTCTTTGCTATTTCCCCACTCACCTAATGTATGTACTGTACATGCTCCCCACAACTACTTTTTTCTTTTGCGTCCTCTAAACAGAATTGCCCTGGACATTTAGTGTTGATGATAATTCCCTATTCCCTATTTTTCCCTGAGGTCTTTTTGGCCCCATATCCTTCACTTCTTTGGACCTCTAGGTCCTAATTCCTGAGTTTATGGACATTTTGTGCTCTCCTTCATCTGTTTTTTCCCTTTTTCTCTCTGTTGGTAGGTGTTAGGTACCCAGTTCCCTTTACTCCCTTCCCCCCCATGCCTTCTACATGTTGACTCTTCCTACCCATTACCTTTCATTTCTCATCCTTCCTTTTACGAAATCTGGGTATCTTACCTCCATTCCCAACATGTAATGCCCTCTCTGGACTCCTCAACACAATGCCTCTGACTATAGCCTCAATGAATATTCAGGGCCTCAACACCACCCAGAAATGGTTGCACCTGGTTCTTTCAATTTGTGGCTTGCAGGAGGATATACAGTAGTTCTGCTGCAGGAAACTCATCTTCATAATCCATGCCATCCCACTCGGCCCTCCTGATGGCTTAACAAAACTCTCAATTTGTAACTTGCAGGTGGACATAGTTCTGATGCAAGAAACACATTTTCATAATTCTGGCAATCCCCTTCAGCCTTCCTGGTGCCTTAACAAAACTCTCAATAAACTATAGCCGTCATGAATACTCAGGGTCTCAACACCCCCAGAAATGGTTGCACTTATTTACTTCAATTTGTAGCTTGCAGGTGGATATATTTCTCTGAAAGAAACTAATGTTCGTAATCCTTGCCAACCTACTTTGCAAGCAAGACACTTCTCCACTGTACTGTTTTCTTTCAGCAAAATCAAACTCAATGGAGTCACCATCCTGATTCACAATAGATTACCTTTTTCTTTTTATTATCTTGACTGGCAGGCTGGGACAGCTGGATGTCACAATTGCTAATGTCTACACCCCTAATGTGAGTCAAGAATGCTTTTTCACATCCTTTTTTTGCCACACTACATAAATTAAAAATCTGCCTCATAGGCTTACCTAAAGTCCTGCTCTCCTTCAGATCCCTTAACAATCATATCAAGGAAGCTATCCTTTTTGACATGTAACACACACTCCTCCATGGATAATATCATGCCCCTCACCGTTCATACTCAAGAATCAAACTCCTTTTCTGCGGTAATTCAGCATCTCACTGACTCCACAATTACCTCTAAACCCTGGTCTCACCACGCTACTGTTACCATCACTTTTGCCTTCCTAAATACCCCAACCCCTCGGCCCTCCTGGTGCCTTTAAAAAACTCTCAAGCCAGGATCACTGAGGTCTTGAAAGACTACTTTCCCTAAATGTTACATAATCGGTTTTCTCCCCTTGTGTGGGAGGCCATAAATCTGTCCTTAGTGGTCAAATTAGCAGCTACAGTATGCCTCACACTGGAACAAGGAACAGGAACAGCTCTTGCAATCTCTCACAGACCAGGTCCACCATTTGGAGTCTCTCCGTAAATATACTCCCACTGATACACTACAAGCAGCTCACCTCAGCAAAATCTGCCCTTAACACGATTCTCTCTGAAAAATCATTCCAGTGGTTGTTGAATCAATGTTTCCATGGGAAAAGTAATAAAGCAGATACATTTAGGGACTGTACAGGTTATCTTTATTACAACCCTTCTAAAGTTACTTCTATCTTTAAGGACTACTATAGCCTTTATATTGCCCATGATCATGCTTCCTACCTGACCGCTCTAACTACTTGTGATTGTCTTCTTGTGCCCTGCCCAACATCACTATCATGACTTCACTATCTGATTCATATTGCCTTGCTATAATTGAGGAAGAAGTCTCAAATGCTCTCAATTACCAGAAACCCTCCAAATCTCCAGGTCCTGATGGTCTCCTTTTCCTACTATAAAATCTTTCAGAACTCTATCATCCCACGCCTTACCAACTTCCCTCAAGTCCTTGATGGTAATTATTTCTATCAAGACACCACCAGGGAGAAAAATCACTGTCATACCGTAGCCTGGAAAAGATCCCATACTGGTCACCAACCAACCAATCAATCTCCCTTTTGAACACTGACCTCAAACTTTTTACCAAAATCCTTGCAATTAGACTGAATCCCTAGATTTCACACTCATCTACCTAGATCAGGTTGGTTTTATATCAGAGAAGCCCTCAATAATACCAGGCTAATTTTGGGTTTATACATGATCTCCAAGTGCTCAAACTTCCCTCCATGTTACTATCTTTAGATGTATAGAGGGACTTTTATAGAGTATCATGGCCCTTCATGACCCCCATCCTCCTCAGCTTTGATTTCAATGGCAAATTCCTACAGGCTGTTAAGGCCCTCTATTATAATCCCTCCACATCAGTTCTAGCAGGAGGCCTGCTCTAGGACTGCTTTAGAATTTCAAATGGAAATAGGCAAGGGTGCCCACTCTCCACATGCATTTTTGCTCTGGTTATCAACTCCTCACCTGTCAGATCCGGGCTAAATCAGACATCACTAGCATTCTCATTGGCAACTATTAATATATACTTTCTCTTTTTTTTACGATGTCCTCCTTACCCTAATCAACCACCTGAATTACCTTTTAAACCACTTCCAAGAGCTGTCCCTTTGTGCACAACTACTGTATCAGGCTATAAGGTAAATCATGACAAATCGAATGCCCTGCTTTTACACATCCCAAAATCAGCTCAGAATCTTCTTTGATGCAACTTTACTTTTACATGGTGGCAGAACTCCATAAAATACCTTGGTATTCAGCTGACTAAGTCCTATGATAACTTATATGAGGCCAATTGCCCTCCTCTCTTGTGGGCCATTGGACAGGATATCTCCCACTGGCAGAAAAACTTTGTATCCTGGGTAAGATGTATTAATGCAATAAAAATTGTCCTTCCCAAATTATTGTATCTATTGCAGACCCTCCTCATAGAAGTACCTTTTCAGGTTTAACCCCTTTATTGCAAGTTTATCCATCTGAGATTCTCTTGCCACTAAGTTCTCTCTCTTCTTTAATCCATCTCCTCAAACTCCCTTGTGGCATCACCCCTCGTTTCCCCTATGTTCAATCACCCCACATGGCTTCTATCTGAATTGCAGCTGGCATCACCTGTTTTCATCATGTCCTAGGCAGATTTGCCCACAGTCATTTGCTGAAATCCAGAGAGGTACCATAAACTTCACTCTATCTTATTCCAGTATCTCTAAATTATTAAAATGTGTCACCTCTTTCCTTACTATATCTGATTCCCTCCACAACCCCACAGCGATGGAGCTACTTTATATTTAGTATCCCATGGACAGGGGTATTATCTCACAACTTTACAATTCCATTTTAACCTTGGACCACCCACCTCTGGCCACTCACAAAATTACCTGGGAGATGGATCTATTAACATCTCTGGGTGAGGATACCTGGAAGGCAATGCATTCAAATATATTTAAATGCTCTTTTAGTTTCTCCATCAAAGAGAACTCATATAAATTGTGCACTCATTGGTCTCTTGTCCTGGAACACCTACAACAAATATACCTTCCAGCTTCTGAATAGTGTTGGTGTCAATGTGGCCAAGTAGGCTCCTATTTATGTTTGGTGGACCTGCCCACACATTTACCCTTCTGGATGATGGTCCAGTCAATCATAGCCTCTGTAGCCCCTGTAAGCTCTCCTTTCACCCAGTCTGTTAGCTTCCCAAGCATGTTGCTAAACTGATACTGCATATATCTTGTGTGGCCAAATACCAGATCACTATGGCCTGAAGAAACCGTCATCCCCATCCCAACAAGAGGTTCTCACCAGAACTTGATGCATGTCTAAAATGGAGTACATAACTAGTCTTTAAAGTAGCATAGTTGACAAGTTTCATGAAGTTTGGTGTCCTTGGTATAGGTTCCAATATGCAATCCTTCCTGGTCTCGCTTTGTTGTTCACTCTAGTTGTTTCCACATTTTTCACTGCAAACTCTTACTGCTGGCCATCCATCCTCCCTCCCTTCCTATTCTACCACTATCATCCATGTCTCGCTTCCCCTCCTCAGATTTCTACTTTTCTCCTTTATTGTCGTTCCATCCCATATTCTCCCTAGTTTTGTTCAGTCTCTTACTTTTTCATAACTCTGTCTTGTCTTTCTATTACTCTCCTGATTTATTGAGCATTCACTCATACGACTTTTTGTCTCCACCATTTGCGACCTCTTCTATAACCCTTTACTTGTCTTTTGAAATCTCCTGGTTCATTTGGAAGTCTTGCTCTCTATGGCTCCCTCCTCTATTTCTCTATTTTTCTGTAGTTTATGCCCTTCATCAGGATTTTCTCATTCTACTGTCTCTCCTTATTCTTTATCTTGACCATAATTAGGACTCTTTTTGCTCAATGTTGCCTCTTCTGAAATGTTTGCTATGTCTCCTATCTGGTCAATTTGCCTTGCATATTGTTACACTTATTTTGTTATTCTCCTAGGATACACTGTATCCATGTTCATACTGTCAATAAAATATATGAAAAGAAAAGGTAAATAAAATAACAGTTAAAAGAAGACAACCAAATAAGGGAGATGTAGCAATTGACAATGAGAAAAACAGTATTCCTTCAATCCGGACAAATCTCATGGTTTTTAAGAGTATCATGGTGAATTTGGGTCAAACATCCCAGGAAACTAGAGTCTGAAAAGTATTTCTTCACATGGGAGCCACATATGAATCGGATATATCATTATCAGCTGGCTCTCATTCCTCCCGAAGATAGGGAGGGTTAGTAAAATCTTTGTAAGAGGTGCCTTCAAATAAACGTAACCTGACTGGGTAGATTAAAGCAAAGTTAAGATTTTTCCAGTCTTATTGTCTTGCATATGGGGGCAAAAGTTTTCCATGCTTTTGTTAATTTGAGTAATCCTGGTAAATAAAGAGTTAATATCCTTCCCTGTAAAAGGTACTTTTTTTTCTAGAAGCAGTCCAAAATGCCATTTTGTGTAAGTAGGTATTTAAAGAGAGTCAGCCCCAGGTCTGAGTGAGGGGTGTGTGGAGCTTGCCCCACTCTGTGTACTTTTTCAATGACTAAATCACAGCACTCAGCTTCTATACCCAGCAAGGACAGAAGAGTGTTGCATACAAAATCAGCCAAAGTAGGACCTTCACACATTCGAGGCGGCCCACCAAGCTAATATTGTTGTGTGGGAATTGGTTTTCAAAAATAAGTTTTGTCTTTCTCCAGCTTTTGTACAGTATGGTTAAGATGGGAAACTTCCTGAAATGCACAGTAGTTCCCAGCTTATGTTCTGTATCTGATACCTTTTGATTAAGTTGCTTTAATTGGGCTCTTACAGTATATCAGAAACTATCTGACTTAACAGCGAAGGTGCCCAGCAAACCTGGAATGCACCAGTGTTCCCAGAAGCTGCAGCTGCTGCTTTCTTAGCTGTAGGGGGGACATTGTTTGTTTCAGCATCTAGTGCCATGTTGGTATTGGCCCAGCGCTTCTCCTGCCTCTGGTGTTGCAGTTGTGGTGGCTGCTTTTGCTGGGTCTGAGAGGACAAGTACTTGTCCATGTGAGGCCAGACAGGTAAATCAGGGGTCAGCGCTGAGCTCGAGGCTGAGAAGTCATCCTGGAGAAGGGTAATGCTGGTGAGTGCAGCAGAGCTCAGTAATGGAGCTGCTCACTCTGCCATGCAGGAAACGGAAGTCTGCAAAGTGTGTTTTTTAATGTTAATGTTTCTTATTTCCTTTGCTGAAAAGTCCAGAATATTAAAAAAAAGTTATAAAAACTATAGTATCCTACTGTGCTTTTATTTTGATTGTTTACAAATGTTCCTCCATAGCAATAAATATATATGTAGTATTTATACAATCATAAAATATATAACAATTGTAGATTAAAATTATATTTTAAAAATCTAAAATGCTATGTAAAATATAAATTATTTTTAGAACATGTCAAAATATATAATAACTATCACATAAAACATTGACATATAAGTCCTGAGAGTAATGTGATACCACATTATCCTTTAAAATAAAAATAAAAATAAAAACATGAGTTTTATTCACCTCAGGTGAGATTAAAAGTGACAATTTTCTGAATGTAATTAAAAAAATGCAGATTTTTGTACTAGGTAATAAAGGAAATGTTTTCCTATCCTGATCCAAAGTTCTATTCTGTCATTGACTTTGAAAAGAAGTAACACTTCAAGCTGCATTCATTTAATTGTTTAGAGCATGCCATATGTTAGTGACAACAACTTGCTAAAATCAACTTGTGCTGTTTCCCATGACAGGTATCAAAGTAAAATTTCTGTAAGTAATGAGATCTATTGACTCCAGAGGGAGTAGAATGAAATTGTGTTGAAGGCCATGAAACACAAACTAAAGTGGTGAAACTCATTATCCACACACCTCCCTCCAGTAGCAATGTGCAAATTCAATAGAAAAAAGGCTATCAGGTTCCACTATAAAGTCTTACCTGACACATGCTCCTTTTCCAGTTAATATCTGGAGGTGGAAATTCATTTTGTTTTTTTCAATGTTTTGCATTGCAAACACAGCTAGAGAAGCCAGCTAATGTTTATTTTCCTGATATTTAGCATCTAAAATTATTGTGTGGCTGTTTATAAGGCCATTTTTGCTATTTGTTAGATATTTCTTAGGAATAAGCAATTTTTTTTACACGTTAGAACTGTTGTATTTTGTTAATAGCATGAAAAAATAAATAAAATATATATTTGCTGATTATTATTTGTGATCTTGAAATACAAATGAATATCTAGGCATATTTTCAAATTATCAAATTGGGTTGCATCCCAGTTTCATCAATTTAATTATTGTTTATGGATATACAGTAAGTGATTTTTTTACATGTTTTAAAAAGCCTACATCTTACAACTGCTTTTAGTTTTCAATTTACAGTATATTTGGCACTTTAGGATTCTTGCCAATGGGAAGCAATGACATTGTGATATAATTGCACAGATATCTAATAGTGACATATTAAATGAGGAAAATTTAAACATCAGTAATTCTTCAAATGTATAATTATTTTGGTGGTTTCTAAAACAGCATCTTGTTCAGAATCTTGCAATGCACTTGCAATAACAATTGGCTATTAAAATTGTTATCACATAATTATCTTCTCTACCAGGGCACACAGCCTTGATTTAACATGATATTGTCACGCCTCCCAGGGTAGTAGTAAAACAAAAGCCCTACCAGATCCCTGAAACTAGGCAAAGTACAGTTAGAAGGGAAGTGGAGGGCATGGTCCAACTAGGGATAATTGAGGAATATACCAGTGAGTGGTGTAGCCCGATTGTGCTGGTTACAAAACCCAATAGCAGCTTACAGGTCTATAATGACTTTAGAAAGTTAACAACATGTCCCAGTTCGATATGCCCATAGACAAGGTAAAGACAGCTTTTTCTACACCTGAAGGTCGTTTCCAGTACAAGGTCCCAGGGTCGGACTGGCCCATAGGGGTGTAGAGTAGGTCATACTGCCTGCAGGCCCACTGTCTCCTCCAGGGATCAGATGTTAGACTGTGCAGTTGAATTATACATTATACATAAGTTACATTATACTGCACAGGACTCTGCTGTATTCACTATAGTGCATTACTGTTATTAATCTGCATGCACTAGCATCATTTACTATTTTTATTTATAAAATGTCATATCCTTTGTTTTGAAAGAGCACCAGCCACTTTCCAAAGGGTGATGGACAAGGTACTGAAACCCCATACTGCATATGTGAATGCCTATATTGATTTAATATTTATACACTCACTAGGAATCACATCTTCCTAAGGTTGAGGCAGTACTGGCCTCAAGGAGATCTGCAGTTTCATGGTTAACCTTGAGAAATGTGCAGTGGCCTTAAGAGAAGCTAAATATTTGCAGTACATTGTTGGACAGGGTCAGGTGAAACCTTAAAAAAGGAAAAGTTGAGGCCATTCAAAATTGGTCAAAGCCTAAGACCAATTCGCATTTGAGAACCTTCCTAGGCTTGGTAGGTTACTATATGCTGTTTATCAGTCACTTTGCACCTAGAGTGGCTCCAATAACAGATTTGCTAAAATAAATGCTGCCCTGATCGACTGCAGTCAAACAGTCTTGCTGAAACAGTATGTGCAAATCTTTGTCTGGTCCATTGTACCTCTCCAGTGCTAAAGGTAACTGATTTTGACCATGTGGGCATAGAGGCAGTTTGGTTCTATTTGCTGGGGAGAGAGTTCTCCCTAATCACGGACCATGCTCCATTATAATGGATACAAAGAAACTGAGGTGAATGTCAGGGTTACCAATGGGCTCCTGGCACTGCAACCTTTTTGGTTCACAGTACAGCATGGGCCTGGGATCCTACACAAAGATGCAAATGCTTTATTCTGGAAATTTGTGTAGAGGTCTGCATCACTTGATTTCAGTGCTAGGGGATGAATATGTTGCTATAGGAACAGTGTGCTGCAGAGTTAAAAAAAAAATGTGTGTCTTACCGGTTTGTTGATTTCAGTGTGTTTCTCCTTGGTGGCTAGCACAACTGAAGTCATGTGACTGATCAAAACAGAGCAGCTGTGAAGAGCTGCCTTTTAAAGGCAAGGTTGGAGTTTCTTTAGCCTGCCAGTCTGGTATGGGGAGGAGAAATCTAGGGTATATTAGGTCTGTTTGGGCCACTTGCACTGCTCTCCTCACACCTCCCTCCTCCCACAGCTCTCACTTTCCCCCTCACACCTTACTGATCCCCCACCCCAGCTCACTACACCATCATACCTCACTACCCACATAACTGCTCCCTCATACCTCACTGTCCCCTACTGCTCACATTGTTCTCATCAAATCTCACTGCCCTATCACCACTCACTGATCCCTTACTGCTCACACACACAAGCGGTACACATACATACAAACACTACACGCATACACATACTGCAAACACACACTGCACACATACACACACTGGAGACATCTATACACACTGCACACATATACACACACACACACACACACACACACTGGAGACATATACACGCAATCCACGGGTGTGGATTATTACATATACATACATAGTAACATAGTTTCTGAAGTTGAAAAAAGACAATTTGTCCATCGAGTTCAACCTGTAATCTCCTATACTATAATATCTATAAACGAATATTAACTTTGGTGAATGTTTATCCGTTATGTCCATTCGTCTTTTATTTATTTATATATATATAGATCCTCCATACAGTAGGCGGCACTCAGAGGCTGGTAAACAGTTGTTTAGTGCATAAAACCCCACAAGGTGTGCTTTTAATGGCGTGTCATTTTGGGGTAACAATCCCCTTCCTTAGACAACATGACAAACCAAATAGTGCATTTAAATAGACAACCAAAATTACATCTTTCCCTCCTTGAGCCTCGCCCAGTGTGCTCCCCGGCTCACCCGACCGCCATCCCACCACAGACACTTCCGGTCACGGCTCCCTCGGCGTGCCGGAAGTGACATCACCAGTCCCGCCCCGGGAACCATGGAGACACACTGGAAACAGACACAGTGTGTAAACAAACATTAAAGTGCCTGTATTGAATTGCAGTGTCTATTATACACAAATAATAACAAAAATACAGCTGATACACAATCTCCATGTCATGAATTAAAAATAGTGACAACCGTGAAATGCAGTATAAATGCTCTGTCAGTAAAAATATAGAATCAATAATAATATATAAAGCCAAATGGTAACATATATTATAAATAAATTGATCAGTGACTAAAATATTACTTGAAAAAAGTTATATAAATGACATAAAAAATTTCTAAAAATATATACAGCCGTAGAAATTCCCCATACACTATGGGGGTCATTCCGAGTTGTTCGCTCACTAGCAGATTTTAGCAGCGTGCCACCCGTGCCAGGGGGTAGAATGACATAGTAGTTCTCACTGAGTACATTCCTTAGCAGTGCTCATCCACTGCCGGACTCTCAGAAGCGTATTGCACTCTGACACTCTCTTTGACTATGGTCACAATGATGGTGAATATCGCCAGGGAGCGGGGCACTTCCAGGTATGGGGAGGGGCATGGCACCTCCTGTTCCTCATCTGCTACCCTTCTCATTGGTCCCACGTGGTCTGTCACCAAACAGCAGCCACTACAATCAGAACCAGTCAGCAGTGCAGCATGAGCATACCTGTATATTTTCTGCGGTACCGTAGCTGCGCTGCATGGTCTATCCTGGCAGTCTGGATCACATGTTACAAAGAGCTCTGTATGGAGAGGTATCTAGACCAGTGACTGCCTGTCCAGCTGTGTTGAGACTACAAGTCCCTGCACAACTTGTCAACTGTATTTGCTGTGACATGTAGTGCCAACACACCTAGAGAGGGGTTTTTAACTGTATGTATGTGTGCATATATCCCCTCGGTGTCCCTGTCCGCACCCTATTTGTAATTACCCCCTCAGTGTCCCTTCCCACACTATCCCTGTAACTGCCGCCTCAGTGACCCTGCCCATACACTCCTGTAATTCCCTCTCAGTGTCCCTGCCCACACTCTTCCCATAATTCCCCCTCAGTATCCCTGCCCGCACCCTCCCCGTAATTCCCTCTCAGTGTCCCTACCCGCACCCTAACCATAATTCCCACTCAGTGTCCCTGCCTGCACACTCCTCATAATTCCCCCAGTCTCCCTGCCTGCACGCTCCCCGTAATTCCATCTCAGTGTCCCTGCCCGCACCGTCATCGTAATTCCTCCTCAGTGCCTGCACCCCTCCATGTAATTCTCCCTCAGTGTTCCTAACCTCAGCCTCCCTGTGACTCCCCCCTAAGTGGCCCTGCCCGCACACATCTGTAATTCCCTCTCAGTGTCCCTTCCCGCACGCTCCCTGTAATTCCCTCTCAGTGTCGCTACACGCACCCTAACCATAATTCCCCCTCAGTGTCCCTGCCCACACCCTCCCCGTAATTCCCTCTCATTGTCCCTACCTGCACCCTAACCGTAATTCCCCCTCAGTGTCCCTGCCTGCACATTCCTCATAATTCCCCCTCAGTCTCCCTGCCTGCACCCTCCCCGTAATTCCATCTCAGTTTGCCTGCCAGCACCCTCATCGTAATTCCTCCTCAGTGTCCCTGCCTGTACCCCTCCATGTAATTCTCCCTCAGTGTTCCTAACCTCAGCCTCCCTGTGACTACCCCCTCAGTGTCCCTGCCTGCACACTCCTGTAATTACCTCTCAGTGTCCCTTCCCGCACCCTCCCTGTAATTGCCCCTCAGTGTCCCTGACCTAAGCCTCACTGTAGCCCCTCCCAAGGCTGCCATCAGAAATTGTGGGGCCCGGGTCTGACAAAATATCCAGGGCCCCCCACGGAAAAAAAAAGTTAAATAAAAATAAATATTTATTTAAAAAAATAAAAAAATAAAAATTCTATGCAGGCACAAAGCCACCCCCTCAAGTCTCAACCTGTGTATTTAAGGTAGGAATATTTTATTTTTTATTTTTAGTTGAACTTTTTAAATTCGCCATCTGACACCTCCAGATCTCACCTCATTTTCTTTTTTTTTTCAGAGAACCCTATATTAAAAAAAAGTCTATTTATAATTAAATTATATATGTAGTTGGTTGGTTTTATGTTAATTTTGAACCTGCAGGGCCCAGATTGCTAATGCCGCTGCCTGCTCGCCTCCATCCCTGCTGTTCTGCTGCTCTCCTCTGTCCTCCTGCAGCTCTGTATAGAAAACATCCATCCCAAAATGTCCGCCGCTTCAGTGGAGACAGTTATTCAAGGGCTCCTCTAGTATCTTGAATAACGGTCCCCTCTGTGGCGGCGGCCATTTTGGGAGAGACATTTTCAATACAGAGCTGCTGGAGGGTCGGAGGACAGCGGCAGAACAGCAGGGATGGCCGCAGAGTGGCGTGGACAGTGGCAGGCGGGCAGGCGGCTGCATGAGCATGCCGGGCCCTCCTCTCTCTGTCAGAGATGCTGGGCCCGGGACAGCTGTGCCCCCAGCACCCCCCTGATGACGGCCCTGGCCCCTCCCTCCATTTTCACTACCCAAACCCTCCCTGTAATTCCCCCTCAGAGTCTCTGACCACAGCCTCCCTGTGACTCCCCCGTCAGTGTCCCTGCTCACACCCTCCTGTAATTCAACCTCAGTGTCCCTGCCCGTACCCTCCCCATAATTCCCCCTCAGTGTGCCTGGCCGCACCCTCCCTATAAGCCCTCCACCTCATTGCCCGGAAACCCCCCTCCTCTTGGCAAGTGGCTCAAATTATGAAAACAATAGCAATGATATATAATACGATAACTAGAGCTACCACCACATAATGCAGTGAAAGGAACAGAGCAGAGCTGCTGCACATGCCCAGTGGTAGCAGCTTCTTCTACCAGTTTGCTGTGTGAATCCTCAATCAGTGCACTGGACAAGAGAGTAGCTAACAGGAAGAAAATAAAAGTGCATTACTGGTTCTATTTTGTTTGTGTATTTATTTATTACGGTATGTTTAATCTTTTTCCTGACCACTTATTTATATTAGTTAAATGTGTGATACAGTCTATACTATAGACCATCTATAGTGTTAAATATTAATACTATATTCCATACAGTATACATTAATGTCCAGACTCTTTACTAGGTTCTTCTACCGCTCCCCCAGACTCCCTCAATTGCTCCAACGTTCCGCAGAGTGGGAGATTGTGGAATGCATTTGGAAACCCCCCTCTAGAAATCCTTCATTTGCCACTGTACTCACACCCTCCCTGTAATTCTCCCTCAGTGTCCCTAACCTCAGCCTACCTGTAACTCCCCCCTCTGCGTCTCTGGGTGGGGGGCGCCAGCTCCTTACATTGCCAGAGGCGCTCAGAGCCCTAGATACACCCCTGATTGGAACCCCAATTAGCTGAGCATATGGATCATGATTCAAAGCTTAAATTATGAGTATATTCCTTCCCTGTCAAAACCCTCTATATTAGAGAAAATGGGCAAGACTAACGGATTCATTAAGGCCTTTGGGAGCTACACAATCCAACTGGAAAATCCACCTGGACTACAACTGTAACAGTGATTTTCCCCAATTATCTCCCCGTCGTGCCGGAGGTACATGATCGATAGCCTTATATTTACGGCTGGACAGATTATGTTTAAATTATAAAAAATGGCGGGCCACCGGTTGCTCACTGGATCCTGTAAGAAGTGCTCCCCTAATAGCTGACCTATGTTGTGTGAGTCGAACTTTCAGTTGGCATTCAGTCTTCCCGACATAGTACAAACCGCACGGGCATATGATCACATACACCACATATCTGCTTGTACATGTAAGTGGCCATTTGATACTAAAAGGTTTCCCCGTGTGGGGATGGAGAATGGAATCACCTACTGTCATGTAGGAGCAAGTTGTGCACCCCAGACACCTGAAACAACCATTTCTGCAGCTGAGAAAGTGCTGGAGTACAGGAGATTCCATAAATCCTGACACATCGGTTTTGACAAAAAGATCTTTCAGATTTCTGCCCCGAAAATAGCTGGGCATGAGTCTTAATTTATGAAAACATTTCAACTCTGGGTCAGATCTAACCATCAAGGAGGGTAAGACATCATTTTGGTTGTCTATTTAAATGCACTATTTGGTTTGTCTTGTTGTCTGAGGAAGGGGATTGTTCCCCTGAAATGTCACGCCATTAAAAGCACACCTGCAGGGTTTTATGCACTAAATAACTGTTTACCAGCCTCTGAGTGCCGCCTACTGTATGGAGGTTATGTGTATCTAGGCTCAATGCCTATATGGAGGGCAACAGAGCAAGTTATCTGTAAGTCCAGAGTGCCGGAGAAAATTGTTGGTGTATATGTATATATATACTGTATATATATATATTTATATATATATATACCGACGTGGAAAGATGAGGCGGCACTCAGAGTTTTGAAAGAGCTTAAAACTTGTAATAGTGCATGTCAACGTTTTGGGGTCTCCCCCTTCATCAGGATTAGTGCTTTACAATACATAATGTGCTTAAATAGAACTTACCCCCCATAGGAACATCCCCTCCAGCGCGTGCCGCTGGCCGCGCCGTCCCGGCGTCCAGCCCGTCCTCTCCGGCGTCTCAGCGGAAGTGATGCGCCGGCGCCTGGAGGCGCGTCCATGGCCACGCTGCCTGGCAACAGAGGAGCATGTGAACAAACTTAGTAATACAGTGCCGTGGACCTTACTGGTTAAAACAGTTAATGTGCCTGTTGAATGTTAAGAAGTAACTCAGTAACATAAAAACAATATCAGATTTAAAGTGCTCTCATTACTTGATGCCAGGTTAATAATCAAATTGTGCACACATAAAAACAGCTTTTTTGACATAATAAAGAATGTGAAAAAATGAAAAATAAAAATACTAGGATGAACCAACCTAATGGCTACACCATGACCAATTGTTAACTCGCTCTATATACATAGAGAATCACATGTCAATACAAAAATGTTACTAATACCTAAAGCTGATGTTAAAATTATACCGACTTTCCTGTTTTTTTCTACTTTTTTACTATTTATTTTCTCTCTTACTGTCCTACCTTAACATGATATCCATAGAATGCCAAAACCCTCTCAATTAAAGATCTACAGGGATTATGGAACGGATATCACGTCACTAGGCCATTTTGGGGAATCTCAACCTCCATTAAATAAAATTAATGAGACCTAGATTGTCATTTAGACCAGCAGGTCTAAGGGTGTTTAGTCTATGAATCCACATAGACTCTAATTGTAAGAGTTTTTTGCCTCTATCGCCACCCCGCATAGACTCAGGCACATGGTCTATGATTCTATGCTTGAAAGTGGCCATGGTGTGTCTAAATTCCACGAAATGTTTGGCTACAGGTTGATCCCCCTTGCCTGATGCAAAGGCATTCTGGATAGCCAACCTGTGTTGTGCCATTCTGATTTTAAACTGGCATTCGGTCTTGCCAATGTAGTATCTACCACACGGACAAATGATGACATAAATTACGAATTTGGTGGTACAAGTTAAAGGCCATTTGATGGGAAATTTTTTACCTGAGCAAGGATGCGTGATCTATCTCCCACCGACATGTGTGAACAGGTCGTTCACCCAGTGCATTCAAAGCAACCGTTCTTACGTTGCAGAAAATGCTTTGGAGTCTCCTTGAAATTTGCCATGTCAGTTTTAACTACCATATCTTTAATGCTCCGCCCTTTCACATAACTGGGCATCACTCTCTGTTGGCGGAACACAGGCAAATCAGGGTCAGTTGATACCAGGGGCCATAATTTTTTGACCTGCTTTTGTGTATGGTTACTGAATACATTAAAATCACAAACCCAAGGGATGACATCACCCAATTTTTTGGCACTCTTTGGTTTCAGACTTTCAATCCTATTTTTGCTTATAGCTTTTTCTCTGGCCTGGGACAGCAATTGTCGTGGATAACCTCTAGCAAGTAGTCTAGATTCCATTTCATCCAATTGCTTGTCTCTCTCGTGTATGTTACTATTGATCTTACACACTCTCAAAAGTTGGGAATAGGGTACACTCCTAATGGTAGATAATGGATGGCAACTATCGTATCTAAGAATAGTGTTACGATCTGTCGGTTTTTTGTATAAAGATGTCACAACTTTGCCTTCCTGTATGCTAATCTTAAAATCCAGGGAGCAAATTTTACTATGGCTGCTGCTCAAGCAATTGGATGAAATGGAATCTAAACTACTTGCTAGAGGTTATCCACGACAATTGCTGTCCCAGGCCAGAGAAAAAGCTATAAGCAAAAATAGGATTGCAAGTCTGAAACCAAAGAGTGCCCAAAAATTGGGTGATGTCATCCCTTGGGTTTGTGATTTTAATGTATTCAGTAACCATACACAAAAGCAGGTCAAAAAATGATGGCCCCTGGTATCAACTGACCCTGATGTGCCTGTGTTCCGCCAACAGAGAGTGATGCCCAGTTATGTGAAAGGGCGGAGCATTAAAGATATGGTAGTTAAAACTGACATGGCAAAATTCAAGGAGACTCCAAAGCATTTTCTGCAACGTAAGAACAGTTGCTTTAAATGCACTGGGTGTACGACCTGTTCACACATGTCGGTGGGAGATAGCATCACGCATCCTTGCTCAGGTAAAAAATTTCCCATCAAATGGCCTTTAACTTGTACCACCAAATTCGTAATTTATGTCATCATTTGTCCGTGCGGTAGATACTACATTGGCAAGACCGAATGCTAGTTTAAAATCAGAATGGCACAACACAGGTTGGCTATCCGGAATGCCCTTGCATCAGGCAAGGGGGATCAACCTGTAGCCAAACATTTCGTGGAATTTAGACACACCATGGCCACTTTCAAGCATAGAATCATAGACCATGTGCCTGAGTCTATGCGGGGTGGCGATAGAGGCAAAAAACTCTTACAATTAGAGTCTATGTGGATTCATAGACTAAACACACTTAGACCTGCTGGTCTAAATGACAATCTAGGTCTCATGAATTTTATTTAATGGAGGTTGAGATTCCCCAAAATGGCCTAGTGACGTGATATCCGTTCCATAATCCCTGTAGATCTTTAATTGAGAGGGTTTTGGCATTCTATGGATATTATGTTAAGGTAGGACAGTAAGAGAGAAAATAAATAGTAAAAAAGTAGAAAAAAACAGGAAAGTCGTTATAATTTTAACATCAGCTCTAGGTATTAGTAACATTTTTGTATTGACATGTGATTCTCTGTGTATATAGAGCGAGTTAACAATTGGTCATGGTGTAGCCATTAGGTTGGTTCATCCTAGTATTTTTATTTTTATTTTTCATTTTTTCACATTCTTTATTATGTCAAAAAAGCTGTTTTTATGTGTGCACAATTTGATTATTAACCTGGCATCAAGTAATGAGAGCACTTTAAATCTGATATTGTTTTTATGTTACTGAGTTACTTCTTAACATTCAACAGGCACATTAACTGTTTTAACCAGTAAGGTCCACGGCACTGTATTACTAAGTTTGTTTACATGCTCCTCTGTTGCCAGGCAGCGTGGCCATGGACGCGCCTCCAGGCGCCGGCGCATCACTTCCGCTGAGACGCCGGAGACGACGGGCTGGTCGCCGGGACGGCGCGGCCAGCGGCACGCGCTGGAGGGGATGTTCCTATGGGGGGTAAGTTCTATTTAAGCACATTATGCATTGTAAAGCACTAATCCTGATGAAGGGGGAGACCCCGAAACGTTGACATGCACTATTACAAGTTTTAAGCTCTTTCAAGACTCTGAGTGCCGCCTCATCTTTCCACATCGGTATTCATATGGTTTCTGTACCTGAAGGAGGGCACCTGAGCAAGCCAGCCTCATTGCCGGGGCAGTGCCCAGTGCCGGAGCACAAAATTGGTTATTTATATATATATATATATATATATATATATTTATTTTTTACTTTAGTGCATGATTTACCCCCCATACCCCTGTATATTTATCTAGACCATTATTAAAATAAACGATCGAGTCTGGCATTACTACACTCTCAGGAAGGGAATTCCAAATACATATAGGGTGTCATTCCGTGTTGATCATAGCTGTGCTAATTTTAACACAGCTACGATCTTCTTCCCTGACATGCGGGGGGACGCCCGGCACAGGGCTAGCAGAAGTGCAAAGGCATCGCACAGCGGCGATGCCTTTGCACTGCAAGAGTAGCTCCCGGCCAGCGCAGTTTTAGCGTGCTGGCCAGGAGCTACTCATTGCTCCCCGGCCCGCAGCGGCTGCGTGTGACATCACGCAGCCTCTGTGGCCCGCCCCCCGTTTGAACCGGCCACGCCTGCGTTGGCTGGACCAAACCAACGTAACGGCGGCCAAACGCCACCATTCCGCCCCCTCCTGCCCAGCGATCGCCTCTGCCTGTCAATCAGGCAGAGGTGATCATATCCCTGCTATGGCCTTTAGCCATCTGGCATGCGCCAGCGCACTACAGCGCCTGTGCATGCGCAGGAGGGACCCATTCACTCTGCTGCATTAAAATGCAGCTAGCGAACGGGTCAGAATGACCCCCATTGTCCTTACTGTGAAGAAACCTTTCTGTCTCAGGGCGCAAAATCTCCTCTCCTCTAACCTAAGCAGGTGTCTGCATGTCCCCCGCTAGCTCTGTGTATTGTCCCCTTACATATTCTGATTGGATGACTATGCTGAGTACACTGAATGCGAATGTGGCTTTATTATCTAAGAGACTGGATAAATCTGATTCTCAGACACAAACATGGAGACAGTTCGTGGAGGACACTTTGTCTCAGGTACAGACAGTCTCAGGGTCACAAAAGCGTGCTTTTAACCAGATGGAAGATACAGGTACCGACACGGACTCTGACTCCGATGTCAATTTTAATGAGGCTTCTTTACATCCACGGGTTGTCAAGAGTATTCAGCACATGATTCTAGTTATTAAAGATGTTTTACGTATATCTGAGGAACCTGCCATTCCTGACACAAGAGTTTGTTTATTTAAAGGGAAAAGACCTGAGGTAAAATTTCCCCCCTCTGGTGAAATGAATGCGCTTTGTGAAAAGGCTTGGGAGTTGCCTGAAAAACGGTGGCAGATTCCCAAGAGAATTTTGATGGCATATCCTTTCCCCTCTGACGATAGGGAAAAATGGGATTCGTCTCCAAATGTGGACAAGGCTCTCTCGCGATTGTCCAAGAATGTGGCGCTTCCGTCTCCTGACACGGCTGCTCTCAAGGATTCGGCAGATCGCAAGCTGGAGACGACATTGAAGTCCATATTCGTCAATACTGGTGCATTGCTCAGACCTGCTGTGGCGTCGGTATGGGTTAGTAGTGCTATTGCTAAGAGGGCTGAAAATTTGGCTTCTGATATGGATGCTCTTGATAAAGATAATATTCTTTTGACTCTTGGTTATATCAAGGACGCTGCAGATTGCCTAAAGGATGCGGCGAGGGATGTTGGCCTCTTGGGATCAAGAGCCAATACCATGGCGATTTCGGCCAGGAGGGCGCTGTGGGTTCATTAATGGAATGCTGATGCCGACTCCAAGAAGAATATGGAAGCTCTCCCTTTTAAAGGTAGTGTCTTGTTCGGTGATGGCCTGGCTGACCTGGTGTCGACCGCTACTGCGGGTAAGTCATCTTTTCTTACCTATGTTCCCACACAACAGAAAAAGGCACCCCATCAGCAGATGCAGTCTTTTCGGCCTAATAAATACAAAAGAGGTAAGGGCTCGCCCTTCCTAGCTTCAAAGGGTAGAGGAAGGGGAAGGAAGTCGCCTGCAGTGTCAGGCACCCAGGACCAAAAGTCCTTCCCCGCCTCTACCAAGTCCACCGCATGACGCTGGGGCTCCCCTGGGGGAGTCCCTACCAGTGGGGGGCCATCTCCGATTCTTCAGTCAGGTCTGGGTTTGTTCGGCTCTGGATCCTTGGGTCTTAGACATAGTGTCCCAAGGGTACAGACTGGAGTTTCAGGAGATGCCCCCCAACCGGTTTTTCATGTCGGCCTTGCCAGCTTCTCTTCCCGAAAGAGAGGTGGTAAGGGATGCGATACAAAAGTTGTGTCAACAGAGGGTCGTGGTGACGGTTCCCCCGTCAGAACGGGGGGAAGGGTTCTATTCGAGCCTCTTTGTGGTGCCAAAACTGGACGGATTGGTCAGACCGATTCTGAACCTAAAATCCCTCAATCCATACTTGAAAACTTTCAAGTTCAAGATGGAGTCTCTTCGAGCGGTGATCTCCAGCCTCGAAGGGAAGGATTTTATGGCATCAGTAGACATAAAGGATGCTTACTTACACATCCCGATATTCCCTCCTCATCAGGCCTTCCTGAGGTTCGCGGTGCAGGATTGTCATTACAAATTTCAAGCGTTGCCGTTTGGGCTTTCCACGGCCCCGAGGGTTTTCACCAAGGTAATAGCGGAGATGATGGTCCTCCTTCGCAAGCAAGGGGTCACAATTATCCCGTACTTGGACAATCTCCTGATAAAGGCGAACTCCCAAGGAACAGTTGTTAAGAAATGAGGATCTCTCCCTGTCGGTTCTGCGACATCACGGTTGGATGCTAAATTTGCCAAAGTCTCAGTTGATCCCAGCCACTTGGCTGCCCTTCCTGGGTATCGTCCTAGACACGGAGATACAGAGAGTGTTTCTTCCGGAGGTCAAAGCTCTGGAAATCCAGACCATGGTCAGGGAGCTTCTGAGGCCGACAAGTGTGTCGATTCATCAATGCAGTCAGGTACTAGGGAAGATGGTTGCGGCTTACGAAGCCATTCCGTTCGGCAGGTTTCATGCCCGGGTGTTTCAGTGGGATCTGCTGAAAAAATGGTCCGGGTCTCACCTGCACATGCACCAGAAAATAAGTCTATCTTCCAGGGCCAGGATTTCTCTCCTGTGGTGGCTGCAAGGCTCTCACCTTCTAGAGGGACGCCGATTCGGAATCCAGGACTGGGTTCTGCTGACAACAGATGCAAGTCTCCGAGGCTGGAGAGCAGTCACGCAAGGAAGAAATTTCCATGAAAAGTGGTCAAGCCAGGAATCTTGTCTCCACATAAATGTTCTCGAGTTGAGAGCCATTCACAACGGCCTGCTGCAAGCAAAGAACCTTCTTCAGGGTCCACCTGTCCTGATCCAGTCGGACAACATAACAGCAGTGGCGTACGTAAACTGCAAAGGCGGAACAAGGAGCAGGGCGGCAATGGCGGAGGCCACAAGAATCCTTAGCTGGGTGGAACAGCACGTGAGCGCTCTGTCAGCAGTCTTCCTCCTGGGAGTGGACAACTGGGAAGCAGACTCCTCAGCCGACACGATCTCCATCCGGGGGAGTGCGCTCTTCATCAAGAGGTATTTGCAGAAGTGACAAGGCGTTGGGGAATTCCTCTGATAGACATGATGGCGTCTCGCCTCAACAAGAAGCTTCCGAGGTATTGTTCCAGGTCAAGGGACCCCCGAGCCAGTGCAGTGGACGCCCTGGTGACTCCGTTGGTGTTTCAGTCGGTGTATGTGTTCCCTCCGCTTCCTCTCATTCCAAAGGTGCTGAGGATCATTCGACGAACAAGGGTTTAGGCGATACTCGTCGTTCCAGATTGGCCACGGAGGGCCTGGTATCCGGATCTTCAAGAATTACTAGTGGAAGATCCCTGGCCGCTTCCTCTAAGAGAGGACCTGTTACTGCAGGGGCCCTGCGTGTTTCTGGACTTACTGCGGCTGCATTTAACGGCATGGAAGTTGAGGTCATCCCCACTCTCCTTAAAGCTAGGAAGGAGGTTACGGCGAAACATTATCACCGTATTTGGAGAAAGTATGTTTCGTGGTGTGAAACCAAAGCAGCTCCTGCGGAGGAGATTCACTTGGGTCGGTTTCTCCATTTTTTGCAGGCAGGCGTCGATGCTGGCCTGAAATTGGGTTCCATCAAAGTGCAGATTTCGGCTTTATCTATTTTCTTTCAGAAAGAATTGGCCGTCCTTCCAGAGGTTCAGACTTTTGTTAAGGGAGTACTGCATATCCATCCTCCATTTGTGCCGCCGGTGGCGCCGTGGGATCTTGAAGTGGTCTTGCAGTTCCTTATGTCTCACTGGTTTGAACCTTTGTAAGGTTGAGTTAAAGTTTCTCACTTGGAAAGTGGTCATGCTTTTGGCTCTAGCGTCTGCCAGGCGAGTGTCAGAGTTGGCGGCCTTGTCTCACAAGAGCCCTTATTTGATCTTCCATTCGGATAGAGCGGAATTGAGGACTCGTCAACAATTTCTGCCGAAGGTGGTTTCTTCGTTCACATTAACCAACCTATTCTGGTGCCTGTTGCTATGGATGCTGTGGCGGTTCCAAAGTCTCTTGATGTTGTAAGAGCTTTGAAAATTTACGTCGCCAGAACGGCTCTTACCAGAATAACAGAGGCTTTGTTTGTCCTGTATGCTTCCAACAAGATTGGAAATCCTGCTTCTAAGCAAACTATTGCTCGCTGGATTTGTAATACGGTCCAGCAAGCTCATTCTTCGGCTGGGCTACCGTTGCCGACGTCAGTAAAGGCCCATTCTACCAGAAAAGTGGGCTCATTTTGGGCGGCTGCCCGTGGGGTCTTGGCACTTCAGCTTTGCCGAGCAGCTACATGGTCGGGTTCAAACACCTTTGCTAAGTTTTACAAGTTTGATACCCTGGCTGATGAGGACCTCTTGTTTGCTCAATCGGTGCTGCAGAGTTGTCCGCACTCTTCCGCCCGTTCTGGAGCTTTGGTATAGACCCCATGGTCCTTTTGGAGTCCCCAGCATCTTCTAGGACATAAGAGAAAATAGGATTTTAATACCTACCGGTAAATCCTTTTCTCCTAGTCAGTAGAGGATGCTGGGCGCCCATCCCAGTGCGGACTGTTACTTTCAGTTGTATTATTACTGGTTATATTTGTTTACACGTGGGTTGTGTATTAGTTATAGTGAGCTTGTTGCTGTTGTTAATTCATACGGTTATCTGGTTTGCTGCTACTCTGGTTGTACGGTATGTTTGTGGTGTGGGCTGGTATGTTTCTCGCCCTTAGTTTAAACAAAAATCCTTTCCTCGAAATGTCCGTCTCTCCTGGGCACAGTTCCTATAACTGAGGTCTGGAGGAGAGGCATAGAGGGAGGAGCCAGTTCACACCCAGTCAAAGTCTTTTTAGTGTGCCCAAGCTCCAGCTGATCCCGTCTATACCCCATGGTCCGTTTGGAGTCCCCAGCATCCTCTACGGACTAGGAGAAAAGGATTTACCGGTAGGTATTAAAATCCTATTTTTTCAAGTGTAAAAATGACAAACCTAATAAGCCTTTCCTCATATTCTAGCATCTCCATTCCCTTAATCAATTTGGTTGCCCATCTCTGAACCTTTTCTAGTTCCAGGATATCCTTTTTATAGCATGGTGCCCATAATTGTGCACAGTATTCATGATTCGGCCTCACTAGTGGTTTATATAATGGGAGAATAACACTCTCATCCCTTGTATCAATTCCCCATTTATGCATGCTAATACCTTGTTTGCTTCTTTTTTTATTTTTTATTTGCTGCATTCCTACTTTGGGTACTACTGCTAAGTTTGTTATCTATGTGAACACCTAGATCTTTTTTCCAATACAGAATCCCCTAGTTTTTCCTCATTTAATGTGTAAGTAGTATGTTTGTTCTCGCTACCAAAGTGCACTACCTTACATTTGTCTATATTGAACCTCATTCTCCATTTTGCTGCCCATGCTTTAAGTTTAAATAAGTCGTTCTGAAGAGACTCAGCATCCCCCTGCTAATTTTTAACCTTACACAGTTTATCATCTGCAAAAATTGACATCATGCGCTCTAGACCTACCTCTAGCTCAGGGATGAGGAACCTTCATCCCTCCAGCTGTTGTTGAACTACACATCCCAGCATACCCTGCAACAGTTTTAGCATTGCCAAATAGTAAAACTGTAGCAAGCCATGCTGGTATGTGTAGTTCAACAACAGCTGGATGTCCAAAGGCTCCCCACCCCTACTCTAGATAATTTATGAAGTTGTTGTACAGTAGTGGTCCAAGTACAGACCCTTGTGGCACACCACTTAATTTGTCAGTCCATTTTGAAAAATGTCCATTTACCACCACTTGCTGCTCCCTTTTATCCAACCAATTTCTAATCCAAGTGCATAATGTGCTCCCTAGCCCAAGTTCTCTTAATTTATAGATAAGTCTCGTGTGAGGTACTGTATCAAAAGCTTTAGCAAAGTATGAAAAGATTGCATCCTGATTTAGGTTCACACTTACTGTTTCATGAAAGCCTATTTAGTAGTTTGACATGATCTATCCTTCGCAAATACATGTTGGTTCCTATTAATAACTTTAATGACTTCAAGGAACTCATGTATACTATCCCTTAAATTACCTTGCAGTGCTTTCCCCACTATAGATGTAAGACTTGCTGGTCTATAATTACCCGGTCCAGATTTACTTCACTTTTTAAATATCGGCACTACTTCCGCTATACGCCAGTCTTTGGAACCATACCTGATGTAAGTGAGTCAATGAAAATCAAATATAGGGGTCTTGCTAATTCAGAGTGTAGCTAGAACCATTGGGTGAATTCTGTTGGGACCAGGTGATTTATTCATCTTATTATTTTTTAATCGGTTACAGACTACTTCCTCACTTAAATAAGCATTTAGCAGTGGGACATTATCATTGCTGAGGTTATGCGTCAATCCCGCCATCTAGTCCTCTCCTCTGATTACAGTTGAGAAAAACCTGTTTACTTTTTCCACTATGTCAATGTCATCTTTGATTAGGACGCCCAACTTGTCTTTTAAAAGACCTATACTCTCCTTCTTTAATCTTTTGCTGTTGATTTATTTTAAAAACTTTTTGGGTTTTGATTTACTTTCTTTTGCTATTAGCTTTTTTATTTCTATTTTAGACACTCTGATTTCTTTTTAGCATATTTTGCTACTTATTTTGCTATAGTACTGGAATGACTCCCGCCTTCCCGTCCGATTTATACTTTTTGAAAGCTCACCCCTTTTTGGCCATTAGTTCATTAATATTTTTATCTTTTTGTTAAGCCACATTGGTATGGAATAATAACTCCTTTGTTTGATGCCCATGGTAATGAATTTACGAGTGTAACTAGCGAGCAATGTTTTTAATACATCCCATTTCTCTGTGGTATTCTTGCCTTGAAACAAAATGTCCCTAAGAGTTTCCTTCATCATTTCAAAGTTGGCTTTGCTAAAGTTTATTAGTTGAGCCTACTGTATATAGGGCTGCTTGTGAAAACTGATATTGAATGTGACCCTATTATGGTTGCTGTTACCTATGGGCATCCCTACTATAATATTTGATATCAATTCCCCATTGTTTGTTAACACGAGGTATAAGATTGCATTATACCTAGTTGGTTCCTCGATTAGTTGAAAAAAGTAGTAATCACTTAGTGTGTTTAAAAACTTATTACCCCTAGCGGTATCACATGAATCATATGTCCATTTAATCTCTGGATAGTTAAAATCTCCCATCACTATTACATCTAATAATCTTGCTGCTTTTTCGATTTGCTTTAGTAAAATGCCTCATCAGACACATTAATATCAGGTGGCTTGTAGCATATCCCTATTAGTACTTTTTTTAGTTCCCTTACACCTGCATGCAATTTCAACCCATAAAGTCTCCATAATATTTCCCGTCCCATCGCAAATGTCTTCCTTTATTCCAGGTTTTGAAAAAGGCTTTACATAAAGACATATCCCTCCACTCCTTTTATTTAATCTATCTCTTCTGAACAGTGTATAACCCTCCAGATTAAATGCCAATCATGAGATTTGTACCACCAAGTTTCAGTAATGTCTATAATATCATACTGTTTGTTTGCTGCAAGGACCCTAGTCCCCCTTTTTTCCCTGTAAGGCTTATAGCCGTAACATACATACAATTAAGAATAGTATTTCCTCTTATGCTAGGAACATCATTTTCTTTATGCAATGTTGGCAATCCATATTCATTGTTAATTTTCATTTTTTGTAATGCCCTTGGTAATACCCTATCTCTCCCCCCTTCTCCACCCCCATTCAGCTCACTACTTCCGTTCTTACTATTCTCACTGTTTGACCTGTAGTTTCTAGCTAAACCCTCCCCCCAGGCACCTAATTTAAAATCTCCTCCATCCTTTTAACCATCCTTCCACCCAGCAATGCTGCCCCCTCCTCAATCCATCATGGCAAAAAATATGGTGCACCCAGTGTTCCAGGAACACAAACCCCTCTTTTCTACATCAGTCTCCAAGTCACACATTTACCTCCCTAGTCTCCCTATGCCTCCCTGGGCAAGCGCGTGGTGCAGGTAAGAATTCAGAGAATATTAGCCTAGATGTCCTTGCCTTTAGTTTCTGACCTACTTTAAGTCCCTATAATCTTTCTTAAGGACATCCCATCTACCACTAACTTTGACATTGGTGGCAACGTGCACCAAGACCGCCGGGTCATTCCCAGGCCCTCCCAACAATCTTTCTACGCGGTCTGCAATGTGTCGTACCCGAGCACCCAGGAGACAACAGACTGTACGGCGGTCCCGGTAGAGATTGCCCTGTCTGTCTTCCTGATAATAGAATCCCCTATCACCACAATCTGACTAGGTACCTCGCTATCTTTTTTCCCATCTGTGCTGGAAGGACCGTTCCTCTGGTTGCTAGAGGGTACATTCTCCTCCAGCTACATCATTTCTTCACTGACATCCACAGAATCTTTGTCCAATCGGGCAAATTAATTTGGGTTTGGCAGTTCAGAGATGTCCTGACTCTCCCTCTTTTTCTTCTTCCTTCTAACTGTGAACCAGCTGTCTACCCATTTGTCCTCATCTACCAGTGTTCCCCCTGAAACTCCTTCACCATTCTATCTAAGCTTTGCTCAAGGTTGTGAATATCTCTCAGTCTTGTAATGGTTTGCTCTAGAATGGTTACCTGGGCTTCCAGGGCAAATTTTGCACACACCTCGTGCTGATGTACTCACACTGGGACTGTTGCTCCAGGTGTGCATACATCTTGCACGACATGCACTGAGTGAGATTCTCAATCACAGCCCCACCCATTTTGTTTGTGAACGCTAACTTCCTGTTACCTTCAGAAAACAATACAAACTATGCACTACAATACGGTACTATAGCCTAGCTGTGAAGAGAAACAATATTCAACAACAAAACAGTCAGTACAGAGGCCAATCCAAGACACCCTACCACAATCCCTTTAAAGTTCTAAAATCCCCCTATAGTTTTACAAGCAGAAACAGTTATAACAATGTTCAGCAGTATTGATACTTGCGTGTCCGGACAGTACTTGACCTTCTAGAGCGCTGTTCTCCTCCTTGGGTGTCCACCTCCTCGGTAGCAGCACTGCTCAATAGTCCAGCTGCTTGGCCTTGCAGCACTCTCCTCTGGGACAGCAGCTCCCCAGCTGTCACCTACACACTCTTGCAGGTCAGTGGCTTAACCCCACTTACACCAGGGGCAGCAGTGCTCACTCCTGCTGTCTGTTCCTCAACGTCCCCCTCTGACACACACCTTCAGCATCAGTTCTTAATCCACTTACTGGTCACTAAGTGGCCCCCCAGCACTCATGCCTGGAGCAGCAGTAGCAGCGCTGTCACCTGATGCTAGCTCTAGTCAGATGCTCAGTGACCACCCTTCCCCCACACACCTACAATCAACCTCAAATCAACCACAGCTTTCTCCCTTTCTGTCTGCTCCCGTGGCTCAGCGACCCCCCCTCCCACACAACCACTGACAAGCGGCAGCTGCAGTGTTCTCCCCTCTGCCTGCTCCCACAGCTCAGCTCGTGCTCAGCACATGCCTGTCCCAGTAACTTCGGCTAGTGGCTTCCGGCTTCTGGTGCCCCTGGCAATCAGCACCTCCTCCTGCCTCCGCAATCATGAAAAAAAGTGCAGCATTTTTTTCTCTGTGACTTTTTGTTCACTTGAACCTCGATGCACTACACTAAACAGGGCTACAGTCAATAGGTCTACCACTAATGGTAGACATGCATTAGGTCGACAGGGTCAAAAGGTTAACTTAGAATAGCTGGACAATAGGAATGGTCACAATGGCAAAAGGTTGGCAGGGTCAAAAGGTCATACAAATGGTCGACACAAAAAAGGTATTCACAAATTTTTTTTAAAGGGGTGTTTTGTCACTTTTTTCTGACACAGACATGCCCCATTAGTTTACTGCGTCCACTTACAAGGATGGCTTCACTCATCATGCTTCGGGCAAGGTTACTATTCCTAATCATAGTCCATGTATGTGGTAAAGTATGAAAAAGTTTAAAAAAATGAAAAATACATTTAAAAAAACTTGTATACCATATGTGTGTAGACCATTGTAATGTTGACTTTTTGACCTTGTCGACCTTTTAACCCTGTTGACCTGGTGAACTGTCTACCTTTTACATATCGACATTTTGACCCTGTCGACCTTTTGACCCTGTTGACCTAATGTATGTCTACCATTAGTGGTAGACCTATTGACTGTAGACCTTTTTAGTGTAGCTCTATAGACCTGATACTGCACTGCACACATACACACATTGCATACATAAACACACTGCACACATATACACTGCACACATACACACCTATATGGCCAATGTCTGGGTGTGCAGGTTGCAAAACTGGGGTATACGGTAGTCATTTCCTGCAATTCCATGCCCCTTGCAGTGAGGCCACACCCTCATTTAGGAGCATGCGCACCTACTACGCGCTCTAATTTTTACTTTTCATATGATAATGAAAGGGGGCACCAGAAAAAAATTTTTGCAGGGGGGTGCAAACTTTTTTAGCTATGCCACTGCCAACAAGTCTGGTTTTAACACTGAGAGAGTCCCAGCAACCATTCAAGTACAGCATTTAAAAAAAACTTTAGTAGCGCCTCAGGAGGTTTAATTTTTTTCAAGTAGCTCACACCCCAGTTAAGGTTGAAGACCACTGTTCTACCCTATAAACCAGTGCATAAACTAGTGCACAAACATCATGTACAACAGTTGACACTCTCTGCCTTTGGCTTCCATGAAGATTCAGCACAATAATGTCAAAAATGATTCACATGAAGAGATGTAACAGTTCCCCTTGCATGCTAACATTAAAGATCAGCTGCTTACACATTCTCTCCAAAATATTACAGCAAATATTGAGTCTTCCTGTGCCATTCAGTTGGCAGAAGTTTAGTATTAGTCATGGAATAAAAACGCTACCAAAGAAGTGAGAAATGACAATAGTGGTTTAACAGTTAAATGATTGTGACTAATATGGGTGTGGTATGCAAGGTCAACAGTAACTAGGTTGACAGTAACTAGGTTGACCACTGTTGGTCGACAGTAACTAGGTCGACAGGGTCTCTAGGTTGACATGGTCTAATTCGACAGGTCAATAGGTTGACATGAGTTTTTTTATGTTTTTTTGGTGTCGTTTTCTACGTACAGTGACTGGGAACCCCAATTAGTGCACCGTGTCCACTCGCACTCGGCACAGGTTACTATTCCCAATCGTAGTCCATGTGGATCGTTAAGTATGAAAAAGGTCAAAAAAAGAAAAAAATTGTGAAAAACTCATGTTGACCTTTTGACCTGTCGACCTAGAACATGACGACCTAGAGACGCTGTCGACCTAGTTACTGTTGACCAATAGTGGTGGACCTAGTTACTGTCAACCTAGTTACTGCCAACCTAGAGACCGGATCCCGGCTAATATTTTTTTTTTTTAAATTTCTTTATTAAAGATTTTCAAGAAATAACAAAACAAAAAGAGTGGTTAGAGGTTCATAGTGTAGGTGATACAACCAAGTGCATTTGACATTAACAAATCATTCTAAGCAATGCTCATTCTCAGATAGTCAAGCAGTAGTGGTCTTGTATTCAGTATAGTTCAATATAGGAAATTAGACTAGGTCGGACCAATTATACCTAATCAAAATGATATTAAATCAGAATTAGGCTTAAAAAGTGTTATGGTTAAACATGCATCAGCAACACCACCTACAAATTATAGAAGAAAATGACATACTTTGTTTTCTTTTCTTATTTTTTAAAATAAAGAAAGACTAAACTAGTTACAAGACAGACATTTCGGGGTTGTGAGATAAGGGTAGAAGGGATAGAAAGAGAGGAGAAGAAGAAAAAGAGAGACAACACTCTGACATTCTATACATACTGAAACCATGAAGGATCATACCGTATTGGGAGAAGTAGAATACACTTGTTCAAAAACAGTCATAATATGATTTTGTATGTGAGATTCTAGGGTAGTGATAAAAGGCATCCATTTCTGATAGAATTTATGAGCACCTGTTAGTGCTTCTAATCTGGCATACTTGCGTTCAAAATACAGAATTTGGAGTAGCTTCTGTTTCACTGTATTTAACTGGGGAGCCGTTTTTTTTGTCCAGTGGGCCAAAATACATTTTCTGGCCACTGTTATAATAGTAATAAGTAAAGGAAAAACAGGTTTCTCCAGTTTTTGTGCAATCCAAACAGAAAAGTTAAGCCCCATACATGCAAGCGGTTCAAAGGTTAACTTGGTGTGAAAAAGTGAATTGACATAAACCATTAACTTAGACCAGAAGCGTTTTAATTTATAGCAATTCCACATGCAGTGGGAGTAATCCGCTATCATGGTTCTACATTTCAAACAATATCCTTGTTCCTCTAGGACCATATGCCGTCTTTGGCTTGGTGTTATATAAGCCCTATGAAGGGTTCGAATGTACACCTCTTGGAGGTAGCTGGACTGTAACGTTTTCAGAGAAAGAGTGTGTAGAGCCAATACATCACCAATTTGAGTAACAGATGGGATATCCGATGCCCATTTTTGTACCAAAACCTCCCATTGAGGGTGAGTATTATAACAGGCCTTCAAGAGAATTGTATACAAGTATTTAACCTTGTAGGGTTTATGTAGCAGAAATTCTAATAGGATATCGATATTGATAAGTTGTGAGGGAAGAATTGGAGTGGGGTAAGTATTAGTCCTGACTATTTTAATACTGTTTAAGTAATGTCTGATTTGAAAATACATAAATCTGTGGGTGTGGGGCAGTTCAAAGCGTTTAGCAAGCTCTGTAAATGAATATATATTTCCTCCGGGATCAAAAACCTTATGTGAAGTATCTAGACCTTTAGATTTCCAGTAATAAAAAAGCGAATTATTCAAAGATGGGGAAAAAGAGGGGTTACCCCACAAGGGGAGAAAACAAGAGATGCAAGGATTCCTATGACAAATTTTGTTTAAAGAGACCCAAGCAGCATATGTATCCCTAAACAAAATGTGCATTTTTATGTGGGTAGGAATCTTTGACAGTTTAGTTTGAATCAAAGCTCCAGGGGAGTATGGGTAAAAAATAGCTTGGTCCAAAGTAGAATCTGTATAGGTAGAATTGTTTAGAATCCAATCGGTGATATATCTAAAAAAGGTAGCTAAGGAATAGTTATTTAGATCTGGGCATCCCATTCCTCCACCTGCCCGGGGAGTGACAAGTTTAATTTTTGCTATTCTAGGCCTTTTACCTTGCCATATAAACTTTAGAAACAAATTTTCCATTTTAGCAATATCTGATTTATGCAATGCCAACGGGATCATTTGCATACAATAATAAAGCTTCGGAAAGATTATTGACTGGATTATGGCAAGTCTGCCCAGCAAAGAGACTGGTAAGTCTTTCCACGATTCCAGTCTAGTGGTTATTTTAGATATTATGGGGGGAAAATTTAGGGAGTATAATTTAGTTAAGTCCGAAGGAATATGTACCCCTAAGTAGGGAAAATGAGAGGAGGCTACTCTAAAAGGAATGTCAGCTTTATCAATAAAGTCTAGGGCGTCTGCTCCCAGCGGCATAATTTCCGATTTTGTTAAGTTGACTTTAAACCCCGACAGCGCTCCAAAGGAGTCGAGAAGGTGAAGTAGGGCAGGTAAAGATTGTGTAGGTTTAGAAAGGAAAATAAGCGTGTCATCAGCAAAGAGAGCTATCTTCAGTTCAAGAGAGTGTATAGTAATTCCATGTATCAGGGGGGAGCTACGTACTGCGACAGCTAGAGGTTCAGCTGCTAGTGCAAAGAGAAGAGGGGATAACGGACATCCTTGGCGAGTACCTCTTTGAAGTAGGAAGGGGGAAGATAAAAGACCATTGCAAGATACCATTGATTTAGGGGAAGAGTATAAGGTGCGAATTATCTGAATAAAGTGAGGGGGAAAGCCAAAATTATATAATGTTTGAAAAAGATGGGGCCACAATACCAAATCAAAAGCTTTTTCTGCGTCTAATGTAATCACCATGTTGGAAGAGGAAATATCAGAGGTCAAGGTAGATTGTTGGATGACTGCTAAAAGTCTTCGGACGTTCACTACAGAATGTCTGCCGGTGATAAATCCTGTCTGGTCTGAGTTAATCAAGAGGGGCAATAAAGGTTTCAATCTCTCTGCCAAAATTTTTGTCAGTATTTTATAATCTACGTTTAGCAGAGAGATCGGCCTATATGAACCAGGGAGGCTAAGGTCTCGCCCAGGCTTGGGGATGACTTTTATGATAGCATCAGAAAAGTAAAGAGGAAGAGACTGTTGGTCTATTGCAAAGTTGAAAGTGTCCGCCAGCGGCCGGGCTATCTGTGGGGATAATATTTTATAAAATTCATTTGAAAATCCATCAGGGCCCGGCGCCGAGGCCAGTTTCAACTTTCCAATAGCCCAAGAGATCTCTTCAGGGGTAATGGGGTTCGTCAGGGTCGTCATAAATTTCTCTGGTACTTGTGGTAAAGTAAGGGAATTCCAGTAAGAATAAGAAATAGAAGAGATAGAAGTTGAGGAGGAGGAGGGAGGTAAAGTGGGGATAGAGTCATGATCTTCTAAGGACTCCTCTGGAACCACCGCCGGGGCTGAGTACAAAGACTGATAGAAACCTTTCATAGTTTCAACTATTTGTGCTTCCGAGACAGTTTTGGAGCCGTCTGGACGTATCAAAGGGTGAACAACTGTGCGCGGTCTAGATCCTTGTAATAAGTTAGTTAGGAGCTTTCCCACTTTATTCCCAAACTTATAAAATTTTGAATGCACATTGAAAAGGTATTTGTCTCCTAAAGTTAGGAGAAATTCATTATAGGCTAATTTAGCTTCCAAGTAGGTAGTTTTATGTGCTGGTGAGGGGTGTGTCTTAAACATTTGAAACGCATTAGATAGTTTCTCTTGCAACTGTAAGTATTCTTGTTTATGGCGTTTTTTGGTATTTGCGGTAAAAGCTATCACTTCACCTCGAAGGACCGTCTTGGCGGTTTCCCAAAAGAGGGGGGGGTTAGTAGAGGAATGGGATGCATTTATTTCTGCGTAATTATTCCATGCAGTCAGAAGTTTTTGTTTTAGACCCTGGGATTGAAACAAGTGGGATGGAAATCTCCACCTCGGAGGGGTGGCTTTACTTTTTGTCAGAACTAGTTTCGCAGTGATCAATGAGTGATCTGATAAAAGGGGGGGTTCTATCTCCACCGAGGCAAGTGAAGGAAACAGGGATTCAGCAAGTAATATATAGTCTATTCTGGACCAAGTATTGTGAGTTAGTGATAAGCAAGTAAATTCTCTCTCCGTTGGATTGAGTGTCCTCCAGGAATCTATTAAGTTAAGATCTTTGCTAAGGTATGGGACACCCAATCTAGGGAGAGGAGTCTGCCGTTTGGAGGGAGGGGATCTGTCTAGATATTGAGAAGATATTAAGTTTAGATCTCCACATACTATCAGGGAGGAGGTGTCATATTTATGTAAATGTGTAAGGAGTTCCACAAAAAAGGATTTTTTATATTGAGTAGGAGCATACACATTACAAATAGAGAAGGAGGTACCTGTATGGGAAAGGGATATAGTCTGGTATCTACCAAGCGGGTCAGAAAAGGTTGACGTAACCTGCAAGTTTAAAGCTTTTTTTGCTAAGACTGCTACCCCACATGACTTAGTATTAAAGGACGCTGAACCTAAGACAGACCAACCCATAATTTGTAACTTTTTCACTTCATCTGGCATCAAATGAGTTTCCTGTAAACATATAAGATCAACATTGCGTTTGTTAAGGTAAGTAAAGAGTTTTCGGCGCTTAGCAGGTGTATGAATCCCTCTAATATTAAGAGAGCCTATATTAAGAGACATTAAAGTGGTATTTGAATAATAATTGCAAAGGAAAGTCAGAGAGAGAAAAGTAAAGAGAGAGGAGGGAAAAAACACAGGGGAAAGGGGAGACGCAAGACATAAGGAACAAAACCATTCCTACAAAAAAACTAAGTGACCTCCAGAAAAATCCCTGGTACCCAAACCGGTACGATTCTAGATATCAGGGAGGGGTCTTTCAATAATTAAATTTCAAAACAATCAAGAACGGCAGAGCTCCGCTCTCCGAGCTGCTCAAACATATAATTTTCCAAACTCAGGTAAGTAGATCCACTAAGCGTGGGCTATCTTCTCATTATAACATTATTATGTTATATAAGTGTATATATGGGTACAAAACTTGTGATATCAGACAAGATTGCACACTCATCATGTCTAAGATTGAGTGTACGGGGTATGTCTCGTTTCAAGGATTCAAAGTCAAATTCCCGGTAACAGATTAGCAAGTGGTTCACACAGCCATATCATCAGGTTCTACCGTGGGATCAGTTCCTATTTCATCCGACTCTTCCTTGAGATAAGCTGCAGCATCTGCTGCGTTAGAAAAATCAGCAAAGCCTGACGTTGTGAAAATTCTAAGCTTGGCTGGGTATAACATATGAAACTTGCGGTTTGTTTGTATCAGCGTAGTACAGACCGTTGAGAAGGATCGTCTCACTCTGGAAAGCTCTACAGAGAAATCCTGGAACAGTCTCAGGGTATGGGATTCCCAAACGAGGGGGTTGTGTTTTCTAGAAGCAGACCAAAGCACCTGTTTATGCAAGTAATTCAGTGTTTTAAAAATGACAACCCTCGGTTTATGTGCTGAAGCAGGTTTAACTTCTCCCATCCTGTGTACTCTTTCAATCACTATATCTGAGCATTCAGATTTTACATGTAGTAATTCAGGTAGTGTATGACGAACAAAAAATTCTAACTGCGCCCCTTTGATAGATTCAGGGAGTCCGGTGATACGCAGGTTGTTACGTCGTGACCTGTTTTCAATATTGTCAAGCTTATCAGCCATGCGTTTGTTATCTAATAGCAAGTCTTTGACTGACTTTTGTAGCGTGTGGATATCATCCATGTTCTGGCTTATGTGTGCCTCTGCCCCTGATATGCGGTCAGACAAGCGGGAAATCTGTGTAGTTATGTCTGCAACCGCCTTCTGTAATAACGGCGCCATAGTGGCTTGCATAGCCTTGGTAAGTTCATCATATGTGAGGGAAGCTGTGATATTACCTTCCGGCATACTTTTGATCCCTTCCGCGGCTGAGATAGCTTTCTTCGCCGCTGGCGTCCCCGGACCCTTGTCTGTGTCAGGCGCCATGTTATGGTCGCCACGACGCTTCTCCTGGCGCTGCTGCTGCATTACCGGAGGTTGCTTTGCGGGCGGTGGTGGGCTCATGAACTTGTCCATAGCTATACCCGATCTGTTAGGGGACCGGGAGCGGTGTCTAGCTGCGGCCGACAGGGTTAAGGCTGGGTATAGCAGCGTGGAGAGCGGAGCTGCAGGGAGAAGCTGTTCACTCTCCCATGCCGGAACCGGAAGTCTGGATCCCGGCTAATATTATGAGTAAAATTCCAATCCAATATATATATTGCAGTTTATAGTTTTATTTTATTTTTCTGTAGGAAAATACATTTCTGACATTGTATGATATCTTGTTTCCCAAACCAGTGCCGAAACTAGGATTTTTGTCACCTGGGGAAAGGCAGTAATTTGTACAACCGACCCCCACTACCCCATAATAAAGATTGTTCTGGTGTACAAGGGCTGACTGGCAAATTTCTGCCTGGGAGCCAATTACGGCACTAATAGTTTGCTAGAAAACTAGCACATTTAGAAACAGAAAACCACAATTAGCAGGATAATAAATAGTGAGATAATAACAGTTCTCTTTACCCGAATACTTGGCATAGCTTCAAGGGATTAAGCAGTAAATAGGTGTCATTTCTGTTTTTCAAAGGGTTTATTAAACTAAATAAAAATAGAATAAAATGGACAAATATATACAGTGATACAAAACAAATTGGGGGTGAGTCCCAGCCTACCAGAAATGGTCGGAAAGTTTGCAGTGGGTGGTAAAGCAAAAAAGTCCTGGACACTTGGCACAGCTCAGCCTTTACCCGGACAGCATGCACAGCAGGTGGAGCCGGTTATCTGGGTAGCAAGCACAGCGGGTAGAGCTGGTCCCCCTTGCATGCACAGCATGAGGATTATGTCACCCAGACAGCATATACAGCAGGAGGAGCCGGTCATCTGGGCAGTAAGCACAGTGTTAGGAGCCGGGCTCCCTTGGCAGCATGCACAGCTGGAGGAGCCGGTCTCCCATGCACAATCCACAGCGGAGGAGCTGGTCACCAGGGCAGCAGGAACATTGGAGGATATGGGGTGCAGGTTCTCTCTCTGCAGCCACAAGACTTCCAGGGTACTGCGTGTGCTGCAATGTGCCGTGTACAGACGGCAGTCGGCAGCGTGTTTCTAGGACAGGTGACAAGATGAATTAAGCCCCCTCATATACGGCACCTGGGTCACGTGCCCCTATAGCGCCTCCCCTAGTTACAGCCATGGCCAAACATTGTATCGCTATTTTATATACTGTATATTTGATGTATGTGTAGTGTGATAAAAAAAAACTGTGAAGAAGAACGCACTGACTCAGTACGTCTTCACCATGGCTTTATTTTGTCTGGATGACTGCAGACAAGTAACCATTTCACAGTAGTGTTCATGGCCCTGTCACTAGCTAACATAAACCTTCTCTCTAACCACTGGCCAGTTGTTCTGGCATTGGTCATACAGACAAATGGCCTAGACCAGACCTGGCCAACCTGTGGCTATTCAGCTGCTGTGAAACTACAAGTCCCAGCATGACCTTTCATAGTTTTGGCATTAGGTAATGCTGAAACTGTGGCAGGACATGCTGGGATATGTAGTTTTACAACAGCTGTAGAGCCACAGGTTGGACAGGCCTGGCCTAGACAGACCTTATATACCTTAGACCAGGCATGTCCAAACTGCGGCCCTCCAGCTGTTGTGAAACTACATATCCCAGCATGCCCTGACACAGTTTTGCTGTCAGAGAATGCTAAAGCTGTGTCAGGGCATGCTGGGATGTGTAGTTTCTCAACAGCTGGAGGGCCGCAGTTTGGACATGTCTGCCTTAGACTCTTCCTCCCCCTCCCAGACTGACGGGCAAATGACACTTCCATTTTGCCTTTAAAGAGGATCTCCTAACAGGTGCTTTGTTTTGAATACTCTGAAATCATTAATACCCCATTCACCATCGGGGCAGATGCGGAGGCGGCACTGGATATGACATAATCTCCGCGCCACCTCTCCCTATGCTGTGAACGGGTGCCGAGTCACATCGACCGGGGTAACCGGTTCACACTGCGCCTAACCCGGTAATAACCCAGGAATAACCCTTCTTTATTCCCGGGTTGAAGTACCGGGTCAGCGACCCATTCACACTGCACAGCGATCCGTGTCGACCCGACAAAATACCTGGTCGATACTGGGGTTTTTTGTGCTGTGTGAACGGGCTATTAGTAGGTAAGACACATATTATGCTCTAATAGCATGACTTCCCTGTGCTTACTTGCTAAACACCCCTGGATCCTTTGTAGCACTCTGCCCCTTTGCCACAGTAGTCATTTAATTGTATAATTAATATTAAAAAGTTCTTATAACCATATATTTGTTAATTTACAGAAAACATCAACATACTATCCCTATAAAACGTTAAGTAATCGGGATTTACATTATTTATTCTCCAGCACTTCTAACTTCATGGAACATTTTTCACGTTTTAATTACTGATCCAGGTAAACAGAGGAGCAGACATGAATTTGCAGTACAATTAAAGAAAGACAAATGATCCAAGACACAATTAGTCTCATATCTTTACTTTTCATACTTTTAATATTATCCCCAAGACTGGTTGTTAGCTTCTGGAGACATTGATTTTTTTTTTCTATAAACAAATTATTTTTTTTTTTATAATAAATTATGTTGTATAGTAGTAATTAGTAACTTAATTCATCTCCAATCCATCTGAAGCAGAAATATGTTTGAAAGTCATCTGCATTAAGGTTGAATCAAGTCTCACACATACTGGAGATACCCTTTATCGAAGACTCATCACACCAGAATTTTTAAACTAACTAGTTTTCTAATGAGTGTAATTGCTCACTGATTATTCATTATATGTCATCATGTAGAATGAATGAACATTAATAAAAAAACAAAAACAAAGCCGTTTCAAGGAATTAAAAATGGCAAGACTGAGTGGCAGAAAAGTAACAGGAAACCACATTGATCTTAATTATGCAGTAGCAAAAGTAGGTTGAACAATGTTATTAATGTTTATGGGGTCTTCTTGCTAACAAAGAGCTGCTGCAGAGTTGGGAGTAAAGCAAAAACAAATAGAGCAATTCCCCCCAAAACCAACCATGGGCCTAATTCAGATCTGATGGCAGCAGCAAATTTGTTAGCTAATGGGCAAAATGATGGGGGGTCATTCCGAACTGATCGCACGCTAACTATTTTTTGCAGCACTGTGATCAGATCAAAACTGTGCTAATCTGCGCATGCGTATGCACCGCAATGTGCAGGCGCATCGTACGGGTACAAAGCAGATCGGTGCTGGGCGATGGATTTAACAAAGAATCCATTCGCACAGCCAAACGCAAGAAGATTGACAGGAAGAAGGTGTTTATGGGTGTCAACTGACCATTTTCAGGGAGTGGTTGGAAAAACGCATGCGTGTCCAAGCGTTTGCAGGGTGGGTGTCTGACGTCAATTCCGGGACCGGACAGGCTGAAGTGATCGCAGCCCCTGAGTAAGTTCAGACCTTCTCAGAAACTGCACAAACTGTTTTTGAACCGCTCGGCTGCACAAGCGTTCGCACACTTGTAAAGCGAAAATACACTGCAATTTATATTTCAGTTTGAACACACCCCACCCAAATCTAAAGGCCCATATAGACAGGAGAGATGTGTGCTGAGTGAACCGCTCAGCGCACATCTCTCCCGCCGCTCAGCACAGCGCAATGTGTGCTGAGCGATGCGGGGGAGGACGGGGGCCGCTCATTTCACCCAGCGGGTGAAATGAGCGATGTGCTAGATTGGCCTGCATGCAGGCCAATCTAGCACCAGCGACAGTGATGGGCGGAGCAGCGCATCGCTATCGCTGAGGGGGGTACACACAAGTGATCTGTGCTTAAAATCTAAGCAATCTAGTCAGATTGCTTAGATTTTAAGCATGGATCTCTCCGTGAGTACCCCCCTTAACTCTCTCTGCACATGTTATATCTGCCCCCCTGCAGTGCACATGGTTTTGCCCATTAGCTAACAAATGTGCTGCTGTAATCAGATCTGAATTAGGCCCCATGTTGCAATGCAAGGGCTTTAAATGCAGTAATTATTGTCTAATATTTTGTATCTTGGGAAAGTACCATTTGCTATTGCATGTAGCTAATGCTGGAAACTTTATTTTAACATTGCAATTTATAGTTAAACTAAGACATGACAACTGTTTTGGGTCGGCTTTTCTTGTTTGTCTTGTGTGGTGGTAATGATGATCATAGTTGGTAGTCGTTATTACTTTATTTTTACTTTTGAGTACTCCTCCTTTAGTTGGGTGTCTGCTAATAACCCCTACTGGGGTTCAGTGACACCACCCTGCCAGGTGGGTCCACTATATGTTCTAAAGAAGAGATACTCACCAATGAATGGGTGTGTGCATGATTTGTTCATAAGTTTAAGATTTAGCCATTCTTTGCTTTGCCACTATACCTTGAGCTCCTTCCCCCTTTTTTCTGTCAATATTAATCTGCCAAATTTATATAACACCACTTAGGGCCTAATTCAGACCTGATCGCTGTACTGCAAATTTGCAGCGGTCTGTGATCATAGTCGCCACCCAGGGAGAGTGAAAACCTGCCCCATGCAAGTGTGTGAATGCATGTGTATGCCGTACAAAAATTCCGCCAGTGGCCAGCTGCAAATCTCTTCACAACTCACCCACCATCTGATGATTTTTCCAGTCTGTGCGTAGCCCAAGACTTATTCCTACAGCAATCAGGATACAAACTGGCGGGTACGGAGCTGACATCACAAACCTGCCCTGAAAACACTTGGTAACGCCAGCATTTTTCTATTCACTCCCTGAAAACGGACAGTTACCCCCCACAAAACGTCCTCTTCCTGTCAATAATCTTGTAAATGCCTTGCAATCTAAATTTCCACACCATCCTGATGCTGTTTGGCAACGCGCCTGCGCATTGCAGTGCAAACGCATGCGCATTCATTCGATAATCATCTGCTGTGCGAATTCGCACAACAGCGATCTGGTCTGGTAAATCGGTCTTATTATTCATTAATTAAGTATTTTACATTGTTAGGGTGTGCTGTTATTGGGTTACTCAACAAAAGGTTAATGGTAGATCATTGGAGTGCAAGCAAGGAACTCCAAGAACAAGTCAGGAACACAAGATACAGCAGATATAGACATAACTGTACAGGAGTACTCTACAGTGGAATCTGGACGATTGGTCACAGGACCATTGGAAGCAATATCAGCAGTATACAATGCTGGCAGGCAGGGTGTGAAAATAAAAATTACAGATACAGGTTTACAATAGTAGACCACAAATTACAAACATTTGGCAGGATACATATAATAATAAAATGGAAGTGATTGCAATGAGTGCCAGAGTCTTACAGGCCAGACAACAAGAGCAGCTTGATAGTTGCTGAAGGTAGAAGCAGGACTCATTAACTATAGAACTGCTGAAATACCTTATGTCAAGGAAACAACAAAAATTGAATGCAAATGAGTCACTTTGTGTATATAAAGTTGTACTTTTATGTATGCATTTGAAATTATATTTTGGAAGAGTTCCTTAATGTAGATATAAATATGTGTAATAGCTTAATATAATATCAAGACACAATCAAGTTAGACATACATCTGTTTTTCTATGCAGTTTAAAACACAAATTTCCATACAATACAGGCACACTAAAAATGCATTCACTTATTGCTCCTAATGTTAGCCTAGCAGTTACAGTATACTATCGTTGAAGAGCTTGATCATATAAATGAGTGTTTTAGTAATGTGTTTTTTCATGCTTACTGTATGTATGTGATGCAAATTTGGCTAACACTACTGTACATAAGTCCAATAGTGTTTTTAAAGGTTGCATAATAGATTCATACTACTTCTACTACTACCCCCATCATTCCCATGCTCTCCACTACTGCTACTCCCAGCCTGCACATTGTTCTGCAATACTATTACCCACATCCTGTACCCCTGATCCACACTACTACGCCTATCCTGTCCTCGCTTCCCACTAATAATCTCATACTACCTTTTGTGAGGTCTAATGTGGTCAGGTATTCACTTCTGCCTAAGTTCTCCACCAGTGCGTCTATTCTTGTTATAGGTATGTGTCAAATTGGGAGACCTTATTTAAAAATATAAAGTCATTACAAAGGTGTGTTTTATGTTCACCTAGCAATCACACTACTCCTGCACTGACTAGAGTGTACTTAACCTATTTCAGTAGCTTTTTTCGGGCAAAGTTCACCCGGTACTAGGATGCCCCCAGGACTTAATACAGGTACAATGAGTCAGTGTGGAACTAGGTGAGCTAAGGACTGGGCTGAAGTGTAAACAGCTAAATAAATTAGATGCACAGTTATGCAAGTAATAAGAGGAAGCAAAACTGGCAGCTAAGTCAAAAGACAGGCAAATAAATAAGTACTAAGTAAGGCATACTAGACAATCACGGGTCTAAGCAAGGGCTGAGAATTAGAAGAAATTCAATACAACAAATAACAAGTACTGTAGCTGAGCAGTAAGCTGGCAAGAATTGACAGAATATCCACCAGACAACTACAGGAAGACATGTGGCTTCTGATAGACAGACATTATAACTGGCAATACACCAAAGCTTTGGCTGTCCTTAAACTATTCAGGGAGTCAATCGGAACCTTAGGACAGAGACATGACCCTTACAATTCATTACACTACTGCTGAGTAGCTGCACGTACAGAGACAGACCAGTTACAGTTAATTACTCTAGAGCTGAGTAGCTGCAGGTACAAAGGAAGCATCACGTCTGCTTAGTAACAGGTATGATCAACAGTCAGTGCACCCACAGAGAGTCCCAGTTGCCTAACAACCATCAGGACCATCTGTCATTGTGGCTGGCATGATGCAGTGTCCTTGTCACCTGGCCATAACTGGGACACGCTGGACCTGTGAGCCACTGCCGGGGTATATAATAATGCATTATCCCATTGGGTTTTGGGACTAGTACAATAGGAATATTCCACTCGCTGGTGGATTTTTCAACAATGCCTAGTTGAATAATTTTTTCAACTTCATGCTTTAATGCAGCCCATTTAGCCTCAGGAATTCCTTTAGGACCATTGCTTAACTACTTTCCCGGTGGAGGTGATATATCATGTTCTTAAGAATGATATGCCCAGGAATAGGAAGAAGTCCCAGTTTTGAGCCACCTTTTCTACCTTCTGCTACCTTATAGGTTGGCTCAACAAGGACTCAAAGGATACCTCATAATCCTCTGTTTTAATGGATAACATTGAAGACAGAGGAATTTCCTTGTGCCAAGGCTTTAGTCAATTGATTTGATGAATTTGTTCTTCCTGCCTTTTTCCCAACTGGCAAACTCTATTGTTCACCTTCCCAACTGCCTCTATGACCCAGGGATGTGTGTTGAGGTAAATGGCTCAGGAGGCACAGGCTAGTACCAGAGCCAGATTTGCACACAATATACAGTATGAGCCAAAGGGTTCATGTGGGCATTATGCAAAGGTGCAGAGTTTTGATCAGAGAAGTGCAGAAAAGGTAGGAAGGGAGGCACTGCCTCACCTGCCATGAACTTTTTACTCCAGAGCTTTGGCTATAAAAATTATTAGATTAATATAAAGAATATATTGCTAACAAATTCTTTTTATTTTTCATAGTCTTTTTAATAGTCAAAACTCTGGCACAAACGTTAGTATGATAGAAAAGGCTCTGCGTCACCTGCCTCATCTCACCACACATCACTGCTATGACCTTATAATGTCCATGCCAGTGGGCACAGAGTGTACTTTACTGGGTGGAAACAAGAACTAATACTTTGTCTCCCAGGTTGAAAAAACTGAGTATTGGCCAAGTGGTATAATGCCTTTTCTGATGCTCCTGGGCAACATCTAAGTGTTGTCTCTACATGTTGTCTCACCATAAAACCTATTAGTCTCATTCTCTCATACAATTGTGCCACAAATTGATCTGCAATTGGTTCTTTTGGTTTTTGTTGTTCCCAACACTCCTGGATGATGTCCACAATACCCATAGGCTGTCTTCAATACAAGAGCTCAAATAGACAAAAGCCCATTGAGACATGTAGTACTTTCCATAATAGGGTATTCCAGTCTTTTCTTCTTGTGCAGAAATAAATAGAACAGTGCTACTGGTTTATGTAAGATATACTGTATATCATGCAAATAGTGCATATTTCTACTGCTACAACAAAATATTTAATATATTAAAAACATATATATAAATAAATGTATTATAGGTTAAAAACAATAAAATTCATTAATGAATAGATACAACTTGATCACAGTGACTGGATAAAATTGGAAAATTGGACCTCACAACAATGATCTCACGGAGAAATATATTATATCCAGTGTAAGGCACTAGTCTCTTATTGCACATAGGGTGAAATAATCCCCTCCAGAATGTCCAGTTAGCTTATACAGTGTTCTTTCATGTGCCACCACCCTTCTAATCACCAAATAATCTGTGCTAATCAACTGTTTTTAAGTACTGTAAAAGCACTCCACCAGCCCATTCATTTGTGATAGACCAAGGTGTGAATGGCATTTGCACCAAGTAGCTATTTTTATTACCTTTGACATGAAAGGCGTGCCCTGATCAGTTAAAATTTATTTTAGAATCCCCAACCTCATATAATGAAGTAGTAGGTCCTTGGCTTTAGTACTTGATTTGATGTTATGCAACAGAATGGCTACTAGATAGCACTTGGCATAATTCAGTATATGTCACAAGCCGCAACTACTTGTTCCCTGGGGTTGCTAGGAGGCGTTAGCTTACGCCCAGCATCTGGCCACTGGTTCCTTGGTAACCAGGAAGCCAGGGCTCACTGCGTCTCTGGTTACTGGGAGACAATGATGCCGGACGGCTGTGGGGGTTGCTGGGAGTTCTCTCTGGCTGACAGTTAACATTACAGCTGCTATCTATTGTTCAGTTGACCTTCTCTTGCTCTGGATCTATTCTGATTAGTGGACTCTCATTTAAAAGGATCTTCTGGTCAACTCCAAGCTGCTGGTTACATTAACACCTTCTGTGAGGTTGCTGGTTCGTGCCTTATCTGGAAAATATTGCTGTGTATCCTGTGGAGTAATATTGAGTGCCTTGTCAACTTGCCTCTACCTCCAATATTATTGCATCTCTGACGCTGTATCATCAAACTGTGGAATTACAATCTCAAACATCACTTTGTGAAAGTTACTATTTCTTCATGCTTGGAGTGATTCATCTTTGATATTCTTACTGCAATCAAGTCACACAACTGCTATGAATTCCTCTTTGCGATTACAAACCATATCATCATTATATATATACCACAGCTATGGCTATGTCGGTGAGCAGAGCCATATGGTTGCGTCAGTGGATTGCTGATGCTGACTCCAAACGTAATGTGGAATCTCTTCTGTTCACAGGTGAACGGCTCTTTGGAGGTGAATTGGATGCATGGATTTCCAAAGTTGCTGGGAAATCAATGTTTCTCCTAGACATACCTACCTGGACCATTTACTTAGTCCTTTCGGTCCTCCAGATTTCTATCTAGGGCCAGAGGGGCCTCCAATGCAGCTAGAGGATCAAGAGGTAAACCTAAGAAACTAGCCATCACCGGATCTCAGGACCAGAACACCAGTTCTGCTTTCACAAAGACTTCAGCATGATGGTGCCCACCCACCCTGAGGGGATCTCATGGTGGGAGCTTGGTTACGTCACTTCAGCCACATCTGGGATGGTTCCTGCCAAGATGCTTGGGTAAGGGACCTTATCTTTCAGGGTTACAAGCTGGAGTTCGATGGTACTCCTCCCCAATGATTTTTCAAATCAGGCTTGCCAGCTTTAGAAAATATGCATGGTACGCTACTTCTGGCCATAAACAAGTTGGTCCAGTCCCAAGTCATTGTTCCAGTACCCCTACTACAACAAGGACAGGGTTACTACTCCAGTCTGTTCATAGTACAAAAACCAGATGAGTCTGTGAGACCCATTCTGAATCTGAAGTCCTTGAGTCCTTACCTGAAGGTTTTCAAATTCAAGATTGAATCTTTGAGAGCAGTAATCGCAGGCCAGGAACAACAGGAATTCCTAGTGTCCCTGGATATCAAGGACGCTTACATACCTATCCCAATTTTTGCCTCATCAGGCCTATCTGAGGTCTGCCCTGCTGAATGATCACTACCAGTTTCAAGCGTTACCCTTCGGCCTGTCCACAGCTCCGAGGGTGTTCACGAAGGTGATGGTGGAAATGATGTTTCAACTCAGGGTCCAGGGGGTCAATATGATTCCATACCTGGACGATCTCCTGAAAAAAGCGAGCTCCAGGGAGCTTCTATTGTTCCATATAGATTGCACTATCCAACTTCTGTCACTCCACGGGTGGATCCTCAATCTGCAGAAGTCCCACCTGGAACTGTCTCAATGGCTCCTGTTTCTTCGGATGCTACTGGATACTGTAGCACAGAAAGTGTTCCTCCCAGAGGAAAATGTGAGAACACTTCAAGAAATGGTTTGCATGGAGTCTCCATTCATCTTTGCATAAATCTGTTGGGAAAGATGGTGGCCTTGTACAAGGCACTTCAATTCAAAAGGTTTCATGCCAGACCATTCCAATTGGACATCCTGAACAAGTGGTCCGGTTCCCATCTTCAGATGCACTGGATGATTCAGCTGTCACCTCCGGCCAGAATCTCTCTCCTGTGGTGGCTACAGTCTTCCAAACTGCTGGAAGGTCAACACTTTGGGATTCAGGATTGGATCCTCCTCACGATGGATGTGAGTCTGAGAGAATGGGGAGCTGTCACCCAGGGGTCACAGTTCCAGGGCAGATGGTCTGCCCAAGAGGCCCTACTTTCGATCAACATTCTGGAACTTCAGTCTATCTACAATGCTCTAATTCAAGCATCCTCTCTACTCCGGGACAGGCGATCCAGGTGTAGTCGGACAACGCCACTTTGGTGGCATACATCAATCAACAGGGAGGGACAAAAAGCAAGGCCTGCATGCTAGAAGAGTCAAGAATACTCCTCTGGTCAGAAAGAAATGCAAGAGCACTATCCGCGGTCTTCATTCCGGGAGTGGACAACTGGGAAGTGGACTTTCTAAGTTGCCAAAACCTCCATCTGGGGGAGTGGGGACTACACCCTCAGTTGTTTTAGCAGATCATCGACAGGTGGGGATACCCACAGATCAACTTGATGGCCTCTCATTTGAACAAGATGCTTCTCAGCCATTGGTCATGAACCAGGGACCCTCAGGCGAGCGCTGCGCTGACATCGCCTTGACCTTACCAGCTGGTTCCTGTTCCCTCCAATTCTGCTGATCCCAAGGGTGCTCAAGCAGATCAGACATCAAAGAGTGGAAGCAATATTTATTGCCCCAGATTGGCCCCAAAGAACATGGTACGTGACTATTCTGGACATGTCCGTAGAGGTCACTTGGCCTCTATCGCTAAGAAGGGATCTTCTTCAACAAGGACCGTTCATCTACCCGGACTTATGGCAGCTTCACTTGATGGCATGGAAGTTGAGCGGAACATCCTAGCTCACAAAGGGCTTTCCAAAAAGGTATTTGAAACTATGGTGCAAGCAAGAAAACTTGTGACGTTAAACGCTATCATCATATCTGGCGGAGATATGTCTCTTGGTGTGAGGAACGCACTTATCCCTCTGCAGAATTCAACTTGGGAAGGTTCCTACAATTCCTGCAGGATGGAGTGGATAAAGGCTTACGTCTGGGATCCATTAAGGTCCAGATTTCAGCTCTTTCCATCTTCTTCCCGAAGAAGTTGGCTCTCTTGCCAAAAGTTCAGACCTTTGTGCAAGGGGTGCTTCACATACAACCTCCATTCATGCCGACTATGGCACCTTGAGATCTGGATGTGGTGTTACGTTTTCTACAGTCCTCCTGGTTTGAACCTCTGATAACAGTAGAAGATAAGTACCTCACGTGGAAAACAGTGATGTGACTCAGAATTGGAGGCCTTGTTGTGCGAAAGTCCGTACTTGGTCTTTTATGAGAACAGACTAGACAGCAGTTCCTGTCGAAGGTGGTCTCCGCGTTTCACTTGAATCAGCCTATCGTGATTCCATCTAGTTCTGACTCTTCTGCTACTCCAAAGGCTTTGGATGCTGTGCGAGCCTTGAAAATTTATATCAAAAGGACGGCTCGGATCAGAAAGACGGATTCCTTGTGCATGCTATATGATGCGCAGGAAAAGGGTTGCCCTTCTTCTAAGCAGTCCATTGCTCGTTGGATTAGGCTAACTATCCAACAGGCCTATGCGTCAACAGCCCTACATGTTCCACAGTCTCTGAAGCCCACTCTACAAGATCGGTGGGCTCTTCCTGGGCGGCTGCCCATGGAGTCTCTGCCCTGCATCTATGCCGAGCTGCTACCTGGTCGGGGAAGAACATATTTGTGAAGTTCTACAGGTTCGATACCCTGACCAAAGAGGATATCCAGTTTGGGCAGGTGGTGCTGCAGATGTCTCTGCATGTTTCTGCCACTTCTGGAAGCTTTGGGACATCCCCATCGTACTAATCTTTCCCGAATATCCCTTATGGATGCTAGAGAAAATAGGATTTTAAATACCTACCGGTAAATCCTTTTCTCGTAGTCTATAAGGGATATTGGGCGCCAGCCTCTGTGCGGTGACTTTCTGCAGGTTCTCTGTTATGTGTTTGTGTTCAGCTGTTGCTGTTAATGTTGCCAGATGTTGCTAGCTAAGTAATGTATTATTGTGCTTGTGTGTAAATCTCACCACACTTGTTGTTGTTATGTTTCTTCTCTCAAGTATGTCATTCTCCTTCGGGCACTGTTTACCTAGAACTGAGCTGTAGGAGGAGGCATAGAGGGGAGGAGCCAGCATACCCAGTTGAAGAAATGTAAAGTGCACTGGCTCCTTTGGACCCATGTCTACCCATCATACTAATCTGTCCCCAGTATCCCTTATGGACTACGAGAAAAGGATTTACTGGTAGGTATTTAAAATCACATTTTGGAGATCTGGTGCTCCTGCCAAAAACTTCTACTGTAGCCCATAAGTATGTATGACATTCCATCAGAGTTGATAAATTCTTTAATAGGAAAAATGTAATCAGTAACTGATGAAGTAATAGACAAAGGGGGTAATTCAAACCTGATTGTTGTTGTGCGTTTTTGCACAGCGGGGATCAGGTCTAAACTGCACATGCATATGCACCGCAATGTGCTGGCGCATCGCACGGGTACAAAGCAAATCGCCGCTCAGAAATGGGTTTGTGTGACGGATCCATTCGCACGGGCGATTGCAAGGAGATTGACAGGAAGAAGGCGAGTGGGTGTCAACTGACCATTTTAAGGGAGTATCTGGAAAAACACAGGCGTGTCCATGCGTTTGCAGGGAGGGTTCCTGATGTCAATTCTGGTCCCAGACAGGCTGATGTGATCACAGCGGCTCAGTAAGTCCTGGGCTGCACAGAGACTGCACTGTTTGTACAGCTACACATGCGTTTGCACACTTGCACAGCTAAAATACATGTATATAACAAAAACCAAATATTGCGCTTTAGGCGCTCACAATGTGACAATACACTTCCCTTTTATTCTTGAAGCAGTGAATCTGGGATTTTCTTCCTCTCAAATTTTCACATTGTATGTTCATGAAAGAAAACACAGAATATACACCCCGATCCTCGTGTATTATTGTGAGGTATATTAGATATTCACTCTATATAGTTCCCCAAAAGCCAAAGAAATAATGACGGGGAGACCCCCCTTCCAAAACACTTACAACAGTGCAGAGGGAAACACACGTGTAAAGTAGAGATGAGCGGGTTCGGTTTCTCTGAATCCGAACCCGCCCGAACTTCATGGTTTTTTTCACGGGTCCGAGCAGACTCGGATCCTCCCGCCTTGCTCGGTTAACCCGAGCGCGCCCGAACGTCATCATGACGCTGTCGGATTCTCGCGAGACTCGGATTCTATATAAGGAGCCGCGCGTCGCCGCCATTTTCACACGTGCATTGAGATTGATAGGGAGAGGACGTGGCTGGCGTCCTCTCCATTTAGATTAGAAGAGAGAGAGAGAGAGAGAGATTGACCTGATTTACTGGAGCTTAGGAGTACTGTAGAAGTGTAGAGAGTGCAGAGTTTACTAGTGACTGACCACAGTGACCACCAGACAGTGCAGTTTTATTTAATATATCCGTTCTCTGCCTGAAAAAAACGATACACACAGTGACTCAGTCACAAACCATATCTGTGTGCACTGCTCAGCCCAGTGTGCTGCATCATCTATGTATATATATCTGACTGTGCTCAGCTCACACAGCTTATAATTGTGGGGGAGACTGGGGAGCACTGCAGTGCCAGTTATAGGTTATAGCAGGAGCCAGGAGTACATATTATATTAAAATTAAACAGTGCACACTTTTGCTGCAGGAGTGCCACTGCCAGTGTGACTGACCAGTGACCTGACCACACTGACCACCAGTATAGTTAGTAGTATACTATATTGTGATTGCCTGAAAAAGTTAAACACTCGTCGTGTGACTTTACTTGTGTGGTGTTTTTTTTTTTTATTCTATAAAAAACTCATTCTGCTGACAGACAGTGTCCAGCAGGTCCGTCATTATATAATATATACCTGTCCGGCTGCAGTAGTGATATATATATATTTTTTATATCATTATTTATCATCCAGTCGCAGCAGACACAGTACGGTAGTTCACGGCTGTAGCTACCTCTGTGTCGGCACTCGGCAGTCCATCCATAATTGTATACCACCTACCCGTGGTTTTTTTTTCTTTCTTCTTTATACATACATACTACTACATCTCTTTATCAACCAGTCTATATTAGCAGCAGACACAGTACAGTACGGTAGTCCACGGCTGTAGCTACCTCTGTGTCGGCACTCGGCAGTCCGTCCATAATTGTATACCACCTACCTGTGGTTTTTTTTTCTTTCTTCTTTATACATACATACTACTACCTCTCTTTATTAACCAGTCTATATTAGCAGCAGACACAGTACAGTACGGTAGTTCACGGCTGTAGCTACCTCTGTGTCGGCACTCGGCAGTCCGTCCATAATTGTATACCACCTACCCGTGGTTTTTTTTTCTTTCTTCTTTATACATACATACTACTACATCTCTTTATCAACCAGTCTATATTAGCAGCAGACACAGTACAGTACGGTAGTCCACGGCTGTAGCTACCTCTGTGTCGGCACTCGGCAGTCCGTCCATAATTGTATACCACCTACCCGTGGTTTTTTTTTCTTTCTTCTTTATACATACATACTACTACATCTCTTTATTAACCAGTCTATATTAGCAGCAGACACAGTACAGTACGGTAGTTCACGGCTGTAGCTACCTCTGTGTCGGCACTCGGCAGTCCGTCCATAATTGTATACCACCTACCCGAAGTTTTTTTTCTTTCTTCTTTATACATACATACTACTACATCTCTTTATCAACCAGTCTATATTAGCAGCAGACACAGTACAGTACGGTAGTCCACGGCTGTAGCTACCTCTGTGTCGGCACTCGGCAGTCCGTCCATAATTGTATACCACCTACCCGTGGTTTTTTTTTCTTTCTTCTTTATACATACATACTACTACATCTCTTTATCAACCAGTCTATATTAGCAGCAGACACAGTACAGTACGGTAGTCCACGGCTGTAGCTACCTCTGTGTCGGCACTCAGCAGTCCGTCCATAATTGTATACTAGTATCCATCCATCTCCATTGTTTACCTGAGGTGCCTTTTAGTTGTGCCTATTAAAATATGGAGAACAAAAATGTTGAGGTTCCAAAATTAGGGAAAGATCAAGATCCACTTCCACCTCGTGCTGAAGCTGCTGCCACTAGTCATGGCCGAGACGATGAAATGCCAGCAACGTCGTCTGCCAAGGCCGATGCCCAATGTCATAGTACAGAGCATGTCAAATCCAAAACACCAAATATCAGTAAAAAAAGGACTCCAAAACCTAAAATAAAATTGTCGGAGGAGAAGCGTAAACTTGCCAATATGCCATTTACCACACAGAGTGGCAAGGAACGGCTGAGGCCCTGGCCTATGTTCATGGCTAGTGGTTCAGCTTCACATGAGGATGGAGGCACTCAGCCTCTCGCTAGAAAAATGAAAAGACTCAAGCTGGCAAAAGCAGTAGCACCGCAAAGAACTGTGCGTTCTTCGAAATCCCAAATCCACAAGGAGAGTCCAATTGTGTCGGTTGCGATGCCTGACCTTCCCAACACTGGACGTGAAGAGCATGCGCCTTCCACCATTTGCATGTTCCCTGCAAGTGCTGGAAGGAGCACCCGCAGTCCAGTTCCTGATAGTCAGATTGAAGATGTCAGTGTTGAAGTACACCAGGATGAGGAGGATATGGGTGTTGCTGGCGCTGGGGAGGAAATTGACCAGGAGGATTCTGATGGTGAGGTGGTTTGTTTAAGTCAGGCACCCGGGGAGACACCTGTTGTCCATGGGAGGAATATGGCCGTTGACATGCCTGGTGAAAATACCAAAAAAATCAGCTCTTCGGTGTGGAGGTATTTCAACAGAAATGCGGACAACAGGTGTCAAGCCGTGTGTTCCCTTTGTCAAGCTGTAATAAGTAGGGGTAAGGACGTTAACCACCTCGGAACATTCTCCCTTATACGTCACCTGCAGCGCATTCATAATAAGTCAGTGACAAGTTCAAAAACTTTGGGTGACAGCGGAAGCAGTCCACTGACCAGTAAATCCCTTCCTCTTGTAACCAAGCTCACGCAAACCACCCCACCAACTCCCTCAGTGTCAATTTCCTCCTTCCCCAGGAATGCCAATAGTCCTGCAGGCCATGTCACTGGCAATTCTGATGATTCCTCTCCTGCCTGGGATTCCTCCGATGCATCCTTGCGTGTAACGCCTACTGCTGCTGGCGCTGCTGTTGTTGCTGCTGGGAGTCGATGGTCATCCCAGAGGGGAAGTCGTAAGACCACTTTCACTACTTCCACCAAGCAATTGACTGTCCAACAGTCCTTTGCGAGGAAGATGAAATATCACAGAAGTCATCCTACTGCAAAGCGGATAACTGAGGCCTTGGCATCCTGGGTGGTGAGAAACGTGGTTCCGGTATCCATCATTACTGCAGAGCCAACTAGAGACTTGTTGGAGGTACTGTGTCCCCGGTACCAAATACCATCTAGGTTCCATTTCTCTAGGCAGGCGATACCGAAAATGTACACAGACCTCAGAAAAAGAGTCACCAGTGTCCTAAAAAATGCAGCTGTACCCAATGTCCACTTAACCACGGACATGTGGACAAGTGGAGCAGGGCAGGGTCAGGACTATATGACTGTGACAGCCCACTGGGTAGATGTATGGACTCCCGCCGCAAGAACAGCAGCGGCGGCACCAGTAGCAGCATCTCGCAAACGCCAACTCTTTCCTAGGCAGGCTACGCTTTGTATCACCGCTTTCCAGAATACGCACACAGCTGAAAACCTCTTACGGCAACTGAGGAAGATCATCGCGGAATGGCTTACCCCAATTGGACTCTCCTGTGGATTTGTGGCATCGGACAACGCCAGCAATATTGTGTGTGCATTAAATATGGGCAAATTCCAGCACGTCCCATGTTTTGCACATACCTTGAATTTGGTGGTGCAGAATTTTTTAAAAAACGACAGGGGCGTGCAAGAGATGCTGTCGGTGGCCAGAAGAATTGCGGGACACTTTCGGCGTACAGGCACCACGTACAGAAGACTGGAGCACCACCAAAAACTACTGAACCTGCCCTGCCATCATCTGAAGCAAGAAGTGGTAACGAGGTGGAATTCAACCCTCTATATGCTTCAGAGGTTGGAGGAGCAGCAAAAGGCCATTCAAGCCTATACAATTGAGCACGATATAGGAGGTGGAATGCACCTGTCTCAAGCGCAGTGGAGAATGATTTCAACGTTGTGCAAGGTTCTGCTGCCCTTTGAACTTGCCACACGTGAAGTCAGTTCAGACACTGCCAGCCTGAGTCAGGTCATTCCCCTCATCAGGCTTTTGCAGAAGAAGCTGGAGACATTGAAGGAGGAGCTAACACGGAGCGATTCCGCTAGGCATGTGGGACTTGTGGATGGAGCCCTTAATTCGCTTAACAAGGATTCACGGGTGGTCAATCTGTTGAAATCAGAGCACTACATTTTGGCCACCATGCTCGATCCTAGATTTAAAGCCTACCTTGGATCTCTCTTTCCGGCAGACACAAGTCTGCTGGGGTTGAAAGACCTGCTGGTGAGAAAATTGTCAAGTCAAGCGGAACGCGACCTGTCAACATCTCCTCCTTCACATTCTCCCGCAACTGGGGGTGCGAGGAAAAGGCTCAGAATTCCGAGCCCACCCGCTGGCGGTGATGCAGGGCAGTCTGGAGCGACTGCTGATGCTGACATCTGGTCCGGACTGAAGGACCTGACAACGATTACGGACATGTCGTCTACTGTCACTGCATATGATTCTCTCCCCATTGAAAGAATGGTGGAGGATTATATGAGTGACCGCATCCAAGTAGGCACGTCACACAGTCCATACTTATACTGGCAGGAAAAAGAGGCAATTTGGAGGCCCTTGCACAAACTGGCTTTATTCTACCTAAGTTGCCCTCCCACAAGTGTGTACTCCGAAAGAGTGTTTAGTGCCGCCGCTCACCTTGTCAGCAATCGGCGTACAAGGTTACATCCAGAAAATGTGGAGAAGATGATGTTCATTAAAATGAATTATAATCAATTCCTCCGCGGAGACATTGACCAGCAGCAATTGCCTCCACAAAGTACACAGGGAGCTGAGATGGTGGATTCCAGTGGGGACGAATTGATAATCTGTGAGGAGGGGGATGTACACGGTGATATATCGGAGGATGATGATGAGGTGGACATCTTGCCTCTGTAGAGCCAGTTTGTGCAAGGAGAGATTAATTGCTTCTTTTTGGGGGGGGGTCCAAACCAACCCGTCATATCAGTCACAGTCGTGTGGCAGACCCTGTCACTGAAATGATGGGTTGGTTAAAGTGTGCATGTCCTGTTTTGTTTATACAACATAAGGGTGGGTGGGAGGGCCCAAGGACAATTCCATCTTGCACCTCTTTTTTCTTTTATTTTTCTTTGCGTCATGTGCTGTTTGGGGAGGGTTTTTTGGAAGGGACATCCTGCGTGACACTGCAGTGCCACTCCTAAATGGGCCCGGTGTTTGTGTCGGCCACTAGGGTCGCTTATCTTACTCACACAGTCAGCTACCTCATTGCGCCTCTTTTTTTCTTTGCGTCATGTGCTGTTTGGGGAGGGTTTTTTGGAAGGGCCATCTTGCGTGACACTGCAGTGCCACTCCTAGATGGGCCCGGTGTTTGTGTCGGCCACTAGGGTCGCTAATCTTACTCACACAGCTACCTCATTGCGCCTCTTTTTTTCTTTGCGTCATGTGCTGTTTGGGGAGGGTTTTTTGGAAGGGACATCCTGCGTGACACTGCAGTGCCACTCCTAAATGGGCCCGGTGTTTGTGTCGGCCACTACGGTCGCTAATCTTACTCACACAGCTACCTCATTGCGCCTCTTTTTTTCTTTGCGTCATGTGCTGTTTGGGGAGGGTTTTTTGGAAGGGACATCCTGCGTGACACTGCAGTGCCACTCCTAGATGGGCCCGGTGTTTGTGTCGGCCACTAGGGTCGCTAATCTTACTCACACAGCTACCTCATTGCGCCTCTTTTTTTCTTTGCGTCATGTGCTGTTTGGGGAGGGTTTTTTGGAAGGGACATCCTGCGTGACACTGCAGTGCCACTCCTAAATGGGCCCGGTGTTTGTGTCGGCCACTAGGGTCGCTAATCTTACTCACACAGCTACCTCATTGCGCCTCTTTTTTTCTTTGCGTCATGTGCTGTTTGGGGAGGGTTTTTTGGAAGGGACATCCTGCGTGACACTGCAGTGCCACTCCTAGATGGGCCAGGTGTTTGTGTCGGCCACTAGGGTCGCTTAGCTTAGTCATCCAGCGACCTCGGTGCAAATTTTAGGACTAAAAATAATATTGTGAGGTGTGAGGTATTCAGAATAGACTGAAAATGAGTGGAAATTATGGTTTTTGAGGATAATAATAATATGGGATCAAAATGACCCCCAAATTCTATGATTTAAGCAGTTTTTTAGGGTTTTTTGAAAAAAACACCCGAATCCAAAACACACCCGAATCCGACAAAAAAAATTCGGTGAGGTTTTGCCAAAACGCGGTCGAACCCAAAACACGGCCGCGGAACCGAACCCAAAACCAAAACACAAAACTCGAAAAATTTCAGGCGCTCATCACTAGTGTAAAGCTGATCTTTATGGTCATTCATTCAACACCATGTGTGCAAAGAATACCGGGGTTGCCCCCTTCTTATAACACTCTCGATTTCACCTTGACAAAGACCCTGGCACGGGTCGAAACGCGTTGGTGGAGAGGCCTGCACTGGACGACTAGATTCACCCTTGTGGGAACTAAAGGAGATCAGACTAACGGGGCCCCGTTATTTCTGTACAACACCTGTCACCTTTATCCACTTGGGTATGATCATCCTTTGCTTTTATCTGATGTCTGTTTGTTATTAAAAAGGATTTTTATCACGACATCCTTCTCCAATATATTTCTTTTGGAGGAAAAAAGTGCATGGCCTTTCTAGATTAAGGCGTGGAGAAGAAAAAAGACCAACCTTACGTGCACAATATATATCAGTGAAATCGTGAGTGTTATAAGAAGGGGGCAACCCCGGTATTCTTTGCACACATGGTGTTGAATGAATGACCATAAAGATCAGCTTTACACGTGTGTTTCCCTCTGCACTGTTGTAAGTGTTTTGGAAGGGGGGTCTCCCCGTCATTATTTCTTTGGCTTTTGGGGAACTATATAGAGTGAATATCTAATATACCTCACAATAATACACAAGGATCGGGGTGTATATTCTGTGTTTTCTTTCATGAACATACAACGTGAAAATTTGAGAGGAAGAAAATCCCAGATTCACTGCTTCAAGAATAAAAGGGAAGTGTATTGTCACATTGTGAGCGCCTAAAGCGCAATATTTGGTTTTTGTTATATACTTGTTTTCTGTGGAATTTGTGTGACTCCACATTCAAATATTGTTTAGGCTGCAACACAATAGCACACCAAGGCACCCCAAACTTTTGCATATTGGTTCCTATCACAGCTAAAATACACCTCCCCTGATGGCTGTGACTATCTGATCGCAGCAGTGCAAAAACCGCTTGCTAGCGATCAGGTCTGAATTAGGCCCACAGTGTTATTACGAATGCATCCAAATGTAAAATGCCTAGCTTTCTGACATTTACATTGTACAGATGTGTCCTTTTGCATCATTGCCATGATGTATGCATGGGCACATAAGGGATACTTGCATGCCATGGTCTATGGGCACTGTCAAAATGTAGAAAATGCTTGTACTGATTTTAATCAGTTTTACTTGTGATGGATGTGCCCTCCATGAAGAGGGAGAGGTCCAGAAAGTTAACCACTCTGGGATTAAGAATGTGTGTAAATTTATGTAAGACTCCAATCATTACAGTTCCAAATTTTTTTAAAAAATTGAGCGCAGAAATATAATCCCCTTCCCAAATAATATATAGATCATCTAAATAAGGGTGATAGAACATGAGATTCACACCAAATATTTTGTTTAACCCTGTTGTTTGTGTCTGCAACACAGATGTACTGCTCGGGTCAATGTGACCTTTATCATAAAATTACGCTTTTCATTATAATTAAATCAAAAGGCTATTCTCTAAACTTTTATTGGGTTAAATTAAGATATTATTCTTTAAAAAAAATTTTTTCAGAAAATGCAAAAAGTTTGAAAAAATAATTTTATATATGAATTTAGTTGTTTTTACACTTTGGAATATTATAGGATTCACAAATATGTTTTTTGTGCTTGGTATTTGTATTGTTTGTTTTATTAGAATTTTTTAACTGACAAAATTTGCATATGGCAAATTTGACCATTCCAGCTCTCCAGAAGTTTTTGGCTGAGGATCATGAATAGTTGAACGTATATTTTTCACAGTTTTATTTGACTCTTCTGTCCATGGCATATATTGTCTTGAGGAAATATGGGGCTTGATTAGTGTTTTTCCAAGCTCTTTCAAACATATTCTGCTTTTGGTGAGTTTCTTATTGTTCCAGATGTGGTTTATGGAAGTCCACAGAATAAAGGCATTGTATGTTGTTACATCAATGATATTATAAAATATTATAATTGTCTATCAGTTCATTTTTTAGTTTCCAAGTGTACATGTTCACAAGTTTATCTAGGGTAGGCACTGCACATTTTGATACTTTATAGTCCAAAATTATGTTTGGCTTCTTGCCTAGTTAATTTATGTTTGGAGCTAATTAACCTGTGGGTGGAAACTGGAGTACCCAGAGGAAACGCACACAAGGGGAGACTATACAAAGTCCACACATAACAATGGTGGGAATCAAACCCACAACCTCAGTGCTGTGAATAAATGGAGTAAATATAATTTTTTGACAAATAAATGACCTTTAATAGGGAGAGAACTTCACCCCTCTATAATACACTTTCATATTATTGACATAAGATCCATTCTATGATATGAGAGCAACACCAAGGAGTTGGGGCTGTAATGCCGGCGGTCGGGATCCCAGAGGTCAGCATACTGACCCCAGGATCCCAGCCTCCAGAATGCCGGTGGGGGGGGCACATGCAACGGAGCCCCTAACTGGTTCTTTTCCAGTATAAACTTGCAAATTCAGAACATATGGGGCCAAATGTAATAGAGTGAGAGTTTCAAATAGTGAGAGATTTGGTAAGGTTTTGCAGGTTTTTTTAAAGTGGCAATCATTTACACAGCACGATCAACCTGGTTTTGCAGTGTAAATGATTGCCACTTTAAAAAAAAACTGAAAAACCTTACCAAGTCTCTCACTTTCTGAAACTCTTACTCTGTTACATTTGGCCCATGATGTTTTTTTAGTATAACACAAAGTCCCGATTTTCACACCATATTTCACTGATTTTGAAAGATATTTTTTGTAAGGGCAGCACCCTCCAAATCCAACTAATTGTTCATCTATGGTCACATTTTTAAATTGGTTACATAATTTTGGGAGGACCAATTTTTCTAGATTTCTCTTACAGTAATAAGTTTGTCTGTGCATCTTCTTTCATGACGGTTAGATTTATCGTCAAAACTAAGTAGTCACATTTTTTTACAGAAGGTATAAAGTGACATGGTTGCTAAGAAAATATTGCGACACTTTCACTATTCCACAAGCTTTTCGTTGATTCACCATAAGATTTATATAGTCCAGCCAATAATAATAATCCAATGTAAGCTCAAAACGTAACACTGTCCAAATTTTCCCACTTTTTGTCATAAACATGGTGTCCTTCAATATTTGTATACTTTACTATATTGTTTTTGATTAAACTAAATATAACATTGAATGCGCTTTCCGTATAATTTATTTGTGCTATTGCATAACTTGTTATGTCAGTAGTATTCTTGATAACATTTAGAGAGCCTCGCAGCGAGATGTCAAGGACGATCGAGTTACCATTTTATTTGGCCATTATTGGAAAAGAATATATGGAGTTGCAGCAACAGGTGCATCTACAATGTCATCCTCATTGTTGTAATAATCACCTTCACTTTCATCACTTGTATTATTTTCTTTCTAAGCTACACCTTTGCTATCAGATGCTTCCACAAGCACTTAACTTGGTCAAAAGTTTTGGATAATTCATAGTGGATATTGATTGTACACAGATCAAAATGAATAGGAGTCACTCTTTACTGTGTATTTATAATAAAAACGAAGAAACAAAATAAGACTTGCAGTGTTACCCCAATCCGTGTATTTATAGCCAAAAGGAAGACTCAAATTCAGACTTGAAGAGACATTCCAAACTTTCTATGTATACCAAAAGGGAGAAACAAGTTCAGAATTTCAGTCACCCAAACTGTGTATTTATAGCTAAAAGGGAGAACTAAGAACAGACTTGCAGGTACTTGCCATTCAATGTAAATATCTGTCTCAATACGAGGATTTGTTCAGACTTGTATAACTTTGTAAAAACGTGATATATAGAATAGAGATGTGCACCGGAAATTTTTCGGGTTTTGTGTTTTGGTTTTTGATTCAATCCACGGCCGTGTTTTGGATTCGGATGCGTTTAAGGCAAAACCTCCCTGAAATTTTTTTGTCGGATTCGGGTGTGTTTTGGATTCGGGTGTTTTTTTACAAAAGACCCTCAAAAACAGCTTAAATCAAAGAATTTGGGGGTTATTTTGATCCCATAGTATTATCAACCTCAATAACCATAATTTCCACTCATTTCTAGTCTATTCTGAACACCTCACACCTCACAATATTATTTTTAGTCCTAAAATTTGCACCGAGGTCGCTGAATGACTAAGCTAAGCGACCCAAGTGGCCGACACAAACACCTGGCCCATCTAGGAGTGGCACTGCAGTGTCAGACAGGATGGCACTTCAAAAAATAGTCCCCAAACAGCACATGATGCAAAGAAAAAAAGAGGTGCACCAAGGTCGCTGTGTGACTAAGCTAAGCGATCCAAGTGGCCGACACAAACCACTGGCCCATCTAGGTGTGTCACTGCAGTGTCAGACAGGATGGCAGATTTAAAAAATAGTCCCCAAACAGCACATGATGCAAAGAAAAAAAAAGAGGTGCAATGAGGTAGCTGTGTGGCTAAGCTAAGCGACCCAAGTGGCCGACACAAACACCTGGCCCATATAGGAGTGGCACTGCAGTGTCAGACAGGATGGCAGATTTAAAAAATAGTCCCCAAACAGCACATGATGCAGAGATAAATTAAAGAAAAAAAGAGGTGCAAGATGGTATTGTCCTTGGGCCCTCCCACCCACCCTTATGTTGTATAAACAGGACATGCACACTTTAACAAACCCATCATTTCAGCGACAGGGTCTGCCACACGACTGTGACTGAAATGACTGGTTGGTTTGGGCCCCCACCAAAAAAGAAGCAATCAATCTCTCCTTGCAATAACTGGCTCTACAGAGGCAAGATGTCCACCTCCTCCTCATCGTCAGATTCCTCACCCCTTTCACTGTGTACATCCCCCTCCTCACAGATTATTAATTCGTCCCCACTGGAATCCACCATCTCAGGTCCCTGTGTACTTTCTGGAGGCAATTGATGGTGAATGTCTCCACGGAGGAATTGATTATAATTCATTTTGATGAACATCATCTTCTCCACATTTTCTGGAAGTAACCTTGCATGCCGATTGCTGTCAAGGTGAGCGGCTGCACTAAACACTCTTTCGGAGTACACACTCGAGGGGGGGCAATTTACGTAAAATAAAGCCAGTTTGTGCAAGGGCATCCAAATTGCCTCTTTTTCCTGCCAGTTTACGTATGGACTGTCTGACGTGCCTACTTGGATGCAGTCACTCATATAATCCTCCACCATTCTTTCAATGGTGACAGAATCATATGCAGTGACAGTAGACGACATGTCAGTAATCGTTGGCAGGTCCTTCAGTCCGGACCAGATGTCAGCACTCGCTCCAGACTGCCCTGCATCACCGCCAGCGGGTGGGCTTGGAATTCTTAGCCTTTTCCTCGCAGCCCCAGTTGCGGGAGAATGTGAAGGAGGAGCTGTTGACGGGTCACGTTCCGCTTGACTTGACAATATTCTCACCAGCAGGTCTTTGAACCTCTGCAGACTTGTGTCTGCCAGAATGAGAGATCCAACATAGGTTTTAAATCTAGGATCGAGCACGGTGGCCAAAATGTCGTGCTCTGATTTCAACAGATTGACCACCCGTGAATCCTGGTTAAGTGAATTAAGGGCTCCATCCACAAGTCCCACATGCCTAGCGGAATCCCTCTGTTTTAGCTCCTCCTTCAATCTCTCCAGCTTCTTCTGCAAATGCCTGATGAGGAGAATGACCAGACTCAGGCTGGCAGTGTCTGAACTGACTTCACGTGTGGCAAGCTCAAAGGGTTGCAGAACCTTGCACAATGTTGAAATCATTCTCCACTGCGCTTGAGTCAGGTGCATTCCCCCTCCTTTGCCTATATCGTAGGTAGCTGTATAAGCTTGAATGGCCTTTTGCTGCTCCTCCATCCTCTGAAGCATATAGAGGGTTGAATTCCACCTTGTTACCACCTCTTGCTTCAGATGATAGCGGGGAAGGTTCAGGAGTGTTTGCTGGTGCTCCAGTCTTCGGCACGCGGTGGCTGAATGCCGAAAGTGGCCCGCAATTCTTCGGGCCACCGACAGCATCTCTTGCATGCCCCAGTCGTTTTTTAAATAATTCTGCACCACCAAATTCAATGTATGTGCAAAACATGGGACGTGCTGGAATTTGCCCACATGTAATGCACGCACAATATTGGTGGCGTTGTCCGATGTCACAAATCCCCAGGAGAGTCCAATTGGGGTAAGCCATTCTGCGATGATGTTCCTCAGTTTCTGTAAGAGGTTGTCAGCTGTGTGCCTCTTCTGTAAAGCGGTGATACAAAGCGTAGCCTGCCTAGGAATGAGTTGGCGTTTGCGAGATGCTGCTACTGGTGCCGCCGCTGCTGTTCTTGCTACGTTTAACACCATCCAGGCTGCCAAGGCCTGAGTTATCCGCTTTGCATCAGGATGACTGCTGTGATATTTCATCTACCTCGCAAAGGACTGTTGGACAGTCAATTGCTTACTGGAAGTAGTACAAGTGGTCTTCCGACTTCCCCTCTGGGATGACGATCGACTCCCAGCAGCAACAACAGCAGCGCCAGCAGCAGTAGGCGTTACACTCAAGGATGCATTGGAGGAATCCCAGGCAGGAGAGGACTCGTCAGACTTGACAGTGACATGGCCTGCAGGACTATTGGCGTTCCTGTCTAAGGAGGAAATTGACACTGTGGGAGTTGGTGGTGTGGTTTGCAGGAGCTTGGTTACAAGAGGAAGGGATTTAGTTGTCAGTGGACTGCTTCCGCTGTCACCCAAAGTTTTTGAACTTGTCAATGACTTCTGATGAATGCGCTCCAGGTGACGTATAAGGGAGGATGTTCCTAGGTGGTTAACGTCCTTACCCCTACTTATTACAGCTTGACAAAGGCAACACACGGCTTGACAAATGTTGTCCGCATTTCTGTTAAAATAATTCCACACCGACGAGGTGATTTTTTATGTAATTTGACCAGGCATATCAATGGCCATATTCGTCCCATGGACAACAGGTGTCTCCCCGGGTGCCTGACTTAAACAAACCACCTCACCATCAGAATCCTCCTTGTCAATTTCCTCCTCAGCACTAGCAACACCCATATCCTCATCCTGGAGTACTTCAACAGTGACATCTTCAATTTGACTATCAGGAACTGGACTGCGGGTGCTCCTTCCAGCACTTGCAGGGGGCATGAAAATGGTGGAAGGCGCCACCTCTTCCCGTTCAGTGTTGGGAAGGTCAGGCATCGCAACTGACACAATTGGACTCTCCTTGGGGATTTGTGATTTAGAAGAACGCACAGTTCTTTGCTGTGCTTTTGCCAGCTTAAGTCTTTTCATTTTTCTAGTGGGAGGATGAGTGCTTCCATCCTCATGTGAAGCTGACCCACTAGTCATGAGGAACATAGGAGAGGGCCTCAGCCGTTCCTTGCCACTCCGTGTAGTAAATGGCATATTGGCAAGTTTACGCTTCTCCTCAGACGCTTTTAATTTAGATTTTTGGGTCATTTTACTGAACTTTTGTATTTTGGATTTTACATGCTCTCTACTATGACATTGGGCATCGGCCTTGGCAGACAACGTTGATGGCATTTCATCGTCTCGGCCATGACTAGTGGCAGCAGCTTCAGCACGAGGTGGAAGTGGATCTTGATCTTTCCCTATTTTACCCTCCACATTTTTGTTCTCCATTTTTTAATGTGTGGAATTATATCAATAGCAATGGCCTACTGTACCATACTGCTATATATTATATACTGGTGGTCAGCAAAATGATGGACTGTCATCCTACTACTGCGCACAACAACTAAAATGCACCACAGGTATGGATGGATCGTATACTGGACGACACAGAGGTAGGTAGAGTAGTGGACTACTGTTCCGTACTGTTATATATTATATACTGGTGGTCAGCAAAATTATGCACTGTCCTCCTACTACTGCACACAACAACTAAAATGCACCACAGGTATGGATGGATAGTATACTGGACGACACAGAGGTAGGTAGAGTAGTGGACTACTGTACCGTACTGCTATATATTATATACTGGTTGTCAGCAAAATTATGCACTGTCCTCCTACTACTGCGTACAACAACTAAAATGCACCACAGGTATGGATGGATAGTATACTTGACGACACAGAGGTAGGTAGAGCAGTGGAGTACTGTACCGCACTGCTATATATAATATACCGGTGGTCAGCAAAATTATGCACTGTCCTCCTACTACTGCGCACAACAACTAAAATGCACCACAGGTATGGATGGATAGTATACTGGACGACACAGAGGTAGGTAGAGCAGTGGACTATTGTACCGTACTGCTATATATTATATACTGGTTGTCAGCAAAATTATGCACTGTCCTCCTACTACTGCGCACAACAACTAAAATGCACCACAGGTATGGATGGATAGTATACTTGACGACACAGAGGTAGGTAGAGCAGTGGACTACTATACCGCACTGCTATATATTATATACTGGTGGTCAGCAAAATTATGCACTGTCCTCCTACTACTGCGCACAACAACTAAAATGCACCACAGGTATGGATGGATAGTATACTGGACGACACAGAGGTAGGTAGAGCAGTGGACTACTGTACCGTACTGCTTTATATTATATACTGGTGGTCAGCAAAATTATGCACTGTCCTCCTACTGCTGCACACAACAACTAAAATGCACCACAGGTATGGATGGATAGTATACTCGACGACACAGAGGTAGGTAAAGCAGTGGACTACTGTACCGCACTGCTATTTATTATATACTGGTGGTCAGCAAAATTATGCACTGTCCTCCTAGTACTGCGCAAAACTTAAATGCCTCACAGGTATGGATGGATAGTAAACTTGACGACACAGAGGTAGGTAGAGCAGTGGACTACTGTACCGTACTGCTATATATTATTTACTGGTGGTCAGCAAAATTATGCACTGTCCTCCTACTACTGCGCACATCAACTAAAATGCACCACAGGTATGGATGGATAGTATACTTGACGACACAGAGGTAGGTAGAGCAGTGGACTACTGTACCTTACTGCTATATATTATATAATGGTGGTCAGCAAAATTATGCACTGACCTCCTACTGCTGCGCACAACAACTAAAATGCACCACAGGTATGGATGGATAGTATACTGGACGACACAGTGGTAGGTATAGCAGTGGACTACTGTACCGTACTGCTATATATTATATACTGGTGGTCAGCAAAATTATGCACTTTCCTCCTACTGCTGCGCACAACAACTAAAATGCACCACAGGTATGGATGGATAGTATACTTGACGACACAGAGGTAGGTAGAGCAGTGGACTTCTGTACCGTACTGATATAATACTGGTGGTCACTGGTCAGCAAAATTCTGCACTGACCTCCTACCATATACCACAATGCTGCACAGATATGGAGCATTTTTCAGGCAGAGAACGTAGATATTTTCAGCACACTGAGCACAGATATTTGCAAGCACACTGAGCACAGATATTTGCAACACAATGAGCACAGAAATTTGCAGCACACTAAACACAACTGAGAGAATGCTGCACACGTCCTCTCCCTATCATCTCCAATGCACGAGTGAAAATGGCGGAGACGCGCGGCTGCTTATATAGAATATGAATCTCACGAGAATCCGACAGCAGGATGATGACGTTCGGGCGCGCTCGTGTTAACCGAGCAAGGCGGGAAGATTCGAGTCCGCCTCGGAACCGTGTAAAATGGGTGAAGTTTGGGGGGGTTCGGATTCCGAGGAACCGAACCCACTCATCTCTAATATAGACATACAGTACTTCAAATGTATAACCAAAATTTGACATTTGATTCATATTTTCTTGTATTTTTGTTGAAATAATGTGTTTTGAAATATATATGATCACTCACTAATATAATTTTCAAGTCAGGTCATATAGACCCGAACAGTACATTAGAAATACGCATCAATTGTAAATATAAACAAAAATGAAGAGTAAAAAAACTTTTTTTGATCATGGCAACTATTTGACATAAACAAAAATCATAACATATGGAAATCGTAGTTAAATAATGAACTGACACCAAAATTAATTTAGGTTCGGGTCAAATAAATAGGAACACAGGGCCAGATTAACAATGGGGCGGATGGAGCTGCAGAGGTTGCATTGGCTGCACTTAAGCCTCTTCTGTCTGGTGTGGACTCTGGAGCAGCCGGACAGCACATAATAAACGTGACAGGACGGTAGAGCAGCAAGGTAAGTGGAGATGGGTGGTGTCATAACTTCAGTATTTATGTTAAGAGGACAAGGGGCATAAGTAAAATATGTTATAAAGGAGGGGGCAGGAAGCTCGAGTTATATAAATATATAATGGAGGCTAGTGGCCATAAATTAAATAAACATAAGGAGGAACAGGGCCACAGGTTCAATATACAGGGGGTCAGGAAGCACAGTTTAAAAATAAAAGGGGGAATGGGGGAACAGCATAAATAAATATATATACTGTAATTGGGGGAGGTGACAGCATAAATATGTAAGGGGGCATGTGGCATTAATTAATAAAAGCAAACATTAATATATTATTTGAGATAAGATAGTGGCATAAGTTAAATTAAAATATAAGGGGGAACAGGAGGCACAACTTACATATAAATGGGGGTGTGCAGGTGGCAGAACAATATTATCTAAGGGAGGGGTGGGGCCGGGGCAATCTATGGGGCAAACTGCATAGTCACATATGTGTTTTATGTAGTGATGTGCACCGGACATTTTGCGGGTTTTGTGTTTTGGTTTTGGGTTCGGTTCCGCGGCCGTGTTTTGGATTCGGACGCGTTTTGGCAAAACCTCACAGAAATTTTTTTGTCGGATTCGGGTGTGTTTTGGATTCGGGAGTTTTTTTCAAAAAACCCTACAAAACAGCTTAAATCATAGAATTTGGGGGACATTTTGATCCCAAAGTATTATTAACCTCAATAACCATAAATTCCACTCATTTTCAGTCTATTCTGAACACCTCACACCTCACAATATTTTTTAGTCCTAAAATTTGCACCGAGGTAGCTGTGTGACTAAGCTAAGCGACCTAAGTGGCCGACACAAACACCTGGCCCATCTAGGAGTGGCACTGCAGTGTCAGACAGGATGGCACTTGAAAAAAATACTCCCCAAACAGCACATGACGCAAAGAAAAAAAGAGGCACAATGAGGTAGCTGTGTGACTAAGATAAGCGACCCAAGTGGCCGACACAAACACCTGGCCCATCTAGGAGTGGCACTGCAGTGTCAGACAGGATGGCACTTGAAAAAAATAGTCCCCGAACAGCACATGACGCAAAGAAAAAAAGAGGCGCAATGAGGTAGCTGTGTGACTAAGATAAGCGACCCAAGTGGCCGACACAAACACCTGGCCCATCTAGGAGTGGCACTGCAGTGTCACGCAGGATGGCCCATCAAAAAAATACTCCCCAAACAGCACATGACGCAAAGAAAAAAAGAGGCGCAATGAGGTAGCTGTGTGACTAAGCTAAGCGACCCAAGTGGCCGACACAAACACCTGGCCCATCTAGGAGTGGCACTGCAGTGTCACGCAGGATGGCCCATCAAAAAAATACTCCCCAAACAGCACATGACGCAAAGAAAAAAAGAGGCGCAATGAGGTAGCTGTGTGACTAAGCTAAGCGACCCAAGTGGCCGACACAAACACCTGGCCCATCTAGGAGTGGCACTGCAGTGTCACGCAGGATGGCCCTTCAAAAAAATACTCCCCAAACAGCACATGACGCAAAGAAAAATGAAAGAAAAAAGAGGTGCAAGATGGAATTGTCCTTGGGCCCTCCCACCCACCCTTATGTTGTATAAACAGGACATGCACACTTTAACGAACCCATCATTTCAGCGACAGGGTCTGCCACACGACTGTGACTGAAATGACTGGTTGGTTTGGGCCCCCACCAAAAAAGAAGCAATCAATCTCTCCTTGCACAAAATGGCTCTACAGAGGCAAGATGTCCACCTCATCATCATCGTCCGATTCATCACCCCTTTCACTGTGTACATCCCCCTCCTCACAGATTATTAATTCGTTCCCACTGGAATCCACCATCTCAGGTCCCTGTGTACTTTCTGGAGGCAATTGCTGCTGGTGAATGTCTCCACGGAGGAATTGATTATAATTAATTTTAATGAACATCATCTTCTCCACATTTTCTGGAAGTAACCTCGTACGCCGATTGCTGACAAGGTGAGCTGCGGCACTAAACACTCTTTCGGAGTACACACTGGAGGGAGGGCAACTTAGGTAGAATAAAGCCAGTTTCTGCAAGGGCCTCCAAATTGCCTCTTTTTCCTGCCAGTATACGTACGGACTGTCTGACGTGCCTACTTGGATGCGGTCACTCATATAATCCTCCAACATTCTTTCAATGGTAAGAGAATCATATGCAGTGACAGTAGACGACATGTCAGTAATCGTTGGCAGGTCCTTCAGTCCGGACCAGATGTCAGCACTCGCTCCAGACTGCCCTGCATCACCGCCAGCAGGTGGGCTTGGAATTCGTAGCCTTTTCCTTGCACCCCCTGTGCGGGAGAATGTGAAGGAGGAGATGTTGACGGGTCACGTTCCGCTTGACTTGACAATTTTCTCACCAGCAGGTCTTTGTACCTCTGCAGACTTGTGTCTGCCGGAAAGAGAGATACAACGTAGGTTTTAAATCTAGGATCGAGCACGGTGGCCAAAATGTAGTGCTCTGATTTCAACAGATTGACCACCCGTGAATCCTGGTTAAGCGAATGAAGGGCTCCATCCACAAGTCCCACATGCCTAGCGGAATCGCTCTGTTTTAGCTCCTCCTTCAATCTCTCCAGCTTCTTCTGCAAAAGCCTGATGAGGGGAATGACCTGACTCAGGCTGGCAGTGTCTGAACTGACTTCACGTGTGGCGAGTTCAAAAGGTTGCAGAACCTTGCACAACGTTGAAATCATTCTCCACTGCGCTTGAGTCAGGTGCATTCCACCTCCTTTGCCTATATCGTGGCCAGATGTATAGGCTTGAATGGCCTTTTGCTGCTCATCCATCCTCTGAAGCATATAGAGGGTTGAATTCCACCTCGTTACCACCTCTTGCTTCAGATGATGGCAGGGCAGGTTCAGGTGTTTTTGGTGGTGCTCCAGTCTTCTGTACGCGGTGCCTGTACGCCGAAAGTGGCCCGCAATTCTTCGGGCCACCGACAGCATCTCTTGCACGCCCCTGTCGTTTTTTAAATAATTCTGCACCACCAAATTCAAGGTATGTGCAAAACATGGGACGTGCTGGAATTTGCCCAGATGTAATGCACGCACAATATTGCTGGCGTTGTCCGATGCCACAAATCCCCAGGAGAGTCCAATTGGGGTAAGCCATTCTGCGATGATCTTCCTCTGTTGCCGTAAGAGGTTTTCAGCTGTGTGCGTATTCTGGAAAGCAGTGATACAAAGCGTAGCCTGCCTAGGAACGAGTTGGCGTTTGCGAGATGCTGCTACTGGTGCCGCCGCTGCTGTTCTTGCTGCAGGAGGCAATACATCTACCCAGTGGGCTGTCACAGTCATGTAGTCCTGAGTCTGCCCTGCTCCACTTGTCCACATGTCCGTGGTTAAGTGGACATTGGGTACAACTGCATTTTTAGGACACTGGTGACTCTTTTTCTGAGGTCTGTGTACATACTCTGTATCGCCTGCCAAGAGAAATGGAACCTAGATGGTATTTGGTACCGGGGACACAGTACCTCAAGCAAATCTCTAGTTTCCTGTGAATTAACGGTGGAAACCGGAAACACGTTTTACACCGCCCAGGCTGCCAAGGCCTGAGTTATCCGCTTTGCATCAGGATGACTGCTGTGATATTTCATCTTCCTCGCAAAGGACTGTTGGACAGTCAATTGCTTACTGGAAGTAGTACAAGTGGTCTTCCGACTTCCCCTCTGGGATGACGATCGACTCCCAGCAGCAACAACAGCAGCGCCAGCAGCAGTAGGCGTTACACTCAAGGATGCATCGGAGGAATCCCAGGCAGGAGAGGACTCGTCAGACTTGACAGTGACATGGCCTGCAGAACTATTGGAGTTCCTGTCTAAGGAGGAAATTGACACTGAGGGAGTTGGTGGTGTGGTTTGCAGGAGCTTGGTTACAAGAGGAATGGATTTAGTTGTCAGTGGACTGCTTCCGCTGTCACCCAAAGTTTTTGAACTTGTCAGTGACTTCTGATGAATGCGCTCCAGGTGACGTATAAGGGAGGATGTTCCTAGGTGGTTAACGTCCTTAACCCTACTTATTACAGCTTGACAAAGGCAACACACGGCTTGACACCTGTTGTCCGCATTTGTGTTGGAATAATTACACACCGAAGAGCTGATTTTTTTTGTATTTTGACCAGGCATGTCAATGGCCATATTACTCCCACGGACAACAGGTGTCTCCCCGGGTGCCTGACTTAAACAAACCACCTCACCATCAGAATCCTCCTTGTCAATTTCCTCCCCAGCGCCAGCAACACCCATATCCTCATCCTGGTGTACTTCAACACTGACATCTTCAATTTGACTATCAGGAACTGGACTGCGGGTGCTCCTTCCAGCACTTGCAGGGGGCGTGCAAATGGTGGAAGGTGCAAGCTCTTCCCGTTCAGTGTTGGGAAGGTCAGGCATCGCAACCGACACAATTGGACTCTCCTTGGGGATTTGTGATTTCGAAGAACGCACAGTTCTTTGCTGTGCTTTTGCCAGCTTAAGTCTTTTCTTTTTTCTAGCGAGAGGATGAGTGCTTCCATCCTCATGTGAAGCTGAACCACTAGCCATGAACATAGGCCAGGGCCTCAGCCGTTCCTTGCCACTCCGTGTCGTAAATGGCATATTGGCAAGTTTACGCTTCTCCTCAGATGCTTTTAATTTTGATTTTTGGGTCATTTTACTGATCTTTTGTGTTTTGGATTTTACATGCTCTGTACTACGACATTGGGCATCGGCCTTGGCAGACGATGTTGATGGCATTTCATCGTCTCGGCCATGACTAGTGGCAGCAGCTTCAGCACGAGGTGGAAGTGGATCTTGAACTTTCTCTATTTTTTTAACCTCCACATTTTTGTTCACCATATTTTAATGCGCACAACTAAAAGGCACCACAGGTATACAATGTAGATGGATGGATACTATAGTATACTTATGGACGACGAGTAACGACACAGAGGTAGGTACAGCAGTTGACTACCGTACTGCTATATACAGTATAATGGACCAGGTGGACACTGTCAGCAGACTGCGTTTATAGTATAAAAAAAAAGACACCACAGGTATACAATGTAGATGGATGGATACAATAGTATACTTATGGACGACGAGTGACGACACAGAGGTAGGTACAGCAGTGGCCTACCGTACTGCTATATACAGTATAATGGACCTGGTGGACACTGTCAGCAGACTGCGTTTATAGTATAAAAAAAAAAGACACCACAGGTATACAATGTAGATGGATGGATACTATAATATACTTATGGACGACGAGTGACGACACAGAGGTAGGTACAGCAGTGGCCTACCGTACTGCTATATACAGTATAATGGACCTGGTGGACACTGTCAGCAGACTGCTAAACTAGTATAAAAAAAAGCCACCACAGTAGTGTTTTTCAGGCGGACAAACGTATACTGGTGGTCACTGTCAGCAAAACTGTGCACTGTACTCCTGCTATAACTGCTCCCCAGTCCCCACAATTAGGCAGTGTGAGCACTCAGCACAGATATATATCATGCAGCACACTGAGCATAGATATGGTATGGAGCGTTTTTTTTCAGGCAGAGAACGGATAAAAAACTAGCAAAACTCTGCACTGTACTCCTCCTAACAGCTGCTCCCCAATCCTCCCCACAATAAGCTAAGCAATCAGATCAACTGTGTAGTATACTATTAATAATTAACTATATAAACGGAGAGGACGCCAGCCACGTCCTCTCCCTATCAATCTCAATGCACGTGTGAAAATGGCGGCGACGCGCGGCTGCTTATATAGAATCCGAATCTCGCGAGAATCCGACAGCAGGATGATGACGTTCGGGCGCGCTCGGGTTAGCCGAGCAAGGCGGGAGGATCCGAGTCTGCTCGGACCCTCGTAAAAAAATGTAAAGCTCGGGTGGGTTCGGTTTCTCGGAAACCGAACCCGCTCATCACTAGTTTTATGGTGTGTTTTTTTTTTCAAACAGGGTATTCTGGCTGTCGGTTAATGTAGGATGTGCTTGGTATAGGAATGTAGTTGAATTGCCAGTGGTCAGGATCCCAGCAGTCAGGATACAGATGCCGGAATCCTGACCGCTGACAATGCCGACAGTCGGCATGCTGATATATAGGGACTATTAACACTCATAGAGTGGAAATAGAACCTGTGGCGAGTGCAGCGAGCCACAAAGCCCGCTGCGTGGTAAGCGCAGTGAGCCAGTTAGGGGCTCCATTGCAGGCGCCACCCCACCAGCATTCTGGAGGTTGGGATCCTGGGGTCAGTATGCTGAGCTCCGGGATCCCGACCGCCGGCATTACTGCCCCAACTCCTTGGTGTTGCTCTCATATCATAGAATGGATCTTGTGTCAATAATCTGAAAGTGTATTATAGAGGGGTGAAGTTCTCTCCTATTAAAGGTCATTTATTTGTCAAAAAATTATAATTACTCTATTTATTCACAACACTGAGGTTGTGGGTTTGATTCCCACCATTGTTATGTGTGGAGTTTGTATATTCTCCCCTTGTGTGCATTTCCTCTGGGTACTCCAGTTTCCACCCACAGGTTAATTGGGTCCCAACATAAATTAGTGTGTGTGTATGTGTGTGTGTGTGTGTGTGTGTGTGTGTGTGTGTGTGTGTGTGTACAGTAGATGTGGTAGGGAATATAGATTGTAAGCGCCACTGGGGCTATGGATTGATAGCTATCCCACTCCTACCCACACACTAGTAGCTCAAACAGTCATAAACTGCTCACCTTTATTGTTACCTAGGCATAGAAAATGTGAATTACCAGAGAGAGGCCAATGTTAAGGTATTTACCTAATTTGTGTTTCCAGGGTGGGCTTATTTAATATCCATTATAAACATTTCAAAAGACTTTGAAAAAATTGTTTTCAAGGAGCACCATATTCTAATTTCCCTTATTTCTCCTACTGGCGGCGTAGCCTGCAGAGGTAGAGGGGGCAGGCATGGAAACATGTGAGGAGCAGCTGCAATACTGTAGACCTATTCTCTCTGACCTTTACTGAGCACTGCTGCTGTATAGTAAGGTGGGTAATGAAGGAGAGGACAGGCCAGAATGTGAGGGAGGGAAGTAGGAGTGGATGGGATCAGCATATGAGGGAAAGAGCAGAGTGATTCAGGAAAGGAGGGTCCGGTGTATGAGGGAAAGAACAGAGTGATTGAGGGCAGGGGGGACCGGAGTATGAGGAAAGGAGCAGAGTGATTGAGGAGAGGAAGGGCTGGAGTGTGATGGAGGAGAGGAGGGGCCGAAGTGTGAGGGACGGAGCAGTGTGATGAAGGAGAGGAGGGGCTGGGGTGTGAGGGAAGGAGCAGGATAATGTAGGAGAGTGTGAGGAAAGTCCGTGTAGAGGAGCTAGAAGGGAGCAGTCACCAGGACTGTAAAGAAGATGTAGAGCACAGTTTGAAGTTAAGTAATTAATGCTAATAATAATATGTATGATCCTGTATTGGTTTTGAGAGTTGCTATTTTGGTGTATATTGGAGTGAAGTGTATGTGGGTCACGAGAAAAAGTCTCAGCTTGGAACCCGCTACCCCACCTTTAACAGATTTTTTATATGTGATCAGACCATCCAGATGCCCCTTTTATACCTTCAACTAGATACGCCCCCTCATAGACTTCAACCCCTATTTAGGGCTACTTCAGAGATCTCCCTGACTGCTTTTCCATCCCAATCTTCCCGTGCATTCATAGATGGTAGAGCAGAGTTCGCATGCAAAACCTGGTGAGTTGCAGCACAAACTAGGCCCGGGGATCTCCTCTACTATATTTAAGTGTTGTCTCTTGCAGTAAGTTTATCTGTGCTGTCTGTGTCTTTAAGTAGCATCTGTCATTAAATGTGTGTGTCAGTAAGGGGTATAGATCATTAAGTGGTGTCAGTGTTAGTAAATGGTATCTGTGTCAGTAAGTGGTGTCACTGATTCTCTGTATTATATGGTGGTCACAAACTTTTTATTGTTATAGTTAACTATTAAGTGGTTGAAGGTAAGCACTTTAGTTATGACCTCCACGGTGATAGCTACACTCATGGCACAGGTCACACCCCTTATTTAGACCACAACCACATCAAACTGGTCACATCACTACTCTCACCACCACAGCGCTTGTCACACCTCCTTCCAGTGCACATAAATAGGCCCTTCATAAATTTCAGCTCCAGGCCCATGTGGACCTTAATATGGAACTGTATGAACATAACAGCATTGTTAAATACTTCCATATATAAATTGGCAACACTGAGTGTGAATCTGGTGCCCTTACCATTCCCACCACCGTAAGATTGTAATTAGAGTAAAACATAAAATAAATCTGAGTAAGAACAAATAAAATGGCTTCTTAAAGAGAATAATGCAGTCCTTCTTAGACATCCTAATCAGTATTAAGAAACATTTTGACCACACACAGATGTATCCACATACTGTAAACCTTTCCCAATTTAATCTGTATGGCCAAATTAGCCATGCAATTGAATCTGCAACAAGTCATGCCTGGTGATTTTTCTTAAGTTATGCTACTTTAAACTGCTACTTTATACAAATTATTTTGCAGAAAAAAAATTGTGAATCTATCCAATCACTACTCATGGTGGAGCGTCTTAACCATGCTAAGCATTGTAGACCAAATGAAGCAAAAAGGGAAAGGTGTAAGAGGACACATCTGCACAGTAAGTGGATTGGTCACACTGCAGCTTCCACTGTTTTATATACTGCAGTGGACAGTAATGTCACACCACTCCTAGGTTCACACTGTTTCATATACAGTTCTGTAGTGGACAGTAATGTCACGCCACTCCTAGGTTCACATTGTTTGATACACAGTTCTGTAGTGGACAGTAATGTCACACCACTCCTAGGTTCACATTGTTTGATATACAGTTCTGTAGTGGACAGTAATGTCACACCACTCCTAGGTTCACACTGTGTCATATACTTTTCTGTAGTGGACAGTAATGTCACGCCACTCCTAAGTTCACAGTTTGATATACAGTTCTGTAGTGGACAGTAATGTCACACCACTCCTAGGTTCACATTGTTTGATATACAGTTCTGTAGTGGACAGTAATGTCACACCACTCCTAGGTTCACACTGTGTCATATACTTTTCTGTAGTGGACAGTAATGTCACGCCACTCCTAAGTTCAAAGTTTGATATACAGTTCTGTAGTGGACAGTAATGTCACACCACTCCTACTTTCACATTGTTTGATATACAGTTCTGTAGAGGACAGTAATGTCACACCACTCCTAGGTTCACATTGTTTGATATACAGTTCTGTAGTGGACAGTAATGTCACACCACTCCTAGGTTCACATTGTTTGATATACAGTTCTGTAGTGGACAGTAAAGTCACACCACTCCTAGGTTCACATTGTTTGATATACAGTTCTGTAGTGGACAGTAATGTCACACCACTCCTAGGTTCACCCTGTTTGATATATAGTTCTGTAGTGGACAGTAATGTCACACCACTCCTAGGTTCACATTGTTTGATATACAGTTCTGTAGTGGACAGTAATGTCACACCACTCCTAGGTTCACCCTGTTTGATATATAGTTCTGTAGTGGACAGTAATGTCACACCACTCCTAGGTTCACATTGTTTGATATACAGATCTGTAGTGGACAGTAATGTCACACCACTCCTAGGTTCACATTGTTTGATATACAGTTCTGTAGTGGACAGTAATGTCACACCACTCCTAGGTTCACATTGTTTGATATACAGTTCTGTAGTGGACAGTAATGTCACACCACTCCTAGGTTCACATTGTTTGATATACAGTTCTGTAGTGGACAGTAATGTCACACCACTCCTAGGTTCACCCTGTTTGATATATAGTTCTGTAGTGGACAGTAATGTCACACCACTCCTAGGTTCACATTGTTTGATATACAGTTCTGTAGAGGACAGTAATGTCACACCACTCCTAGGTTCACATTGTTTGATATACAGTTCTGTAGTGGACAGTAATGTCACACCACTCCTAGGTTCACACTGTGTCATATACTTTTCTGTAGTGGACAGTAATGTCACGCCACTCCTAAGTACACAGTTTGATATACAGTTCTGTAGTGGACAGTAATGTCACACCACTCCTAGGTTCACATTGTTTGATATACAGTTCTGTAGTGGACAGTAATGTCACACCACTCCTAAGTTCACAGTTTGATATACAGTTCTGTAGTGGACAGTAATGTCACACCACTCCTAGGTTCACATTGTTTGATATACAGTTCTGTAGTGGACAGTAATGTCACGCCACTCCTAAGTTCAAACTGTTTGATATACAGTTCTGTAGTGGACAGTAATGTCACACCACTCCTAGGTTCACCCTGTTTGATATATAGTTCTGTAGTGGACAGTAATGTCACACCACTCCTAGGTTCACATTGTTTGATATACAGTTCTGTAGTGGACAGTAATGTCACACCACTCCTAGGTTCACCCTGTTTGATATATAGTTCTGTAGTGGACAGTAATGTCACACCACTCCTAGGTACACATTGTTTGATATACAGTTCTGTAGTGGACAGTAATGTCACACCAGTCCTAGGTTCACCCTGTTTGATATATAGTTCTGTAGTGGACAGTAATGTCACACCACTCCTAGGTTCACATTGTTTGATATACAGATCTGTAGTGGACAGTAATGTCACACCACTCCTAGGTTCACATTGTTTGATATACAGTTCTGTAGTGGACAGTAATGTCACACCACTCCTAGGTTCACACTGTTTGATATACAGTTCTGTAGTGGACAGTAATGTCACACCAGTCCTAGGTTTCCCGTACAGCATAAAACTGGTGTTAATAACTTTAAGTGCTGATGTGCATGTCATTCAACAGTTAAACATTTTTGCTGATCAGATCATTTGTAGTACCACTGAAAAACTCCCACCCACATACCACATGCATTTAAATTAGGCTGTCTCTCCCACAGTGTGTGCTTCCAGACATCATGAAGAACAAAGTGATTCAGAGTTAAATCACATGACAGCATTGGGATTCATTGCTCCAGGGGTAGAAGCCACCACGTGGATGTTAGCAATGATTATTGTAGAAAAAAAATGATAGCTAGGTATGTATCTGCATTAACCCTGTGCATTTGAACAAAGCTCTGAGGTGATGAGATTGCATAACCCTCAGAACTGTGAAGTAGTATTAGCTATATGCCAAATGCAAAGATATTTACCACTCTGGATGCCAAATGTGGATTCTGAAATATTACTTTGGACAATTAATTATCCATGCCCAAGGGTTCATGACACCTGTGGGCATGTTTCCTCCAAATGCCCTACAGCATATGAACTGAAATATTCCAACAATTCATGGCGCATCTCTTTGAGGGATACCATTGTGAGATCATAGTGGATGACCTTCTAGTTTGGGGTTGCACCATGGAAGAACACAACATTCACTTCCATCTTAGTCACAGGTCATGCATCCTCCAACAGGATAAGAACCCAATACACACAGCTTATAGCACCCAATAATGGATAAGAACAAAACATGTACTAAAGTGAACTGTTCTAAAGTGGACTTCTATGAGCCCTGAATTGAATCTTACTGTATTTAACATATATCTAATGAGCTGAAACATGCGGTCTGGAGGAGGCAAGCATTAAATCTGGGAAAGTTTGAGCAGTTTTCTAAGGAAGAGTGGGACAATCTTCCTCTTGACATGTACAGAAATTTCTTCCAGAGCTAAGAAATAGCTTGATAAATTAGCAGTGATTGCTACAGATTGTGCAACTAAATATTAGGTTAAGGGTCCCATCATGAGAAACATTCACTTACACTGTTATATTGTTAAACATGTATTCATTATAAATAATTCAAATTAAACAGCCTATTCTGAACTACCTTTTCAACCTACTATTTATCTGTCTCACCCTATTTTGTCACAACATGAGCCATTTTATATAATAGATACTGTATACTACTGTTGAGTGTGCGGTCACACTCTACTCATGCCTTGCTCGGTTGAACACACTCAGCCTTTGGCCTCATGTGTTACAAAGTACACTAGGGCATGAGTACAGCAGAGTGTGGCTGCATGTCCAAGACAAATATTAACAAACTGCATTACATTTTTTATGGGAATAGCTCAATAGCCGATTGAAAGCTTTTACAGCAAGCAGGGCAGATCTGCCAAATATGCAATTGATATGAGGCTGTTCTCCATTGAACATATTTCTATTGAAGATATTTGTGTAAAATGCAGTTTGTGGAAAGCAAAGAGCATTATTATGGAATGTGACCATCTTAACCAAAATGGGATTTCTTTACTGTCGTCAAAAATACATATTAGATGCATTAAGTCATGGACATCTAGGATGAATAAGAGATTTTCCCATCAGTTATTGTTAGGATGGATTTACTTTAGTGTGCTTAGATTCTTCAGGGCAAATTTCTGCTTGTTTCAGAATTATTGGTTATCAGGTGTGTCAGAAAGCCTAAGCCTTTTGAATATGAAACAACAGAATGAAAGAAGATATTGTGTTGTGGAAAGAGCGTTCTGTTCCAGATAAGAATATATGATTATTGCTACACAAGAGACATGTAAATCTAGGATACGCATGATGATGCTGGAATAAATAATATTCACAGATGCTGGAATAAACAAATATCCACAGATACTAGGCAGGTATGCTGCTGGTATTTAGTTAAATAGGATGCAGGTCCTTAGCAAAGTAGGTATCAAATCATTCTTTGACCAGAAATAATGGTAATGCAGAAATAGAAAATGGATAAGTAACATTTACAAGTGCTGGAATAGATAATATCCACAGATATGTTATTGGTTTTAAGTAAAATAAAAAGCAAGTTACTGGCAGACTGGTTCTTCAATCATTCTTTGACCACAAATAATAATAACTTGAAAAGTGGTTTCGCTTTGCAGGCACATTTCAATTATAATGACCGCCAGAGTCAATTCTAGAAGCAGAGCAAATTATAAATAATCTGGAACCCAAATGGGCATATACAATACCAGGAGATGAGAGTATGTGGGCTGAACTGTGCACAGTGTGTGGGCTGTACACATTGTTAGTCCTGAATGCTGTTACTGCCAAGGTCGCGTATAGCCAGAAGCTGCGTTTGCCGCGTAACTTCCGATTCCAGGTTGGCGTGTGACGTCAAATGCATCACCACATGGATTTAGTTTAGTAGTTGCTAGGTGACGGTGACATCAGATGCGTCACCCCATTGATTACATTTAGTAGTGGCTAGTCTATGATAGCGTCCAGTATCATAGTATGGTATCCGCTGGTTGCTGAGCAACTGCAGCAGATATTACATAATTTCGGGTCCTGGGTTTGTCTGTGACGCCGATCGCATCATTAAAGTTTGTGTGTAGGTTCATTGCTGGGCAACAACCCATTTTAATCCAGTCCAATAAAGTCTGATAGTGTCTGCTGCAGCAGCCACAGCTGATATCACATCATTACCAGTCATGGATTAAGATGTGAGGCTGATCGCGTTATTCCACTATGTGTATATATTTGTTGCTGAGCAATATTCCGTTCCTGTGTGGATACATGGGCCAGTATTTACTAAGAATCCGAGTTTGTCCGATTTGTGTTTTTTTTTCTAAGTCCCAATCCGGGAATTCACTAAGCACAAATCCCGGCGTGTTTAGACTATTCGTAATGGTTTGAATGACAACGTTCACAAATATGAATGAATAGACCATCGGTCAAACGCAGCTGTTATTACATAGAATACGGGAATTCACTATTCATTCGTATTTGGGTGTTAGTCTCTGAGTGCTCAAATGCGGTCGTATTTTTTTGCGATTCGTTAAAAAAAGCGGCAAAAAAATAGACCTGCTTTTTTCAGTCGTGTTTACATGTGTTGCAAATAAAAAAATCACTCCCACCTGAATTAGGATGCCTATAAAAGGATGTTAGGCCCATTTCAATACACCTACACTCAGAAATGGCAGCAGGACTGTGGGCCAGTGATCTTTTGTGTGCTGTGGGATTCCTCAGACTCAGACATCAGCCTGTAAGTAACCAGGGCCAAGAAACTGAACATGGTCAGCAGGTTGTACAGGTTCCGCGGAGGCTGCGCAGGCCTCGTTTTTTTAGGGGGCGTTTAAACTTGAACGCATTGTCCGATGATAAGGTCATACAGATGTTCCGTCTAAATCGTAACAACATTTTCCGTCTGTATGACCTTGTCAAACTGGGCCTAAACCCTGAGACAGCACGCTCTCGCTCTGTCTCAGGCCTGCACAAATTCCTGGCTGTGTTGCACTTTATGGCTACTGGCAGCTTTCAGGCTGTGTCTGGGGATGTCATAGGAATCTCACAGCCCTCATTTTCCAGAATCTTAACACAGGTGATGTATACCTAACTACCTCTTCTGTTTTGTGTTTGTTTTAATTTCTCGGTGGCCAGTTCTGTCCTAAAATCTCATGTTTATTGTTCTTTAAAATATACACACAGGTGTTGGCTGTTTTGCAGCCCCACATCGAGGCCTCAATCTGCTTCCCTACCCAGGAGTCTCAGTGGCATGCCGTCAGGGTAGATTTCTATGAGCTGGCTGGCATGCCCAATGTGCTTGGAGCCATAGATTGCACACACATTCAGCTGAGACCACCTAGGGGCAGGCAGCACATATATACAAACCACCATTTCGAACACTCCACAAATGTGCAGGTGGTTTGTGATGCAAATCTCAAAATAATGAGTGTTGTTGCTGGTTACCCTGGGGGCTGCCATGACTCCTTCATCCTCAGTCAGTCATCCCTCTTTGATAAGTTTGAGGACGGACAAATGCCAGATGGATGGCTGCTGGGTATATAATTTGATATGTGTAGGCCTGCGTATACTTTGTCCAAATACAGGGGCAGATGTATTAACCTGTAGAAGGCATAAGGTAGTGAGAAACCAGTGATCTGTGCAAGGTGATAAAGGCACCAGCCTATCAGCTCCAATATGTAAATGAACATTTAGGAACAGATTGTCTGCTGCCTTTATTACCTTGCACATATCACTGGTTTTTCACTTCCTTATGCCTTCTCCAGGTGAATACATCTGCCCCACAGTGTGTTTCTTATGTGTTGCTGTATCTTAACATGAATCACGTTACTATATCTGTCTTTTAGGTGATGGAGGATATGGCTGTTTCTATTTGCTTCTAACTCCATTGTCCCGACCTGATACCCCTGCTGAACACAATTACAATCATGCACATAAGTCCACGCGGAATGTGATAGAAAGATGTTTTGGTGTGTTGAAATCTAGGTTTTGGTGTCTGGATAAGTCTGGTGGCGTTTTGTTGTATAGTCCCTTCAAGGTGACTCAAATTGTGTTCTGCTGCTGCTTTCTTCATAACATGTGTTTGCAACAACATCTGCCACATATTGAGGAGGAGGAGGAGGAAGAAAGCAGCCAGCAAGCAGAGAAATTAGAGACATCTGGTGATACTTGGAGTACAGATGTAGGGAGGCAGGTTAGGCAAGAGATCATCAATCGCTATTTCTAAGGTAAGCTTGGTTTGCTTATTTCATTTGTTGTGTAATCATAAATAGATATTTTGCCTTTTTTTCCCAAAACCATTACTCAGAATGTGTCTGTCTCCTTGACACATACAAACATACCCTCGCTTTATGAAAAACAAATGTGGCATGTGTATTGTGTGTATTTTGCAACTCAAAACAACAGATTATGAGTGACATGCATTAAGTCTGGATAAGTGATCGTAAACTTGCAGTGCTAATTTCTTACAAGGCCACATAATCCATTTAGTATTTCACTTTATCATTGTGTGCAACGTCATTGTGTGCAACGTCCTAATGCACAGGTTCACAGGTGTAGAAGCACAGGTGTATGAATTACTCACAGACCTATGTTAAAAGGTTCACAGGTGGAGCTAATTATGTCACTTGTGGTGAGGAGACCTGCAAAACATGCACTGTGTGGGTTCCTGAGGGCCGAGTTTGAGACCCTGTATTCACAAAAAACACTCCTCAACATATAATATGTTAGCCTTGAGGAATACATGTGTCCCTATGTGTGATGTACCATCATATTTAAGACACACAAACTTACTGTAATCAGGAATAATTTATTTCCTAATGTTTGATGCTGTAAACTAGATGATGTGTAAGTAAATCCAGTTTGCCACACATATACATTATTATACACATTCTTTGATTTTTGTTGTAAAAGTACATATTTGTTTGTTTCAGCATCATGTGTAAAAACATTCTTACTAATTTTTAACACACACAAACATGTCCCAACAATACTGACATTCATTTTGTCAATGTTTTTTAAACAAAACAAAGCCAACATATTACAAGCTTTTTACGCAACTCAATTGTGTTTTTCTTGTAATGTTGTATAGAGTTGAAAGCTAAAATATGTATCAATAACATTGTAATTTGGATTGTCTGCAGGGAAAGAGAATGATTGGAATATAGAAGAGTAATGATTAGAAAAAAATCAAGTGGTCAGTTTACTTCTTGCTAAAGACATTCTGCCTGGCTGGCAATTATTGTGTCTGCAGGAAAAGATAATGATTGGAATCTAGAAAGAGTAATGATTAGAGAAAAATCAAGTGGTCAGTTTACTTCCTGCTAACATGTATGTGTGGCTTCATCAACATTTCCCTCCTCCAATACAAAAAAAATGGTAAAGAATAAATGTGCGTACAAATTTTATGTTTGTGTTTGTACCACTTATAATTAATGAGGTTGAAAAAAGTGTCAAGGAGCTAAGTGTTATATATTTTTTGCCAAAAATACACTTACTAACTATTTTGAGTTTCCTAATCATAAATGTCTAACTTGTATTTTTTTCACGTTTTTTTTGGTGGCTGCTTGTCCTGCCCTTTGCCTTTAGCACTGTCATGTTGTCGTGCTCTGTTGGATCGTCTTGGTGGTGATGAAGCTGGCGTGATATTTGGAGTAGTCGTACCAGAACTGCTGCTTGTTTGCTGTTGGTGCATGCATCTGAGTGTTTCATTCAGGTTAGTGAGGGTGGCATTGAGTTCACGTGTAGCAGCATTTTGATTGTCTACTATTTGGAATAAACTTTCATTAATGTTTTGATTGTTTTGAAAAATGCTCATATAACTTTGCTGTTGACTGTGCTGTTCTTCCATTATGCGCTGAAAGTTGCCCATGACCTGTGTAATGTCTGTACGTATGAGTTCCATGGTATTGCCTATTCTGGTTGTTTGTTCATTTTGTCTACTCAGATTTCTTGATATTCTTCTGAGGTGAGATGGTAGGCTTGCAAACATTTGTGTCTGCTTACGCAGGCAATCTTCATTAGTGGCCTGCTGTCTAGCCCAAATGGACCAAAACACCTGATCAGGGCCTTGTGTTCCTGGTGTTGTTGGGCTGTGTAGTGGTGGTGGTGTGCTTTGCTGTGGTGGTGTACTCACAGGTGCTGGGGGGCTCATTCCTTGCATTAATGGCTGCATTTCTAAAATGTTTGCTCCTCCATGTCACTGTGTTGCTGTTGTTGCGGAGGGATGCTGTTCCCAGGACTAGAAGCTGAAATGTTAAACAAATCTCCGTTAGCTATCCATATGTTTGAGAAATGTAAACAAATCACTACACATGGAACACATGTCATTCACTGTTGCTTTCAACTATTCTGCCTAGCAACATCATCACTCATAGCTTAAATACATACATATGCCTGTTTGTGGCAAATGTGTCTGGTTACTTAATTGTGAAAGAAAACACATTAGTTTTATTGTAGCTCACACATACTCCACCATAAAAACACATTGGAATACATAATGTGTTACCTTATAGCTTTGTTCAAACAAACATAGTAATCTTTTTATATGTATTTTGCAATGTTACCTCAAACACACATGTGAAATTTGGACAACCTTACTTTTTGCAATAAAACCAACATTTTATTTATTTATTTATTATTTATTACCAGTTATTTATATAGCGCACACATGTACCGCAGTGCTTTACAGAGAATAATTGCCCATTTACATCAGTCCCTGCCCCAGTGGAGCTTACAATCTATATTCCCTACCACATGTACACCACACACACACACACACACATTTGCAATAGGGTTAATTTTGTTGTGATCCAATTAACCTACCAGTATATTTTTGGATTGTGGGAGGAAACCGGAGTACCCGGAGGAAACCCACGCAAGTACGGGGAGAATATACAAACTCCACACAGGTAGAGCCATGGTGGGAATCGAACCCATGACCTCAGTGCTGTGAGGCAGTAATGCTAACCATTACACCATCCGTACTGCTAACCATTACACCATCCGTACTACCATCCGTATGGCCAACATGCTTTTTTGTTGCAGCATCTTACACACAATGTCATACTGTATGGCTCAAGTGGACATACATATCTTTACTGGATGTGGACAAGGCCATTTAGCTTGGATTCGATATCAGCTTTTACTTACTGCGGTAAGTATTTAAGTTTTTGATGTGTTTTGACGGTTATTAAATATTTTGATGACGTTCTGAAATTTTTCACATTTATTTCAGTTTAATACTCACAATCAAGATGAGTAATCACAATCAAGAGTGTGGATGACGTCTTGGAGGTGTGTCCAAAATTTGGAGTGGGGGGACAGAACATACGGACGATAATCTACGTGGCGGGGTAGCCTGCTGTGTTTGGGCCGGGACATACGACCTTGCTTTCTTTTTGGCCACAGGTTTTTTGTGGTGATGTCTTTCAGAAGTGCCACTTCTGCTGCTCCATACTTCTTTTGATGGACCTTTTAATGAAAGTGCAATTTTGTTATGGCCATTCCTTTACAAGCATACCCTATACTGCAATGGACACTTTACCTGCTTCCGCAGCGTCATCATCATCAGATGTGATAGGAGTTACTGGCCGACGAGTAGTACTGCTTTTTTCTAACACCCATTATGCTTATAAACATTTATTCTTTCAGAAAGCTTGGTTTTTATTTATAAAAAACATAAGGACCGGAAAAAAAACAACCTAAAAACATTGACCAAAACACATATGCACTATGGCAACATCAACACAGGAAAACATGTACAGGACACTGACATAGGCCACAAGTTAAAGAAAAAAAAAATTAACACACACATCTTAATTTTGTATTGAAAGGATAAATATTACAGATGCAATATATAAATTGCTCTGTGATGTGGCACTCCAAAGACACATTACCACTATATGATCCAAAACAAAATGTAGCCATTTTTATCACAATTACACTGCAGTGTGGTGTCACGGTACAAATACAAGCAAAAAATAATCAAAAAAATAGTGTTATTGTAATTAAATAATTAACATTATCTAATAATGACATTACACATGTAAGTGGTTTCCAAACCACTTTCCAGTACTCCAGCCTCTAACATGACAACCACTGTTTTTTAAACATTGCACATGGATCACTAAAATATAAAACATTGTCACAATTTTTAAATAAAAAACGGACAAAAGGGATGAAAATCAAAACTGAAAGTGAAAATGCGGCTGCCGGAAAAAAAAACCCTGCCGCGTTTAACTTAGGGAAAAAACCAGCAAATACAACAAGAACAGGTATGCAAACGACAATGACGGCCGTAAATGTGCCAAAAAAACACGACTGCCATCGACATCGGAAAACACGACAACCATAAAGTCGACTGCTTCGTAACTTTGCGTATATGGATTCAAAAAGTTGCATGAAAATGCACCCGATGCAAAACGAGTTTAAACACTACACAAACCGACTCAAATACGAATCAAGGTAAATATTGCCCATAGTGTCTAATCTTCTATTAACTATCGGATAGATATATACAAATGTGAAAATAAGATTAAGAAAGTATTAAATAAGAGATTATTAATTAAAAAGTGATATACATCATGGTAATACAGAAAGTAAGTATTTTAATAGCGCTTAAGTATGAAATAAGAATGATGACATATATGTGTAAGGGTGGCACATAAATAGTGTACATGCTATCTAGCATGCCACCTGGGTACTGTGTCATAACAGTGATCCATTACCCCGGTAAAAGTGTCATAACAGATGTGCAACCCTATACAGATCGTGATGATAGAGATATAGTAATTTTATATAGTAGTTTTACTAGAACCATACTATAACTGTAAAAAACATAGTGACTATTTTTTACACTAAGAGGGGTATGTCTATGATGGCCATACATGTAATTGCATGTAGGTAGCAGAGGTGGCGTAGAGACTGTTCCTCATGCCTCCCTGATATAGCTCCAATGACCCCCACAGCAACTACTAAACTTAATCCATGAGGTGACGCATTTGACATAACACGCCAACCCGGAATCGGAAGTGACGCGGTAAACGCAGCTTCCAGCTATATGCGACTTCGGCAGTAAGAGCATTCAGGACTAACAATTATATGTACATGCCCTCCATTCCTTACTTTAAATATGGCAGCCACTTCTGAGTGTCCGCACACAGTGAACAAGCCAACCTTCGGTGAAACGTCCGTTTGTGTCATGTGGAGCTCTCTCATCTCCTGGTATTGTATTTGCCCATTTGGGTTCCAGATTGTTTATAATTTGATCTGCTTCTAGAATTGACTCTGATTGTCATTATAATTGAAATGTTGTGCCTGCAAAGTGAAACCCCTTTTCTAGTTATTATTTTTTGTGGTCAAAGAATGATTTAAGAACCAGTCTGCCAGTAACTTGCTTTTTATTTTACTTAAAACCAATAACATACCTGTATAGCATCTGTGGATATTATCTATTCCAGCACTTGTAAATGTTACTTATTCATTCTTTATTTCTGCATTACCATTATTTCTGGTCAAAGAATGACTTGATACCTACTTTGCTAAGGACATGCATCCGATTTAACTAAATACCAGCAGCATACCTGCCTAGTATCTGTGGATATTTGTTTATTCCAGCATCTGTGAATATTATTTAATCCAGCATCATCATACGTATCCTAGGTTTATATGTCTCTTGTGTAGCAATAATCATATATTTGTATCTGGAACAGAACGCTCTCTCCACAACACAATATCTTCTTTCATTCTGATGTTTCATATTCAAAAGGCTTAGGGAGCCTACCTCTCTCATCCACTATCAGCTATAACCTTTATATGACAGTAGGACAGCAGAAGGCAGGGCACCTCCCCTATTCTTTATGAAATATAATGAATTCAGTACTCGCTCATACAAATGCCAGAAAATTATTCTCTGCAATGCTAAAGTAACAGAGATCTTGTGCTATTAATCGGACAGCAGAAGTACTCCATCCTAGGTATATGTCAGTAACCACACTCTCTCATTTGTTCAAATTGGGTATCTTACTGCCACATTTCACTGGTCATGCCCAATCTCATTTGATCTTGGAAGCTAAGCAGTGGTAAGCCTGATCAGTACCTAGATGGGAGACCCCTAGGGAATATCAGGCACAGTAAGCACATTTCCACAGCAGAGACAAACAGCAGAAGTGTTGGAACAACCTATGACCTTTACCATTACTCTATCACTCAACTCACTTGTTTATAGAGTCAAAAACGAAGTGGGTTTACCCATACCAGCAGACCTCAAGACAAGAGGCACTCCACAATTGGACATTATTATAGTCCTAATTATTTCATTTGTGCGTTTGTCTTCTATCCTCTTGGATATCAACATATACCCCATTTTAATATTTTCATCTCAGGTGCATCCTCATGAATATACCCATACTAACTGAATTTCAAGTATAATTATTTTGAAATCATTAAGACTACGTAACACTGGATGTGGAGGTGATATTTTTTATATTTTTTGTGTCTTCCCTTTGAAAAATTGTCATAGTTCAGCCGGCATCCCACACAGCCGCCGAATTCAGGTGGCATTACATTCCGTCCTAGGTATAACTCGGTTATATTTTTCTTTTTTCAAAATTGCTACCTATGTAAACAGAGCTGATCTATATATGATTTGAAGAGTCAATTTTGTAATGCGTTCAATAGAGTAAAAGTTTGCAAAAAAAAAAAACATTTTAAAAGCTGTAAAATGTACTATGTATATCACACATGCAGCACTGTTTAATAGATTCTTAATATGTCAATTATATTTATGTATGGTTTTAAGTTACTCTAAGTTTATCTTTAAATACAATTTACTGTAAGTAGTTGGATTTTGTTCCATTGTGCAACCACTGATGTAGAATGAAATGTCTGCTGTTTCAGCGTAATATTTTCTTCATGATTGCTTCAATGAGTAATGATTTTGGTGATACTTGATTTGAGCATGACTAGATAAAGTCATAGAAAAGCCAGTTAGAAAACATTGAATAACATAATGAAATACATTGAAAATGAAGAGAAAATTGCATTTTGAATCTTACCAAGCTGCCAAGTCTATTGCATTACCATACAAGCTTTGTATTTATAAGTAAATGGAAAGATTGATGACTTACGTACAGTATGAACAATAACCCTAGGTTCTGTTCCTAAAACAGTTGTTTGACCACTTAGTCAAGTGTATAGTCAACAGAGATAACTGAATATAAATAACCTAGAGCAATAAAGAACTTTTACTACATTCAACCGAGAAGGTCAAACAAAAAAATGCCATTTAAAAATATTTCTCTGTGTTACTGATCAGGGCATCACAGCTGCTTAATTTGCCTTGGGGAACTATGGGAATAAAGATGAACCGTACCATTTATTTTCCATACGTTTCAAGTGAATATGACCTAGAAACCACACTGTGAATCTAAAAAGTATTTACTAATTCCACATCTGCTAAAACTATTTTTAATTACAATTTATTGTTCTATATGTTTCTTTTTAAAGAAAATGCAGGCATATTTTACAATTTAAACTTAACAAGACAAACAATAAAATATATCTTCTCATACACTTCAGAAACATTAGATTGTCAGCTTATATGTAAGCTAAAGCGTTTGGTTATCTGGTGCCCTCTATTCTACAATAATTTGTTTTATTTTAGTTGTTTTAGGGATATAAAAAACCTGAGACATAATGAAAATGTTGATTTTGCTATTGAATAATAAAAGTGCAGATGCTTATGTACCAATCTTAGAGAGTAAACTGAATTATTGTTTGCAAAATTTAGTCTGATTTATGGTATGCCAAAAACTACATACAGTATAAAGATTCCCCAAATGAATGAAGTAATAAAAAAAGTCACTTGTGCTCCAGAATATAATATGGACTTTTAGGGTGCCTTAAGTACCAAGTTTGGAAAACACTGCTGTACTGTATATCATATCTACCATATTAATGTATAACACCTGGACCAGGGAACATGTAAAAAATTTAATTAAATATATGGGGGATATTTATCAAAGCTTGGTGAGAGATAAAGTTGAGAGATATAAAATAGTAACCAATCAGCTTCTGTCATTCTACAGGATGAGTTTGAAAAATAACAAGTGCGGATACTTTATCTCTCTCCACTTTATAACTCTCCAAGGCTTAGTTCCTCCCTCCTCTGACAGCAGCCCTGTGGGTCATGTGTAGCTCTGCTCTCCTGCTCACACTTCACTCTCCTTCTCCTCTTCTCCTCTCCTGGTAAAAACAAGGGCTTGCTACACAGATGCAGTGGGTGGTGTCCGGTTTTGGAAGATTATTTAAGAGCTGATTGTTTGGTAATGATATTACTCTCCACTTTCTCTATCCACGCTTTGATAAATATACCACATAACTCCCTGCTTAAAGGCACATTATATAATAAATGAATGTCTAGTGCTGCATCTTCTCTCCTACACAAATTACTACAGTATTTGTGCCAGTGACATGCAGTGAGGTAAATGGTTGGGGAGGCACTGGCTAGTATCAGAGTCAGGTTTACACACACACATACTGTATATGAACTAGAGACATGTGCGGCTGGCACTTTTCGTGTTTTGGGGGTCATTCCGAGTTGATCACTAGCTGCCGTTGTTCGCAACGCAGCGATCAGGCTTAAAATCTGCATTTCTGCGCATGGGTATGGGGTGCAGTGCGCACGCTCGACATACTTTCACAAAAAAATATGCCGTTTCACACAAGGTCTAGCGACGTTTTTCAGTCGCACTGCTGATCGGTGAAAGATTGACAGGAAGTGGGTGTTTCTGGGTGGTAACTGGCCGTTTTCCGGGAGTGCGCTAAAAAACGCAGGCGTGTCAGGTAAAAATGCAGGCGTGCCTGGGGAAACGGGGGAGTGGCTGGTCGAACGCAGGGCGTGTTTGTGATGTCAAAGCAGGAACTAAACAGACTGAAGTGATCGCAAGGTAGGAGTAGGTCTGCAGCTACTCTGAAACTGCTTGAAAAAATTTCAGCACTATTCTGCTAACCTTTCGTTCGCACTTCTGCTAAGCTAATATACACTCCCAGCGGGTGGCGGCTTGGTGTTTGCACTGCTGCTAAAAGCAGCTAGCGAGCGATCAACTCGGAATGAGGGCCTTTGTTTTTGGCTCTATTTCCACTTTCGTGTTTTGATTTTGGCTTGGTTTTGCCAAAACCACCCTTACGTGTTTTGGTTTTGGTTTTGGTTTTGGATCTGAATGATTTTGGGGAAAAAACATAAAAATGGCTAAAAACACAGAATTTGTGGGTAATTTTGCTCCTACGGTATTATTAACCTCAATAACATTCATTTCCACTCATTTCCAGTCTATTCTGAACACATCACACCTCACAATATTGTTTTTAGGCCTAAAAGTTGCACCAAGGTGGCTGTATGACTAACCTAAGCGACACAAGTGTGCGGCACAAACACATGGCCCATCTAGGAGTGGCACTGCAGTTGCAGACAAGATGGCACTATTCAAAAACTAGTCCCCAAACAGCACATGATGCAAAGAAGAAAAAGAGGTGCACCGAGGCTGCTGTATGACTACGCCAAGCGACACAAGTGTGCAGCACAAACACCTGTCCCATCTAGGAGTGGCACTGCAGTGTCAGACAGAATGGCACTTTTCAAAAACTAGGCCCCAAACAGCACCTAGTGCAAATATGTAGAAGAGGTGCAATGAGGTAGCTGTATAACTAAGCCAAGCAACACAAACAATTGGCCCATCTAGGAGTGGCACTGCAGTGGCAGACAGGAGGGCAGATATAAAAAAAAGGCCCCAAACAGCACATGATGCAAAGAAGAAAAAAAGGTGCACCGAGGTTGCGGTATGACTAAGCTAAGCGACACAACCACCTGGCCCATCTAGAAGTGTCACGCAGTGGCTGAATGTCAAGAGTGGGCCACAATTGTTCGATACACTGACAGCATCTCCTGCACGCCCCTGTCATTATTTTTAAATTCTGCAATCGGTGGTCTTATACGGCAGTACCCCAGGACTAGTACAGCAGTACCCCTGGACTCATGCGGCAGTGTCAGACAGGATGGCACTTTCCAAAAACTAGGCCCCAAACAGCACCTCATGCAAAGATGTCGAAGAGGTGCAATGAGGTGGCTGTATGACTTAGCCAAGCGACACAAACAATTCCCACTGGAATTATACGTCCAAATCACTGGAATTATACGTCCAAATCACTGGAATTAAATGGCAAAATCACTGGAATTATACGTAGAAATCACTGAAATTAAATGGCAAAATCACTAAAATTATACTGTACGTCCAAATAAATTGAATTAAATGGCAGTACCACTGGACATATATGTAAGTGTCAGACAGAATGGCACTTTAAAAAAATAGTCCCCAAACAGCACATGATGATAAGAAGAAAAAGAGTTGCAAGATGGAATTGTCTTTGGGCCCTCCCACCCACCCTTATGTTGTTGAAACAGGACATGCACACTTTAACAAACCAATCATTTCAGTGACAGGGTCTGCCACATGACTGTGGCTGAAATGACTGGTTGGTTTGGGCCCCCACCAAAAAAAGAATCAATCTCTCCTTGTACAAACTGTCTCTACAGAGGCAAGATGTCGACCTCATCGTCATCCTCCGACTCCTCACCCCTTTCACTGTGTACATCTTCCTCCTCCTCCTCAAAGAGTATTAATTTGTTCCCACTGGAATCCACCATCACAGGTCCCTGTGTACTTTCTAGAGGCAATTGCTGGTAAAGGTCTTCCCAGAATAATTTATAATTCATTTTGATGAACATCATCTTCTCCACATTTTGTGGAAGTAACCTCCTACACCGATCGCTGACAAGGTTACCGGCTGCACTAAACACTCTTTCGGAGTACACACTGGAGGGGGGGGGGGAACTTACAGATGTAGCTACCTTTATCTTGACTGGCTGAGGCGTTTGTCCCGATCGAGCATACGCAGTGTACCGGGGCATAGAGAGGCGCGCCTAGTCACAGAGAGGCGTACCTAATCGCACGGAGACAGACAGAGTGTTTGGCGTTACCTTTACGTGTAATACCTGCGATCATCCACCAGATGTCGCTTTTTACAATCACCACTGCGCATGCGTGTGGTCTCCCATAAAATACAATACTGATATTATAATATATATATAATAAGGACTACTTTACTAAGGCGTCTCATTACGCTGCATACAGTAAATACTCATTACGCTGCATTATTTAATACAGTATATACGGTACAGACGCAAATAGTACAGCATACAGTATATGATCCATCAACAGTACTTTATGAATATGTGAGTGTCCAAGTCCCGCAGACAAAACAACATAAAACCAGTAGTGTACACTGTCGCAAATGGAAGTGTTAGAAGTTCACTATTGCCTCTTGAGATTAGGAATTTTGTACAGTATGTTAGCATCCTAATCCCGTAGCCATTACAGCATAATCAAAACCAATGGATTTATTCATCTGTCTTCGGCGAAGTGGTGAAGTGTTCCGCTTCCTATACTCAGAGTCCCAGGTTCGATTCCTGAAGTACGAATGCATGTTAGTTTTTTCCAGACACTTTATTATTTTTTTTATTCACATAAACCAGGGCAAAGCTGCAGGAGCGGTTCTACTGTTAAGGTTCTATGCACCGTACTTTACATATACAATTCTGTAGCAGGGCAGACTCAATAGAAATGGCTACCACTTATGACTCCTTGCCCCATGGAGGCCCTAGGCTATGGAGCAAGTAACAGTCCAGATTTTGCAGGCTATGAGGCAATGCTGAAGGAGTGTCACAATCCCTTAACTAAAATGGATAAGATCTTGGTTGAAGGATAGAAAACAGAGAGTTGTGGTAAATGGAGTGCATTCACAGGAGGGAAATGTTACCAGTGGAGTACCCCAGGGATCTGTACTTGGACCAGTGCTTTTTAATATCTTTATTGGTGACATTGCAAATGGCATTAAAGGGAAAGTATGCCTTTTTGCAGATGACACAAAGGTATGCAACAGGGTAGACACACCAGGTGGGGTAAAACAAATGATTGAGGATCTAGGTAGACTAGAGGAATGGTCAAGAGTCTGGCAATTACAGTTTAATGCCAAAAAATGCAAAATCATGCACTTGGGTCTCAAAAATCCTAAAGCTAAATACAGTATTAATGGCACTATACTGGAAACTACTGAGGAGGAAAGGGATCTAGGAGTCACTATTTCAGATGACTTAAAAGCAGGTAAGCAATGTAACAAGGCAATGAGGAAGGCTAGTCAGATGCTTGGCTGCATTGGGAGGGGAATCAGCAGCAGAAAGAAAGAAGTAATAATGCCACTGTATAGGTCATTGGTACGGCCTCATCTAGAATACTGTATTCAGTTCTGGAGGCCATATCTTCAAAAGGATATTAATACATTAGAAACTGTACAAAGGAGGGCAACTAAAATGGTGCATGGCTTACATCACAAAACATACCCAGAAAGACTAAGAAATCTCAATATGTATAGTTTGGAGCAGAGAAGGGAAAGGGGGGACATGATAGAAACTTTCAAATATATGAAGGGTTTTAACAAAGTCCAGGAGGGAAACATTCTCCAAATGAAGAGAAGCAATAGAACACGAGGACATGCACTGAGACTGGAGGGGGGGAGGTTCAGGGGAAATTTGCGGAAAAATTATTTCACAGAAAGGGTAGTGGACAAGTGGAATAGCCTCCCATCAGAGGTGGTAGAGGCTAAGACAGTAGAGCAATTTAAACATGCATGGGATAGACATACGGATATCCTTACAAAGAAATAAGGATCAAATAAGGTTAGTGTTAAAAAATAATATAAAAAAATAAAAAAAAATAAGGGGCAGACTACATGGGCCAAGTGGTTCTTATCTGCAGACAAATTCTATGTTTCTATGTTTCTATGTTTCTATAAAATACACAGGGGCGATAGGAATAAGCGAGGTCTATGCACATTACGTTACACCGGACTCGATCGCATAGCACACTGCCAAAATGGCCACCGCCCCTGAACCCCCACCAATGTGGCAGGCAGCGCTTGGATATGGAGTGAGGTATGGCATAAGTTTTGCAGGCTACGGGGCAATGCTGAAGGAGCGTCACAATCCCCTAGCCAAAATACACAGGCGCGATAGAGATAAACGAGGTCTATGCACATTACGTTACACCGGCCTTGATCGCATAGCAAACTGACAAAACACAAGTTTTACATAAAGCAGGGCAAAGCTGCAGGAGAGTTTCTACTGTCAAGGTTCTATGCACCGTACGGTACACATACAATTCTATAGCAGGGCAGACTCAATTGAAATGGCTACCGCCTGTGACTCCTAGCTCCATGGAGGCACTCGGCTATGGAGCAAGTAACAGCACAGATTTTGCAGGCTACGGGGCAATGCTGAAGGAGCATCAGAATCCCCTAGCTAAAATACACAGGGGCGATATGGATAAGCGAGGTCTATGCACATAATGATACACCGGACTCCATCGCATCGCAAAGTGACAAAATGTCCGAGGCACGTGAACCCCTGCCTTGTGGCAGCACTCAGCTATGAAGCGAGCAATGGCATAGGTTTTGCAGGTATGGGGTAATGCTGAAGGAGCGTCAGAATCCCCTAGCTAAAATACACAGGGGTGATAGGGATAAGCAAGGTCTATGCACATAACGATACACCGCAAAGTTACCCATGGTTTTGATTATGCCTTTTCTTTGAACACGGTATTTTCCACTGCCTCATCCTACCCCCATCCCACTTTCCCCTTCCCCCCAGGAGCCTGCAAAGTACATGCAGTAGACAGGGAGGGAGTTCCGATCAGGTTACAAGAAATGTGCAACAGTATACTACTGTATGTAGGAAAATTCCCCGCCCACTCTGATTTATGTGAAACCTGTGTGCACCCTTCCATTGAATGTATAACAAAGAAAAAAATAATAATAAAGTGAATGTTACAGGAACACATTAAATAAAAGGTTGATACTTCCTTCCCATTGGTGTTGGTTTATGCCTTAGGGGACTCGGACACTAATACTTGTATTTCAAAAGCATGACATTTTCCACCGCCTCTCCCTACCCCCATCACCCTTCCTCCTGGGAGCCTCCAGGTCATGCAGTGGACAGGGAGGGAGTTCAGGTCAGGTACAATACACAAATGCCAACGATCTACATTACTGTGTTGCTCAGTTAGTTGTGTCGGAATACACTAATTTATACTTATTACCACTGTGTATTTGTATATAGCGGAATGAATCGCTGCTGCAGATTTACTTTGATTTATGTGAAACCTGTGTGCACCCTTTCATTGAATGTATTACAAAGAAAAAATAATAATAAAGTGAATGTCACGGGAACATATAATAAAAAAGGTTGGCACTTTGGGACTCAAACCTAGGACTCTCAGCGTGGGAGGTGGGAGCCTTCATCACTAGGTTGGTATGGAAGGGGAGACAATTAGCTACTGGAGGGTACCAACTTCAAGTTTCTGTGACCCCCACAAGGCTCACGGCAAGCGTTGGAACCCATGGTGGGTATGAATTAACGGGCCCATTATAGTCTAAGGGAAAATGGGTCCTATTTGCATACTGATATCTCTGGTTCTGGGTGTCCCAGAGACTCAGGACTGATACCATACAAAAGAGGAGACCATTGGCTTTCGGGGCAGACCAACCACTAGTTTATGTGACACTGGAAAGGGAAACGGTAAGCAACCGTGTATTGGGTCCCCTCCAGTTGTCCGCCTAGCTTGCAAAGGATGCAGGATTTCTGGCTAGATAGGAAATACTGTACAGAAATGCTAAGCATGGTAATTTGACATCCAGGAACATAGGGAGGAGTTTTTATCTCTCTCCATTATACTTAGAAAAATTACACTTGCCACTGCATGTTACAAGATGTTCGTGCTAATTAGTACATTAGTAGAACATACTGTACAGAGATACTAAGTACAGTGATTTGGCATCCACGAACTTAGGAAGGAGCTTTAATCTCTCTCCATTGTAATCTTTCTAAGTATAATGGAGAGAGATAAAAGCTCCTCCCTAAGTTCATGGATGCCAAATTACCGTCCTTAGTATCTCTATACTCTATGTTCTACTAGTGTACTAATTAGCACGAACAGCTTGTAACGTACAGTGGCATGTATAATGGAGAGAGATAAAAGCTCCTCTGTAAGTTCCTAGATGCCAAATCACCATCCTTAGTATCTCTGTACAGTATGTTCTACTAGTGTACTAATTAGCACGAACAGCTTGTAACGCAAAGTGGCAAGTTTAATCTTTCTATGTATAATTGAGAGAGATAAAAGCTTCTCTGTAAATTCCTAGATGCCAAATCACCATCCTTAGTAGCTCTGTACAGTATGTTCTACTAGTGTACTAATTAGCACGAACAGCTTGTAACGTACAGTGGCAAATTTAATCTTTCTATGTATAATGGAGAGAGATAAAAGCTCCTCTGTAAGTTCCTAGATGCCAAATCACCATCCTTAGTATCTCTGTACAGTATGTTCTACTAGTGTACTAATTAGCACGAATAGCTAATTAGTACCCTAATAGAACATACTGTACAGAGATACTAAGGATGGTGATTTGACATCTAGGAACTTACAGAGGAGCTTTTATCTCTCTCCATTATACATAGAAAGATTCAACTTGCCGCTGTACGTTACAAGCTGTTCGTGCTAATTAGTACACTAGTAGAACATACTGTACAGAGATACTAAGTACAGTGATTTGGTATCCACGAACTTAGCGAGGAGCTTTAATCTCTCTCCATTGTAATCTTTCTAAGTATAATGGAGAGAGATAAAAGCTCCTCCCTAAGTTCCTGGATGCCAAATTACCGTCCTTAGTATCTCTGTACTCTAAGCTCCTCCCTAAGTTCCTGGTTGCCAAATCACCATCCTTAGTATCTCTGTATAGTATTTTCTATTAGGGTACTAAATAGCACGAACAGCTAATTAGTATTAGTAGAGGAGCTTTTATCTCTCTCCATTATACATAGAAAGATTAAACTTGCCACTGTACGTTACAAGCTGTTTGTGCTAATTAGTACCCTAATAGAACATACTGTACAGAGATACTAAGGACGGTGATTTGGCATCCAGTTAAAAGCTATTCGTGCTAATTAGTACACTAGTAGAACATACTGTACAGAGATACCAAGGACGTGATTTGGTATCTAGGAACTTAGGGAGGAGCTTTTATCTCTCCATTATACATAGAAAGATTAAACTTGCCACTGTACGTTACAAACTGTTCGTGTTAATTAGTACACTAGAAGAACATACTGGGGACTTGGACTCATACAGTACTTGCATTTCAAAAGCACAGCATTTTCCACCGCCTCCCGCTAGCCCATTGCCCTTCCCCCCTGGGAGCCTGCACAGGTCATGCAATAGACAGGGAGGGAGTCATTCACATAAACCAGGGCAAAGCTGCAGGAGTGGTTGTACTGTTGAGGTTCTATGCACCATACGGTACACATACAATTCTGTAGCAGGGCAGACTCAATTGAAATGGCTACCGCCTGTGACTCCTTGCCCCATGGAGGCCCTCGGCTATGGAGCAAGTAACAGCACAGATTTTGTAGGTCACGGGGCAATGCTGAAGGAGCGTCAGAATCCCCTAGCTAAAATACACAGGGTTGATAGGGATAAGCGAGGTCTATGCACTTAACGATACCCCAGACCCCATCGCATCACAAAGTGACAAAATGTCAAAGGCACATGAACATCCGCCTAGTGTCAGAACTCAGCTATGGGGCGAGTGACGGCATAGGTTTTGCAGGGTATGGGGCAGTGCTGATGGAGCGTCAGAATCCCCTAGCTAAAATACACAGGGCCGATAGAGTTAAGCGAGGTCTATGCATATAATGCTACAAGGCGGTGGTTCATGTACCTCGGACATTTTGTCACTTTGTGATGCGATGGGGTCTGGTGTATCGTTATGTGCATAGACCTCGCTTATTCCTATCGACCCTGTGTATTTTAGCTAGGGGAATCTGACGCTCCTTCAGCATTGGCCCATTCTTTGAACATGGTATTTTCCACTGCCTCGCCCTACCCCCATCCCACTTTCCCCTTTCCCCCTGGGAGCCTGCACAGTTCATGCAGTAGACAGGTAGGGAGTTCCGATAAGGATACAAGACAAGATTTATGTGAAACCTGTGTGCACCCTTCCATTGAATGTATAACAAAGAAAAAAAATTATAATAAAGTGAATATCACGGGAACACATTGGTGTTGGTTTATGCCTTTGGGACGCTCATACAGTACTTGTATTTCAAAAGCACGTATTTTCCACCGCCTCCCCCAACCCTCATTGCCCTTCCCCCCTGGGAGCTTGCACAGGTCATGCTGTAGTCAGGGAGGGAGTTCAGGTCATGTGCAATACACAAACACCGACGATCTACAGTACTGTGTTGCTCAGTTAGTTGCGGCGGAATACACTTATTTATGCTCATTACCTCTGTACATTTGCATTTAGCGTAAAGAATCGCTCCTGCAGATTTACTGATTTATGTGAAATCTGTGTGCACCCTTCCATTGAATGTATAACAAAGAAAAAAATATAATAAAATGAATGTCATGGGAACACATATAAAAAAGGTTGGCACTTCCTTCCCATTGGTGTTGGTTTATGACATAGGGCACGCGGACGCTCATACTTGTATTTCAAAAGCACGTATTTTCCACTGCCTCCCCCTAACCCCATCGCCCTTCCCCCCTGGGAGCCTGCACAGGTCATGCAGTAGTCAGGGAGGGAGTTCAGGTCATGTGCAATACACAAACACGACGATCTACAGTACTGTGTTGCTCAGTTAGTTGCGTCAGAATACACTAATTTATACTCATTACCTCTGTGCATTTGCATTTAGCATAAAGAATCGCTCCTGCAGGTTTACTCTGATTTATGTGAAACCTGTGTGCACCCTTCCATAGAATGTATTAGCATGAAAAAAAAATATTATTAAAGTGACTGTCACGGGAACACATAAAAAAAAAAAGTTGGCACTTTAGGACTCAAACCCGGGACTCTCAGCGTGGGAGGTGGTAGCCTTCAACGTTAGACCACGACTCTCCATGAGAGATTTACAAGTTCATGTGTAAAAGTACTGCAAATAGCGACCCCTCCGCATTATGCCTTAGGGAACTCGGACGCTCATACTGTACATGTATTTCAAAAGCACTGGGTTTTATGCATTGTACATACTTCCTTTTACACAATTAGTTGCGTCTCCATACACAATCTTGTGTCTGCATACACAAGTGTTTTAACATGTTCGTTTGTGTCTGTATAAACTATTTATTTATATTGAGAACTCTCACCGTCTGACCATTGGTCACCATCTATTAACATTACAGTCGTCACTGACCATTTGCCAGAGCTGTAGATTAATCCACCGCTATACGATCGAAAGTACTGGATTAGTGGAGCATTAGCCACCCAGTGGTTGAGATGTGTAATGCATTCTGAGTATCTAGAATTGCCTCAATGTGCCTGCCTGTGATCAAACTCAGCAAGCTAAGCTATCGCCTTAGCGTGACTAAACGTCCGTCTAGGCGGAGAATCGGTCAAGATAAAGGTGGCTACATCTGTAGGTAAAATAAAGCCAGTTTGTGCAAGGGAATCCAAATTGCCTCTTTTTCCTGCCAGTATTCACACAGACTGTTTGACATGCCTACTTGGATGCTGTCACTCATATAATCCTCCACCATTCTTTCAATGGTGACAGAATCATATACAGTGACAGCAGACATTTCAGTAATCATTGGCCGTTACTTCAGTCTGGACCAGAAGTCAGCACTCGCTCCTGACCAGCCTTGCATCACCACCAGCAGGTGGGCTAGGAAATCTTATCCTTTCCTTGCAGCCCCAGTGGTGGGAGAAATTGAAGGAGTAGCTGTTGAAGGGTCACGTTCCGCTTGAGTTGACAATTTACTCACCAGCAGGTCTTTTGCACCTCTGCAGACTTGTGTCTGCCAGAAAGATAGCTAAAAAGTAGGCTTTAAACCTAGGATCGAGTACGGTGGCCAAAATGTAGTGCTCTGATTTCAACAGATTGACCACCCTTGAATCCTGGCAAAGCGAATGAAGGGCTCCATCCACATTCCCACATACTTTGCGGAATCTCTCCGTCTTAGCTCCTCCTTCAATTTCTCCAGCTGCTTCTGCAAAAGCCTGATGAGGGGAATGACCTGACTCAAGCTGGCAGTGTCTGAACTGACTTCACGTGTGGCAAGTTCGAAGAGTTGGAGAACATTGCACAAGACAGAATCATTCTCCACTGCGCTTGAGTCAGGTGCATTCCCTCTCCTTTGCCTATATCGTAGGTGGATTTATAGGCTTTAATGGCCTTTTGCTGCTCCTCCATCCTCTGAAACATATAGAGTGTTGATTTCCACCTTGTTACCACCTCTTGCTTAAGTTGATGGCAGGGCAGGCTCAGGAGTGTCTGCTGTTGCTCCAGTTTTCGGCACACTGTGGCAGAATGTCGAAAGTGGCCCACAATTTTTTTGGGCAACCGACAGCATCTCCTGTACACCCCTGTCATTTTTCAAAAAATTCTGCACCACCAAATTAATTGTATGAGCAAGACATGGGACGTGCTGGAAATTTCCCAACTGTAATGCACGCACAATATTGGTGGCGTTGTCCGATATCACAAATCCCCAGGAGAGTCTAATTGGGGTAAGCCATTCTGCGATGATGTCCCTTAGTTTCCGTAAGAGGTTGTCAGCTGTGTGCATCTTATGGAAAGCTGTGATACATAGCGTAGCCTGCCTAGGAATGAGTTGGCGTTTGCGAGATGCTGCTACTGTTGCTGCTACTGTTGTTACTGCAGGAGGCAATACATCTACCCAGTGGGCTGTCACAGTCATATAGTGCTCAGTCTGCCCTGTTCCACTTGTCCACATGTCGGTGGTTAAGTTGCCACTGGATACAACTGCATTTTGTAGGACACTTGTGACTCTTTTTCTGACGTCTTTGTACATTCTCGGTATCGCCTACCTAGTGAAGTGGAACCTAGATGGAATTTTGTTCCGGGGATACAATACCTCCATCAATTGTCTAAATCCCACTGCACAAATGGCGGATACCGGATGCACGTCTAACACCAACATAAGTGTCAAGGCCTCAGTTATCCACTTTGCAACAGGATGAGTGCTGTCATATTTCATCTTCCTCACAAAGGACTGTTGGACAGTCAATTGCTTACTGGAAGTAGTATAAGTGGTCTTCCGACTTCCCCTCTGGGATGACTATCGACTCCCAGCAGCAATGACAGCAGCGGCAGCAACAGCAGGCATACCACTCGAGGATCCTCCGGAGGAATCCTGGTTAGGAGAGGACTCCTCAGTCTTGACAGTGACATGGCCTGCAGGATTACTGATGTTCCTGACTGAGGAGGAATTTGATGTTGAGGGAGTTAGTGGTGTGGCTTGCAGGAGCTTGGGTACAGGAGGAAAAAGGGATTTAGGTGTCAGTGGACTGCTTACGCTCTTACCCAAAGTTTCACAACTAGACACTGACTTATGATGAATGCGCTGCAGGTGATGTATAAGGAAGAATGTTCCTAGGTCGTTAACATCCTTACCCCTACTTATTACAGATTGACAGAGGCAACAGATGGCTTGACATCTGTTGTCCGGATTTTTGGAGAATTAATTCCACACCGAAGAGGTGGCTTTTTTGGTATTTTGACAAGGCATCACAATGGGTTTCTTCATCCCACAGACAACAGGTGTCTCCCCCGGTGCCTGACTTAAGCAAAACACATCACTATCAGAATCCTCATTGTCAACTTCCTCCACAGCGCCAGTAACACCCATATCCTCATCCTGGTGTACTTCAACAGTGACATCTTCAATTTCAATATCAGGAACTGGACTGTGGGTGCTCCTTCTAGCACTTGCAGGGGGCGTGCAAATGGTGGAAGGGGCCACCTCTTCCCAGTGTTGTGAAGATCAGACATGGCAACCGCCGACACACTTGGACTCTCCTTGGGGATTTGTGATACCATCTCAGAACGCACAGTTCTTTTCTGTGATTTTTTCAACTTAACTCTGTTAATTTTTCTAGCGAGAGGATGAGGGCTTCCATCGTCATGTGAAGCTGAACCAATAGTCATGAACATAGGCCAGGGCCCCAGCCGTTCCTTGCCACTCCAGGTCGTAAATGGCATATTGGCAAGTTTACGTTTCTCCTCAGACCATTTAAATTTCTTTTTTTTTGTTCTTTTTGCTGAACTTTTGTTTTTTGGATTTTACATGCCCTCTACTATCACATTGGTCATCGGCCTTGGCAGATGATGTTGATGGCATTTCATTGTCTATGTCATGACTAGCTGCAGCAGCTTCAGCACTAGGAGGAAGTGGTTCTTGATCTTTCCCTATTTTATCCTCCAAATGTTTGTTCTCTATTATTTTTTTGGAGTTATATAACACAATATGCGGCACAGGAATGACTGATGGCTGATGGCCAAGACACTACCACTGGTCTTATGCAGCACAACATAGCAACACTGTAATGGACTTATTATTATTATATGGCAGCAGTGGACATATAGCAGCAGCGTATACCACTGTGACTGCCTCATCACTGGAATAACTGATGGCCAGGACACTACCACTGGTCTGATGCAGCACAACACAGCAACACTGTAAGAGACTTGTTATTATTATTATTATTATACGTCAGCAGTGGACATATAGCAGCAGTGTATACCACTGTGACTGCCTGGTCACTGGAATGACTGATGGCCAGTACACTACCACTTGTCTGATGCAGCACAACATAGCAACACTGTAAGGGACTTATTATACAGCAGCACTGGACATATGGCAGCAGAGGATACCACTGTGACTGATGCAGGACAAAACAGCAGCACTGTAAGGGACTTATTATACAGCAGCACTGGACATATGGCAGCAGAGGACACCACCACTGTGAATGATCACTGGACTGACTGATGCACAGGACACTACCACTTTTCTGATGCAGGACAACACAGCAACACTGTAAGGGACATATTATACAGCAGCACTGGACATATGGCAGCAGAGGACACCATCACTGTGACTGATGCAGCACAACACACCACCACTGAACTGATGCAGCACAAAGCAGCACCACTGGACAGCACTGGACATATGGCAGCAGAGGACACAAGCACTGTGACTGGACAAATTCAGAACAAGACACGGACACTGAGGACACAGAGAGAACAGAGACACGTCCTCTCTCTACACTCTCCAATGCCAGAGTGAAAGTGGCGGGGACGTGCGGCTCCTTATATGGAATCCAAACCCCGCGAGAATCTGACAGTGGGAAGATGACGTTTTGCCTCGTTCTGGTTTCCGAGTCAGGTGGGAAAACCCGAACCTGGTTCAGAACCGGACTCAAATGGTGAATTTCAGTTTGGTTCTCTGAGAACCGAACTCGCTGATCCCTAATATGAACCCGAGGGTTCATGTGGCCATTATACAAAGGTGCAATAGTATATAGTACTGGAAATTTAGAGATCCAAAGAAAACACTTGAGGGTGGTTTTGCCAAAATCAAAACACAATGATGAATTACAACCAAATCCAAAACATGGATGTCCATGCTCATCTCTAATCTAAATCCACATCGGGGATCTAGGCTATTGGGGGATATACTGTATTACAATGGGGTTTTTTGCCTCTGAGGGGGAGGGGTTTGTATTTATAGAACAGGAGACTTTACTACCGCTGAAGGATGGAGTTATTGTTCAGTGGAGACTGGTAGACATTTGAATGGGGTTATTTCTACTGGGCCCTCTATTGTCACTGTTGGGAAAAGGAGTATTGTTACAGTCGGATCTTATGGATGACCCTAGACATTTTTTCACTGAAATATTTAAATATACTGTATTTTTAATAATATGTTTGTGACTAAGTCACATCATCTTTTAAAGATCAACATTTTTCGAGTTCACTTTGTAAAACAATTGTTAAAGTGTTAACAGCATATCTTTGAATACACTGGAGAAACGTAATGGAGTTGCGGTCACTCACCAGAAAATTGCCGAAAAATTATGATTTTCAAAGATGGCGCAACTTGACAATTTTTCAGTATTCTGAATACGAATCATCAGTTGTAGTAAGCTGCAGGCTTGCAAATTGCTTTCAAACATGCCAAAACCAATTACCATGCATCAGAGGTACCTCTAGCTAGAAAGATTGATCCAATTTGAGCTATCTGCCTGACCAGAATCTAACAAGGAGTCAGACGTAGGAGCCATATGTAATGTGGCAATAATAATTAACAGTTAAGAGACCAAACAGCTCATAAATAATTTTTAACTGGACAGCATTATTTTCTGAATTTATTACTGGAGACAATTTATTAGTAAACATAAAATAAGAACACAATGTTATTAAATGAACACTATTATTAAATGAATATTAAGGGGTCAATAATTGTAATAAATTGATTACCAGGTAAAAATAATGAATTAAGGCCATGTTAATAATAGAGATGAGCGGGTTCGGTTTCTCTGAAACCGAACCCGCACGAACTTCATGTTTTTTTCACGGGTCCGAGCAGACTCGGATCCTCCCGCCTTGATCGGTTAACCCGAGCGCGCCCGAACGTCATCATGACGCTGTCGGATTCTCGCGAGACTCGGATTCTATATAAGGAGCCGCGCGTCGCCGCCATTTTCACACGTGCATTGAGATTGATAGGGAGAGGACGTGGCTGGCGTCCTCTCCATTAGAAATTAGATTAGAAGAGAGAGAGAGATTGTGCAGAGTCAGACAGAGTTTACCACAGTGACCAGTGCAGTTGTTGTTAGTTAACTTTTATTTATTTTAATATATCCGTTCTCTGCTATATCCGTTCTCTGCCTGAAAAAAAACGATACACAGCAGCAGCCAGTCACACAGTGTGACTCAGTCTGTGTGCACTCAGCTCAGCCCAGTGTGCTGCACATCAATGTATAAAAGGCAAAGCTTATAATAATTGTGGGGGAGACTGGGGAGCACTGCAGGTTGTTATAGCAGGAGCCCCCAGGAGTACATAATATTATATTAATTTAAAATTAAACAGTGCACACTTTTGCTGCAGGAGTGCCACTGCCAGTGTGACTAGTGGTGACCAGTGCCTGACCACCAGTATAGTAGTATATTGTTGTATGTATTGTATACTATCTCTTTATCAACCAGTCTATATTAGCAGCAGACACAGTACAGTGCGGTAGTTCACGGCTGTGGCTACCTCTGTGTCGGCAGTCGGAACTCGGCAGGCAGTCCGTCCATCCATAATTGTATTACAATATATACCACCTAACCGTGGTATTTTTTTTTCTTTCTTTATACCGTCGTCATAGTGTCATACTAGTTGTTACGAGTATACTACTATCTCTTTATCAACCAGTGTACAGTGCGGTAGTTCACGGCTGTGGCTACCTCTGTGTCGGCAGTCGGCAGGCAGTCCGTCCATCCATAATTGTATTATTATTATAATATATACCACCTAACCGTGGTTTTTTTTTCATTCTTTATACCGTCATAGTGTCATACTAGTTGTTACGAGTATACTACTATCTCTTTATCAACCAGTGTACAGTGCGGTAGTTCACGGCTGTGGCTACCTCTGTGTCGGCAGTCGGCAGGCAGTCCGTCCATCCATAATTGTATTATTATTATAATATATACCACCTAACCGTGGTTTTTTTTTCATTCTTTATACCGTCATAGTGTCATACTAGTTGTTACGAGTATACTACTATCTCTTTATCAACCAGTGTACAGTGCGGTAGTTCACGGCTGTGGCTACCTCTGTGTCGGCAGTCGGCAGGCAGTCCGTCCATCCATAATTGTATTATTATTATAATATATACCACCTAACCGTGGTTTTTTTTTCATTCTTTATACCGTCATAGTGTCATACTAGTTGTTACGAGTATACTACTATCTCTTTATCAACCAGTGTACAGTGCGGTAGTTCACGGCTGTGGCTACCTCTGTGTCGGCAGTCGGCAGGCAGTCCGTCCATCCATAATTGTATTATTATTATAATATATACCACCTAACCGTGGTTTTTTTTTCATTCTTTATACCGTCATAGTGTCATACTAGTTGTTACGAGTATACTACTATCTCTTTATCAACCAGTGTACAGTGCGGTAGTTCACGGCTGTGGCTACCTCTGTGTCGGCAGTCGGCAGGCAGTCCGTCCATCCATAATTGTATTATTATTATAATATATACCACCTAACCGTGGTTTTTTTTTCATTCTTTATACCGTCGTCATAGTGTCATACTAGTTGTTACGAGTATACTACTATCTCTTTATCAACCAGTGTACAGTGCGGTAGTTCACGGCTGTGGCTACCTCTGTGTCGGCAGTCGGCAGGCAGTCCGTCCATCCATAATTGTATTATTATTATAATATATACCACCTAACCGTGGTTTTTTTTTCATTCTTTATACCGTCATAGTGTCATACTAGTTGTTACGAGTATACTACTATCTCTTTATCAACCAGTGTACAGTGCGGTAGTTCACGGCTGTGGCTACCTCTGTGTCGGCAGTCGGCAGGCAGTCCGTCCATCCATAATTGTATTATTATTATAATATATACCACCTAACCGTGGTTTTTTTTTCATTCTTTATACCGTCGTCATAGTGTCATACTAGTTGTTACGAGTATACTACTATCTCTTTATCAACCAGTGTACAGTGCGGTAGTTCACGGCTGTGGCTACCTCTGTGTCGGCAGTCGGCAGGTATCCAATACTAGTATCCAATCCATCCATCTCCATTGTTTACCTGAGGTGCCTTTTAGTTCTGCCTATAAAATATGGAGAACAAAAAAGTTGAGGTTCCAAAATTAGGGAAAGATCAAGATCCACTTCCACCTCGTGCTGAAGCTGCTGCCACTAGTCATGGCCGAGACGATGAAATGCCAGCAACGTCGTCTGCCAAGGCCGATGCCCAATGTCATAGTACAGAGCATGTCAAATCCAAAACACCAAATATCAGAAAAAAAAGGACTCCAAAACCTAAAATAAAATTGTCGGAGGAGAAGCGTAAACTTGCCAATATGCCATTTACCACACGGAGTGGCAAGGAACGGCTGAGGCCCTGGCCTATGTTCATGGCTAGTGGTTCAGCTTCACATGAGGATGGAAGCACTCAGCCTCTCGCTAGAAAACTGAAAAGACTCAAGCTGGCAAAAGCACCGCAAAGAACTGTGCGTTCTTTGAAATCCCAAATCCACAAGGAGAGTCCAATTGTGTCGTTTGCGATGCCTGACCTTCCCAACACTGGACGTGAAGAGCATGCGCCTTCCACCATTTGCACGCCCCCTGCAAGTGCTGGAAGGAGCACCCGCAGTCCAGTTCCTGATAGTCAGATTGAAGATGTCAGTGTTGAAGTACACCAGGATGAGGAGGATATGGGTGTTGCTGGCGCTGGGGAGGAAATTGACCAGGAGGATTCTGATGGTGAGGTGGTTTGTTTAAGTCAGGCACCCGGGGAGACACCTGTTGTCCGTGGGAGGAATATGGCCGTTGACATGCCAGGTGAAAATACCAAAAAAATCAGCTCTTCGGTGTGGAGGTATTTCACCAGAAATGCGGACAACAGGTGTCAAGCCGTGTGTTCCCTTTGTCAAGCTGTAATAAGTAGGGGTAAGGACGTTAACCACCTCGGAACATCCTCCCTTATACGTCACCTGCAGCGCATTCATAATAAGTCAGTGACAAGTTCAAAAACTTTGGGTGACAGCGGAAGCAGTCCACTGACCAGTAAATCCCTTCCTCTTGTAACCAAGCTCACGCAAACCACCCCACCAACTCCCTCAGTGTCAATTTCCTCCTTCCCCAGGAATGCCAATAGTCCTGCAGGCCATGTCACTGGCAAGTCTGACGAGTCCTCTCCTGCCTGGGATTCCTCCGATGCATCCTTGCGTGTAACGCCTACTGCTGCTGGCGCTGCTGTTGTTGCCGCTGGGAGTCGATGGTCATCCCAGAGGGGAAGTCGTAAGCCCACTTGTACTACTTCCAGTAAGCAATTGACTGTTCAACAGTCCTTTGCGAGGAAGATGAAATATCACAGCAGTCATCCTACTGCAAAGCGGATAACTGAGGCCTTGGCATCCTGGGTGGTGAGAAACGTGGTTCCGGTATCCATCATTACTGCAGAGCCAACTAGAGACTTGTTGGAGGTACTGTGTCCCCGGTACCAAATACCATCTAGGTTCCATTTCTCTAGGCAGGCGATACCGAAAATGTACACAGACCTCAGAAAAAGAGTCACCAGTGTCCTAAAAAATGCAGCTGTACCCAATGTCCACTTAACCACGGACATGTGGACAAGTGGAGCAGGGCAGGGTCAGGACTATATGACTGTGACAGCCCACTGGGTAGATGTATGGACTCCCGCCGCAAGAACAGCAGCGGCGGCACCAGTAGCAGCATCTCGCAAACGCCAACTCTTTCCTAGGCAGGCTACGCTTTGTATCACCGCTTTCCAGAATACGCACACAGCTGAAAACCTCTTACGGCAACTGAGGAAGATCATCGCGGAATGGCTTACCCCAATTGGACTCTCCTGTGGATTTGTGGCATCGGACAACGCCAGCAATATTGTGTGTGCATTAAATCTGGGCCAATTCCAGCACGTCCCATGTTTTGCACATACCTTGAATTTGGTGGTGCAGAATTTTTTAAAAAACGACAGGGGCGTGCAAGAGATGCTGTCGGTGGCCAGAAGAATTGCGGGACACTTTCGGTGTACAGGCACCACGTACAGAAAACTGGAGCACCACCAAAAACTACTGAACCTGCCCTGCCATCATCTGAAGCAAGAAGTGGTAACGAGGTGGAATTCAACCCTCTATATGCTTCAGAGGTTGGAGGAGCAGCAAAAGGCCATTCAAGCCTATACAATTGAGCACGATATAGTAGGTGGAATGCACCTGTCTCAAGTGCAGTGGAGAATGATTTCAACGTTGTGCAAGGTTCTGATGCCCTTTGAACTTGCCACACGTGAAGTCAGTTCAGACACTGCCAGCCTGAGTCAGGTCATTCCCCTCATCAGGCTTTTGCAGAAGAAGCTGGAGGCATTGAAGAAGGAGCTAACACGGAGCGATTCCGCTAGGCATGTGGGACTTGTGGATGCAGCCCTTAATTCGCTTAACAAGGATTCACGGGTGGTCAATCTGTTGAAATCAGAGCACTACATTTTGGCCACCGTGCTCGATCCTAGATTTAAAGCCTACCTTGGATCTCTCTTTCCGGCAGACACAGGTCTGCTGGGGTTGAAAGACCTGCTGGTGACAAAATTGTTAAGTCAAGCGGAACGCGACCTGTCAACATCTCCTCCTTCACATTCTCCCGCAACTGGGGGTGCGAGGAAAAGGCTCAGAATTCCGAGCCCACCCGCTGGCGGTGATGCAGGGCAGTCTGGAGCGACTGCTGATGCTGACATCTGGTCCGGACTGAAGGACCTGACAACGATTACGGACATGTCGTCTACTGTCACTGCATATGATTCTCTCAACATTGATAGAATGGTGGAGGATTATATGAGTGACCGCATCCAAGTAGGCACGTCACACAGTCCGTACTTATACTGGCAGGAAAAAGAGGCAATTTGGAGGCCCTTGCACAAACTGGCTTTATTCTACCTAAGTTGCCCTCCCACAAGTGTGTACTCCGAAAGAGTGTTTAGTGCCGCCGCTCACCTTGTCAGCAATCGGCGTACGAGGTTACATCCAGAAAATGTGGAGAAGATGATGTTCATTAAAATGAATTATAATCAATTCCTCCGCGGAGACATTGACCAGCAGCAATTGCCTCCACAAAGTACACAGGGAGCTGAGATGGTGGATTCCAGTGGGGACGAATTGATAATCTGTGAGGAGGGGGATGTACACGGTGATATATCGGAGGGTGAAGATGAGGTGGACATCTTGCCTCTGTAGAGCCAGTTTGTGCAAGGAGAGATTAATTGCTTCTTTTTTGGGGGGGGTCCAAACCAACCCGTCATATCAGTCACAGTCGTGTGGCAGACCCTGTCACTGAAATGATGGGTTGGTTAAAGTGTGCATGTCCTGTTTTGTTTATACAACATAAGGGTGGGTGGGAGGGCCCAAGGATAATTCCATCTTGCACCTCTTTTTTCTTTTCTTTTTCTTTGCATCATGTGCTGATTGGGGAGGGTTTTTTGGAAGGGACATCCTGCGTGACACTGCAGTGCCACTCCTAGATGGGCCCGGTGTTTGTGTCGGCCACTAGGGTCGCTAATCTTACTCACACAGCTACCTCATTGCGCCTCTTTTTTTCTTTGCGTCATGTGCTGTTTGGGGAGGGTTTTTTGGAAGGGACATCCTGCGTGACACTGCAGTGCCACTCCTAGATGTGCCCGGTGTTTGTGTCGGCCACTAGGGTCGCTAATCTTACTCACACAGTCAGCTACCTCATTGCGCCTCTTTTTTTCTTTGCGTCATGTGCTGTTTGGGGAGGGTTTTTTGGAAGGGCCATCCTGCGTGACACTGCAGTGCCACTCCTAGATGGGCCCGGTGTTTGTGTCGGCCACTAGGGTCGCTTATCTTTCTCACACAGTCAGCTACCTCATTGCGCCTCTTTTTTTCTTTGCGTCATGTGCTGTTTGGGGAGGGTTTTTTGGAAGGGACATCCTGCGTGACACTGCAGTGCCACTCCTAGATGGGCCCGGTGTTTGTGTCGGCCACTAGGGTCGCTAATCTTACTCACACAGCTACCTCATTGCGCCTCTTTTTTTCTTTGCGTCATGTGCTGTTTGGGGAGGGTTTTTTGGAAGGGACATCCTGCGTGACACTGCAGTGCCACTCCTAGATGGGCCCGGTGTTTGTGTCGGCCACTAGGGTCGCTTATCTTACTCACACAGCGACCTCGGTGCAAATTTTAGGACTAAAAATAATATTGTGAGGTGTGATGTGTTCAGAATAGGCTGAAAATGAGTGTAAATTATGTTTTTTGAGGTTAATAATACTTTGGGATCAAAATTACCCCCAAATTCTATGATTTAAGCTGTTTTTTAGGGTTTTTTGAAAAAAACACCTGAATCCAAAACACACCCGAATCCGACAAAAAAAATTCGGTGAGGTTTTGCCAAAACGCGGTCGAACCCAAAACACGGCCGCGGAACCGAACCCAAAACCAAAACACAAAACCCGAAAAATTTCCGGCGCTCATCTCTAGTTAATAAATAATTAAAGCTTTAATTATATTGCACACTTGTGTTTTTGACAACCTTGAACTCCCATTGTCAGAACCCTACTGACAGATTTTACTGAAGACTAACAGGGGTATTACATGCAGCTATTGGCAGCTAACTAGTTAATGTGATATGGTGGAAACAAACATGTAATCTCTGATGAAAAATGTCATATGCTGCATTCCAAATATAACTACTGAACCTGTAATTAAGCTATAGATATTAGGATGCTTGTATGTGATTTCAATGTTACTATTCACTTTACTCATAGTTTCAGCTCTGTGCAATACTTCTGGGATTTCAATGCATGTTCTTTCAGCCTGCCTGCTTTATTTCTGCTTTTATATACAAATAAATAAACAGATGTTAGGTAAGCGCAGAGAGATTAAAATAAATGTTATCTGCTCAAATGTTAATTACTCACATTGTATAATACTTTGACAGCACAAATATGTGAAAATGTTATCACAGCTTTATAAAATGATAACAAATTAAAAAAGTGAGACGTAAAAGAATGACAGGATACATAGGATTTAAAACAAACACCAGACAAATGACAGTAACTTATTAGCAAATTGTGCAATTAACTTTTCCCAAACAAAACACAGAGCATAGCAAGATGAAGACATACTAGTAATGATTTCCCATTATAATTAAGTTCTTATATTTATTTCAACGCACATTGAAAAGTGTTAATAATATAGAAAATAAGAATTTACTCACCGGTAATTCTATTTCTCGTAGTCCGTAGTGGATGCTGGGTACTCCGTAAGGACCATGGGGAATAGACGGGCTCCGCAGGAGACTGGGCACTCTAAAAGAAAGATTAGGTACTATCTGGTGTGCACTGGCTCCTCCCTCTATGCCCCTCCTCCAGACCTCAGTTAGGGAAACTGTGCCCGGTAGAGCTGACACTACAAGGAAAGGATTTGGAATCCCGGGTAAGACTCATACCAGCCACACCAATCACACCGTACAACTTGTGATAACTATACCCAGTTAACAGTATGAACAACAAATGAGCCTCATGAACAGATGGCTCATAACAAAACCCTTTAGTTAAGCAATAACTATATACACGTATTGCAGAGAGTCCGCACTTGGGACGGGCTCCCAGCATCCACTACGGACTACGAGAAATAGAATTACCGGTGAGTAAATTCTTATTTTCTCTGACGTCCTAGTGGATGCTGGGTACTCCGTAAGGACCAAAGCTCCCAAACTGGCGGGAGAGTGCGGATGACTCTGCAGCACCGCATGAGCAAACTCAAGGTCCTCCTCAGCCAGGGTATCAAACTTGTAGAATTTTGCAAACGTGTTTGACCCCGACCAGGTAGCAGCTCGGCAAAGTTGTTATGCTGAGACCCCTTGGGCAGCCGCCCAAGAAGAGCCCCCTTCCTCGTGGAATGGGCTTTTACTGATTTAGGATGCGGCAGTCCAGCCGCAGAATGTGCAAGTTGAATCGTGCTACAGATCCAGCGAGCAATAGTCTGCTTAGAAGCAGGAGCACCCAGTTTGTTGGGTGCATGCAGGATAACAGCGAGTCAGTATTTCTGACTCTAGCCGTCCTGGAAACATACATTTTCAGGGCCCGGACTACATCCAGCAACTTGGAGGCCTCCAAGTCCCGAGTAGCCGCAGGCACTACAAAAGGTTGGTTCAAATGACACGCTGATACCACCTTAGGGAGAAATTGGGGACGAATCCTCAATTCTGCCCTGTCCCTATGGAAGATCAGATAAGGGCTTTCACATGACAAAGCCGCCAATTCTGACACACGCCTAGCCGAAGCCAAGGCCAAATATATATATATATATATATATGACCACCTTTCACGTGAGATACTTCAACTCCACGTTCTGAAGTGGCTCAAACAATGTGATTTTAGGAAAACCAACACTACGTTGAGATCCTAAGGTGCCACTGGAGGCACAAAAGGGGCTGAACATGCAGCACTCCCTTAACAACGTCTGAACTTCAGGCAGCGTCTTTCCTAGCCTTTAACAGCGTAGGAATCATTTAATCTGGAACGCCCTTTTCCGTTAGGATCCTGCGTTCAACCACCAAGCCTTTCAAACGCAGCCGCGGTAAGTCTTGGAACAGACAGGGCCCCTGCAGTAACAGGTCGGTCTGAGACACAGAGGCCATGGGTCCTCCGAGATCATTTCTTGTAGTTTTGGGTACCAAGTTCTACCTGGCCAATCCGGAACTACGAGTATAGTTCTTACTCCACTCTTACTTACTATCCTCAGTACCTTGGGTATGAGAGGAAGAGGAGGGAACACATAAACCGACTGGTACACCCACGGTGTCACTAGTGCGTCCACAGCTATCGCCTGAGGGTCCCTTGACCCGGCGCAATACTTTTGTAGCTTTTTGTTGAGGCGGGACGCCATCATGTCCACCTGTGGCCGTTCCCAACGGTTCACAATCTGCGTGAAAACTTCTAGATGAAGTCCCCACTCTCCCGTGTGGAGGTCGTGCCTGCTGAGGAAGTCTGCTTCCTAGTTTTCCACACCCGGAATGAACACTGCTGACAGTGTTAGCACGTGATACTCCGCCCATCGGAGAATCCTTGTGGCTTCTGCCAACGCCATCTTGCTTCTTGTGCCGCCTTGTCAGTCTACATGGGCGACAGCCGTGGTGTTGTCTGACTGAATCAGCACCGGCTGGTTTTGAAGCAGGGGTTCTGCTTGCATTAGGGCATTGTAACTGGCCCTTAGGTCAAGAATATTTATGTAGGGAAGTCTCCTGACTCGACCATTGTCCTTGGAAATTTCTTCCCTGAGTGACTGCTCCCCAACCTCGGAGGCTTGCATCCGTGGTCACCAGGATCCAGTCCTGAATGCCGAATCTGCGGCCGTCGAGAAGATGAGCACTCTGCAGCCACCACAGCAAAGACACCCTGGCCCCGGGGACAGGGTGATCAGCAGATGCATCTGAAGATGCGATCCTCACTTGTCTAACAGGTCCCACTGAAAGTTCCTTGCATGGAACCTGTCGAAGGGAATTGCTTCGTAAAAAGCTACCACCTTTTCCAGGACTCGCGTGCAATGATGCACCGACACCTGTTTTGGTTTTTAGGAGGTCTCTGACCCGAGATGACAACTCCTTGGCCTTCTCCTCTGGGAGAAACACCTTCTTCTGTTCTGTGTCCAGAAACATGCCCAATATCAGCAGACGCGTCGTAGGAACCAGCTGCGACTTTGGGATATTCAGAATCCAGCCGTGCTGTTGTAGCACTTCCTGAGATAGTGCTACTCCGATCAACGACTGCTCCTTGGACCTCGCCTTTATAAGGAGATCGTCCAAGTACGGGATAATTATAACTCCCTTCTTTTGAAGGAATATCATCATTTTGGCCATTACCTTGGAACACACCCTCGGTGCCGTGGACAGACCAAACAGCAACGTCTGGAATTGGTAATGGCAGTTCTGTACCACAACCTTGAGGTACTCCTGGTGAGGTGGGTAAATGGGGACATGTAGGTAAGCATCCATGATGTCCAGTGATACCATGTAATCCCCCTCTTCCAGGCTTGCAATAACCGCCCTGAGCGATTCCATTTTGAACTCGAACTTCCTTATATAAGTGTTCAAGGATTTAAAATTTAGAATGGGTCTCACCGAACCGTCTGGTTTCGGTACCACAAACATTGTGGAATAGTAACCCCGTCCCTGTTGAAGGAGGGGAACTTTTATTATCACCTGCTGGAGGTACAGCTTGTGAATTGCCGCCAGTACTACCTCCCTGTCCTGGGGAGTAGTTGGCAAGGCTGATTTGAGGTAACGGCGAGGGGGAGACGCCTCGAATTCCAGCTTGTATCCCTGCGATACCACTTGTAGAACCCAGAGATCCACCTGTGAGCGAACCCACTGGTCGCTGAAGTTCCAGAGAAGCGCCCCCACCGCACCTGTCTGTGGAGCCCCAGCGTCATGCGGTGGACTCAGTAGAAACAGGGGAGGATTTTTGTTCCTGGGAACTGGCTGTCTATTGCAGCTTTTCCCTCTCCCCCTGCCTCTGAGCAGAAAGGAAGCACCTTTGATCCGCTTGCCTTTCTGAGGCCGAAAGGACTGTACCTGATAGTACGGTGCTTTCTTAGGTTGTGAGGGAGCCTGAGGTAAATATATCGATTTCCCAGCTGTTGCTGTGGATACAAGGTCCGAGAGACCATCCCCAAACAATTCCTCACCCTTATAAGGCAAAACCTCCATGTGCCTTTTATAATCAGCATCACCTGTCCACTGCCGGGTCCATAATACCCTCCTGGCAGAAATGGACATTGCATTAATTCTAGATGCCAGCCGGCAAATATCCCTCTGTGCATCCCTCATATATAAGACTACGTCTTTAATATGCTCTATGGTTAGCAAAATAGTATCCCTGTCGAGGGTATCAATATTATCTGACAGGGTATCAGACCACGCTGCAGCAGCACTACACATCCATGCTGAAGCAATTGCAGGTCTTAGTATAGTACCTGAGTGTGTATATACAGACTTCAGGATAGCCTCCTGCTTTCTATCAGCAGGCTCCTTCAAGGCGGCCGTATCCTGAGACGGCAGTGCCACCTTTTTTGACAAGCGTGTGAGCGCCTTATCCACCCTAGGAGGTATCTCCCCACATGACCTATCCTCTGGCGGGAAAGGGTACGCCATCAGTAATTTTTTTAGAAATTACCAGTTTCTTATCGGGGGAACCCCACGCTTCTTCACACACTTCATTCAACTCATCTGATGGGGGGAAAAACACTGGCTGCTTTTTCTCCCCAAACATAATACCCTTTTTAGTGGTACCTGGGTTAATGTCAGAAATGTGTAAAACATTTTTCATTGCCGTAATCATGCAACGGATGCCCCTTGTGGATTGTGTATATGTCTCATCCTCGTCGACACTGGAGTCAGACTCCGTGTCGACATCTGTATCTGCCATCTGAGGTAGCGGGCATTTGTGAGCCCCTGATGATCTTTGAGACGCCTGGGCAGGCACGGGCTGAGAAGCCGGCTGTCCCACGGCTGTTACGTCATCCAGCCTTTTATATAAGGAGTTGACACTGTCAGTAAATACCTTCCACATATTCATCCACTCTGGTGTCGACCCCGCAGGGGGTGACATCACATTTATCGGCACCTGCTCCGCCTCCACATAAGCCTCCTCATCAAACATGTCGACACAGCCGTACCGACACACCGCACACACACAGGGAATGCTCTGACTGAGGACAGGACCCCACAAAGTCCTTTGGGGAGACAGAGAGAGAGTATGCCAGCACACACCACAGCGCTATATAATTAGGGATTTACACTATTACAGAAAGTGATTTTTCCCTATAGCTGCTTAACATGTATAGTTTGCGCCTAAATTTAGTGCCCCCCCTCTCTTTTTAACCCTTTGAGCCTGGAAACTGCAGGGGAGAGCTGTCTTCCAGCGGAACTGTGAAGAGAAAATGGCGCCAGTGTGCTGAGGGAGATAGCCCCGCCCCTTTCACGGCGGACTTCTCCCGCTCTTTTATTAATATAATGGCAGGGGATTTTTACACATATATAGTTTATTAGACTATATTATGTGTTTTTTGCCATTTTTAAGGTAATCTAAATGCAGCCCAGGGCGCCCCCCCCCCCCCCCAGCGCCCTGCACCCATCAGTGACCGGAGTATGTGGTGTGTATGGGGAGCAATGACGCACAGCTGCAGTGCTGTGCGCTACCTTAATGAAGACCGGAGTCTTCAGCCGCCGATTTTCTCCTCGGAATCTTCCGTCTTCTGGCTCTGCAAGGGGGACGGCGGCGCGGCTCCGGGACCGGACGACCGAGGCTGGGCCTGTGTTCGATCCCTCTGGAGCTAATGGTGTCCAGTAGCCTAGAAGCCCAAGCTAGCTGCAAGCAGGTAGGTTCGCTTCTCTCCCCTAAGTCCCTCGTAGCAGTGAGTCTGTTGCCAGCAGATCTCACTGAAAATAAAAAACCTAACAAATACTTTCTTTACTAAGAGCTCAGGAGAGCTCCTAGTATGCAACCAGCTCGAGCCGGGCACAGATTCTAACTGAGGTCTGGAGGAGGGGCATAGAGGGAGGAGCCAGTGCACACCAGATAGTACCTAATCTTTCTTTTAGAGTGCCCAGTCTCCTGCGGAGCCCGTCTATTCCCCATGGTCCTTACGGAGTACCCAGCATCCACTAGGACGTCAGAGAAACAACATTTCCATTTTTCTGGTCAATGAAGTGCAGTGCTAATAATATATTGCATAATAAATATTTATAGAACAGAGGTAGTTTGGACTAGGGACTAGACCTGTGAGATGGAATTAATTGATCTTTATTTTGATTAGAGATATATGCTGACCCCCGTGTTTTGATTTTGGACCAGGATTCATCTTTATGTTTTGTTTTTGCAAAACCACCCTCAATTAATTAATCTGGGGGTCAAGTTTTTTGCCATGTGGCTTCCACTCTGTGGAAATCATTTCCTGCCACAGTTCAGAATCCTTCAAGAACATACTCAAGACTTTCCTGTTTACTCAAGCATTTCCATAATGACCCTTTAGTTCTGTACTTCATTGTATACGCATCTTCCAACCAGTCCATCTTAGAGTAGCTGTCATTTACCGCCCCCCTGGCACTGCTTCCACATTCATCAACAACTTTGCTTCCTGGCTTCCTCACTTCCTCTCTTTTGGCATTCCCTCCATGATCCTAGGTGATTTCAACATCCCTATTGACATCCCCACACAATCCCCTGCCTCTAAACTCCTTAACCTCACCTCTTCACTTGGTCTCTCCCAGTGGACCTCCTCACTCTCCCATGTGAATGGGAGCTCACTGGATCTGGTCTTCACTCACCGCTGTGATATTTCTGATTTTTTTCAACTTCCCATTTCACCTCTCTGCCACCACCAGCTCTCCTTTAACCTTTCTCTCTCGACTTCCCCATCTCTACCTCCTAAGGCTACCATCACTAAGTGTAACATTGAGGCTATTGACACCACATTCCTTTCCTCCCTGTTTGACTCACTTCTCTCTCCTATTCTCTCTCTCTCTCTCTCATGCCCTGAACAAGCCACTTCCACATACAATGCATCCCTTACTTCTGCTCTTGACTCGGTTGCTCTACCAACCACTATTCACCCTTGCAAATTAACACCTCAACCCTGGCACACCAAATGCACAAGATATCTGCAAAAATGCTCACATACTGCTAAGCGAAACTTGAGGAAATCACGCTCTAAGGCAGACTTCCTCCATTTCAAACTTATGCTCTCATCCTTCAGTGCTGCCCTTTCACTTGCAAAACAGTCATACTACAAGAACCTCATCTCCTCCCAGTCTTCCAACCCCCGGCGCCTCTTTGCCACTCTCAACTCACTCCTCTGCCCACCTCCACCTCGTCTCCCTTCCTCACTTTCTGCTCTTGACTTTGCCACTTGCTTCACATTCAAAATTGACTCCATACGTCAGGACATCACATCACACCAGACCATCAGTAACCAGCCTTCTCCCATCCCTTACCAACTCTCCCCATCCCTCGCACCAACTCTGACATCTTTCTCCCATGCATCTGGAGAGGAAGTCATGTCCATCATTCGTTCCTGTCCCCTCACCACCTCCCCACTTGACCCTATCCCCTTCTGCCTCCTCCGCTACCTCTCTCCTTCTGCTTGTTCCCATATTTCAACCTTCTCAATCTCTTTCTCTCATCAGGCACTGTCCCCTCTGCCTTCAAGCACGCACTCATCTTAAAAAACCTACCCTTGATCCTAACACTCTCTCCAACTACCGACCCATCTCTCTCCTCCCTTTTGCCTCCAAACTACTTGAGCGTATTGTCTACAACCGCCTTACGTTCTTTCTTTCCTCACACTCACTGCTTGACCCATTACAGTCTTGCTTCCGTCCTCTCCACTCCACTGAAACTGCCCTTACAAAAGTATGCAATGACCTCCATGCTGCTAAATCTAAGGGACACTACTCTCTACTTGTTCTACTGGATCTCTCTGCTGCTTTTGACACTGTGGACCATCCTCTCCTACTGCAAATCCTTCACTCCATTGGTCTGCGTGACACTGCCCTCTTTTGGCTGTCTTCCTACCTTTCTGACCATTCATACTCTATCTCCTCTCATGACTCCACCTACCCCTCACTTCCACTTACTGTAGGGGTACCCCAAGGTTCTGTCCTTGGTCCTCTTCTCTTCTCTCTCTATACGTCCTCACTAGGTAAGCTCATTAGTTCTTTTGGTTTCCAAAATCATCTCTATGCTGTTGACACCCAAATCTATCTTTCCTCTCCAGACCTCTCCCCTGCTCTCCTCACTCGTATCTCCAACTGTGTCTCTGCTTCCTCTTCCTGGATGTCCCAGCGCTTTCTTAAACTTAACATGTCTAAGACTGAGCTGATCATCTTCCCTCCCTCCCGCATAACCTCACCTCCTGCAATCTCATTATCTATTGATGGCACTACTATCTCCTCTAGCCCCCAAGTGCACTGTCTTGGAGTAATCCTTGACTCCTCCCTCTCTTTCAAACCACACATTCAGCACCTCTCACAAACCTGCCATTTTCATCTAAAAAACATTTCCAGGATCAGACCCTTTTTGACCCAGGATGCTACTAAGACTCTTATCCACTCACTGGTCATCTCCAGACTGGACTACTGTAATCTCCTCCTGACTGGCATTCCTGACAAATACCTCTCTCGACACCAATATATCCTAAATGCTGCTGCCCGGCTCATTTTCCTTGCCAAATGCACTACGTCCACCTCTCCTCTCTTACTAGACCTTCACTGGCTCCCCTTCCCATTCAGAATCCATTTCAAGCTTCACACACTCACTTACATAGCCCTCACCCACTCCTCTCCCATCTACATCTCTGACCTTATCTCCCTGTACACTCCCACCCATCCTCTTCGCTCTGCTAATGCACGCCGACTCTCCTGCCTACGGATTACTTCCTCCCACTCCTACCTCCAAGATTTTTCACGTGCTGCACCACTTCTCTGGAATTCCCTACCTCTCCCCCTCAGACTCTCCAACTCTGTACAAAACTTCAAACGGGCTCTCAAGACCCACTTCTTCACCAAACCCAGCCAAATCTCATCCTAACCCTCTGTTCCACGCTCTCTATGTACCCCATCTGTGTCACCCCTGTCTATCTACCCCTCCCCTTTAGAATGTAAGCTCTCACGAGCAGGTCCCTCTTCCTTCATGTGCTTATCCTTTTTCTTACTTTAATAATCTTCAATTGCACACAAATCCAGCAGTCTTCTGCCAGCTGATACCTATTCCAGTGTCATCTGCTGATGTAACTATGTATATTCACCCTGTACTTGTCCTAAACTGTCATCAACTGTAAGTTGCTGTTTTCCTGTTTGACTATTTGTTTATGTACTCTGTAATTGGGCGCTGTGGAACCCTTGTGGCGCCATATAAATAAAGGATAATAATAATAATAATAATAATAATTGTTTCTGTACTGTATTATGTTCATTCTATTAAGCGCCTTGAGTTCTATTGTAAAAATAGTGATATATATAAATAAAATTATCACTAGTATTATTTTTATTACTATTATTATTATTATAAAATGACAATCTGTTTTGCAGCCACTAAGAATAAAAAGCCACTGTTAATAGCAAATAATTCCTGACAAGATTTGAAAGACCTGATTAATTTATTGTGTCATTTAATTACTTTAAAATAAAAAAAATCACAATGTGTTGGGCAGCCACTGACAAAAGTCCATACGAGCACACTGTAAATTGCAAAGGATTACTGACAAGGGTGAAAATAACTGATTATTTGATTAATTAATTAATTTATTGATTAATTTGATTAACACATCCCTTTAGTACATTTATGAGGGGCACCAGAGAGCCTGAGTATAAGGGATAATACCATGTTTTTCTTCTAAATCTAGTCCACAGTTGGTGCAAGATAGATTTGTCCCACCAACCCTCATATTGGATATTAAAATGCACATGCACAGTTTAACAAACCAAGAACTTCAGCAACAGGGACTGCCACCTTTGTGGCGGAAGCACTTGGTTTGTTTGGGCTTTCACAAAACAATTTTTGGGAAGGTTTACCCCAATTATTAATGAAAAGGTTGATAATGAGGGTGTTGGTGGTGGAGATTGCATGGGCTGGTCCAAACTGCTCATAGCCCATACTGGACTGCTTGTTGTTATTTTACAAATTATTATAATTTTGTAAAATAAATTTCATAAATTCATTGCATATGATGTTACAGGGAGGAGATGCCTAGATAATTAATGTTCATACTTCTACTAACTTTGGCCTCACAAATTAAACAGATGCTTTCACAAATGTTTTCAGGATTTGGGTAAAAATAACTCCACACCCAATAGGTTGCTTTTTTGGTCTTATGCCCAGGCATGACAATAACTTTCTTTTTCTCACGAGCAAGAACTGCTGCCACTGCTGGTTGACTTACACAAACCACATCCTCATCATCAACATTCTCAACATCAACATCCTCATTCACGTCAGATGTACACAAGTATTCCCCTCATCCTGTTGCACACTAGCATCCTCAATTTCTATTATGTCACATCTTACTTGTGCTGCTCACCTCCTATTTGCAGAGGATGCAGAAATGGTGAAAGAAGGCTTCTGTACAAGTAAAATTGCAGAAATGTCAGAATCACAGATTAACACGTAGCTAACTTGAGTGAATTTTTCATATTCCCAAAAAGGAATCTTCTTAATTCATAAAAGAGATAGATGTAAATTCTTTATATCAGTTCTTAAAAATAAATATCTTCCTTATACTCTGGTCTGTGATTTAATGTATTTTCAAACATCATTTGGATCCTGGAATTAGACTCTTACACAAGAAAACTCCAAAAGAACAGCAACCCATGGCCACTTATTGTGTATTTTTGTAACATTTATTATAAAAATATATTAACAATATAACATTTCCTAGCATGCATAATCAGTGGTGTATGACCTCACTTAAGGTGTGTTGTTTCATTGCTTCATATCCTTCCTTCCTAAGAGAGCATGAGCTCTTAACAGTGGTGTCACCTTGTGAGGTCACCACAAAAGTTTCACCCTATAAATTTTTTCTTGGAAGAGACTTCTTCAGGGGAACAGATGTGTCCTCCTGTTGTGCCACCTCCCAAAGCCTACAGGTCTCAAATTGTCTGCTATGGAAAGCGGGAGCATGTGTATGCACAGTCTTGCTACCACTGCAGGTTGCAGCAAGAAAAGCCATGGGTAGCAGAAACATAGCTTCCTGCTACCACTTGCAAAATGTCACCGCCGGCTCCCATGATGTTATTCTGGTAGCAGTAGAATCACTGCCTGTAAGCTCTACCAGAAACCCCAGGTTTACGCTTGCACTATCGTACCTGGGGGAGCTGATGGAGGTAGCGGGCCGTGATGCTCACGCTACCCAGAATAGCATCTGGGAGCTGGCAGTGACCTTTTAGTGGAGGTAGCAAGAAGATTTTCTCATAGCAGCTGATGGAGGGTGCAGGAATGCGCATATGCACACTCATGCCTTCCAATGTAGATAATTTAGGGTGCAGGAGGCCGTGCTATGCGTGAAACATACACAACATGGCAGTGCCGGGATACAATGCCTACCACAGCAACATTACAGAGGACACATTTGTATATATAAGATGTAAGCTCTCACGAGCAAGTCCCTCTCCCCTCGTGTTTTTCCTTCTATTACTTAGACTTTCTGCTTCTCCATACTCCTTACAATGGCACCTAACCATCCATACTCCTTACAATGGCACCTAACTCTCAGTTTCTGCCACCCTGTTGCTTATTTTTATTGTCATGTCTGTTGATGCAGAAATGTTTATTTATTATGTACTTGTCCTACATTGTCTTGTACTGTAATTTGCTGTTTTTATTGTTTTGTCCATTTGTTTGTTATTTGTTTGGTCATGTGTAACCCTTGTGATGCCATCCTTATCCAATCTTTTTAACCTTTTAATCACATTATAGATTAAATGCTAAACATCTCCTTACTTTCAGCATAATAATATGCACCATTCTTTTCTATTTTTTAAAGATTCTATACATACCCAGTTGCTGTAGAAAACACTGTATTGTATAAAGGAACATATCCTAGTAATGCAAACGGAAGGTAAAGAGGATAAAGTACACCACTCTCCATTTGAGGACTGAGTAAGTACTGTAGTTGGTGGATTATTTATGGTAACGTATGCTAGCAGTATGGATAGTCAACAAATGTTAATATGATTTTAACAGCTTGTTAATTTGACTACTGAATGTTTTTCACTTTTCATGGATCATTGGTCATTCCATGATGATTGACAAAACTCATCAAAGTAAATATACCCCTTGGTGTCATTAACAAATTCATGTCCATTCCCCTCACATTATCAAATGCCAAACTTAACTAAATATGCTTAATATTTTCTTTCTTTAAATATCTCCATTAAAATGTATCCTAACATATTATTAAAATGAGCATCATTAGTACAGTTCATACTTTTGCACTAGAACTGACCCTTAGAGATCTTCTTAAACCGATGTTCATAGTGGCAGCTTTCTTGGGATATGTAATGTAACTATTCCTTTTTTGTATCCTCAACATTTATTTTAGTTTTAATTAATCCACCCTGAATAAGAGTCTTCAGGATCACACAATTAACATGATGAATATTTATATAATTATCATTCAAGTAAGCAAGTATAGTGTGTGTTCCCAAGAAAAATAATGTTTCTCCATATGCAGAGGCAATCATCCATATAGCAATACTATTAAACTGGTGGTTTATTATGTTTGCTAGAGGAACACTAATTTTAAATCTAAACCCTAAAGAATATAATATACAATACTGATAGAATATGTACAGTATGTACAGTACAACAAAAGTCTGTTGTGCACTTGTGACTGTGATTTAAAGCACCACAAAAATCAATAGTACAGTAGAAAAAAAACAACTTATATTTGATGAAATTCAAGTGGTTAGAGTTGGATAATGTTTTTTGTGAGGGTCAGTATTATTACATATCTGATAGGTGGCAAAAAGACCACTGTGGACATTTTGATTTGCCACATTAAGTACCACAAACATGATGTAACAATACAAAAAATGCTGTTACTGTAGTTAACTGTATTTTTGAGTGAGGGGAATGTATCTTTCATCACATCTCTGATAGGAAGTTGCAAAAGGCTGCTGTGCATGTGTGATTGAGCACGAAAGGGCCACAAGAAATAGTGAAAAAAATGTTATGATGATGGGGTTCAATTCCCCCAAAACGTTGAAAATTTGATGTGATGATTTTGCACCAACGGGAATTGAACCCCATCATCACCCTGTAAGAAGCCTTTGAGTGCTGACTCGTTCTTTGGTGGGTGTGTGTTTGTGTGTGCATATATATATATATATATATATATACTCCAATCAATACACGACAGTGACACTCAGAGGCTTTTAATAATAGTAGAGCGTTTTTTATGTGAAATACACACTGCTATTATTGAAAGCCTCTGAGTGCCACTGTCATGTATTGAGGGCATCAGAGCCAGGAAGGAATTTGGAAGGAGGAGTGCCGGTCCACCCAATATAAATAAATATATATATATATATATATATATATATATCTGCTAGAAAGAAATAACAACAACGTGGAAATCCATATTTTAATGATTGGTGAAACAGCAAAAAGTCATTACGATCTAAACATTAAGCCATGATATAATAATAGGGGGTGCATGCCACATTAGTACAGCACACAAATGAAGTGAGCCCAGCCTATGCCAGAGTCAAATCAAACCTCTAATGCAGCTACTGGAAAAAGAAGTAAAAGACACACAAAAATTCTACTAAAGGGGGAATTCAATTGTCCATTTAAACACGGTAACTTATATATTGTGTGAAAATGTGGCACCAGTATGTGTGCTCCCATTTTTCAACTTATCCATTGCAAATGTGTGAAAATAGGTTTCACACAATAGTTCTTGCTGGGGAAAAAAAAGTGTTAAATGGATTGAAAATGGTGAAATCTGCCTGTACCCCAAAAAAAGCTAAACTAATATACAGTAGGATAACAGTAGTAAAGTGGAAATGTATTAATGGTCATAACAAAAGTATTTGGGGTACTTAAATTGTGTTAAATGGCTGTTACAGTTAGTCAAATAAGCATTTTTCTAAAAAAGCAAAAAAAAATTATAGGAATCAAGTGTTTTTTGCAAAACCAGTGCTCTACTTTAACTAGGGGTACATAAAAATGGGTATAAGTACTGGTATATATTCATGTAATTTTAAGCCACTTTAAAATGTTCCAAAAGCCCCCCAAAATGATTAATCCCACCTGCAAGCTTAAAACACTTGTCCCCATCATAAAGCACCCCAATATACCTGTCCCATATCTTGTATGCCAACTTCCATTATTTTGTACTTTTTCCTCCCAAAATGAAACGTCATTATTGGCTAATTAAAAATAATTACATACGTCTAAGTGCCTAATTAGTCATTAAGGGGGATGTCTGAACCAAATGCAAACATTTTTACCGTAAAATAGGAATTTTTCACAACTTTTCACCTGTTCAGGAAGTGGTGAAAAGAAATCAGTGTTAACCCTATGAAAAATTATCACCAGTATTTTTTTGTGAACAATTGAATAGTGTCTTTTCATGAATCGCAATAAGGGTCCTGTTTTTATCATGAAAACAGGATTTTATGGACAATTAAATCCCCATCCCCACCCCCAAATATTGTGGCCTTAACAATTATCTTTTTATTTGCTTTGCCAGGATCCAAATGTTTGCAGCATCTTGCAGTTAGATAACTACATTTTGACAACTATGCCTGACTATACAGTAGGTTAACATCCAGGGCCGGATTAAAGATGGTGGGGGCCCAGGAAACGAACGTGTGTGGGACCCCACTACTAAAAATTGCGGCCAAAGAACCCCTTCCTGTACGCGGGCAGGTAGGTGGTCACTCGCACACTCAGACTCACATACATACACACTAATTCACTCACACACACACACAATGACTCACACACACATACTCACACACATACGGAGCAGCAGCTTTACAGCAGCGTATGCCGGCGGCTCAGTCAGTGTCTCGCGGGGTAGTGAAGTGAAATCCCGCGAGACACTGACTGAGCCACCGGCATGTGTTACTGAGTCACACGTTAGGGGCCCCCACAGACTGCATTTTAAATCAGAGCAGTCTCTGTCGGCAGCCGCCAAGGAGCTCCATGTACACTCTGTACACAGAGCTACTCACTAGCACTGAGGGAGACTGCTCTGATTAATAAAGCAGTCTGTAGGGGCCACTAATGCGTGGGGGCCCCAGACGGCCGCCCTTGTCACCCCTTGGATAATCCGGCGCTGTTAACATCATATGTACAGGTTTTCTTTCCAACCTAGGTACAGTATACTGTATCTCAATAGAAGCAAAGGGCTCCTTGTGACCAAGTTGTCAGCATAAGTTGCAATATTCTTTCTTTCAACTTTTCCAACATGTTCCTGCTAGAAACAAAATGACCTTTCATAAGAGTCAACAAAACAAAAAATAAATTAAGCAGTTATGTTTTGTGGTGCACTGAGGATCTACAGAATATTATTAAAATGCAAAACACTTAGAATTGCACATTTAAAACATAATGGCTTATATCTATTATTTAGTTTAATTTTAAAATATTCAGCAATGGTCATGTATCTAATCACACCTTGGACCAAATGTATTAAGCTTTAACAAGAGATAATGGGGGTCATTCCGAGTTGATCGCTCGCTATCAGTTTTTAGCAGCTGTGCAAACGCTATGCCGCAGCCCACTGGGAGTGTATTTTAGCTTAGCAGAAGTGTGAACGTTTTTATCGCAGAGCGGCTACAAAAATTCTTTGTGTAGTTTCAGAGTAGCTCAAAACCTACTCAGCACTTGCGATCACTTCAGACTATTTAGTTCCGGATTTGACGTCACAAACCCGCCCAGCGTTTGCCCAGCCACGCCTGCATTTTTCCTGGCATGCCTGTGTTTTTTCGCACAATCCCTGAAAACGGTCAGTTGCCACCCAGAAATGCCCACTTCATGTCAATCACTCTGCAGCAACCAGTGCGACTGAAATGCATCGCTAGACCCTGTGCAAAACTACATTGTTCATAGTTCCCGTACATCACGCGTGCGCATTGTGACGCAAACGCATGCGCAGAACTGCCATTTTTTTTAGCCTGATCATTGCACTGCGAACAAATGCTGCTAGTGATCAACTCGGAATGACCCACGATGTGTGGATGGATAAAGAGTGATAAATGACCAGCAAACCAGCTCCTAATTGTCATTTTTCAAACACAGCCTGTGACCAGCAGTTAGGAAGCTGATTGGTCATTTAACTCTCATTATACAGCTCCTCATTATCTCTTGCTAAAGCTTAATACATTGGGCCCTTAGTTGTTGTGTCAAATGAGACTGTTTAGTAGAGGGATCTATACAGCTAAGTTTTTCTACAAGCTACCAAATGTATAAGTTACTTTGTTATCCGTTACATTGTTTCTGCCAGCAATTTTTTTATACAATTGCATGGCTTACGGTCATTAGGTCGACAAGACTTAAGTCAACATTCATTAGGTTGACCACTATTGGTCATCATGCACTAGATTGACATGGTCATTATGTCAACATGAACAAGGTCGACATGGAAAAAGGTCGACTTGGGTTTTTCCTTTTTTTCATTTGTTTAACTTTTTCATACTTTACGATCCACGTGGACTACAATTGGGAATGGTAACCTGTGCCGAGTGCAGCAGTAGCGGAGTGAGGCACCGTGCCGCGAGCCATGCAAGGGGACACAGTTCACTAATTGAGGTTCCCCGTCACTTTACAAATAAAACAACACCAAAAAAAGTCATGTCGACCTTTTTCCATTTCGACCTTGTTCATGTTTACCTAATGACCATGTCGACCTAGTCACCCTGTCGACCTAATACATGTCGACCTAATGACTGTCAACCTAAATCTTGTCAACCTAATGACCCATACCCAATTGCATGCACAATATAAATAGTTGCCTTGATATCTATTATTAAACAATTAAATTTTTACATCAAAGGGGGGTATCCAATTAGCTGTGATAATGCCACAGCCGTGAAAAATAGGGGCTTTTAACATTTTTTTCTCCTATTTTATCACCAGTAATTTTTCACCAGTATCCAATTACATCTTCTCATATTTCTCAAATATATTGAAACTTTTACAACATCTCAATGTGATACACGTTGTATTAAAAGAATGGTTGAGGATTATTTTAGTGAAAATGTATAAATTAGCATTAAAATGCTGTAAGGAAAAGAAAAAGAAATTTGAAACACTTTGTACAAACTAGCAGAGATGTGCTTAAGCTGCCCACTATCCAGTATGTACTTCAAAAGAGTGTTTAGCACATGCAGGAACATTATTAATGATAGTACTAGGATGGTGATGATGACTATAACATTGTCAACAGTGAGGAATATGAGCTCTATTAACCTAAAGCCAAGTAGCAACTTGATAAATTCCTATCAATTCTACAGTCTAAAAAGCTACTCCAACAACTTTTGTTCTGTGAAGGCCCAAACAAACCAAAAACAGAAAGGGAAGTTGTCCACCAGCACACTGGTGCCACAAGGTGGGTTCAGGGTGTGCCGCCTGCACCCAGGTGTCATCCGCCGAGGGGTGACACCAAAGTGCCGGCTCCTGCTCAGTGACCGGACTGGGTGCTGCACTGTAACATTACATGCAGCAACCCGGCTCCTGTCGCCATGTAGGAGCTGGCACTGCAGACACGTTAGTCTCCGAGGGCAAGCAGCAACTCCCAGGCCCCCAGAGTGCCGAAAACGGGGGTCGGGGCGCATAGCCATGCCCCCTCTCATGAAGCCCTTTTTGCGCCCACTGCCACACTGGGTTCAGAAGAGGTGAGTGACGCCTCTGATCCAGCATACTAAATAGTACATGCACCAATACTTGAAAAACTATATGGTAATAGAAATGTAGAAATATTTGTTGCATGCATTTAAAAATACATGGTAAGCCACAGGGCCACTTCATGGATTCTCTGATACCGGCGGTTCCTACTCTGCATGATAACAGTACATACTCTGGGCCATGTAATTGTTTATTTAAAGGACTCATGATAAAGGCATGATACCAGCGGTCCTTACACTGCATGATAACAGTATCAGAGAAGCCGTGAAGTGGCTCGGTGTCTTACCATGTATTTGCAAATGCATGCATTCTGTGTTTTTTGTTTTTTTTCTAAATAAGCACTTTGCTGCTGCAATCCCTTCATAAATCATTCATGTTGCTGTCCAAAAATAATTCATGTAGAATAAAGAAATATGTCACATATGTTGCCACGTAATGGTACAGTATGTAATCAAAGCCTTTAAATAGTATCTAATAAAATTATTTAATAATTACCTACTTACTGTAAGTCAATAGCGAATGTTATAATAACATAACCAAATCAATATATAATCAAAATGAGACTCAACTGTCTCTTTTAAATTGTTTTACTTACAGGTTAGGCCCATCTCTGCTTCTAAAGTGACATTCACTTTAGCCAGGCCTCCACTTGCAGGTATCAAATCTTATGTTAAACTATTGTATGATGTCTTTCTACCTCGGCTCTGTCACAAATTTTAGCCAGTCTTGCTTCAGTCATAAAGTACCACAAAATATTGACAGGTGGTCATTGCAAAATGGACTAAAAATCACTGTACATAAATATTGAGATTATTTATACTGCAAATTCTAATGTAGGCATTTAAGCAGTTACAAATTACATGATATTACCTGTTTTGGATATATAGTGAAATCCATTCAAAACACACCATCTCCAGCAAAAAGTTTGTGTTGATGTGAGCATTTGGCATACTATATATTTAAAAGTTTTATTCTACATGCACTGTATTTTGCAAGGAAGATTTACTAAGTTATGTTAAGACACTCATTTCTTGTCCAACAAAGCAAGTAATCAGATGATAGAAATCTTCAAGTTCTATAAAACAGTAATACAGTATTCATTATGATTAAGAAAGATGAGCACGTCATGTCACTTATAAAACAAAAGAAAAAGATAAAAATCCTCACTGGATCTCAGTCATATTATATTATGATCAGATCACATTGAACACACATTACCACATACTGTACCATAAGAATGTGTATCCACCGAAAACATGGATTACCGTGTTCCTGGATGCTTCTGAATGTGTACTTTGTACATTATGTTCTATTTTATCCTCCGATATGTCACAGCAACTACTGTAATCATTGTTATAAGACCAGTATCCAAAGCTGAACAAGATTATTAATGCCATTTGTTTGAGCAGTGACCATACGTGATGAAAATGTGTGTAAGTAGTGTGTCTGAATCTCTATGAAAGAGTGCGATCGCTAGATAATTTTTTTTTTTGAATGCAGTATAATCCCAACCTGAACACATGTTACTGTGGGGGAGTGATAAGCATCTAAGGGCTACAGCACCAGTTTTGATTTTTACAAGGATTTTAAAATTAATTTTAGTAGCTTACTTAAAGCTGTAGTTGAGTCAAATTAACATTTTAAGTCTCTTTATTTGCTTTGTTTTAGTAAAAATTTATGGCCCATACACACGTTGAGATTCGGGCTATGCTCGATTCTCACTATGTGACAGGGGCTAGGTCGGCACATAGTCAGTATCGCAAGCACACTCATGTTTTTATCACAACTTTTGCAAATAGTTTAATGATGGATTTTACTGGTGTAGATTTCTCTACAATTCTTTTGAGAAGTTTGCATATCTTTATGTGTTTTGTAATTTAGGTCAGTAGGCTGAAAATGTGTTACATACTTCCAGGTAGATATATTATTCTTGCACATATCATGCAGGAATAACGCTTCCTGCTTCGCCCCTTTACCGAGACGAAGCAGGAAGAGGTAGCGATGAGATGTATTAAAATCTTGAATGCTGTAGTGGGGGAGTAAATCAGCAATCACTGCAAGAACCCGCTCTGCAGAGCATCAGAGTAGTGCTGATATGCTGTGTCTCTCCCCCGGCCGACCGGCTAATTGGGCAAGTGCAAGATCCTCTTATTAATATTATTTTTATTGTTATTATCCTTTATTTATATGGTGTCACAAGCAGTCTGCAGTGCCTTATAAAGTATAGAAACAAAAGGAACAAAACAATAAAAAAAAATGACATACAGTACAGAACATTGCAGCATATGGACATGGTTTACAAACATTGGGCATAATATTCAAATAAGCCGCAGAACCCAATGGTTAGTTACCGTTATAGGCAGTAGGGAGTGGATGATGGTAAGGGAAGTAAAAACACAGGATGGAAGATGGCCCTGCAAGGAAGAGCTTACATTCTAAATAATAATAATAATAATAATAATAATTTTATTTATATAGCGCTTTTCTCCCATAGGACTCAAAGTCACTTTTTTAGAGACATCAAAAAACCTGATACATAATATAGAGGATTTAGAATTACAAGTACAAAACTATACAGAAATAATTAAGAACAAAAACCTAGAGAGCACAATTAGCTTAACTGCAGGGCTTAGCACAAACATTTTGGGTAATAACTTCCATGGGTTGTCAATGCCACCCACACAAGGTACTAGGTGAGGCAGCTGTCTTGGGCGTACTATGTTGGGTTACCCAGGGTGGAAAAGGCTGCACCTATAAGAGATTATACAAAATGGGTGGTTGCAGCATACGAATGCTAGGAGTTGGGTTCCAACATAACAGTCAGGTCCATGTATTTCCACCCCATCCACGATCGTACCAGGTGAGGCAGCCATATAAGGGTGGCACAGATTGTAGAAATCGTAAGCAATCAGAATGGAGCAATTGGATAGGATGGAATCTGGAAAGCTTCCATAAAGTAAAGGGTCTTGAGAGCCTATTTGCAGTTTTGTAGAGAGATGTGGAGAGAGAGAGAGTTCCAAGTGTAGGGAGAGCATGGGAAAAGTCTTGCAGGCGAGAGTAAGATGAAATCAGTTGGGAGGAGAAGATGCATTCATTTGTGGAGTGAAGTTGGTAGGTGGTAGTGTGAAGGGCGATACGGTCAGAGATGTAAATAGTAGAGGGTTAAATGAGGGCTTTGTGAGTGTGAGAAGTTTTAATTTGGTTCTAAATGGAAGGGGAGCTAGTGTAGGGCTTATAGGAGATGAGAGGCGGGTGTAGTATAATAGAAAATAATTGTCCTCACTAAAATACAATTTCTAAAACAAATCAATATAAATATAGTTAATAATCATTAAAGAATCTAGCGATTGGAATGTAGATGGAATGTAACAAATGTGCAAATAAAAATGTTTGTGTAAACAAAGGAAAATACCACAATACCATAAGGATTATGTTTATAGTTCTGATAAGGAAAATTTAGTGGGAGCCAACAGTGGATGATGTAATGACCTAACATGCCATGGGTGGCAAGAGTTCATGGACCTGTCTGACTGTCCCTACACTCCTACCTTGTCCCGGCTTGCCAGTTTCTTTCAACCAACAGCAGTGGTGGTGCATTGGCTCTGACCTATGGATGACATCCAGGCCCAGCGCTACCCGGTCAGCAAAGGGATGCAAAGCAGGTAGGCATCAGGCTGGAGAGGCGCTCTCCCTGCTCTGCATCCCTGCTACTGCGCATGCCCTCCCTGCTGCTGTTGGCTGCTGTGCCTGTCATTTGTCAAAGTCAGAAAAATATCTCTATGCACACTACCATATTTGCACCTCACACAGGTCCGTGCTGCGCATGCGTACGCTCTCCCGTACGTGCGCATACTCACAGTCGCGGGCACCCGCAGGCGCATGGTATGCGTATTTACGGTAGAGTTTATGCGATCATAGCGTGCGACTCAATCATTACATATTTTCACTAATAATGTATTTTGTAGATCATGGTCCCTTTGATAGATTCTGAAAGTTTGGTTAATATAGAATGTTTATGAACAGAGGAATCCCTCTTTGTTTGATACGAAGGGTCAGACAGGAGTAATACAGTGGTGTTTAGTATCCATCGGAAGAATATTTAATTAGAAATATTCCGGTGTTGGTTTGAAACAGATCAATCGCTCGTGCGAATAGTTATGGACATAAGAAGTTTATGAACATTTACTTTATTTGCACTTTATTACCCATGCGGCAGGAAACCCAGTTTCCCTCCCACCTGAGCAGTTGGAAATAGTCACAGCCCACCTGTATGAATCAACCTATGACCTTTTGTTATAATACGAAGCCGAATTCCTATGTCCAATGAACAATGAGATTGTAGGGACCATTGAATTGTAATGTGTGTGGGGCATAAATAGGCAGGCCGACCGTATCCAGCTCTCTCTCTTCAACGGTTCTCATTGCTGATAATCGGGAGCTGGATATCGAGGCGCATGCGATCGTTCCCCTTGTGCGTAAGTTTTCTCCGTAATCATATTGTCTTACTGTGAGCCATCTCTCTCTCTCTCTCTCTCTCTGTCTCTCTCTCTCTCTATCTCTCTCGTATTTTTCTTTAATTGTATTGTATTGTATTTCCTGTGTAGTTTATCTGGTTAGTTGGTTTATGTTATATTGTAGTGTATCATTTGTACTGTGATTCCTTTTTCAAGTATAATAGTTATAATACATATAATAGGTTTTGGACCCTAAGCCCAGGTATCTGTGTATTCTTTATAAGGGTTAAGTATTCTCTGAGCGTCGGTGACGCTCAAGCAGCTTTGTAGTTAATCAGGTTACACCAGGTTGCACTTACACTCTGTCTCCACACTAAGGTATGCTGTGTATCTCATCGTTAAAGGTATAGATATAAAGGTTTAACGTTGTAAGCGTCTGCACCGCTGGTGATCTCCTCGTGGTCCCGAGCGTACGCTACGCTATAGTGAATCATTACGTTAGTTGGCAGCCAATAGCGTGCCTGCCTGTGATCACTGGGCCGTAAGCGAACGTGACGCTTGAGCGTCTCGACTACGGTTGAGCGATCGCTACACAACTTGCGTACCCTTACGGTACTTCTTACGTAGATAGCTTATAGTGTTCTTAGACCTCTTAAAGTGTTTTATATACGATAAATATTTAGCTTTATCAATTGGCGGCTCGCCCGTCCTTCACATATCTGCACTAAGTAGATCAGCAGACATTATCCCTCAGCAAAGGGCGGGAGGTTGTATCCCTCGTAGTGCTGACAGGATAAGCGTCTGCTTCGCTTAGGTAAAGAGTGCTGAAGGAATCCGGGAACCGGAGGTAAGAACAAAACGCTAGTGTCTTTTAAAACTGTTTATTTTTCTGTCTTGCGTACACACGCACGCACACATATATATATCTGCATTTCTTTTTCTTTTTCATTTTCGTATATCACTCTCCTGTCTGCCAGTTTTATAGTTGATAGAAGTGCTAAAAAAAGATTTGCCGTTATTTCATAGTTTAAGAGTAAAGGTAATATAGTTAAAAGATAGACAAACACACAGTTTTGCCTGGGAGATAAGGCGAAGTCAGTGTGTTGTGCGGTAGATGATCAAGGATCATCTACATTGATAAAAGTATAAATTGTGTTACGGTGGATCTTTGCTTTGCGTATACGTGTCTCTAACAAAGACTTGCGTACGCAATCCAAAGGCCGACGCACGCAGCGTACGTTATGCAACGGAGCGTCCGGTTACGACCACGTAGCTCAAGTCACGATAAGTTGATTTTTAACGCAAAGCGATAAATAACGCGAGGCGAGAAATAACGCAAGTCTATTTTTGGGTGTCCGAAATTTTAATTAACAGATCCTGCTCCTAATTGGTAACACACCTGATCTGAAGAAAAATTTCTGCGCAGAAATAGAAATAGAAACAAAAGTGTACATGTGATGAGTGAGTGTTTTTACAATTTTTAAAGGTTGAACCACAAGAAAAGTCGAGTACTCGTGAGGTACATGCGTGTAAGTGACGTGCACGGTGGCTAGGGAGGCATCTCTGGTTAAATATACAATTTTGAGCATTAGAGTATAGCAGACCAGGAGGTCATACTGTAACAAGACCAGGAGGTCGTACTGTAACAAGACCAGGAGGTCATAGCAGACCAGGAGGTCCAGGTACAGCCGACAAGGAAGTCCGCTATACAGTTCACAGGCACAACACCGAAAAGGGTTGGTGCAACACCCATATAGGCCATATAAGCTCTGGCTGAAGGAATTCGCAGTCGTAAGTTTCGATTCCATTGGTCTTTCCGTACATAAGCATAGTTGTTTGTGTACTGAACGACTGGACCGCACGTAAGTGTGTGCAGTAGTTAGTAATCTGACCTAATACCATTAGAGTAAAGGGGTCACAAACGCTATCTGTACACTCTAACGTGATTTGTGTAATTTTTTTATTTTAAGGGAAGTTTGCTGCTCACTCAGGAACTATCCAGCAACCAATAGTTACTGGAAAGAGTAAGTGTTCTTCGGATAACCCTCGCAGGTTCCAGTAAATAGAGGTTCAGGTCGCAGGGGCCCTAGGTCGAGTACGCCAGCACCATATCGGTGTGATCAGGTCGTATTGGTCGGCGTGGGCGAGTGAGTGGGGTACTCGGTAAACCGCCACCGTCAGCCTATTGTTGACATTTGGTTTTGCGTAAAGGGTTGGCTAAATAAAGCAACACTTTCGAACTATGGGGGCCACTTGTTCAGGTAGGGGGCGATCAACCTCGGTTCGGGTTGATTCAGTGGTCCGACCAATTGGGTCGGCCAGGTATATAATGTGTGAGAAATATGGAAGTCACACAGAAACTTTATGTGATGAATGGGAGAGAATGACTGTACATGACGGGGAGAAATTCCCAAGAGTAGGGAGCTTCAGCTCAGAAGTGTTACAAAATTTAAGGAGGAGGATATGTCTCATAAAATCAACAAAGAGACGAATCCAGCATTATAATTATTTACAGTTGTGGCAACAGGAAGGTGAGATACAGAGAGGTTTGGCTCAGGCGGCGGGATCTGGCTCTAACAGAAAACTGATTGCCACGGCCCCACCGCCACCATATATATCAGGAGAGAAGTTGATTGCGGAGAAAGACGCACTAAGGTGTAACACAAAATCACTTAGTAACTGTGTAAATGTTAATGATAATGTTAACCCATTAACCCATGCAAGTATTAACCCGTGCAAGTTGTACCCTGTTTTGAACTTTCCTCAGGAGTGTGATCAAGAGGACGAATCGGCAACGATTTCAGCGCTCTCTCTAGCAGCCACCATAGCAGAGACCACAGTAGGCACAGCTCCACCCACGAGATTAGTAAAGGCCCCTAGCGGAGGGATAGGTGAGGTCGTATCAACTGGTAAGTACGGCACCATGCATTATGCTGAAACTATTTCACCACAGCCTGTAGAATCTACACAGAATGAGGTTGTTAGAATTACACCTGTTAGAGTAATAGCAGTGCCAAATGGGAAAACAGACGCATCAGGAGCCACTCCCATTAGGAACATTGCCATGTACACTCCATTTTCCCGAATGGAATTAAGGACCATAGTGTCTGAATTTCCTGACCCTAGAAAAGACTTAGTTGCCAGTCAAAAATACATCAGAGACTTAGGTAACACTGCAGAGCCTAACAATAAAGACTGGCAGATATTGCTGAGAGCATGTTTACCCTCAAATGTCGACGCAACTCAATTTTTAGCTGATTGCGGACTAGATCATGATGTACCTCTTACAGATGTGTACAACCAAGATAATGTGAAAAGAATAAACTTGCAGCTAAAAGAGTATTTCCCAGCAGTAGCTAAATGGAATAAGATATTCTCCATTAAACAGAAGGAGTCAGAGACAGCTGCAGAGTATTTTCACAGAGCATTATTAGAAATGGCAAAATACACAGGCATAGAGGACATTAAAACAGACACAAACCATCGGGAAGTAGCAGTATCGGTACTGATGGATGGTTTAAAAGAGTCATTGAAGACTAGGGTACAGACCACACAACCATGTTGGCGAGGTCTGTCTGTGGCTACTTTGAGAGAGGCTGCTATTGATCACGATAGAAACATCACCAGACACAGGGAACAACAAGGTGATAAATTAATGTCAGTAAGTATACAGGCTCTGACCACAAGGCAGCCTTTGTTTGTATCACCAAATCCTGTGGGTAAGTCAAGTATGGTTACTTGTTATTCTTGTCACAAACAGGGACACATGGCACGAGATTGTAGAGTAAAGAATCCACGAAACTCATACCAACCCCCTAGACAACGACACGACACACGACATTGGGAGCAAGGTCCGCAGAAACGGAGTTATGAGCCACATACAGGGGAAACAAAAAGATATCCCCCAAACAGAGACTGGCATGCCTCTGGTAGTTCCCAACTATCTCCCTCACAAGTAGTTGCTGCCAGCGGGATTCAGGGAGGTCACCATACCCAATAGGGGTGTGGCCATACCTGTAATCTGCAGCCAGTAAAATTAATTGCCAACCTTGGAAGTGAACCCGAGATTGCAATCAATGTAGCTGGTAAAACTTTAAACTTTCTTGTAGACACAGGGGCGGCCAAGTCAGTGATAAATTCGACAGTGGGCATGAGAACCACTGGTAGGACAATTCCAGCCATGGGAGTAACAGGAGTAGTCCAGCACTACCCTGTTAGCAAACCAGCCGAGATTACAATAGGGCCTTTGCATACCAAGCATTCCTTTTTGCTGGCTGCATCGGCACCAACTAATCTCCTGGGAAGAGACTTACTGTGTAAAATGGGGTGCGTCATTTATTGTACTCCTGAAGGTGTATTCTTGGACATACCTGAGAAACACGCTCAGGAAGTGCGAGACATGTTAGACTCCCCATCAAAATTAATGTCACATACCATTATGACAAATAGGAATCCATCCCAAATAGAAGAGATGACATCTCAGATACCAGAGTCACTTTGGACAAAAGACGGACAAGACACTGGATTAATGGCAAACGTAGCTCCAGTAGTTGTACAAGTAAAAGATGGTAGGATTGCTCCAAAAATCCCACAGTACCCTCTGAAGCCAGAGATGGAGTTAGGAGTTTACCCAGTAATAGAGCGCTTGCTACAACAGGGCATTCTGGTAAGAACGTCCAGCACTGCCAATAGTCCCATCTTCCCTGTTAAAAAGAGTGGGGGGAGGGGTTACAGACTAGTGCAGGATCTAAGGGGGATTAACAAAATAGTTGAGAGTCAGTTCCCCGTAGTGCCAAATCCAGCTGTCATCCTAATGCAAATCCCTCCCACTGCCAAATTTTTCACTGTTATTGACCTCTGCTCCGCTTTCTTTTTGGTACCTCTGCACCCTGACAGCCAATATTTGTTTGCATTCACATACAGAGGAGTCCAATACACGTGGACTCGATTACCCCAAGGTTTCATAGATAGTCCAAGTATATTTTCTCAGGCTTTGCATGATTGTTTACAGTCTTTCCAACCAGACAGTGGATCAGTATTGATACAGTATGTGGACGATTTATTACTGTGTTCAGATTCACTGGAAGCATCTCTGAAGGATACGAAACAGCTCCTGTTTCATCTTTCAGACACCGGACACAAGGTGTCCAAAGACAAGTTACAATTATGCCAAACTAAGGTAAAATATTTGGGACACTGTCTAACACAAGGACTGAGACACCTGACCGCTGATAGAATCCAAGCAATTAGAGACATGACTCTGCCACAAACCCAGCAACAGATCAGAACGTTTTTAGGAATGTGTGGGTATTGCCGTAATTGGATCCCAGGGTTTTCCATTTTGGCGTTACCTTTGCAGGAAATGGTCTCCTCAAACAAACCTGATAGGATTTCGCATACAGACGAGTCCGAAACAGCATTTGAGAGACTCAAACAGTGCCTAACGCAGGCACCAGCACTAGGTATGCCAGACTATGGGAAACCCTTTGAACTATACGGAACAGAAAGTGCTGGTTGCGCGGCAGGTGTACTAACCCAAAAACACGGTGATGCCAGCAGGCCAGTTGCATACTACAGCGCTCAGCTAGACACGGTAGCGCGATCCCTCCCCACATGCTTGCGAAGCGTTGCTGCGATAGCATTGCTAGTGACAAAAAGCGAAGACGTCGTGCTAGGCCACAACCTCACAATCCATACGCCACATGCGGTATCAGCCTTATTGAATTCTGCCCAAACCAGACACGTCTCATCAGCGAGGTTTACAAGATGGGAATTGGCACTAATGGCCCCCGTAAACATCACCATAAGGAGATGCAGTGCATTAAATCCTGCAACGTATCTCCCAGGTGTGCCTGGTCAGGCACAAAGGGTGGAAGGTGAGAGTGATGGGGAAGGAGGATTTAATACAAAGGAAGATACACATGATTGTATGGAATATTTGACCCAAAATTTTACCGCAAGGCCTGACATCAGTGACAACCCACTGAAAGATGCAGAACTCACGTTCTACACGGACGGTAGTTGCCATAGACAGTCAGACTCGGGAGACTTGTGTACTGGATACGCAGTCGTAGATGACCAAGACACCATAGAAGCGGAACCGCTAGGCCCACCTCACTCAGCCCAGGTTGCTGAACTGGTCGCCCTAACCAGAGCATGTGAATTGGCTAAGGGTAAGTCAGCCAATATCTACACCGATTCTAGATACGCATTCGGGGTAGTCCATGATTTCGGAGCCCTATGGCGCCTCAGAAATTTCATGACGGCAGCTGGTACACCGGTAGCGCATGCAGCTCACATAAAAAGGCTTCTAACAGCGATACAGGAACCCGACAGAGTGGCTGTTATCAAATGTAAAGCACACACATATAGCCAAGACCCGGTATCACTTGGTAACAGCCGAGCAGACGAAGCTGCTAAGTTAGCAGCTGCTACCCCCATACAGACAGACACCACACAATTGATGGTATTTAATACCATTAACACACAGAAGTTGTGTGAAATGCAAAATTTGTGTTCCACACAGGAAAAGGCAGTCTGGAAGGCAAAGGGATGTGGCCAGGAGTCCTCAGGACTCTGGACGGATGGACATGGTAAACCAGTGGCCCCCAGAGCATATCTTCCATGTCTGGCTGAAGCAGCTCACGGGCTGACTCATCTAGGCAAGGAAGGGATGTGCAAATTGGTGAGAGCCTATTGGTGCGCCCCAGGATTCTCCTCTCATGCGAGTAAAAGAGCAATGTCATGCCTTACCTGTTTGAGAAAGAATATTGGAAAGGCAATACCTACAGAACCATCCCATATCCCACCTGCCGGCGGCCCTTTCCAGGTAATACAAATTGACTTTATACAATTACCCCCTTGTCGGAATTTGAAATATGTACTTGTTTGTATAGATGTTTTCTCAAATTGGGTCGAAGCATTTCCTGCGGCTACAAATACCGCTATGTTTACTGCTAAGAAAATTGTGCAGGAATTTGTATGTAGATATGGTATCCCTAGAATAATCGAAAGTGATAGGGGTACCCATTTTACAGGTGATGTCTTTCAAGGAATGTGTAAGTTGATGGGAATTGATAGCAAGCTGCACACTCCGTACCGTCCACAGGCGAGTGCGAAGGTCGAAAGAGTGAACAGCACTATTAAAAATAAATTGAGTAAAGTGATGGCAGAGACAGGATTGACATGGCCAGAAGCTTTACCCATTGTATTGTACAGTATCAGAACCACTCCCAGGTCCCCTCTTAATCTGTCTCCCTTTGAAATCTTGTTTGGTCGACAACCGCATGTTATGAATAACCCTCAGGATGATTTGAAATGTAACAATGAAGTAACTGTAAAATACTTGATTAACATGAGTAAACAGTTAAGGAATCAAAATGATAATCTGAAGTTGGTGATTCCTGATCTACCTGATAGTAATTGTCATGACATTGAACCTTGGGATTATGTAATGATACGGAATTTTCTACGCTCAGGTTGCCTTATTGACAGATGGGAAGGACCATGCCAGGTCTTATTGACTAGCACTACAGCATTAAAGGTTGCTGAGAGAGAGACTTGGGTCCATTCATCCCACTGCAAGAAGGTTGCTGATCCAGAGAAGTCCCGTGATAAGGAACAGACGGTAGAGGTTGTATCACTAGAGTGTCTGTTCCAGGAGGACTGAGGCGGCACCTGAGCCTTGAAGACCGAGAGCTGTTGTCGACTCCCCACTCCCTTTTATTATTTTCCTCCACTTCCCATCCCCTCTCCCTCAAATTTCTTTTTCCTCCTTCTCATTCTTCTCCGTTTCCTTCTATAAGATGGACTTGCCCCAAGAGACTGTGATCCGGATTTTCCTGTTGACCATGATGTTAACCAGAGCAGTCTGTTCCGGCGAGAGTACCATGGAGGTCGATAGAGGTTCTGGAATGGGTTCTGATGATAAAGATGGAGGCGTAGTTTTCCAAGATCAACCTAACCAACAAGTAAAGGCGAGTATCAGAAAACGATCCGATAGCATTGACCATAGAAGGAATTGTGACGGATTGTTAGCTGAGGAAAACTGTATCTGTAGGCTCTGTAACAATGTCATTGAAGATGGGTGCATTAAGAAATGCCAATCCAGTTTTAATATCCATATGGACCGGCATCCATTGAGTGACTATCACTCCTTAGTGGGTAATGTGTTAAACAAAACAGATTGTTGGGTATGCTCTCAAGTACCTCAAGGTCATAGCAAATCAGGGCTAGTACCATTTCCTTTAACGATAGGGGAGGTACTTGAGTTAAATGGTGGGAGACCGGTGGACAGGAGGTTTAATATCTCCAGCCCTCCTAGTTTGAAGCTCCACCAATACCATGTGGATAGGTCCCTATTATGTTTCAACATCTCCAATCCCAGAAAGCCGGGAAATTGGGAAGTGTCATGGAGTAACCACACCATGACCTTTTCGCATAGAGCAGATAGAATGCCTACAGATACAGAGCTTGTACGCCACATAGCCAGTAGAGGAAAATCTTTCCGGTATAGGTACACCTTAGGAAATAGGATTACGAGAGTTGGAGAAGTATCACCAGGATACTGTGCACATATCGTACAACCTGATACGTGTATTAAGCAGATGGAAGAATTAGGGTTAGGAGAGTTCACCTGGAAGGTGTGTAATATGGTTATGTCCTTCTCCGTCCCATATGTTCTCCCCGATGATGCATATTTCATATGCGGGAGAAAGGCGTACAAGTGGCTTGCTCCAAACTCTGAAGGATTGTGTTATATTGGAAAAGTATTGCCTGAAGTAATGACTGTAACACATGACAAAATGAAAGACATACATCGTGGTGCCCAAGCTCCTTATACTCACACCCATTACGAGCACGTTGTTAAAAGACACCTGATAGAGAAGACAGAGCATCCGGCCTCTGATCTGATAAGTGAATCCACCGGGATTCAATTCTTAATCGCGTTAGATTTCACCCGCACCGCTAGAGGAGTGCTAAATTATAAATACATATCGGCGCTCGCAAATTTGTTAGATAATATCACTGAAATGTATGATGACACGTTTAGATATACTGGAAGGGAACTTCAAGCTTATAAAACAGAACTGGTGCAGCATAGAATGGTTCTTAATTACCTCACAGCAGTGACAGGCGGATATTGTGTTACATTGGCAACACAGTACGGCGTGAAGTGTTGCACGTATATCACGAATAGCACCGAGGATCCGGTCGAGGTCATAGACCAAAAGATGGACGATATTCTCCAATTGAAGTGGGAATTTCGCCGAAAACACAATCTCACTCTTGCTGCTGTAGGTAATGAGCTGACTGGTTGGGTGTCATGGTTGAACCCGCGAAATTGGTTCTCCGGTTTGGGAGACTGGGCTCAAGGAGTCATAATGGATGTTGGGAAGTTTCTCCTATGTATCTTAGGTGTTAATATAACGATCGGTTTGATATTTAGATGCGGTCAGGCTTTAATGAGGTGCAATCGTCGTACTAAGGTAATGAGTTTGAGGAGTGAGGAAACTGTAATTAACCTGGATTTGATTTATGACCCAATGATAGAAACAATGATGTGATGAAAATGCGATTTCTACGGTCCGTTTCTTTCACCTGTTTTTCTGGTTTTTCTCCAAGATAAAAAGACCCACTTGGACGAGGAAGTTGACGAGACGCTATACAGACAACGGATAGACCAAAGAAGAAGTTTTGACCACTTGAGATATGGACATTTGATGAACTTTGCCATGGATCCCCAGTTTCCCTAGAATTCTTAAACTTACGCTAGCCCAACATTTTTTGTAAATCTAATGGCATTGACAAAGCTTTTTGCTCACACCTAATGGGCAACACAGCGCAAAGAAGACGACTTTCAACTGATACCGAACAAAACTTCAACCGACAGATGTACATTAACCTGACATAGAATACCACCGCATTTACCGTAATTATGTCTTTTCTTCATTTCTACAACCCTCAGGTAATGACACACATAGTATAGGGAATACAGGCACAGATATCAGCAATCACATATTCCCCCATTCATGTATCATCAACTAAAATGTGCTCCCCATTTTGTTCAAATCCGAAAAGAGCTCGGTAAAGTTTGACAGCCCATCCACAGACCCGTACCACGGGATAAGAAGGAATTCAAATGTATACTTCGCAATACCTCGAAGCTTGATTTACAACACGTACGGCACGATGATACATGACCCCCCAAACATGGACTCATACACACATGCTTCTGCTATCTCACTAGGTCATACCCTCTTCCCACCTACTCCTCTCTCCTCCCTTACCCAACCATGGAAATGAATTAACCCCTGACATATATTTTTCTCCTTTTGAAATGTTTTAGAAGGTGGCAGTTATTATTGACTGCCAAAGGGTGGACTGTCAAAGTCAGAAAAATATCTCTATGCACACTACCATATTTGCACCTCACACAGGTCCGTGCTGCGCATGCGTACGCTCTCCCGTACGTGCGCATACTCACAGTCGCGGGCACCCGCAGGCGCATGGTATGCGTATTTACGGTAGAGTTTATGCGATCGTAGCGTGCGACTCAATCATTACATATTTTCACTAATAATGTATTTTGTAGATCATGGTCCCTTTGATAGATTCTGAAAGTTTGGTTAATATAGAATGTTTATGAACAGAGGAATCCCTCTTTGTTTGATACGAAGGGTCAGACAGGAGTAATACAGTGGTGTTTAGTATCCATCGGAAGAATATTTAATTAGAAATATTCCGGTGTTGGTTTGAAACAGATCAATCGCTCGTGCGAATAGTTATGGACATAAGAAGTTTATGAACATTTACTTTATTTGCACTTTATTACCCATGCGGCGGGAAACCCAGTTTCCCTCCCACCTGAGCAGTTGGAAATAGTCACAGCCCACCTGTATGAATCAACCTATGACCTTTTGTTATAATACGAAGCCGAATTCCTATGTCCAATGAACAATGAGATTGTAGGGACCATTGAATTGTATTGTGTGTGGGGCATAAATAGGCAGGCCGACCGTATCCAGCTCTCTCTCTTCAACGGTTCTCATTGCTGATAATCGGGAGCTGGATATCGAGGCGCATGCGATCGTTCCCCTTGTGCGTAAGTTTTCTCCGTAATCATATTGTCTTACTGTGAGCCATCTCTCTCTCTCTCTCTGTCTCTCTCTCTCTCTCTATCTCTCTCGTATTTTTCTTTAATTGTATTGTATTGTATTTCCTGTGTAGTTTATCTGGTTAGTTGGTTTATGTTATATTGTAGTGTATCATTTGTACTGTGATTCCTTTTTCAAGTATAATAGTTATAATACATATAATAGGTTTTGGACCCTAAGCCCAGGTATCTGTGTATTCTTTATAAGGGTTAAGTATTCTCTGAGCGTCGGTGACGCTCAAGCAGCTTTGTTGTTAATCAGGTTACACCAGGTTGCACTTACACTCTGTCTCCACACTAAGGTATACTGTGTATCTCATCGTTAAAGGTATAGATATAAAGGTTTAACGTTGTAAGCGTCTGCACCGCTGGTGATCTCCTCGTGGTCCCGAGCGTACGCTACGCTATAGTGAATCATTACGTTAGTTGGCAGCCAATAGCGTGCCTGCCTGTGATCACTGGGCCGTAAGCGAACGTGACGCTTGAGCGTCTCGACTACGGTTGAGCGATCGCTACACAACTTGCGTACCCTTACGGTACTTCTTACGTAGATAGCGTATAGTGTTCTTAGACCTCTTAAAGTGTTTTATATACGATAAATATTTAGCTTTATCACATTTTATGACAGGCAGCAGCATCAGAGCTTGAAGCCTCCTCTCCCCATCCTGTGACAGTGGCAATGACTGATTGATGAAAAGGGGCAGAGCTACATGGGTGGAGGGATTGGAGCTACACGGGAGCACTAGGCTACTACAGATTGACAGCCAGACAGTGGTAAGTAGATGGAAAGAGAGTGAGAGAAAGTGTGTGTGTGTGTGTGTGTGTGTGTGTGTGTGTGTGTACTGTATGTATGTGCGTGTCAGTGTGTTTCTGTATGTGCACATCAGGGCCAGCTCCAGGCATGTTTAAGATGTGCGGCCGCCACCCTTAATGGGCGCTGCTATATATTGCCACCATATTGAAGCTGGGCCCTGCCTGAGGAAAAAGCTGTCTGCCCACTGTGATGATGGGGGAGTGTTGTGGACAGGCCAGGGATTATTGTGTGTGTGCTGTGCCATGCTTGCTGTCAGATGCTGATTCTATCCCTACCCATGCACAGTGTGATACACCCTTCACACTGGTGTGGTCCCTGCAGTGTGCAGCCCGGAGAGGAGTGGTCGTGGATGTCAGATGTCGGCGGTGACTGCTGGGGAGCTGATTGGTCGGCTGCCCATCACCCAGTGTGTGAGTATTATTATTCATTGACATCCCTGCCGCCCCTGATTATGATTTATTGAACAAGCAGTGTGGCGCTGAATGTGCCCTCCCTCCATATAATGATAATAGAGTGATGTTATATTCTGTATATAGGTGTCATTGTGATATTTGTGTCTATATATGTGTTAGTATGCTTTTTGTAGTACAGGGTGATTCAGAAGTAACAGTACACCCTTTTATTTCAAAAACTGCAGGAAATGGGAAAACTGAATACTCCAGTAAGGTATGGGTGAGGTGGGCTATCTTTTAGGGTATGCACCGTACATGGGCGCCATCTTGAATTCATCCATCTCGAATCTAAGTCAGTTTTTTTCAAATGTTTTTATATAACATTTAAAACAACATCAGAATATGCTGAAAAGTTTATTGCTGCAAACAGATTTGACATAGCAGTTATGGTTCAAAAGTTACAACACCTTTTGTTGCAGGTAACTGAAGATGGCTTTGACAAAAGAGGAGAGAATTGAGATCATTTTGATGTCTGTAGAATGAAGTTTCCATGTCATAGCTGCAGATTTTAACAATTGGCACGCTGAAAGACCTCCAATTTCACATAACACTGTCAGGTGCCTAATTTCCTAATTCCGGGAAACTGGAACTGTGGCTGACAAGTCACGGAGTGGTCATCCAAAAAGTGCTACTGATGAGCAACTTCAACAGTGGTTTTGACATCCTTCATGAAGAGCCCAAAACGCAGCACAGTGTCCACACATTAAATGACCGTCCTTTATGGAGAACAGTTCAGCCTGTAAATCCAACAAAAAAAGTGTTGTAACTTTTGAACCATAACTGCTATTTCAAATCTGTTTGCAGGAGTAAACTTTTCAGAAAATTCTAATGTTGTTTGACATGTTACACGACCCACTTTCCATTTGAAAATCTGACTTACTGTAGAATCAAGATGGCTGATTTCAAGATGGCACCCATGTTGGGTACATACCCTAAAATATATCCCACCTCACCTATACCTTACTGGAGTATTCCTTTTTCCCATTTCCTGCACAGTTTTTAAAACAAAAGGGTGTACTGCAACTTTTGAATCACCCTGTATATAGTAGTCCCTATGATATGTATGAGATATGTATTTCTAAATATGTGTCAGTGTGATATATATGCATATGTAGGTATCAGTATGGCAGCTGCTGAGACGTTGGGACAGAATCAGTATGGGATCACTGCAGTTGTAATACCAAAGCCGGGATCCCACTGCAGAATAGACCGACAGGGGTGAGTAAGGGGTGTTCTCCCCCCTCCCTACCCCCCTAAACCTAACCTTCCCTTCCCACAGCCTGACCCTAACATCCCTCCTTTGTGCCTAACCCTAACCCCCCCATGGAGGTGACTAATCCTAACACCTATCCCGCACCCTCCCCTAACCATAACCCCCCCGGGGGTGCCTATCCCTAACCCACACTCCCTGCATCCTAATCCTAACCCTAACCTCCCCCGCCTCTGATGCCTAGCCCTAACCCTACCCATATCCTAAACCTAGCATCTCACCCCCACAGCCTTACCCTAACCCTCCCTGGCATACATACGAATGGGATGCTGCAGCAGGGATTCCGGCTGTTTCATTGTGGTCCATGTTGGGATCCCGGAGTCGGTCATTTGACCAGTGTAGGCTGGGGTGAGCACCAGGCCGAGGGTATGCATTGCAGGATGGCACCAGGCTGGAGAGGTTTTATTCCCACTCCACTGGACTGGCCACCCTTAGTACACTGGTAAAGCAGCAACAATGCACACCTCTGGCTGGTCTCTCCCCCTTCACTAGCATAATCCACAGTCTACATGGCCATCCTCCACTAGGAGCAAGACCCCATCTTTGGATGTACTGCCTGGTCTATTATCAGATTACCTCATTCCCTCCTCCACACAGGTAACACCTTGCCGACAGCCTGTAATGCAATGTGCCCTTTCGTGTACCATTAGCTAGCACCAGTGCCTGGTTCATTAGACTTTTGGTAATGACCTGTACACAGCTTCGGGGACAGGGCAGACACCTCTAGCTGGAGCTGAGCTCACACTGTATAGGGCCAGCTCTCAGCAGGTAACCATGCTCTGATATTGTGTACACACATTGTGCCCTTGCTGCTGGGGGAGGTCAGAGCCACCATCCACACCTGGATAGGACTGGGTGTCAGGGGATGGCAGCAGCGGCTGTCTCCTAGGCATGCTGCTATGTCCAAAGGCGGAACTGCCTCTAATCTCACTCCATTCTTATTACCCAACATGGTGGCACAGTCATTGCCCGCTTGGTCACTAGAGAGTCTCTTACAGCTGCACAGGTTAGGGCAGGAGTCTGCATATGACACCCATCATGGAGGGAAGTCTGCTGCTGCTGTCACTGCTGCCCTGGTGGGTAACCCTTACACAGAGAGGGAGGTGCTGCCCTCTCCTTCTTGTGTCATTGCTACTAGTGCTACTAGTGAGTGGTGATGGGTTGTAAGATGCAGGGACACTCTGTGATGGGTCCAGCAGTATAATTTCATAGTGTTACATATAGTGTTAGTATTGTTTTTCTGTGTATCGTGCAGCTGCGGTGACATGTATACTAGCGGCCAGTATATGCATGACTGTCAGTGTGTTTGAGGTATTATATATATTCCTCCACCACACATTGGGAGACTGCGGCCTCTGATTGGTGGCTGGGCAGTGATGCTGCAGAGAGCCCAGTTTCCATTCACCATGATCATATTAAGTCATACACTGTATAATCTGACACACAGGTCTCTCAGTAAAAGTAAGACAACAAATGTCATACTGAACACCCTAGGACTGGCCCTGATGACGTTGGTCCTCTCTATGTCCTGGCTTTCTGCTTCTCTGGCTCTTTTCTGTCCTGTGATCCCACTATGCCTTTCCAATGCATTTCATGCATACAGTATGGCACTTTTTCAAGGAATGTCTTAATCAGTGTGTGAGTTATATTTATAGGTAAAAACTTTATTAAAAATCTTTGTTAAAAAAAGGAACTCCATAAACAGGAAGCAAAAAATAATAGCAAGCTCAAGGTAATGTCCATGTGCTCATTTAATTCTTATCATTACTCTGTGCCATAATTGAATTCTTGGAATCCATCACCCATACCAGATTGGCAAAAAAAGATAACATTATAATACAAACAAAGCTGAAAAAGATCCTAAAGGACGACCATCCCAAACCCACTACTAAAGGGAAGAACCACCTGAGACATAACAAACCTCACCACCCTACAGCTAGGTCTACTAGAAACACAGAAGATACTAGTATTAACAAAACAAAATACAATGTTAATAGCAGGCAGAAGTAAACAAGGCACTCAGAATTACTAACTGAACAGAAAACAGCACATATACAAGAACACAGACATCACTTATCACCTAAAGTATATACAGTATGACCAAAATACATATACAACAGAGAACACAACCAACAGAGACAATAGATCAACAGATCAAATATTAATAGACTTCCTTGCCTGAACATCAGACATATCAGAGGACAATTCATTTTCAGTATACAATATTAATGAAGACATTGACTATTATGATCTAGCAAGACTTACATTCGACCAGGGTGGATCACAACTCAATATACAGTACATACCAAACAAACCTAGACTACATTACACACACCATTGGTCAGTAACTGTTCCACTCAAATTATAGAGAAGGTACACCCAGAAACACCAGTACCATCTTCAACCTTAGCCAGACCACATTCACAGCACACCACAAACAAATGCAGTATTTACTAAAGGCCTGAAATTTGCCCTGTGCAAACACCCTAGTAAATTTGATTTTTACTGTAATAACAATCATTTGTGAGTAAACTGACCCAGAACAAAAACATTTAATGAGTTACTTCATTATAAGAAACCACACAAACACACACAACACGTAAAACCAGAGATTCAGATACACACTACTCAAACCTAAATCTACATTTTTTTTTCCAGGGAGACACAGGCATTGAGGTAGTTGGAACAAAATGAGAACATTATTGTGAAGCCAGCAGATAAAGGGGAGGGATAGTGGTACTTGACAAAACAAAATACATGTAAGAATCACTAAGAATTTTGGGAGACACAAACACATACAGTACAGGGGACTTAATGGCAACCCAACAACATTATACAAACTGTACTGGACATATTAGAAAGGCAGGGATGATACATTGGTATACTCACCAAACAAGAACATGCATACAGTTTTTACAGACCGAGTATCTAATCAGCTCAGTGTTCTCTGACCTCCCTAATATACAAAAGGATCAGACTAACCCAACAGGACATCCAATCATATCAGGAATCAATTCACTGACAGCCAATCTCTCACAATAAACAGATTCATTCTTGGTCAAGATACTTCCATCATAAATAAAAACCATAGAATTGCAATCTGATTATTAGGTAGCCATCAGAGATGTCACATAATTATACACCATAATTGAACATGAACAAGGACTGGATAAGTCAACACATTTTCTACAGAAGGATGGAGACTTCAGCCAAGTACAGATAGATTTCATTTTAGCAGCAATAAATTTCATATTATACCACAACTATGTCTCGTTCAATAATACATTTTACCTACAGACAACAGGGACTGCCATGGGATCAAGGGTCACACCAATTATACCAACCCCTTCATAGGCAAGTAGGAGGAAAAGAACATCTGAAGTGGGCATGACTTTGGTAAAAAACCTCATCCTATTACCAAGGTACATAGAAAATATAATTTTAATTTGGAAAGTGACCCACAAATCATTACAAAATTACTTACGACACATGGATGACAATGACAGGAATCTATCATCTACAATGCACATCATTCAACAAAAAGTAGTATTCCAAGATTAAGAAAATTTTAGACTACATACTAGAATTTTTAATAAAGAAGTTGACCTACACAGAGACATACTATCAACAAGTGGACATCACAAAACATGGCTTAACAATATTAAAATGCACAATTCAAGAGGATAAGGAGGAATTGTTCCAACTTGGATGACTACATAATACAGGGACACAAAGTTAGTGAAGAGTTTCTAAAGAAAAATATGACCCCACATATTATGATTGACAGCCACCATCACTAGTTTTGCCTGCTACACTGACCATAAATAATTTTAATTGGTCCTGGGCCACCAATCTAAAGCACCCTTGCAAGTGTCTAAAGGCACCCCAGGGTGTCTAGGCACACAACTTAAGAAACACTGTTCTAGACAAAACACCTAGGGTAGTAATCAGAAAAGATAACAACATCAAACCCAGCTCATACCGTTTACACAGGATCTGATACAGAAAATAGACATTAAAAAGATAGACAGTCATTAGGTTGACAGTAAAAGGTTGACAGCCAAAAGGTTAACAGAGTCAAAAGGTCAACAGTCAAAGGGTCGACAGGGTGTTTTTAAACATTTTTTACCCCAATATTTGGAAATGCCACCCCTGGCGGGCTCGCTTCGCTTGCCACACTTCAGGCGCGGTGGCTCACTTCATTCGCCACAAGGTTGCTAATGGTGATACTTTGTGACATGGATAGTCAATTTTATGAAATGCGGCTCCACACAGGCTTGCTTTGCTTTCCACGCTTCGCTCACCACATTTCGGGCTCAGTGACTCGCTCCGCTCCGCTTTGCTTGCCACAAGGTTACTAAACATAATAGTTTATAATATGGATAGTAGATGCAGCAAAAGATGTAAATAACATGCGTTGACCTTTTAACCATGTCAACCTTTTTGACTGCTGAGCTTTCGACTGGTGACATTTTGACCCTGTCGACCTTTTGACACTGTCGACCTTTTGACTGTTGACCTTTTGGTCTGTCGACCTTTTGACTGTTGACCTTTTGGCCCTGTCGACCTTTTGATTTTCGGTTTTTTGACCCTGTTGACTGTAGACCCTTTGTTCCTGTTGACTTTTTAATTGTTGACCTTTTGACCATGTTGACTGTATGACCATGTTGACTTTTTGACACTGTCGACGTAATGCATGTCGACCATTAGTGGTCAACCTATTGACTGTAGACCTTTTTAGTGTAGACCTATAGACTGGATACCATATACACAATCCACTTTACAATTCAGTTCAATAACAATAGGGTTCCACTGCTGTGTGAACATGCAGGGTGCAAGGCCACACATAGGAACAGCACCAAGAAAGTACAAGAGTTAAATTTATCCAAAACAGATGAGCCATATAAGATAAAGCAGAAAATATCATATCATGCGAGACAAATGAGTGATTTAGTTGCTTATATGTACATGTGGTCTTGAATATATAGGCAGGACAGTAAGAGCATTCACGACTAGGTTGTACGAACATCTATGCAATATCAGGGTTGGATACAAGAATCACAGCATATCCAAACACTTTAAAGATACACACAGTTCAGATCCTGCTACACTCTACTTCAAGAGGTGCTGGTAGCACCATTGACAGAATTATTCAACCAGTCATTAGCTACAGGAGTAATTCCAGAGGACTGGAAAAGAGCAAACGTAGTCCCACTGCACAAAAATGGAAGCAAGGAAGAGGCAAACAACTACAGACCAGTGAGTCTTACATCAGTAGTAGGGAAATTGATGGAAACACTCTTAAAAGAAAGAGTTGTAGATTATCTCAAATCCGACAATTTACAGGATCCCAAACAGCATGGATTCACTGGGGGGAGACTGCTAAATAAACTTGAAAGTTTGGGATTGGATATTAGGATTATTGAATGGATAAGATCTTGGTTGAAGGATAGAAAACAGAGATTGTGGTAAATGGAGTGCATTCACAGGAGGGAAATTTTACCAGTGGAGTACCCCAGGGATCTGTACTTGGACCAGTGCTTTTTAATATCTTCATTCGTGACATTGCAAATGGCATTAAAGGGAAAGTATGGCTTTTTGCAGATGACACGAAGGTATGCAACAGGGTAGACACACCAGGTCGGGTAAAACAAATGAATGAGGATCTAGGCAGACTAGAGGAATGGTCAAGAGTTTGGTAATTACAGTTTAATGCTAAAAAATGCAAAATCATGCACTTGGGTCTCAAAAATCCAAAGGCTAAATATAATATTAATGGCACTATACTGGAAACTGCTGAGGAGGGAAGGGATCTAGGAGTCACTATTTCAGGTGACTTAAAGGCAGGTAAGCAATGTAACAAAGCAATGAGGAAGGCTAGTCAGATGCTTGGCTGCATTGGGAGAGGAATCAGCAGCAGAAAGAAAGAAGTAATAATGCCACTGTATAGGTCATTGGTACTGTGTTCAATTCTGGAGGCCATATCTTCAAAAGGATATTAAAACATTAGAAACTGTACAAAGAAGGGCAACTAAAATGGTGCATGGCCTACATCACAAAACATACCCAGAAAGACTAAGAAATCTCAATATGTATAGTTTGGAGCAGAGAATGGAAATGGGAGACATGATAGAAACTTTCAAATATATCAAGGGTTTTAACAAAGATACAAATAAATATATGGATTAGAAAATAGCGCTTGGTGGAAAGAAGCAGCCTAGATATATTCTAGTGATTCCCAATCACTATAAACAAAACAGTAAAAAGACATATATTTGAAGATATCTTTGGCTCTACCACCTCATGTTAAGTTGCAGAGAAATGATTGAAATAACACATATAAATTATGATATGGAGGAGTAGTAATAAAGTCTATTCAAATGTCCCAGATGGTTTCTCTTTAAGTGACTTTAATCTTGCTTTCCTCCAAAATTCTTCAGACCGTGAAATTCCTTATAAGTATATATCCATGCAAATAGAGAGAGAAAAATGACATATAGTGTAGTATTTTGTATAAAAACAAATTTAAAATTTATTTCATATGACAAAAAAATATATATAAAAGCTTTTTCTTTCATCCAATTAAAAGTGTGGTCCTTCACTTTATGTAATTATGATTGGAACCGTACCGTGCCAAGCTACCAGCATGGAGCAATGGAAAGAGCAAAAATTTGGAGTCTCCGGAATTCCTCCTTACTCCCTCCAGGCTAAACACCGGCAGCCGTACCAGGTAAGTTACTTTCCAGATGTGGATGCAGGTAGATGGATCAATTAGCCACCAACACGTTTCGAGTAATGGTAAACTCTTCCGAGGCTGGTTTTGCTTAGGAGGGGGGACCCCACGCATTTTTTTTTTAAATTAACACTTTCCCACCCCTTCCCACTGAAAAACATGCACGGATCTCATGGATCCGTGCATGCCTATCCGAACACGGTAAAAAAAAGCAGGTCTGTTTTATTTTAGCACTTTTTCACGATTTGTATTTTTTCACGGCAGTGTTTGGCTATTGTCGGCAGTGTTTGTGAATTGCACTTTTTAGTAAATGACCGATTTCTACCAAATTCCATATTTGACCGATGGTGTATTCATTCATATTTTTTTCCTAGGACTTCCAAAAAAATATGAATGCCCTCATCACTGCCGTGATTTGAGTTTAGTAAATTCCCGAGATGACACCTTGAAGAAAAAACACCATCTCGGTCACAATTGGGAGCTTAGTAAATATACACCTATATGTCATTTTTCTCTCTCTATTTGCATGGATATATACTTATAAGGAATTTCACGGTCTGAAGAATTTTGGCGGAAAGCAAGATTAAAGTCACTTAAAGAGAAACCATCTGGGACATTTGAATAGACTTTATTACTACTCCTCCATATCATAATTTATATGTGTTATTTCAATCATTTCTCTGCAACTTAACATAAGGTGGTAGCGCCAAAGGTATCTTCAAATATTTGTCTTTTTAAGGGTTTTAACAAAGTCCAGGAGGGAAACATTCTCCAAATGAAGAGAAGCAGTAGGACACGAGTACATGCGCTGAGACTGGAAGGGGGGAGGTTCAGGGGAAATTTGAGGAAAAGTTACTTCACAGAAAGGGTAGTGGACAAGTGGAATAGCCTCCCATCAGAAGTGGTAGAGGCTATTCCAACTGGACTCCCTGCAGTTCGCCTATCGATCGAATCAGTGTGTCGAGGATGCAGTCAACCTGGGCCTGCACTACATTCTACAGCACCTAGACATTCCCGGTACCTACGCGAGGGTCCTGTGTATCGATTTCAGCTCGGCCTTCAATACAATCGTCCCCAGCATCCTCCACCCCAAATTACTTTGCCTAGGGGTCCCAGAAGCTACCTGTTCCTGGATAGTAGACTTCCTGACAGATAGGACACAGGTTGTGAAAGCGGGGGAATTCACCTCTCAAGTGCAGTCCATCAGTACAGGGGCCCCTCAGGGCTGTGTCCTGTCACCCCTGCTTTTCTCCCTGTACACAAATGACTGTACCTCAGAAGCGCAATCAGTAAAGATCATCAAATTCGCAGATGACACCACCGTCATCGGCCTCATCAAGGACGGGGACGAATCGGTCTATAGACAGGAAGTAGACCAGCTGGCCCAGTGGGTTATCCACAACAACCTTGAGCTCAACCCCCTCAAAACTGTTGAGATGATAGTGGACTTCAGGAAGAAGTCATCTAGTGCACCTCCGCTAACGATTGCTGACAGTGTGGTATCCCTAGTGGACTCAAGTTTCTAGGGACCACAATCTCCCGGGACCTTAAATGGGGGTCCAACGCTGACGCCACTGTTTGGAAAGCACAGCAGAGGTTGTTCTTCCTCAGGCCACTAAGGAAGTTCAACATCTCACAGAAGCTTCTGCTCCTCTTCTACTCTGCGATTGTGGAGTCGGTACTGTGCTCCTCGATACTCGTATGGTACAGCTCCGCCAGTGCAAGGGACAGATGCAGGCTCCAAAAAGTGGTCAGAACCGCAGAGAAGATCATCGGGCCGACATTCCCTTAGTCCAGGACCTGTACCTGTCCAGAGCTAGAAAGCGGGCAATGAAGATAGTAAAAGACCAGCTACACCCCGGCCACAGAATGTTTAACTTGCTTCCTTCCGGCAGGCGTTACAGGGCTGTCCCTGCCAGGTCCACCAGAAGCCTCAAAAGTTTCTTTCCCCAAGCGGTCCACCTGCTGAACCACTGAACATTGACTGACTAGACGTACATGTAACTAACTTGTGTCCCTAGGGTATACCTATCTGTATGACTTTACTTACCCCCCCCCCAACTGCTTATCTGTTACCTACTTGGCTGTTGTATAGAAAACCGAAGACAAATTCCTAGTATATGCAAGTATACCTGGCCAATAAAGCTGATTCTGATTCTAAGACAGTGGAGCAATTTAAACATGCGTGGGATAAACATAAGGATATCCTTATAAAGAAATAAGGATCAAACAAGGTTAGAGAAAAACGTAATGTAAAAAAAAAAGGGAGCAGACCAGATGGGCCAAGTGGTTCTTATCTGCCGTCAAATTCTATGTTTCTATGTTAATGTCACAGAACAACCACAAAAGAACTGGAGGGGAGAGAACTACACAAACATATGGGATTAACAAGAGATTAAATGGATTTTCACCCTTGAAACCAAGACCCCAAAGGGGTCTGAATGTCAATTTTAACAACAGTATCCTGACAAGATAATATTTTCTCTTTGAATATACAGTACCACTCCATTACTGTCAAAATGATCCATGTAGACCTAACAGATAAATATCCTCCCACCATATTTCTCATACATGGTTTGGTACGAAAAACCATACAACATGCCATACCATTTACTGTATAAACTTCCATATATTGATTATCACTAATACAATAGTATTCCACACAAACACATATATACATACTTATTCATGGAACAAGAGATTGAGAGAGGACTTACCACTCCAGATACATTATAACTACATTAGCAAAATATCCAATACACCAACTGAGAGACATAGATAGATACACTATTAACAGGTTCAGTATGATTTACCAGCAGACGGGATGCCGGCTGTCAATATCACAAGCGCCAAAGAGTCCCATTGCTGGCTCGGTGGCTCGCTGCGCTCGCCACACAATCTGTTCCCACTCTGTGGGTGGACACTCACGAGTGAAAACAGTCCTGCTGTGCCAGGATTCCGACTGGTGGCATTGTCGATGTTGGTATCCTGACCGCCGGGATCCCAACAGCCGGCAAATTAAACTCATCCCTTATTAACATTAGTCTCCCTCCATTTGAGCATCTAATACATATACTGTCAGTCATAATATCCACCTGAGTGTTCTAAGTGATACAGGGCACCCTATATGAGACAAATTCATTTCCCACTTGTAACCCCCCCCCCCCCGGCTTCTTACTCCCATCCTCCCTTTTCTCCCCATCATTCTTGTTTTGTTGCTCTTTTATCTCTGCTCTTCCTCATCAGAACCCTCACTTTATCAGATCATAATACTACATATACACACTACTCATGTTCATATAAATAGTACATAAACATTACAATTTTTACACATTGGACACACATTGCAGAGAGCAACTTATGGCCAGCTCTCTGGCAAACATCTGACCAAGCAATAACATGACATGCACATAATCTGTTCAGAATAATGATTAAACACACAGTATCAATCCATCCTTCATTACTTTGACTTCATTAGAGAGTCTTAATTTTCAGTTTGCATTTGACTTTTTGACTTTATGACACAGAGGGACCTGTCATGCCCACAATTTGCCTGATTGGATACTTCCAGTCTGGACCAGTAAGCCCATGTACCAGTGATTGGATGATGACCGCGTATAGCCATCCTTTCTACAGGACACCAATATCCTTGACAAAGGCCGCAGGGATGAAACAGGTTGTGATCGACTCAATTCTGCCAGAGGAGTACAATTGCTGTGCACCCTCACACTACAGCACACACAAGTAGCTGCATCAAGCCCACATCCTCCCTGGCTGGAGAGGATGGAACTCCCGCAGAGCTACGCTAGAGTGGTCATATAACCTGCACCCAGAAACCTGCACACTAACAGTTACAAATGGACACTGCTGTCCCCGTTGAGTCAGAAAGCCTCCAGACTACCTACTGGTGGGACACACAGACAATGTGATGTAACACCAAAGCCCAGGAGTGGAAAAGGCCAGGATAAGCATGTAAGTAATATCCCACTTGCACCCAAATGCCTGACTGTGTTCACACTTACCGGTAAGTGGAGGGTATTTAGCGGGATGCTGCCACTCACATGTGCACACTCCACTGCCTTTTTAGTGCAAGACCACAGCAAGGCTATCTGTACTCACTCAAGGATGACATAGACACAGAGATTAGGGACCTATGTGAAAGAGGTCCTAAAGGACTTCCTGACACAGTATTTACCACTGTGCAGGTCTCCTTAAAAAGACACCGCACTGTCTCTTAGCAATTTAAGTATCATTTGAACAGACTGGTTAGCATAGTGGCTCATGAAAGAGTCTGTTCTTAAAATCCTCTTAGTCTACTTATTGATTTCCTTCTACTTTCATTTACTGCATATACATCATGCACTTAGCCCCTCATAGCCCCTTCCCATGCTGCTTCATACCTACTCCTATCTCCACCCCCATACTGCTCTATTCCTACAGTACAGATTCTTACCACAAAAAATAAAAGGTACCAAATAGTGATCCCAGGTGAGGGCTGGACACTCCTCATTTTAGCACTTGTTCATATACAGTATGAGTGTGTGGACTCCTCATGTAGTCCAGCTCCCACAACCAGAGGTGGATATACTTTTAGCTCTAGTGCTAGTGTTCTAGTGCTAAAAACCCCATTATTTAGCAGCAAAACATATTTGGATTATCTGCCACTACTTTTTTACTTTCAAGGATTCAGTTAACCATTTTCTGCAAATAACAGAACCAGTTCACAAAAAGGCCATCAGGTGCAGTGAACCTAGGAGTTACCTTTGGATGAAACTAATAACACAGACCAGGATATGCAGGACTGCAAACAGTAATCCAGCATGCTTTCCAAATTGGATTAGGGAAGGAGTAAGAATATGGGAAAAGCATCCTTTTTTTCCTAGATATTATTTCTATTGACATAATTATAGCAATGTTTATGGATCGATATGTTAATGTTTCACTAATTTATATGGCTACATTAAGTCTGTAGTACCATATCTTTCATCTCCAGAGCATTTATATATTTTTAACTCCAAACTACAATGAGCATATTTTTAAAAAACATTCAGATTGCTTCTACATTTATATAAGCAATTATATTATATAAATTGCCATCAAGATTTTGCAATACATGCAATGCATTCAATTTTGGTTAAATTGTTCCTAAAATAATGAATATAAAGCTTATATTTGCTATTTTTTAAGTGTATTACTTTGTATTTCATGTGTTTTCTATGCTAGTCCTAACATATTGTAATTGGTTTTATGTGCAGCTGGTCAAGTGTTACCTCTCTATTCATCCATAAATGAAACAGCAACAGACAGAAAGCACCAGCATTATGTTACTGGCCTGAAGGTTGTTGAAAGTACAATTTCATTCAGTAAGAATATTGGCAATTTCATAGAGGAAATATCACAAGAGGAAATGTTGCCACTAAACATTTGTTGTGCAAGGCCAAATGAAAAAAAAAAGCATTTTAATTTTTACATTTTCCTTATAAATGAACATACTAAAAATAAAATATATAATTGTACTTGTTTACTATATATATTAGTCATTATAAATATATAAAAAGGCATGTAGTTTTAATATGAGTACCCCTAGTATTTAGAGGTTGACTGCTTCCAGCCTTTTAAATATTATGTAATACATACTAACAACTGGGAAGTGGTTAAAATACCACTAGTCGGAATCCAGGAGGTCACAATGCCAATGCCGGAATCCCCACTTGCTGTGAAATGCCGCCACCGGAATACTGGCCATACAGGCTATTCTACCTCTGTGGGTGTTCATGCCCACAGTGTGGTGAGCACAACGAGCAAACAAGGGGCTTTCTAGCACTTGCCCTGCTGCTGGCATTATGGTGGATAGGATCCCACTGTCGGGATCATGACAGCCGGGATCCCGTCCACCGGCTTTTCATGCTGATCCCCTAATAACCTTCTATCTTGTTCAGCATGGAAACCTCACATAAGCAAAGCATTTATTTAAGAAAAAAAAATGATATAAAATACGCAGTAGCATGTCAAGGGCATAGTCATGGATACAACAGCTTTCTGTTGAAAACAAAATGTATAAATACAGTGCTTTCTCTATATACCATAGTACTTACACTTTACTACTTACTACTACTACTACTACTACTACTACTACTACTACTACTACTACTACTTACTCACTCTTTATAGCATCACCATTATTAGCAGGATTATCCTCGGCACAAAAGTGCATTTAAGTTTTATAATATGTAAGTTTCTTTGTACAAAGTATATAATATTAACAGTAACATTAGTCTTATCAAGTGTTTTAAGCTGGTATTATAAAGTGTTTTATAATAGGTCAACTCAGGCGTTTTAAGAGAGGAGGGGCCCCGCATGAAGCCTCCATTGCGGGCCCCCTTCTCTCCGGCAGCTAGAAGCCTCAGGCATAAAGCCAGACTATACTGCACATCACAGGTCTACGTAAACCTTCAGTGCTCATGAGCAAATTACTCGGAAATGGCCGTGGTGGCCGTTTTCCAAGTAATTTGTGCGCACTGTAGGGCCGCCGCCGCGGGACTCTGGAGGGGTAAAGTATACTCTATGGGTGCAGTGTGTGTGGGCCATCTCCGGACCTAGGGGCCTATGAGCACCGCACACTCTGTACCCATAAAAGAAATGCCTATGGGTCAGCTTTAATTAATGATAAATCATCACAATATACTTTGTGAGCTAATGTGACTTACCAATCTTTGTTTTAGATTTCCAAAACAATTACTTTTAAGAAATATAATTTTGTTCAAAACAATTTGCAAATATGGAGTCAAACCAAGTTTCACAAATTGGTTTGGAAGAATAACAGCCAATCAGGAAGTATGGTTTCATCATATGGCTTCTGATTTAAATAGCTCCTCCTTTCCATATATCACTCTGATAACATAAGATCTTTCTTATCACCATCATCATCATTCTTCACCTTCATCTAATTCTTTACCATAAGGAAGTTGTGTTGATTATTGCTGAAATCCTAAACACCTCTATTAGAAGCAATAAAGTCCAATCTAGTACCATTGGGATGCAGTGCCAACCACACATTGCAGGGGGGAGCCGATTAATACATATAAACAGACTCAAATTGGCTAGTGTTATAGGAGTCTGGGGGCAGCCTTATAGAAGATAGACAAGCTGAGTTCTGTGTCCCGTGCTGTGGCAGGTCAGTGAAACACAGCGACCCTGCTGATCCCCAGGTAAGGCAGCCAATACATACTGTGTATTACATACAAATTTACATATATGTTTATATGTGCTGACCACCTCCCCACTGAAATGTGTGGTTGGTGCTTCAATTCAGGGGCAGCAGCCACCACTGATTAGTATTAAATGGATGACTGGTGCTGATCTGTTCGACTTTGAGTTTGGTATAATATCCCTGTGATCAGGGCCGGACTGTCCATCTGGCACTTCTGGCATATGCCAGAAGGGCTAATGTGTTGGTGGGCCTGTCCGGACACACAGAGAGCCGGGAAGGCTATCTGTTTTATCATTAACATTGTTTTGTCTGTATTATCACAGCATTACCAAACCTTCAAAAGCCTGCATTCTAATCACTATTACATTTCTTTTGTGCTTTACTGCATGTTCTATTACTGTATATCATTGCAGCTTTGAAAATGTAGGCATAATTGAAAATTGCTGCAGTACGAGTGCTAATGCAATACCAGAATTCATTGGTTTTTAATAGAGTATGTGACTTTTTCATCCGGCAATACCATTATTGGTATATTAGTAAAAGGACACCTACATTTCATATAAAAACATTACTGTAATAACTTCACCTTTACTGAATGCAGCTATCCCTGTGGGAGCTTGTTTGAAGACATCACCTAGAGTGCATTTCTTGATCCTGTTCAGCAATTATTGGTACATCTAGGAGGAGGTTGTGACATGGATTCAAGCTGGGTGCGAAATATATGTCTTAGTCTGCAGTTCATTGGAGTGCACCATGGTTATTAAGTAAAAAAAAATAACCATTTTATTGAAAGAACTAAGGTGACTAATTGTCCACAGTCAAACAATAAAATTAAATGTATTGTTTTAACTAAAGTAATAAACTGACCTTTAATGTCTAATCTAGAAATGTGTGAACTTTAAAAAATGAAATATACATTTTAACAACCTGGCTTAACTGAGAAATGGCAGTTTTGAATATTAGGAGATTATTAGTGATTGTCAGTGACATTCATGAACATAAGGTGATTTAAAATATCAAGTACGTATGTATTACTCAAAATACCATTGTGTGTCATTGATGTTTTTGGCATATCATATGCTGCACTTACTAAAAGGTTAGTTGATGTAAGGTTTGTTTTATCTTAACAGAAATGATCTGTCATAGTTATGAATTAGCATATGAAAACCATTTTCATTTCAAGTGGGTAAGCTTCTTCATATATGTTTTTCCTTTAGTTTTAATGGACCTATAAAATATTCAACATTTTCATATGTGAAACATGTATGCAAACTTCTTTCTTCAGGGATGCCTTGAAAATATTAGTACTTCTTCATTTTATCACAGCTAAAGCATCTGCTATGTCTTCATGCCATAAGTGCCAAAATTTTCTCTCCACCCTCAAGTAGAGTTCTAAGCAGGGAGATAAAGGTGACTACTATGGCCCCCATCCAACCTACTGTAGGAAGTGTAGGGGATGAAGAAGTTTTGGGACTACCCAAAATTTCAGTAGTGTTCTGTGTATTGGTGCGATTTGGTACAGGTCAAAAGGCTGTTTCTGTAGCTACAGTATGTAACATACTGTGACCCTGTCCTTGTAGATGAATAAATATATTTCACACCATGTAGAGCTTAACAATATATGTCCTAGGAGTAGATTTCCTAAAGATCGGTTTTGGCTCTAAACCAAAAACGACAGTCATCGACGGATACGAACGTGATGTTTGTGCCTAAAACAAAATCTGTATTTACCAAATGTCAGTTTTCAGTGACAATTTAAAATGATGGTGATGTTGTTCAGTGTTTTACAGTAATTTAGTCAGTGAGTTTTTATACTTTTCAATGATAAACAATGGTAAATAGAATTGTGAAACCAACCAAAACCAATAAAAAACAACAATAATGAGCATTCCTAGTGGTTTCTATTGGTCAAAACACAACACGTTATTCCTACTTTATTATTATCCTTTATTTATATGGCGCCACAAGGGTTCCGCAGCGCCCAATTACAGAGTACATATGCACATAATCAAAACAGGAAAACAGTGACTTACAGTTGAAGACAATATAGGACAAGAACAGGGTAACTAAGCATAACTACCCCAGTAGACGACATAGAGATAAGTTTCAAGGTGGCCAAAAAATTGCAGGATTTGGGCAGTTGAGGATTATTAAAGTAAGAAAAGGATAAGCACATGAGGGAAGAGGGCCCTACTTGTGAGAGCTTAGATTCTAAAGGGGAGGGGCAGACAGACAGGGTGGACACAGATGGGGTAGACCAAGCATGGGACAGAGGGTTAGGATGAGATTTTGCTGGGTTTGGTAAAGAAGTGGGTCTTAAGAGCCCGTTTGAAGTTCTGTAGGGAGGTGGAGAGTCTGAGGGGGAGAGGTAAAGAATTCTAGAGAAAGGGAGCAGCACATGAAAATTTTGGAGATAGGAGTGGGAGGAAGTAATCAGAAGACAGGAGAGTTGGCGTGCATTAGCAGAGTGAAGAGGACGGGTGGGAGAGTAAAGGGAAATAAGGTCAGAAATGTAAATGGGAGAGGAGTGGGTGAGGGCTTTGTAAGTGAGTGTGAGAAGTTTGAATTGGATTCTGAAAGGGTAGGGGGATGTAGTGTGTTTGGTGAGGAAGATGAGTCAAGCTGTAGCATTGAGGATAGATTGGAATGGAGAGAGGTCATTTTCAGGGCGGCAATTTAGGAGGAGATTACAGTAATCCAGTCTGGAAATAATCAGTGAGTGAATAATCACAAAATCCTAATAAAATACCTCAAACTGCCCAAGCACATTGTGGGTGACTAGTCAGGAGTTTGGAGGTAGTTGGAGTTCAAGCTAGCAGGTTGTTTGTAATTTGGTGAGATATTTTGCGACTGGTGAGTGTTGTCTTGTGTTAATGTTTGTTAAGATTGTGTGAGGTGAGAAGGGGTAGAGGGGAGGATAGGGAGGGTGAGATAGGGTGAGATAGAGCAGGGTGTGCATGAGCTGGAGCAAGAGTCAGATTCTAGTGATAAGAGGGTGCCTGAGAAAACGTAATCCAGAATATGCACGGAATATGCAGTTTAGTTATGTGGAAAATGTGTCATTAGTAAATGCTGTTTATCAGCTTATAAGGAGGCTGGCTGCACTCACTTTATCTAGACATAAAAAATGTGAAATGAGGTAGTGGTGGCTGTGAATAGTGTGGGGCATGTGAAGAGGAAAAGGTCACAGTGTGGAGGAGAGTTTCTGATATTAAATGGAATGTTAAGGTGGAAATGCAGCTGGACAGCAATGCTGCCCAACAAATAGGTGGTAGCTATCCCATGCATGGGGAATTTCTGGAGTATGTGGAACCTGTGCTGAATGTCTTCCCTGCCGAGCTTGTGACTGGTGTTTATGAGCAGGACACTGTTGTTATTATTATTATTATTATTATTATTATCCTTTATTTATATGGCGCCACAAGGGATCCGCAGTGCCCATTACACAGTACATAATCAAATGAGCAAACAAGAAAACAGCACTTACAATATAAGACAATATAGGACAGGTATAGAAAACCCTGGGTTAGGTGCAATCAAAGGGAGTATGGAGTATAAGATAGTGTAAGTAAGAAATGGAAAGGCACATGAGGAAAGAAGTCCCTGCTCTTGCGAGCTTACAATCTAAAAGGTGAGGGGCTAACAGACCGGAGTGACACAGAAGGGGTAAACAGTGAGCATAGACAAGAGGATTAGGAGGAGAGTTGGATGGGTTTGTTGAAGAAGTGGGTCTTGAGAGCCCGTTTGAAGTTTTGTACAGAGGTGGAGAGTCAGATGGGGAGAGGTAGAGCATTCCAGAGATAGGGAGCAGCTTGTGTAAAATCTTGTATGTAGGAGTGGGAGGAGGTAATCAGTTGGCAGGAGAGACAGCGTGCATTAGAAGAGCGAAGAGTATGGGTGGGAATGTAAAGAGAGATAAGGTCAGAGATGTAAGAGGGAGAAGAGTGGGTGATGGCTTTGTAGGTGAGTGTGAGAAGCTTGAATTGGATTCTGACTGGGAAGGGTAGCCAGTGAAGACCCTGCAAGAGAGGATGTGGATGTAGTACGTTTGGTGAGGAAAATGAGATGGGCAGCAGCATTGAGGATAGATTGAAGTGGAGAGATGCATTTTTGAGGGAGGCCAGATAGGAGGAGATTGCAGTATTTCAATCTGGAGATGACCAGTGAGTGGATGAGGGTCTTAGTAACATCCTGGGTGAGAAAGGGTCGGATCCTGGAGATGTTTTTGAGATGGAAATGGCAGGTTTTTGATAGGTACTGAATGTGTGGTTTGAAGGAAAGGGAGGAGTCAAGGATTACTCCAAGACATCGCACTTGGGGGCTAGAGGAGATAGTTGTGCCATCAATGGATAATGAAATTGTGGGAGGTGAGGTTATGCGGGAGGGAAGATGATCAGCTCAGTCTTAGACATGTTAAGTTTAAGAAAGCGCTGGGACTTCCAGGAGGAGATAGCAGAGAGACAGTTGGAGATACGAGTGAGGAGAGCAGGGGAGAGGTCAGGGGAGGAAAGGTAGATTTGAGTATTGTCAACGTTGAGATGATATTTTAAGTCAAAAGAGCTAATGAGCTCACCTAATGAGGATGTGTAGAGAGAGAAAAGGAGAAGCCCAAGAACAACCTTGGGTGAGGTGGTGGGGGGGAGGTGGAGCCATGAAAGGAGACAGAGAAGGAATGGTCAGAAAGGTAGGAGGACAGCCAGGAGAGAGCAGTATCATGCAAACAAAGGGAGTAAAGGATTTGCAGGAGGAGAGGGCGGTCTGCAGTGTCAAAAGCAGCAGAGAGGTCAAGGAGAATAAGCAGAGAGTAGTGGCCCCTGGATTTAGCAGCAAGGGGGTCATTGCAGACTTAGTGAGGGCAGTTTCAGTTAAGTGTTGAGGACAGAAACCAGACTGGAAAGGGTCAAGCAGTGAGTGGGAAGAAAGAAAGACAGTGAGGCGGTTGTAAACAATACACTCAAGGAGTTTGGATGCAAAAGGGAAAAGAGAGATGGGTCGGTAGTTGGAGAGATTGGTTGCATCAAGGGTAGGTTTTTTAAGAATAGGGGAGACAAGTGCATGCTTGAAGGCAGAAGGGACAGTGCCTGATGAGAGTGAGAGATTGAGTAGATGGGCAAGATGGGAACAGGAAGAAGAACAGAGGAAGCGGAGAAGGCGGGAGGGAATAGGGTCAAGTGGGAAGGTGGAGGGGTGTGAGGACTGGATGAGGACCATGACTTCCTCTCCAAATACAGGGAAGAAAGATGTCAGAGTTGGTAGGAGGGAAGGAGAGGGGGGTTGAGAAATGGAGGAGGGGGGTTGCTCAGGTTCTGGTGGGATGTTATGTCCTGACGAATGGAGTCAATTTTGGATGTGAAGTAGGTGGCAAAGTCAAGAGCAGAAAGTTAAGAGGGGAGTTGAGGCGGGGGTGGGCAGAGGAGAGAGTTGACAGTGGCAAAGAGGCACCTGGGGTTTGAGGATTGGAAGGAGATGAGGTATTTGAAGTAAGATTATTTAGAGAGTTTAAGGGCAGCAAAGTAGGATGAGAGCATAAGTTTGTAGTGGAGGAAGTTGGCCTTACTGTGTGATTTCCTCCACTGTCGCTCTGCGGTACGTGAGCATTCTTGCAGATATCTGGTGCATTTGGTGTGCCAGGGTTGAGGTGTCGATCTATGAGGGTCAATAGTGGTTGGTGGGGCGACAGAGTCTTTTGCACAATCACTTCTTCCACAGCCTGGTGATTATAATGACAAATGGCTACATACACCTCTGCAAACATATGTTACACCTACATTTTATTAGTCTACAGAAAAATCAATTACTACTGATGTGGCCATGCTGATCTTACATGCAAACGCGTTCCGGAAGTGGCCGCATCGCGATTGCGACTAGCCATGGCAAAATGTGTCTCATTAATGTGAGCATATGCACTATGTGATCCTATGGATATAGGGTGTGTATGGACTCAGGTGCATGCGCAATATACTGTAGACATCCTATTCATGGCAATAAAGTCTCGGCTACCACTAATAGCATGTAAATCAGCGCAGACACATCTGTACATGTCTTTACATTAAATTACACAATGAAGGTAGGTACACACTATGTTTTAAAATATGTGGGATATTACTAATATTAATATTCTGTTTGTTTACAGCTCTGCCTTGGAGACCACGTCCTGGCAGGCTCACATTACAGGATTACAAAGCAAGAAACGTGCGCTTGTAGGATAGATGCTGACCTGTGTTATTAACTGCAGCTTCCCTTAGAAGAAAAGCACAAGAACAAAATGTATGTAAAAAATGCACGTATCTTAAAAGCTGTCATTAGAAATACATTTATTAAATAATTCAATAATATAAAAATGAATCTTGACTGCAATCATAAATGTGTCATTTTAGCATCACATAAAACTGTTGCCACTGAGAAGCTTATATGAAGATGTTGTCACGTGTAACAAATCTCATGTATAGCATAGTCAGACAAATGAAAAAAAAATTCTATGGAAACCAGCTGACTTTGTAATTTGTGAAATACCTTCATAACATCACAGGATGATGGAGAAGGTATTATTTATACTGTACATGTTTTGTTTATTGTTAGGACAAAATTACACAAATAAGGTTTATCTCTCATCTAGGTCCTCTTCATCTTCACAGGCAGAGAGTGAGACTCAGACCCAGCAAGAGAGCAGTTCAAATTCTTGTCTAGGTTCCAGGTCAGAGCCAAGAATCCTTTAAAGTCAGAAAATAAAAATTGTTAAACAGCAACTTTTTGTTTCACGGGAAACTTTCAAAAAGAGTGTACAGTAACAATTGTATTCTTTAGTATATAGATTGTGAACAACTGCAGTCTACTTTAAACCTTTGTAACCAGCTGCTTCTGGAAGCAGAAGTACATGATGAAAATAACATAATTTTCTCAGCTTTGTAGGACAAAACATGCCATCTGCACGTATTATTACCTTTCTTTGTTGTTGTCACATTCAGAAATATCACTCCTTGATTAGTACAGCAGAAATGTCCAAAGCCCTCTCTGCTGCAGAAGAAAAAAAGGTCATTGTTTCTATAATGCTTATATACCCTTCGGCAGAAGATGCTCCTGAAAAGCTGCTAAAGCCATCCCAACAGTTGCAAGAGATACTGGGTGAGATTATGAATGCTATATCTCAGTGCCGTAACTAGACATTTTAGCTAGAGATGAGCGGGTTCGGTTTCTCTGAATCCGAACCCGCCAGAACTTCATGTTTTTTTTCACGGGTCCGAGCGACTCGGATCTTCCCGCCTTGCTCGGTTAACCCGAGCGCGCCCGAACGTCATCATGACGCTGTCGGATTCTCGCGAGGCTCGGATTCTATCGCGAGACTCGGATTCTATATAAGGAGCCGCGCGTCGCCGCCATTTTTCACACGTGCATTGAGATTGATAGGGAGAGGACGTGGCTGGCGTCCTCTCCGTTTAGAATAGATTAGAGAGACACTTGATTTACTAATTTTGGGGAGCATTAGGAGTACTCAGTACAGTGCAGAGTTTTGCTGATAGTGACCACCAGTTTTATTTATAATCCGTTCTCTGCCTGAAAAAAGCGATACACAGCACACAGTGACTCAGTCACATACCATATCTGTGTGCACTGCTCAGGCTCAGGCCAGTGTGCTGCATCATCTATTATCTATATATAATATTATATATATCTGTCTGACTGCTCAGCTCACACAGCTTATAATTGTGGGAGAGACTGGGGAGCACTACTGCAGTGCCAGTTATAGGTTATAGCAGGAGCCAGGAGTACATAATATATTATATAGTGAGTGACCACCAGACACACAGTGCAGTTTATTTAATATATCCGTTCTCTGCCTGAAAAAAGCGATACACACAGTGACTCAGTCAGTCACATACCATATCTGTGTGCACTGCTCAGGCTCAGGCCAGTGTGCTGCATCATCTATATATATTATATATCTGTCTGACTGCTCAGCTCACACAGTTTATAATTGTGGGGGAGACTGGGGAGCACTACTGCAGTGCCAGTTATAGGTTATAGCAGGAGCCAGGAGTACATAATATTATATTAAAATTAAACAGTGCACACTTTTGCTGCAGGAGTGCCACTGCCAGTGTGACTAGTGACCAGTGACCTGACCACCAGTATATATAATATTAGTAGTATACTATCTCTTTATCAACCAGTCTATATTAGCAGCAGACACAGTACAGTGCGGTAGTTCACGGCTGTGGCTACCTCTGTGTCGGCACTCGGCAGCCCGTCCATAATTGTATATACCACCTAACCGTGGTTTTTTTTTCTTTCTTTATACATACATACTAGTTACGAGTATACTATCTCTTTATCAACCAGTCTATATTAGCAGCAGACACAGTACAGTGCGGTAGTTCACGGCTGTGGCTACCTCTGTGTCGGCACTTGGCAGCCCGTCCATAATTGTATATACCACCTAACCGTGGTTTTTTTTTCTTTCTTTATACATACATACTAGTTACGAGTATACTATCTCTTTATCAACCAGTCTATATATTAGCAGCAGACACAGTACAGTGCGGTAGTTCACGGCTGTGGCTACCTCTGTGTCGGCACTCGGCAGCCCGTCCATAATTGTATATACCACCTAACCGTGGTTTTTTTTTCTTTCTTTATACATACATACTAGTTACGAGTATACTATCTCTTTATCAACCAGTCTATATATTAGCAGCAGACACAGTACAGTGCGGTAGTTCACGGCTGTGGCTACCTCTGTGTCGGCACTCGGCAGCCCGTCCATAATTGTATATACCACCTAACCGTGTTTTTTTTTTCTTTCTTTATACATACATACTAGTTACGAGTATACTATCTCTTTATCAACCAGTCTATATTAGCAGCAGACACAGTACAGTGCGGTAGTTCACGGCTGTGGCTACCTCTGTGTCGGCACTCGGCAGCCCGTCCATAATTGTATATACCACCTAACCGTGGTTTTTTTTTCTTTCTTTATACATACATACTAGTTACGAGAATACTATCTCTTTATCAACCAGTCTATATTAGCAGCAGATACAGTACAGTGCGGTAGTTCACGGCTGTGGCTACCTCTGTGTCGGCACTCGGCAGCCCGTCCATAATTGTATATACCACCTAACCGTGGTTTTTTTTTCTTTCTTTATACATACATACTAGTTACGAGTATACTATCTCTTTATCAACCAGTCTATATTAGCAGCAGACACAGTACAGTGCGGTAGTTCACGGCTGTGGCTACCTCTGTGTCGGCACTCGGCAGCCCGTCCATAATTGTATATACCACCTAACCGTGGTTTTTTTTTCTTTCTTTATACATACATACTAGTTACGAGTATACTATCTCTTTATCAACCAGTCTATATATTAGCAGCAGACACAGTACAGTGCGGTAGTTCACGGCTGTGGCTACCTCTGTGTCGGCACTCGGCAGCCCGTCCATAATTGTATATACCACCTAACCGTGGTTTTTTTTTCTTTCTTTATACATACATAGTAGTTACGAGTATACTATCTCTTTATCAACCAGTCTATATTAGCAGCAGACACAGTACAGTGCGGTAGTTCACGGCTGTGGCTACCTCTGTGTCGGCACTCGGCAGCCCGTCCATAATTGTATATACCACCTAACCGTGTTTTTTTTTTCTTTCTTTATACATACATACTAGTTACGAGTATACTATCTCTTTATCAACCAGTCTATATTAGCAGCAGACACAGTACAGTGCGGTAGTTCACGGCTGTGGCTACCTCTGTGTCGGCACTCGGCAGCCCGTCCATAATTGTATATACCACCTAACCGTGGTTTTTTTTTCTTTCTTTATACATACATACTAGTTACGAGTATACTATCTCTTTATCAACCAGTCTATATTAGCAGCAGACACAGTACAGTGCGGTAGTTCACGGCTGTGGCTACCTCTGTGTCGGCACTCGGCAGCCCGTCCATAATTGTATATACCACCTAACCGTGGTTTTTTTTTCTTTCTTTATACATACATACTAGTTACGAGTATACTATCTCTTTATCAACCAGTCTATATATTAGCAGCAGACACAGTACAGTGCGGTAGTTCACGGCTGTGGCTACCTCTGTGTCGGCACTCGGCAGCCCGTCCATAATTGTATATACCACCTAACCGTGGTTTTTTTTTCTTTCTTTATACATACATACTAGTTACGAGTATACTATCTCTTTATCAACCAGTCTATATTAGCAGCAGACACAGTACAGTGCGGTAGTTCACGGCTGTGGCTACCTCTGTGTCGGCACTCGGCAGCCCGTCCATAATTGTATATACCACCTAACCGTGGTTTTTTTTTCTTTCTTTATACATACATACTAGTTACGAGTATACTATCTCTTTATCAACCAGTCTATATTAGCAGCAGACACAGTACAGTGCGGTAGTTCACGGCTGTGGCTACCTCTGTGTCGGCACTCGGCAGCCCGTCCATAATTGTATATACCACCTAACCGTGGTTTTTTTTTCTTTCTTTATACATACATACTAGTTACGAGTATACTATCTCTTTATCAACCAGTCTATATATTAGCAGCAGACACAGTACAGTGCAGTAGTTCACGGCTGTGGCTACCTCTGTGTCGGCACTCGGCAGCCCGTCCATAATTGTATATACCACCTAACCGTGGTTTTTTTTTTCTTTCTTTATACATACATACTAGTTACGAGTATACTATCTCTTTATCAACCAGTCTATATATTAGCAGCAGACACAGTACAGTGCGGTAGTTCACGGCTGTGGCTACCTCTGTGTCGGCACTCGGCAGCCCGTCCATAATTGTATATACCACCTAACCGTGGTTTTTTTTTCTTTCTTTATACATACATACTAGTTACGAGTATACTATCTCTTTATCAACCAGTCTATATTAGCAGCAGACACAGTACAGTGCGGTAGTTCACGGCTGTGGCTACCTCTGTGTCGGCACTCGGCAGCCCGTCCATAATTGTATATACCACCTAACCGTGTTTTTTTTTTCTTTCTTTATACATACATACTAGTTACGAGTATACTATCTCTTTATCAACCAGTCTATATTAGCAGCAGACACAGTACAGTGCGGTAGTTCACGGCTGTGGCTACCTCTGTGTCGGCACTCGGCAGCCCGTCCATAATTGTATATACCACCTAACCGTGGTTTTTTTTTCTTTCTTTATACATACATACTAGTTACGAGTATACTATCTCTTTATCAACCAGTCTATATTAGCAGCAGACACAGTACAGTGCGGTAGTTCACGGCTGTGGCTACCTCTGTGTCGGCACTCGGCAGCCCGTCCATAATTGTATATACCACCTAACCGTGGTTTTTTTTTCTTTCTTTATACATACATACTAGTTACGAGTATACTATCTCTTTATCAACCAGTCTATATATTAGCAGCAGACACAGTACAGTGCGGTAGTTCACGGCTGTGGCTACCTCTGTGTCGGCACTCGGCAGCCCGTCCATAATTGTATATACCACCTAACCGTGGTTTTTTTTTCTTTCTTTATACATACATACTAGTTACGGGTATACTATCTCTTTATCAACCAGTCTATATTAGCAGCAGACACAGTACAGTGCGGTAGTTCACGGCTGTGGCTACCTCTGTGTCGGCACTCGGCAGCCCGTCCATAATTGTATACTAGTATCCAATCCATCCATCTCCATTGTTTACCTGAGGTGCCTTTTAGTTGTGCCTATTAAAATATGGAGAACAAAAATGTTGAGGTTCCAAAATTAGGGAAAGATCAAGATCCACTTCCACCTCGTGCTGAAGCTGCTGCCACTAGTCATGGCCGAGACGATGAAATGCCAGCAACGTCGTCTGCCAAGGCCGATGCCCAATGTCATAGTACAGAGCATGTCAAATCCAAAACACCAAATATCAGTAAAAAAAGGACTCCAAAACCTAAAATAAAATTGTCGGAGGAGAAGCGTAAACTTGCCAATATGCCATTTACCACACGGAGTGGCAAGGAACGGCTGAGGCCCTGGCCTATGTTCATGGCTAGTGGTTCAGCTTCACATGAGGATGGAAGCACTCAGCCTCTCGCTAGAAAAATGAAAAGACTCAAGCTGGCAAAAGCAGCACAGCAAAGAACTGTGCATTCTTCGAAATCCCAAATCCACAAGGAGAGTCCAATTGTGTCGGTTGCAATGCCTGACCTTCCAACACTGGACGTGAAGAGCATGCGCCTTCCACCATTTGCACGCCCCCTGCAAGTGCTGGAAGGAGCACCCGCAGTCCAGTTCCTGATAGTCAGATTGAAGATGTCAGTGTTGAAGTACACCAGGATGAGGAGGATATGGGTGTTGCTGGCGCTGGGGAGGAAATTGACCAGGAGGATTCTGATGGTGAGGTGGTTTGTTTAAGTCAGGCACCCGGGGAGACACCTGTTGTCCGTGGGAGGAATATGGCCGTTGACATGCCAGGTGAAAATACCAAAAAAATCAGCTCTTCGGTGTGGAGGTATTTCACCAGAAATGCGGACAACAGGTGTCAAGCCGTGTGTTCCCTTTGTCAAGCTGTAATAAGTAGGGGTAAGGACGTTAACCACCTCGGAACATCCTCCCTTATACGTCACCTGCAGCGCATTCATAATAAGTCAGTGACAAGTTCAAAAACTTTGGGTGACAGCGGAAGCAGTCCACTGACCAGTAAATCCCTTCCTCTTGTAACCAAGCTCACGCAAACCACCCCACCAACTCCCTCAGTGTCAATTTCCTCCTTCCCCAGGAATGCCAATAGTCCTGCAGGCCATGTCACTGGCAATTCTGACGAGTCCTCTCCTGCCTGGGATTCCTCCGATGCATCCTTGCGTGTAACGCCTACTGCTGCTGGCGCTGCTGTTGTTGCCGCTGGGAGTCGATGGTCATCCCAGAGGGGAAGTCGTAAGCCCACTTGTACTACTTCCAGTAAGCAATTGACTGTTCAACAGTCCTTTGCGAGGAAGATGAAATATCACAGCAGTCATCCTACTGCAAAGCGGATAACTGAGTCCTTGACAACTATGTTGGTGTTAGACGTGCGTCCGGTATCCGCCGTTAGTTCACAGGGAACTAGACAATTTATTGAGGCAGTGTGCCCCCGTTACCAAATACCATCTAGGTTCCACTTCTCTAGGCAGGCGATACCGAGAATGTACACGGACGTCAGAAAAAGACTCACCAGTGTCCTAAAAAATGCAGTTGTACCCAATGTCCACTTAACCACGGACATGTGGACAAGTGGAGCAGGGCAGGGTCAGGACTATATGACTGTGACAGCCCACTGGGTAGATGTATGGACTCCCGCCGCAAGAACAGCAGCGGCGGCACCAGTAGCAGCATCTCGCAAACGCCAACTCTTTCCTAGGCAGGCTACGCTTTGTATCACCGCTTTCCAGAATACGCACACAGCTGAAAACCTCTTACGGCAACTGAGGAAGATCATCGCGGAATGGCTTACCCCAATTGGACTCTCCTGTGGATTTGTGGCATCGACAACGCCAGCAATATTGTGTGTGCATTAAATATGGGCAAAGTCCAGCACGTCCCATGTTTTGCACATACCTTGAATTTGGTGGTGCAGAATTTTTTTAAAAACGACAGGGGCGTGCAAGAGATGCTGTCGGTGGCCAGAAAAATTGCGGGACACTTTCGGCGTACAGGCACCACGTACAGAAGACTGGAGCACCACCAAAAACTACTGAACCTGCCCTGCCATCATCTGAAGCAAGAAGTGGTAACGAGGTGGAATTCAACCCTCTATATGCTTCAGAGGTTGGAGGAGCAGCAAAAGGCCATTCAAGCCTATACAATTGAGCACGATATAGTAGGTGGAATGCACCTGTCTCAAGTGCAGTGGAGAATGATTTCAACGTTGTGCAAGGTTCTGATGCCCTTTGAACTTGCCACACGTGAAGTCAGTTCAGACACTGCCAGCCTGAGTCAGGTCATTCCCCTCATCAGGCTTTTGCAGAAGAAGCTGGAGGCATTGAAGAAGGAGCTAAAAGGGAGCGATTCCGCTAGGCATGTGGGACTTGTGGATGCAGCCCTTAATTCGCTTAACAAGGATTCACGGGTGGTCAATCTGTTGAAATCAGAGCACTACATTTTGGCCACCGTGCTCGATCCTAGATTTAAAGCCTACCTTGGATCTCTCTTTCCGGCAGACACAGGTCTGCTGGGGTTGAAAGACCTGCTGGTGACAAAATTGTCAAGTCAAGCGGAACGCGACCTGTCAACATCTCCTCCTTCACATTCTCCCGCAACTGGGGGTGCGAGGAAAAGGCTCAGAATTCCGAGCCCACCCGCTGGCGGTGATGCAGGGCAGTCTGGAGTGACTGCTGATGCTGACATCTGGTCCGGACTGAAGGACCTGACAACGATTACGGACATGTCGTCTACTGTCACTGCATATGATTCTCTCAACATTGATAGAATGGTGGAGGATTATATGAGTGACCGCATCCAAGTAGGCACGTCACACAGTCCGTACTTATACTGGCAGGAAAAAGAGGCAATTTGGAGGCCCTTGCACAAACTGGCTTTATTCTACCTAAGTTGCCCTCCCACAAGTGTGTACTCCGAAAGAGTGTTTAGTGCCGCCGCTCACCTTGTCAGCAATCGGCGTACGAGGTTACATCCAGAAAATGTGGAGAAGATGATGTTCATTAAAATGAATTATAATCAATTCCTCCGCGGAGACATTGACCAGCAGCAATTGCCTCCACAAAGTACACAGGGAGCTGAGATGGTGGATTCCAGTGGGGACGAATTGATAATCTGTGAGGAGGGGGATGTACACGGTGATATATCGGAGGGTGAAGATGAGGTGGACATCTTGCCTCTGTAGAGCCAGTTTGTGCAAGGAGAGATTAATTGCTTCTTTTTTGGGGGGGGTCCAAACCAACCCGTCATATCAGTCACAGTCGTGTGGCAGACCCTGTCACTGAAATGATGGGTTGGTTAAAGTGTGCATGTCCTGTTTTGTTTATACAACATAAGGGTGGGTGGGAGGGCCCAAGGACAATTCCATCTTGCACCTCTTTTTTCTTTTCTTTTTCTTTGCATCATGTGCTGATTGGGGAGGGTTTTTTGGAAGGGACATCCTGCGTGACACTGCAGTGCCACTCCTAGATGGGCCCGGTGTTTGTGTCGGCCACTAGGGTCGCTAATCTTACTCACACAGTCAGCTACCTCATTGCGCCTCTTTTTTTCTTTGCGTCATGTGCTGTTTGGGGAGGGTTTTTTGGAAGGGACATCCTGCGTGACACTGCAGTGCCACTCCTAGATGGGCCCGGTGTTTGTGTCGGCCACTAGGGTCGCTAATCTTACTCACACAGCTACCTCATTGCGCCTCTTTTTTTCTTTGCGTCATGTGCTGTTTGGGGAGGGTTTTTTGGAAGGGACATCCTGCGTGACACTGCAGTGCCACTCCTAGATGGGCCCGGTGTTTGTGTCGGCCACTAGGGTCGCTTATCTTACTCACACAGCGACCTCGGTGCAAATTTTAGGACTAAAAATAATATTGTGAGGTGTGAGGTATTCAGAATAGACTGAAAATGAGTGGAAATTATGGTTTTTGAGGTTAATAATACTTTGGGATCAAAATGACCCCCAAATTCTATGATTTAAGCTGTTTTTTAGTGTTTTTTGAAAAAAACACCCGAATCCAAAACACACCCGAATCCGACAAAAAAAATTCGGTGAGGTTTTGCCAAAACGCGTTCGAACCCAAAACACGGCCGCGGAACCGAACCCAAAACCAAAACACAAAACCCAAAAAATTTCAGGCGCTCATCTCTAATTTTAGCACTGTGTGCAAGATAGGGCATCGGTTCCCACCCAGCTATGTAAAAAAGGGGCAGTGTGCTTTAGGTGCGTGCAAAAAATATAGGGGTGTGGCTTCATGGGGAAGGGGTGCAGCCACAAAATAATACCAATTCATATTACATATTATAGTAGTCTCCATTATTCAAATTACGCCGCACCGTAGCGCCACTACACCAGGTACAGCCCCTCTTACACATTACGGTGGACAGATTCCCCTCTTTACACATTACGGCAGACAGCGTCCTGTTTTTACACATTATGGCAGACAGCATCCCCTTTTTATAGATTACGGCAGACAGCATCCCCTTTTACACATTACGGCAGACAGCTTCCCCTTTTTACACATTACGGCAGACAGCATCCCCTTTTTACACATTACGCCAGACAGTGCCCCCTTTTTACACATTACGGCAGACAGCATCCCCTTTTTACACATTACAGCAGACTGTGTCCCCTTTTCACACATTACGGCAGACTGCGTCCCCCTTTTTACTCATTACAGAAGATAGTCCCCCTTTTTACACATTACGGCAGTTAGTCCTCCTTTCTACACATTACAGCAGACAGCGTCCCCTTTTTAGACATTACGGCAGCCAGTCCCCCTTTTAACACATTACGGCAGACTGCGTCCCTCTTTTTACACATTGCGGCAGACAGCGTCCCCTTTTTACACATTATGGCAGACAATGCCCACTTTTTACACATTACAGCAGACAGCGTCCCCTTTTTACACATTACGGCAGACAGCATCCCCCTTTTTACACATTATGGCAGACAGCGTCCCCTTTTTACAAATTACGGCAGACTGCATCCCCTTTTTACACATTACGGCAGACAGCGCCCCCTTTTTACACATTATGGCAGATGGCGTCCCGTTTTTACACATTATGGCAGACTGCGTCCCCTTTTTACACATTATGGCAGATAGTCCCCCTTTTTACACATTACGGCAGACTGCGTCCCCCTTTTTTACACATTACAGCAGACTGCGTCCCCCTTTTTACACATTATGGCAGATGTGTCCCCCTTTTTACACATTATGGCAGACTGCGTTCCCCTTTTTAAATATTATGGCAGACAGTGCCCCCTTTTTTACACATTACGGCAGACTGCGTCCCCCTTTTTACACATTACAGCAGACACCATTTTCTTTTTACACATTACGGCAGACTGCGTCCCCTTCTTACACATTACATCAGACTGCGTCCCCTTCTTACACATTACGGCAGACAGCGTCCCCCTTTTTACACATTACGGCAGTCAGCGTCCCCTTTTTTACACATTACAGCAGACAGAGTCCCCCTTTTACACATTAGGTAGACAGACCGATAGATAGATAGATAGATAGATAGATAGATAGATAGATAGATAGATAGACAGACAGACAGATAGAATAGATAGATACCATCTCTCTGCTGGCTCAGACAGTCAGGCTCCTCAGTGCTGGCAGCTCCGGGGGCAGGGGAAAAGGAGGAAGGAGCTGCAGCAGCGCAGTGTAATTGCTGGTGGCGCCGCATGCAGCTGTCCCTCTCCTTCTGCATTGTCTGGCCCCCCGCCGCTGTGAATGCTGGGATGAGGGAAGCACATCCCAGCATTCACAGCAGCGCCGGCCAACCAATGCGGAAAGGAGAGGGACTGCTGCAGCAGCGCCGCCACCAATTACATAGCGCTACTGCGGCTCCCTCCTCCTTCCCCACTGCTCCCTCTCCTTCTCAGGCACAGGCGGCTTGTAATGAGTCAATTTGGCTCATTACAAGCCACTAACTTTAGGGAATGGGGGCCGTTGCGCCCTCAGTGCGACTGCACTGTGTGCCAGGCACACCTGGCACACACGTAGTTACGACACTGCTATATCTGCATATGAATGGACTCGTGGATTATTTTGCCACACAAATGCAGCAAAACCACCACCAAACCAGACATTTAAGAAGCATTTCTCAAACAATACTTACAGTAATAACAATACTAATTCGCAACACCTGGCTACAGCCATAAACAACAGGCACAAATTACAGCCATAAATCAAGCACAAGAAGCCAAAAATAATGCATTTGTTTAGAAGCCAAGAAGCATTAGCCACTGAATTTGTTAGAAGCCAAGAAGCATTTATCACTGCATTTCTTAGAAACTAGGACACACAAATAAATGCACTCTATATGAGGCTTATACTCATGCTATACATTTCCTTAATACCTATATAGCATCTATTGGGGGCAAAATTGATAGTAGATTACTTGAGATTACACTGCCAACCAGGCAGAAGCACTCCAATACAGATTGGCACCACCAACACCACCCAGGTGTGGCCTATGTACCCAAGATGGGAAAACACACAGAAGCACCGAGGAGACATACCTAGAATCCTAAAAAAAGATATGGAAAAAATCTTAGTAGTTAGTATTTTAGTTAAATTAATATATACTGTATTTAGTTTTGCAATGTTTTGTGAATTGTTTTATTGCTGTGAAAAATATATATATCAGTATATATAAAAAAATGTACTTATCTGAAGAACCAAATGTTTACATCTGATTTATTAGAAAGTTATATACAATATGTTTATTTACCTCATATGAGCATTTTTGTTTAAATGGTAGTCTTGTTCATATCTTTCACATAAATTAAAAACCACCTAGTACAGTAGATGAAGTACTGTAAGATTACTGATTTTGTAGTTTACCAAACAACACTACACAAAGGAAGGTTACACTTACATGTGTAATAGTGGTTAATAACCGATGTAGTAATCTGTCTTCCACTGTCTGTGGTCAGAGTCACTCTTTGGTATCAATACCCCTTCCTAATCACTGTCTATTGCATAATCATTGTTGCATTGACAGATTATATAATTGCAGCAGAACGCAATGTCAGACTCTTTGTTCACATTATATAACAAAATTGCCATATATATTTAGACAAGATACTTGAACCTAGATTTTAATAGCACAAAGGTGTGACCTATCACTGATACAGATGGAGACACACTAATTGTGGCTCCATCTGCGACTGAGTGGGTCCGGCAAGGCAGACCGCAGGGCATGAATGGGACAAAGTGAATGGGAGTGTCTCAGTGCGCACCCTGGCGTGCCTCCATCTGTATAGTAGTTATATATGATGTGTTTTGTTATGCTTATACTCTGCAGAAGTCTACAGATGTGACAATGGAATCAAAAGCCAGACACAACAGCCATAGCCTGAATCCACTATGGCGGCGAACCTGAGATGGTTGGGTCTGGGTGTGGTATTCTTACAAAAGATTTTATCTCTATATTGGGCACCATTGGCACAGGTCAGAGTAAATGGGATATTATCTGAAAAGATTAAAATGTCTAATGGCACACACCAGGGATGCCCTCCCTCTCCACTGGTTTTTGTTTTATGCATGGAAGCCTTAGTGAGGGTAATTAGATGCAAACTGAACATCACAGGGTGGAGAGTTAACACTAGAGATTACTGTTTGGCTCTTTTTGCTGATGATTTGTTGGCAATTATTACCAATCTTGTGACTTCTTTACCTAATCTCATGAAGATATTTAACCTATTTGGTCGGTTGAACAATTTTATAATCAACTATTTGAAAATCCACAGCATTAAATGTTACTGACTCACTCAGTGGAAACAGTCTCTAGCTTACCTGGCATTCCTCCAATATCAAATACTTAGGTATACTCATCTCAAATCACCTTCATACCACTGTGGCCTTAAACAGGAGTTGATGCAATGGCTCACACAAAATTTTCTTGGCTGTGATGAATAAATATAGAGTAGTATAATCTTCCCTATCATTTCTTATTTGAGGTACACATGGTCATCCATAACTTTGTCTTAGGTGTTCGGAAACCAAGGCTTAAGCAAATGCATCTTTTTAGACGTAAAATACTGGGTGGCCAGCAACTGCCCATGATTTCTACCTACTACCAAGCTATTGGTCCAGGGGGAGGAAACAGTGGGTGGATTTGGAATCCTCCTCTGCGAGTATTCACTTTCATAACCTGCCATGGAGTTCTAAAATTATTGGCTCGGACCATCTGACGATAGGCCCTACTTTGTTAATGTGGAGGAAACTGCACCTTAAGCCGTGTATCTCATCAGAGATATATCCACTGTCACCTAGCCTATATAATCCTCTGGCCAGACAGCATCCTTATGGAGGGAGGTAGGTATTTCCACACTGCATCATTTGGTTTGTAGTGGGATGTGGGTAAACTAGTTGGCTGAGGAGGCACTGGCTAGTGCCGGAGCCAGATTTTCACACCGTATATGAACCAAAGGGTTCATGTGGGCATTATACACAGGTGCAGCAGTATATACTTCTGGAAATTTGCTGAGTTTTGATCAGAGATGTGCGGACAAGGTAGGCCTCACCTGCTATAGACTTTTTACTTCATAGTTTTGTCTATAAAAATGATTAGAATAATACAAGGAATATATTTCGTATATATTTTTTGTATTTTTCATATACTTTATATAATCAAAACTCTGGTATATAATTTAGTATGACAGGAAAGACTCTGCCTCACCTGCCTTACCCCACGGTACGTCGCTGGTGTTTAGGTCCTTCTCAGATCTCTGTGCATCTGCTGGTGTTGCTGATTGGGAATACTGGTTATATTTTCAAGTGTATCACTTCGCCTCCTCCCAGTGCGGGAGTCTCTCAATTTAAAAGGGACGGCACACCATTTGAGTCTCTGTGTTCCCATTCCACTGACCCCACCCACATAATTTCTGGTATGTATTGAACCCTTTTACAGGGTTACTTTCCTGTTAATCCTCCATTTTCTGAGGTGACCTTGCACACCGTGGTATACAAGTAAATTGGGAAAAAGCTTGGCAAACTATTTCTTCATGCTCCTCTAGCTTAGAGGTTCTTGAGAGTCAATATAAGTTGTTGACTAGGTGGTATAGGTGTCCTGTTATGTTACATAAGTTTTATCCCACTGTGCCCCCTCTGTGCTGTAGATGTTGCAAAAATAGGGGTACTCTGATCCATATATGGTAAGACCTTACCCTAATTATGTCATTTTAGACCAAAATTATAGCTTATCATCCGAAGTCCTGGGTTATCAGGTATCGACTAGGCCAGACTTCTGGCTGCTCTTGTACTCAGATGTCCCTATCTCCAGATTTAAAAATTCCCTCCTTAAGCATATGAACAATGTAGCAAAGGTGATTGTCTCAGTTTGTTGGAAATCAGTGTTGGCCCCTTATGGGACTGGTGGCAGCAATTGTATTTTTATATGACCATGGAGGACGTATTTCATGCAGCCCTGGAGAAACACTCGGGTCTATTCAATTAGTGTCGGAATATCCGACAAATCGGAAAAACTGCAGTTTTCGACTTTTTTAGGTCGAATCAGGATTCAACCTATTCAATTCCGTTTTTCTGACTTGTCAAAAAATCCGACTTGACGGAAAACATGTGGATCAGCGGATTAGTCGCAGATCCACATTTTTTTGTCAAATTTGCATCCGTTCTTCCGACAGGTTTTTGGCCTGTTTTCGACAATGCCGATTCGACTTTAAAGAAAGCTGGATCGGCATTGTCGAAAATGGGCAAAAACCTGTCAGAAATGCCTGCACATTCAATAGTGAAGTGTTGGATCATCTCTGTCGGAGAGGATCCAACACTAATTGAATATACCCCTCAGAATTTATTGCAACTGGCTTTGTTGGATGGAGTCTTCTTACTATGACAAGGACCTAGTGCCTTAGCACCAGGTATAGCTGTAAATATTCTACTGTATGTGATTCAAATCTTCCTTCACCATTGAGCATCTTCTGTCTACTGCTTCACCTGTGTTCCCATTAGCTTTCCCCAAACCCCCTACTTTCCCTTCAACTCCTTCCGTTGGCTAATCTTCCCCTCCTCTGTAAACTTGATTTGTTGTACAAGTCTCTGAGTTATTTTTTATTTTTCCTTTGGTGTTTTGTGTGTACCAGTTGGTTAATTAGAATACATATTGTGATACATCAGTTCTCAAAATTGCAATTGTCATTTATATATGTTATGTCATTATTCTATTTGTTGTGAACTTTCTTTCAAAATTGAAGACTAAAGAATTAAAAAAATGAGGTTAAAAAGAAAATACTTCTATTGCAACTGAGAAAAAGTTAAACCATCAATGAAATAATACAATTTAAAAATAAAGCTGTAAAGGTGACACCAATCAAGCTCCTACATTTTAAAATAGATTTTCTTGTGCTGTAGCATATACTAGCCAGAGGTTTTTTTTTCCTTTTTTGCAGATTGTCTTTTCCATAATGCTTAAAATATATATACTTTATATATAAAAAAATATATATATGTTTCAGACACAAACAATATACAGTATCATTTGTTTGGGAAGTAAATAATATAGTCAATACATTTTTTCCAATCAGTTTCAAATAAGAAAATATTTCATGTTCATATGCCCAGACTTGAATCATCTTTAAACATGAGTTTGTTGCTTCTTACATTCTTGAGAATCTAGAAGTATGTCATAAACTTGTAGAAATGTAGAATATGAATAATAAATTAAAATAGCCAACCATCTCTATGATGAAATATTCAATGAGTAAAAACAGATTTTTTTTGTGTGTAAGATTGTAACAAATATGATTCTTGTTTTCAATAGGTTAGATATATTCTCTAGAACAAACAAGAAGCCTATTAATAATCATAAATAAATATTTTACATCATATCCTGTAAAAGTGAAAAGCAAGGAAGTATATGGATTAAAAAAAGAACAAAAATAGAATATGCTTTCAAAGTCAGAAATGTAAGGAATTCCAGGTGAGCTGCACCATATGTATATTTTAGGAATATGAACTGAATATTATTATAAACTACCATGAGTGTAGTGCTCATGATATTGACTTCATTGAATTTATTTTTATTATCATTTTTATAATTTCTAATATCAAATTGTATTATATTTAACTAACATGACACTGCTGGGACTTAGATATGTGTCCTCATACACTGTTGCTCAAGTTGCAAAGAACAGTCCCACTTGGTGTTTTAGGTGGTCATTCCGAGTTGATCGCTAGCTGCTTTCATTCGCTGTGCAGCGATGAGGCAAAAAAATGGCACTTCTGTGCATGCGTATACGGCGCAATGCACACGGGCAACGTTTTATTACAACAAACAATGTAGTTTCACACAAGGTCTAGTGAAGCTTTTCAGTCGCACTGCTGGCCGCAGAGTGATTGACATGAAGGGGGCGTTTCTGGGTGTCAACTTACCGTTTTCAGGGACTGTTCGGAAAAATGCAGGCATGCCAGGAAAAACGCAGGCATGCCAGGAAAAACGCAGGCGTGGCTGGCCGAATGCAGGGCGTGTTTGTGACATCAAAACAGGAACTGAACAGTCTGAAGTCATCGCAAGCGCTGAGTAGGTATTGAGCTACTCTAAAACTGCACAGAAAAACGTTGCCGCCGCTCTGCGATCCTTTCGTTCACACTTCTGCTAAGCTAAAATACACTCCCAGTGGGAGGCGGCATAGCGCTTGCATGGCTGCTAAAAACTGCTAGTAAGCAAACAACTCAGAATGACCACCTAAGGTCCCTGGTATTTTGGCTGCGACAAACATCTGTCTCACTCAAAGTGTGTGCATCTTATTTACATAACAACAGCAAGTGGGAGCGACAAAACTACATTGCTAGATAACACTGATCAATTTGATGTGCAACATTTATTTGTTTGTGTGCAGCTGAGACTAAATCTGGATAAGAAGGGTTCCAATGTGAGCAGCCACAACTTTTCGCATGCCAAGTTTCATTGTGCTAGGTGTATGAAGACACATCGGCATGCATAGGCTATGGAAAGAGTCTGTCAATGTTGGGCCTCTGTACCATAATGGAAAACATTTTATGGGTGTTGCTTATTCAAACACATGTGGATTTAATGAAGTTTAGACTACTCACCATCATGTACATTCTCTTCAAAACAGCCCAATATGTGTACTCTCACTACACCAACCTTCATTTCCTCATACACCACATGCACCCCCTCATAATTCCTGCTTGTGATCCAAAATTACCCATGTCCCTCATTGTGCCAGTGAGTATCCCATTATTAGCATGCATAAACATATTCATTTTTTAAACAATAATTTTTATTTATATTTCCAATTATTAAAGGGATATAAAACAAAGTTGTCATGGGTAACAAAGGAGGGTTCAGGTCTAGAATACGTTTACCTGCAAAATATCTTTAAAGATGGTAATGCATAATAATCAAACATATACAGTAGTTTAAAGCTAAACAGAGTACAACATATCAGATTCATGGTGTAGCACCAAGACCCTCAGATGAATACACATGCCAGCTATACAATCTCATCAGCAGGAGGTTGTTGAGGTAGAATAGGTGCAATTTAATGTGTCCATCAGGAAGCTGTACTTAATTTTTTGTAGTACAGGTTGAGTATCCCATATCCAAATATTCTGAAATACGGAATATTCCGAAATACGGACCTTTTTGAGTGAGAGTGAGATAGTGAAACCTTTGTTTTTTGATGGCTCAATGTACACAAACTTTGTTTAATACACAAAGTTATTAATAATATTGTATTAAATGACCTTCAGGCTGTGTATATAAGGTGTATATGAAACATAAATGAAATGTGTGAATGTAGACACACTTTGTTTAATACACAAAGTTATAAAAAATATTGGCTAAAATTACCTTCAGTCTGTGTGTTTAGGGTGTATATGTAACATAAATGCATTCTGTGCTTAGATTTAGGTCCCATCATCATAAGATCTCATTATGGTATGCAATTATTCCAAAATACGGAAAAATCCGATATCCAAAATACCTCCGGTCCCAAACATTTTGGATAAGGGATACTCAACCTGTATTAACAATGGGGCAGGAAGTGTGGGCTGCTTGTAAAGTGGGCTATTGGTGCCTTTGTGGCAATAAAAATATGAATAAGGAGGTTTCTGTGGTGTATTGGGACTGCTACAGGAATCTCCTTAAATTTATTATAGTCCTCATTACTCAGTATTCTAGCCTATTACTTTTCTTTATACAGTAACAGTACTTTATCTCATCCATGGTTATATTAATCGGTTCACCATCATTATACTGTATATACCTAGATCCCTCAGTAAATCAGCTTTTCAATATGCCAGGCTTTTTCTTTTATAAATACTAGCTACTATGCCAACCCCTTCCCCTTAATTTACAAGCCTTTCTATCCTCCTATACCAGACTGCAGTCCACCATTACTTACCTTTGTTCTATGTCTATTGTAATCCCTTGCACTATTAACAGGGTATTTGGTCCACAGAAGTCATGAGAACATTGAGTTCGCTAATAAAGCACTATCACACCCTCTATCTCACAAACATGCTATGCAAATGCATAATATTTTACCCTGCATGCAATAGGGAGTCGTACAGGATATTCATAATATACAGAAACTGCTGTACAGTGTATACTTCTGTGTTCTGTTGATTCAGAGATCAAGTAAACCTGCAGGGACCAGAGAAGACAGAATACTTCCCCAGTCCACACCAATAATAAAAAAATAAAAAAATAGTAAAAAAATTGACTCATTTATAAATAAATAATAATGGTTAATGGCATAGGGTTATCCTTAGTATATTTACATACATACAAAAGACCAGATTTATTCCAGGTAAACTGCAGCAGTATAATTCCAAAACAGTCTAATGTCAAAGGTTAGAACAGAGTTGAATGGCTGGTACTTTATCTCTCTCCATTTTATCTCTTTTATCTATTGCCAAAGCTAGGTACATTTTCCCCATACTTTTAAAACAACAAATAACAGTGTGGTGTAAAGGATGAAAACGGCATGCTATAATGTTTCTATTTGCAAGGCATATGCATTCTACAGTAGAAGTATACGTATCAATTGTATTTAATATTTTTTGGGGGGTTATCACTTATTTTAAGCATTATATGATCATGAGAAAAGTTTTGCTTCCCCAAGAGAAAAATTCCATGTGCTAATACATGAGCACTGTGAAAATAAGAATGTATGCACATAAACAGACTTACAGTATGGCCTCAAAAAAAAAGTAAAAAATGTATTTTTATAATGTATTTTTTCCATGTTTTTCTCTAAACACTGTTTATTAACATTGGGAAATTTGGGCATAACAATGCTAGTGAATGCAATAAATTATGTTGGTACTCTAGTTTTTCCAGAATAACCAGTAATGAATAAGAATATGTACGAAATACCCGATGGTCGGTATGCCAGCGGTCTCATGACCGACAACGGCATGCCAACACTGAAGATCCCAACAGAAAACGGGGTAAGTAATTTTAGCCTCCCCTGTCCCCTTCCCTAACCCTCAGGGATTAGTGGCTATGGCTAACCCACTATGGCTAATCCTTGTTTGGTGGTGGCAATGGCTAACAACCCCCCTAGTGCCTAACCCTAACCTCTCCCCTGGGCCCAAACCCTAATCCTGAACCCGATACTCACCTTCAGGATGACAGCTGTTAGTGATCCGATGCCAGTCCCATGAGTGGTGTCGGAATTCTGGCATCAGTCACATGACTGCTGGCATTCCAGCCGCTGGGATGTTGAACGCATCCCAGTGAATAACTCATGAGAAAAATAAAGTATATATATAATGATGTATATAATCACAGTAAAGAGATTTTTTTTATTTGTAAGTGCCATTTATCATAAGAGAGTTCCTCTAATACCTCAGAAGAAATAACACCAAAACATGTGTTAAAGACTCTGGAACCATGCCAGAATCTATTGTCCATTGCACAATATCTACAAGAAAATAGTGCGGGTGCCATTTTTCTGACGAAAGCATCAGAAAAATGGTGCTGGAATCCAAGAGAATTAAAGGATGCATCCAAGGCTCTGCCTCACTCCACCGCTCGCCACTGGTACAATAAAGCCTTCATGCCATAGCTATGACAGGTTACCTGAAACAGCAGGTTCCATGCATATATAACTTCATGCCACACCCCAAAGCATTTTGTTATGGACTTCATCAAGAGGTATGGCCTAGAGCATCTGTGAGTAGTAGTGGTGCAAGTTGATATTTTTTCTTAGTGGTACTGATAGTAAATATGGGCGTTGTCACATGTAATGATGCGGTGTGGTTACATGAAACTTAGGGAGTGGCTACATGACAATAAGGGCATGGCCACATTATGCCATACACCATAATGCCCCTTACACATTATGCCACACACTGTAATGCCCATTAAACATTATGCCACACATTATGTCTTACATATTATACCACACACCATAATGCCTATTACATTTTATGCCACACACAGTTATGCCACTGACACCATTTTATTTCCAACACACAAAAATGCCCCTTATAAATTATGCCACAGCTGTGGGCTGGTGGTACTGAGTACCACCACCATATTTCTTAATGGTACTCCATACCACCCCGTACCACCTTACTTTCAGCACTGGTGAATAGTTTTCTGCAGTAGACACATTATTTATATACTTCAGGAATGATTTACTTATCCATTAAGTTAAAGTTTAATAATAAAAAATACCAAATATAAACAGTACACTTATAATAAATAATTACCTAAAGGGAATGTCATTCATATGCAAAATCTTATAAAATATTAATAGAATTAACAGACAAAATGAAGCACTGTTTAATTAGAACATCAAGATCCAGTGTTCTAGCGGTTTAGGTTTTTTATAGAACAACTAACTTCTAAATGTTAAATAAATGATAAAAAAATGAACGAGAGACTGCATAGGATAGAGAGAATATAAGCACCCTGTTTGTTATGAAGCTAAGCTGGCTGGAACTGTTTTTTTATGTTGATAGGGGTGAATAGGGGGTTAAGGCTGTCAATCATTCATTTAGCCAATGGAATTTGTTTTAGTAGGCAGGTTGTTTGAGGTTATATTAGGGCAGGGCTGAGGAATTCAAATTCCTCTTGCCATTTTGGGATCCCTGGATGTGGTATAGTATTGTATCATTATTACAGTTTTTTTCAATTATACTCAGCTATAAAGCAATTTTTTCCAATTGCAGTCATTGTTATTTAATAAAATAATTAATATAAATTGATTATCTAAAAAAAAATAAAAAAAATATTGCAGCTGTATTAAAAGTTCACATTTGTTTCTGAAAGTTTGTGGTCCTTGTACCTAAGAATGCCCCGTCCTCGTCGCAGCGCTCCCCCACCTCGCCGTTTGGTTGAAGCAGCCAGGCCGCTCGCAGCAGCCGCTGCTTCTTCGGCGGTTAGGGGATTACGGCGCTTTACTGTGCGCGGGTCACGTCGTGCAGTCATTGGTGCTGGAGCTCCGTCAGCTGCGGCTGTGGCTGGCGCTCCGCCACCGTCCCCGTCTACTTCGGTGCTGCGGGCATGGCTGGCAAGTGCGGCCGCCAGCCCCGCAGGCAATCCCGCCAGCCATCCTCAATAAGGGCTAGTGAGTCAGGGATCTCGGCGCATCGGCGATAAGCCCCACCCCCGACTCCATTTTAGTCACCAACGCTGCCTTGCAGTCTTCCCCCACAGCTTCAGGAGCTGGGGGGGGGGGGTGATTGCAGGCAATACCAGAGATCAGTCCCCAGTTTGCATGCAAGGGGGAATAAATCTATTAGGCTCTCCCACAGCTGTGGGCGTTGATAATGTTAGGAGGCATTCAGTGAATGCTACTGACATGGTTAATCAACCTAGTGGGGTGATGACGGGTATTGATGCAACAATGCCGGCCCCTATTCATTATCAAGCATTAGGCAGTGTGCAGCACCCGCAGGTAGCTTGGTCACCGTATTTTAATCAAGGAGATCAGCAGTTAATGCATTTGCCTTTCATGGGGCAACAGCAGTTTTTTAACCCTCAATTGCCTCAGAATGTAGGTCAATTTTATCAGCCGCATATCATTCCAAATTTTGCCCATTTTGCGTCGGCTCCACAGTTATATAATCAATTTGGACAATTAGTTCAAACAATACCTGGCCAATTTGTAAACCCGCAGCATTCGGGGTTCCCACCTTTACTTCAGGCTCCTCCCCCGGTTAGGCCTCCGTCTCTGATGCATTCGTCAGCGATCCTGCCCCACTTGCTACCTGGGGTGCAGACGCCATTGGATGCACCTATGGTTTCAGATTCATCCGTTCAGGCAGGGATTAATGCAGTTTTGTTAAGCCTGCAGGTTCTACCTTCTCATACAGAGTCCATAGACGCGTCGGTGACAGTGAATCCACAAGCAATGGGTCAAGATGCGGTGGGCGCACCGCACAACGAGGGACAAGTGAGTGCAAGAGATCTTAATGCAGGTCCTTCTACGTCGGGAACTGGTGAGAAAAGCGTAGAAGTGCAGCTTAGCGCGAATTTATCTCATTCAGAAGATTCATCGGATTCGTCTAGTTCGCTAGAAAATCTGCGTAAATTTATGCGAACATTTGTTCAGCATCTCAGAAGGAAGCGTAAAGGTTCAAAGGGAGCGCGTAGTTTAGCATCCAGCTTGGCTCCCGATGCGTCAGGAGATAGTGTCCATTGCGCTAATACGGCAATATTGAGGGGGGTTAGGTCTACGGTGAAGGAGATAATTAAGAAGGGCCGTTTTGTGGACATGTTTGCAATCACGCATGACGCCAAGAAAGTTTTGAATACGGCAAAAGCTGGTGGGCCGGCAGCCGAGGAAGCAAGGAGGAGTTATTCTAATTGGCTTTCAGGAATGCATGTATTTGCGGCTTGTTATATAGATTCTCGTCCATCGGAATTTTTGAACGTGTTAAAGTACTTTCATCTAGTGCACAATATGTACTTGACGGCTAGGCATAACTTTTGGCGTCAGTACGACGAATTGTTTAGGAAAAAGCAAGATGGTCAAGAAAATTTAAGTTTAGGTTTCAAAGATGTGGAAGTCTGGTTAGAGGTGACCCAAGGCAGTAGGACAGCCACAGATGTAGCGGGACGAGTGCAGCCCTTTCAGGTCAGATCCGGTGTTAGCACAGCGGGAAGAGGGGAATGTTATGCGTTTAATAACGCACAATGTAGTAGAGGAGCAACATGTCGTTACAGACATGCCTGTTTGCTGTGAGGAGGAGTACACGCAGCAAAAGATTGCAATAGGCCCACAGGTCAGTCAGCAGCTAGAGGGGAGCATAAAGCAGTTCCTAGGTAAGGCGGAGTCACCAGTAAATTTAGAAGTCTAATAGCGTTGGTTGGGCCGCTATCCTCTTAGGGAGGAGGCGGTTTTCTTGTTAAAAGGTTTTAAGTTTGGTTTCAATTTGCCAGTAATTAGGCCGGTTTTAGTTTCAGCCAGGAGAAACCTTAAGTCAGCTAGAGAGCTGCCAGAGGTGGTAAGGGCTAAGATTGCGGCTGAGGTTGGTTTGGGTCGTATGTGTGGCCCTTTCAGGAGTCCACCTTTGGCTGATTTTTGCGTTTCTCCATTGGGCGTAGTCAGGGCTTAAAGTGGTCCTGGAGAGGTGGTGGAACTCATTTACCCAGCCCCCTGCACCCCCCCTCCATCCTCCTCACATTAATCAGAGCTAGGGCCAGTGCTAGTGTTTTCGGCACCTCCCCTGCAAACTATAAATTAGTGCCCTACTTCCCATACTTTATAAAGGGACATTGATCTCACAAAGAAGCAGCGTGGTCACATAATAGTACTTTCAATTCAAATTGCAAAACACAGTAGCACAATTTAATTCACATTACACCGCATAGTAATGCTCCTTATTTAGGTTACATCACTCAGTAGTGCCCTTTATGCCCATTGCAGTACACAGTGGTACCCTCTATATGTGTTATGCCACAGAGTAGTGCCCCTTATATACAGTACTCACAGTAGTGCCCCTTATACACAATTCCCACAGTAGTAGTGCCCCTTATATACAGAATACCCACAGTAGTGCCCCTTACACATAATGCCCACAGTAGTAGTGCCGCTTATATACAGAATGCCCACAGGAGTAGTGCCTCTTAAACATAATGCCCACAATAGTAGTGCCCCTTATACACATCTCTGCCTCTGTCACTTCAGCAGCTCACCGCCTGTGTCCCTCCAGGAGCTCCATGCCCTGTATCCCTCCAGCAGCTTCCCCACTTCTATTGACGATCCTGGCCCCTCTCATCTTGTCATCAAGATGCACAGAGCCTGCTCCTCTTCATGGCTCTTCACTTCAGCAGCAGTGACAGCATGACCTCACAAACGCTGTGACAGAAAAGGAAGCTACTGCACCCTGAAGGGGGATGAATGCTGACCAACAGAGACAGCGTGTGTGAGTACCGGGAGGGGTGGGCTGTAGATGAAGGAGCCACCAGGACCTGAGGAAGGGGGAGGTGGCTGAAGCTCATCAGTAACACATCTATTGATGTAGGTGATGGGGCAGGTTTTTCTGTTGGAATTACTGTGCAGGAAAATGGAGGTGGTGGAACTAGTTCCCCCTACCATTACAGGTGGTGGAACTCAGTTCCACCTCGTTCCTCCTCACTTTAACCCCTGGGCGTAGTTCCGAAAAAGGAGTCGGGAAAATTTCGGATTATTCAGCACTTTTCTTACCCGGAAGGGGGCTCAATAGACGAAGCATTAGATCCTTTATTTTGTAGTGTAAAATATCAATCGTTTGACGATGCTATTGCTTTGGTACAAAGTTTTGGTTTTGGAGCTCTATTGGCGAAAGTGGACATAGAATCTGCTTTTAGATTGTTGCCGCTGCATCCCGATTCATTTAAGTATATGGGTTTCAAACTGGATGGTCATTTTTTTGTGGATAGGTGTTTGCCTATGGGCTGTTCAGTATCATGTTCTTACTTTGAATGTTTTAGTTCATTTTTGCAGTGGTGCATAGAAGCAGGAACTTGGCTGTTGGGAGTTGCCCATTATTTGGACAATTTTTTTATTGGTTGGTCCTGCAGATGGCTCAGAGTGTCAGGAATTGCTTTTTTCAGTTCAATCATTATTCACAGTCATGGGGGTACCTATAGCGAAGGATAAAACTGAAGGACCGGTGACACGTTTATCCTACCTAGGTATAGAAATAGATACTGAAGCAGGGCTTTGTAGATTGCCTCCAGAAAAAGTGAATCGTTTAAAGAATTTGTTGGAGAATTTTATTTTGGCAAAAAAGATGTCTTTGAAGCAAGTGCAGTCACTTTTAGGTTTATTAAATTCTTCTTGTAGGGTCATGCCGATGGGAAGGGTTTTTAGTCATAGGTTAGAAAAAGCTATCGCAGGGGTTAAGAGGTTGCATCATATGCTTCGTATCTCAGCAGATTTGAAAGAGGATTGTAGGATTTGGCTTCTTTTCTTGCAAGATTTCAAAGGGGTTCGCATTTGGTTACATGAGGAGATCAATAATAGTGAGATTCAACTTTTCACTGATGCTTCAGGTTCATTAGGTTTTGGTGCGTATTGTGAGGGTGAGTGGTGCGCTGAGACTTGGCCAGAGGAATGGAGAGTAAAAGGTCTTACTAACAGTATGCTTTTGCTGGAGCTTTTTCCGATAATAGTAGCGTTAGAGATATGGGGTGAGAAGCTTAGTAATCAAAGAATTGTTTTTTGGTGTGACAACTTAGGGGTAGTTCAGGCGATAAATAGCCAGAGGACTTCATGCTTGCATGCATTGAGGTTGTTGAGGCATTTAACTTTAAGATGTCTGCAGACAAACATTGAATTGAATGCTAAGCATGTGCCCGGGGTTGAGAATGAGATAGCGGATTCTTTGTCTCGTTTTCATTGGGATAGATTTAGGAGATTAGCTCCATCAGCCAAGGCGAATGGTTTGTCATGTCCTGATTTTGTATGGCAGATCATCAAGCCAGCATGAAGGCGGCGTTGAAAGCACTGGCCCCTGGAACGTTGAGAGCTTATTCTGCAGCTTGGGGTGATTGGCAAGAGTACATGGCCTCCAGTGGTAGGGGTAAGAGTTGGCAGGATGCGATTTTAGAGTTCATATGGTCATGGCACGAGAGAGGTCGTTCCAAGGCAGCTATGTCAAGTGGGTTAGCAGGAATATCTTACTTTTCGCGCTTAGAAGGTTTAATAGATCCCACTGAAACATTTATTCTTGCAAGGGCGATGAGAGGATGGGCTAAGGAGCAGTTAAGATTTAGCGACAATCGTAGACCAATTGATATAGGTCTTTTGAAAGATTTGACAACGGCGGTTTCAGGTATTGCCTTAGGAGATTATGAAATCAATCTTTTTAGTTTAGCATTTGCATTAGCATTTTTCAGTGCTTTAAGGGTAGGGGAATTAGTGGCAGAGAATAAAAGGTCAGCAGAGATGGGTATTATGACAAAGAATGTTGTTATTAAGAGGGATATGTTACTTAAAATTCAGTGCTCTAAAATGGATCAGCTAGGAAAAGGTAAATGGATCTCTGTTCCTGCGCATTCGGAGCCGAGTATTTGCCCAGTAAAATTGGCAGAGATTTATTGCCAAAATCGTCCAAGTTGGGGGATGCAATGGTTGGTTCATAGGGATCTTATTCCGTTATCTAGATTTCAGTTTACCAGCGTTTTAAAAAAATGTTTGATAGCTTTGGACCTTCCATTAGAACAGTATGGGACACATTCATTTAGAATAGGAGCAGCGACTTGTGCAGCAGCGGCAGGTTCTTCGGGCGAAGAAATCAAGTGTTTAGGGCGTTGGAAGTCAGATGCTTATAAGGGTTACATTCGTGGCGATAAGTTGCATTAAATAGAAGCTTCCTGCGAGTTTATTTGGGAATCTCAGGGCCTTAAGCTACCCGCCGTTAAAGGGGGTTTGGAGTTCTTTTCACCTTTTTTCCTCACACAATATTTGAGGTTTGGTGTTGTTCACCTCCATCTGGGTCACCCAAATAACTAAGTTTTTCCTTTCCCTGCGAAATTTTAATGCAATTTATATTATTAAACAAATTATTTTGTTTTACCTTATATTGCAGGTTTTTTTGACATTATCAAGCCGGGTGTGGATTGTAGGTCATTCTTATGTCTATTGGGCCGGTAGGCATCAGGCGGCTAAGTCATTCCCTTTCGATATTAGGTGGATAGGTATAAGGGGTATGAGATGGAGTAGTTAATTGAGTTTACTCTCGGATTGTGAAGAGAAATGGGGTGCCCCAGATTGTTTAATTGTGCATTTAGGTGGAAATGACTTGGGTACCTGTAAAGGTATTGAATTAATTAATGAAAAAAAGAGATATTTTAAGTTGGTTACGGAGCGTTGGCCGCTGGTTAAGTTGTTATGGTCAGAAATTGCACCGCGTAGATTTTGGAGGGGCACTCAAGGTGGAGCAGCTTTGGATAGTGATGAGAAAGGTTAATGCTGCGATTTCCAGGTATGTCCTTAGTCTAGGAGGTCAGGTGGTAAAGCACCCAGAATTACGTTACGAGACAGTGGAATTTTATAGATTAGACGGGGTGCATTTGTCTAAGATTGGGATGGAGTTATTTGCCACAGCTTTGGTGGATGGTTTGAAGGAAGTATGAGGTGTTTGAATTTTTGGTGGTGGCGTATCGAAGTCTGGAAGCCTTCGAGTTTGGCAGAAAGCAGTGCTCATTGGCGGCTCAATTTAGCGCAGCAGAGCTTGGCTAGCATTTCCCCTTTGAGAAAAGGCAAGTCGGTCACTACCTCAGGGGAGGACCAGGTCACCATCTTAAGGAGGGACCAGCACTGTTCTAGTTAAGGGGAGATGGTTCTACCCAAGACGGATTGCTCAAGGGGCAGAAACTCTGCCCCATTTGTTTAATGATTAAAAGTTTTTTAAGCCATGGCCGAGTTGGCACTGCTTTTTTCGCCACCAGTGATTAAGATTTCTAATTCCAAATTCGAATTTAAATAAATTTGGCTGTGACCTCCTTTTCCAATCTATACAGTTGTCTGTATCTTTATTTATTGGTTGAATTATTTAAATTATGGCGTAATAATAAAACATATGGGTGACTTAAAATGAACGAGAGACTGCATAGGATAGAGAGAATATAAGCGCCCTGTTTGTTATGAAGCTAAGCTGGCTGTAACTGGTTTTTAATGTTGATAGGGGTGAATAGGGGGTTAAGGCTGTCATTCATTTAGCCAATGGAATTTGTTTTAGTAGACGGGTTGTTTGAGGTTATATTAGGGCAGGGCTGAGGAATTCAAATTCCTCTTGCCATTTTGGGATCCCACCCACCCACTCGGCAAAATTATTTTTATTTAAATTCAATTAAATGTTTTTTCTAGTTGGGATAAAATGTTATAGTTATTCCAGCAAGTTGAGGCACAGCGGGCGGAAAGAAGTGCTCATTGGCGGCTCAATTAGCGCAGCAGAGCTTGGCTAGCATTTCCCCTTTGAGAAAAGGCAAGTCGGTCACTACCTCAGGGGAGGACCAGGTCACCATCTTAAGGAGGGACCAGCACTGTGCTAGTTAAGGGGAGATGGTTCTACCCAAGACGGATTGCGCAAGGGGCAGAAACTCTGCCCCATTTGTTTAATGATTAAAAGTTTTTTAAGCCATGGCCGAGTTGGCACTGCTTTTTTCGCCAACAGTGATTAAGATTTCTAATTCCAGATTCAAATTTAAATAAATTTGGCTGTGACCTCCTTTTCCAATCTATACAGTTGTCCGTGTCTTTATTTATTGGTTGAATTGTTTAAGTTATGGTGAAATAATAAAACATATGGGTGACTTATAGCAATCTAAAAAATGACTAAGTCAAAAATTCAACAATTTGTAACTATAAATTATTATGCAACATTCATTATGTTAGATCATGCATTAATAATAGTTACATCTGTTGTTGCTGTTATAGAAATCAAACTAGTCTTTTTACTTATACAGTATAAGAAAAAGAATCATTTAGCTATTACAACCTAAAGCGCAAATCTGATACTTATATTAGCCACTTAGCATAGTGAAGTTTCTGAAGCACACCTTGCTTCACTTCATTTATAACTGACACATTACTAGAAGACATCCAAGTGCAGTAATATAATATGTGTAATCAGACATAGGGGGAGATGTATTAAGCCTCGAATAGTGATAAAGTGGAGAGAGATAAAGTACCAACATATCAGCTTCTGTCATATTTCTAGCACAGTCTGAAAAAGAGAGATAGTAGCTGATTAGTTGGTACAGTACTTTATCTCTACTTTATCTCTCTCCAAGGCTTGATACATCTCCCCATTAAACTTATAAATGTATGCCAAACTATGCAGCAATGCTTCTAGAGGCTCTCCTTACCAGTATCCGGTCTCTAGGTCGACCACACTTAGGTTGACCGTCATTAGGTCGACCACTATTGGTCGACATGCATAATGTCGACAGGGTTTCTAGGTCGCCATGGTCACTAGGTCAACATGACAAAAGGTCGACATGAGTTTTTCACAATTTTTAAAATGTTTTAACTTTTTCATACTTTACGGTTCACATGGACTATAATCGGGAGCGGTAACCTGTGCCGAGCGCAGCGGTAGTAGAGCGAGGCACGTTGCCCGAAGTGCAAGCGAACACAGTGCACTAATTGGGGTTCCCGGTCACTCTACGAAGAAAACAACTTTAAAAAAATGAAAAAAACTCATGTTTTGTCATGTCGACCTAATACTTGCATCAACCTATTTTGGGTTACTGTCGACCAATAGTGGTCGACCTAGACACTGTTGACCAAAGTGTGGTCGACCCTATGAACCACACCGCTCACTACCAGTTAGTTAGTTGTTTCTTATCCCTCCTGAATAAAGCAGCTTCTGTATACTTATACACCAGTCTGTATCAGATGTAATAAACATAGGGGGTAATTCCAAGTTGATCGCAGCAGGATTTTTGTTAGCAATTGGGCAAAACCATGTGCACTGCAGGGGAGGCAGATATAACATGTGCAGAGAGAGTTAGATTTGGGTGGGGTGTGTTCAATCTGCAATCTAATTTGCAGTGTAAAAATAAAGCAGCCAGTATTTACCCTGCACAGAAACAATATAACCCACCCAAATCTAACTCTCTCTGCACATGTTATATCTGCCTCCCCTGCAGTGGACATGGTTTTGCCCAATTGCTATCAAAAAACCTCCTGCGATCAACTTGGAATTACCCCCATAGTTCATTTCAATACTGCATAGTCCTGCTGTTGGGGGAGGAAGGGGGGTGTGCACCGGAATATTTCCAGTTAAAGCTACTTTTTCTGACATACAGTTTTGTCAGTAATATACAGTATGCTTCTAATACTGAGGAGTTTGAATGAGAAAAATAAATGGCACATCTAGAGTTAATAACACTTCTGTCAAATAGGTCTTAAAGGAATGATGGCAGGCGATTCCAGACTGCAGAGAATGCACTACATACATCATAAAAGATGAGGTGTACACAAGATGCTCAAGGACCTAATGTGTTTATTTATGGAAAGCACAGGTGTGTGTTTAAGTCTATGTGCCTTAAACATCGCTGTTTTCCAAAAGCATTACTTATCAAAGCAGCTACAACTTCTTGATGAATAGCTTGCCATTTATGTCAGTGTTTGCCTCGCTCTCCACCAATTTCTGATGTAATAAAGAAAAGTAACATATATCATAGAGACATCTTGTGCGTATCTTTTAAAAATAAATTGTTGCAAGTGAGCTACAGAATGCATAGAAATAGGTGGATGGAACAGTATAATAACCAGAAAGCAGACACCACTTAGCTTTCACAGGTCTCCATTTTCTCAGATACCAGATGCATTTTTTTAGCAAGGTTTATTGAACATTTTATAACATTACATAACAAAGGCATGCAAGAAAATAAAACATGCAGTATCAATCAGCACACAGTAAAAATGCAATATATACAAACTATCACTTAGAGCACAGTAGTAGTAAAAAAAGAAAAGCAAAAATATATAGCATGCATATCTAGGATACATAAAGGTTACATCATGTCATCATGCATACCTCCCAACATTTTAACACCCATAAGTGGTACTCCAGCGCCCGCACTCGAAAAAGGGGCATGGTCTATATGAAAGGGAGCGTGGCATTGCGGCAGTGCCGCACTCTTGAGTCACTCCCCGGTTTATCGTCACTGAAGGGGGCATGACCAGCGCTCTGTGAGCTACTGGCATTCCCCAAGTCCCTCTATCTCCATTGAATACACACTGTGCACATGTGCTAAGCAGAGCAGCGAGTGACAGGAGTCTCCCTACTGCCCGTCCCCACCACTGGACACTGTGGCCCGCAGGTGGGACAGTCCCCCAAAAATGGGACTGTCCCACAAAAATTGCGACAGTTGGGAAGTATGCCTCAAGACCAATGGATAAAACTGTAAACCAGCCTAACCCCCCAAAAATGAAAATTTAGGCTTGTTAGCAAAAAAAGGATCAAACTTTATATTATCATTATTACTATTAGAAGTCTTGTCCTTAATTTATAAAGTGCCAGCATATTGAGCAGCTCTGTACATTGAGATGATACATGCACATAACACACAATAATATGATATGAAAGGTTATGATGACCACGTTCAAACGAGCCTCCAATCTAAAAAGTGTAAGGTACACTTGACACATACTGCCATGGAATAGTAAATTTGTGGGAATAAATCTTTATGAATAGAGTTCCTGGCTCCAGGCAGTTGATAATTACTGATGCAGTGCTATTTCCTGGCTCAGAGCAGATGGTGATTACAGGTTAGTTTGTGGCTGCAGACAGTTGATGATTATTATATTAACAGAAAAAAGAGTCACTAGATAAGGCTGCCAGTAGGAATAAAAATAACAATACTTGTGTAACTGAGGGGAAAAATAAGGATAGTGTCAGATATATTTGTATATAATGAATAATTATATTATGTTGAAAAAAAGTATATTACTGTATGTATTATGTTCTTTAGATAACTATATTTAGGAATCGTATTGGTAACATTACATAGTAACATAGTAATTGAGGCTGAAAAGAGGCATAATCCCCATCGTGTTCAACATTACTAAAATAATTTTGTGAAAAAGGATGATACAATATTACAAGTAAATAAAATAAAAATAATTATTGCAAATTAGTGATGAGCGGGTTCGGTTCCTCGGGATCCAAACCCCCCCCGAACTTCACCCATTTTTGCACGGTTCCGAGGCAGACTCGGATCCTCCCGCCTTGCTCGGTTAACCCGAGCGCGCCCGAACGTCATCATCCCGCTGTCGGATTCTCGCGAGATTCGTATTCTATATAAGGAGCCGTGCGTCGCTGCCATTTTTCACTTGTGAGAGGACGTGGCTGGCGTTCTCTCAGTTTCTGTGTTCAGTGTGCTGCAAATATCTGTGCTCAGTGTGCTGCAAATATCTGTGCTCAGTGTGCTGCAAATATCTACGTTCTCTGCCTGAAAAACGCTCCATATCTGTGCTCAGTGTGCTGCAAATATCTGTGCTCAGTGTGCTTTATTGTGGGGACTGGGGACCACCAGTATTATATAGTAGAAGGACAGTGCAGAGTTTGGCTGACCAGTGACCACCAGTATTATACGTTCTCTGCCTGAAAAACGCTCCATATCTGTGCAGCATTGTAGTATATAGTAGGAGGACAGTGCAGAATTTTGCTGACCAGTGACCACCAGAATTATGTCAGTACGGTACAGTAGTCCACTGCTGTACCTACCTCTGTGTCGTCGAGTATACTATCCATCCATACCTGTGCTGCATTTAAGTTTTTGTGCGCAGTATATATATAGTAGTAGGACAGTGCATAATTTTGCTGACCACCAGTATATAATATATAACAGTACGGTACAGTAGGCCACTGCTCTACCTACCTCTGTGTCGTCAAGTATACTATCCATCCATACATGTGGTGCATATAAGTTTTTGTGTGCAGTATATATATAGTAGTAGGACAGTGCATAATTTTGCTGACCACCAGTATATAATATATAGCAGTACGGTACAGTAGGCCACTGCTCTACCTACCTCTGTGTCGTCAAGTATACTATCCATCCATACCTGTGGTGCATTTAAGTTTTTGTGTGCAGTATATATATAGAAGTAGGACAGTGCATAATTTTGCTGACCACCAGTATATAATATATAGCAGTACGGTACAGTAGGCCACTGCTCTACCTACCTCTGTGTCGTCAAGTATACTATCCATCCATACCTGTGGTGCATTTAAGTTTTTGTGTGCAGTATATATATAGTAGTAGGACAGTGCATAATTTTGCTGACCACCAGTATATAATATATAGCAGTATGGTACAGTAGGCCACTGCTCTACCTACCTCTGTGTCGTCAAGTATACTATCCATCCATACCTGTGGTGCATTTAAGTTTTTGTCTGCAGTATATATATAGTAGTAGGACAGTGCATAATTTTGCTGACCACCAGTATATAATATATAGCAGTACGGTACAGTAGGCCACTGCTCTACCTACCTCTGTGTCGTCAAGTATACTATCCATCCATACCTGTGGTGCATTTAAGTTTTTGTGCGCAGTATATATATAGTAGTAGGACAGTGCATAATTTTGCTGACCACCAGTATATAATAAATAGCAGTACGGTACAGTAGGCCACTGCTCTACCTACCTCTGTGTCGTCAAGTATACTATCCATCCATACCTGTGGTGCATTTAAGTTTTTGTTCGCAGTATATATAGTAGTAAGCCATTGCTATTGATATATTACTGGCATATAATTCCACACATTAAAAAATGGAGAACAAAAATGTGGAGGGTAAAATAGGGAAAGATCAAGATCCACTTCCACCTCGTGCTGAAGCTGCTGCCACTAGTTATGGCCGAGACGATGAAATGCCATCAACGTCGTCTGCCAAGGCCGATGCCCAATGTCATAGTAGAGAGCATGTAAAATCCAAAAAAATAAAATTCAGTAAAATGACCCAAAAAATCTAAATCAAAATCGTCTGAGGAGAAGCGTAAAAATTGCCAATGTGCCATTTACGACACGGAGTGGCAAGGAATGGCTGAGGGCCTGGCCTATGTTCATGACTAGTGGTTCAGCTTCACATGAGGATGGAAGCACTCATCCTCCTGCTAGAAAACTTAAAAGAGTTAAGATGGCAAAAGCACAGCAAAGAACTGTGCGCTCTTCTAAATCACAAATCCCCAAGGAGAGTCCAATTGTGTCAGTTGCGATGCCTGACCTTCCCAACACTGGACGGGAAGAGGTGGCGCCTTCCACCATTTGCACGCCCCCTGCAAGTGCTGGAAGGAGCACCCGCAGTCCAGTTCCTGATAGTCAAATTGAAGATGTCACTGTTGAAGTACACCAGGATGAGGATATGGGTGTTGCTGGCGCTGGGGAGGAAATTGACAAGGAGGATTCTGATGGTGAGGTGGTTTGTTTTAGTCAGGCACCCGGGGAGACACCTGTTGTCCGTGGGACGAATATGGCCATTGACATGCCTGGTCAAATTACAAAAAAAATCACCTCTTCGGTGTGGAATTATTTCAACAGAAATGTGGACAACTGGTGTCAAGCCGTGTGTTGCCTTTGTCAAGCTTTAATAAGTAGGGGTAAGGACGTTAACCACCTAGGAACATCCTCCCTTATACGTCACCTGGAGCACATTAATCAGAAGTCATTGACAAGTTCAAAAACTTTGGGTGACAGCGGAAGCAGTCCACTGCCAACTAAATCCCTTCCTCTTGTAACCAAGCTCCTGCAGACCACACCACCAACTCCCTCAGTGTCAATTTCCTCCTTAGACAGGAAAGCCAATAGTCCTGCAGGCCATGTCACTGTCAAGTCTGACCAGTCCTCTCCTGCCTGGGATTCCTCCGATGCATCCTTGAGTGTAACGCCTACTGCTGCTGGCGCTGCTGTTGTTGCTGCTGGGAGTCGATCGTCATCCCAGAGGGGAAGTCGGAAGACCACTTGTACTACTTCCAGTAAGCAATTGACTGTCCAACAGTCCTTTGCGAGGAAGATGAAATATCACAGCAGTCATCCTGATGCAAAGCGGATAACTCAGACCTTGGCAGCCTGGGCGGTGTTAAACGTGTTTCCGGTATCCACCGTTAATTCACAGGAAACTAGAGATTTGCTAGAGGTACTGTGTCCCCGGTACCAAATACCATCTAAGTTCCATTTCTCTTGGCAGGCGATACAGAGAATGTCATCCTGCTGCAAAGTGGATAACTCAGGCCTTGGCAGCCTGGGTGGTGAAAAACGTGTTTCCGGTATCCACCGTAAATTCACAGGGAACTGGAGAATTGATTGAGGTACTGTGTTCCCAGTACCAAATACCATCTAGGTTCCATTTCTCTAGGCAGGCGATACCGAAAATGTACATAGATGTCAGAAAAAGAGTCACCAGTGTCCTAAAAAATGCAGTTGTACCCAATGTCCACTTAACCACGGACATGTGGACAAGTGGAGCAGGGCAGACTCAGGACTATATGACTGTGACAGCCCACTGGGTAGATGTATTGCCTCCCGCAGCAAGAAAAGCTGCGGCAGCATCTCGCAAATGCCAACTCGTTCCTAGGCAGGCTAAGCTTTGTATCACCGCTTTCCATAAGAGGCACACAGCTGACAACCTCTTACGGAAACTGAAGAACATCATCGCAGAATGGATTACCCCAATTTGACTCTCCTGGGGATTTGTGACATCGGACATTGCCACCAATATTGTGCGTGCATTACATGTGGGCAAATTCCAGCACGTCCCATGTTTTGCACATACATTGAATTTGGTGGTGCAGAATTATTTAAAAAATGACAGGGGTGTGCAAGAGATGCTGTCGTTGGCCCAAAGAATTGCGGGCCACTTTCGGCATTCAGCCACCGCGTGCCGAAGACTGGAGCACCAGCAAACACTCCTGAACCTGCCCTGCCATCATCTGAAGCAAGAGGTGGTAACGAGGTGGAATTCAACCCTCTATATGCTTCAGAGAATGGAGGAGCAGCAAAAGGCCATTCACGCCTATACAGCTACCTACGATATAGGCAAAGGAGGGGGAATGCACCTGACTCAAGCGCAGTGGAGAATGATTTCAACATTGTGCAAGGTTCTGCAACCCTTTGAACTTGCCACACGTGAAGTCAGTTCAGACACTGCCAGCCTGAGTCAGGTCATTCCCCTCATCAGGCTTTTGCAGAAGAAGCAAGAGAGATTGAAGGAGGAGCTAAAATAATGCGATTCCGCTAGGCATGTGGGACTTGTGGATGGAGCCCTTAATTCGCTTAACCAGGATTCACGGGTGGTCAATCTGTTGAAATCAGAGCACTACATTTTGGCCACCGTGCTCGATCCTAGATTTAAAACCTGCGCTGTATCTCTCTTTCCGGCAGACACAAGTCTGCAGAGGTTCAAAGACCTGCTGGTGAGAAAATTGTCAAGTCAAGCGGAACGTGACCTGTCAACAGCTCCTCCTTCACATTCTCCCGCAACTGGGGCTGCGAGGAAAAGGCTAAGAATTCCGAGCCCACCCACTGGCGGTGATGCAGGGCAGTCTGGAGCGAGTGCTGACATCTGGTCCGGACTGAAGGACCTGCCAACGATTACTGACATGTCGTCTACTGTCACTGCATATGATGCTGTCACCATTGAAAGTACGGTGGAGGATTATATGAGTGACCACATCCAAGTAGGCACGTCATACAGTCCGTACGTATACTGGCAGGAAAAAGAGGCAATTTGGAGGCCCTTGCACAAACTGGCTTTATTTTACCTAAGTTGCCCCCTCTCCAGTGTGTACTCCGAAAGAGTGTTTAGTGCAGCCGCTCACCTTGTCAGCAATCGGCGTACAAGGTTACTTCCAGAAAATGTGGAGAAGATGATGTTCATCAAAATGAATCATAATCAATTCCTCCTTGGAGACATTCACCAGCAATTGCCTCCAGAAATTACACAGGGACCTGAGATGGTGGATTCCAGTGGGGACGAATTAATAATCTTTGAGGAGGGGGATGTACACAGTGAAAGGGGTGAGGAATCGGACGATGAGGAGGAGGTGGACATCTTGCCTCTGTAGAGCCAGTTTGTGCAAGGAGAGATTGATTGCTTCTTTTTTTGGTGGGGGCCCAAACCAACCAGTCATTTCAGTGGGAGGGAACAAGGACAATTCCATCTTGCACCTCTTTTTTATTTCATTTTTCTTTGCATCATGTGCTGTTTAGGGACTGTTTTTTGAAGTGCCATCCTGTCTGACACTGCAGTGCCACTCCTAGATGGGCCAGGTGTTTGTGTCGGCCACTTGGGTCGCTTAGCTTAGTCACACAGCTACCTCATTGCGCCTCTTTTTTTCTTTGCATCATGTGCTGTTTGGGGACTATTTTTTTGAAGTGCCATCCTGTCTGACACTGCAGTGCCACTCCTAGATGGGCCAGGTGTATGTGTCGCCACTTGTGTCGCTTAGCTTAGTCACACAGCTTCCATCTTGAACCTCTTTTTTTCTTTGCATCATGTGCTGTTTGGGGACTATTTTTTTATTCTGCCATCCTGTCTGACACTGCAGTGCCACTCCTAGATGGGCCAGGTGTTTGTGTCGGCCACTTGGGTCGCTTAGCTTAGCCATCCAGCGACCTTGGTGCACCTCTTTTTTTCTTTGCATGATGTGCTGTTTGGGGACTATTTTTTAAATCTGCCATCCTGTCTGACACTGCAGTGCCACTCCTAGATGGTCCAGGTGTTTGTCGGCCACTTGGGTCGCTTAGCTTAGCCATCCAGCGACCTTGGTGCACCTATTTTTTTCTTTGCATCATGTGCTGTTTGGGGACTATTTTTTAAATCTGCCATCCTGTCTGACACTGCTGTGCCACTCCTAGATGGGCCAGGTGTTTGTGTCGGCCACTTGGGTCGCTTAGCTTAGCCATCCAGTGACCTTGGTGCACCTATTTTTTTCTTTGCATCATGTGCTGTTTGGGGACTATTTTTTAAATCTGCCATCCTGTCTGACACTGCAGTTCCACTCCTAGATGGGCCAGGTGTTTGTGTCAGCCACTTCGGTCGCTTAGCTTAGTCATCCTCATGTGAAGCTGAACCACTAGCCTTGAACATAAGCCAGGCCCTCAGCCGTTCCTTGCCACTCCGTGTCGTAAATGGCACATTGGCAAGTTTACGCTTCTCCTCAGACGATTTTTTGATTTAGATTTTTGGGTCATTTTACTGAGCTTTATTTTTTTGGATTTTACATGCTCTCTACTATGACATTGGGCATCGGCCTTGGCAGACGACGTTGATGGCATTTCATCGTCTCGGCCATAACTAGTGGCAGCAGCTTCAGCACGAGGTGGTATTGGATGTTAATCTTTCCCTATTTTACCCTCCACATTTTTGTTCTCCATTTTTTAATGTGTGGAATTATATGCCAGTAATATATCAATAGCAATGGCCTACTACTATATATACTGCGCACTACTGAAATGCACCACAGGTATGGATGGATAGTATACTTGACGACACAGAGGTAGGTAGAGCAGTGGCCTTCTGTACCGTACTGCTATATAGTATATACTGGTGGTCAGCAAACTGTGCAAAACTGAAATGCACCACAGGTATGGATGGATAGTATACTTGACGACACAGAGGCAAACACCCGCTTCCTACCCCCAATACAGTATAAAGACAGATGTCCATTGTGTCATCCCCTACCCACACCGTAGTACACAATCAGCCGACATCCTTCCTCCCTGATCAGGTAACCGGTACTAAAGTGTGTCTATGACTCAGCATGGGGGTCAAATCTTACTGTCCAATAGGCAGCCCAAGGCACACTTTGAGGGCAGGCCTCTGCAGAGTTCCGGTGATACCCCTTCCATACCCCTTCCTGCTAGGAAGTAATGTGCCAGGAACGGAACCCGCCGTGCTACTAATAAAAATAAATAGACAAAAACGGTGCAGTGGGGTTGCTTGCTGGGTCCTCGGGCCCCCCAAGTGGCTGGGCCCCATAGCAATTGCATCCTCTGCACCCGCTATAGTTATGCCACTGTACAATACACAGAGCATCCCAATGACAGCTATAGTTTATGCATTTCAGTACTTACCATACATTGCACAGAGCATTCCAGAAACTGCCATGCAGTACACATTGCACAGCTCCATATTATACAGTGGTTACTAATTTTCTCTGCATTGTATGGCAGTTACTGTGATGCTCTATGTATTACATCATTGCCACTAGTGCTCTCTATATTATGTGGCAGTCACTGACTATATTATATATATATAGTGGTGTAACTTTATACCATTGGCTCAGAGGCAAGATAGATGTTGGTGTCCCTCCCCCCACCCCTCAGCCCCTGTTACTCCAGGTGGCGGGAGCAGTTGCTTTCACTAAGGAGAAGTGCTGGGCACACTTTTTCATGATAATGTGTATACTGTAGATATATAATTGTATTTCTTTGAGTATCACTGGAGGTATACTGTACCTAATCTATCATAAAGATTATTCCACTATCTTACTCTTTACAAATGTGACTCTTAAAGTAAAAGATAGTGTTACAATGGGATTTTGGTACTTACGTGTAAATCCCTTTCTATGATTCCACAGGGGACACTGGAGCAGGGCCGGATTAATAATGGGGCTGATGGAGCTGCAGCTCCAGGCCCAACCTCTAAAACAGGCCCACAGCCTCTGCAGATGTCCTTGCTGTAATAGACAGGGAAAAAAAAAAGCCTGCTACTGCAGCCTCAGCCTGCAGAGTCCTAGGCTCCGCTGGTTCTGTCATCGACAACCCCAACCCCCACCGCAGACACACCTTTTGTATTGGAGCCTCCTGCGGTCCTCATTTTAAGCCCCGCCCCTATTCACGGTTGGCCATACCCCTTTAGATGCCCGTGGATTGCGTCACAAGGGGGCGGAGCCTAATGCCACGATGCACCTGGCGATCATTCCCATCAGTGGCTTGTACTCTTGGTTGGTCTGCTGATTCTGCACCTGCAGCACAACAGTTGGTGAGTGCTTTGCCTCCTACATTCAGGTTCCAGCTGCTGTCAGGCATTACACTGGGGAATCCCTGCACTGACCTTATAATGGTATGGAATGATACATAAATATAAATTAAAGTGCCCTTTATTGAGACACAGTGGTCAGGCCATATGTACATAAATCATGTACAATGTGTAATATATCACAGCTGTGTGGTATAGAGTATGATATCATCAATGAGAAACATACAATCATAAATGTTAGTTTTTGCTGGTGACCGCTGATGGGTCATGTGAAAGGTCAGTGTTTATGGTACCTACAGGTATCAGTGTCTATGCATGACTATATGCACAGCTTAGCCCAAATAGGTATGGGTATTGCGTGGTGCCCTCCTGGGTATATCTTCTTAGGTGCTACGTTCTGTAGGGCCAGCGTTCTGTACCCCCCAGGTGCATCAACTTACCCTCTCCGCCATGTGTTGGTGCTTCTCCTGGTGCGTAGTGGTGACTATGTTGGTATGGGAGGCAGTCCACCCTTCTTCGCTATCCTGGGCCAGGTTCCTTCGTGGATCGGCGTTTGAGAGATCGCACACCCAGTCGCTAACCTGGGGGACTACCGGGAACTATAGGATTTCCAGGTACCTGGTCTCACAAGATCTCCCAGAACCCCTGTAGATCTCTATAGCTATGTCCCTGCCACTCAGACTCACCAAGGAAAGCACAGTAGTCCAATAGGAAGTTCTTTTTAGGAAATGGTGCCCAATCAGGTGGCAGTAGGCGTTGCTCTGGTGAATGGTTGATAGTCCCAGACGTTGGGTGCCATGTTCGAGCAAGACTTGTATATTAATTTTTAGATGCAATGTTGGCTGAATCATCCATACATGTTTGGCTTATATCACAAATAGTAGATGGCAGTATCGGATAAATGCTTCTTATGAATCTTGTAATATTACAGAGAGGCAATGTACCAAGCTCTATTCGCGAGATGTGCAGAATAAGTAAGGGTATAACTGCTAGATGCTGGTGTGCGTGATATTAACCATGTTTGTCCCAATCATGGTCCTTCTGGGTCTTGTGAATTCGTATCTTCTCCTAGATGTATTCATATCATAGGATCTGGTCATATACATACTGTATCTTAGTGTGTTTGGGCTGCATTGAAATGGCTTTATCCTGCCATATAGGACTATGGGTTCTATTTACTAAGCCTTGGATGGAGATAAAGTGGATGGAGATAAAGTACCAGCCAATCAGCTCCTAACTGCCATGTCACAAGCTGTGTTTGAAAAATGACAGTTAGGAGCTGATTGGCTGGTGCTTTATCTCCGTCCACTTTATCCCCATCCAAGGCTTAGTAACTAGACCCCTATGTTCTGGCTTATGTGCGTTCTGTGTGCCAGATATTTTATCTGATGTGGTATGGTGTGCTTTATCGTCTGGCATTACACTACATTTATTTTTTTCAAATCCAACAAAATGATTCATGACGCATGATGCATCTAATATTATTTCCCGAGTAATGATCTAGCAGGCAATAAGGATTCTAAACTTTTCCATAGCATGAGCAGATTTTATGTGTGTGTGTGTGTGTGTGTGTGTGTGTATGTATATATATTATATATATATATATATATATATATATATATATATCATACGACACAGTGTTACCTAGTGGCATAGTCATCATCCTTTAAATGTCAAAATTTCTACATTCCCCAGGGAATGTAGAAATTGTGACCTCCATATGTTGCACTGTGACCCCAATGCAGTAAAAGTGACGCAGCAAAATGGCAGCTCACTTTACAGCACCATAGGTCACAGCCAGAGGCGTAACTAGGGTTTTTGGAGCCCAGGGCAAGATCAATAATGGCGCCCCCCCAAAAAAAAAAAAAAATAAATAAATAATTTTTTCTTAATAAAATAAATTAATAAAATGATAATGAAAAAAAAAAATACAAAAGGAAAGTATGTGCAGACGCCACCGGTGTCACTGCATATAAAGATGTCAGGGTGTGTATGTATGTGTATGTAGGTGCAGTGGTCGAAGTTGAATTTTTGAAGGTGGAATGAAAGAGTGCAGATAGCGGCGCGCGCGCTCCGGAAAAGGGGCGTGGTCACTCAAAAGGGGCGTGTCCTTCAGTATAGTAGTACCCCTTATACTATCTAGTACTGGTGCCCCTTTCACATTATAGCACACGGTATGAGCCGAAATTCACATTATAGCACACAGTATGAGCCGAAATTCACATTGCCCCACACGGCATGAGCCGAAATTCACATTATAGCACACAGTATGAGCCGAAATTCACATTACCCCACATGGTATGAGCCAAAATTCACATTATAGCACACGGTATGAGCCGAAATTCACATTATAGCACACGGTATGAGCCAAAATTCACATTACTCCACATGGTATGAGCCAAAATTCACATTTCCCCACATGGTATGAGCAGAAATTCACATTTCCCCACATGGTATGAGCAGAAATTCACATTACAGCACACGGTATGAGCCGAAATTCACATTACAGCACACGGAATGAGCCAAAATTCACATTACCCCACATAGTATGAGCCGAAATTCACATTATAGCACACGGTATTAGCCAAAATTCACGTTACAGCACATGATATGAGCCAAAATTCCCATTATAGAGTTAGGGGATCCTACCCCCAGAATTAACATGGCCTGTGGGGCACTATGATGAGGGGAGCCCACCCCCTTAATAGACTAATTGCAGAGTTTAGCAGCGGAAGGGCTGCAGCGGTTTCTCACCCCAAGCTGCGGCGCTTCTGCCACCTCCGACACTCCACATCTTCGGCACCACCCGGGATGCAGAGCACCGCACCGGGTATGCACCCTTTTCAGTGTGGCCTGCTGCGCTCCGAAGGGGTTCTTGTTTCATGCTGCAGGATCCCGATGTGCGCCTTCCTCCCCGCTGTTACTGTCACGGTAAGCATTAGTATCGTTTACCGCAGAGGCCATTTTCTGAGGCATATGTGTTAAACCTCAGGAACTGAGATGCCCTTCTCACCATACAGCTGTGTGGCCGAGCCGGGCGGGGGGACAGCCAGCAGCAGCATGCCGGATATCAGCTGCAGAGGGTGCGGGCTGTACATACTTGGGGCAGCTGGATATTCAACAGTGCTGAAAGCCTCCGGAGCCCGCACCCCCGGAGCTGCAGTACACCGGCAGAGGACACCCATCCCCCGAACCCTGCGTAGCCCAAAGCCGGAGATCAGCAGCATGTTGAACGCGGAAGCAGAAGCTGCTTATTGCCGGTCAGCATGCTGCTGATCTCCGGCTTTGGGCTCCGCATGTGCATTACAGCCCCCACCCTCGGCTGCTGATATCTGGCATGGTGCCCCTGCTGCTGGCTTTCCACCCGCCCGGCTCGCCCACCCAGCTGGATGGTGAGTAAGAAGGGCATCTCAGTGCCCGTGGTTTAATACATATCTCTCTTCGGTAAATGGCCATTAGTACATCCCACACACACTGATTACACACACACAGACTGGCCACCCCCAAATCCTACACACACCCACTCAGACTACACACACACACACACACACACACACATTCTCATACTTTCCTCTCCCCCACACACACACTGGACTGCAAAAATTTACACACACTGACACTGTTCCACACACACACAATTAACACACACTCACACTGTCCCACACACACAATTAACACACACGCACACTGTCCCACACACCAGTGGCGTGCGGTGAGGTCAGTGGCGTGCGGTGAGGCACTACAGCCATAATGTCCGCCGAATCCTGTCGATGAACCCTACCGCCACCGAGCCAATGCCCGCCACTGCCTCTGAGCCGATGCCACCACCAATGGCTTACAAACTCGCCCACCATCAACTGACCCAGCCCTCCGCCACTAATTTGCAACTCAGTCCAAAGTTGCCAATGCCCGCTGCATGCCTGCTCATCATACTTGTGATGTTGTATTGTACATTTTTATAGAAAAAAATAATAATCAGTGTTTGGGACTGGGAAGGGAGTGGGAGGAGGACATGAATGCAATTTTGTTGTCCAGGGTTTCCATTAACTTAATAGAGAAGGGTCTGAATGGGTTAAAAATGTAAAAAAAAACTGCATGAGGTCCCCCTCCTAAGTATAACCAGCCTCGGGCTCTTTGAGCCGGTCCTGGTTGTTTAAATACTGGGAAAAAAATTGGACAGGGGTTCCCCGTATTTAGACAACCAGCATCGGGCTCTTAGTCCGGTCCTGGTTCCAAAAATACGGGGGACAAAAGATGTAGGGGTCCCCCCGTATTTTTAAAACCAGCACCGGGCTCCACTAGCCAGGGACATAATGCCACAGCCGGGGGACACATTTATGTAGGTCCCTGCGGCCATGGCATTACCCCCCCAACTAGTCACCACTGGCCGGGGTTCCCTGGAGGAGTGGGGACCCCTTAAATCAAGGGGTCACCCCCCCTCCAGGCACCCAAGGGCCAGGGGTGAAGCCCAAGGCTGTCCCCCCCATCCGTGGGCTGTGGATGGGAGGCTGATAGCCATGTAAGTAAAAAAAGAATATTGTTTTTTGTTGTGGAACTACAAGGCCCAGAAAGCCTCCCCCGCTTGCTGGTACTTGGAGAACCTCAAGTACCAACATGCAGGGAAATAACGGGCCCGCCGGTACCTGTAGTTCTACAACAGAAAAAATACCCAAATAAAAACACAACTCACACACCGTGACAGTAAAAATTTATTAAAGCACACTGACACACTCACACATACTTACCTATATCCCACGCCGGTCACGTCCACTTGTCCAGTAGAATCCAATAGGGGTAGCTGTAAAAATGAGAGACACATTACTTACCTACATCCCACGCCGGTCACGTCCACTTGTCCAGTAGAATCCAGTAGGGGAATCTGTAAAAATGAGAGACAGATTACTTACCTACATCCCACGCCAGTCACGTCCACTTGTCCAGTAGAATCCAATAGGGGTACCTGTAAAAATGAGAGACAGATTACTTACCTACATCCCACGCCGGTCACGTCCACTTGTCCAGTAGAATTCAATAGGGGTACCTGTAAAAATGAGAGACAGATTACTTACCTACATCCCACGCTGGTCACGTCCACTTGTCCAGTAGAATCCAGTAGGGGAATCTGTAAAAATGAAAGACAGATTACTTACCTACATCCCACGCTGGTCACGTCCACTTGTCCAGTAGAATCCAGTAGGGGAATCTGTAAAAATGAGAGACAGATTACTTACCTACATCCCACGCCGGTCACGTCCACTTGTCCAGTAGAATCCAATAGGGGTACCTGTAAAAATGAGAGACAGATTACTTACCTACATCCCACGCCGATCACGTCCACTTGTCCAGTAGAATCCAATAGGGGTACCTGTAAAAATGAGAGACAGATTACTTACCTACATCCCACGCTGGTCACGTCCACTGGTCCAGTAGAATTCAATAGGGGTACCTGTAAAAATGAGAGACAGATTACTTACCTACATCCCACGCTGGTCACGTCCACTTGTCCAGTAGAATTCAATAGGGGTACCTGTAAAAATGAGAGACAGATTACTTACCTACATCCCACGCTGGTCACGTCCACTTGTCCAGTAGAATCCAGTAGGGGAATCTGTAAAAATGAGAGACAGATTACTTACCTACATCCCACGCTGGTCACGTCCACTTGTCCAGTAGAATCCAGTAGGGGAATCTGTAAAAATGAGAGACAGATTACTTACCTACATCCCACGCCGGTCACGTCCACTTGTCCAGTAGAATCCAATAGGGGTACCTGTGAAAATGAGAGAGAGATTACTTACCTACATCCCACGCCGATCACGTCCACTTGTCCAGTAGAATCCAATAGGGGTACCTGTAAAAATGAGAGACAGATTACTTACCTACATCCCACGCTGGTCACGTCCACTTGTCCAGTAGAATTCAATAGGGGTACCTGTAAAAATGAGAGACAGATTACTTACCTACATCCCACGCTGGTCACGTCCACTTGTCCAGTAGAACCCAGTAGGGGAATCTGTAAAAATGAGAGAGAGATTACTTACCTACATCCCACGCCGATCCCGTCCACTTGTCCAGTAGAATCCAATAGCGTTACCTGTAAAAATGAGAGACAGATTACTTACCTACATCCCACGCCGATCACGTCCACTTGTCCAGTAGAATCCAATAGGGCAGGGGTTCTCAAACTCGGTCCTCAGGACCCCACACAGTGCATGTTTTGCAGGTAACCCAGCAGGTGCACAGGTGTATTAATTACTCACTGACACATTTTAAAAGGTCCACAGGTGGAGCTAATTATTTAACTTGTGATTCTGTGAGGAGACCTGCAAAACATGCACTGTGTGGGGTCCTGAGGACCGAGTTTGAGAACCTGTGCAATAGGGGAATCTGTAAAATGAGAGACAGATTACTTACCTACATCCCACGCCGGTCACGTCCACTTGTCCAGTAGAATCCAATAGCGTTACCTGTAAAAATGAGAGACAGATTACTTACCTACATCCCACGCTGGTCACGTCCACTTGTCCAGTAGAATCCAATAGGGGAATCTGTAAAAATGAGAGACAGATTACTTACCTACATCCCACGCTGGTCACGTCCACTTGTCCAGTAGAACCCAATAGGGGAATCTGTAAAAATGAGAGACAGATTACTTACCTACATCCCACGCCGGTCACGTCCACTTGTCCAGTAGAATCCAATAGGGGTACCTGTGAAAATGAGAGAGAGATTACTTACCTACATCCCACGCCGATCACGTCCACTTGTCCAGTAGAATCCAATAGGGGTACCTGTAAAAATGAGAGACAGATTACTTACCTACATCCCACGCCGGTCACGTCCACTTGTCCAGTAGAATCCAATAGGGGTACCTGTAAAAATGAGAGACAGATTACTTACCTACATCCCACGCCGGTCACGTCCACTTGTCCAGTAGAATTCAATAGGGGTACCTGTAAAAATTAAAATGATACTTACAAACTGCAATCCACAGGAGGAGAGAGAGAGAGAGAGAGAGAGAGGGGGGGGGGGAGAGACTAACCTGCTGCTGCTGCCGGGGAGACCGGCACACACTGCAGGGCCACGACGGGAGGACGGAGCCGGCGGAGGAGGGGGAGAGCCGCACACCGCCGCTCCTGTCAGCGGCAGCGGAGGAGGATGGGGCGCACACTACAGACGCCAATAACCGCCGGGACAATTAACACACACACACACAATTAACCCACGCACACTGTCCCACACACAATTAACACACACGCACGCACACTGTCCCACACACACAAATATCACACATGCACACTGTCCCACACACAATTAACAAACACGCACTGTCCCACACACACACAATTAACACACTCACACTGTCCCACACACACACACACACACACTTAACACACGCACACTGTCCCACACACACACAATTAACACACACGCACACTGTCCCACACACACACAATTGATACACACGCACACTGTCCCACACACACACAATTAACACACACGCACACTGTCCCACACACACACAATTAACACACACTCAAACTGTCCCACACACACACAATTAACACACTCACACTGTCCCACACACACACACACACACACACACAATTAACACACTCACACTGTCCCACACATACACAATTAACACACGCACACTGTCCCACACATACACAATTAACACACGCACGCTGTCCCACACACACACAATTAACACGCACTCAAAACTGTCCCACACACACAATTAACACACTCACACTGTCACACACACACACACACACACACTTAACAAACACGCACTGTCCCACACACACAATTAACACACTCACACACACACACAATTAACACACACACACTGTCCCACACACACACAATTAACACACGCACACTGTCCCACACACACACACAATTTACACACACTCAAACTGTCCCACACACACAATTAACACACTCACACTGTCCCACACACAATGTCACACGCACACTGTCCGACACACACACACTTAACACACACACACACACACACAAAATGTCCCGCACCCCCTTCCCGCTCACCTGCACTTACTGCTGTTCAGGGCAGGGGCCGCACGCCCCCCGAGGTCGCGCACGCGCATGCGCGCACCTCCGCGGTCACGATCGCGATCGCGTACACACAGACACTTTTGCAGGGGGGAGTAGGGGGAGGCTCCTGGCTGCCGCTGCCTGTCTATTGTGACAGGCACAGCAGCCGGGGAGACAGGGAAAGCGCCGCGGGTAGCGCCGGCGGAATCCCTGAAGCATGGGGCGAGTGGGCCGTGCAGGTGCCGGTGGCGCCCCCCTCTGTTGGGGCTGCCATGGCGCCAAGGGCAGGTGCCCTGCTCGCCCCGTGCTAGATACGCCTCTGGTCACAGCGCAGAAGAAGAACCCAGTGCCCGGCAGCCTCATGGAGCAGCGGACACCGGCTCCTGCAACTGGTAAGTATAAAATCCAGGGGTGGGTGCTTTTTCGGCGCGGGGGTAGTAGCGACGAGGGGGGGGGAGGGGAAACTTGCGGTAGCGATGTGCCTTGGTGCATGCGCAGCAGGACATCGGGGTATTTTTTACAAGAAATAACCCGATGATGCTGCGGAGAGGCATCGCAGGGACAGAGCCTCTGTCCCTGCATGCGATAATTGATACATCCATGCGATGTACTCAATTATCACAGTGCGAGTTTGGTCTAGTTTATCACCTGTCATCCACATCATTAGATGCAGATGGTGATAAATAGACCTCTAGGTCCCTGAAACGTTAGCATTAGAAAAGACTGTGGGGGCTATCCAATTAGCCCTGATGCAATTTCGCCCGTTGAAAATGGCCGTATATTGCGATTAATAACCGATGGTCATTATCATGGTATCCAATTAGAGGCCATTTTTAATGGCTGAAATTATAGCCGCAGTCGAATGATTACCCATGGGATCGGGGATAAGTTCCCGATCCCATGTGTTTATCGCTGCTCCGGCGGTTGCTTATCTGGGATTTTGTCCAATAAGTGCCGGAATCAGGGGATAAAGACGCCGGCATCGGAGCTAATAAGATATTCCCAGGTGATCCTATTAGCAGCTGTAAAGTACAGCTGCTAATAGGATATCCGCCTGTATCTGCAGTTACTTCTGTCTGATTAAGAGAATCTGAGTAACGCCACCATTTCCATATGCTATTTGATTCATTGGACTGGCACCGGAGCTTGTTGGTCAAATATTGAGGAGTGCTGGCCTGCATTTGTCTATATGCTGTATATATAACCTCAATAACATTTTTTTGTATTAATAACCCATAGTTTGTGGGGTTTTTTTTTAAATTCATTTGTTAATAATATAATAGGTTGTGCATGCATCATATAATCAAAGAGGGGAGGGAGATTGAGGTGGGTGAATGAAGGTGGGTAGCTATGCCCTCCATGGTGCTAGCCACACCCCATGGCACAGACCACACCCCCATATCAGTTATCACCCCCCCACCATGCTGGTCACACCCCCTGCAGTGGCACACAGTAGGCCATTTATAAATTTCAGCTCCAGGCCCATCATGACCTTAATCTGGCACTGCACTGGAGTCATGTTACACTGGGGTTTAGAGGTGTGGTTAGTGGGAGCTGGGCAATAACACCCATCAGCCCCTCAGTTAGAAAAATGTAGATTAAGAGGAGATAGAAATAATAGTCTGAGTTAGTAGAACAACAAACTTACAAGAACTAGAACACATTGCTAGGTGGGGATTCACCCCGAAGAAAATTCCTTTTTGGAGCACACTTTTAATAATGATTATAATCCATACAATAAGATATGATGTATTGTTTAAAACTTAACTTTTAATCCTTACCCAATTAATATAAAGAAGGGGGAACAAGACGAAAACCAAAAAGTGAACAAATCAAAGAAAAAAAATTTTTCTTTAAACAATGTACAGAAAAATCTTCTTACTTACTCGGTAATAAATAAATATCCCTTCATAACTTTAAAAAAAAAAATTCTTTATATTATTTTTTGGGGAATTTAATAAGTATAATATAGTATGTCTTCCCCTGATAGTGTGCAGATAGCACGCAATTGGATTAAATATCTACCATGTGATTGTCACCTATAATCTCACCATCTCAATTTGTACGATGCAACAATAATAGTGCCACATGATTTGTTTATCATTGGAAATAATTCAGGAGATTATAAGGATACAGGAAAGATTTGTGCACCATATATTATAGTTTCCCCATTCTGCTGCCCCTCCTCATCCGTTGGAGTGGAGGACGGGTGAGAGTAGGATCACTACTATGCTGATAGAATTAAAGCTGCAGTGTCCCCTCGCACCCCCGTAATCGGTGTTAGATCTGCTCTGTTACTGAAGGCCTTGCAAAGCAAGCAGATCTAACACCGATAAATATGTATACATACAGTAATTAAAAATAAAAAAGTCATAAAATTTTATATTAGTCTATTAAATTGTTTATCATCAAATGAGAGCTTATAACCAATCAATGAAAATAATAAAATTAGGCAAGGGGGGACAATACTGTTGTGTCTGGTGGCACCCTCACCCCTAAATCCACCCCTGCACATACCACTTATATGCAAAATGGCATATCTATTTTGCAACTGGATGGTTGTTTTGTGTAAACAACTTTTTATTCCATTTTTATATAGTGTACAAATAGGGCAATGTGACTTAATTTTTATAAGAACATGCCAAGTCCAATTAATACTATACTGTACATGCATGTATAAATACTGTTGTTGTTTTTTATTTTTATTTTTTAAACTCAATAAGTTTTTATTGATTTTTCAAACAAACAGACAAACCAAAAACATTAAGTACAAAATCGTACATTATGTGTATACAGATAAGAACAAGCGAATGTTCTGTACATCAATAGATATACATGAATAAAGTTGCAAACTGCTACATATTATACATAACTATTGTTGTGACTTCTTTTCATTCGTTTATACACTCTTATTGTGTGAAAAGACCAGAGATCAATGCGGGGCAAAGACATGAGTCCCCTGGTAAAGTGGAGACGATAACCATCTATCCCATACCTTGTAGAATTTATCCGGGGCTTTTCATGGGACACAACCGAGTTCACTAACGGGATCCATTTGTTAATATCAGGACCCGTAGTCACCATCCATGAGTGTGCTATTATTACTTTGGCCAGTGCACATAGATTAAGAATATATCGTCTAGAGTGTGCATCCAATATCTCCTCATCTATAGCCCCGAGGATACACACCAAGGGGGTGAAAACGTCAAGAGGTATTCCCGTAGAGGTCACCAGCCGTGTCACCACCCGCCAAAAGTCCCGCACCACCGGGCAAGCCCACAATAGATGCCAGAAGGTACCATCCGGAGAGGCGCACTTCGGGCACCTAGAGTCTCCCCGTCCCCCTATACTAACAAGATGGGCGGGAATGATATAGACTCGGTGCAATATGAACAAATGTATCTGCTGAAAGCGAGCTGAGGTAGTAGCAGTACGTGAGGACCCCAAGGCCTCTTCCCAGGTATTTATGGAAACCGGCCCCAAATCAGCTTCCCATTTAGATTTAAGGTGTAAAAGACTGTCAGAGTGATGGGCACTGAGCAGAGCGGAGTACAAACCAGAGACAGTCCCAGAGCCTAGAGTATCAGCCAGGAGCCGGTGGACCGGTGACTTCCGAAGGAGAGCTGGAGCATCTCCGAACTGAGACGCGCCGCGTGGCGAAGCTGAATATATCTATAATAATAGGATGTGGGTATATTAAACTCAAGCTGCAATTGTCCAAAAGAAATAAATGTGCCCGAGGAGTACAAATGATTGAGGGAGCAAACACCCCAGCGCCCCCACACCGATCCCATTTGTAGGGACGTGAAATGAGTAAGAGCGCGAGTGTGTATCAGTGGGGTGTCGGGATTCCATCCCTCCCCCCCAACATAGAGTGTACCTGCCTCCATACCATAATCGCTTGTTTAACCAACGGCATCTTAAGGAGTGCCACATTATCACAAAGTAGAAGCTGCAGGGGTGACAAAGAGACTCCAGATGCTAGCAGTACAGTAGAGATCAGTAAATCTCCAGACGAGTCGGAGACCCAAGGAATTAGGTGGAATAACTGAGCCTCTAAGTAATAGAATCTAATTTTAGGAAGGGCCAGACCACCCGTGTCCCGGGGTCTAGTTAGAGTATCCAGTTTAATCCGAGCTCTACGGTTGGCCCATACCAGTGATGACAAGAGACCATCTATAATACCAAATAGTTTCTGGGGGAGATATACAGGGGAATGTTGGAGGACATACAGCATTTTAGGTAATACAACCATTTTAATAAGGTTAATCCTACCCGTGACAGTAAGGGGCAGTTTACTCCACACCCTAACACGAGACCGTAAATAGTCCATTTGCGGACGTATATTCAGATCAATAAATTGCGAGGACCGGTTGGTGATCCATACCCCCAAATATTTAAAAGAGTCAACTAGAGATGAGCGGGTTCGGTTTCTTTGAATCCGAACCCGCACGAACTTCACTTTTTTTTCCACGGGTCCGAGCGACTCGGATCTTCCCGCCTTGCTCGGTTAACCCGAGCGCGCCCGAACGTCATCATGACGCTGTCGGATTCTCGCGAGACTCGGATTCTATATAAGGAGCCGCGCGTCGCCGCCATTTTCACTCGTGCATTGAGATTGATAGGGAGAGGACGTGTCTGGCGTCCTCTCCATTAGAATAGAGATAGATAGATTAGATAGAGAGAGATTGTGCAGAGTCGCAGACAGAGTTAGTTTACCACAGTCAGTGACCAGTGCAGTTGCTAGTTAACTTTTATTTAATATAATATATCCGTTCACTTCTCTCTGCTATATCCGTTCTCTGCCTGAAAAAAAAAACGATACACAGCACAGTCAGTCACACAGTGTGACTCAGTCTGTGTGCACTCAGCTCAGCCCAGTGTGCTGCACAGTCATCAATGTATAAATTAAAAGCTTATAATTAATTGTGGGGGAGACTGGGGAGCACTGCAGGTTGTTAGCAGGAGCCAGGAGTACAATTATATTAATTAACAGTGCACACTTTTGCTGCAGGAGTGGTGACCAGTGCCTGACCACCAGTATAGTATTGTTGTATACTACTAATATCTCTTTAAATATCAACCAGTCTATATTAGCAGCAGACACAGTACAGTGCGGTAGTTCACGGCTGTGGCTACCTCTGTGTCGGCACACGGCAGGCAGTCCGTCCGACCAGAATTGTATTATTTATTATTATATACCTACCACCTAACCGTGGTTTTTTTTTCATTCTTTATACCGTCATAGTGTCATCCTAATTGTTACGAGTATACTACTATCTCTTTATCAACCAGTGTACAGTGCGGTAGTTCACGGCTGTGGCTACCTCTGTGTCGGCACACGGCAGGCAGTCCGTCCGACCAGAATTGTATTATTTATTATTATATACCTACCACCTAACCGTGGTTTTTTTTTCATTCTTTATACCGTCATAGTGTCATCCTAATTGTTACGAGTATACTACTATCTCTTTATCAACCAGTGTACAGTGCGGTAGTTCACGGCTGTGGCTACCTCTGTGTCGGCACACGGCAGGCAGTCCGTCCGACCAGAATTGTATTATTTATTATTATATACCTACCACCTAACCGTGGTTTTTTTTTCATTCTTTATACCGTCATAGTGTCATCCTAATTGTTACGAGTATACTACTATCTCTTTATCAACCAGTGTACAGTGCGGTAGTTCACGGCTGTGGCTACCTCTGTGTCGGCACACGGCAGGCAGTCCGTCCGACCAGAATTGTATTATTTATTATTATATACCTACCACCTAACCGTGTTTTTTTTTTCATTCTTTATACCGTCATAGTGTCATCCTAATTGTTACGAGTATACTACTATCTCTTTATCAACCAGTGTACAGTGCGGTAGTTCACGGCTGTGGCTACCTCTGTGTCGGCACACGGCAGGCAGTCCGTCCGACCAGAATTGTATTATTTATTATTATATACCTACCACCTAACCGTGGTTTTTTTTTCATTCTTTATACCGTCATAGTGTCATCCTAATTGTTACGAGTATACTACTATCTCTTTATCAACCAGTGTACAGTGCGGTAGTTCACGGCTGTGGCTACCTCTGTGTCGGCACACGGCAGGCAGTCCGTCCGACCAGAATTGTATTATTTATTATTATATACCTACCACCTAACCGTGGTTTTTTTTTCATTCTTTATACCGTCATAGTGTCATCCTAATTGTTACGAGTATACTACTATCTCTTTATCAACCAGTGTACAGTGCGGTAGTTCACGGCTGTGGCTACCTCTGTGTCGGCACACGGCAGGCAGTCCGTCCGACCAGAATTGTATTATTTATTATTATATACCTACCACCTAACCGTGGTTTTTTTTTCATTCTTTATACCGTCATAGTGTCATCCTAATTGTTACGAGTATACTACTATCTCTTTATCAACCAGTGTACAGTGCGGTTTTTTTATACCGTGGTTTTTTTATACCGTGGTTTTTTTATACCGTGGTTTTTTTATACCGTGGTTTTTTTATACCGTGGTTTTTATACCGTGGTTTTTTTTATACCGTGGTTTTTTTATGCCGTGGTTTTTTTATACCGTGGTTTTTTTATACCACCTAACCGTGGCAGTCCGTCCATAATTGTATATATAGTATACTAGTATCCAATCCATCCATCTCCATTGTTTACCTGAGGTGCCTTTTAGTTCTGCCTATAAAATATGGAGAACAAAAAAGTTGAGGTTCCAAAATTAGGGAAAGATCAAGATCCACTTCCACCTCGTGCTGAAGCTGCTGCCACTAGTCATGGCCGAGACGATGAAATGCCAGCAACGTCGTCTGCCAAGGCCGATGCCCAATGTCATAGTACAGAGCATGTCAAATCCAAAACACCAAATATCAGAAAAAAAAAGACTCCAAAACCTAAAATAAAATTGTCGGAGGAGAAGCGTAAACTTGCCAATATGCCATTTACCACACGGAGTGGCAAGGAACGGCTGAGGCCCTGGCCTATGTTCATGGCTAGTGGTTCAGCTTCACATGAGGATGGAAGCACTCAGCCTCTCGCTAGAAAAATGAAACGACTCAAGCTGGCAAAAGCACAGCAAAGAACTGTGCGTTCTTCGAAATCCCAAATCCACAAGGAGAGTCCAATTGTGTCGGTTGCGATGCCTGACCTTCCCAACACTGGATGTGAAGAGCATGCGCCTTCCACCATTTGCACGCCCCCTGCAAGTGCTGGAAGGAGCACCCGCAGTCCAGTTCCTGATAGTGAGATTGAAGATGTCAGTGTTGAAGTCCACCAGGATGCGGAGGATATGGGTGTTGCTGGCGCTGGGGAGGAAATTGACCAGGAGGATTCTGATGGTGAGGTGGTTTGTTTAAGTCAGGCACCCGGGGAGACACCTGTTGTCCGTGGGAGGAATATGGCCGTTGACATGCCAGGAGAAAATACCAAAAAAATCAGCTCTTCGGTGTGGAGGTATTTCACCAGAAATGCGGACAACAGGTGTCAAGCCGTGTGCTCCCTTTGTCAAGCTGTAATAAGTAGGGGTAAGGACGTTAACCACCTCGGAACATCCTCCCTTATACGTCACCTGCAGCGCATTCATAATAAGTCAGTGACAAGTTCAAAAACTTTGGGTGACAGCGGAAGCACTCCACTGACCAGTAAATCCCTTCCTCTTGTAACCAAGCTCACGCAAACCACCACACCAACTCCCTCAGTGTCAATTTCCTCCTTCCCCAGGAATGCCAATAGTCCTGCAGGCCATGTCACTGGCAATTCTGACGAGTCCTCTCCTGCCTGGGATTCCTCCGATGCATCCTTGCGTGTAACGCCTACTGCTGCTGGCGCTGCTGTTGTTGCTGCTGGGAGTCGATGGTCATCCCAGAGGGGAAGTCGTAAGACCACTTTTACTACTTCCACCAAGCAATTGACTGTCCAACAGTCATTTGCGAGGAAGATTAAATATCACAGCAGTCATCCTACTGCAAAGCGGATAACTGAGGCCTTGACATCCTGGGTGGTGAGAAACGTGGTTCCGGTATCCATCATTACTGCAGAGCCAACTAGAGACTTGTTGGAGGTACTGTGTCCCCGGTACCAAATACCATCTAGGTTCCATTTCTCTAGGGTTGCGATACCGAAAATGTACACAGACCTCAGAAAAAGAGTCACCAGTGTCCTAAAAAATGCAGCTGTACCCAATGTCCACTTAACCACGGACATGTGGACAAGTGGAGCAGGGCAGGGTCAGGACTATATGACTGTGACAGCCCACTGGGTAGATGTATGGACTCCCGCCGCAAGAACAGCAGCGGCGGCACCAGTAGCAGCATCTCGCAAACGCCAACTCGTTCCTAGGCAGGCTACGCTTTGTATCACCGCTTTCCAGAATACGCACACAGCTGAAAACCTCTTACGGCAACTGAGGAAGATCATCGCGGAATGGCTTACCCCAATTGGACTCTCCTGTGGATTTGTGGCATCGGACAACGCCAGCAATATTGTGCGTGCATTACATCTGGGCAAATTCCAGCACGTCCCATGTTTTGCACATACCTTGAATTTGGTGGTGCAGAATTTTTTAAAAAACGACAGGGGCGTGCAAGAGATGCTGGCGGTGGCCAGAAAAATTGCGGGACACTTTCGGCGTACAGGCAGCACGTACAGAAGACTGGAGCACCACCAAAAACGCCTGAACCTGCCCTGCCATCATCTGAAGCAGGAGGTGGTAACGAGGTGGAATTCAACCCTCTATATGCTTCAGAGGTTGGAGGAGCAGCAAAAGGCCATTCAAGCCTATACAACTGACCACGATATAGGAGGTGGAATGCACCTGTCTCAAGCGCAGTGGAGAATGATTTCAACGTTGTGCAAAGTTCTGATGCCCTTTGAACTTGCCACACGTGAAGTCAGTTCAGACACTGCCAGCCTGAGTCAGGTCATTCCCCTCATCAGGCTTTTGCAGAAGAAGCTGGAGACATTGAAGGAGGAGCTAAGACAGAGCGATTCCGCTAGGCATGTGGGACTTGTGGATGGAGCCCTTAATTCGCTTAACAAGGATTCACGGGTGGTCAATCTGTTGAAATCAGAGCACTACATTTTGGCCACCGTGCTCGATCCTAGATTTAAAACCTACCTTGGATCTCTCTTTCCGGCGCACACAAGTCTGCTGGGTTTCAAAGACCTGCTGGTGAGAAAATTGTCAAGTCAAGCGGAACGCGACCTGTCAACATCTCCTCCTTCACATTCTCCCGCAACTGGGGGTGCGAGGAAAAGGCTCAGAATTCCGAGCCCACCTGCTGGCGGTGATGCAGGGCAGTCTGGAGCGACTGCTGATGCTGACATCTGGTCCGGACTGAAGGACCTGACAACCATTACGGACATGTCGTCTACTGTCACTGCATATGATTCTCTCAACATTGATAGAATGGTGGAGGATTATATGAGTGACCGCATCCAAGTAGGCACGTCACACAGTCCGTACTTATACTGGCAGGAAAAAGAGGCAATTTGGAGGCCCTTGCACAAACTGGCTTTATTCTACCTAAGTTGCCCTCCCACAAGTGTGTACTCCGAAAGAGTGTTTAGTGCCGCCGCTCACCTTGTCAGCAATCGGCGTACGAGGTTACATCCAGAAAATGTGGAGAAGATGATGTTCATTAAAATGAATTATAATCAATTCCTCCGCGGAGACATTGACCAGCAGCAATTGCCTCCACAAAGTACACAGGGAGCTGACATGGTGGATTCCAGTGGGGACGAATTGATAATCTGTGAGGAGGGGGATGTACACGGTGATATATCGGAGGATGATGATGAGGTGGACATCTTGCCTCTGTAGAGCCAGTTTGTGCAAGGAGAGATTAATTGCTTCTTTTTGGGTGGGGGTCCAAACCAACCCGTCATTTCAGTCACAGTCGTGTGGCAGACCCTGTCACTGAAATGATGGGTTGGTTAAAGTGTGCATGTCCTGTTTTGTTTATAGTTACAACATAAGGGTGGGTGGGAAGGGCCCAAGGACAATTCCATCTTGCACCTCTTTTTTCTTTTATTTTTCTTTGCGTCATGTGCTGTTTGGGGAGGGTTTTTTGGAAGGGACATCCTGCGTGACACTGCAGTGCCACTCCTAGATGGGCCCGGTGTTTGTGTCGGCCACTAGGGTCGCTTATCTTTCTCACACAGTCAGCTACCTCATTGCGCCTCTTTTTTTCTTTGCGTCATGTGCTGTTTGGGGAGGGTTTTTTGGAAGGGACATCCTGCGTGACACTGCAGTGCCACTCCTAGATGGGCCCGGTGTTTGTGTCGGCCACTAGGGTCGCTTATCTTTCTCACACAGTCAGCTACCTCATTGCGCCTCTTTTTTTCTTTGCGTCATGTGCTGTTTGGGGAGGGTTTTTTGGAAGGGACATCCTGCGTGACACTGCAGTGCCACTCCTAGATGGGCCCGGTGTTTGTGTCGGCCACTAGGGTCGCTTATCTTTCTCACACACACAGTCAGCTACCTCATTGTGCCTCTTTTTTTCTTTGCGTCATGTGCTGTTTGGGGAGGGTTTTTTGGAAGGGACATCCTGCGTGACACTGCAGTGCCACTCCTAGATGGGCACGGTGTTTGTGTCGGCCACTAGGGTCGCTTATCTTTCTCACACACACAGTCAGCTACCTCATTGTGCCTCTTTTTTTCTTTGCGTCATGTGCTGTTTGGGGAGGGTTTTTTGGAAGGGACATCCTGCGTGACACTGCAGTGCCACTCCTAGATGGGCCCGGTGTTTGTGTCGGCCACTAGGGTCGCTTATCTTTCTCACACAGTCAGCTACCTCATTGCGCCTCTTTTTTTCTTTGCGTCATGTGCTGTTTGGGGAGGGTTTTTTGGAAGGGACATCCTGCGTGACACTGCAGTGCCACTCCTAGATGGGCCCGGTGTTTGTGTCGGCCACTAGGGTCGCTTATCTTTCTCACACACACAGTCAGCTACCTCATTGTGCCTCTTTTTTTCTTTGCGTCATGTGCTGTTTGGGGAGGGTTTTTTGGAAGGGACATCCTGCGTGACACTGCAGTGCCACTCCTAGATGGGCCCGGTGTTTGTGTCGGCCACTAGGGTCGCTTATCTTTCTCACACAGTCAGCTACCTCATTGCGCCTCTTTTTTTCTTTGCGTCATGTGCTGTTTGGGGAGGGTTTTTTGGAAGGGACATCCTGCGTGACACTGCAGTGCCACTCCTAGATGGGCCCGGTGTTTGTGTCGGCCACTAGGGTCGCTTATCTTTCTCACACACACAGTCAGCTACCTCATTGTGCCTCTTTTTTTCTTTGCGTCATGTGCTGTTTGGGGAGGGTTTTTTGGAAGGGACATCCTGCGTGACACTGCAGTGCCACTCCTAGATGGGCACGGTGTTTGTGTCGGCCACTAGGGTCGCTTATCTTTCTCACACACACAGTCAGCTACCTCATTGTGCCTCTTTTTTTCTTTGCGTCATGTGCTGTTTGGGGAGGGTTTTTTGGAAGGGACATCCTGCGTGACACTGCAGTGCCACTCCTAGATGGGCCCGGTGTTTGTGTCGGCCACTAGGGTCGCTTATCTTTCTCACACAGTCAGCTACCTCATTGCGCCTCTTTTTTTCTTTGCGTCATGTGCTGTTTGGGGAGGGTTTTTTGGAAGGGACATCCTGCGTGACACTGCAGTGCCACTCCTAGATGGGCACGGTGTTTGTGTCGGCCACTAGGGTCGCTTATCTTTCTCACACAGCGACCTCGGTGCAAATTTTAGGACTAAAAATAATATTGTGAGGTGTGAGGTGTTCAGAATAGGCTGAAAATGAGTGGAAATTATGTTTTTTGAGGTTAATAATACTTTGGGATTAAAATTACCCCCAAATTCTATGATTTAAGCTGTTTTTTAGTGTTTTTTGAAAAAAACACCCGAATCCAAAACACACCCGAATCCGACAAAAAAAACCCGGTGAGGTTTTGCCAAAACGCGGTCGAACCCAAAACACGGCCGCGGAACCGAACCCAAAACCAAAACACAAAACCCGAAAAATTTCCGGCGCTCATCACTAGAGTCAACCCAACGAAGCGGCAGGTCCCCGGGAGGGCAGGCAGGACAGGAGCCTCTAAGCGGAAGGACACAGGACTTGTCCCAGTTAATGGACAGTCCGGAGAATCCCCCAAAGGTGTCAATTACTTCCAAAATATGAGGCATATTGATAAAATAATCAGATACAAACAGCAGAATATCATCTGCGTAGAGAGCAATTTTGTCTGTCCTGCCACCCAGTCAGAAGCCCGCCACCCACGGAGAGGATCTAATAATACAGGCCAAGGGCTCTATGGCCAGTGCAAATAGGATCGGGGACAACGGACAACCCTGTCTCGTCCCTCTTTGTAAAGAGAAAGATGGGGATATGTGACCGTTAACAGAAACCCTAGCCTTGGGTGCAGAGTAAAGCAGCTGAACCCATTTTTTAAAGGTAGGTCCAATACCAAATCGGTCCAATGTCCCCCACAAGAAGCCCCACTCCACTGAATCAAACGCCTTAGCAGCGTCCAGGGAAACAATAGCTGAGGAGCGGGACCCCTCATGAGGGGCCTGGAGATGAGTATAGAGTCTACGTAAGTTAGGTAAAGTGGACCGGCCCGGCATGAACCCTGATTGGTCCTCATGTATCAATTGAAGAACCACAGCGTTGAGCCATGTCGCCAGTATTTTAGCTAGGATCTTAACGACAGTTGTTAGCATGGAGATTGGACGATGAGATTCGACTCGTGTTGGGTCTTTGTCTGGTTTAGGGAGTACAATAATGAGGGCCTCTGCCATAGAGTCAGGCAACCTGCCCTGCATGAATAAGTCATTATATATCTCAAGAAGTTTTATGGCCATAAAAGGGTAAGTGTTTTTTATAAAGTTCCAGGGGCAATCCATCAAGACCCGGGGTCTTCCCACCGGGAAAGGAATTAACAGCGGATTCCACTTCAAGCAGCGTTAAGGGGGAGTCCAAAAACGTTATAGCGTCCTGGGACAGCGTGGGTAATGGAATATCAGCTAAATACATCTCTATTTCCGGCATTGTGAGAGTGAGCCTAGAGCTATACAGTCGTTTATAGTAATCTAGGAAGTCCCCCACAATATCAGGAGTATCAAAGTGGGTCACGTCATCACTGGTACAAATTACAGGCACAGTATTAGACGCCCTGTCCGCACCCGCCAATGTTGCCATAAAGCTACCAGGCCTGTCACCCATTGCATAGTACGTGTGTTCGGCATACAGTAGACGATACTTAGCCTTATCAGCCAAGCAGTCACGCCATTCAGCCTGCGCAAGCAACCACCTCTCCCTCGTAGTGTCAAGACCATCGGCCATATACTGAAGCTCCAGCCGCCTACATCCTGCCTCAAGGTGGCGTTCACCCTGGGCATAACCAGATTTTAAAACAGCCACTTGTTTGATCAGGGTGCCACGGACATATGCCTTAAAGGCATCCCATAAAACTGTGTTGGACACCGAGCCCTGATTTTCCAGCAAGAAAGCCTCCCACATCGCCACCAGCTCCGCACCGGTGCCCATCTGAGCCAGCCAAAAGGAATTAAACCTCCAGAACCGAGCCCCCCTAACATCCCCCATGTCTAGACAGAGAATTACTGGGGAATGATCGGATATACCCCTGGTAGCATACTGAACATCAATTAACCTTGGCAGCAGGCCTTTGGAGGTGAGGGCTAAATCAATCCTGGAGAAGGATAAGTAAGTAGGAGAAAAGCATGTATACTGTCGTATGCCAGGATGACAGACTCTCCACGCATCGACCAGGCCCAGACTGTCCACCAGTAGTGCAAAGTCCCTTTTGCACACCACAGGAGCATCCGGGGACCGTCTAGTTCTATCTAAAGCATGGTCGAGGACGTTATTGAAGTCGCTAAGGCAAACTATAGCAACATTCGGATATAGCGTAATGAACTCGGCTGCCCTTCTGAGAACCTCCGGGGAATAGGGGGGTGGTATATAAACAGCCAGGATAAGCAAAGACATGGAGTAAACTTGACATTTTAGAAAGACATATCTGCCCCACTGGTCCAGCTGGACCCGATCCAGGACAAACGGGACCGACCTTCGGACTAGAATTGACACACCCCGCGAATGCGACGTATGGGTGGAGTGGTATGCCCAGCCCACCCAGGGTTTTTTAAGAGCCATGACCTTTGCCCCCACCAGATGGGTTTCCATGAGGCAGATAATATCCGCACCATATTGTTTAAAGTGACCAAGCACTAATAAGCGTTTGACTTTGTCGTTCAGTCCCCGGACATTCCAGGACAGGAATTTAAGTTGATTAGAGGCCATCAGTCAAGGCACAACTAAATGTTTGGTCGGTCCCGCCTATCCCCGACAGGCCAGCAACACCAATACTAGACGAAGTCAAAGAAATCAAAGAATCCATAGCGTCTGCAACACATACATGAAAATAAAAAAAACATACACTTAACAAAATACAATCCCTCCCGTCCTGCCCCCCCACCCTGTATACCCACCCGAACTGAGGCATACCTTGTCCCAATAAACTGTTCCCCTTAACAAAGAATAAACAAACTATACCAACATAAAAGGGCAAAGAATGAGATGACCAAAGACAAGGGCGTAGGTCCCCCACCCCCACATAAGAAAAGTGTGGAGACCCCTCCCCGAGCCCTAGACATAAACATCAGTGAAATGGGAAATGAGAAATAAACATTAGCAGAGGCAACGTAGCATTTTCCGGGTAACATACTGTCATGCGGAAATCTGTAGGAAACACCAGCTGAAACATAATGATATATCAGACATTAAGAATCAGGAGCAAGCGCCCGCCTGGCCGGGGCCCAGCGATCCAACCACAGGGCAGAGTCCCGAGGTGTAGCAAAGAATTTTGTCTCTCTGTCCGCTACCACCCTTAGCCTAGAAGGAAAAAGCATTGCATACTGTAGATTGAGTTCCCTAAGGCGTCTTTTAATCGGAACAAATTGTGCACGGTCTTTTTGCACCTCCAGCGCAAAGTCCGGAAACACGGATATTTTAGAACCATTCCACAACAGGGGACCCTTTGTGCGCGCCAGAGATAGAACAGCATCCCGATCTCGGTAGTGGAGGAATTTTTCTATGAGTGTGCGCGGCGGCGCACCTGGTGGCAGCGGCCTGAAAGGGATTCTGTGAGCCCGTTCAACTGTGAAGAAAGGCGTAAAGGAGTCCGCCCCAAAATAATTTTTCAACCAAGCTTCAATGAACTGCTCCGGGGCATTACCCTCCTCCTTCTCCGGGAGCCCCACAAAGCGGACGTTATTCCTCCTCAGTCTGCCCTCCATATCTAGCATCTTGCCTTTTATATTGGACAGCTGACCATCAATGGCAGTAACACGGGAGCTAAGCGGTGAAATAATCTCAGCGTAGATGTTCAGGTCTCAACTTCTCCGACCCGTTCCCTCACTTTTTGGATATCATGATGGATTATGGTCAGGTCAGCCTGCACCTGGCCTATCTTGTCAGAGAGACGGGATTCACTAGCCGCCAAGGCTTCCAACACTTTTTGCAGCACATCCTCAGAAGCATCACCAGAGGAGGATGATTGACTGGGGGACACCGGTGGGGGGGTCTCCTCACCCCTAATCGGCGTTGCTGCATGCTTTCCCGGAGTATGCAAGTACTGGGAAAGCCGGGCTGCAGCTGATTTGTGATGATTCTTCACCATTTTTAGGTATATGAGAATAAATCAGGATCAGTAGCTTAGTAACTCAGTGAAGACCCAGCAGCCACACAGAGAGTGGAGAGCACAGGATAAAGTCAATGTATGCAGACACTTTAAACAGGAGGACAGAATCACAGTACCTCATAGGACCATATAGCAGGCCAGAGCAGTTCCACAGGAGCACGACCCTTACATGCACCAATTCACCCAGGCAGCCCCAGGCTCTGTTGCACACAGGCAGCACAGGGGAGGAGAGGGGGGGTCGCGGGTGACACAGCTCCCTGCAGCGCTGGGTCTGTGGATGTAGATTATGTGCAGGCTCCGGCAAGTCAAAGCTACTTTCCCCGGTGAGAGCGGGTCCCGCACGGCGCACACAGCAAGGGCGCGCTGGAGAGCCGGGACCGGAAGTCACGGCGCCATCTTAGAAGGCCAGGAGAGAGTAGACGAGGAGACGTGGCGCTCGATTCCCCAGCCGTCAGCACCCGTCCGGCGGCCCTCTGCAGCTCCACAGCGGCTCTGTCTCTTCCCCCACCAGATAGGGTAAGTTGGGCGCGGGGGGACCCCACAGGATATCATGCACGGATAGATGGGAGTGGAGAGCACTCACGCCGAGCTGCTACTCCATGTCCCGCTAGGCCACGCCCCCCTTGTTTGACACTTCTTGATACTATATGTCTTTTTCTACTTACATTCAGTTTGTAAATTCATCCAACTGTAATTAAGGCCCACTAGTTAGAAAGCCTCCCTGAATAAGAATCTTAATACCAAAGCTACAGTATATTGTTTATTCCTTTGATTTAAAGTGGTATCTAAAAGCATTAGTCAATATAACTAATTAGGGTTCTGAGAATATTGATATTTTTGTCATTGGGTCAAGATTTAAATGACAATTAAATAATTTGGTCAACCTCTTTACTTAGATATAAGGACAGGCATTAATAGGATAACTGGAAAAGTGCTATACACTGTGTCCATTTTTCGTACACCACCATTATGTTATTTAATTATACAGTAGTATAGAAATTCAACCCCATCGAAATAAAAAGCAGATTTAAAATACTCTGAATTCAACTATTTCTGTCACTCACAAGCTACCAAATGAATGTAATTACAGCTGCATACTTTTATTCTTTAGAATAGGTAGGAAATTGCAAGCATTCCACTGACATCTGACTAGGTTTTTTCCAGAAAATATTAGAAAAGTAAAAATTATACCTGATAAGTTCATTATTTATTTGTTTACTTGATACACATTATTCTCACTTTGATCTGTCAGAACACTTTGCAGATTCTTGAAAAAATAAAAGTTCTAAAATATTATTATATCTGTTATGAATTATTTGAAATAAGACCTTACCACATATTTGTGAGATATTTAAATGAATGAAAATTTTAATTTGACCACAGGCAACATCAAAGAAAACTATTCTTGCTTTGGGATTAATAACGTTACAAATTATGCAATCACATCAGACAATTTAAATTTAGAAAATAAAAGAAAATGCAAGGCTGTCCCTTGTGTAAGTATTTATATATGAAATGTCTGAATAATAGTATTCTTTTTGCACTCCTGTGAATTTTTAAATGTACCTGCAGCAATTTGAAACAACTTACACTCTGTTCATACTCATTATAGTTTAGTTTTCCTTTTACGCCTGAATATAAAAGCTAGGGAATATGTGTTCAGATCACAGGTAATACCGTAAAGGAGAACTTGGGAAGCTTTTCTTTATCACTGCATTTGAATTATTCATTTAAATTTATTGCACACTAGCCAGGATGAAAGTGAAAAGTGACCATAAGCAGGAAAAAGTTGCCATTCTCTCATCTCGAGGGTGGATATAAGATAAATGGTAAGTTACAGCAAGATCATTTTCCATTTCAAGCCAATTCATTCATCTGATAAAATAAGGCTCCTTTCAGATTTTGTCGTTAAATTAAACGCCTCAGTGTTACAGTAGAGGATATATTAGTAGGGGATATGAATTATTCACAGAAACGTCTATCATAGGTAGGACAAGAAGACACAATAAGGAGCATGGGAATTGATTCAGCATTAGATTAGTATGCCACTGTGCGCTGGATGTACAGATTCTAATGCAATGCATCGGTTATCTGAGGTTACAAAGTGGATTATGTATTCATCTTCAAACTTAAAAATGCTTAGAGAACAAACAAACATATATATATGAAAAGAGTTTGTTTAGGTCGGTGCGCTTAGTCACACGTCCAAATGTTACTTTAAAGCAATGGGTCGTCAGAAAATTCTGCTGTTTTTGGTTTAGTCAGTCGTAGATACTCCGTTAATAGACACCTCCCAAGCTTCTTTGGTGGCTGCACCGTTCTTCAATAAATGACTTGGGTATGTTCAGTCATGCAATTCTGTAAAGGCAGGGGAAAAGAACAGGCGCCATATGGTGTAGTATTTAAGGATAAATGGAGTGATATATATGTGTATAAAATATAAGTACCGGATAGATTCTTGAGATTAGGCCTGTATATCTCAGAAAATTCTTTGTGGCTGTTCCCCACCTAGGAAACAAAGATCATCGCCATATGGTGTAGTAACCTCAGATATATCTTGGGGTGCCCCCCCTTTATATTTTAAGCGTACCAAATGAAAAATTCAATATAGCATATAGGATATATATATATCCATGTAGAACAAGTCGGTCCAGTGAAATGTGATGGCTGAATCAATCGTCTGCTACTGCCTTGTATATTATCAATAAAGTATTTAATCAATGAAAAATAATAATAATACACAAATTCAAAATAAAACAAATCATAAATCTTAGCTGATTGGTATAGGCAGTAGGCAGGTCTGTCTCAACGCGTTTCGCCTCCAGGGCTTCAAACAACAAATAATGGACCCAAAAGAAAAAGGCATTTTTAATCTATCCTCCCATGTTTTAACGCAGCCACAGATTGCACTACTCGGCAAGGGTATAACATTTGCACCATCAAAAAAGCCAGACAAATTTCAGACTTTCATTGATTTAAACAAATATGTCCGTAACCTCACTCTCAAGCGACACTTTGCCAGACAAGATACAGCTATCCAGACGAATTATAACACATCAAAATCTGGATTAAAACCTACATCAAAGTTTTATCCATTGGAATCCAAAGGATCCTATATCAATACTTTTTATGACCTGGTTAAAAGGGATCTAATTGAAGGAGACACTCCTCATGTGAAGAAATGTAATCTCAGCAATTCCGAGAAACATGCCATGAAAGAACTACAAGATATAGACAAGATCATCCTCAGACCAGCGGATAAAGGAGGAGGCCTGGTCATACAGAACAAAGATGATTACCTGAAGGAAGCACAAAGACTTCTCAATGACACCGCATCATACAAGAAACAACCTAAAGACCCCACAGAGGGATTTACTGAGGAACTTAGATTAATCCTTGTCGAAGGATTGCGTAAACAATTAATTAGTAAAGATGAATTTCAGTATCTCATGAACCACAACCCCATCATTCCTGTTTTTTATCACCTGCCTAAAATACATAAACAACTGGACTGTCCACCAGGAAGACCGATCATTGCCGGCATTGACTCGTTAACGTCACATCTCTCCGAGTATGTGGACATTTTTTTGAAACCGCATGTACAGAGTTTGCCTTCGTACCTGAAGGACACTACGAGCGTCCTAAACCACTTTGAAGCTTTCCAGTGGAAAGATACTTACCTATGGACCACTATCGACGTACAAGCTCTATATACCAGCATTACCCATGAAAAGGGAATAGAAGCATGCCGAGACAAACTGGAGACCGATCCAAAGATCACCCGGGATCACTGTGAATTTATATGTTCCCTTATCCAATTTATTTTAACCCACAACTATTTTAAATTTCAAGATATGTTCTTTCTACAAGTCTGTGGCACCGCGATGGGGACAGTTTTTGCCCCTAGTTATGCCAACATTTTAATGGGTATGTGGGAACAAAGGTTCATTTACAACAATGCGACATTTGAAGAGAATATCCGTTTTTATAAAAGGTACATAGACGACATTATCATGGTCTGGGATGGCGATCTAGAAAGTTTTAAAAGTTTTATGGAATATATCGGTATCAATGATTTTAACTTGAAATTTACGAGTACAACTAACAAAAGCCATATTGAATTTTTGGATCTGATCTTAAGCCACGACGGAGAGCAAGTAGTCACAAAGAATTTTATAAAAACCGTCGACACTAACAGCTATTTACATTATAATAGCAGTCATGCTATCAAATGGAAAAACAACATTCCATTCTCAACCATGTATAGGTTACGAAGAAACTGCACGACAAACGAAACATTCACAGAACAATCCCTAATCTATGCGGATAGATTCAGAGAAAGGGGCTATCCGGAAAAGATCATCAAAGAGGCAATAGATCGGGGCAAAGCACTGGACAGGAAAACCCTTATTCATCCAAAGAAGAAAGAAGCAACTAAGAACTATTCAGTACCATTTATCACACGATTTAGCTGTGAGGAGACTCGAATCAGGAAGTCCTTTTCAAAACACTGGCATGTTCTAAAATTGGATCCTGTGCTGAGAGAGATCCTACCAGAACGCCCACAAGTTCTCTTCAGAAAATCCCAGAATCTCAAGGAAATCCTGGCTCCAAGCATGATTAGAAGCAAGGGGACCGCAACCACGAGTCTTCCCAGATGTAAGGGCATGTATAAATGCGGACACTGTATTATGTGTAAGTTCGTCCACCCGAATAGGCGATCTTTTTTTAACTCTGATCAAACCAAAGAATTTAATATGAAGGATTTTGTTAATTGCAACACGTCTTCAGTCATATACGTGATAGAGTGTGGATGTCATCGTAAATATGTGGGAAAGACTAAAAGACTTCTCAAACTTCGCATCCAAGAACATGTACGTAATATCAAAAACAAAATTGAAAGTCACCCACTCTCCAGACATTTTACTGAAACCCACAACTCCTGCCTGGATACATTTACTTTCAGGGCCATCGAACATGTTACATTAGGACCTAGAGGAGGTGATCTACTGAAAAAGTTATCCCAGAGGGAAATGTATTGGATTTTTACTTTAAATACCCTCCAACCTCGTGGCCATAATGAAGGCTACGAGATTGCCCCCTTCCTATGAGATACACTGAAGCCTCATATCTGAGCCATGAGCTCGCCGAGAAATAGCTCCTTTTTGTACTGTAGGATCCTTTATATTTCTCCAAATTAGTTTGCTGGATCATCCATGAATTTATTTATTTATTTATTTATTCATTATTTATTCATTATATATTCATGTATTCATCATTATTTATTATTATTATTAATTTCTTATCATGGTAGACCATGGTTTTCATTCCACATCCCATAAGAAATATACCTGGGATCAGGGTATATTTGTATGTTTTATATACCAATTGTTCACTTTTATATATATATATATATTTTTACCTATATTTTACCTATATCTTTTTATAATTGGCGTATTTTGTTTGTTCATATATATATATTTATATGGCACTTTTATATCTCTCATTCATTTATGCATTTTATTATGTGGTATACTTATAAGTATGCTGCTGAACGATAATGGACTTCCCTATTTTCCTTCCAAATCACATTCATTACATTTGCGTATGTCACTTCCGCCATCCATCCTGCCAACCATCTGCTGGAACGCATGTTGGCTCTCCAGTCTTAAACCGGAAGTGACGCGGCCGCGTCACTTCCGGTTTCACGGAGCTCACGGAGCACATATATTGTGTGTCCGTTGTGCTCTGCAGCTACAAGACTACCCTTAATTTTCTCACTGCACCACCAATGAAATATAATGATATAATGATATATGTCAAGCTATGTACATAATTATAAGTCGGACCGAGCACTTCCGGTTCCGGAAATGACGCGAACCGGAAGTGCAGTCGAAAATGAAACTGAAAGTACTATAAATATGTGCACTTTCTGATATGATGTATTCTCCTGAGGAAGCCCTGGAGGCGAAACGCGTTGAGACAGACCTGCCTACTGCCTATACCAATCAGCTAAGATTTATGATTTGTTTTATTTTGAATTTGTGTATTATTATTATTTTTCATTGATTAAATACTTTATTGATAATATACAAGGCAGTAGCAGACGATTGATTCAGCCATCACATTTCACTGGACCGACTTGTTCTACATGGATATATATATATCCTATATGCTATATTGAATTTTTCATTTGGTACGCTTAAAATATAAAGGGGGGGCACCCCAAGATATATCTGAGGTTACTACACCATATGGCGATGATCTTTGTTTCCTAGGTGGGGAACAGCCACAAAGAATTTTCTGAGATATACAGGCCTAATCTCAAGAATCTATCCGGTACTTATATTTTATACACATATATATCACTCCATTTATCCTTAAATACTACACCATATGGCGCCTGTTCTTTTCCCCTGCCTTTACAAACATATATATATATATATATATATATATATATACATTGTGACAAGAACACTGGGATAGTGTTTGAGGGCAGGTATGTTTGTCCCAGGTTCTTGTCTTACATGTATTAGAAAAATGAAAACTTCTAGGAATATGTTTCGTTTTGTTAGAAACTTTTCAGTTTGTTGGAAAAGTTGGGTAAGGGCCCTGAAAGAGAGATGGGGCAAGTTCCAGACATTGGGCCCAGTTCGGGTCTTTGGCCTCACAGAAGGCTTTTCAGGCTTTCAGCTGTGTAAGAGTGTTATAGAGCTGCTGGCCTGATTAGGGTGTGCAGACTGCCTGGGAAGACTGCAGGATCTCTGTGAGAGAAACACGCTTCCTGATACAAGTGAGCTATACAGTATTTGCTGGAGAACTCTGTGTTTTTTGTTTTAGTGATAGTTAGGAACATCTTGTGTTTAGTTAGTGCCGGACAGGCAAGGTATTTTCTTTTGGTGTTTGTTTTATTTTCTGTACAATAAAACTGGCTGGGGCCAGTTGTACCAGAAACTGGACTTGTGTTGTTCCTCAGCTGCTGCGTGCTGCCATATACCCCAGGAAACGGCACCTTGCACCCTTACAGTGTTACAACTTGGTGGAGAATGCGAGCAGTCCGTTCTGCGCATAAGTGAAAGCAGCAGCTTTATGAGGCCTGCAGAAAACGGTGGTTTATGCAGATACAGCCCAGTGTGAAGTTGCTGAGACTCACCCCTGAGGGTTTGATATATGTCCTGGGTGAAAGCAGCTACAAAGCCGCCTGAAAAATCTGTCGACATGGAGGAACTGCTTAAAGCCTTGCTGCAAGCTACAGCGGCTCAGCAGGAGGCCAACAGACAGCAGCAGGTGGCAATGGAGGGAAATTGGAGACTACAGCAGGCAGCTGTTGACGAACTTTACAGGCAACAGCATCAGGATAGAGAGGCTTTAACAGAAGTGGTGCAGAGCCTTGCAGCCCAGATTGAAGATGTGGCCGTCAGTGCTCCGACCAGCTCTAGTTCTATATGGGCCAGTCACTTCCTGCAGAAAATGACAGAGGCTGATGATGTGGAGGCCTACCTGACCACGTTTGAAAGGACTGCCGAGCGTGAGAACTGGCCGAAAGCACAGTGGGCCAGTCTGCTGGCACCTTTCCTGTCAGGTGAGCCCCAAAAAGTGTACTTTGATTTAAGCCCTGCTGAGGCTCGGGACTATGATAAATTAAAGACTGAGATCCTGACCCGCCTGGGAGTCACGCTGTCAGTACGAGCACAACGGGTGCACCGGTAGGTGTACGCCATGGAGAAGCCTCCTTGCTCCCAGATGCACGACCTTATTCAGCTAACAAAAAAATGGTTACAGCCAGAGACATTAACTGGTCCCCAGATGGTTGAAAGAGTCGTCATGGACCGCTACTTGAGATCTTTGCCCATGGTCCTGCGCAAGTGGGTGAGCCATGAAAACCCGGGTACTGCAGACCAATTAGTGGACATGGTAGAGAGGTATTTGGCAGCAGAGGAACTACTGATGACCACCCAGCAACCCATAGATCCTCGACAGCGCCCTTCAGTCAAGACTGCTAAGACTGTTCCTTGAGAAAATGTTGCTGGGCGGATAAGAGAACGCAAGGCTGGAGAGACTGTAAACACTGGCCTTGGAGACAGGCCAATGGGGCTAGAACGGTCTATACTGCCCAAACGGGTTGATAATCGTGTGGTTAAATGTTTTAGGTGTGGTATGCCAGGTCATGTTATTGCCAATTGCCCAGTCACGCAAGAACCCATGCAATGTGATGCTGCCTTTGAATGTCGCAGAATGTCTTTCTTTGCTAGGTTAGTATGTACGTGGTACCTTCACCTGAGCTGGAAAAACAAATGTGTGATGTGTTCTTAGAGGGTAACTGGGTAGAGGCCTTGCTAGATTCAGGAAGTTTAGTTACCCTCGTGAAAGCTGGGTTAGTGAACCCCTTAAAGGTCCAGCAAATACCTATTGGGGTAACTTGCATACATGGGGATACCCAACATTATGTCACTGCTGAAGTGAATATAGAAACTTGTTGTGGGTCAGCAATTGTTAAAGTAGGACTGGTCCCCACCTTGGTGCATGAGGCCATAATAGGGAGGGATTTTCCTCATTTTTGGATACTGTGGGAATCACGGTTATCAGCAGATGTGAGAAGTAAAGAGCCAGTTGATAATACCAGTGATTTTATGGATGTACTTGTGTCTTCGGAACTTTCTGACCCTTTGCCTTTTGCTAGTTTGGCTGGGGAAGTGACAGATGGGGAGTCCAGTGATGACCCTCTTGCTGGGAACAGAGACATAGTAGTTAGAACTGAAAGCGTGCCTGACCTGGAGGTAAAGAAGGATCTGTTTGCGTATGAACAGTTAAAGGATCCTACCTTAATAAAGGCTAGGGAGAATGTTAAGGTTGTTAATGGGGAACCTGTGGTACCGGGTGACAGGGTTACGTATCCCCACATGGCCATCTGTAATGAGCTCTTGTACCACATTGTCAAAAGGGGAGAGGATGTGGTGGAACAGCTGGTAGTTCCCCAGCATTATTGAAAAATGGTACTAGATTTAGCTCATAGTCACGTTACCGCAGGACATTTAGGGGCAGAAAAAAACACTGAAAGAGTTTTACAAAGGTTCTTTTGGCCAGGGGTTTATAAAGAAGTGTCTGAATATTGTTCTTCCTGTCCTGAATGCCAGTATCATGCCCCTAGGCCCATTTCAGGAGCCCACTAGTTCCCATGCCTATTATAGAGGTCCCGTTTGACAGAATAGCCATGGATCTCGTGGGGCCCTTGTTAAAATCTGCTCGGGGCCATCAGTATATCCTGGTAATTATGGACTAAGCCACTCGATATCCTGAGGCTGTCCCTTTACGCACTATCACAACCAAGGCAATAGCTAGGGAGCTGGTGCAGGGTTTTAGTGGGAATACCAAAAGAAATTTTGACTGACCAAGGTACTCCATTTATGTCAAGGATCATGAAGGAATTGTGCAAATTATTTAAGGTCACTCACCTCAAGACGTCCATCTACCATCCCCAAACAGACGGGTTGGTGGAAAGGTTTAATAAAACATTAAAAAGTATGTTAAAAAAGGTTGTTGAGAGAGATGGGAAAAACTGGGATTGTTTGTTGCCCTACTTGTTAATGGCCATCAGAGAAGTTCCTCAGTCCTCTACGGGGTTTTCTCCATTTGATTTGTTGTATGGTAGACACCCCAGAGGGCTGTTGTACATTGCCAAAGAGACGTGGGAAGGACAACTCACTCCTTATAGAAGCGTTATTGAACATGTATCACAAATGCAGGATAGGATTGCAGCCGTGGTACTTATTGTCAGAGAGCACATGGAACAGACCCAAAGTGCTCAACAGAGGGTATATAACCGGAGTGCCAAGATACGGGAATTTGCTCCTGGAGATAGAGTTCTTGTTTTGGTACCCACTGTGGAAAGCAAATTCCTAGCTAAATGGCAGGGTCCATTTGAGATTAGGGAAAAAGTGAATGAGGTTAATTACAAAGTATACCAGCCGGGAAAGAGAAAACCCGAACAAATCTACCATGTTAACTTAATCAAACCCTGGAAAGATAGGTTGTCTCTGTCAGCGGAGCCTTGCCCTTCGGTGTCTTCACCTCGGTTGCTTCCCGCAGTAAAGGTGTCAGAGACATTATCAGCTGACCAGAACAATCAGGTTAAATAATTTCTCATCCAAAATAGGTAGATATTTTCAGAGCTGCCTGGCCGAACGACCATAATAAAACATGACATTGTCACAGAACCAGGGGTCAGGGTTCATTTAAAGCCATATAGGATTCCTGAAGCTCAGCGAGAAGCTGTTACTAAAGAAGTTAAAACCATGTTAGAACTTGGAGTCATAGAGGAATTTAACAGTGAGTGGTCCAGTTCCATAGTTCTCATCCCTAAGCCCGACGGTAGCATATGCTTCTGTAATGACTTTCGTAAGTTAAATGAGGTGTCCAAGTTTGACGCGTACTCCATGCCCCGTGTGGATGAGCTTATAGAAAGGCTGGGAACAGCCAGGTTTCTCACCACGTTGGACCTGACCAAAGGTTACTGGCAAATACCTTTATCTGATAGCGCAAAAGAAAAAACAGCCTTTTCGGTTCCGGAGGGTCTGTACCAGTATAAGATGATACCCTTTGGGTTGCATGGGACTCCAGCAACCTTTCAACGGGCGATGGATAAAATTTTGAGGCCCCATAGAAAATATGCAGCTGCCTATTTGGATGATGTGGTAATTTACAGTACAGACTGGGGGTCCCATTTGGTTAAAGTACAAGCAGTACTGGACTCAATCAGAGAGGCAGGGTTAACTGCTAACCCAAAGAAGTGCTGCCTCGCAAAGGAGGAGGTCAAATACTTGGGCTTTACCATAGGCAGAGGTCTAATTAGGCCCCAATTGAATAAAATTGATGCTATTCAAAACTGGCCTCGTCCAGTGAATAAAAAACAGGTAAGGGCTTTTTTTGGAATAACTGGGTACTATAGACGGTTTATTCCCAATTTTGCGACCACAGCGGTGCCGTTGTCAGACCTTACCAAAGGGAAGCAGTCAAATATGGTGAAATGGAACCCTGATGCAGAAAAAGTGTTCCAAGCGTTAAAAGTGGCTTTGTGTTCACAACCGGTATTGATAACACCAGATTTTTCAAAAGAATTTGTGGTACAGACAGATGCCTCAGAGGTAGGGATAGGCGCTGTGCTATCCCAAACCAGAGATGGGGACGAACACCCTATCATTTATTTGAGTAGGAAACTCAATGAGCATGAAAAAAGGTATGCCATTGTGGAAAAGGAGGCTTTGGCCATTAAGTGGGCACTAGACACCTTGAGATATTACCTCTTGGGTAGACAATTCAGAGTAGTGACGGATCATGCCCCTTTAAAATGGATGTATATAAATAGAGGCAAGAATGCTCGTGTAACTAGATGGTTTCTAGCGTTGCAGGATTTTAAGTTTACTGTCGAACATAGACCGGGTACACAATTAGCCAACGCAGATGCATTGTCCCGCATCTTCTGTTTGGGGGCTACAAGTGTTCCGGCCCCTAGGTCGAAACAGGGGAGGGGGATATGTGACAAGAACACTGGGATAGTGTTTGAGGGCAGGTATGTTTGTCCCAGGTTCTTGTCTTACATGTATTAGAAAAATGAAAACTTCTAGGAATATGTTTTGTTTTGTTAGAACCTTTTCAGTTTGTTGGAAAAGCTGGGTAAGGGCCCTGAAAGAGAGATGGGGCAAGTTCCAGACATTGGGCCCAGTTCTGGTCTTTGGCCTCACAGAAGGCTAATCAGGCTTTCAGCTGTGTAAGAGTGTTATAGAGCTGCTGGCCTGATTAGGGTGTGCAGACTGCCTGGGAAGACATCAGGATCTCTGTGAGAGAAACACGCTTCCTGATACAAGTGAGCTACACAGTGTTTGCTGGAGAACTCTGTGTTTTTTGTTTTAGTGATAGTTAGGAACATCTTGTGTTTAGTTAGTGCCGGACAGGCAAGGTATTTTCTTTTGGTGTTTGTTTTATTTTCTGTACAATAAAACTGGCTGGGGCCAGTTGTACCAGAAACTGGACTTGTGTTGTTCCTCAGCTGCTGCGTGCTGCCATATACCCCAGGAAATGGCACCTTGCACCCTTACAGTGTTACAACTTGGTGGAGAATGCGAGCAGTCCGTTCTGCGCATAAGTGAAAGCAGCAGCTTTATGAGGCCTGCAGAAAACGGTGGTTTATGCAGATACAGCCCAGTGTGAAGTTGCTGAGACTCACCCCTGAGGGTTTGATATATGTCCTGGGTGAAAGCAGCTACCCTTACAGTGTTACAACATATATATATATATATATATATATATATATACATACATACATACAGGGTTAGACTGGCCCACAGGGGACCAGGGGAAACCCCTGGTGGGCCCCACTGCCTGTGGGCCCTCCTCCTCCTCTAGGGATCAGGATCCAGACTCTATCCTCGTGCATTTGAATAATGCATTATAAATATGTTACATTATACTTCACAAGAATATCTCTGTGGTGGCTGGCCATGCCACCACTGTTGAATGGCACACCCTTAAGCATGGGCCCCTGAACAGCACTCCCTTGGAGGGCCCTTCATGCCCCAGTCTGACACAATATATATATATATATACATACAGTTTCTATGCATGTACTTGTTAATGTATATATATATTTCTATTGTAAAAACACTTTCACATAAAAGATGCTGTACAAGTAGAGATGTGCAGAGATGTGTTAAGTTTGGTTTTAATTCATCATCGTACAGTACTTTGGATTTAAGAAAACCACCCTCAATTTTTTTAGTACGGATTTGGGGCCCGAATCAGACCAGATCGCATGGCCAAACGATTGCATGGGCATTTACAAAGTGATTGACAGGAAGAAGATGTTTGTGGGTGGTAACTGACTGTTTTCTGTGAGTGTCAGGAAAAACGCAGGTGTGTCCAAGTGTTTTTAGGTAGGGTGTGTGACGTCAGCTCCGGATCCGAACAACCTGTTTGTATTGCACTGTAGGAGTAAGTCCTGGGCTGTGCACAGACTGCAAAAATTATGGTGAGTAAGTTGCGAATGGATTTGCAGCTGTCCGCTGTCTGGTGGAATTTTCACACGCCATACACATGCATTCGCACACTTTTACAGTGCTGGTTTTCACTCCCCCTGGGCGGTGACTATCTAATCGCAGCCTCTGCAAATTTGCAGCACAGCATTCTGGTCTGAATTAGGTCCTTGGTTTTTAGTTTGGCTTTTACATAGTTACATAGTTCAATAGTTAGTGAGGTTGAAAAAAGGCAAAATGCCCATCAAGTTCAACTTGTATCCGTATTAAGCAGTGCACATTATAATGCACCAACCAAAATAATGGTTTTGTACCTATTGACAACTATATTTCGTATCACTCCCATATACATAATGTCAATATAATACATGCTATAGCCTTGGATGCCTTTTTCAGCTAGAAAACTGTCCAATCGTTTTTAATGCATTTACAGAATCTGCCATTATTACCTTCTCCGGCAGGGAGTTCCAAATCTTTATTGCCCTTTAAGAACCCTTTCCTACGTTGTGTGCGGAATTTTCTCTCCTCTAGCCTCAGTGAGTACCCACGTGTCCTATACAGAGTTTTATTAATAAACAAATCCCCTGCTCTTTGTATTGCCCCTTTACATATTTGAAGATATTAATAATGTCTCCTCTTAGTCTCCTCTTTTCAAGGGAATACAAATTTAACCCAGTAAGCCTTTCCACATAGTCCAGTGTCTCTAACCCTTTAATCAGTTTAAGAGCGTACCTTTGAACTCTTTTGAGCTCCCCGATATCTTTTTTATAATATGGTGCCCAAAATTGAACACAATATTCCAGATGCGGACGTACCAATGATTTATACAGAGACAGGATTACATCCGCATCCCTTGACTCAATACCCCGTTTTATGCACGAAAGGACTTTACTTGCCTTCTTTGCTGCATTTTGACATTGTGTACTGTTATTAAGCCGATTATCTTTGAGCACCCCCAGATCTTTTTCCACCACAGTTACCCCCATATTTTCCCCATTTAGAGTGTAGGATGCAAGTTTGTTTCTAATCCCAAAGTGCATAACTTTGCATTTATCATTTGAATCTCATTCCCCATTTAGACTCCCAAGTTTCAAGTTTAAATACTGTAAGTCATTTTGTAAAGACTCCACATCAATTTCTGAATGAATTACCTTACACAGTTTAGTATAATCTGCAAAGATTGACACTGTGCTTTTCAGGCCTATTCCTAGATCATTAATAAATATATTAAACAGTAGCGGGCCAATTACGGGCCATTGTGGTATTCCGCTGACTACTGGTGCCCAGCTGGAGAACATCCCATTAACCACTACTCATTATACCCTGTTATCCAGCCAATTTCCTATCCATGTACAAATAGTATTTCCTAGTCCAAATTCCCTTAATTTGATGATTAGTCTCTTGTGAGACACTGTATCGAAGGGTTTTGCAAAATCTAAAAAGATCACATCCACTGCTTTACCCTGGGCGAGATTATAGCTCACTTCCTTGTAGAATCTTATTAAGTTAGTTTGACATGATCTGTCCCTCACAAACCCATGCTGACTATTGCTAATACACTTAGAATTCCGTAGATAATCCTCTATGCTATCCCTCAAAATTCCTTCAAATATTTTACCCATTATAGAGGTTATACTAACTGGTCGATAGTTCTCAGGATGATTTTTAGATCCCTTTTTAAATAATGGCACTACCTCAGCTATGTGCCAATCCCTCGGTACCATACCTGATTTAATTAAACTATAGAAAATCAAGTATAAGGGTTTTGCCAGCTGAGTCCTAAGCGCCATAATAACCCTCGGGTGAAAGCCATCTGGGCCCGGTGATTGATTAATCTTTATGTTGCATAGTCTCTCTAGGACTAATTCCTCACTTAATCAAGTATCTAGCCACGAATCATTATCGTCTCTGTCGTTATGCACTACTGTCACCGTCTGATCCACCCTGGTGAATACTGATGAAAAAAAAATTGTTCAGTATATCCGCTTTTATTTTGTCATTGTTTATCACGGCTCCCAGTTCATCTTTTAGTGGACATACATTTTCCTTTTTTAACCTTTTACTATTTATGTATTTATAAAACTTTTTAGGATTGGCTTTACTCTCTATAGCTATTTGCTTTTCGTTTACAGTTTTAGCTGCTCTAATTACCTTTTTGCATCTTTTATTGGATTCCTTTAAAATTAAAAAATGATAAAACAGCTAAAATCTTGTAATGTGATCCTATTGACATGCAATCCAAAACCCGGGTTTCATTTGTTAAATCTGAGTTCCAAACTGACAACAGACCTGAGCTGTGACTTGGTTCCAACCCCAAAGTTATTCCGAACTGGGACTCCAATCGACTTGGAACCCCTAAGTTCGGGTGTGTTCGTATTTCAGGAAAACTGAACCGCACATCTTTAGTTCAAAGCCTATAAAGTTAGGAACCTATGCTAATTGGATTTATACTAGTTTGTGTAGTGCAAAACATGCAAAATAGCTTGACACAAGCCTAGAAAATGATTGCATGATTATGCCTACATGCACATTTGTGATAGTCTGACATGTACAACTACTTGCAAGTAGAGATACAGGAGGAGGGAAGGTGCATTCGAACATAGGCAAAGTAGAGTAAGGAATTCTTGCCCCTCCTAAAACATAAAAAATGCAGCAAGTGTGGGTAGCATGGTACCAGGATCACATGATTTGTGCATTGTACAACAGTGAGACAGAACCACATTGACTCATTTCAGAACAAATCGCAACATAAAGCAACTAGAGATCTTAGCGAGTTTGCGGGATACTGCAGGCTATACAATCTCAGGATGCAAGATGATTTCCCAGATTTTGTGAATCTCCTGGACATTCTTGCAGTAGATATGCAGTTAGGGCTTTATTAAATAAATGGAAACAGATGCAGACCTGTACAGAGTCACATAGATAGCTGTAAAAGTCATGACAATTGCATGAGGTCTGGTGCAAATACAGTACACCCTAATGATGACTTAACTGCTCAGGATTGTATAATTTGCATTGTATACTGTACATGGCTATGCAGAGCTAAAAACCAAAAAGCAATGTGCAGAACAGAGTTGGTTTATTCATATATTGACTAGAGATGAGTGTGTTTGGTTCTCAGAGAACCGAACTGTACCGAACCTCATGCTCTGAGCCCTGTTCCAAGCCCGGCTCGGGTTTTCCCGCCAGACTTGGAAACCCGAATGAGGCAAAACGTCATCATTCCGCTGTCGGATTCTCACGGGATTTGGATTCCATATAAGGAGCCGCGCGTTGCGGGCATTTTCTCTCCAGTCTCACAGAGTGTATTGAGAGGATGTATCCTAAGTGTTCAGTGTCTGTGTGGGGGCGGGAAAGTGGGGTGGCAAGTCTTGTGCTGTGTTGTGCTGTCCAGTCCAGTGTAGTCAGTGTAATGTGCTGCATCAGTCCAGCCAGTCACAGTGTTGGTGTCCTCTGCTGATATATGTCCCTGTTGCTGCTGGCTTGCATTTTTGCTGTGCTGTCCTGCATTAGACCAGGGGATGTCTCTTGTGCATCAGTCCAGTGACCAGTCACAGTGGTGGTGTCCTCTGCTGCCATATATCCAGTATAGCTGTATAAGTCCCTTTCAGTGGTGCTGTGTTTTCCTGCATTAGACCAGGGGAAGTCTCTTGTGCATCAGTCCAGTGACCAGTCACAGTGGTGGTGTTCTCTGCTGCCATATATCCAGTGTAGCTGTATAAGTCCCTTTCAGTGGTGCTGTGTTTTCCTGCATCAGACCAGTGGTAGTGTCCTGTCCATCAGTCATTCCAGTGAGAAGGCAGTCACAGTGGTATACTGCTACAGTATAATAATGATAATAACAACCACAAGTCCCTTACAGTGTCGTTGTGTTGTGCTGCATCAGACCAGTGGTAGTGTCTTGGCCATCAGCCATCAGTCATTCCTGTGCCGTATTTTGTGTTATATAACTTCCAAAAAATAATGGAGAACAAAAATTTGGAGGATAGAATAGGGAAAGATCAAGAACCACTTCCTCCTGGTGCTGAAGCTGCTGCCACTAGCCATGACATAGATTATGAAATGCCATCAACTTCGTCTGCCAAGGCCGATGCCCAATGTGATAGCAGAGGGCATGTAAAATCCAAAAAGCCAAAGTTCAGTAAAAAGACCCCCCAAAAAATTGAAATGGTCTGAGGAGAAACATAAACTTGCCAATATGCCATTTACGACACGGAGAGGCAAAGAACGGCTGAGGCCCTGGCCTATGTTCATGACTAAGGGTTCAGCTTCACATGACGATGGAAGCCCTCATAACTGAGGCCTTTACACTTATGTTGGTGTTAGACGTGCGTCCGGTATCTCCCATTAGTGCATGGGATTTAGATTTAGATTAGTGCATGGGATTTAGGGCCAATTGTTTGTGTCGCTTAGTTTAGTCATACAACTACCTCATTGCAATTCTTTTACTTCTTTGCATGATGTGCTGTTTGGGGCCTTTTTTTATATCTGCCCTCCTGTCTGCCACTGCAGTGCCACTTCTAGATGGGTCAGGTGTTTGTGTTGTCCACTTGTGTCGCTTAGCTTAGTCATCCAGCAACCTCGGTGCAACCTTTTGGCCTAAAAACAATATTTTGAGGTGTGAGGTGTTCAGAATAGACTGGAAATGAGTGGAAATGATTGTTATTGAGGTTAATAATACCATAGGAGCAAAATTACCCCCAAATTCTGTGATTTTTGCAGTTTTTATGTTTTTTTCAAAAATTATCCAGATCCAAAACAAAAACAAAAACACGAAAGGGTGGTTTTGGCAAAACCAAGCCAAAACCAAAGCATGAAAGTGGAATAAGAACCAAAACCAAAACACAAAACACGAAAAGTGCCCGCCGCACATTTCTAATATTGACCTGATTTACCTTGATATCTACAGCTTGATATGAGTGAAACGGTTGAAAAACTGACCCATTCCAAGTTCTGTCTGAGGCTGAGCTCTTTCTACTTTCATCTTTTTTGTGTTAAAGAGCTCCAAAGCTGCAATATGATTCCCTTAGAGCATGGGTCTACAACCTTGGCCCTCCAGCTGCTGTTGAACTATACATCCCAGTATGCCCTGCCACAGTTTTGCTATTAAGGCATGCTGGGATGTGTAGTTCCACAGCAGCTGGAAGGCCGAGGGTGAAGATCCATGCCTTGGAGGGTGATCCTTCTTGTTATATTTGTTATAGAAGGATGGTGAAAACGTATTTTTTGATTGCCCTAAGGCTTGAATGTTTATTGATTATTGGGCTTAATGGTCTGGCTCTAATTGAATTTTTTGACTGTGTTATACTGTAGAGCTCTTCACTGTGTACATCAGACAGAATCCAGAGATCAGATGAAACACGACATCAGATCCAGAATGATAAGAGGCCATGTGTTTGCTCTACATGGACAATGGCCCTCATTCCGAGTTGATCGCACAAATCTACTTTTTGCAGCCTGTGCGATCAACTAGACGCCGCCTATGGGGAGGGATTTTTTGCATAGCAAGGCTGAGAATGCTTGTGCAGCCCTGCTATGCAAAAAACGTTTTGAGCAAAAGAAGACCAGGGTCAGACTTACTTTCCCTGTGCGACGACTCCAGCGACGAAGGTCTCAGAAGTGACATCAGACATCTGCTCTCCAAATGCCTGGACACGCCTGCGTTCACCTCACCGTGCCTTGAAAACGATCAGTTGACGCCCCGGAACGTCTCCCATCTGTCAGTCTTCTTGCGATCGCCGCTGTGATCACTTTTTCCGCTGGCGGCGTCGCTGCCCGGCAACGACGCATGTGCGCATTGCAGGGGCCCCGCAGGCGCAGTCCCGACCCGTTCCCACAGCTGCGATGAACCGCTGTGTGCGAATGGGTCGTAATGAATCCCCAATGTTGCTGTCTTTTACACAGATCAGCATTTGATGATCCTTCAAAAAGGCCAAGATGCATTGGGTACACTCACAACACTGCACATGGACTGTCTCTTGCAGAAAGACTGCTTCATTATCACACCTGCTCATGTTTTTACCCTCAAGTGAGTGTGAACTGTTTCAGCCCTATACAGACCCCTAGTTGTGCACTGAGACAAACAGACTAAAACATGCAAACCTTAGCAGTCATGCCAGCAAGGGCAGCCTGAAACCCAAACACAAATGGCTGGGCTGTCTCCACAGATGATCACTGTGCAAATGCTGGAGTACTGTAGGCAGTGGCATGCTCATCACTACTAACAGTGAACATAGCTGAGTGCCGGTGGACTGCCTGACCTTCCACCAGCAGCACTGTGCCTGACCCCACCCTTGCGATCCACTTAGTCTTTTTCTAAAGACCATGGATCCCAGAATAAGGCATTCAGCGCTGTACCTACCGGGATGGCTGCAGCTGCAGAAGGGTCCCACATGACTACTGCAGAGTCAGCGCTCAAACCCACCCCAGACTTTACCGGAGCAGAATAACATCTCAGGACCATACACATCTCCAACTGAAATTTATCAACATCTAGTAGTCAGATAAATGGGTATGTACTGTAACCCAATTGAACTTTTAACTAGACTCTGGAACATATTTGCCCTACTTCACCCCATCTTGTACAGTATGTTACATTTGCATTAATTTGTTGTTTATAGACTTACTGTATGTTACAATGTAATACAAATTGTTTTAAGAATAAACATTTATCAGACAAACATCCTAGTTTATATTTTAATCACTACCATTGGATGGTGGATTAATCCAATAGGTGCCAATTCACATCCACTTCAATACCAAAGGAGTTTAAAACCACACCTTTTTCCTCTCTTATTAGTTAACACACACACACACACACACACACACACACACACACACACACACACACACACACACACACACAAACAAGAGGTGAGTGCAGAGTTTTATTTATACTGCATAGCTTTCATATTTTGGGGAGGGTTACCTATTAACTTGGATTCTCCCCACCACATTATAATGATCCCCCTAGTGAGTGCATTCCATAAATTTTTACATGTGGTGACAGCACTTGTTCCGGTATACAAGATATTCGATTGAGCTTCAGGGGCAAAGATCAACTGTGGGAAGTCCATGGCTTCTGGCATCCTCCACTCCATTCACATTCACTATCAAGCCTGACTTGACCAAAATCCTAGGAGTCTGATTCAGTGGAGAAGGTGTGGCCCTGAAATGTTAGCATGAGAGACTGGAGACTGTGGGGTATATTTACTAAAATTCGTATTTTCCCATCTGAGGTCAAAGTTCAATCACGAATGACATCGAAAGTGTAAAGTTGCAACTTTTTGAATTTATTACGACTAATTTACTAAGCTGTCGTATTCTGCATTTTCGGATTTACCGATGTCGATGTCATTCGTTTTTTTTTTGCAGTGTTTTACGTGAGTGACTTGTAAAACACTGCCAACTTTAATACAATGAATCTTGGCCGGATCTGAGAGATCCGTGCTGGGCTTCATTGTGCACCTTTTTAAAAATTGAAATCAGTGTTAAAATAAAAAAAAAATTGCGTGGGGTCCCCCCTCCTAAGCCAAACCAGCCACGGGCTCTTTGAGCCGGTACTGGTTGAAAAAATATGGGTAAAAAAATGTCAGGGGTTCCCCCATATTTAAACAACCAGCACCGGGCTCTGCGCCTGGTCCTGGTTCCAAAAATACGGGGGACAAAAAGCGTAGGGGTTCCCCGTATTTCTGAAACCAGCACCGTGCTCCACTAGCCAGATACATAATGCCACAGCCGGGGGACACTTTTATCTAGGTCCCTGCGGCCCTGGCATTACATAACCAACTAGTCACCCCTGGCCGGGGTACCCTGGAGGAGTGGGGGCCCCTTCAATCAAGGGGTCCCCCCCCCCTCCAGCCACCCAAGGGCCAGGGGTGAAGCCCGAGGCTGTCCCCCCATCCAAGGGCTGCGGATGGGAGGCTGATAGCCTTTTTGTCAAAAAATGAGTATTGTTTTTAGTAGCAGTACTACAAGTCCCAGCAAGCCTCCCCCGCAAGCTGGTACTTGGAGAACCACAAGTACCAGCATGCGGAGGAAAACCGGGCCCGCTGGTACCTGTAGTACTACTACTAAAAAAATACCTCAATAAAAACAGAAGACACACACCTTGAAAGTAAAACTTTAATACATACATCCACACCTCCATATACACATACTTACCTATGTTCACACGAGGGTCGGTCCTCTTCTCCATGTAGAATCCACAGTACACTGTGGAGCATGGCCACCTCTGGTCAGTCTGCAGGGCCATCACAAGTGCAGTGTTTCACTTCATCTGAGACTGCAAGATAGACAGAATCAAGCAGTCAGTTGTTTAAAAGAAGCTCCTTAACCAATTAACTGACGATTTATTTAGCCGAAAACCGCTCCAAAATGGTCGGGTTCTTTTTATGAGTGAATTATGTGAAGAACATGACTTTAACCCTATCCCAAATGATTTTAGTTAAAAAAAGGAAAAAAAAATATTTGTTGTTTTAAAAAAAAAATATATATATATTTTTTCAAACATTGAAACATCGACCTGGAACATCACGACCATCGGAACATCGTGAACATCACGACTATCGCGACTTTCATTTTGAAAGCCGGGACAGCCTGCAGGTATGCAGGGGGGAGGTCTGGGGGTGACTTGGGAGGGTTCATTTACTCTCCCCAGCAGCTGCCATTGTCTGCAGCCGCTGGAGGGGGGGGAATCCTGCCGTGCTGACCAATCAGATGTTTATCTTCCCTGCCGCTGCTAACACTCTCTATCTGACTGGTCGCATTCTGTGCGACCAGGTCAGATTGAGCACTTGCAGGCATGGTCGCATCTGATTAAAGGTGGGAAAGGAATTCCTGACATCTCCACCATGCTGCAAGCACTTTTTGTTTGTAACTGCATTTTGAGGACTCTTTGTGGAAAGTTCAAAAACTGTGCAGGGAACTCCATATACCACTTCTTCCTCCTACCCCTTTGGAAGGTCCTTAGCTGAGACAAGTGGGATAGCTTCTTCCCTTACAAATTGGGAACTCCTTTATTCTACCTAAATGAGGCCAAGTTTGTGAGGGAGCATCAACCGGAGGAAGTTAAACCTGACTTGTGGAAACCTAAAACAATTCAAAAGATAATCAGATCCAATGACATGATTTAGTCTATTGTGGGACTACCACCTACATCAATAAAAATGTTTGGGACATTGTGTCCTCTTAGATGTCTTACAAATAGACACAAAGTCTTGGCATGGATGGCCATCCAAGGGGGTCTACCCCTGAGGTCCTTTATGCACTTAGTTAACCTATGCAGGCATAGATATTGACCATGGTGCATCCCAGAGGCGTCACTGGTAGAAGTGACACCTGTCATGGAGGGATCGTGAGCCAGCAAAAGGGGGTGTGGCCTTGCAGGTAAGAGGCATGGCTTTGCGGATAGGGGCATGGCTTTGCAGTATGGACCCCGTTTTGTCACTCAAGGGTCCCGGAGATGTGGGCTGCAACCAGGGACCAGCGTAGATGAAGTGCCAGCTCCTGCACAGTGACAGGAGCAGGGTGCTGCATGTAATGTCACAGTGCAGCACCCTGCTCCTGTCACTGAAGAGCAGTTGGCACTTTGGTGTCACCCCTCGGCAGGTAACACCCGGATGCGGGCTGCACCCCTGTTGTGGTGCCACTGGTGCATCCTACATGAGGAAAAATCTATGCTCCTATTTAGGGACTGTTCATCTACATAAGCGTTGTTGGATGCCTTGGAATAAAAACACAAAACAGCATGCCCAACTACAGCCTTTGTTACCATTCTGTACTTTAGGAACTTTTCTTGGCACCAGTATTTATGGGGCAATACAGGAGGCAGTGTGCCTTATGGCCAGCAATTGCATCATTCTAAAAAAGCTAAGTATTTCTATCCAGGAATTTCGCATGCTGATCTACAGCCTGCAAAGGCACTGTAGAATGTACTTCCAGATGAAGCCCTTTATGGTGAATCATGTTGAAGGAATTTTTGTACATAGGGCCTAATTCAGACCTGATCGCTAGCAGGCGATTTTTGCACTGCTGCAAACAGATAGTCGCCTCCTACAGGGGGAGTGTATTTTAACTGTGCAAGTGTGCAAACACATGTGCAGCAGAGCTGTACAAACAGATCTTGTGCAGTCTCTGTGCAGCCCAGGACTTATTCAGCTGCTGCGATCACATCAGCCTGTCCGGGACTGGAATTGTTGTCAGGAACCCTCCCTGCAAATGCATGGACATGCCTGAGTTTTTCCAGACACTCCCTGAAAACGGTCAGTTGACACCCACAAATGCCTTCTTCCTGTCAATCTCTTGCAAATGGATTCTTCGCACACACCCATCGCTGAGTGGCGATATGCTTTGTACCCGTGCAACGTGCCCGCGCATTACGGTGCATACGCATGCGCAGTTTAGACCTGATCGCCCGCTGTACGAAAACACAGCCTTGCGATCAGGTCTGAATTACCCCCATAGAGTGGAGACTTCAAATACCATAAAAAGCCGCACAAGAGACACAAGAAGTAGCCATTGAGCATTCCACAGTGTGTTCTAACTACCAGTAAGCGCTCAGTGGTGCTGGAAGAGTAAATGTAGCAGGGCATATAACACTGCACACTGGCCCACAGGGTATGGGAACTGCTTGCTAACCACCTATGATCAGTGGTGTATCTATAATGGATGCAATGTGTGCAGTGCACAAGGGCCTCTAGGGTCCATGGAGAACACACCCCACTCCATGCACCCATTTGTTTCAATACTCACTGTTCGGGAGTCCTCCATGGGTGGTAGCATCTCTCCACAAATCTCTGGGTAATTGGCACAGTGGCCATTCTCCCAGAGTTTGTGCATGTGCAGAAAGGAAATCTCTGGGAAAATTATGCTACACCATTTCCCTGGAGATTTGCACATGAGCAATAGAGTCTGTGCCCCTTTACTTTTCAGAATCTATTGTGCTGCCGGGAGATGGCTGCAGAGGAGGGGGTCCTGATGGAGGAGGTTGTTCCTCTTCTATTAATACACCCCTGCCTATGAGCTAAGGTAATATCTACTGTACAAACTACACACCACAGTGTGGTGAGCTTGTAGTGCAGTAGGATCTTTAAAGACTGATTGGATAAATGCACTCTCAGGGGTTAATTTACTACGAATAATTTTTGGGCGATTTGTTAAATTGCCCTTAATCACCCCTTATTGCCCCTCATCGCAGGAGGAAAAAGCGTACATTTACTATAGAGATGTGCGGCGGGCACTTTTCGTGTTTTGTGTTTTGGTTTTGGTTCTAATTACCCGCTCATGTTTTGGTTGTGGATTGGTTTTGCCAAAACCACCCTTTCGTATTTTGGTTTTTGTTTTGGATCTTGATAATTTTGTTAAAAAAACCATAAAAACGGCTAAAATCACAGAATTTGGGGGTAATTTTGATCTTACGGTATTATTAACCTTAATAACATTCATTTCCATTCATTTCCAGTAAATTCTGAACACCTCACACCTCACAATATTGTTTTTAGGCTAAAAGGTTGCACTGAGGTGGCTGTATGAGTAAGCTAAGCGACACAAGTGTGCAGCACAAACACCTGGCCCATCTAGGAGTGGTACTGCAGTGGCAGACAGGATGGCAGATTTAAAAAAATAGGCCCCAAACAGCACATGATGCAAAGAAGAAAAAGAATTGCAAAGAGGTTGCTGTATGACTAAGCTAAGCGACACAAGTGTGCAGCACAAACACCTGGACCATCTAGGAGTGGCACTGCAGTGTCAGACAGGATGGCACTTTAAAAAACTAGTCCCCAAACAGCACATGATGCAAAGAAGAATAAGAAGTGCACCGAGGTTGATGTATGACTAATCTAAGCGACACAACAACCTGGCCCATCTAGTAGTGGAATGCAGTGGCTGAATGTCGAAAGTGGCCCGCAATTTTTCAGTCCACTGACAGCATCTCCTGCACGCCCCTGTCATGTTTCAAAAACTCTGCAATTGGTGGAATTATACAGCAGTATCCCTGGACTAATACAGCAGTACCCCTGGACTTATACGGAAGTGTCAGACAGGATGCCACTTTAAAAAACCATGCCCCAAACAGCACATGATGCGAAGATGAAAAACAGGTGCACCAAGGTTGCTGTATGACTAAGCTAAGCGACACAAGTGTGCGGCAGAAACACCTGCCCATCTAGGAGTGGCACTGCAGTGGCAGACAGGATGGCACTTAAAAAAACTAGGCCCCAAACAGCACATCATGCAAAGAAGAAAAAGAGGTGCAATGAGGTAGCTGTATGACTAAGCTAAGCGACACAAACAATTGGCCCATCTAGGAGTGGCACTGCAGTGTCAGACAGGAGGGCAGATATAAAAAAGTCCCCAAACAGCACATCATGCAAAGATGAAAAAAAAGTACAATGAGGTAGCTGTATGGCTAAGCTAAGCGACACAAGCAATTTGGCCCATCTAGGAGTGGCATTTAGTATCCAAACAGCACATCATGCCAAGAAGTAAAAGAGGGCAATGAGGTAGCTATATGACTAAGTTAAGCGACACAAGTGTGTGGCACAAACACCTGGACCATCTAGGACTGGCACTGCAGTCCCACTGCACTAATGGCAGATACCGGATGCACGTCTAACACCAGTATAGTTGTTATGGCCTCAGTAATCCACTTTGCAACAGGGTATATATATATATATATATATATATATATATAGTCTTTTGCAAAAAGAGGGCACTCACCAACAATTTCTTAAAAGAAGGTCAGAAGGTCATTTATTGATACATACGTAGGTCGACGTTTCGATCACATCCCAGTGATCTTTGTCAAGACAACAAAGCAGTGTTGTGTGGTGACAGGGCACCAGAAGCAGTGTGTCAGACATGTTCACATACACAGGTATTTATACCATCATCAATTTGAGTAAACCAGCCCCACCCACATGTGTCACTTCCTGTCAGCTAGTAAATTGTAATCAGGCATTAAAGCCATATAATGTGGTTTAATGTTAGTAGAAAAGAAATGAGTACAAGTCCTAAGTATAGCACCTCACAACAAAGAAAGCATATACTTTCAAAACGTGCTAATATTGTTCAAAAGCGCCGGACACATAACACAGGAAGTGTCCGTGCGTTCCAACGGCTCTTGGAACGCACGCGCTGACCGGAAGTCACTCGCGTGAACCGGAAGTGCTGTATTAAAGGGCCGAACACATGGAGACAGGAAGTGTCAGTGCGTTCCAGCAACACATGGAACGCACACATGTACCGGAAGTGACAAGTGTCTACCGGAAATGACGCCTTGTCCATCACAGCCGGAGGAATATTATCAATTGGATTAAAGGAGTGATGCGCGTTACCGTGACAACACAGAATCGCATCTAAGGGGCCATCTAACCTAAGCGTTGTCATTGGGTCAGCTGGAATAACAAATAGATGTTGGTTTACAATAATTTCCAAAAAAAGTTAATAAAATAAAAATAAAACATAACTTTTAATAATACCATTAAAACATATCAAATATAATAATAATAAAAATGATGTATATTTTAGGCCACTGGAGACATAGGGCTTTTATGAGGCCGCCATAATTATGGCTGGCGTCAAGAGAGCCACAATGTACTCAAACATATGGTCAAACACACATCAATTATGTCTGCATAAAATGTTGAAATACACCATGACTATAGACTATCACAAAAAGATCCCATATGGGTTAGCTTCATTTAGACCTTGTGGGATAAGTGTCTCTAACTCGAAGATCCACCGTGATTCACGTCGTTTCAATTTTAATTCCCTATCACCACCTCGGATCGAGGGTGGAATATGGTCAATTAACATACATTTGAGACTTGAAACTGAGTGTTTGTGTTGTAACCAATGTTTGGCTACCGGTTTGTCCGTTTTGTTGGTCTCCAGAGCCTGTCTGATAGAGTAACGGTGGTTCGCCATGCGTTCGCGGAAGCACCGTGTCGTAAGTCCCACATAGAAAAGCCCACAAGGGCAGATAATAATGTAGATCACAAAATCAGACGTACACGACAGCTTGTATTTAATTGGAATTCGTTTTCCACTTTGTGGGTGAGCAAAAGAAGATCCACTCATCATAGATCTGCATGTTGTGCAGTCCGGACACCGGAAACAGCCTATTTTCTTCCTCGTCAGCCATGTTTGATTCGCGATTTGTGGTTGCAGAGTTGGACGCATCAGCAACTGTCGCAAGTTAGGCCCTCGACGGTAAGAGTGCATTGGAGGTCTTTGGCTCAGACCCTCCAGTTTGGTATCTGTTGCAACTATAGGCCAGTGTTTCCTGATTGCTTTTTCAGCATTCTTGGTCTCTGTGTCAAACGTGGAAGTAAAAATAAGCCGACCAGGCTCAAGTCTTGATGCAGGTTTCTGACCAATATTTTTGTATTTGACCTTAGCCTTCCTAAGGCATCTGGAGACAACCTTCGGTGAGTACCCTCTCGCAAGAAATCTCTCGGACATTTCGGAGAGCTGTTGATCAGCAGTGACCATAGAGGAATTATTTCGCAACACACGTAAAAATTGAGAGATAGGCATACTTTCTTTTAGGCTTTCTGGATGGTGACTCGTCGCAAACAGTAGTGTATTCCTATCTGTTTGTTTGCGGAACAGGGTAGATCCTAGGTGAGTACCTTCTCGGAAGATCGTAACATCGAGGAAATTAATATAGTCATGGTGTATTTCATAGGTGAACCGAATAGGACTATCAATTGAATTCAGATACTGAACCATTCCATGAAACTCGGACTCCGTGCCCCTCCACAAAATAAAGATGTCGTCAATGTAACGGCCAAAATACACCAGCCTATCTCCAAATTTTGGGACAATATGTGTATTCTCATACTGGTGCATAAATAGGTTAGCATACGCTGGCGCCAGGTTGGAACCCATGGCGGTCCCGTTGCACTGGAGATAGAAATCAGTGCCATAGCAGAAATGATTTTTACTGAGAACAAGTTCTGCCAGTGTTATCAGAAATTCAATGGGGGGACCGCCATGAGCACCACCACTCAGCGCCATCCTAAGTGCTTCAAGTCCAGCAGGGTGGGGGATCACTGTATACAGTGAATTGACATCCATAGATGCCAATAATACATCATCATGAATGTCACCGATCTTATGGATTTTATCGAGGAAATCACCAGTGTCCCTGATGTAACTCCACATATTGCTCACAAGTGGTTGTAAAAAGCTATCTACAAATCAAGCAATCGGTTGCAGAAGAGAGTCATTGGCCGAGATAATGGGGCGTCCAGGGGGAGTGTCAAGGGATTTATGAATTTTCGGCAATGTGTAAAGGATCGGACACACCGGGTGGTCAACAGTGAGATACATGGCAATCTGGGCATCAATCCAATTATTTTGGAGACCCATTGAAATGGTAGAGTCAACGAGTTTTTTTATCCCTGGCATGGGATTACGGGTGATTTTACAATAGGTCTGGGTGTCTGACAGTTGTTGCATTATTTCCCTATTGTACTTAGCCCAATCCTGCACCACTATCGCCCCGCCTTTATCGGCTGGGCGGATCACAATTTGATCATTTTTCTTAAGTGACTGGAGTGCTAGCCTCTGTTGTTTATTGAGGTTGTCATATATATGGTCACCCCTATGTTGTTTCATTTCATGTTCAGTTAGTCTAAGAAAAGATTTAATACTAGGATTGTGAGAAATAGGGTCAAAGTTACTGGGTTTTGAAAAAGTACGATCCTGAGGGGTCTCACAGGGCTGGTTAGAGAAAAATTCCCTAAGCCTAAGTTTCCTGCCAAATTTAAAGTGATCAACAGACCACTGAAAAGCATCGTGTCTTACTGTGGGGACGAAGGATAGACCCAAGGACAGGACTTCCATCTCAGTGGTGGTGAGGGATACAGATGACAAATTAAAGACAGTTGTTAAGTCTTTGTACCCTTGGCTTTTTTTGTGTTTCCTCCCGCCCCTCCTTGCACTCTTACCGTCGAGGGCCTAACTTGCGACAGTTGCTGATGCGTCCAACTCTGCAACCACAAATCGCGAATCAAACATGGCTGACGAGGAAGAAAATAGGCTGTTTCCGGTGTCCGGACTGCACAACATGCAGATCTATGATGAGTGGATCTTCTTTTGCTCACCCACAAAGTGGAAAACGAATTCCAATTAAATACAAGCTGTCGTGTACGTCTGATTTTGTGATCTACATTATTATCTGCCCTTGTGGGCTTTACTATGTGGGACTTACGACACGGTGCTTCCGCGAACGCATGGCGAACCACCGTTACTCTATCAGACAGGCTCTGGAGACCAACAAAACGGACAAACCGGTAGCCAAACATTGGTTACAACACAAACACTCAGTTTCAAGTCTCAAATGTATGTTAATTGACCATATTCCACCCTCGATCCGAGGTGGTGATAGGGAATTAAAATTGAAACGACGTGAATCACGGTGGATCTTCGAGTTAGAGACACTTATCCCACAAGGTCTAAATGAAGCTAACCCATATGGGATCTTTTTGTGATAGTCTATAGTCATGGTGTATTTCAACATTTTATGCAGACATAATTGATGTGTGTTTGACCATATGTTTGAGTACATTGTGGCTCTCTTGACGCCAGCCATAATTATGGCGGCCTCATAAAAGCCCTATGTCTCCAGTGGCCTAAAATATACATCATTTTATTATTATTATATTTGATATGTTTTAATGGTATTATTAAAAGTTATGTTTTATTTTTATTTTATTAACTTTTTTTGGAAATTATTGTAAACCAACATCTATTTGTTATTCCAGCTGACCCAATGACAACGCTTAGGTTAGATGGCCCCTTAGATGCGATTCTGTGTTGTCACGGTAACGCGCATCACTCCTTTAATCCAATTGATAATATTCCTCCGGCTGTGATGGATAAGGCGTCATTTCCGGTAGACACTTGTCACTTCCGGTACATGTGTGCGTTCCATGTGTTGCTGGAACGCACTGACACTTCCTGTCTCCATGTGTTCGGCCCTTTAATACAGCACTTCCGGTTCACGCGAGTGACTTCCGGTCAGCGCGTGCGTTCCAAGAGCCGTTGGAACGCACGGACACTTCCTGTGTTATGTGTCCGGCGCTTTTGAACAATATTAGCACGTTTTGAAAGTATATGCTTTCTTTGTTGTGAGGTGCTATACTTAGGACTTGTACTCATTTCTTTTCTACTAACATTAAACCACATTATATGGCTTTAATGCCTGATTACAATTTACTAGCTGACAGGAAGTGACACATGTGGGTGGGGCTGGTTTACTCAAATTGATGATGGTATAAATACCTGTGTATGTGAACATGTCTGACACACTGCTTCTGGTGCCCTGTCACCACACAACACTGCTTTGTTGTCTTGACAAAGATCACTGGGATGTGATCGAAACGTCGACCTACGTATGTATCAATAAATGACCTTCTGACCTTCTTTTAAGAAATTGTTGGTGAGTGCCCTCTTTTTGCAAAAGACTATTATCAGGAACCCGAAATTCCTTGGAGTTGAGCACCACCGTGTTGTCTTCTAGTAATACAGTGCTGTGCGGATGCCCACATATCCTATATATATATATATATATATATATATATGGAAGTATCACTGGAATTTTATGGCAGTACCACTGGACATATATGGCAGGATTACTGGACTTATACACCAGTACCACTGGAATTATACAAGATCGCTGGATTTATACGGCAGTACCACTGGACATATACGGCAGGATCAATGAACATATACGGCAGTATCACTGGACATATACAGCAGTATCACTGGACTGGACTTATACGCCAGTACCACTGGAATTATACGGCAGGATCACTGGACTTATACGCCAGTACCACTGGAATTATACGGCAGGATCACTGGAATTATACGGCAGTATCACTGGACATATACGCCCGTATCACTGGACTGGATTTATACGCCAGTACAACTGGAATTATACGGAGGGATCACTGGAATTATATGGCAGGATCACTGGACTTATACGTCAGTACCACTGGAATTATATGGCAGGATCACTGGAATTATACGGCAGGATCACTAGAATTATACGGCAGGATCACTGGATTTATACGGCAGTACCGCTGGACATATACAGCAGTATCAATGGAGATATATGGCAGTACCACTGGACATATACGGCAGTATCACTGGACATATACAGCAGCACAGGGACACCACCACTGGACAGATGCAGGACAACACAGCACCACTGCAATGGACTGGACTTATACAGCAGCACTGGACATATGGCAGCAGAGGACACCACCACTGTGACTGGACTGATGCAGCACAAGATACTACCACTGGACTGATGCAGCACAGCACCACTGGACTGGACTTATACAGCAGCACTGGACATATGGCAGCAGAGGACACCACCACTGTGACTGGACTGATGCAGCAGAATACACCACCACTGTACTGATGCAGCACAACACAGCACCACTGGACTGGACTTATACAGCAGCACTGGACATATGGCAGCAGAGGACACAACCACTGTGACTACACAGATGCAGCACAAGACACTACCACTGAGGACACTGAGGATGGAGACACGTCCTCTCTCTACACTCTCCAATGCCGAAGTGAAAATGGCGGGGACGCGTGGCTCCTTATATGGAATCCAAACCCTGCGAGAATCCGACAGCGGGATGATAACGCTTTGCCTCATTCTGGTTTCCCAGTCAGACAGGAAAACCCGAGCCTGACTCGGATCCGGGCTTGTGACGTGAAGTCCGGGGGGTTCGGTTCTCTGAGAACCGAACACGCTCATCTCTAATTTGCAAACAAGCATTTTCACTTGCAGATTTTTCTTCCGAAGGTGTATTGTGTTGCATTGTAGTGTGTGTATAGGTAAGATTTTGTTGTTTTCCCTGCAGAAATCGCTTCTCAGCTCCCAATAAAAAACTAGAGATGAGCGCCTGAAATTTTTCGGGTTTTGTGTTTTGGTTTTGGGTTCGGTTCCGCGGCCGTGTTTTGGGTTCGAACGCGTTTTGGCAAAACCTCACCGAATTATTTTTGTCGGATTCGGGTGTGTTTTGGATTCGGGTGTTTTTTTCCAAAAACACTAAAAAACAGCTTAAATCATAGAATTTGGGGGTCATTTTGATCCCAAAGTATTATTAACCTCAAAAACCATAATTTACACTCATTTTCAGTCTATTCTGAATACCTCACACCTCACAATATTATTTTTAGTCCTAAAATTTGCACCGAGGTCGCTGTGTGAGTAAGATAAGCGACCCTAGTGGCCGACACAAACACCGGGCCCATCTAGGAGTGGCACTGCAGTGTCACGCAGGATGTCCCTTCCAAAAAACCCTCCCCAAACAGCACATGACGCAAAGAAAAAAAGAGGCGCAATGAGGTAGCTGTGTGAGTAAGATTAGCGACCCTAGTGGCCGACACAAACACCGGGCCCATCTAGGAGTGTCACTGCAGTGTCACGCAGGATGGCCCTTCCAAAAAACCCTCCCCAAACAGCACATGACGCAAAGAAAAAAAGAGGCGCAATGAGGTAGCTGTGTGAGTAAGATTAGCGACCCTAGTGGCCGACACAAACACCGGGCCCATCTAGGAGGGGCACTGCAGTGTCACGCAGGATGGCCCTTCCAAAAAACCCTCCCCAAACAGCACATGACGCAAAGAAAAAAAGAGGCGCAATGAGGTAGCTGACTGTGTGAGTAAGATTAGCGACCCTAGTGGCCGACACAAACACCGGGCCCATCTAGGAGTGGCACTGCAGTGTCACGCAGGATGTCCCTTCCAAAAAACCCTCCCCAAACAGCACATGACGCAAAGAAAAAAAGAGGCGCAATGAGGTAGCTGTGTGAGTAAGATTAGCGACCCTAGTGGCCGACACAAACACCGGGCACATCTAGGAGTGGCACTGCAGTGTCACGCAGGATGTCCCTTCCAAAAAACCCTCCCCAAACAGCACATGACGCAAAGAAAAAAAGAGGCGCAATGAGGTAGCTGTGTGAGTAAGATTAGCGACCCTAGTGGCCGACACAAACACCGGGCCCATCTAGGAGTGGCACTGCAGTGTCACGCAGGATGTCCCTTCCAAAAAACCCTCCCCAATCAGCACATGATGCAAAGAAAAAGAAAAGAAAAAAGAGGTGCAAGATGGAATTATCCTTGGGCCCTCCCACCCACCCTTATGTTGTATAAACAAAACAGGACATGCACACTTTAACCAACCCATCATTTCAGTGACAGGGTCTGCCACACGACTGTGACTGATATGACGGGTTGGTTTGGACCCCCCCCAAAAAAGAAGCAATTAATCTCTCCTTGCACAAACTGGCTCTACAGAGGCAAGATGTCCACCTCATCTTCACCCTCCGATATATCACCGTGTACATCCCCCTCCTCACAGATTATCAATTCGTCCCCACTGGAATCCACCATCTCAGCTCCCTGTGTACTTTGTGGAGGCAATTGCTGCTGGTCAATGTCTCCGCGGAGGAATTGATTATAATTCATTTTAATGAACATCATCTTCTCCACATTTTCTGGATGTAACCTCGTACGCCGATTGCTGACAAGGTGAGCGGCGGCACTAAACACTCTTTCGGAGTACACACTTGTGGGAGGGCAACTTAGGTAGAATAAAGCCAGTTTGTGCAAGGGCCTCCAAATTGCCTCTTTTTCCTGCCAGTATAAGTACGGACTGTGTGACGTGCCTACTTGGATGCGGTCACTCATATAATCCTCCACCATTCTATCAATGTTGAGAGAATCATATGCAGTGACAGTAGACGACATGTCTGTAATCGTTGTCAGGTCCTTCAGTCCGGACCAGATGTCAGCATCAGCAGTCGCTCCAGACTGCCCTGCATCACCGCCAGCGGGTGGGCTCGGAATTCTGAGCCTTTTCCTCGCACCCCCAGTTGCGGGAGAATGTGAAGGAGGAGATGTTGACAGGTCGCGTTCCGCTTGACTTGACAATTTTGTCACCAGCAGGTCTTTCAACCCCAGCAGACCTGTGTCTGCCGGAAAGAGAGATCCAAGGTAGGCTTTAAATCTAGGATCGAGCACGGTGGCCAAAATGTAGTGCTCTGATTTCAACAGATTGACCACCCGTGAATCCTTGTTAAGCTAATTAAGGGCTGCATCCACAAGTCCCACATGCCTAGCGGAATCGCTCCCTTTTAGCTCCTTCTTCAATGCCTCCAGCTTCTTCTGCAAAAGCCTGATGAGGGGAATGACCTGACTCAGGCTGGCAGTGTCTGAACTGACTTCACGTGTGGCAAGTTCAAAGGGCATCAGAACCTTGCACAACGTTGAAATCATTCTCCACTGCACTTGAGACAGGTGCATTCCATCTCCTATATCGTGCTCAATTGTATAGGCTTGAATGGCCTTTTGCTGCTCCTCCAACCTCTGAAGCATATAGAGGGTTGAATTCCACCTCGTTACCACTTCTTGCTTCAGATGATGGCAGGGCAGGTTCAGTAGTTTTTGGTGGTGCTCCAGTCTTCTGTACGTGGTGCCTGTACGCCGAAAGTGTCCCGCAATTTTTCTGGCCACCGACAGCATCTCTTGCACGCCCCTGTCGTTTTTAAAAAAATTCTGCACCACCAAATTCAAGGTATGTGCAAAACATGGGACGTGCTGGAATTTGCCCATATTTAATGCACACACAATATTGCTGGCGTTGTCCGATGCCACAAATCCACAGGAGAGTCCAATTGGGGTAAGCCATTCCGCGATGATCTTCCTCAGTTGCCGTAAGAGGTTTTCAGCTGTGTGCGTATTCTGGAAAGCAGTGATACAAAGCGTAGCCTGCCTAGGAAAGAGTTGGCGTTTGCGAGATGCTGCTACTGGTGCCGCCGCTGCTGTTCTTGCGGCGGGAGTCCATACATCTACCCAGTGGGCTGTCACAGTCATATAGTCCTGACCCTGCCCTGCTCCACTTGTCCACATGTCCGTGGTTAAGTGGACATTGGGTACAACTGCATTTTTTAGGAGACTGGTGAGTCTTTTTCTGACGTCCGTGTACATTCTCGGTATCGCCTGCCTAGAGAAGTGGAACCTAGATGGTATTTGGTAACGGGGGCACACTGCCTCAAGAAATTGTCTAGTTCCCTGTGAACTAACGGCGGATACCGGACGCACGTCTAACACCAACATAGTTGTCAAGGACTCAGTTATCCGCTTTGCAGTAGGATGACTGCTGTGATATTTCATCTTCCTCGCAAAGGACTGTTGAACAGTCAATTGCTTACTGGAAGTAGTACAAGTGGGCTTACGACTTCCCCTCTGGGATGACCATCGACTCCCAGCGGCAACAACAGCAGCGCCAGCAGCAGTAGGCGTTACACGCAAGGATGCATCGGAGGAATCCCAGGCAGGAGAGGACTCGTCAGACTTGCCAGTGACATGGCCTGCAGGACTATTGGCATTCCTGGGGAAGGAGGAAATTGACACTGAGGGAGTTGGTGGGGTGGTTTGCGTGAGCTTGGTTACAAGAGGAAGGGATTTACTGGTCAGTGGACTGCTTCCGCTGTCACCCAAAGTTTTTGAACTTGTCACTGACTTATTATGAATGCGCTGCAGGTGACATATAAGGGAGGATGTTCCGAGGTGGTTAACGTCCTTACCCCTACTTATTACAGCTTGACAAAGGGAACACACGGCTTGACACCTGTTGTCCGCATTTCTGGTGAAATACCTCCACACCGAAGAGCTGATTTTTTTGGTATTTTCACCTGGCATGTCAACGGCCATATTCCTCCCACGGACAACAGGTGTCTCCCCGGGTGCCTGACTTAAACAAACCACCTCACCATCAGAATCCTCCTGGTCAATTTCCTCCCCAGCGCCAGCAACACCCATATCCTCCTCATCCTGGTGTACTTCAACACTGACATCTTCAATCTGACTATCAGGAACTGGACTGCGGGTGCTCCTTCCAGCACTTGCAGGGGGCGTGCAAATGGTGGAAGGCGCATGCTCTTCACGTCCAGTGTTGGGAAGGTCAGGCATCGCAACCGACACAATTGGACTCTCCTTGTGGATTTGGGATTTCAAAGAACGCACAGTTCTTTGCGGTGCTTTTGCCAGCTTGAGTCTTTTCAGTTTTCTAGCGAGAGGCTGAGTGCTTCCATCCTCATGTGAAGCTGAACCACTAGCCATGAACATAGGCCAGGGCCTCAGCCGTTCCTTGCCACTCCGTGTGGTAAATGGCATATTGGCAAGTTTACGCTTCTCCTCCGACAATTTTATTTTAGGTTTTGGAGTCCTTTTTTTACTGATATTTGGTGTTTTGGTTTTGACATGCTCTGTACTATGCCATTGGGCATCGGCCTTGGCAGACGACGTTGCTGGCATTTCATCGTCTCGGCCATGACTAGTGGCAGCAGCTTCAGCACGAGGTGGAAGTGGATCTTGATCTTTCCCTAATTTTGGAACCTCAACATTTTTGTTCTCCATATTTTAATAGGCACAACTAAAAGGCACCTCAGGTAAACAATGGAGATGGATGGATTGGATACTAGTATACAATTATGGACGGGCTGCCGAGTGCCGACACAGAGGTAGCCACAGCCGTGAACTACCGCACTGTACTGTGTCTGCTGCTAATATATAGACTGGTTGATAAAGAGATAGTATACTCGTAACTAGTATGTATGTATAAAGAAAGAAAAAAAAACCACGGTTAGGTGGTATATACAATTATGGACGGGCTGCCGAGTGCCGACACAGAGGTAGCCACAGCCGTGAACTACCGCACTGTACTGTGTCTGCTGCTAATATATAGACTGGTTGATAAAGAGATAGTATACTCGTAACTAGTATGTATAAAGAAAGAAAAAAAAACCACGGTTAGGTGGTATATACAATTATGGACGGGCTGCCGAGTACCGACACAGAGGTAGCCACAGCCGTGAACTACCGCACTGTACTGTGTCTGCTGCTAATATATAGACTGGTTGATAAAGAGATAGTATACTCGTAACTAGTATGTATGTATAAAGAAAGAAAAAAAAACCACGGTTAGGTCACTGGTATATACAATTATGGACGGGCTGCCGAGTGCCGACACAGAGGTAGCCACAGCCGTGAACTACCGCACTGTACTGTGTCTGCTGCTAATATATAGACTGGTTGATAAAGAGATAGTATACTCGTAACTAGTATGTATGTATAAAGAAAGAAAAAAAAACCACGGTTAGGTCACTGGTATATACAATTATGGACGGGCTGCGGAGTGCCGACACAGAGGTAGCCACAGCCGTGAACTACCGCACTGTACTGTGTCTGCTGCTAATATATAGACTGGTTGATAAAGAGATAGTATACTCGTAACTAGTATGTATGTATAAAGAAAGAAAAAAAACCCACGGTTAGGTCACTGGTATATACAATTATGGACGGGCTGCCGAGTGCCGACACAGAGGTAGCCACAGCCGTGAACTACCGCACTGTACTGTGTCTGCTGCTAATATATAGACTGGTTGATAAAGAGATAGTATACTCGTAACTAGTATGTATGTATAAAGAAAGAAAAAAAAACCACGGTTAGGTCACTGGTATATACAATTATGGACGGGCTGCCGAGTGCCGACACAGAGGTAGCCACAGCCGTGAACTACCGCACTGTACTGTGTCTGCTGCTAATATATAGACTGGTTGATAAAGAGATAGTATACTCGTAACTAGTATGTATGTATAAAGAAAGAAAAAAAAACCACGGTTAGGTCACTGGTATATACAATTATGGACGGGCTGCCGAGTGCCGACACAGAGGTAGCCACAGCCGTGAACTACCGCACTGTACTGTGTCTGCTGCTAATATATAGACTGGTTGATAAAGAGATAGTATACTCGTAACTAGTATGTATGTATAAAGAAAGAAAAAAAAACCACGGTTAGGTCACTGGTATATACAATTATGGACGGGCTGCGGAGTGCCGACACAGAGGTAGCCACAGCCGTGAACTACCGCACTGTACTGTGTCTGCTGCTAATATATAGACTGGTTGATAAAGAGATAGTATACTCGTAACTAGTATGTATGTATAAAGAAAGAAAAAAAAACCACGGTTAGGTGGTATATACAATTATGGACGGGCTGCCGAGTGCCGACACAGAGGTAGCCACAGCCGTGATCTACCGCACTGTACTGTGTCTGCTGCTAATATATAGACTGGTTGATAAAGAGATAGTATACTCGTAACTAGTATGTATGTATAAAGAAAGAAAAAAAAACCACGGTTAGGTCACTGGTATATACAATTATGGACGGGCTGCCGAGTGCCGACACAGAGGTAGCCACAGCCGTGAACTACCGCACTGTACTGTGTCTGCTGCTAATATATAGACTGGTTGATAAAGAGATAGTATACTCGTAACTAGTATGTATGTATAAAGAAAGAAAAAAAAACCACGGTTAGGTCACTGGTATATACAATTATGGACGGGCTGCCGAGTGCCGACACAGAGGTAGCCACAGCCGTGAACTACCGCACTGTACTGTGTCTGCTGCTAATATAGACTGGTTGATAAAGAGATAGTATACTACTAATATTATATACTGGTGGTCAGGTCACTGGTCACTAGTCACACTTGCAGTGGCACTCCTGCAGCAAAAGTGTGCACTGTTTAATTTTAATTAGAGATGAGCGCCTGAAATTTTTCGGGTTTTGTGTTTTGGTTTTGGGTTCGGTTCCGCGGCCGTGTTTTGGGTTCGAACGCGTTTTGGCAAAACCTCACCGAATTTTTTTTGTCGGATTCGGGTGTGTTTTGGATTCGGGTGTTTTTTTCAAAAAACCCTAAAAAACAGCTTAAATCATAGAATTTGGGGGTAATTTTGATCCCAAAGTATTATTAACCTCAAAAAACATAATTTACACTAATTTTCAGCCTATTCTGAACACATCACACCTCACAATATTATTTTTAGTCCTAAAATTTGCACCGAGGTCGCTGTGTGAGTAAGATAAGCGACCCTAGTGGCCGACACAAACACCGGGCCCATCTAGGAGTGGCACTGCAGTGTCACGCAGGATGTCCCTTCCAAAAAACCCTCCCCAAACAGCACATGACGCAAAGAAAAAAAGAGGCGCAATGAGGTAGCTGACTGTGTGAGAAAGATAAGCGACCCTAGTGGCCGACACAAACACCGGGCCCATCTAGGAGTGGCACTGCAGTGTCACGCAGGATGTCCCTTCCAAAAAACCCTCCCCAAACAGCACATGACGCAAAGAAAAAAAGAGGCGCAATGAGGTAGCTGTGTGAGAAAGATAAGCGACCCTAGTGGCCGACACAAACACCGGGCCCATCTAGGAGTGGCACTGCAGTGTCACGCAGGATGTCCCTTCCAAAAAACCCTCCCCAAACAGCACATGACGCAAAGAAAAAAAGAGGCGCAATGAGGTAGCTGTGTGAGTAAGATTAGCGACCCTAGTGGCCGACACAAACACCGGGCCCATCTAGGAGTGTCACTGCAGTGTCACGCAGGATGGCCCTTCCAAAAAACCCTCCCCAAACAGCACATGACGCAAAGAAAAAAAGAGGCGCAATGAGGTAGCTGACTGTGTGAGTAAGATTAGTGACCCTAGTGGCCGACACAAACACCGGGCACATCTAGGAGTGGCACTGCAGTGTCACGCAGGATGTCCCTTCCAAAAAACCCTCCCCAAACAGCACATGACGCAAAGAAAAAAAGAGGCGCAATGAGGTAGCTGTGTGAGTAAGATTAGCGACCCTAGTGGCCGACACAAACACCGGGCCCATCTAGGAGTGGCACTGCAGTGTCACGCAGGATGTCCCTTCCAAAAAACCCTCCCCAATCAGCACATGATGCAAAGAAAAAGAAAAGAAAAAAGAGGTGCAAGATGGAATTATCCTTGGGCCCTCCCACCCACCCTTATGTTGTATAAACAAAACAGGACATGCACACTTTAACCAACCCATCATTTCAGTGACAGGGTCTGCCACACGACTGTGACTGATATGACGGGTTGGTTTGGACCCCCCCCAAAAAAGAAGCAATTAATCTCTCCTTGCACAAACTGGCTCTACAGAGGCAAGATGTCCACCTCATCTTCACCCTCCGATATATCACCGTGTACATCCCCCTCCTCACAGATTATCAATTCGTCCCCACTGGAATCCACCATCTCAGCTCCCTGTGTACTTTGTGGAGGCAATTGCTGCTGGTCAATGTCTCCGCGGAGGAATTGATTATAATTCATTTTAATGAACATCATCTTCTCCACATTTTCTGGATGTAACCTCGTACGCCGATTGCTGACAAGGTGAGCGGCGGCACTAAACACTCTTTCGGAGTACACACTTGTGGGAGGGCAACTTAGGTAGAATAAAGCCAGTTTGTGCAAGGGCCTCCAAATTGCCTCTTTTTCCTGCCAGTATAAGTACGGACTGTGTGACGTGCCTACTTGGATGCGGTCACTCATATAATCCTCCACCATTCTATCAATGTTGAGAGAATCATATGCAGTGACAGTAGACGACATGTCCGTAATCGTTGTCAGGTCCTTCAGTCCGGACCAGATGTCAGCATCAGCAGTCGCTCCAGACTGCCCTGCATCACCGCCAGCGGGTGGGCTCGGAATTCTGAGCCTTTTCCTCGCACCCCCAGTTGCGGGAGAATGTGAAGGAGGAGATGTTGACAGGTCGCGTTCCGCTTGACTTGACAATTTTGTCACCAGCAGGTCTTTCAACCCCAGCAGACCTGTGTCTGCCGGAAAGAGAGATCCAAGGTAGGCTTTAAATCTAGGATCGAGCACGGTGGCCAAAATGTAGTGCTCTGATTTCAACAGATTGACCACCCGTGAATCCTTGTTAAGCGAATTAAGGGCTGCATCCACAAGTCCCACATGCCTAGCGGAATCGCTCCGTGTTAGCTCCTTCTTCAATGCCTCCAGCTTCTTCTGCAAAAGCCTGATGAGGGGAATGACCTGACTCAGGCTGGCAGTGTCTGAACTGACTTCACGTGTGGCAAGTTCAAAGGGCATCAGAACCTTGCACAACGTTGAAATCATTCTCCACTGCACTTGAGACAGGTGCATTCCATCTCCTATATCGTGCTCAATTGTATAGGCTTGAATGGCCTTTTGCTGCTCCTCCAACCTCTGAAGCATATAGAGGGTTGAATTCCACCTCGTTACCACTTCTTGCTTCAGATGATGGCAGGGCAGGTTCAGTAGTTTTTGGTGGTGCTCCAGTCTTCTGTACGTGGTGCCTGTACGCCGAAAGTGTCCCGCAATTTTTCTGGCCACCGACAGCATCTCTTGCACGCCCCTGTCGTTTTTTAAAAAATTCTGCACCACCAAATTCAAGGTATGTGCAAAACATGGGACGTGCTGGAATTTGGCCATATTTAATGCACACACAATATTGCTGGCGTTGTCCGATGCCACAAATCCACAGGAGAGTCCAATTGGGGTAAGCCATTCCGCGATGATCTTTCTCAGTTGCCGTAAGAGGTTTTCAGCTGTGTGCGTATTCTGGAAAGCGGTGATACAAAGCGTAGCCTGCCTAGGAAAGAGTTGGCGTTTGCGAGATGCTGCTACTGGTGCCGCCGCTGCTGTTCTTGCGGCGGGAGTCCATACATCTACCCAGTGGGCTGTCACAGTCATATAGTCCTGACCCTGCCCTGCTCCACTTGTCCACATGTCCGTGGTTAAGTGGACATTGGGTACAACTGCATTTTTTAGGACACTGGTGAGTCTTTTTCTGACGTCCGTGTACATTCTCGGTATCGCCTGCCTACAGAAGTGGAACCTAGATGGTATTTGGTAACGGGGGCACACTGCCTCAATAAATTGTCTAGTTCCCTGTGAACTAACGGCGGATACCGGACGCACGTCTAACACCAACATAGTTGTCAAGGACTCAGTTATCCGCTTTGCAGTAGGATGACTGCTGTGATATTTCATCTTCCTCGCAAAGGACTGTTGAACAGTCAATTGCTTACTGGAAGTAGTACAAGTGGGCTTAAGACTTCCCCTCTGGGATGACCATCGACTCCCAGCGGCAACAACAGCAGCGCCAGCAGCAGTAGGCGTTACACGCAAGGATGCATCGGAGGAATCCCAGGCAGGAGAGGACTCGTCAGACTTGCCAGTGACATGGCCTGCAGGACTATTGGCATTCCTGGGGAAGGAGGAAATTGACACTGAGGGAGTTGGTGGGGTGGTTTGCGTGAGCTTGGTTACAAGAGGAAGGGATTTACTGGTCAGTGGACTGCTTCCGCTGTCACCCAAAGTTTTTGAACTTGTCACTGACTTATTATGAATGCGCTGCAGGTGACGTATAAGGGAGGATGTTCCGAGGTGGTTAACGTCCTTACCCCTACTTATTACAGCTTGACAAAGGGAACACACGGCTTGACACCTGTTGTCCGCATTTCTGGTGAAATACCTCCACACCGAAGAGCTGATTTTTTTGGTATTTTCACCTGGCATGTCAACGGCCATATTCCTCCCACGGACAACAGGTGTCTCCCCGGGTGCCTGACTTAAACAAACCACCTCACCATCAGAATCCTCCTGGTCAATTTCCTCCCCAGCGCCAGCAACACCCATATCCTCCTCATCCTGGTGTACTTCAACACTGACATCTTCAATCTGACTATCAGGAACTGGACTGCGGGTGCTCCTTCCAGCACTTGCAGGGGGCATGCAAATAGTGGAAGGCGCATGCTCTTCACGTCCAGTGTTGGGAAGGTCAGGCATCGCAAATGACACAATTGGACTCTCCTTGTGGATTTGGGATTTCAAAGAACGCACAGTTCTTTGCGGTGCTTTTGCCAGCTTGAGTCTTTTCAGTTTTCTAGCGAGAGGCTGAGTGCTTCCATCCTCATGTGAAGCTGAACCACTAGCCATGAACATAGGCCAGGGCCTCAGCCGTTCCTTGCCACTCCGTGTGGTAAATGGCATATTGGCAAGTTTACGCTTCTCCTCCGACAATTTTATTTTAGGTTTTGGAGTCCTTTTTTTTCTGATATTTGGTGTTTTGGATTTGACATGCTCTGTACTATGACATTGGGCATCGGCCTTGGCAGACGACGTTGCTGGCATTTCATCGTCTCGGCCATGACTAGTGGCAGCAGCTTCAGCACGAGGTGGAAGTGGATCTTGATCTTTCCCTAATTTTGGAACCTCAACTTTTTTGTTCTCCATATTTTATAGGCAGAACTAAAAGGCACCTCAGGTAAACAATGGAGATGGATGGATTGGATACTAGTATACAATTATGGACGGACTGCCACGGTTAGGTGGTATAAAAAAACCACGGTTAGGTGGTATATATTATAATAATAATACAATTATGGATGGACGGACTGCCTGCCGACTGCCGACCCAGAGGTAGCCACAGCCGTGAACTACCGCACTGTACACTGGTTGATAAAGAGATAGTAGTATACTCGTAACAACTAGTATGACACTATGACGACGGTATAAAGAATGAAAAAAAAACCACGGTTAGGTGGTATATATTATAATAATAATACAATTATGGATGGACGGACTGCCTGCCGACTGCCGACACAGAGGTAGCCACAGCCGTGAACTACCGCACTGTACACTGGTTGATAAAGAGATAGTAGTATACTCGTAACAACTAGTATGACACTATGACGGTATAAAGAATGAAAAAAAAACCACGGTTAGGTGGTATATATTATAATAATAATACAATTATGGATGGACGGACTGCCTGCCGACTGCCGACACAGAGGTAGCCACAGCCGTGAACTACCGCACTGTACACTGGTTGATAAAGAGATAGTAGTATACTCGTAACAACTAGTATGACACTATGACGACGGTATAAAGAATGAAAAAAAAACCACGGTTAGGTGGTATATATTATAATAATAATACAATTATGGATGGACGGACTGCCTGCCGACTGCCGACACAGAGGTAGCCACAGCCGTGAACTACCGCACTGTACACTGGTTGATAAAGAGATAGTAGTATACTCGTAACAACTAGTATGACACTATGACGACGGTATAAAGAATGAAAAAAAAACCACGGTTAGGTGGTATATATTATAATAATAATACAATTATGGATGGACGGACTGCCTGCCGACTGCCGACACAGAGGTAGCCACAGCCGTGAACTACCGCACTGTACACTGGTTGATAAAGAGATAGTAGTATACTCGTAACAACTAGTATGACACTATGACGACGGTATAAAGAATGAAAAAAAAACCACGGTTAGGTGGTATATATTATAATAATAATACAATTATGGATGGACGGACTGCCTGCCGACTGCCGACACAGAGGTAGCCACAGCCGTGAACTACCGCACTGTACACTGGTTGATAAAGAGATAGTAGTATACTCGTAACAACTAGTATGACACTATGACGACGGTATAAAGAATGAAAAAAAAACCACGGTTAGGTGGTATATATTATAATAATAATACAATTATGGATGGACGGACTGCCTGCCGACTGCCGACACAGAGGTAGCCACAGCCGTGAACTACCGCACTGTACACTGGTTGATAAAGAGATAGTAGTATACTCGTAACAACTAGTATGACACTATGACGACGGTATAAAGAATGAAAAAAAAACCACGGTTAGGTGGTATATATTATAATAATAATACAATTATGGATGGACGGACTGCCTGCCGACTGCCGACACAGAGGTAGCCACAGCCGTGAACTACCGCACTGTACACTGGTTGATAAAGAGATAGTAGTATACTCGTAACAACTAGTATGACACTATGACGACGGTATAAAGAATGAAAAAAAAAACCACGGTTAGGTGGTATATATTATAATAATAATACAATTATGGATGGACGGACTGCCTGCCGACTGCCGACACAGAGGTAGCCACAGCCGTGAACTACCGCACTGTACACTGGTTGATAAAGAGATAGTAGTATACTCGTAACAACTAGTATGACACTATGACGGTATAAAGAATGAAAAAAAAACCACGGTTAGGTGGTATATATTATAATAATAATACAATTATGGATGGACGGACTGCCTGCCGACTGCCGACACAGAGGTAGCCACAGCCGTGAACTACCGCACTGTACACTGGTTGATAAAGAGATAGTAGTATACTCGTAACAACTAGTATGACACTATGACGACGGTATAAAGAAAGAAAAAAAAATACCACGGTTAGGTGGTATATATTGTAATACAATTATGGATGGACGGACTGCCTGCCGAGTTCCGACTGCCGACACAGAGGTAGCCACAGCCGTGAACTACCGCACTGTACTGTGTCTGCTGCTAATATAGACTGGTTGATAAAGAGATAGTATACAATACATACAACAATATACTACTATACTGGTGGTCAGGCACTGGTCACCACTAGTCACACTGGCAGTGGCACTCCTGCAGCAAAAGTGTGCACTGTTTAATTTTAAATTAATATAATATTATGTACTCCTGGGGGCTCCTGCTATAACAACCTGCAGTGCTCCCCAGTCTCCCCCACAATTATTATAAGCTTTGCCTTTTATACATTGATGTGCAGCACACTGGGCTGAGCTGAGTGCACACAGACTGAGTCACACTGTGTGACTGGCTGCTGCTGTGTATCGTTTTTTTTCAGGCAGAGAACGGATATAGCAGAGAACGGATATATTATATTAAAATAAATAAAAGTTAACTAACAACAACTGCACTGGTCACTGTGGTAAACTCTGTCTGACTCTGCACAATCTCTCTCTCTCTTCTAATCTAATTTCTAATGGAGAGGACGCCAGCCACGTCCTCTCCCTATCAATCTCAATGCACGTGTGAAAATGGCGGCGACGCGCGGCTCCTTATATAGAATCCGAGTCTCGCGAGAATCCGACAGCGTCATGATGACGTTCGGGCGCGCTCGGGTTAACCGAGCAAGGCGGGAGGATCCGAGTCTGCTCGGACCCGTGAAAAAAACATGAAGTTCGTGCGGGTTCGGTTTCAGAGAAACCGAACCCGCTCATCTCTAATTTTAATATAATATTATGTACTCCTGGCTCCTGCTATAACCTATAACTGGCACTGCAGTAGTGCTCCCCAGTCTCCCCCACAATTATAAGCTGTGTGAGCTGAGCAGTCAGACAGATATATAATATATATAGATGATGCAGCACACTGGCCTGAGCCTGAGCAGTGCACACAGATATGGTATGTATGTGACTGAGTCACTGTGTGCTGTGTATCGCTTTTTTCAGGCAGAGAACGGATTATAAATAAAAGTGGTGGTCACTGGTCACTATCAGCAAAACTCTGCACTGTACACTACTGAGTACTCCTAATGCTCCCCAAAATTAGTAAATCAAGTGTCTAAACGGAGAGGATGCCAGCCACGTCCTCTCCCTATCAATCTCAATGCACGTGTGAAAATGGCGGCGACGCGCGGCTCCTTATATAGAATCCGAGTCTCGCGATAGAATCCGAGCCTCGCGAGAATCCGACAGCGTCATGATGACGTTCGGGCGCGCTCGGGTTAACCGAGCAAGGCGGGAAGATCCGAGTCGCTCGGACTCGTGAAAAAAAACATGAAGTTCTGGCGGGTTCGGATTCAGAGAAACCGAACCCGCTCATCTTTTTAAAAAACACAACAAAATTGCATCTCAATGCACCTGCAACATGAGCATTTTTGACAGAAGCATGCACAGATCAGTGAGATTCGTACATGTCTTCAAAAGTAAAGAAAGAGTTAAAAATAATTAAAAACTGATGTGGGTACCCTCCACAAAAGCATAACCAGCACCAGGTTTTTTGGAGAAGGCCCTGGTTGTGAAAATTAGGGGGGAATAAAGCGTGGGGATCCCCTGAATTATTCACATAAGCACCAGACTCCTGAGCCAGTCCTGGTTCTGGACATACGGGAGGAGCATAGGGGTCCTCCGTATTTACAGAAACCAGCACCAGGTTTTTTCTAGAGTGGATGTAATGCCACAGCCGTGGGACACGCTTATATTGGTCCTTCTGGCCGAAGCATTCATCATCTCACGCATGTGGAGCATTAAAGAGCCCACTGGTACCTGTAGTCCCACTGTAAAATAAATATTACAATAAGCACAGTACACACACAACCAGGACAGTAGAGAGCCTTGCTGGGCCCAGGTAGTTTTCAAGGTGTGTGACCCAATCACAGGAAGCGTGGACATGCACCATTATAAATAAATACAGAAAAATCTGTATTTTAAACATCTTCCTGGCCACAGAGCAACATAGCACACAGTAGTGTGTGTTGAGCTTAGGAGAAGAGCTACAGATGCTGCTGCCAGGTTAGAGGGGGCTGGACACCCACTGGGTCCTTCCATTAGCCCCGGGCCCATATAATTAGACCCCCCCCCCCCTCTCGGAGCTACTGCACACACCATAGTAAGTACAACTTTAATAAAGCATACATGCACACTCACCTACATACTCACACTTACACATATTTATCTACTTTCCCCATTGCCCTTCATGTACTCTTCTCCATGTAGAATCCACGTTCACCTAAAAGAACAAAAAAACTCTCACCTATTCCAGTGTAGATTAGTACCTTTTCAAAGCAGGCATTCAACTCTGCATCAGCACCTGGTATTTATCACATGCATTTTTCAAATCACCTAAAAACAATTAGCCACTGTAGCCTATAGCATATATTTTGCATAATTGTTTGGGAACCCGATCAAAAGTAATGTTCGTCTGCACCTGTGTGGTAGGAAGTCTACAAATGCACAGTAACATAGTCAGGTCCAAACCAAGAAGTAAGGTGATTTCACATTCCAATGAAAATAGATTCCTTAGTGCCAAGATATGTGGCTTTGAATAATCTTAATTTTCGGGGACAGACCACAATAAATATTATTTATTATTTATTTATTTCTGAACAGTTTCTTATATTGCGCAGCAAATTCCGTTGAGCTTTACAAATGGAAACAACAGTGATAAAACAAAACTGGGAAATACCAGATAGACGCAGAGGTAGGAAGGCCCTGCTTGCAAGCTTACAGATGTGTCCTCATACACCTTGCCTCAATAAGCCACGCAGCAGGAGGATCCTGACATGAATAAGCTGACAGGTGCAACTCAGTTTTCATTGGGTATATTTTTTTTCCAAAAATGCATCTTTTTCGTATCAATACAGTATACAAATAGGACGCACAAACAGACTCTGCTGATTAAAATGATATGTGGCATGCATATATTCCCTGCGCATCTGCAGCTGTAACTGCATAAGAAATGATGCTACAGTGTCTTCTAGAAAGACACTGTAAAGTAGCATTTTACATGCAGGTACAGCCATGGTCACACACAGAGTATACTGTCGGCATGCTGCATATAATTTTACTCAGCATAAGCTACTTGTGCGTCCTATTTGCCTAGTTTTGCGAATAAGACAAATTTTAACGGAAAAAAGTTGCACGTAAAGATGCTCAACTAGAAAGACTATTTAATGTGCAGGGAGGCTAGATGTGAGTGGACACATCTGTACAATATATAGGGAATTAGGCACTGATATACAAGGTAGATGTTAGCTAGTGCATAGTGGTCCACCAGATTGCAAAGGTTCTTGGTGGACTGAATGATATGGTAAAACAGCAGGGTTGGCCTGCCCTGGGGTCAGGAGGATGGGAAAGTGAAGAAAGAGAAAATATGTGAGGATTAGTGTGGACTGTACAGTAGGGATGTACAGTAATTGGATAGTATAATAAATGTGCCTCTAAAGGGCATATTCATCATGAAAAAACTGTGCAATGAGAATTTTTAGTTTTCAATTTCCATTGTATTCTCTCACAATTTTTCCATGATTCATCATGCCCACATGAGAAAATTCTCACTTTCGAAAAACTGGGATTTTTGAGAAGTGATAATTTCCCCCTCTGGCTGCCGGGGTGCCAGGTATAGAAAGGGTCACTGCAGCTGCAGCACCTCCCCAATCAATTATTAAATAAATATGTTATAGCTAACCCCCCCAATCATATTGCTGGGGTTGCCTGGCAGCCGTAGCTCCCTGCCTCTTCCCCCCCCGGCTTGTTGTCTGGCTGTCCAGCTGCTCACTGCAGCAGCAACAGCTCTGGACCTGCCCACCGGCCTGTAAGTTCACTGACCGGGAGGGGCTTTCCATCTGCTCACTGCAGCGGTAGCACCCCGCCCCTCACCCCACCCACTGATAAGTTGACTAGCTGGATGGGGCTGGCCAGCTGCTCACCTCAGCTGCGGCCCCCTGCACCCCCCAGCCACAGATAAGTTGACTGACTCACTGCAGTCACGGCCCCCCACACCTCACCACCCACTGGCAAGTTGTCTGGCTGGCCAGCTGCTCACTGCAGCCGCGGCCCCCCTCTCCCTTTCCTCCTTCTCTGCTCTCCCAGGATGGTGAACAGTTTAATGATCAAACTCCGTAAAAAATGCTTTTCCGGAGTTTGATGAATGTCACAATTTTTTACATCCCCTGGGGTGTGTAGAAATTGTGACATTGAAGTGATGATGAATAAGCGCCTAAGTGTGCAAAATAACATACCTGAAGTGCTACACTTGATATCATATGGCTGTAATGTAAAGGCAGAGTTTGTGCAAAAGTGTGATTGGCTCACCTGATGCTGGTTATTAATGTGCCATTGAACTCAACCATGGGGCCACAACAGATGAAAGAATACTTATTGATTTATTTAATAATTGTCAGTTGATAACAAACAGTACTTCATTCAGGCATGTTTAGACATAGAACACTGAGCAATATAAGCTATGTATAAAAATATATAAAATCTACAGCTGCAATTTCACATTCAACTAATGTCTTTTGTGACAGATTCTTAGGTGTTATCAAATGTCAAATGTATAGCTAGCTCTCTCAGTCTTTATGTATTCTGTCTTTTATTGATATACACATATACTTCATCACTGTGTTTCCTGTCTTCCAACTACAAAACATATCCAGTATATATATTTTACTCACATCTTATATCTTGGCTTGTCAATTATGTTTTCTTTCCCCTTAAGTCCAACTATAAATAAATGTTTGAAAGTTGCTACCTTTACATTTATCATGAGTGTATATCCCTTCTTTCATTCTTAAAAAGCCACCAGATTTAAAATGCAACTTTGTGCAATATGAAAAACAATTTTATACTTTCTCAAGTATACAGTATATGTCAAAGGAGTCATGTGATTAAACGAATATACCTTATTCAAGCTGTAAGCCTGTAAGTTAACCCTGTATGCCTCATTGACTGCGTAGCAATATATGGTTGCACAATATATTGTTGCGGAGTCTGACATCTCACAAGTCTTAAAAATATTCAATTTTTTTTTAAGCATTGAAAATGTGATACTGAGGACGGTCATCACACCAAGGAGAAGGTTTGTTTGAAAATGTACTGACTAGAGATGTGCGCCGACCCCCCAGAACAGCTTTCGTATCTCCTTTCGTGTTTTGGATCTGAATTTGTTTTTCAAAAACCGCCCTTGTGTACTTTGGTTTTGGTTACTGCTGCCATTCTTGCTACCCCTTGCAAAGGATTGTTTAACAGTCATTTGTTTTGTTAAACTACTACAAGTAGTCTTCCTGGTCCCCTTCTGGGATGAAGATTCACTCGCAGCAGCAGCAATAGGAGTAGCACTCAAGGATCCTTCTGAGGAAGAGGAGTTAGGGCCAGATGTACTAAGCCTGAAAAGTGATAAATATCACTGTGATAAAGTACCAGCCAATCGGCTCCTAACTGTCATTTTTCAAACACAGCTTGTAATATGGCAGTTAGGATCCGATTGGCTGGTGCTTTATCACAGTGATATTTATCACTTTTCAGGCTTAGTACATCTCCCCCTAAGTCATGCTTATGAAAATGGATGCAGAACTAGTTCTGATCTTGATTGAGGATATTGATGATGAAGGTGTTGGTGGTGGAGATTGCAAGCACTTGGATCTAACAGAAAGAAGGGAGCTAGATGATGCTGGAGCTGGACTGGTTATTGTTACATTTTTAGCCAAAGCTTCTACATTTTTCAAAAGCTTTTGATGAATGTGCTACAAGTGACCTAAAGGGGAGGAGGTTCCTAAATGGTCAAGACCCCTAGATTGACAGAGCACCACTGGATGCACAGTGCAGAACCACTGGGAATGGACCACCTACAGGGTCACACCATACGTGTATGATACACTGCGGTCTTACCGGCAGTATCACAGATAAATAATAGTATAGTACACTGGGGTATAGCACCAAGAAAATATATTTTTTAAACTAGTTAGCTTTTATTCTTTTTTTTAATTATCAGTGTATGATCTGTATATGTATTTGTTTGGTGGTAACTATGGTGACTGCTGCACAGGTATTTACTGCCAAGTCATGCTGAGCCTGATGATAACACTCAGCGGCAATGTAGGTCGGATGAGCAGTCCCATTCACCGGAAGCGCTGCATCCATGTGATTTACAGAGATCATACAGCTGTACTCAGCAATCCTGTACAACCACACATGCACAAAATGACAATTGTTCTGTTTACTTTGTACTCACACCTATACTGTATGGGATTCCATCTGATATTCCCTTTTGTAATATCACTAAAGGATATGTACTGTATATCTTTAAATGATGTCTCTATTTTAAGTTGTTATGTTCACGTTTTAATAATGTTTTATGTTACATTTTATCTGATGCTCCCTTAGTATATTTTTTAAGGAAAACTATGCTTTAAAAATTGATCACTATTTGAACATCTTTTCCTAAGTATCTTTAATAAGTGATCTAATGATATATTTATTATTTTAATCAGTGACATGCGGTAGGGTGAGTCAGGTGAGGCAGAGCCTTTCCTGTCATACTAACATTTTTACTGTATAAATTATATGAAAAGTACAAAGAATATGTTAGAACTATCTTCTTTGTATTATTCTAATCATTTTTATAGTCAAAACTCTGGAGTAAAAAGTCTATGGCAGGTGAGACAGTGCCTCACCTGCCTACTTTTTCCGCACTTCTCTGATCAAAACTCCCCATACCTGTATTTCCAGCAGTATTTACTGCTGCACCTTTGCATAATGCCCACATGAACCCTTTGGCTCATATATTGTGTGTAAATCTGGCTCTGGTGCTAGCCAGTGCCTGCTCCATTTACTTCACCGCATGTCCCTGATTTTAATGGATTTTATGTGGTCTGATTATACATTTTTCCAATATTCTTACACATGTACTGTATTTTCATTATTTATCCTATATCCAGTATGAGTGCTAGTGTCTATGTAAAGTAAACATGGATCTACAGTCTGATTCTCCCATCTGTCCATAAGAGTGGAGTCTTTTCTCTGACACTTGCAGCTTTCTCTACAACCCACCTGAGGCACATGTGGAAGGCCGGAAGTTAACATTCACACAACTTCTAGTACACGAATGGCCACCGGAAGCTGATAGAATTATAAACATGTACTTTACCGATTGTTGTGTGCATCTAGGTTATGAAAGAAGACACACGCGAAGATGAGATACTGCAGGGACATGCTTGGATGCCCCTAGACATGCTTGGATACCCTAGGCAAATGCCTAGACTGCCTATAGCTAAGGCTGGCTCTGGGGGCATAGGTGGGAGACATGGTGACACACATTGGGGCATGGGGGTGTGGTGTGGTGACATACACACTGGTATATGCGCATTCATGATTATATTTATGGATTTATATATATATAGACATATATATATATACATATATACACATATTGAGACCTGGGGAATAACAGCTTGACGTACAATGCTGTCGGTATCCATTCAGATGGTCAACAATGTTAGGGTCGACACTCATTAGGTCGAACACTATTGGTCAACATTGACAAGGTCAAGATGGACAAATGGTTGATACATGAAAATGGTCGATGCATGAAAGGTCGACACATGAAAAGGTCGACATGAGTTTTTCACATTTTTTTTTCTTATGGAACTTTTTCATACTTTACGATCCCTGTGTACTACAATTGGGAATGGTAACCTGTGCCGAGTGCAGCGAGGCACGTTGCCTGAAGTTCACTCGCCATGGAGGGGACGTGGTGCACTAACTGGGGTTCCCCATCACTTTACGCAGAAAACGGTACAAAAACAAAACAAAACCCATGTCGACCTTTTCATGTGTCGACATTTCACGTGTTAACCATTTTCACATGTCGACCATTTGTCCATGTCAACCATGTCAATGTCTACCAATAGTGGTCGACCTAATGAGTGTCGACCTTAACATTGTCGACCATTCATACCCGAACCAATGCTGTCTTGGAGGACAACTTGGTGACACACATTGGCATCTGGGGAGGGAGTGGGGACATGCTGACACATACTGGGACCTGACAGGGACATACTGTAGTCATACTCACACAGGGGCCTGGGGTGGGGGCATAGCAGATAGTAAAGGAGTGCTGCCACAGAGATCAGGTTCCTCTGCCTTCACTGGTGCTTCTCGCCATCCTGACACAGTGACAGCCAGCAGCGCTAGGTTGTAGAGGAAGATGAGGGCAGATAGGGAAATCAGGCACTGCCGGTGCCCACCTCCACTTCCCATTGGCACTCACGGCTTTACTCCGCTTAGGGAATGCCCCACAACCACATGCAGACACCAATAACTACTTTGTGTGATCCGCACTGTGAAGCATCCCTCCCCCGTGCCCACCCACCAAGCTTTTGCGTGGTTGCTCTTTCAGCCTAAAACTATAGCACAGGCATCTGACAGTTGGGGGATGGTCTGTTCCTGCTTTTATTCTTCTTAAAATTGCTCCAGTTTTATATTAGTAGCAGTGAGGAATTTGGGTAACAGTGTGTGGGGGCCCCTAATGTGCAGGGGCCCCGCAACGGCTGCCCCTATCACCCCCTCCTATAATCCGGCCCTGCTGGAAAGCACCCTTTAAATGTATATGTGAATTAATGAAAAATTGCAATAGTTAATGTATAGTACATTTGTAGTTTTGAGCAGATTTCATTTGAAGAAATATTTTGCTTTTCTGTATTTGATTTTATACTGTATGTGCTCATATACTGTATATGTGTACATTTTGACAGTCGATCATATGTAGACATATTGTAACTGTTCACCAAATTAATAAAAATATGTCATAACTTGTCTGACATACCCTAGGGTTATTTTTCTATACAGAACAGATTAATAAAAATCTAACTCTTAAAATTGAGACAGCAATTACATTGCAGTCCCTTGCCACCAATCTGTCATTGAAAAAGATGGAATATCACTTTATTCATTATATGGAAGACAAAAAGGCAGGTTTATTAAGCAACCTAGAGTACATTGCAAGTTGAGTTAAATGGATGAAATTATTTGATTGTTGCAGTGATTTTTGCAGTATTACATTTAATCAGATAAATGTATAAAATTAAAAGGTAATTATTTCACATTTTATAACAATATTATATTTTGTGTCATTTCCATGTCACTGTAACTTCAACATGATATTGTACATGGAAAAAAAGCATTAGAGCCTAAGTGCAATGGAGTAAAGGTTAAAATAATTGCAATGAAATCTACAAATTACTATAGGGAAAAAGCAATACTCTTATCAAAGAATTTAGGGCCCTATTTGGGTTTGTAAGCAAACCAAAAAAGCACACAATTTAACAAAACAAGTTGCACTGCAGGTGGGAAAGATGTAACATGTGCAGAGAGATTTAGATTTGGGTGTGGGGTTTTTAAACTGAAATCTAAATGATAGGATTAAAAATAGAGCAGACAGTATTAACCATGCACAGAAACAATATAACCCACCAAAATTTAAATCTCTCTGCACATGTTTCATCTGCCCCACCTGCAATGCAACATTGTTTTGCCCAATTGCTTGCTTCTTTGGTTTGATCCACATCTGAATAACCTCCTTACAGCACACTTCAATGAAAATGATAAAACAGTAATGCTATTAGTGGTATATTTACTACAGCATAGGTTTTCAAATGTGAAGATGTTGCTCATAGCAGCCAGTCAGATTCTACTTATCATTTATCTTACACCTTCTAGAAGATAATAACCAGTATCTGATTGTTGTGGGCAACAACTCCACTTCTGTAAATCTGTATTTTATTAAACACAACCCTTAGAATGAAGCAAGTTTTCACTCCCTTAAGCACAAAACAGGGTAGCAGCCGTCCTTAAGTACTTAAGTGGCTAATATTTTTTTTTTAAGTCCCCAAAATTGCTGATATTTTTTATTATCAAATTATAAAAATGACAGCTATTTAAACATAACTCATTATATTTTATTTTTAACAAAAATGTAAAATTAAGTTCAAAAGATCAAATAACTATTAAATAATGTAATGTAAAAATCTACAATTTGGGGTATATTTTTGGAAAGAAAAATGTTTTATAGTTAAAAAAACAACTTTACTGTGTCATCAGGGGTGGGGTGGGAACATTTGGACGGGAAAGAGCAAAGGGGCAGGGGAGGGGGCATAGTGGCATGGATGGATGGAATAATGACAGAGCAGAGCATAGGGCCAGACAGAGTGGAGGATGGGGTGAGCGAAGGGCAGATATTGAAGTGCCTTGGCATGAGCATATATAAACAAAGTTTTATATATATATATATATATATATATATAGATCCAGAGAAGTTGCACTCGCATACTGAAATGTCACAACTGCTGGGGTGCAATAGCCAGAGATCAGTCCCCTCCAGAAGCTGTCTCAAACATAGAAAAAGTGACAAGGAACGCACTCACCAGGCTTCTTCAATAGTGAAAATTAGATTTCTTTAATTCAGCTCACATAGTTTACAGGGTAGGGTCAGCATTTCGGTCCTCTATGGAACCTTTGTCAATACCAACATTTTAGGCTGTCATCTCCCCTGCACACATCCGGCATGTGGAGCCAAAAATACCCTAAGGGACAGCCAACCAATTAATTCCTAGCCAATAGGGAGCTCATATCTCTTATTTGCAGCAAAATACTAGTGAGATGTCCACCAAAAAGCCAAGACCAGTGTGTATAGGTTAATAACTACAAGCAGCAAAAAGAAATGAAAAAGGCAATAATGAAATAACCATACAGAAGATAAATGGAAGCAGTTCCCGACACTGGAACGCATGCCACCGCCGTGGAACGCATTGCGCTTCCAGTCTCAGAAAGCGCACTTCCAATCGCGCGTCATCTGACATAGCACGCGTCATCCCGCATCTCTTAGCAACCAGCCCGGCATGTATCACTAGGACGCAATGCCTGCTCTGGCACAGGAGACAGGGGATAGGTGTAGCAGTGGGTAATATTGCAGAATTACATCATTACAACATGTCAGGGCTGGCGCTGTCAAGATAACACCTTACCCAGAAAATTTGGTGAATATACACACTGACATAGCTGCCATCAAGTCATCAAAAATAGTAATACAGTATATTGTACAACTAAAAATAAGTGTATAATTACGGGATGAAAAATGCAATGGATATATCGGTAGTTATATAGGCTTCCCACGGTATTTATAGCTCCTTATTTCCAAAACATTCCGAGAGCACCAATGCAGAAAAGAAATCCTTAGTCAAGTGAGTACACATAAACTACACACAGATGAGTCCTCGTGTTCAAAGGTATATAAACACAAAAATTCACTTATCATAAGACAAAAAATTAAATACTAAATACTAAATATTAAAGCCTGTCGGTCAAGGGGTGCCATGTAGCCATGGCCAGCAGGCTCAACTGTACCAGAACATCCCAGCACTGTCAGGATAATGGAAAAATAGAAAAAATAGAGTAAAAATTTATTGAAAATAGACGTAGATCTATATGAACATATGGAGCGGATTCTGTTCATTGAGTCCTTTAGGGGACACTGTCCCGAGAAAGTGGATCCAGTAGGCTTCTCTCTTTAATAGGAGTTTGCCCCTATCGCCACCCCTGGGTAATGGTGGAACCCAGTCAATCATCATGTATCTTAAATTTGAAAGTTGATGTTGAAGTTGCAAGAAGTGTGCCGCGACAGGTTTGTCGGTTTTTCCAGTTGAGTATGCCAAATGAATTGAGGATCGGTGTTGGTTCATTCTTTCATGGAACGGTCTGATAGTCTTACCGACATACATCTTCCCACAGGGACAAGTCAGAAAATAGATGACGTGATCCATCATACATGTCAGGTGGTGTCGGAGTTTTATCTTCATGCCATAAAGCGGATGGCTGAAGAACTGCCCAGTTGTCATGGATCTGCAAGTGGTACATTGCAAGCACCTGTAGCAGCCATATCGTTTATTCAGCCATTGGTCCTTATTGGACACAGCGGGTTTCATTGTTGGTCTGAGGAGCATATCCTCCAAATTGCTCCCACGCTGTAAACTTAATAGTGGTGGCGCCGAACCGATGGTCTTGAATTTGGGATCACTTTTAATGATATGCCAGTTCTTCTTTACCGATTTTTGCACAATTGGTAATCTAGTGTTGCAACTAGTTTTGAAGATGATGCGTTCGGACCCAGTGGCTCTGTGAGCAGTGGTATCCCCTGTATTATGCAGTCTATGAGCTTTAACCAGACAGTCAGAGATAACTTTCTTTTTATAACCGCGTTCCACAAAACGCTCGGCACACTCCTTGAGTTGTTGTTCTGCCATACTCCCATCAGAGTTGTTTCTAAGAACTCTTAAAAATTGCAAGACAGGTAAGTTGGACTTGAACATCTCTGGATGATGACTGGTAGCCCATAGCAAGGTATTACGGTCCGTGGGTTTCCTGAACAGGGTGTACTCCAAGCATGGAGGATTTTTAAAAATGGTAACGTCCAAAAAATTTATAGACACGTCGCCTATAGCTGCAGTAAATCGAATTGGGGTGTCCAGCCCATTGAGCTCACTGACCATGTCCTCAAAGGACTCAATGCTGCCCTTCCAAATCATGAACAGGTCATCTATATATCTTTTGTAATAAATTAGGTGTTGTGCAAACTTGGCCTGGATGTACTCAATTTCATATTTGGCCATGTACAAATTGGCGAACCCCGGAGCCAAATTCGACCCCATCGCGGTCCCGGTCCGTTGAATATAGTATTTATCCTTGTACTGAAAATGATTGTGTGATAAAACAAGACCAATAAGATCTAACATGAACTCAATGGGTGGTCCCTGACAAAGGGCCATTCACTAATGCCTCCCTCACAGCTGCTACACCGTCCTCATGAGGTATGACAGTATAAAGTGAGCTGACGTCAAGAGTGGCAAGGTAACAGTCAGAGGAAATGTCACACGAGGTATGACAGTATAAAGTGAGCTGACGTCAAGAGTGGCAAGGTAACAGTCAGAGGAAATGTCACACAAGGAGGTGATACCCTTTAAAAAGTCACTGGTGTCTCTAACGTAGCTAGACATGGATTTCACACAGGGCTGTAGAAAATGGTCAACAAATATAGCAAGTGGTTGCAGAAGCGAACTACGAGCTGATATAATGGGGCGCCCTGGGGGCTTAACAATAGATGTGTGGACTTTAGGGAGCGTGTATAAAACAGGACAAACTGGAAATTTGACTGTAAGGTATTCAAGAGTCTCCTCAGTGATCCATGCATTCTGGAAAGCAGAGTGTAGAGAGGCATCGACAACACGCTTAATTCTGGGGATGGGATTATAATCAACAAGTGTATAAGTTACATGGTCAGATAATTGTGACCTAATTTCAGCATCATAATCGGAAAAGTTCTGTAAAGCGACTGCACCACCCTTGTCGGCATTCCGAATCACAAGAGATGTGTCATTTCTCAGACCCTTAAGAGCCACCCATTCGTCATGTGATAGATTGGAGTAATGTCCACTGCCTGCTTCATTAAACCCGCTAACATCAGACTGTACTAAACGTAAGAAGGTACGTAGACTAAAATTGTTAGAGATGGGATCGAAGGTGCAGGAGTTTTTAAACATTATGGAGGAAGTCTCACTGGACATGACAGCAGATTTAGAGGGTTTGTTGTCAAAAAACTCACGTAATCCTATTTGTCTTCCCATCTTAAAGTGTTCAATAGACCATTGAAAAAGTCTAAATTTACTGGTGGGTACAAAAGACAACCCTTTACTGAGTAGGGAAGTCTCTGCCCGCGTAACTTGATGGTCAGACAAGTTAAAGATTAGGTTTTGGTGCCTTTCCTGCCTCTTCCGCATGTTTTTGTAGCCCCCCCACCCCCCTCCGCGGGTGGGGCTTCCCGTATTTTTCTCTCTTTTTGATCTGGCATCGGGGCCTAAAATGAGGATAAGCATGAGGCACCAGAGGGCGGTAGTGTGTCTGTATAATCAGAGTCAGATGAGGAATATGATTGGTAATTGTTAGAAGTGTGTAATCTGCCTCCTCTACCTTTAAATCCTAACAGACGACCCTGGTATCTAGATTTACCACGGTCCCCGCCTGATAACCACCTATAGACAGAATGTCTTTGATAATCAATCTCGACAGTCTCCCACTTCTTTCTTTTAAAGGATAATAGATCACTTCTGTACTTATCAACCTGTTCCTGGATCTTACTGATCCAGTCTTCAGTTTTGTCAGATCTCAATACTACACCCTGGAATTATTCAAAGCTTTCAATTTCACCTTTAACTTTTTTAAGTTCCACACCCACATCTTCAATCACTAATACGAGTAAGTCCAGTGAACATTTGTTAAGCACACCACACCATTTAACAAAGAATGCTGGATTATTCCTCCCCATAGTGGGCGTGTTGTTAATGCAAAACCCTCTAGGTATTCTTTTCTTTCTAAAGTACTCAGACAAAAATTGTCCGTGAAGGTTTAAATCAACCTCTCTCCTCCGTAAACGGTGTAGTTTGTGATATAAGTCTAGGGGTGTTTGCACAGGCAAATCATCAAAGTCAACCTGATTAAATAAAACCCTCTCAGCCTCATCATCTGTTAGGCTGGCCAACAAATTCTCAGCCTCACTCAGAGACTGTTCATCTAATATGCCAAGGGCATGTGTCATGCTTCACAATAGGAAATGAGAGAGCAAGTTAAACAGCACAGACCCAAACAAGCAGGTACACCCTGACCCACAGAAAAAAACAAAAAATAAAAATAAACAAAAAGTGATCCCAAGTTCAAGACCATCGGTTCGGCACCACCCCTATTAAGTATACAGTGTGGGAGCAATTTGAAGGATATGCTCCTCAGACCAACAATGAAACCCGCTGTGTCCAATAAGGACCAATGGCTGAATAAACTATATGGATGCTACAGGTGCTTGCAATGTACCACTTGCAGATCCATGACAACTGGGCAGTTCTTCAGCCATCCGCTTTATGGCACGAAGATAAAACTCCGACACCACCTGACATGTATGATGGATCACGTCATCTATTTTCTGACTTATCCCTGTGGGAAGATGTATGTCGGTAAGACTATCAGACCGTTCTGTGAGAGAATGAACCAACACCAATCCTCAATTCATTTGGCATACTCAACCGGCAAAACCGACAATCCTGTCGCTGCACACTTCTTGCAACTTCAACATCAACTTTCAACTTTAAGATGCATGATGATTGACTGGGTTCCACCATTACCCAGGGGTGGCTATAGGGGCAAGCTCCTATTAAAGAGAGAAGCCTACTGGATCCACTTTCTCTGGATATTGTCCCCTAAAGGACTCAATGAACAGAATCCGCTCCATATGTTCATATAGATCTACGTCCATTTTCAATAAATTTTTACTCTATTTTTTCTATTTTTCCGTTATCCTGACAGTGCTGGGATGTTCTGGTACCATTGAGCCTGCTGGCCATGGCTACATGGCACCCCTTGACCGACAGGCTTTAATATTTAGTATTTAGTATTTAATTTTTTGTCTTATGATAAGTGAATTTTTGTGTTTATATACCTTTTGAACATGAGGATTCATCTGTGTGTAGTTTATATGTACTCACTTGACTAAGGATTTCTTTTCTGCATTGGTGCTCTCGGAATGTTTTGGAATTAAGGAGCTATAAATACCGTGGGAAGCCTATATTACTACCGATATATCCATTGCATTTTTCATCCCGTAATTATACACTTATTTTTAGTTGTACGATATACTGTATTACTTTTTTTGGTGACTTGATTGCAGCTATGTCAGTGTGTATATTCACTAACTTTTCTGGGTAAGGTGTTATCTTGACAGCACCAGCCCTGGCATGTTGTAATGATGTAATTCTGCAATATTACCCACTGCTACACCTATCCCCTGTCTCCTGCGCCAGAGCAGGCATTGCGTCCTAGTGATACATGCCGGGCTGGTTGCGGGATGACGCGTGCTATGTCAGATGACACGTGATCGGAAGTGCGCTTTCTGAGACAGGAAGCGCGATGCGTTCTACGGCGGTGGCATGCATTCCACTGCCGGGAACTGCTTCCATTTATCTTCTGTATGGTTATTTCATTATTGCCTTTTTCATTTCTTTTTGTTGCTTGTAGTTATTAACCTATACACACTGGTATTGGCTTTTTGGTGGACATCACACTAGTATTTTGCTGCAAATAATAGATACAAGCTCCCTATTGGCTAGGAATTAATTGGTTGGCTGTCCCTTAGGGTATTTATGGCTCCACAGGCCGGATGTGTGCAGGGAAGATGGCAGCCTAAAATTTTGGTCTTGACAAAGGTTCCATAGAGGACAGAAACGTTGACTCTGACCCTGTAAATTATGTGAGCTGAATTAAAGAAATCTTATTTTCACTATTGAAGAAGCCTGGTGAGTGCGTTCCTTGTCACTATATATATATATATATATATATATATATACAGTTCTTGATGGCAGCACTCACACAAAGTACAATACTGCTCCGGTGCCCTCCTTAACTCCGCACTTAGTCACGGGTCCTTTACAGAAAAACGATGCAGGCGGCACTCGGAATACACTGCACAGCACAAGCAGGTAAGTAATAACGTTTCGAAGTTTATTCACCTCTTCATCAGATTACAAACATGAAGTACAAGAAACATACCTTTATAGCATCTCCCCACCTCGTGCACTGAGCTCACTCGCGGGTCAGCCGGAGACGCCTATTACTGACGTCACCAGAATGAGCCGTGTCACCCGGGCAATGTATACAAATAAAGACCAAAATACAACCCAACATGGATAATCAAAAATATTTAAAAATATACGGATACCTAGCATCAGTATATAAAAATATAACCAGGTGAACTAATACAAAACAAACATATACACATTAATACACAAATACAAAAATGGCACAATGAAGTCACCCTCTAACTCAAGATACATACAAAATGCAACCATTATAGTCACACAGATAATGAATTAATAAATAAAAATAGATACTCATATTAAACATAAAGCATTATGAAATGACCTATATTTCACAGAAAGCAGCGAAGTCCTAGCGTTTCATTAAGTCCCTTTGGTGCCAGCGTCTGAAGTTCAAAATTCCAACGGGATTCTTTTCTCAATAACCGAGCAGACCTGTCACCCCCCCGAAGTCTCTCGGGTTCATGATCAATGATCATTTACTTAAGTGTAGCAACACTATGCTGTGCCAGAGCAATATGTCGGGCGACCGGTTGGTCGCTATTCCCGGACAAAAGGGCATTCCTAATCGCTAGTTTATGGTTAGCCATACGTTCACGCAAAGTGCGGTCAGTTTTGCCTACATAACACAGCCCGCATGGGCACGTAATAAGATAGATGATGAATTTAGTGGTGCACGTAACCCGATGATCTATCGAGTATCTACGTCCACTACGAGGATGGGAGAGAGAAGAGCCAGTAGTCATGGACCTACATGTGGTACAATTAAGGCACCGAAAGCACCCTTTCCTAAGTGCCATAAAATTTTGTTCACTCTGTGCTGTTTGTAGACCAGTAATGTCCGTTCTCATAACCCAATCTCTGATGTTTTTACCCCTCGTATATGTGGGCATAATAGACACCGTATCCAAATTTAGATCCTTGTCTGTCCCTACAATGGGCCACAAGGTTTTTGCCGTTCTAGAAATGGAAGTGCTATGTGTATTGAAATGATTTACCCACGGTATTCGTTCCCTATCACACTTCTTACGTCTGGCTGCTAGTAGTGTCTCTCTATTCATACTCAAAGCTCTAGATTTGGCAGACAATAAAGTATCCATGGGATATCCCCTCTGTCTAAATTTAATCACCATCTCATCAATGTGTTTACATGCTGCTGTCTTATCACTACAGATACGTACTGCCCGTAGGAACTGCGAATACGGGAGCCCGTACTTGAGTGGTCTAGGGTGAAAGCTTTCTGAATGTAGTAAAGTATTCCGATCGGTGGGCTTATGATAAAGTTCAGTATGTAATTCTCCATTATGTACAGAGACTAGTACGTCAAGATAATTAACACATTCCTTACTGCTGGTATACGTGAACTTAATAGGATGATTAGAATTATTGTGTTCATTAATGAATGTAACGAAATCGTCTTCTATTTTTAACCAGATGATGAAAAGATCATCTATATATCTTTTATATACAAGAATTGATGTAGATACAAAACCATCAAAGAAAATGTCTTTCTCAGCACAAAACATATACGCATTAGCGTACGATGGGGCCACAGGGGACCCCATCGCACACCCGGCAACCTGCAAGTAAAACTTGCCATCAAATACAAAATAATTGTGCGTCAACACCAATTCCAGTAGATCCACCACAAATTTACATCAGGTCCGGAATACAACCTATTATCAGTAAGTAACTTACGGACCGCAGCCAGTCCCATGTTGTTAGGTATAACTGTGTATAGGCTGGAAATGTCCACATTACACAACATACTACTAGCCGGAATCCTACCCAATGATCTGATGCAATTAATGAAAGCAGTAGTGTCAAGCAGGTAACGATCATTATCTACAATGCAAGGTTGTAGTAATGAATCAATGTATGTCGCCACTTTCTGAAATAACCCATTACGGGCTGCAATAATGGGCCGCCCCGGTGGATTAACTAAGCTCTTGTGTATTTTAGGCAGGGAGTAAAGAATCGGCACCACCGGGTGTTCAGTAATGAGAGCCTTCATCAATGTACTTGAAATAACATTATTGTCAACTGCCAGCTGTAGCTGGTCCTTTAACAACTTGGAAAATGCCACAGTAGGATCACCAGGGAGCAGCCTATATATGCTATTATCACAGAGTTGTCTCTGGAGCTCATTTTTATACTCATGTAAATCCTATATCACAATACCCCCGCCTTTGTCAGCGGGGCGTATTGTGATGTCAGAATAACTAGCAAGGTCTTTCAAAGCCTGAAACTCAGATTTATTCAAGTTGTTATGACAAACAGTATTAGCACAAGATGCAGTTTCAGTGGACACAGTATGATCAAGCAATCTACCAATCGTTTTAATGGAAGCGTTACTCGAAACAGGATCAAATTTACTTTTACCCTGTAATTTCAACAATTGTTTAGGTAAAATCTCATGTGTCACAGATCCAAAATTGGCTTTAGCGCCCCTGAAATGTTCATGCAATTTTAATTGCCGGTTGATTTTATATTTTTCAATTTCCCACTGCATGGGTTGAAACCGTACAGTGGGAACAAAACACAATCCCTTACTTAAAACATTTATCTCAGTAGTGGATAATTGATGCGATGACAGGTTAAATACTATTTCCTCCGATGTAGGGGTGGTCTGCCCACCCTGCCCCTGCCCTTGCCTCTTACATTGTCCACATCTGCGCGTGTGAACACTGTGAATTTAGCCCTTCTTACTCAGGGTACGACATTGACCTTTTCCGAAAGTGAAGCCGATGCCATATTATTTGGACGGGCTATGCATGATGTGGAGGATGCACAGTCGGTAGATGTACTTTACAGGGAGTGGCTTAAGTTAAAGCAGAAAGAAATTGACTATCTTTACCATGGAATAACCCTCAGTGATTATCATAAAGAGAAACGTATTCCACGAGGGTTTCGTGTACGCAATACGCCCACGATTGGTCGACACAATACTGCTTTCTGCAAACGATGGATTGCAATCCTCAATAAATGTAGCTTTGATTTGTTGATTCTCGTTATTGAGGAATCTGCTCGTGAATTGGCTGTGGCACGTGAAAGGATACAGCAGTTTGAGACTAAATATAAAACCATCATTGCGAATGATACTAAGTGTAATTGGTTGGAGAGATTGGAGGGTCAAATCACTGCCTATCGACGTGATTTGATACAATTTAAACGACAAAAACTGGCTAAAGTTAATGAAGATTATGTCCAGAACCGTGTGTATTTGTTGGCCAGTGGCACACGGAATGACAGACAGCGGCATTTCAGACAGCGTAATTACAAACAACTCTGGCAGTCTGACTCCTCTGGTGAGGCGATTACACATAGTGACTCTGATGGTGGACTTGATCCTACATTATCTGTATCACGATCCCCTTTAGGGGTACGTACCCGCAGAGTTGGCGGAGGCAGAGGAGGTGGACACGCAGAGGTGGACAATGTAAGAGGCAAGGGCAGGGGCAGGGTGGGCAGACCACCCCTACATCGGAGGAAATAGTATTTAACCTGTCATCGCATCAATTATCCACTACTGAGATAAATGTTTTAAGTAAGGGATTGTCTCTTGTTCCCACTGTACGGTTTCAACCCATGCAGTGGGAAATTGAAAAATATAAAATCAACCGGCAATTAAAATTGCATGAACATTTCAGGGGCGCTAAAGTCAATACTGTTTGTCATAACAACTTGAATAAATCTGAGTTTCAGGCTTTGAAAGGCCTTGCTAGTTATTCTGACATCACAATACGCCCCGCTGACAAAGGCGGGGGTATTGTGATACAGGATTTACATGAGTATAAAAATGAGCTCCAGAGACAACTCTGTGATAATAGCATATATAGGCTGCTCCATGGTGATCCTACTGTGGCATTTTCCAAGTTGTTAAAGGACCAGCTACAGCTGGCAGTTGACAATAATGTTATTTCAAGTACATTGATGAAGGCTCTCATTACTGAACACCCAGTGGTGCCGATTCTTTACTCCCTGCCTAAAATACACAAGAGCTTAGTTAATCCACCGGGGCGGCCCATTATTGCAGCCCGTAATGGGTTATTTCAGAAAGTGGCGACATACATTGATTCATTACTACAACCTTGCATTGTAGATAATGATCGTTACCTGCTTGACACTACTGCTTTCATTAATTGCATTAGATCATTGGGTAGGATTCCGGCTAGTAGTATGTTGTGTAGTGTGGACATTTCCAGCCTATACACAGTTATACCTAACAACATGGGACTGGCTGCGGTCCGTAAGTTACTTACTGATAATAGGTTGTATTCCGGACCTGATGTAAATTTTGTGGTGGATCTACTGGAATTGGTGTTGACGCACAATTATTTTGTATTTGATGGCAAGTTTTACTTGCAGGTTGCCGGGTGTGCGATGGGGTCCCCTGTGGCCCCATCGTATGCTAATGCGTATATGTTTTGTGCTGACAAAGAAATGTTCTTTGATGGTTGTGTATCTACATCAATTCTTGTATATAAAAGATATATAGATGATCTTTTCATCATCTGGTTAAAAACAGAGGACGATTTCGTTACATTCATTAATGAACACAATAATTCTAATCATCCCATTAAGTTCACGTATACCATCAGTAAGGAATGTGTTAATTATCTTGGCGTTCTAGTCTCTGTACATAATGGAGAATTACATACTGAACTTTATCATAAGTCCACCGATCGGAATACTTTACTACATTCAGAAAGCTTTCACCCTAGACCACTCAAGTACGGACTCCCGTATTCGCAGTCCTACGGGCAGTACGTATCTGTAGTGATAAGACAGCAGCATGTAAACACATTGATGAGATGGTGATTAAATTTAGACAGAGGGGATATCCCATGGATACTTTATTGTCTGACAAATCTAGAGCTTTGAGTATGAATAGAGAGACACTACTAGCAGCCAGACGTAAGAAGTGTGATAGGGAACGAATACCGTGGGTAAATCATTTCAATACACGAAGCACTTCCATTTCTAGAACGGCAAAAACCTTGTGGACCATTTTAGGGACAGACAAGGATCTAAATTTGGATACGGTGTCTATTATGCCCACATATACGAGGGGTAAAAACATTAGAGATTGGGTTATGAGAACGGACATTACTGGTCTACATACAGCACAGAGTGAACAAAATGTTATGGCACTTAGGAAAGGGTGCTTTCGGTGCCTTAATTGTACCACATGTAGGTCCATGACTACTGGCTCTTCTTTCTCCCATCCTCATAGTGGACGTAGATACTCGATAGATCATCGGGTTACGTGCACCACTAAATTCATCATCTATCTTATTACGTGCCCATGCGGGCTGTGTTATGTAGGCAAAACTGACCGCACTTTGCATGAACGTATGGCTAACCATAAACTAGCGATTAGGAATGCCCTTTTGTCCGGGAATAGCGACCAACCGGTCGCCCGGCATTTTGCTCTGGCACAGCATAGTGTTGCTACACTTAAGTACATGATCATTGATCATGAACCCGAGAGACTTCGGGGGGATGACAGGTCTGCTCGGTTATTGAGGAAAGAATCCCGTTGGATTTTTGAACTTCAGACGCTGGCACCAAAGGGACTTAATGAAACGCTAGGACTTCACTGCTTTCTGTGAAATATAGGTAATTTCATAATGCTTTATGTTTAATATGAGTATCTATTTTTGTTTATTAATTCATTATCTGTGTGACTATAATGGTTGCTTTTTGTATGTATCTTGAGTTAGAGGGTGACTTCATTGTGACATTTTTGTATTTGTGTATTAATGTGTATATGTTTGTTTTGTATTAGTTCACCTGGTTATATTTTTATATACTGATGCTAGGTATCCGTATATTTTTAAATATTTTTGATTATCCATGTTGGGTTGTATTTTGGTCTTTATTTGTATACATTGCCCGGGTGACGCGGCTCATTCTGGTGACGTCAGTAATAGGCGTCTCCGGCTGACCCGCGAGTGAGCTCAGTGCACGAGGTGGGGAGATGCTATAAAGGTATGTTTCTTGTACTTCATGTTTGTAAGCTGATGAAGAGGTGAATAAACTTCGAAACGTTATTACTTACCTGCTTGTGCTGTGCAGTGTATTCCGAGTGCCTCCTGCATCGTTTTTCTCTCTCTCTCTCTCTCTCTCTCTCTCTATATATATATATATATATATATATATATATATATATAAAACATCAGTTCAATAATATTTCAATAGCCATAAGTCGACGCTTCGATTCATACAAGAACTTTCTTAAGGCTAGGCTAATACAGAAAATCCATATTATTTATACATTTCTTATAAGATTCATCATGTCGACAACATGGCAAGTGTGAATAGATTTAGGGGGACATTTACTAAGCAGTGATAAGAGCGGAGAAGTGAGCCAGTGGAGAAGTTGCCCCATCAACCAGTCAACAGCTCTGTATAATTTTATAATATGCAAATTATAGATGTTACTTCAGTATTGATTGATTGCCATAGACACTTCTCCACTTGATCACTTCTCCGCTCTTATCACTGCTTAGTAAATGTCCCCTATAGTCCACTAGGAACCATTCCATGGGGGGTTATACCAAGACTGCCAGCATACAACTTATAACAAATAGTTTCAGGGAGCCAACCCCACATAGTGCGACCATAGGTGTAATTAACAGCGTCAGAACCAATGCACTGGTATAACTTCAGTCAAGACTCTATGCTGCCAGCATCACAGCCTCCTGGTGCATCCAGCAACATCGTGTTGCATCTAAGACACATTTTCATCAAAATAAAGATGCCCAATGATAGCGGAGTTGCACAGGCCAAAAGGTGCAGTACAGGAATTGAACAGATTGTTACAGAAGAGGATATTATTTTATATCATACTGCATGTTTTCAATCTGTTCATTTCAGTATTAAGTAAGATTTTGATCGTTAACATTTGTTGGAGAGATTGGTTTTTGATGGTTGATGGATTCAAATATATTAAAGGTGTGTTTTGATTTGAAGCTTGAGCTGAGATGTGAGTTTGGAAGTATATTTGTTCAACAGTGCAGGGCTGGATCAGGCACAAACAGCTGCAAGTGACTGCATAAAGCCAGGTGGACCCAAGGGGTTTTGGGCTGTCCAATACAGAGTTGTAATCCTTATAGGTCTTGGCTCTATATTGCCTAAGTCCCGTTCTGCTTATCACATGGCCAATGCACCCTTTCAAAGGCCATACAGCTCAACTACCTCTACTCTTTTGGGCCAGATGTAATGGCTTACGAGACGGCCGGAGCTTCGAGACTCCGACCGAACTCGTATATCCTTGGTTAACGCGGAATGAAGGGAGAAGGTAAAGGTCACAACCATGTAGGGGAGGATGGAGGCCAAGAGTTCAATTCACAGATATAGAGAGCCAATCTCTATATCTGCCGACCATGAACCCCTCCATCTTGCCCTTTACTAGACTATTGAAAAGGGATACAGTGCCATTTGTGGAACAACAAATTTCCTATCATAACATTAACTTTCAGGAAAGGAGAGCAATCAGAATATTATGAGATTACACTAATTTAGTCATCTGAGCGGCTGACAAGGGGGGAGGAATTGTCCTGTTAAATTATAACTATTACAGAGAAAAATCAATGGACAGCTTTCAGACACCAACTGCTACCAGAAACTGGACTATGATCCCATAGGAAACTACAAGAAGGAAATTGACACCCACCTGGAAGGCTAATTATTTTGGCAAGAGAATCATTGTGAACAGAAAAAATAAATGACTCCTAAAAAACTTTACAGCGCTATTCTTTTTTCAGCTTTTGTCTCAAAGAAGGCAACCGGTTATGGAAAAACAATAGGTTGTGGAAAAAGAATAAAAATCCAAATCTGTCAGACACTTTGAACTCTCCCACATTCTCCTTCCAAAAAAACTTTATACGGTATACCAAGGACAATAAAATGGCAAAGCTTCCTTATGCTTTCTCTATACAGAAATTCAATATAATCAAAACATGTGTCAATACTTCCTTGTATCTTTTGTAAAAAGTATCCAATACAATCCCGTAGTGAAACAAAGTCTCAATTTTAAAGGCTTCCCTGTGTCTCTTCTATGAAAAACATGTATGGCAGTCCAGCAAATTTAAAACACGTGAAGAATTTAATTAAGAAAAAATAAAAATAAAAAATGCTTTTTAAAAACATCAAGAATCTCCTTATGCATTCATTACACAGTTTAGCATTTGGGGATTTCAGCTTTATAGTCGTCTATCTTTAAGGCAGGGGTTTGTCTCACCGGACCTCCAGGACGCCAATATGTTACACGGTTCCGCCTTTACCACCAGGATTCTTTCTTACCCGAGGCTGTGCACAAATTACAGGTTCGCTTGACCGCTGATCATCCACAGACTTCTTTCCCTATACCGCTCCTGTACTGCTGTACCTCCCGCTGCTCTGTACACTGTGAGCATGTGAATGCAGTTACAATCGTGACCAGATCCACCTGTAGCCGCCGACGCATTTCTAACCGTCCAAGGTCTTAATCATGGCATGGATGGATCTGGTCTGTTCCAGGAAGCCAGTTTCGGCGGATAAAGAGAAATTGTACCGACGATACAGTATATAGAATGCAAGTACAAATAATGAAAAAACAATTTATACAGAAGGGATATGACCAGGTCTCTCTGGAGAATGCTCTAGAGAGAATTAATGGAATAGCTAGAGAAGTATTATTACAACCTAATGAAAGAGAAATAAGAGATGATTTTTCTGTTTCCTTTGTGACAACATACAATCAGGTTTACTGTACACACAGCTCCTTAGAGTTCTATGCATCACCTCTGATCCGGCTCTACTACCTTAAGCACTGGAATCAATGAGTTAACGTTTTCTTAAGATGGGTTACCCCAGCATTGAGATTGAGGAAGCAATTGCCAGAATTGGACAACTCCAAAGGGAAGATCTTTTGATAAAGAACACTACTGATGAAAAAAGAGGTCCGGACAAATTCAACTTCTGTAGTTTACAACTGCCTCATCTTTTATACATAAAAAAGTCCTGGAACATTGGCATCTCATCACGAGTGATCCAGTCCTGGCCAACAGGATTGTGGATAAACCATGCTTTGCCTACAAACAAGGACCCAATCTCAAAGACCTTTTGGTGGTTACTGACTACTCTAAGAGGCACCTGAAAACTATGACCACTTGGCTATCAAAAGAAAAACTGGGGTCTTCCGTTGCACTGGATGTTCAAATTGCCAATTTTTGATGGTGGTTAACCACTTCCAGAACCTGCATGATCAGAAAAAATATACCATTAAACACCAACTTGACTGCAACAGCAGATTTGTGGTATATGTTTTAATTTGTCCACGTAATCTGCTCTACATTGGCAAAACTAGCAGAATGCTTAAAGAAAGATTGAGCCAACATCGCTCGTCGATTAAGAAAAGTCTCAATGTCAACACCAAACTTAGAGAACTTAGTAATTTACCAGTGGCAAGACACTTTAGAGCTTTCAAACATATGATCAATCAATTAAAGTGTTACATCATAGACCATATCCATCCACTGCAAAGGGGAGGGGACAGAAACAAGATCCTGATACAAAGAGAGCTGCAATGGATCCATAGACTTAAGAGTTTGTCCCCATGGGCCTGAATGAGGATTTCTATTTAGGATGCTGCTTGTAGATATATGATTAACAATGATGTTGTGATAATTTGCACTGCTGTGTGCTATATGGTCTGTTTGGCATTTTTTCTGCTATATGAGCACCTCCGAGTGCCTAAGTTTCTTTATGTACACCGCTGTGTGCCTTAGTCGGATATGATGTGGACTATATTTGGACTACGTACAGTCAGCATATGTCTGGATTTTTATACAGCCATACCACACTGGGAATGCTCAATACCCATCTGATCTTGGAAACTAAGCAGTGTTGGGCCTGGCTAGTACTTGGATGGGAGACCTCCTTGGAATACTGGGTGCTGTACATTATTGACCTTGTTGCTTGACTTCTGTCACAGGTTTTGACATTGTGGGATTTTGGTTATACTTCACTTTCATGTACATTGGTCCTCCGGCAGTATCACCTAATTATCTACTATATAACAGTGAGATGGATTTGTTACTCAGTCGGTCTGTTGTTTGCCTATACCTTATCTCCAGGACTTGTAGGAGATTTCAACTGCTCTGATTATGCATAGTCAATCGTAGATATAGCATTATGTTTTTTCAAGCCATGTGCGGATGTTGGAGAGCCAGAACCTGGTTTTCCATTATTGCCTTAAGAGTTTTCAATTGTTTATAATCTATATACAGCCAGTTTGGGTTTTATCTCAGATACAGCCTTTGGGGATTTGGGAATGTACAGTTCCTGCTTTAATGATAAAGCTAAGCAGGGCTGGTTTGGGCCAGCACCTGTATGGGAAACCCCCATGATAAAACAGATGTCTTATACTGATGATGCATTTATTTAATTACAGATTGTTTCATTATGCTTTGGACTATATGTTGTAGTGCTGTTTATGACTTTGTCTATGACATCTGACATTTCTCCCCATTCTGTTGTATCTGTTGTTTGATATCACTCTGTGCATTCACTAATTTACGTGGTTTGTCCCATGTGTTGGCTCATGCAGGATTCACTTCACAAACTCTTATGGTATTTCCTTCTATTTGATGTGGTGGTGTTTCTTTCACTTATTGGTTTTCTGCGGGCTGCATAGAGTCTTTCTCAATTGTCCACACTGTAACACATACACCTGCAAGTACACATATTATCTAGTACACAGTGGAGCGCTGACACTGTGTATTATATCAGTGCACATAGTAATCTTACAGCACACTCCCGCAGGGTGTCCAAGCCGGGGGCGGTATTTGTTTACATTCTCAGCCCCGCCCACCTGTCAGTAATAATTTCCAATGAGAGTGTTTCTTGGGCTCTCAGATTCTGACCATGGGGTGTGGCCTACAGGCTTTTTGGCAAAATTTTCTTCTTTAAAACAGACATGTAGTGAGGGGTTGCATTAACCCCTGAAGAATACTACAACAGTGTGGATGAAACAGCTGTTGGGCCACTGTTTGTATTACTTGCTACTGATGGACTGAATAAATCCTCTTCCGCTAAAACGTGAGTCCTGATCCTGCATCTTTTCCAAACTACATTGGAAAGTGAGTGTCAATATATATATATATATATATATATATATATATATATAGCAAGTCCTCATATTCACAATCAGCGAAGCTGGGTGAAATAGAAGAGATCCGCACAACCAATAAAGAAGTATTTATTCACCAATAAAGAAAAAGTTTCCATAAATGCTTAAGTGAGTGATTCCAACATAGTATTAAGTAGCAGCGTTTATGCGCTACTGATTGTGAATATAATAATAATAATAATTAATAATAATTTTATTTATATAGCGCTCTTTCTCCAACAGGACTCAAGGCGTTTTATGAGGACTTGCTATATTAATTAATTTGATCAAGTACCCAGACATGTGGCTTAGTGATGTGTGCAGTTCATGAGATGTCTATATATATATATATATATATATATATATAAGTGATCCCTATTTCATTTTGGAAAGGAATATTACAAGATCACCGCATCCATGAATTATATCCCACTCACATAAGGACAAGCACATAAGTAAGAAGTTGTAATTCTATTAGATTTTGTCTATGTCATTGACTCTTAATGTGACATAGAGACAGGAGAGACTACAGTCCAACATATTACCTACGTCTCAATAAACGGCAACACTGTGTGTAAAAGCTAAAAAAAATTCAACTATTTGTATTTTTGAGCAACAGTGTATCATTGCACTTTCCAAACAAACCTAACACATTGTGAGGAGAACAAAATACTGCAATGCAAAGCAAATAGAGTGGATATATGTTTTTAATCATCTTTATTATTTTGTCACAACTTTTTTCTTTAATTTCAGTTATCACATTACTCTATCAATAAAAATGTTTTAAATATATTTTGCTTTCTATAACCCTGAGGGGTTATATATAACACACTATGTGGAACATGATTATTATAAAATAAACTAAATAGATTCCATATAGGTGATGTAATATTTTTAAAGACCTAACGTTACAAACAATAAAATAAGATCCATATATACACATACATAATATCATTGGGGTAAATTCCGAGTTGATCGCAGCGCAGCAAGTTTGTTAGCAATTGGGCAAAACCATGTGCACAGCGGGGGGGGGGGGGGGCAGATATAACATTTGCAGAGACAGTTAGATTTTGGTGGGTTATATTGTTTCTAAGCAGGGTAACTACTGTCTTATTTATTTTTGCACTACAATTTAGATTTCCATTTGAACACAGCCCACCCAAATCTAACTCTCTCTGCACATGTTATATCTGTCCCCCCAGCAGTGCACATGGTTTTTCCCAACTGCTAACAAATTTGATGATGCGATCAACTCAGAATTAGGCCCATAGGGGGTAATTCTGAGTTGATCGCAGCAGGAACTTTGTAAGCAGTTGGGCAAAACCATGTGCACTGCAGGGTAGGCAGATATAACATATGCAGAAAGAGTTAGATGTGGGTGTGTTCAATCTTCAATCTAAATTGCAGTGTAAAAATAAAGCAGCCAGTATTTACCCTGCACAGAAACAAAATAACCCACCCAAATCTAACTCTCTCTGCACATGTTATATCTGCCTCCCCTGCAGTGCACATGGTTTTGCCCAACTAACAAAGTTCTTGCTGCGATCAACTCAGAATTACCCCCATTGTGTGGAAGGGAATGAGTGCACCTAAAAATAGCTCTTTTTCTCCTCAATTTTGTTCTTGTTTACTTTAAGAATCAGCAGGTGGCACCACAAGGTTATTACACATGAATGAAAGTATGTTTCAGAATCTACATTAAGATAATAGACCTAATTGTATTATATAGTCTTAGTGCAGGAGTCTCTTTTGGTCACAGAATCAAATCCTAGTATAAAGTTACATTTATTGAAAAGCTAGTCTCCATTTAATGATTCTAAAAAAATAACACACTCATTTTAACAAATACAATTCTTCCCTTATGATTAAGGAAAATGTGTGATGTTTAATAAAATGGTTAGCAATGTAAAGTGATGTCTAATCATGTGACATAGGGCCTAATTCAGACACACTGACATGCGGGGTGGGGTGGGGGGGGCGCCCAGCACAGGGCTAGTTCCCCCCCCCCCCCCCCCGCAGAAGTACAAAAGCATCACACAGCAGTGATGCTTTTGCACTTCAGGAGTAGCTCCCGGACAGTGCAGCTTTTGCGTGCTGCCCGGGAGCTACTCGTTGCTGCCCGGCCCCCCACATGGTCCGGACCACGTCCACAAAATGGCGTCAAAACACTGCCATGTCGCCCTGCGACCACCTCTGCCTTTCAATCAGGCAGAGCCGATCGCTAGGCAATGACAGCTGTCGGCTGTCAGCCATGCACCGGCGCACTGTGGCGCCAGCGCATGTGCACTTCTGACCTGATTGCTGCACTGTGATGAACGGCAGCATGCAATCACGTCAGAATGAACCCATAGTACAAAGATTATACCTATTTTTTTTAGGGATTGGAAATGTGAGGCATGATAAAAGACACTAAAGACAGCATGTTCCCTTTGTTCCCTTATTCCCACTTAAACTAGCAATCACAGTCACATTTCAAACTGTCACTAAGACAATTATAATGGTTATGCACTTTAACACTGTCTATATGAGTCCACTAGGTCCTAACATTTTTGTATAATATTATACTTTTACTTTCAAGCACTCATTAACTAAAGTTAATAAAGGTCAGGTTTACAATTAAGACTTTAACTGACACTTACTGTATGTTATGATTTTTCACATAATCACATCTTTCTATTCATTATTGTTGTCTAGATCACTGAAAAAACAGAAGTTAATAAAATATATTAATGATGCACGGTGGTCGCTGTATTAAGCAGTCACCTCTAAACACTAGTTAAACATGTAAGATCGGAAAGGGTCCCAGTGCACATGAGCTAGTGGTGGAACGCAAATGGGAAATGATAGTGAACCGCAATTGGCAACAGTTAAGATCATATTATCCTGTATCTTAAAATTAGCATAAAATATTAGATGTAAAGTTGCCCTCTGAAGTCACTTCATTAAGAAGCCATCTTAGATCCCCAGCTGCTATGTTACAGCATTATATAGCCCCGACATGCATGCGCAAAAAAATGACCTCCAGCTGCTATGCCATAGCTGCACTTATTCTTAGCCCACAAGCTCACTAGGTGGAATGCAACTGAGAAACAGCACTGAACCACATCTGGTAATACCAGTGTGTTCAGAGCGCATGCGCCGCTAGACCACCAGGAGGGTGGGAACGCAATAAGGAAGTGCCATTCACCGCAGCTAGAATGCAAAGCGGGATGTGAAGCCTGTTTTGTCACCTTTGCTCCCCACATTGAACCACCAATGATATTAAATGCTGATAGGAAAGTTTATGACAGATAGGGATTTAAGACAAGGACACTATTATTGTGTATACACAGAATTTAGGTCTCTATTAAACAGTCCAATGAAGATGCAACAGCCAGAGACATATCACAAAATGAGGTTTAAATAGAGCACCCAAAGTCCTAGATATCATTGTCTATTGGACTGCAAGACAGGAGAGACCAGGCATGAGAGTTCCCTGTTAAGGTAGGACCAACCGAACACTTCAGCTCCAATTTAAGCTCTATTTCAATACCTTAATGGTACTATTTATTATCTATTAGGACTTCAATTTGGGAGCCACCTAGGTGGATCAATACCATTTTCATGCTATCCAATAGGAATACTAGTCAGTACTTAATCTAATCCAACCTAATCACTTTCTTTTAATGATATATTAACCCACTCTTTATTATTTAATAGGACCTACAATCCTATGGTGAATAGCCCCCATCCACAAAATAAAAGGGAGCCATCTGGCTTAATTAGAAGCAGAAACCTTAAACCTATTTATTAAGGGCTAATCTCAAAAAGTGAGTATCCAACTAATATTTAAATCTGAACATATCTACAATGTTTCTAATTATTGATATTATTAACAAACACTACTGTAGCTGTAGCTTTAAAAACGTGCAATTTATAGGGCCCGATAAGATTGTCCCAACAGAAAAAAATCTGTTGAAATCGGAATATCCTTCGTTTTGAAGTAAGTGAATAAAGTACATAGTTATTACTAATATACCCATCTGGTACAACTCCAATATGGTTGTGCACCATCGATTATGTTCACTCTTACGAACCAATATTAAGTAGACCACAAACACCACCATTTCAGTATACTATATTTCATGACCATCCACTCCCATTATTAATCATAATTGAAACAGTATATATCTCGTATGATGTATAAGTTTATTGCTGTAGAATGCAGTATAATTACTTACTACTGCACAGAATAATGGATGCATAATAACCTCCCTGAGTTTTGAAGTCTGTGATGTACATGATTTGATATGTTTTTGGACATTTTTCCTTTGTCAGTGCTTATATTCTGCATCAACCTTAGGTTGAAAAAGTCTGTGCCGTGCCCTCCTCACTCAAAAATGTGCCATTATGTTAAAAGGCTTCTTCTAAGAGCGGTCTTCTTTGCTAAAGATGTTTTCCTTGGACCAATGTACTCCTGTAAACAAACAGTGTAAAAATGTCTGTATGATTTTATTGAGACAACCTTTCTTTATTCTTTCTAAAAACACTGTTAATTTCGTTTAACTTTCAAGGAAAAAGCAGTACCTTATTACACATATTTATAGCCACTGCTGCCGCTAAACATAAACAGATAACCTCTAGGATATGTATGCCCGATACGTATACACGCCGACATGCTATCCGCACAATGCAGCGATATGTGTGGGTAAATATAACTTTTACCCTTAACAAGAATGGAATGCGACACCAGTAGTTAAATGTAATGTTGTGGTCCAATGCATCAACAATATATTTACTCAAAAGATACAGGTAGAAGATACAAAAATATTACAGAGTAGAGCTACAACCAATAGTACACACGTTTGTTCGCGAGTGCTCCCAGATCCAGGCCTCAGTCAGTCTTAGCAAGATGACCTTCAGAGAATAGGGACTGAAGCCTGGAACAGGAGCGCTCTCTTTTATACAATGGGTCCAAATACAATACAACAGGAAATGTAAGCTCTTCTTCCATAGGTAAAGGGGCAGGTCATTTACAGTACATGAGGGGTCATAGGTTAGTTTGAATTAGTGGGCGATGCTTGGTCCAGGTGTGCTTGCAGGTCTCCGCCACCAGGTTCCCGCCGAATAACAAGAGTACAGTATTTACAGTATTTGTGAATATTACAATTCTGCGCATATCTATGCACAGAAACATGCGATCAACTGCACATAACAACCGGAACATAGATCTCAAAATACTGCACATCTGGATACGAAACACTAAGTCCTAACCTTGCTCTGTCCCCTCACATCCTGTAAAGCTGGATAACTGTATTGTTCTACTCTTTGAGTAAATGTAACTTGCTGGCAATGTGTGTGGAGACTATGTGTAAATTGTGCACTATATGAGTTAAATATTGAATATGTCTTTTCTGTGCGAATGCATATGTTACCGTATATACTCATACCACGCGCCAATATGCAAGGCTCGTGAACCAGTATACATAGTGTGCATGTATGCGTATGCACGGTGATTACGCGCAAGCACAGAAGCCACTGTGTGGTGTTTACACGTGGTGTGTGTGTAATATTTTCGACTTCGACAACACCCCTGATGAAGACACTGCTGACGAAATGTGTTGGGTGACACTCATGTTGTAAACAAGGAAGCTACCAAAAAAGCTTCACTCCAATCAGGGGACTCCTGTAGACTTAAGAAAGTTGTGTACTAAGTGAATGTACCTAATTTAATTGTCTTAAATGCTTTAAGAATTTTGTTTTAATAAACTGACAGTCTATACTCTAAGTCTATATGGTTGTACTCAACAATAGATTGCATTAAGATTTATCCATCATCTAGGTCACACAAAATACCTGATATTTATTGAAAAAGTTAGGTATTTACCAACAATTGTAAGCTAGAAGTATAGTCGCCCCTGAAGTTACAGCAGCTACATTTCTATTCTTCATAGGTCCTTTATAATAGAGGATCATCTTTAGGGTTTGGCTGCCACATCTACATAGATAAAATTATTCAGAGAGCACTATACCTCGACAAACTGGTGATCAATACAGAAGCGAAGTGCCGGTAACAAAATTATACATATATATTACACTGCTGTCTGACCTGTAGCATCACAATACTTGTCCTTATACATCTTGCTTCAATACCCCATGCAGTAGGATATGCCTGGCATGAGTCAGCTGGCAGCTCCCGGGCAGCTCTGCTAACATGAGTGGCCTTTTTTTGCTGAAAATGCATCTTATTTGCATTTGTATGTTAGTGATTTCCAGGAAAACAGTAATGGAGCATTTTATATGCAGATACAACCGCAGTCACACACAGAACCTGGCTTGGTGTGAAGACGCCTATCCACTGCCTGCACGTGTCCTGGTACAGCCTGGATTTCCTACCTGGATTCCCCCTAAGACAAGGTGAGAGACCGCCCTCTTCTACATACTCCTGGCTGCCCTCACCACCGGCTGTATTACCCACTTCCCGGGAATTCATACTCGCTCCTTGGCTGGCCCAGGACTGGTGGACAATTACCGGGATAACTGTGGGTTACGTTACTGGCTTGCGGGCCACTATAGTGTCCTACTCCCCTTGCCGTGGCAATCCCCATGCTGTTTCAAGGCTCCCGTAAACGCTTAGTGAACCACCTGGGGTTCATGTCTCCCTAATCATAGCGACCGTTTAGTGACAGGGGACACGGCCACATATATATTGCATTACCCTACTATATTGAACCGGGACTCTGTGTCCATAATGTCTCAAAAAAATCGCAAGAATTCTCAGACGCCTAAACCTAGTATTCTGCGGGCCTGGGAGAAAGCCGGCACTTCCGCCCGAGTTCACCATCAGCTGACCAATCCCTTGATTCTCCTAAAACCGCCACCTCCAATGCGCCACTTTCTACCCAAGATATCGTGGCTATTGTTACGAAAACGATCCAATCGGAAATGAGGGCGGTCTTAACAGAGTTCAGATCTGAGCTAGCGGTCCTGGGTTCCCGTACGGACTACTTGGAACGCAAGGTTGACGACGTTTGCCACTTTCAAACTGTGGTTGAGCAGGAGCTCTTAGACATCCGGGCTGATATGGAAGCGTACAGAGACCACTTAGAGGATATTGACAATCGCAATCGCCGGAACAATATCCGTGTTCGAAACATCCCTGAGAGTGTATCCTCTGAGTCTCTCCCCGAGTACCTGGAGAACCTCTTTCTACAGCTGGTTTCGGATGTTCCTGTGGCCCTTCTTCATTTTGACCGCGCCCATTGGGCCCTCCGACCTAAACCACCTCCTAACCAACCACCTTGTGATGTTATTATACGTTTTCACTGCTACGCTACCAAGGAGAGAATCATGCTGGCGGCTAGAGGGACACCGCTAGTTTCTTATGCCGGCTCCCAGTTGCAACTTTTTCAGGACCTTGCTCCCTCTACCCTCCAAAAACGCAGAGACCTCATCTTTGTAACCAAGGCACTCCGTGCCCATTCCATTAGGTACAAGTGGGGCTTCCCTTTTCAATTACAAGTCACTCAGAATGGAACTATGTTTGCAATCAAAACCCCGACGCAGGGAGCTGATTTACTTAAGACTCTTGGCATCTACGACGATCTACCTGAGTCGGCTCGGAACCAACTATCACCCCCTGCCTCGGGCCCTAGAGCCCCAGCCTCGGAATGGTCTACTATCTGAACACTTTTCTGGGCTCCTATCCCAGAATGGTCTACCATTTGAACTTTCTCTGGTCACACGAAACGGGACTATGCTCGCAGCCAGGACCCCGTCGCAGGGAGTTAATTTGCTCAAGACTCTTGGCAGTATTGAAGATCTACCCAAGTCGACCCGGAACCAGTTGTCGCCCTCTGCCTTGGGCCCAGAAGCTCCAGTTCCGGACTAGTTCACCACCTGAACATTCTCTGGTATTTCATGACACAGTCTTCGCTAATGTGATTTCTACTGTTTAGATATCTCTTATGTTCCAATTTGTCTCATTTTATCATTTGTCTCCCATGTTCTCTATACGGCCTGGTAGTTATGAGGCAATGGGCGGACCTCTCCGCTTGGCGATATGCTGTGGTCATTTATCTTTTTATTTATAAGTTTCGTTTTCATATTTGCCTCCAATGTTTCCTATATAGCCTGGTGGTTGGGTCGCGCCGGGCGGACCTCCTCGCTCGGCGACACGCTGTGGCTATCTATTTGGCTTCGCTGTGTCAGCCGCTTGTGGACGCCTGTTCGAATAACTGACCCGCCTCCCGTTCATGGATGACTACCACTCCACCAGGTTCAGTTTTTTATTATTGTTTTTTATTATTGTTGTTATCTTTTTCTTGATACGAACTAGGGGGCTCTCTGTTAATTCCCTCCTATACTCGGCCCCTGATACTGTTGTGATGTACGCACCCTACTTTACTGCTAGAAGTTCCCCACTTTGGAGCTGTTCCCGCCTTACTATTTAGATAACCCATTGCATAGATGCTAGCGGATCTGTTCTGTGTTTTTCTGTTTCAGGTCATATTATTACTCCAGTAATGCTTATATATGATTACTCTGATCTTATTGAATGCTTTATCCCGCCCACTTTCTATGCTTATATTGCTCGCAATGTCTATACTTGATTTTATAATGCAATTCGGTCAGCCTCTCCTTCCCCCCTGTCACATGGTCGCTTCCCCTTTACCCTTTTTCTATATGTTTCTCCTCACTTTATTTGCTACTCTGCTACGAGCCCAAACCCCCCACCGAAGGATGTGCCCGAACGGCGCTTATCCTTTCCTTGTTGAACCCAGCCCTTCTATAGGAAAGGGTTTCTCCCGTCTGTATGTTTATACAGTTTCCTCTCCCTTTTCACTCCTTCCTCTCTTTTCTTCTCCTCATTTTCATCCCCATAGCCGGAACGGTCCCTCCCTGCCCTCCATTCTGCATCGCCCGCACCCTTTCCCACCATGACCTTGAACGTTATATCGGTTAACGCTAACGGCCTTAACTCTCCCACTAAGCGAGCCATGGCCATCCAATTATTTAATAGACGGAAATCCGATATTGTTTTGATCCAGGAGACCCATTTTAAATCCCCTCACCCCTCTATGTCCTGTAAACAATTTCCACACGTCTATTACTCAAATATGCCTGCCAAACGTAGAGGCACCGCTATCATGATTCGTCGTGGCCTCCCCATAGTTGTTCACGAAGCTATAACGGATCCTCAGGGCCGCTACATTATCCTATCATGCTCCTACAACCAGGTTCCTCTTGTTCTGGCCTCCATATATGCCCCTAATGCGCAGCACGGTTCTCTTTTTACGGCCTTTTTTGACAGCCGCTCCCGGCTCCCAACAGGCATGACTATAATTGGTGGAGACTGTAATGTTACTATGGACCCCCTTCTGGATAGGTCCCACCCCGGTGCTACTGCCCTTTCTCCCACCAAACTGGCTAAACGTCTACAGTCACATTTGTCACTTTATAACCTCTACGATGGTTGGAGAACCTTGTATCCCTCAGCGAAGGGATTTACTCATTACTCCCCACCTTATGATCTCTATACTCGTATTGACTATGTGTTTGTTGACCGAGATACGACCCGTAAACTCCTCAGTGCTCAGACGGTCCCCATCCCCTGGTCAGACCACTCAGCTGTCCTGTTTGAGATTTCGACTCCCTCTCCACCCCCTCCTATTCGATCCTGGCGCTTAAATGAATCCCTTCTCCTCAAGAAGAGCACTGTTGCTGATATTGCCACCGCACTGACTAACTATTACACAGATAATATTAAATAAATATTTTTGACATATATTTTGTCCGAAATAAAAGGTGTATTTGTTTTTTGCATCTTCATTATTTTCAAAAAAATTTTTTCAAGTTCTTTCTATTTCCACTTATTATAAACATCATAAGAATAAATATCTATTGTTTTTACAAATATTATTTTGTGATCCCCTTTTTTTCACTAAAATCACTCATTTATGTCATTCTATATGCATGCAGGCGCAGTTGTGTAATTTCTTTGACATATTACACAGATAATGCAGCCCCAGACATCACTCCCTCCTTGCTATGGGAAGCTCACAAGGCCACCATTCGAGGCTACCTTATAAGCCTCTCGGCTGCCCAGAGGAAAACTGAAGCGCAACGTGTCCGAGATCTTGAATCGGAACTTGCCGCCCTGACCCTTTTGCATGAACGCCACCCCAGGAAAAAAACGTATTCCAAACTGCTAGCAGTCAAGGGCCAATTGTCTCAAATTTTGACCAAAAAGGCGGTCAAGGCACTTTTATGGACACGTCAGAGGTTCTATGAGAAGTCGGATAAGGCTGATACCTTGCTAGCCCAGAAACTCCGTGCGAAACGCACCCAAAACCGCGTTGCTTCTCTACGATGCGCTGACGGTTCCACTACGTTCGACCCGACGCGTATGGCCTCGTAATTTCGGGACTATTATACATCTCTATACAATCTTCCACCCACCACAGACTCTGACTCCCACCATGTCATTGAACTCCAAAACTACCTGTCCTCTTGTAACCTTCCTAAGCTCTCCGAATCGGACATGTCGAAGCTTAACGCCCCTATCTCTATAGAAGAAATCTCGGCAGCCATTAAATAGCTACGCTGTTCAGCTGCCCCTGGCCCTGATGGCTTTACTGCCCTATACTACAAAAAATTTACGACCACTTTGCTGCCAATGGTTCAATCTCTGTTTAATTCAGACCTAGACGGGGGATCATTTGACGCGGCCACCACCAGGGCCAACCTTATTCTCATTCCTAAGCCTGATAAGGATCCTCTAGAGATGAAGAACTATCGACCTATCTCACTCCTAAATGTCGACCTGAAGCTCTTTGCTAAAATCCTTGCTAACAGACTTGCCCCATTTCTGCCCTTTCTCGTTCACCCCGACCAGGTCGGCTTTATCCCAAATAGACAGGCTGCGGATAACACTAGGCGCCTTATCGACCTTATCCACCTAGCACAAGACAAGCTTCTTTCGACACTGGTAGTGGCCCTAGACGCAGAGAAGGCCTTCGATAGGGTGGCTTGGCCATTTATACAACAAACACTTCTCAATATGGGTTTGCATGGGGCCTTTTATAAAGGTGTCTCTTCGCTTTACCATAATCCCTCAGCCTCTATCTTAATCAACGGCCTATTCTCCGACCCCCTTCCCATACAGAATGGCACCCGACAAGGTTGTCCCCTCTCCCCCCTGCTATTTGCCCTCATTATGGACTACTAGCGGCTAGAATTAGACTGAATCGTAATATATCTGGTATCGTGTTGGGAAACCAGAATCATAAAATTGCGCTGTACGCCGATGATGTTATTCTTACCCTTACGGACCCTCAAGCCTCCCTCCCACAATTGTTGGAAGAGATTTCTACATACAGCCGTCTTTCAAATTATAACATTAATTCGGACAAAACTGAAATCTTGGCCCTGCACGTTGCGGATCCAGACCTCCGACTTCTCCAGGCCTCCTTCCCGTGTACTTGGCAAGCTGATAAGCTCAAATACCTGGGCATATATCTAACTAAATCTTATTCTGGTCTCTATGCTGCCAATTTTCCCGGGACACTATTCTCTATTAAACGTGACATGACCAATTGGAACAAACATATCCTGTCCTGGTTTGGGCGAATGACGGCTGTTAAGATGACCTTACTACCCCGTCTGCTATACCTGTGGCAAACTCTCCCCATCCATGTCCCTACTAAAGTTCTTAAAAATCTTCAGGCTGATCTCACTAAATTTATCTGGGCAGGGAGAAAGCCCAGGATGAAGATGCGAATTCTCCAGAAGCACCGCCTGGCGGGAGGTCTGGGAGTTCCTGACCTCCTTAAATATTATAGAGCTGCTCACTTAACTGCATGTGTCCTTTGGCACACTAATCCTGGCCTTAGAGTCTGGACACATTTGGAGGCAACCTCACTTCAAAAATACTCTCCTTATAGCTTGCTATGGTGTAAACCGAAACACCGACCCCCTGCTGCCTCTTTGTTCCCTACTGTACGATTCACTCTCTCCATTTGGGACATTTGCTCTCGGCTCTACCAGCTACGTTCCTTCCATCCCCTTCTCGCTCCTCTGTGGAACAACCCTAGCTTCCCGCCGGGTGAGAGCCATTTAGCATTTGATTTATGGACCAACAACAACATACTGTTCCTTTTAGATATTGCTCCACTCCATTCGTTCCCTACATTTGCAGATCTACAATCCCGTTTCTCCCTCCCACACTCAGCCTTCTACCAATTCCTACAGATACGCCACTTTTTTACCTCTACCCCCAGATCATCACCCATGGGAGGTGAATCGGGCTTTGAATCCTTGTGTTTCAATTGTCGATCAACCAAGGGATTGCTCTCGGCTATATATCAAATTTTGTTAGCTCACAACTTACCCCAAAAGTAGCCACATGAGTCAGCTTGGGAACGGGAGGTGGGTGAGACTCTGACGCCCGAGGACTGGTCTGTTGTCAAACAAGAAATCTCTACGAGTTCCATATCAGTTCGAATTAAAGAAAACTCTTACAAATTATACTACCGCTGGTACTTGGTACCTACTCGTCTCCATTCAATCTACCCCTCCTGCTCGGACGGCTGTTGGTGACAATGTGGTCAACGCGGAACCCTGCTGCACATTTGGTGGAACTGCCCGCGTATTAAGGGATATTGGACTAAGATCCACAATCTAATTTTTAACATTCTTGGCCTATCAGTTCCGATGTCACCTTTCTACAATCTGCTTTCTCGTCCAGTTCCTCACACCCCCCGCCAACAACAGAAATTAGTTAAACATATTCTGAACACGGCCAAATGCCAAATTGCAGCTAACTGGAAATCTGTGTCACCCCCTACTATGCCTGCTACCATAAACGCTATATGGCAAACCTATAGATTAGAACGTATTACTGCAGTACTTCATGACACCCCAGTCCATTTTATTGCAACGTGGTCCCCCTGGACGACATATTTCGGCGCTGAACCCCCGTTAGCCACCATATAATATAATACTTTTCGACCTCTGCTTATGCTTAAAGGTCTTTATGCTCCATACTTATTCCCTTTTTATATTAACCTGACTCATAGTCCCGGCGCTTGGGACCGTCCGGCTATCCCCCCCTCCCCTTTATTTCTCTCCTCCTCTTTCTCTCTTTTCCCCATTGCTAACTTCACTTTTGTTCCTATCTTGTAGTTTATATTGCTTCAATTAGAGGTACTCCTCTGCCCTTAGATGGACTAACCTTTATTCATTACCACCCTGTCGTGGTCCTGTACACTCAGGTATACCTATCTGTTTGATATGTTTCACTACCTCTTCCATTTTCATGCAGATACAATATTACTGTTCTTCAGATACTGAGCGCGATATGTGCTATTATATGATGTATGTATCTCCTGTTTTGCAAAATGTATTGTTAAACATCAAAAATTAATAAAAAATTTCTCAAAAAAGAAAAAAAGAAATATATATTTATATATATATATATATATATATATATATATATACCCATTTTTATTAATTTAATAATTAATATAAATAACGCATTTTATTTAGGAGGCTCGTTCATTCCCACCCAGGTTACATACCTGATTGTGTCTACAAAAGGCATATGATACTTAGGACGTCACAATCGTGAGAACGTTTCACAGGAAAAACTCTGATTCATTCAACCTTATGAATACCATTAGACGTAATCAGTATTCAAAAATTCATCACACTAAATATATAATAAACACTACCAATTGGATACATGAAATAGACCCTATGTTTACATACATTGGTGTTTACCCAATATCGGACATAATCATTAGTATAGAGGATATGTTATATAGCATATCCGTAAACGACTAGAACTCCAGAAGATAAATGCTGACCATAGAATAATTACATCCACAATAATGATTATGTCCAATATTGGGTAAACACCAATGTATGTAAACATAGGGTCTAACTCTCTCTGCACGTTATATCTGCCCGCCCCCCCTGCAGTGCACATGGTTTTGCCCAACTGCTAACAAATTTTCTGCTGCGATCAACTCTGAATTAGGCCCATTATTGTAACACAATGCCACTGCCTTGCTCTAAAAACACACAAGTTTTACAAAAAAATAAAACCTTTATGTTTTTAAAAAAAAATATTTCAACTGTGACTAACAACGCATATATTATTAATGCGCTGACAAAGTCTTGCCCCAAACATACAAGTCTTACAAAGAAATATTATTTTTAGTCTTATTAACTAATAACAACAATTTCACACTGCGACTATCAGCACTTATATTATTAACACAGTGGCAAAGCATGGCCCTGAACACACACAAGTTTTATTAAATAAAAAAAAATCAGTTTCTTAACAAATGACAACTTCACACTGTGACTCACAGCACTTATATTATTGATGTGGTGGCACAGCTTGGCCCAGAACATACAAGTTTTTATATATATATTTTATACACCATGCTGTGAATATCCGTGCTTATATTATATCAATGGTGGCTTACACAAAATGCCAGTGTGCACCAATAAAGTGTTAATGCCATCCTTTATCAGGAGCTCTGGGCTGCACTGTGAGCAGTGACAAAAAATATTATTGGGGTCCACCAAGTATTAATGCTACCCCTTTAGGAGTTCTAGGCTGCACTGTGGGCAGTTAAGCTACAGCATCAGTGTGACTGTGCAGTGGACCAATTAAAAGGTTAATGCCAATGAATGCTGCCCTGTATATTAATAGTTGTTCACATCAGTAAAAAAAAGTATATAATGCTGCCCTGTATTAGGTGGAGCTCCAAGTTGTATGCACCAGTGAAAAAAGCATATCATGTTGCCATGACAGTTTAGTGTGCTCTCTGTATGGCACCCAAATCACTGTGGGGAGGACTTATATTGAATCAAAACATGTGAGATCAGATGCTAGGAAGATGGTGTTTTGCCTTGTTTCAGTATCTGAGCCTGGCAGGAAAACCTGAGCAAATGCTTGAATTGCCTCAGAAACCAATAGTTCGGATGGGAAATGGTGCCAAAAGAGGGGGTTAGCATGTACAATTTACCCATGCCCAAGCTTGATGGAGGGGCCCAGAGGGGGCCTAAGTCCCCTCCCTCCCCCTTACCTGGCAGCAGCATTTGCAGCTCTTCTCCTTAGCCCAGCTGTAGTGTGGTCAGAGAGGCACTTAAAGTGCTATTTGTTCTGTATTTTTTTCTAAGTCTGCAATGCCACATCTCCCACAGTTAGGCCACACCTCCTGTAAAATACCTGGGCCCGGCCAGGCTCTTTACTGCCCTACGGATGGGCCCTTACATTTGAGTTTGAATATGTGTGAAAAAGGCTCTGACCCGAGTTGCTACTACTTTTTTCTCATGCCAAGTTCCATTATGCTTCATCTGTGACTTTGTATGAGTTTAACACAATTCCTTTGCCATTAAAGTCATAGCATGACACACTACTCTTTTTGTGCCATATGGCACATGGACAACAAGTTAGGACACATCTGTACTTCTTAAATCAAAGCTTAGAGCCCACAGTTGATAAGGTTATTTTCAATAAAATTACAATGTCCATTCGGTCAGACTTTTAAAAATATAAAATGTAATCTATGGAACAATTATGCCGTGATCAAAGATGTCATTACAATTAGTTACAATATGTACATGTTACATGCAACACAAAGTTGTTCTAACTAAAAATGTTGCTGAATATTGTCCCTAATTCTGTCCAAACTTTCTTCTCATTGGTTTGGCGTGGTAATCTTTAGACTTTTCAGACACCTGGCAACATGTAATTGGATGTTAGACGATGTGACAGGTCTGTGTCAATGACAATGAACTATAGCTTAAACAGGTGTGCAAAATTGAAGGTATTGAAAGATTTTTAATAATACTTTTATATTCTTAATTATACTCCTGTGTACATCAAGAAATAGTATATTAAAAAAAAATCACATTTACCTATAAGGGGGTTACAAAATTTTAAAAACACATGTATGTAAACATCAAGAAATTTAATTGTTCTTGACAGGGGCGTAGCCAGAACTTTGTGGGCCCCATAGCAACATTTTGTGGGGCCCCTGTCCCAATGCTTCTAGAGAGACACTTCTCTGCAGCAGTTGTTTCATTTTATGCCTCATAATAGTGCTCTAGTTCATTTTCTGAACCATAGTAGTACTTTAATTAATGTTATGCCCCATAGTAGTGCTTTAGTTTATTTTATGAATCATAGTAGTGTCCTAGCTTACATTATGCCCCACATTGTAGGGCCACCAGTACATATTACACAATGCAGTGCCCAATACACATTAGGGACATGCAGTGCCCCTAGTTCATATTATGGCACACAATAGGACCTCCACTTCATACTGTGCTCCAGCTCATATTATGTAACATTAGCCCTCCTGTTCATTTTATCCCACATTATTGAGCAGGTCCAGGGGCATAACTAAATATACTGTAGGCACCATGGCAAAAGTTTGTAAGGGCCCTTATGTACTACCCAATGGTGAAAAATGTATATAACATATGTAACTTTGACAGGGAAGGTGGGCCCCTCTCAGCTCTGGGCCCCATAGCAGCTGCACTCCCTGCACCTATGGTAGCTACACCCTTGGTTCTTGACATATTTATTGTGAAATACGAAGAAGTGTAGATTATATTACTGTGTTTTTGTCTTATTTACATATTAAAATAACAATAAAATCAAACAATAATAGAAACAAAACCATAATTATTGAATAAAATTGTTAATATCTTGTTTTTTCTGTGTCGCCTCTGTGTATCATCCAGCAGTAGTCAGCCATCATGCTGAATTCCCAATGACCCTGGCAGTGACGTCAGAATGGGGGAGGAGGGGGCAAGGGGAAAGCATGCCCTCCCAAACATGAAACAGGTGCAGGCGCTGGGGAGGGCCAGCACTGAGCTGAGCCTCCTACTTTAAAAGTCTGCAGCCGGCACCGCAGCATGCTGCCACCTCTCCTGTCCTAGCTGGTTCTTCACCACTGTCGTATTACTGGGAAGAGGCAGGAATGTTCCAGCAGGCCCAGCATGGACACGCCTCCTCCCAATGCATCAGTGAAAAGTGAAGAGCCGACCAGGACAGGTCTTTTTACACTAGGCGTCTCCGCGGGGATCTGGATGTAAGTGCTCCCCGTTTTGGGGGGGGGGGTTTGAATCATGGGGGAGCGCTAAAATTTATATTCTACAATGCCCCCCCCAACCACAAACCATTCCTATGCCCCTGAACCCTGGTATCTTCTTTCTACATCTTCAACATCTTGGTGGAACCATTCATCCTGTTCTTCATTGTAATCTCCGTGATTATTCGGGAAATGCTCAATATCTAGTGTGTAGTGTGTGTGTGTGTGTGTGTGTGTGTGTGTGTGTGTGTGTGTGTATGTGTGTGTGTGTTGTGATGTGTGTGTGTAGTGTGTACTGTGTTTGTGTATATGTGGCAGTGATGGATATGTGTGTACTGTATGTGTGGGTGTGCATATATGTGGTATCAACTGTGTACTGTATGTATGTGTATTGTGTTCTGCTATATGTGATGGTGGGTGTGTGTACTGTAAGTGTGTGTGTACTGTCTATGTTTATAGTGTGTACTGTGTGTGTATATGTGGTGGTAGGCAGGGGTTAAAAAGATACGGCACAGGGCAAAACTGTGTTGCACCTGTTGTATTTGGTTCCACCTTTGCCAGCTCACCTTGTATTTGTAGTCGTTGTATGTGTTCAATGTTCCTTTAGACAGTATGGGGTTAAGGCCCTTTGTAAATTTTAGCTCCAGGGCCATGTGGACCTTAATCTGGCACTGGGCGGAGAGAAGGTTTATGGTGAGAACTAAATTGCAACATTCTATACTACCGACTGAATTCATTTAAGACAATGGGGGTAATTCCAAGTTGATCGCAGCAGGAAATATTTTAGCAGTTGGACAAAACCATGTGCACTGCAGGGGAGGCAGATATAACATGTGCAGAGAGAGTTAGATTTGGGTGGGTTATTTTGTTTCTGTGCAGGGTAAATACTGGGGCTGCTTTATTTTTACACTGACCCAAATCTAACTCTCTCTGCACATGTTACATTTGCCTCCCCTGCAGTGCACATGGTTTTGCCCAACTGCTAAAAAATTTCTTGCTGCGATCAACTTGGAATTACCCCCAATGATTAATAATAAATGTAGGCAGAATACATTTATTACTTTAATGAATATGAAAAAAATTATTCAAAGTGACTCCCGATGTGATATGCAAAATCGGGAGTCATTTTCGTGTTCAGAATAAATTTGTTAAAAAAGCTTTTTCACTGCAGACCTTTGTTATTAACAAGAAATAGCTAGTGATTTAGCATGTTTAATCTATCTAAGGTCTTATTTTTCAGAAATAAGACTAAGTAAAAATAAAATATATTATTTATCTTTAACTGAACGTTATGAATGTAATCACGTTATTGTTATTCACTTGAAGTAAAGATTACCATAAGGCCTATTACAAGACAAAAGTTTCTTGACATCCAACATTTACAATTTAAAACACAATACTGTATAATTCACATTTAAAGCTATATGACATGATGTTCAGCAACAGCATAAGACAAAATGCATTACAAATTATTTAATTTAAAAATTCATGTTTGCGCACAGTGTGAAAGCTTAATATAACAATTCCAATATTCTTTATAGCAATAATATCATTATTATGAAGGTGCTTTAGTATATGAAGTTATTAAGTATTAGCAATTTTAACATTATCACCAGGTCTGTAGCCACTAATACAGGACATGGGTTGGGTTTGATACGCCGTTCGGGATGTCAACGGTCAGAATACCGACCTCAGCATCCTGATGGTGCGAATCCTGATAGTGGCAAGGTAAGTATATTTACCTTTCCCCAATGCCCCCCGTAACCTCTCTCCCTGTAGTCTAAAACTACCCCTCCACCCTCAGAATAACTCTAACGCTTCACCCATAGCCTAAACTTAAGCCCCCCTCCTATGGCTTACCTCTCCATTAGGCCGGCAAACTCTTCTTCGGGATCACAGCGGTTAGGATTTTGGTGCCAGGATTGCGATCCATGGGGGTAATTCTGAGTTGATCGCAGCAGGATTTTTGTTAGCAATTGGGCAAAACCATGTGCACTGCAGGGGGGGCAGATATAACATGTGCAGAGAGAGTTAGATTTGGGTGGGTTATTTTGTTTCTGTGCAGGGTAAATACTGTCTGCTTTATTTTTACACTGCAATTTAGATTGCAGATTGAACTCACCACACCCAAATCTATCTCTCTCTGCACATGTTATATCTGCCTCCCCTGCAGTGCACATGGTTTTGCCCAACTGCTAAAAAAATTCCTGCTGCGATCAACTCAGAATTACCCCCCATGTATGCATCTCAGTGTTGGCATTCCAAGCATTGTCGGGATTCGGGCATTGGTATTTTGACTGCCAGGATCCTGACCGGATCTCCAGGAAGCAGTTGTAGTCTATTCAACCTACAAACTTCTCTTTTGATGAATAGACTCCAGAAACTACTGTAGTTACCAGATTACATAAGAGTTTCAGACTCATAGGACCCAAAGCTAATCTATAATATTCACCCAGCCTACACCTCCATCACATACATACAACCATCACCAGGATCTTCTTATCTTGGTCTACCTCATTCATTCATTCACTCATTCATTGATTCAGTATTGGACCCAGCAGTACTGTCTAGCACTGGGTGATCCATGACCTGGCATCTCTCTTCTTATACCTTCCAGTCCATTGCAGGACCTGGGGCCAGGGCCTGATTAAGGGTTCCAGCCACCCTAAGCTAATACAAAAGTGGCCGCCCACCCCATACTACCACATTTTTTGCTCATATTTAGCTAAAAATCTGTAATTATGAGTCAAAATTTACCACAGATTCAATTATTGTTTGCTGATACAAATTATATACATTTTTTATTCTATAGAAACATAGACTAATGACAATAATATAAAAAAATACATGAAATAAATACGTCAAACTCACTGTTCAATGGTTTCTATAGCATATTAAGAGGCTACCAGGCTACAAAGGGCCCCTGAAGTGTCTCTTCTTTATTCAGTATCTTCTAAAGGTCTTCACCACAGGCAGCCAGCAGAATAAGCGATGTTGTTACCTGCTGGTGCAGTCTGTGTGCTTAGCCTGATCTCGTGAGATGTGGTAATCTCCCAAGACCAAGCTGAGAGTAAATACCGCACTAGGGCAGCTAACACCATCGGATTTGCTGTTAGCTGCCTTCATATCTTAGCCTGGGTGTTAGTGACAGAAGGGGATCTAGGGGCGGCCCCGATGACAGCTTAGGGCAGATGAGTGGTGATGACAGAAATGATCATCGCTGTCACCGCTTAAAGGTAAAAAAAAGAAAAGAAACCAATATGATCTATTGTGCCAGTGCTCCAGGCTACAGCCTAATCAGCCTATTGGTTGATCATGCCCTGCCTGGGGCTCATAGCCTGCTTTAAGACAACTGTCTGTAACACAGCCATGCACAAAATTACAGTAACCACACAAATGCTCCCATTGTATTTCATCTTGTTTTATTATTGTTTTTCATCATGTTTTCCTGTATTCCTATTTTCTATTTCTTCAAGGTTTATCATATGTGCACATATTACTTATTACACTTATTGTAACCAATGAACATCTGGTTAACATGTTTGCTGTATATCTTATTATTCTCATATTATATTTTGTACTTTGTACTGTATATCCACATACTGCAATAATGTTTTTAGCATATTTTTCATTCCACCCATTGTAATTTATTTAGTGGTCAAATGATGGCTGGCTGCACACAGAAAAAAATACTTAAAGACGGTAAGTATGTGAAGCAAGGCAGCTGTGTTATGATACACCTTGAAAAAGACCTTTGGTCGAAACGTCATTGGTGCTACCAGACAGTGATTTTTCATTCTCAGCAACCTCTCCCTCCTTCTACAATATTCCGAAGGTATACTATAATTGTGAACACAGGTGTCAGTCCGGAATACACCTGTATTTGTCTCATTTCCATCTGACTCACACATTTTTCAGCATACCATTCCTTGGAATTGAATGAGGAGAGATTTTATCTGTTTTTTGTGCAATATTTTATCATGTGGTAATAAATAGTTTTTTTGGAGAGAAGAATTTGTGAATCCATTCTAAAGAAACCGTTATGTGTGGAAATCCACCTGCTAAAAAGTGAACGTGGTACGTTCAATTGAACGCTTTACATCTTATCGTGCTGTTGATTTTAAGAAGTTTGAAAGATACCTTTATGTGCATGGTGATATACATTCTTAAGTGAGTTTTGGTACGTATTTTCGTGTTGTGAAGTGGTGGTGAGGAACTGTCCTTTTCTACTATCAAGAAACATCCACCATATAGGGCTCTTTTCTCTGCAAAAGTTCACGGGACTTCAAATTATTAGCTAAAAGCTATACTACACATTTTGTGTTTTTTGTTTTCCTTTGTATATATAACATCTGGGAGTCGTTGAATTGCAAAAAGAAAAATAACCATTGACACAGGACTGCAGAGAATCCATGTGACGTATATCCACACTCTTTTTTATTTTCTTTATTTTCTTTATTTTAACATCATGATTTAAGTGTTCCCTATTTGTCAAGTAGCGCCCTTGATCTTACCTCACTACATCATTTTTCAAGCTGTGTTATGGGTTCTGCAAATAACTCTGAAGTTTAAAAATGTAAAAAAAAAAGGTAACAGTGAGGAGAAAAACAACAAAAAATGTGCACTGCTCTCTGATGAGAGGTGTAATTCCTGCACCAAATCTCACCCAAATTTGTTAAATTATAATCTTAATGGATGGTTATGAGAGCTCCCAATATTTGTTTATGTAGAGGTTAAATGTATGGTCCTATCATGTACAGTGGTGCTTGAAAGTTTGTGAACCCTTCATAATTTTCTTTATTTTGATTTAGTTCTTTAAAGAGAACCAAATCAAACAAATAAGACCCCAAAAATTGCTCATGAGGTAATTTTGTTACTGAGGAAAATGATCCAATATCACATATCTGTGACTGCAAACATATGTGAACCTTTAGGCTTCGCAGATATTTTGAATGTGAAATTAGAGTCGGGTATTTTCAATCTTTGGATGACAACCAGGTGTGAGTGGAAACAGGGATCTATCAGTCTGATATTCGCAACACGTTTGTGGTAGTGTATTATGCCACGAACAATGAAGATTTCTGAGGACCTCACACAAAGAGTTGTTGATGCTCATCAGGCTGGAAAAGGTTACAAAACCATCTCTAAAGATTTTGTACTCCACCAATCAACAGTCAGACAGATTGTGCATAAATGGAGGATACTCCAGACCATTATTACCCTCCCCAGGAGTGGTCGATCAACAAAGATCATGCCAAGAGCAAGGCGTCTAATAGTTTGCTAGGTCATAAAGGAACCCAAGGTAACCTCCAAGCAACTGAAGGCCTTTCTCACATTGGCTAATGTTAATGTTCATGAGTCCACCATCAGGAGTACAATGAACAACAATGATGTGCATGGCATTATTGAAAGAAGAAAGCCACTGTTCTACAAAAAGAACATTGCTGCCATCTGAAGTTTGCTAAAGAAAACCTGGACAAGCCAGAAGTCTATTGGAACAATGTTTTGTGCACAGATTAGTCCAAAATAAAGCTTTTTGGTTTAAGTGAGAAGCGTCAAGTTTGGAGAAAGGAAAACACTGCATTCCAGCATAAAAACCACATACCATCTGTGAAACACGGTGGTAGTAGTATCATGGTATGGGCCAGTTTTGCTGCTTCTGGCCCAGGACAACTTGTCATCATTGATGGGACAATGAATTTGGAATTATACCAGAATATGCTAAAGGAAAATGCCAGTACATCTGTACATGAGCTGCATCTCAAGAGAATGTGGGTCATGCAACGAGACAATGACCGAAAGCACACAAGTCAACAAGTCATTGAACCAAAGAATTGTGAAATAGGAATAAATGTAAAGTTTTGGAATGGCCATGTCAAAGTCCTGACCTTTTTCCAATCAAAATGTTGTGAAAGGACCTGAAGCGAGCAGTTCATGGGAGAAAACCCACCAACATATCAGAGCTGAAGCTTTTTTTTACAGAGGAATGGGGTAAAATTCCTCCAAGATGATATTCAGGACTAATCAACAATTACCGAAAATGTTTATAATATATGCAGTTATTGTTGCACAGCGGGATCATGCCAGTTACTAGAAGCAAAGGTTCACATACTTTTGCCACTTGCAGACATTGGATAATTTTTCTCAATAAAAAAATTAGCACATCTGATTTTTTTTTGTCTGATTTGTTTGATTTGGTTCACTTCAACTACTTTAGGACTGAGGTAGTTTTAGGCAAAATTTCAGCAGAAATATAGAAAATTTTGAAGGGTTCAGCAACTTTTAAGCACCACTGTATGTAGGAGTGCTTCTGAATATATTGGAGTCTATATAATAAACCTAGGGAAGAGATACGTGGAGAGAGATAAAGTACCAACCCATTAGCTCCTGTCATTTTTCAAACACAGCCAGTTACATGGCAGTTAAGAGCTGATTGGCTGGTACTATATTTCTCTTCACTTTATCTCACTTCAAGGCTTAGTAATTTGACCCCATAGTTTAAAAAAAGGAGAAGAAAAAAGGAAGGGTTCTGCTTACTCAGTATACGTAAGCCCTTAAAAGTATACTGGACTCATTCAGAGTAATGTATTTAAAAATAAATTTTTCCAATTCTCTTTTAAAATACAGGTTGAGTATCCCATATCCAAATATTCCGAAATACGGAATATTCCGAAATACGGAATTTTTTGAGTGAGAGTGAGATAGTGAAACCTTTGTTTTTTGATGGCTCAATGTACACAAACTTTGTTTAATACACAAAGTTGTTAAAAATATTGTATTAAATGACCTGCAGGCTGTGTGTATAAGGTGTATATGAAACATAAATGAATTGTGTGAATGTAGACACACTTTGTTTAATGCACAAATTTATAAAAAATATTGGCTAAAATGACCTTCAGGCTGTGTGTAAAAGGTGTATATGTAACATAAATGCATTCTGTGCTTAGACTTGGGTCCCATCACCATGATATTTCATTATGGTATGCAATTATTCCAAAATACGGAAAAATCCCATATCCAAAATACCTCTGGTCCCAAGCATTTTGGATAAGGGAGACTCAACCTGTATAAATTTTATGCATGAATAGATTCAATTATCAGTAAAGAAGAGTTCTTTCTCTGTTTCAAACATGAAGACGTTTCCTAAACTCGGGGCTACGCATGACCCCATAGTTCACCCCGGCTTTTGGATGTATATCTTACTGTTGAACCCGAAGTAGTTACGAGACAGGGTGGTATTTAGTTTGCCGGCTGTTGGGATCCCAGCGCACAGTATACCGGTGCCAGAATCCCGACACCCAGCATACCGACACCTTTTCTCCCTCTTGGGGGTCCATGACCCCCCTGGAGGGAGAATAGATAGCGTGCCATAAATCCCACAGCGTGGTGAGTGCAGTGAGACTGCAAGGGGTTCATTTGCACTCCCCCAGCTGTTGGTATGCCGGCGGTCGGGATTTTGGCGCCAGTATGCTGGCCGCCGGCATACCATACTACACCTGCGAGACAGCGGTAATTGTAGTAATTCCAAGAAGAAGGCAATGTCTGGACCTCCATACTCTGGCTCCTGAAATAGGAATTTGCACATGGCCTCAATCCCACAAGAGTGTGGTATACTCGTGTACAGGCTAAAGACATTGATAGTGCAAAATAACCAGTTTTCTGGAAGTGGAGACAATTCTTGCAGTTTCAAAATAAATCCCATGGTGTTTTTGATGAATATCTGTTGGGACTGAACAAGTGGTTTCCAAAATGCTCTGGGATAGGGGCAAAATTCTCCTGCAAAAAGAAGCCCGCTGGATTCATACCCGACAAACAGTACAGCCGTATGGTCTCAATAAGACATTATCGTTTAGTTGCTTTCTATAGCTGATATTTCCCATGATCTTATTTTTGGTTGTCTTGGCACATCTCATTACTAACTAGATGATTTCCTATAGTTTTAAGGTATACTATAGCTAGGATTATATAATCCTTTACATTAACTATATTTTCCGCATATGAGGTAGCACTACTTTAACATTACCCATCTGGGCTGTATTTGTATATAGTACTTGTATTGTACCTTATAGTAGTATTTATATAGTATCTGTATTACTTAGTACTTAGTATCTTGGTGTATCAGTTACCTTTATTTAGCAGTTGGAGTCCTTATGACATTCTGATATATTGATAATGCATTGCTTATCTATACTGCTATACATACAAGCAAAGCATCAGCTGCTGTTGATTACCTACTTATTACTATATAGATTGTCCAAGCTTGCTATGCTTTATTTAATTATGTACCTGTGTCTAATCCTATTATTTTTGTCTTTGTTTTCATTTCACTATATGTTGATGCGTTTCCTAAGTGATTGTGAACACGCCCTGAGCCACGGCCCTTTGAGAGGAACGAGCGTCCCGAGGTGCAGCACGCGGATGATGTCACCCGAGGCTTCGGCATGCAACACACTGATGTCACTAGTGCTCCGGTGTATTCACTTGGTACATGTATTTAAACCTTGCATTGCTTGTTTGTCTGTTTATCTATAAGTCTTGATAAAACGGTTAAAATTCTGAAACGTTGACTTCATAAGTTGTTGTCTATGAGCGTTTTTTGTCCAAATCCCTGGAGTGCCTACCACGATTTTTCACACACACACACACACACACACACACACACACACACACACACACACACACACACTCACACATATATATATATATATATATATATATATATATACTGCTCAAAAAAATAAAGGGAACACTAAAATAACACATCCTAGATGTAAATGAATGAAATATTCTTATTAAATACTTTGTTCTTTACATAGTTCAAATATTGGTAAGCTGCTCAATCAGATGTAATATCAGTCAGGTGCTAAAAGGGAGGGGTAATTCTGTGTAAGAAAAAACAATTTGTGTTCCCTAATGCACACTGAGTGAGTAATAATACTACATAATAATCAGATAATACGGAGATCTAAGTTGCGTATATCTGCAGATATAGGGTTAAGCCCCCAGGCCGATCGACAAGGCTTCTCCATCACTGGGGGTCCCTAATGCTAGGTATGGGTCTGGGGTGCAGTACCCCATCATGCCGGCACAGGTCGGCTACTGCAGGTCAGCACACAGGTGAAAATGAATAATGGTTAATAAGAAGCACAGAAGTGCTATATAAGTGAAGTGTGATTAAAATACAAAAATATATACAAAGTGATAGGGAAAATCATGAGTGTTGATAAAGTGTTAGGGTGTGCCGACCTGAAGCCGGCCAGCCATACCGACACAGGGGCATCCGCACCCAACACCCACCCCATAAATAATTACATATATTTCTGGGTCTAAATGCCCAGTGTAAGGCCACATGATAATGGCTCCTACAGCATCTGAGAGCCAGCTTACCTGGAGACACCCTTGGCTTCTCCAATGGCACTCTGGAGTCAGAAATCCCTCCTAATGCTGACCCATCCATGGGGGGTCATTCCGAGTTGTTCGCTCGCAAGCTGTTTTTAGCAGATTTACTCACGCTAAGCCGCCGCCTACTGGGAGTGAATCTTAGCAACTTAAAATTGCGAACGACGTATTCGCAATATTGCGAATACACCTCTCTTAGTAGTTTCTGAGTAGCTCCAGACTTACTCGGCATCTGCGATCAGTTCAGTGCTTGTCGTTCCTGGTTTGACGTCACAAACACACCCAGCGTTCGCCCAGACACTCCCCCGTTTCTCCAGCCACTCCCGCGTTTTTCCCAGAAACGGTAGCGTTTTTCCGCACACACCCATAAAACGGCCAGTTTCCGCCCAGTAACACCCACTTCCTGTCAATCACACTACGATCACCAGAACAATGAAAAAGCCGTGAGTAAAATTCCTAACTACATAGCAAATTTACTTGGCGCAGTCGCACTGCGGACATTGTGCATGCGCACTAAGCGGAAAATCGCTGCGATGCGAAAAAAATTACCGAGCGAACAACTCGGAATGACCACCCATGCCTCTCTAAATACAATGCACAAATATTGGAAAGCTGCTCAATCAGATGTAATATCAGTCAGGTGCTAAAAGGGAGGGGTAATTCTGTGTAAGAAATAACTATTTGTGTTCCCTAATGCACACTGAGTGAGAAATAATACTACATAATAATCAGATAGTTGAATGTGCTGACAACAAAATCACACAAAATTTATCAATGGAAATCAAATTTATTAACCCATGGAGGTCTGGATTTGGAGTCACACTAAAAATTAAAGTGGAAAAACACACTACAGGCTGACCCAACTTGGATGTAATGTCCTTAAAACAAGTCAAAATGAGGCTCAGTAGTGTGTGTGTGGCCTCCACGTGCCTGTATGATGTCCCTACAATGCCTGGGCATGCTCCTGATGAGGTGGCAGATGGTCTCCTGAGGGATCTCCTCCCAGACCTGTACTAAAGCATCCGCCAACTCCTGGACAGTCTGTGGTGCAACGTGGCATTGGTGGATGGAGCGAGACATGATGTTCCAGATGTGCTCAATTGGATTCAGGTCTGGGGAACGGGCGGGCCAGTCCATAGCATCAATGCCTTCATCTTGCAGGAACTGCTGACACAGTCTAGCCACATGAGGTCTTGCATTGTCTTGCATTAGGAGGAACCCAGGGCCAACCGCACCAGCATATGGTCTCACAAGGGGTCTGAGGATCTCCTCTCGGTACCTAATGTCAGTCAGGCTACCTCTGGCGAGCACATGGAGGGCTGTGCGGCCCCCCAAAGAAATGCCACCCCACAAAATTACTGACCCACTGCCAAACCGGTCATGCTGGAGGATGTTGCAGGCAGCAGAACATTCTCCTTGGCATCTCCAGACTCTGTCACGTCTGTCACATGTGCACAGTGAGAACCTGCTTTCATCTGTGAAGAGCACAGGGCGCCAGTGGCAAATTTGCCAATCTTGGTGTTCTCTGCCAAATGCCAAACGTCCTGCACGGTGTTGGGCTGTAAGCACAATCCCCACCTGTGGACGTCGGGCCCTCATACCACCCTCATGGAGTCTGTTTCTGATCGTTTGAGTAGACATGCACATTTGTGGCTTGCTGGAGGTCATTTTGCAGGGCTCTGGCAGTGCTCCTCCTGTTCCTCCTTGCACAAAGGCGGAGGTAGCAGTCCTGCTGCTGGGATGTTGCCCTCCTACGGCCTCCTCCACGTCTCCTGATGTACTTGCCTGTCTCCTGGTAACGCCTCCATGCTCTGGACACTACGCTGACAGACACAGCAAACCTTCTTGCCACAGCTCGCATTGATGTGCCATCCTTGATGAGCTGCACTACCTGAGCCACTTGTGTGGGTTGTAGACTCTGTCTCATGCTACCACTAGAGTGAAAGAACCGCCAGCTTTCAAAAGTGACCAAAACATCAGCCAGAAAGCATAGGAGCTGAGAAGTGGTCTGTGGTCACCACCTGCAGACCAACTCCTTTATTGGGGGTGTCTTGCTAATTGCCTATAATTTTCACCTGGCTAAATGCAGAGAAAGTGCTACACCTGTGCTACCTTGCACCTGAGCAGCTTAGAAACACTAATGGGGCTCGTCCCTGGAAACCCACACAAAACAGTGAAATAACAAAAGATAGTGGCCCTCATTCCGAGTTGATCGCTCGTTATTTTTCATCGCATCGCAGTGAAATTTCGCTTAGTGCGCATGCGCAATAGTCGCACTGCGACTGCGCCAAGTAACTTTGCTATGAAGATAGTTTTTTTACTCACGGCTTTTTCTTCGCTCCGGCGATCGTAGTGTGATTGACAGGAAATGGGTGTTACTGGGCGGAAACACGGCGTTTTAGGGGCGTGTGGATGAAAACGCTACCGTTTCCGGAAAAAACGCAGGAGTGGCCGGAGAAACGGGGGAGTGTCTGAGCGAACGCTGGGTGTGTTTCTGACGTCAATCCAGGAACGACAAGCACTGAACTGATCGCACAGGCAGAGTAAGTGTGGAGCTACTCTAAAACTGCTAAGTAGTTTTTGATCGCAATAATGCGAAGACATCGGTCGCAATTTTAGGATGCTAAGATACACTCCCAGTAGGCGTAGGCTTAGCATGTGTAACTCTGCTAAATTCGCCTTGCGACCGATCAACTCGGAATGAGGGCCAGTGTTCTTAGCGCTGTGCTTGAAAACTCCGCAATGATCATATATTTCTCGAGTGCCTGGATATCCAACTTTTAGACAGACACTTATATTCGGGTTCTCACCCGTGGGCACTTAACGGTTTCTTTATACACTCAGATGGAATCAATGCAGCCCGCCCGTCCCCAGAAATGCACTTACATTAATATTCACTCTCGAGTTCCCATAAAGGTATCTTTCAGTAAGGATCCAGGTGCTTCCACACTGCTTTGATGTCCAAAAAGTTTTAATAAACACTTAAAATACTGGCAGATTTTAACCATACAGGTAGACCCATACAGAGTGAAATGCCCTGCTCAATCCAGCTGCAGACATGGACTGGATGGAATAATAGCAGGACTCCAATGTCTCTGACTCTTCGGATCTCCCTCTGGTCTGGTCAGTAGCGGCAGAAGCTATGACCGTTCTTTAAGCATTCTTCCTGTCCTCCCTATATATTGTAGTCCGCATTGGCACTCTAGAAGATAAATTACACTTTTGCTACAACATGTGATAAAATCCTTGATCGTATATAGGCGTTGTGTCACATTCGATTTATACTCTTTCATTTTACTCTCCATCTTACAGATCTTACACATGTTACAAACATCTGTAAAATGGAGAGTAAAATTACATAGTAGTAATCTAACTCTCCCTGCACATGTTATATCTGCCTCCCCTGCAGTGCACATGGTTTTGCCCAACTGCTAACAAAATTAATGCTGCGATCAACTCAGAATTATCCCCCATATCTCCATATAACATCTGGTTTTAAATATCATCCAATAAACACATATATGCTGCACTTCATCTACCCATAAATCACAGGGATGCTATACTTTACATGCTACTGTACATGCTGGTCGATTTCATCCTCAATCCAGACCGTTTAATGACTACCTTTATAACTTCAGCCACTTTCAAGTGTCCAGAACATGAGCAAATTGGTCTCCCACTCGGGATATATATATAGAATAAAGATAAAAATTAAAAACCTTTGATAATACAAGTCTCTTATATTTATGACTTGAAGGTGTAATAGACATATGTCACCATGTTACAAATACAATGGTCCAGTTAGCAGAGAGATGGAATACATCCATTCAATGTTTTATGAGGATCAAGTCTTGCAATTGATATGTCTGATAGTACAGTATGTCTTGCTGGTAGGAATCTGAGTTGCAAAGGTGCTTGTCCAAGTGGTTGAATGTAGATTGCAGCACCAAATCCTTGCTGTGAAATCCCTGAAAAATCCTTATTGAATTCCTGATGAACATATAGGAATTTCATAATAGCAGTGTTCTTATTTAGTGATGAGCGGGTTCAGTTCCTCAGAATCCGAACCCCCCCGAACTTCACGCATTTCACACGGTTCCGAGGCAGACTCGGATCCTCCCGCCTTGCTCGGTTAACCTGAGCGCGCCCGAAAGTCATCATACTGCTGTCGGATTCTCGCGAGATTCGTATTCTATATAAGGAGCCGCGCGTCGCCGCCATTTTCACTTGTGCATTGGAGATGATAGGGAGGGGACGTGCAGCGTTCTCTCAGTTTCTGTGTTCAGTGTGCTGCAAATATCTGTGATCAGTGTGCTGCAAATATCTGTGCTCAGTGTGTTTGCAAATATATATGCTCAGTGTGCTGAAAATATCTACGTTCTCTGCCTGAAAAACGCCCCATATCTGTGCTGCATTGTAATATATAGTAGGAGGACAGTGCAGAATTTTGCTGACCAGTGACCACCAGTATTAAATAGCAGTACGGTACAGTAGTCCACTGCTCTACCTACCTCTGTGTCATCAAGTATACTATCCATCCATACCTGTGGTGCATTTTAGTTGTGCGCAGTATATATAGTAGGAGGACAGTGCAGAATTTTGCTGACCACCGGTATATAATATATAGCAGTACGGTACAGTAGTCCACTGCTCAACCTACCTCTGTGTCGTCAAGTATACTATCCATTCATACCTGTGGTGCATTTTAGTTGTGCACAGTATATATAGTAGGAGGACAGTGCATAATTTTGCTGACCACCAGTACATAATTTATAGCAGTACGGTACAGTAGTCCATTGCTCTACCTACCTCTGTGTCGTCAAGTATACTATCCATCCATACCTGTGGTGCATTTTAGTTGTGCACAGTATATATAGTAGGAGGAAAGTGCAGAATTTTGCTGACCACCAGTATATAATATATAGCAGTACGGTACAGTAGTCCACTGCTCTACCTACCTCTGTGTCGTCAAGTATACTATCCATCCATACCTGTGCTGCATTTTAGTTGTGCGCAGTATATAGTAGGATGAGACTGTGCAGAATGTTGCTGTGACCACCAGTATATATATATAGCAGTACGGTACAGTAGTCCACTGCTCTACCTACCTCTGTGTCGTCAAGTATACTATCCATCCATACCTGTGGTGCATTTTTGTTGTGCGCAGTATATATAGTAGGAGGACAGTGCAGAATTTTGCTGACCACCAGTATATAATATATAGCAGTATGGTACATTAGTCCACTGCTCTACCTACCTCTGTGTCATCACGTATACTACAAAAGTTCAGTAAAATGACCCAAAAATCAAAATTAAAAGCTTCTGATGAGAAGCGTAAACTTGCCGCTATGCCATTTACGACACGGAGTGGCAAGAAACGGCTGAGGCCCTGGCCTATGTTCATGGCTAGAAGTTCAGATTCACATGAGGATGGAAGCACTCATCCTCTTGCTAGAAAACTGCAGTGCCAGGTGTTTGTGTTGGCCACTTGGGTCGCTTAGCTTAGCCATCCAGCGACCTTGGTGCACCTCTTTTTTTCTTTGCATCATGTGCTGTTTGGGGACTATTTTTTAAATCTGCCATCCTATCTGACACTGCAGTGCCACTCCTAGATGGGCCAGGTGTTTGTATCGGTCACTTGGGTCGCTTAGCTTAGTCACACAGCTACCTCATTGCACCTCTTTTTTTCTTTACATCATGTGCTGTTTGGGGACTATTTTTTAAATCTGCTATCCTGTCTGACACTGCAGTGCCACTCCTAGATGGGCCAGGTGTTTGTGTCGGCCACTTGGGTCGCTTAGCTTAGCCATCCAGCGACCTTGGTGCACCTCTTTTTTTCTTTGCATCATGTGCTGTTTGGGGACTATTTTTTGAAGTGCCATCCTGTCTGACTCTGCAGTGCCACTCCTAGATGGGCCAGGTGTTTGTGTCGGCCACTTGGGTCGCTTAGCTTAGTCACACAGCTACCTCATTGCACCTCTTTTTTTCTTTGCATAATGTGCTGTTTGGGGACTATTTTTTAAATCTGCCATCCTGTCTGACACTGCAGTGCCATTCCTAGATGGGCCAGGTGTTTGTGTCGGCCACTTGGGTCGCTTAGCTTAGTCACACAGCTACTTCATTGCACCTCTTTTTTTCTTTGCATCATGTGCTTTTTGGGGACTATTTTTTTTTAATTCTGCCATCCTGTCTGACACTGCAGTGACACTCCTAGATGGGCTATTGGTTTTTGTCGGCCACTTGGGTCGCTTAGATTTGCCATCCAGTGACCTTGGTGCACCTCTATTTTTCTTTGCATCATGTGCTGTTTGGGGACTATTTTTTAAGTGCCATCCTGTCTGACACTGCAGTGCCACTCCTAGATGGGCCAGGTGTTTGTGTCAGCCACTTGGGTCGCTTAGCTTAGTCACACAGCTACCTCATTGCACCTCTTTTTTTCTTTGCATCATGTGCTGTTTGTGGACTATTTTTTAAATCTGCCATCCTGTCTGACTCTGCAGTGCCACTCCTAGATGGGCCAGGTGTTTGTATCGGCCACTTGGGTCACTTAGCTTAGTCACACAGCTACCTCATTGCACCACTTTTTTTCTTTACACCATGTGCTGTTTGGGGACTATTTTTTAAATCTGCCATCCTGTCTGACACTGCAGTGCCACTCCTAGATGGGCCAGGTGTTTGTGTCGGCCACTTGGGTCGCTTAGCTTAGCCATCCAGCGACCTTGGTGCACCTCTTTTTTTCATTTGCATCATGTGCTGTTTGGGGACTATTTTTTTAATCTGCCATCCTGTCTGACACTGCAGTGCCACTCATAGATGGGCCAGGTGTCTGTGTCGGCCACTTGGGTTGCTTAGCTTAGCCATCCAGTGACCTTGGTGCACCTCTTTTTTTCTTTGCATCATGTGCTGTTTGGGGACTATTTTTTTAAGTGCCATCCTGTCTGACACTGCAGTGCCACTCCTAGATGGGCCAGGTGTTTGTGTCGGCCACTTGGGTCGCTTAGCTTAGTCACACAGCTACCTCATTGCACCTCTTTTTTTCTTTGCATCATGTGCTGTTTGGGGACTATTTTTTAAATCTGCCATCCTGTCTGACTCTGCAGTGCCACTCCTAGATGGGCCAGGTGTTTGTGTCGGCCACTTGGGTCGCTTAGCTTAGTCACACAGCTACCTCATTGCACCTCTTTTTTTCTTTGCATCATGTGCTGTTTGGGGACTATTTTTTAAATCTGCCATCCTGTCTGACTCTGCAGTGCCACTCCTAGATGGGCCAGGTGTTTGTTGTCGGCCACTTGGGTCGCTTAGCTTAGTCACACAGCTACCTCATTGCACCTCTTTTTTTCTTTGCCTCATGTGCTGTTTGGGAACTATTTTTTAAATCTGCCATCCTGTCTGACACTGCAGTGACACTCCTAGATGGGCCATTGGTTTTTGTCGGCCTCTTGGGTCGATTAGCTTAGCCATCCAGCGACCTTGGTGCACCTCTTTTTTTCTTTGCATCATGTGCTGTTTGGGGACTATTTTTTGAAGTGCCATCCTGTCTGACTCTGCAGTGCCACTCCTAGATGGGCCAGGTGTTTGTGTCGGCCACTTGGGTCGCTTAGCTTAGTCACACAGCTACTTCATTGCAACTCTTTTTTTCTTTGCCTCATGTGCTGTTTGGGAACTATTTTTTAAATCTGCCATCCTGTCTGACACTGCAGTGACACTCCTAGATGGGCCATTGGTTTTTGTCGGCCTCTTGGGTCGATTAGCTTAGCCATCCAGCGACCTTGGTGCACCTCTTTTTTTCTTTGCATCATGTGCTGTTTGGGGACTATTTTTTGAAGTGCCATCCTGTCTGACTCTGCAGTGCCACTCCTAGATGGGCCAGGTGTTTGTGTCGGCCACTTGGGTCGCTTAGCTTAGTCACACAGCTACTTCATTGCACCTCTTTTTTTCTTTACATTATGTACTGTTTGGGGACTATTTTTTAAATCTGCCATCCTGTCTGACACTGCAGTGCCACTCCTAGATGGGCCAGTGGTTTTTGTCAGCCACTTGGGTCGCTTAGCTTAGCCATCCAGTGACCTTAATGCACCTCTTTTTTTCTTTGCATCATGTGCGGTTTGGGGACTATTTTTTCAAGTGCCATCCTGTCTGACACTGCAGTGCCACTCCTAGATGGGCCAGGTGTTTGTGTCGGCCACTTGGGTCGCTTAGCTTAGTCACACAGCTACCTCATTGCACCTCTTTTTTTTCTTTTCATCATGTGCTGTTTGGGACTATTTTTTAAATCTGCCATCCTGTCTGACACTGCAGTGCCACTCCTAGATGAACCAGGTGTTTGTGTCGGCCACTTGGGTCGCTTAGCTTAGTCACACAGCTACCTCATTGCACGTCTTTTTTTTCTTTTCATCATGTGCTGTTTGGGACTATTTTTTAAATCTGCCATCCTGTCTGACACTGCAGTGCCACTCCTAGATGGGCCAGGTGTTTGTGTTGGCCACTTGGGTCGCTTAACTTAGCCATCCAGCGACCTTGGTGCACCTCTTTTTTTCTTTGCATCATGTGCTGTTTGGGGACTATTTTTTAAATCTGCCATCCTGTCTGACTCTGCAGTGCCACTCCTAGATGGGCCAGGAGTTTGTGTCGGCCACTTGGGTCGCTTAGCTTAGTCACACAGCTACCTCATTGCACCTCTTTTTTTCTTTGCATCATGTGCTGTTTGGGGACTATTTTTTAAATCTGCCATCCTGTCTGACTCTGCAGTGCCACTCCTAGATGGGCCAGGTGTTTGTGTCGGCCACTTGGGTCGCTTCGCTTAGTCACACAGCTACCTCATTGAACCTCTTTTTTTCTTTGCATCATGTGCTGTTTGGGGACTATTTTTAAATCTGCCATCCTGTCTGACACTGCAGTGCCACTCCTAGACGGGTCAGGTGTTTGTGTCGGCCACTTGGGTCGCTTAGCTTAGTCACACAGCTACCTCATTGCACCTCTTTTTTTTCTTTGCATCATGTGCTATTTGGGAACTATTTTTTAAATCTGCCATCCTGTCTGACTCTGCAGTGCCACTCCTAGATGGGCCAGGTGTTTGTATCGGCCACTTGGGTCGCTTAGCTTAGTCACACAGCTACCTCATTGCACCTCTTTTTTTCTTTACATCATGTGCTGTTTGGGGACTATTTTTTAAATCTTCTATCCTGTCTGACACTGCAGTGCCACTCCTAGATGGGCCAGGTGTTTGTGTCGGCCACTTGGGTCGCTTAGCTTAGCCATCCAGCGACCTTGGTGCACCTCTTTTTTTCTTTGCATCATGTGCTGTTTGGGGACTATTTTTTGAAGTGCCATCCTGTCTGACTCTGCAGTGCCACTCCTAGATGGGCCAGGTGTTTGTGTCGGCCACTTGGGTCGCTTAGCTTAGTCACACAGCTACCTCATTACACCTCTATTTTTCTTTGCATAATGTGCTGTTTGGGGACTATTTTTTAAATCTGCCATCCTGTCTGACACTGCAGTGCCATTCCTAGATGGGCCAGGTGTTTGTGTCGGCCACTTGGGTCGCTTAGCTTAGTCACACAGCTACCTCATTGCACCTCTTTTTTTCTTTGCATCATGTGCTGTTTGGGGACTATTTTTTAAATCTGCCATCCTGTCTGACTCTGCAGTGCCACTCCTAGATGGGCCAGGTGTTTGTTTTTGCCACTTGGGTCGCTTAGCTTAGTCACACAGCTACTTCATTGCACCTCTTTTTTTCTTTGCATCATGTGCTGTTTGGGGACTATTTTTTTTGAATCTGCCATCCTGTCTGACACTGCAGTGACACTCCTAGATGGGCTATTGGTTTTTGTCGGCCACTTGGGTTGCATAGCTTAGCCATCCAGTGACCTTGGTGCACCTCTATTTTTCTTTGCATCATGTGCTGTTTGGGGACTATTTTTTAAGTGCCATCCTGTCTGACACTGCAGTGCCACTCCTAGATGGGCCAGGTGTTTGTGTCAGCCACTTGGGTCGCTTAGCTTAGTCACACAGCTACCTCATTGCACCTCTTTTTTTCTTTGCATCATGTGCTGTTTGTGGACTATTTTTTAAATCTGCCATCCTGTCTGACTCTGCAGTGCCACTCCTAGATGGGCCAGGTGTTTGTATCGGCCACTTGGGTCGCTTAGCTTAGTCACACAGCTACCTCATTGCACCTCTTTTTTTCTTTACATCATGTGCTGTTTGGGGACTATTTTTTAAATCTGCCATCCTGTCTGACACTGCAGTGCCACTCCTAGATGGGCCTGGTGTTTGTGTCGGCCACTTGGGTCGCTTAGCTTAGCCATCCAGCGACCTTGGTGCACCTCTTTTTTTCTTTGCATCATGTGCTGTTTGGGGACTATTTTTTAAATCTGCCATCCTGTCTGACACTGCAGTGCCACTCATAGATGGGCCATGTGTTTGTGTCGGCCACTTGGGTCGCTTAGCTTAGTCACTCAGCTACCTCATTGCACCTCTTTTTTTCTTTACATCATGTGCTGTTTGGGGACTATTTTTTAAATCTGCCATCCTGTCTGACACTGCAGTGACACTCCTAGATGGGCCAGTGGTTTTTGTCGGCCACTTGGGTCGCTTAGCTTAGCCATCCAGTGACCTTGGTGCACCTCTTTTTATCTTTGCATCATGTGCTGTTTGGGGACTATTTTTTTAAGTGCCATCCTGTCTGACACTGCAGTGCCACTCCTAGATGGGCCAGGTGTTTGTTAGAGATGAGCGCCTGAAATTTTTCGGGTTTTGTGTTTTGGTTTTGGGTTCGGTTCCGCGGCCGTGTTTTGGGTTCGAACGCGTTTTGGCAAAACCTCACCAAATTTTTTTTGTCGGATTCGGGTGTGTTTTGGATTCGGGAGTTTTTTTCAAAAAACACTAAAAAACAGCTTAAATCATAGAATTTGGGGGTCATTTTGATCCCAAAGTATTATTAACCTCAAAAACCATAATTTACACTCATTTTCAGTCTATTCTGAATACCTCACACCTCACAATATTATTTTTAGTCCTAAAATTTGCACCGAGGTCGCTGTGTGAGTAAGATAAGCGACCCTAGTGGCCGACACAAACACCGGGCCCATCTAGGAGTGGCACTGCAGTGTCACGCAGGATGTCCCTTCCAAAAAACCCTCCCCAAACAGCACATGACGCAAAGAAAAAAAGAGGCGCAATGAGGTAGCTGTGTGTGTAAGATTAGCGACCCTAGTGGCCGACACAAACACCGGGCCCATCTAGGAGTGGCACTGCAGTGTCACGCAGGATGGCCCTTCCAAAAAACCCTCCCCAAACAGCACATGACGCAAAGAAAAAAAGAGGCGCAATGAGGTAGCTGTGTGAGTAAGATTAGCGACCCTAGTGGCCGACACAAACACCGGGCCCATCTAGGAGTGGCACTGCAGTGTCACGCAGGATGTCCCTTCCAAAAAACCCTCCCCAAACAGCACATGACGCAAAGAAAAAAAGAGGCGCAATGAGGTAGCTGTGTGAGTAAGATTAGCGACCCTAGTGGCCGACACAAACACCGGGCCCATCTAGGAGTGGCACTGCAGTGTCACGCAGGATGTCCCTTCCAAAAAACCCTCCCCAATCAGCACATGATGCAAAGAAAAAGAAAAGAAAAAAGAGGTGCAAGATGGAATTGTCCTTGGGCCCTCCCACCCACCCTTATGTTGTATAAACAAAACAGGACATGCACACTTTAACCAACCCATCATTTCAGTGACAGGGTCTGCCACACGACTGTGACTGATATGACGGGTTGGTTTGGACCCCCCCCAAAAAAGAAGCAATTAATCTCTCCTTGCACAAACTGGCTCTACAGAGGCAAGATGTCCACCTCATCATCACCCTCCGATATATCACCGTGTACATCCCCCTCCTCACAGATTATCAATTCGTCCCCACTGGAATCCACCATCTCAGCTCCCTGTGTACTTTGTGGAGGCAATTGCTGCTGGTCAATGTCTCCGCGGAGGAATTGATTATAATTCATTTTAATGAACATCATCTTCTCCACATTTTCTGGATGTAACCTCGTACGCCGATTGCTGACAAGGTGAGCGGCGGCACTAAACACTCTTTCGGAGTACACACTTGTGGGAGGGCAACTTAGGTAGAATAAAGCCAGTTTGTGCAAGGGCCTCCAAATTGCCTCTTTTTCCTGCCAGTATAAGTACGGACTGTGTGACGTGCCTACTTGGATGCGGTCACTCATATAATCCTCCACCATTCTATCAATGTTGAGAGAATCATATGCAGTGACAGTAGACGACATGTCCGTAATCGTTGTCAGGTCCTTCAGTCCGGACCAGATGTCAGCATCAGCAGTCGCTCCAGACTGCCCTGCATCACCGCCAGCGGGTGGGCTCGGAATTCTGAGCCTTTTCCTCGCACCCCCAGTTGCGGGAGAATGTGAAGGAGGAGATGTTGACAGGTCGCGTTCCGCTTGACTTGACAATTTTGTCACCAGCAGGTCTTTCAACCCCAGCAGACTTGTGTCTGCCGGAAAGAGAGATCCAAGGTAGGCTTTAAATCTAGGATCGAGCACGGTGGCCAAAATGTAGTGCTCTGATTTCAACAGATTGACCACCCGTGAATCCTTGTTAAGCGAATTAAGGGCTCCATCCACAAGTCCCACATGCCTAGCGGAATCGCTCCGTGTTAGCTCCTCCTTCAATGTCTCCAGCTTCTTCTGCAAAAGCCTGATGAGGGGAATGACCTGACTCAGGCTGGCAGTGTCTGAACTGACTTCACGTGTGGCAAGTTCAAAGGGCATCAGAACCTTGCACAACGTTGAAATCATTCTCCACTGCGCTTGAGACAGGTGCATTCCACCTACTATATCGTGCTCAATTGTATAGGCTTGAATGGCCTTTTGCTGCTCCTCCAACCTCTGAAGCATATAGAGGGTTGAATTCCACCTCGTTACCACTTCTTGCTTCAGATGATGGCAGGGCAGGTTCAGTAGTTTTTGGTGGTGCTCCAGTCTTCTGTACGTGGTGCCTGTACGCCGAAAGTGTCCCGCAATTCTTCTGGCCACCGACAGCATCTCTTGCACGCCCCTGTCGTTTTTTAAAAAATTCTGCACCACCAAATTCAAGGTATGTGCAAAACATGGGACGTGCTGGAATTTGCCCATATTTAATGCACACACAATATTGCTGGCGTTGTCCGATGCCACAAATCCACAGGAGAGTCCAATTGGGGTAAGCCATTCCGCGATGATCTTCCTCAGTTGCCGTAAGAGGTTTTCAGCTGTGTGCGTATTCTGGAAACCGGTGATACAAAGCGTAGCCTGCCTAGGAAAGAGTTGGCGTTTGCGAGATGCTGCTACTGGTGCCGCCGCTGCTGTTCTTGCGGCGGGAATCCATACATCTACCCAGTGGGCTGTCACAGTCATATAGTCCTGACCCTGCCCTGCTCCACTTGTCCACATGTCCATGGTTAAGTGGACATTGGGTACAGCTGCATTTTTTAGGACACTGGTGACTCTTTTTCTGAGGTCTGTGTACATTTTCGGTATCGCCTGCCTAGAGAAATGGAACCTAGATGGTATTTGGTACCGGGGACACAGTACCTCCAACAAGTCTCTAGTTGGCTCTGCAGTAATGATGGATACCGGAACCACGTTTCTCACCACCCAGGATGCCAAGGCCTCAGTTATCCGCTTTGCAGTAGGATGACTGCTGTGATATTTCATCTTCCTCGCAAAGGACTGTTGAACAGTCAATTGCTTACTGGAAGTAGTACAAGTGGGCTTACGACTTCCCCTCTGGGATGACCATCGACTCCCAGCGGCAACAACAGCAGCGCCAGCAGCAGTAGGCGTTACACGCAAGGATGCATCGGAGGAATCCCAGGCAGGAGAGGACTCGTCAGAATTGCCAGTGACATGGCCTGCAGGACTATTGGCATTCCTGGGGAAGGAGGAAATTGACACTGAGGGAGTTGGTGGGGTGGTTTGCGTGAGCTTGGTTACAAGAGGAAGGGATTTACTGGTCAGTGGACTGCTTCCGCTGTCACCCAAAGTTTTTGAACTTGTCACTGACTTATTATGAATGCGCTGCAGGTGACGTATAAGGGAGGATGTTCCGAGGTGGTTAACGTCCTTACCCCTACTTATTACAGCTTGACAAAGGGAACACACGGCTTGACACCTGTTGTCCGCATTTCTGGTGAAATACCTCCACACCGAAGAGCTGATTTTTTTGGTATTTTCACCTGGCATGTCAACGGCCATATTCCTCCCACGGACAACAGGTGTCTCCCCGGGTGCCTGACTTAAACAAACCACCTCACCATCAGAATCCTCCTGGTCAATTTCCTCCCCAGCGCCAGCAACACCCATATCCTCCTCATCCTGGTGTACTTCAACACTGACATCTTCAATCTGACTATCAGGAACTGGACTGCGGGTGCTCCTTCCAGCACTTGCAGGGGGCGTGCAAATGGTGGAAGGCGCATGCTCTTCACGTCCAGTGTTGGGAAGGTCAGGCATCGCAACCGACACAATTGGACTCTCCTTGTGGATTTGGGATTTCGAAGAATGCACAGTTCTTTGCTGTGCTGCTTTTGCCAGCTTGAGTCTTTTCATTTTTCTAGCGAGAGGCTGAGTGCTTCCATCCTCATGTGAAGCTGAACCACTAGCCATGAACATAGGCCAGGGCCTCAGCCGTTCCTTGCCACTCCGTGTCGTAAATGGCATATTGGCAAGTTTACGCTTCTCCTCCGACAATTTTATTTTAGGTTTTGGAGTCCTTTTTTTTCTGATATTTGGTGTTTTGGATTTGACATGCTCTGTACTATGACATTGGGCATCGGCCTTGGCAGACGACGTTGCTGGCATTTCATCGTCTCGGCCATGACTAGTGGCAGCAGCTTCAGCACGAGGTGGAAGTGGATCTTGATCTTTCCCTAATTTTGGAACCTCAACATTTTTGTTCTCCATATTTTAATAGGCACAACTAAAAGGCACCTCAGGTAAACAATGGAGATGGATACTAGTATACAATTATGGACTGCCTGCCGAGTGCAGACACAGAGGTAGCCACAGCCGTGAACTACCGTACTGTACTGTGTCTGCTGCTAACATAGACTGGTTGATAAAGAGATGTCTATGTAACTATGTATGTATAAAGAAGAAAGAAAAAAAAACCACGGTTAGGTGGTATACAATTATGGACGGACTGCCTGCCGAGTGCAGACACAGAGGTAGCCACAGCCGTGAACTACCGTACTGTACTGTGTCTGCTGCTAATATAGACTGGTTGATAAAGAGATGTCTATGTAACTATGTATGTATAAAGAAGAAAGAAAAAAAAACCACGGTTAGGTGGTATACAATTATGGACGGACTGCCTGCCGAGTGCAGACACAGAGGTAGCCACAGCCGTGAACTACCGTACTGTACTGTGTCTGCTGCTAATATAGACTGGTTGATAAAGAGATGTCTATGTAACTATGTATGTATAAAGAAGAAAGAAAAAAAAACCACGGTTAGGTGGTATACAATTATGGACGGATTGCCTGCCGAGTGCAGACACAGAGGTAGCCACAGCCGTGAACTACCGTACTGTACTGTGTCTGCTGCTAATATAGACTGGTTGATAAAGAGATGTCTATGTAACTATGTATGTATAAAGAAGAAAGAAAAAAAAACCACGGTTAGGTGGTATACAATTATGGACGGACTGCCTGCCGAGTGCAGACACAGAGGTAGCCACAGCCGTGAACTACCGTACTGTACTGTGTCTGCTGCTAATATAGACTGGTTGATAAAGAGATGTCTATGTAACTATGTATGTATAAAGAAGAAAGAAAAAAAAACCACGGTTAGGTGGTATACAATTATGGACGGACTGCCTGCCGAGTGCAGACACAGAGGTAGCCACAGCCGTGAACTACCGTACTGTACTGTGTCTGCTGCTAATATAGACTGGTTGATAAAGAGATGTCTATGTAACTATGTATGTATAAAGAAGAAAGAAAAAAAAACCACGGTTAGGTGGTATACAATTATGGACGGACTGCCTGCCGAGTGCAGACACAGAGGTAGCCACAGCCGTGAACTACCGTACTGTACTGTGTCTGCTGTTAATATAGACTGGTTGATAAAGAGATGTCGTAGTAGTATGTATGTATAAAGAAGAAAAAAAAACCACGGTTAGGTGGTATACAATTATGGACGGACTGCCTGCCGAGTGCAGACACAGAGGTAGCCACAGCCGTGAACTACCGTACTGTGTCTGCTGCGACTGGATGATAAATGATATAAAAAATATATATATATCACTACTGCAGCCGGACAGGTATATATTATATATTATATAATGACGGACCTGCTGGACACTGTCTGTCAGCAGAATGAGTTTTATTTTTATAGAATAAAAAAAACAACAACACACAAGTGAAGTCACACGACGAGTGTTTAACTTTTTCAGGCAATCACAATATAAGTATACTACTAACTATACTGGTGGTCAGTGTGGTCAGGTCACTGGTCAGTCACACTGGCAGTGGCACTCCTGCAGCAAAAGTGTGCACTGTTTAATTTTAATATAATATTATGTACTCCTGGCTCCTGCTATAACCTATAACTGGCACTGCAGTGCTCCCCAGTCTCCCCCACAATTATAAGCTGTGTGAGCTGAGCAGTCAGACAGATATATAATATATATAGATGATGCAGCACACTGGGCTGAGCCTGAGCAGTGCACACAGATATGGTATGTGACTGAGTCACTGTGTGTATCGCTTTTTTCAGGCAGAGAACGGATATATTAAATAAACTGCACTGTCTGGTGGTCACTCACTATATAATATTATGTACTCCTGGCTCCTGCTATAACCTATAACTGGAACTGCAGTGCTCCCCAGTCTCCCCCACAATTATAAGCTGTGTGAGCTGAGCAGTCAGACAGATATATAATATATATAGATGATGCAGCACACTGGGCTGAGCCTGAGCAGTGCACACAGATATGGTATGTGACTGAGTCACTGTGTGTATCGCTTTTTTCAGGCAGAGAACGGATATATTAAATAAACTGCACTGTCTGGTGGTCACTCACTAGTAAACTCTCTGCACTCTCTACACTTCTACAGTACTCCTCCTAGTCCTAAGCTCCAGTAAATCTCTCTCTCTTATAATCTAAATGGAGAGGACGCCAGCCACGTCCTCTCACTATCAATCTCAATGCACGTGTGAAAATGGCGGCGACGCGCGGCTCCTTATATAGAATCCGAGTCTCGCGAGAATCCGACAGCGTCATGATGACGTTCGGGCGCGCTCGGGTTAACCGAGCAAGGCGGGAGGATCCGAGTCTGCTCGGACCCGTGAAAAAAACCATGAAGTTCGGGCGGGTTCGGATTCAGAGAAACCGAACCCGCTCATCTCTAGTGTTTGTGTCGGCCACTTGGGTCGCTTAGCTTATTCACACAGCTACCTCATTGCACCTCTTTTTTTCTTTGCATCATGTGCTGTTTGGGGACTATTTTTTAAATCTGCCATCCTGTCTGACTCTGCAGTGCCACTCCTAGATGGGCCAGGTGTTTGTGTCGGCCACTTGGGTCGCTTAGCTTAGTCACACAGCTACCTCATTGCACCTCTTTTTTTCTTTGCATCATGTGCTGTTTGGGGACTATTTTTTAAATCTGCTATCCTGTCTGACTCTGCAGTGCCACTCCTAGATGGGCCAGGTGTTTGTGTCGGCCACTTGGGTCGCTTAGCTTAGTCACACAGCTACCTCATTGCACCTCTTTTTTTCTTTGCATCATGTGCTGTTTGGGGACTATTTTTTAAATCTGCCATCCTGTCTGACTCTGCAGTGCCACTCCTAGATGGGCCAGGTGTTTGTGTCGGCCACTTGGGTCGCTTAGCTTAGTCACACAGCTACCTCATTGCACCTCTTTTTTTCTTTGCCTCATGTGCTGTTTGGGAACTATTTTTTAAATCTGCCATCCTGTCTGACACTGCAGTGACACTCCTAGATGGGCCATTGGTTTTTGTCGGCCTCTTGGGTCGATTAGCTTAGCCATCCAGCGACCTTGGTGCACCTCTTTTTTTCTTTGCATCATGTGCTGTTTGGGGACTATTTTTTGAAGTGCCATCCTGTCTGACTCTGCAGTGCCACTCCTAGATGGGCCAGGTGTTTGTGTCGGCCACTTGGGTCGCTTAGCTTAGTCACACAGCTACTTCATTGCACCTCTTTTTTTCTTTACATTATGTGCTGTTTGGGGACTATTTTTTAAATCTGCCATCCTGTCTGACACTGCAGTGCCACTCCTAGATGGGCCATTGGTTTTTGTCAGCCACTTGGGTCGCTTAGCTTAGCCATCCAGTGACCTTAATGCACCTCTTTTTTTCTTTGCATTATGTGCGGTTTGGGGACTATTTTTTCAAGTGCCATCCTGTCTGACACTGCAGTGCCACTCCTAGATGGGCCAGGTGTTTGTGTCGGCCACTTGGGTCGCTTAGCTTAGTCACACAGCTACCTCATTGCACCTCTTTTTTTTCTTTTCGCATGTGCTGTTTGGGACTATTTTTTAAATCTGCCATCCTGTCTGACACTGCAGTGCCACTCCTAGATGAACCAGGTGTTTGTGTCGGCCACTTGGGTCGCTTAGCTTAGTCACACAGCTACCTCATTGCACCTCTTTTTTTCTTTTCATCATGTGCTGTTTGGGACTATTTTTTAAATCTGCCATCCTGTCTGACACTGCAGTGCCACTCCTAGATGGGCCAGGTGTTTGTGTTGGCCACTTGGGTCGCTTAGCTTAGCCATCCAGCGACCTTGGTGCACCTCTTTTTTTTCTTTGCATCATGTGCTGTTTGGGGACTATTTTTTAAATCTGCCATCCTGTCTGACTCTGCAGTGCCACTCCTAGATGGGCCAGGAGTTTGTGTCGGCCACTTGGGTCGCTTAGCTTAGTCACACAGCTACCTCATTGCACCTCTTTTTTTCTTTGCATCATGTGCTGTTTGGGGACTATTTTTTAAATCTGCCATCCTGTCTGACTCTGCAGTGCCACTCCTAGATGGGCCAGGTGTTTGTGTCGGCCACTTGGGTCGCTTAGCTTAGTCACACAGCTACCTCATTGAACCTCTTTTTTTCTTTGCATCATGTGCTGTTTGGGGACTATTTTTAAATCTGCCATCCTGTCTGACACTGCAGTGCCACTCCTAGATGGGTCAGGTGTTTGTGTCGGCCACTTGGGTCGCTTAGCTTAGTCACACAGCTACCTCATTGCACCTCTTTTTTTTCTTTGCATCATGTGCTGTTTGGGAACTATTTTTTAAATCTGCCATCCTGTCTGACTCTGCAGTGTCACTCTTAGATGGGCCAGGTGTTTGTATCGGCCACTTGGGTCGCTTAGCTTAGTCACACAGCTACCTCATTGCACCTCTTTTTTTCTTTACATCATGTGCTGTTTGGGGACTATTTTTTAAATCTGCTATCCTGTCTGACACTGCAGTGCCACTCCTAGATGGGCCAGGTGTTTGTGTCGGCAACTTGGGTCGCTTAGCTTAGCCATCCAGCGACCTTGGTGCACCTCTTTTTTTCTTTGCATCATGTGCTGTTTGGGGACTATTTTTTGAAGTGCCATCCTGTCTGACTCTGCAGTGCCACTCCTAGATGGGCCAGGTGTTTTTGTCGGCCACTTGGGTCGCTTAGCTTAGTCACACAGCTACCTCATTGCACCTCTTTTTTTCTTTGCATAATGTGCTGTTTGGGGACTATTTTTTAAATCTGCCATCCTGTCTGACACTGCAGTGCCATTCCTAGATGGGCCAGGTGTTTGTGTCGGCCACTTGGGTCGCTTAGCTTAGTCACACAGCTACTTCATTGCACCTCTTTTTTTCTTTGCATCATGTGCTGTTTGGGGACTATTTTTTAAATCTGCCATCCTGTCTGACACTGCAGTGCCACTCCTAGATGGGCCAGGTGTTTGTGTTTGCCACTTGGGTCACTTAGCTTAGTCACACAGCTACTTCATTGCACCTCTTTTTTTCTTTGCATCATGTGCTGTTTGGGGACTATTTTTTTTGAATCTGCCATCCTGTCTGACACTGCAGTGACACTCCTAGATGGGCTATTGGTTTTTGTCGGCCACTTGGGTCGCATAGCTTAGCCATCCAGTGACCTTGGTGCACCTCTATTTTTCTTTGCATCATGTGCTGTTTGGGGACTATTTTTTAAGTGCCATCCTGTCTGACACTGCAGTGCCACTCCTAGATGGGCCAGGTGTTTGTGTCAGCCACTTGGGTCGCTTAGCTTAGTCACACAGCTACCTCATTGCACCTCTTTTTTTTCTTTGCATCATGTGCTGTTTGTGGACTATTTTTTAAATCTGCCATCCTGTCTGACTCTGCAGTGCCACTCCTAGATGGGCCAGGTGTTTGTATCGGCCACTTGGGTCGCTTAGCTTAGTCACACAGCTACCTCATTGCACCTCTTTTTTTCTTTACATCATGTGCTGTTTGGGGACTATTTTTTAAATCTGCCATCCTGTCTGACACTGCAGTGCCACTCCTAGATGGGCCAGGTGTTTGTGTCCGCCACTTGGGTCGCTTAGCTTAGCCATCCAGCGACCTTGGTGCACCTCTTTTTTTCTTTGCATCATGTGCTGTTTGGGGACTATTTTTTAATTCTGCCATCCTGTCTGACTCTGCAGTGCCACTCCTAGATGGGCCAGGTGTTTGTGTCGGCCACTTGGGTCGCTTAGCTTAGTCACACAGCTACCTCATTGCACCTCTTTTTTTCTTTGCATCATGTGCTGTTTGGGGACTATTTTTTAAATCTGCCATCCTGTCTAACTCTGCAGTGCCACTCCTAGATGGGCCAGGTGTTTGTGTCGGCCACTTGCGTCGCTTAGCTTAGTCACACAGCTACCTCATTGCACCTCTTTTTTTTCTTTGCATCATGTGCTGTTTGGGGACTATTTTTTAAATCTGCCATCCTGTCTGACACTGCAGTGACACTCCTAGATGGGCCAGTGGTTTTTGTCGGCCACTTGGGTCGCTTAGCTTAGCCATCCAGTGACCTTGTTGCACCTCTTTTTTTCTTTGCATCATGTGCTGTTTGGGGACTATTTTTTAAGTGCCATCATGTCTGACACTGCAGTGCCACTCCTAGATGGGCCAGGTGTTTGTGTCGGCCACTTGGGTCGCTCAGCTTAGTCACACAGGTACCTCATTGCACCTCCTTTTTTCTTTGCATCATGTGCTGTTTGGGGACTATTTTTTAAATCTGCTATCCTGTCTGACTCTGCAGTGCCACTCCTAGATGGGCCAGGTGTTTGTGTCGGCCACTTGGGTCGCTTAGCTTAGTCACACAGCTACCTCATTCACCTCTTTTTTTCTTTGCATCATGTGCTGTTTGGGGACTATTTTTTAAATCTGCCATCCTGTCTGACACTGCAGTGACACTCCTAGATGGGCCATTGGTTTTTGTCGGCCTCTTGGGTTGCTTAGCTTAGCCATCCAGCGACCTTGGTGCACCTCTTTTTTTCTTTGCATCATGTGCTGTTTGGGGACTATTTTTTAAATCTGCCATCCTGTCTGACACTGCAGTGCCACTCCTAGATGGGCCAGGTGTTTGTGTCGGCCACTTGGGTCACTTAGCTTAGTCACACAGCTACCTCATTGCACCTCTTTTTTTCTTTGCATCATGTGCTGTTTGGGGACTATTTTTTTTGAATCTGCCATCCTGACTGACACTGCAGTGACACTCCTAGATGGGCCATTGGTTTTTGTCGGCCACTTGGGTCACTTAGCTTAGCCATCCAGTGACCTTGGTGCACCTCTATTTTTCTTTGCATCATGTGCTGTTTGGGGACTATTTTTTTAAGTGCCATCCTGTCTGACTCTGCAGTGCCACTCCTAGATGGGCCAGGTGTTTGTGTCGGCCACTTGGGTCGCTTAGCTTAGTCACACAGCTACCTCATTGCACCTCTTTTTTTCTTTGCATCATGTGCTGTTTGGGGACTATTTTTTAAATCTGCCATCCTGTCTGACTCTGCAGTGCCACTCCTAGATGGGCCAGGTGTTTGTGTCGGCCACTTGGGTCGCTTAGCTTAGTCACACAGCTACCTCATTCACCTCTTTTTTTCTTTGCATCATGTGCTGTTTGGGGACTATTTTTTAAATCTGCCATCCTGTCTGACTCTGCAGTGCCACTCCTAGATGGGCCAGGTGTTTGTGTCGGCCACTTGGGTCGCTTAGCTTAGTCACACAGGTACCTCATTGCACCTCTTTTTTTTCTTAGCATCATGTGCTGTTTGGGGACTATTTTTTAAATCTGCCATCCTGTCTGACACTGCAGTGACACTCCTAGATGGGCCAGTGGTTTTTGTCGGTCACTTGGGTCGCTTAGCTTAGCCATCCAGTGACCTTGTTGCACCTCTTTTTTTCTTTGCATCATGTGCTGTTTGGGGACTATTTTTAAAGTGCCATCATGTCTGACACTGCAGTGCCACTCCTAGATGGGCCAGGTGTTTGTGTCGGCCACTTGGGTCGCTCAGCTTAGTCACACAGCTACCTCATTGCACCTCTTTTTTTCTTTGCATCATGTGCTGTTTGGTGACTATTTTTTAAATCTGCTATCCTGTCTGACTCTGCAGTGCCACTCCTAGATGGGCCAGGTGTTTGTGTCGGCCACTTGGGTCGCTTAGCTTAGTCACACAGCTACCTCATTCACCTCTTTTTTTCTTTGCATCATTTGCTGTTTGGGGACTATTTTTTAAATCTGCCATCCTGTCTGACACTGCAGTGACACTCCTAGATGGGCCATTGGTTTTTGTCGGCCACTTGGGTCGCTTAGCTTAGCCATCCAGCGACCTTGGTGCACCTCTTTTTTTCTTTGCATTATGTGCTGTTTGGGGACTATTTTTTGAAGTGCCATCCTGTCTGACTCTGCAGTGCCACTCCTAGATGGGCCAGGTGTTTGTGTCGGCCACTTGGGTCGCTTAGCTTAGTCACACAGCTACTTCATTGCACCTCTTTTTTTCTTTGCATCATGTGCTGTTTGGGGACTATTTTTTAAATCTGCCATCCTGTCTGACACTGCAGTGCCACTCCTACATGGGCCAGGTGTTTGTGTCGGCCACTTGGTTCACTTAGCTTAGTCACACAGCTACTTCATTGCACCTCTTTTTTTCTTTGCATCATGTGCTGTTTGGGGACTATTTTTTTGAATATGCCATCCTGACTGACACTGCAGTGACACTCCTAGATGGGCCATTGGTTTTTGTCGGCCACTTGGGTCACTTAGCTTAGCCATCCAGTGACCTTGGTGCACCTCTATTTTTCTTTGCATCATGTGCTGTTTGGGGACTATTGTTTTAAGTTCCATCCTGTCTGACACTGCAGTGCCACTCCTAGATGGGCCAGGTGTTTGTGTCAGCCACTTGGGTCGCTTAGCTTAGTCACACAGCTACCTCATTGCACCTCATTTTTTCTTTGCATCATGTGCTGTTTGGGGACTATTTTTTAAATCTGCCATCCTGTCTGACACTGCAGTGCTACTCCTAGATGGGCCAGGTGTTTGTGTTGGCCACTTGGGTCGCTTAGCTTAGCCATCCAGCGACCTTGGTGAACCTCTTTTTTTCTTTGCATCATGTGCTGTTTGGGGACTATTTTTTTTGAATATGCCATCCTGACTGACACTGCAGTGACACTCCTAGATGGGCCATTGGTTTTTGTCGGCCACTTGGGTCACTTAGCTTAGCCATCCAGTGACCTTGGTGCACCTCTATTTTTCTTTGCATCATGTGCTGTTTGGGGACTATTGTTTTAAGTTCCATCCTGTCTGACACTGCAGTGCCACTCCTAGATGGGTCAGGTGTTTGTGTCAGCCACTTGGGTCGCTTAGCTTAGTCACACAGCTACCTCATTGCACCTCATTTTTTCTCTGCATCATGTGCTGTTTGGGGACTATTTTTTAAATCTCCTATCCTGTCTGACACTGCAGTGACACTCCTAGATGGGCCAGTGGTTTTTGTCGGCCACTTGGGTCACTTAGCTTAGTCACACAGCTACCTCATTGCACCTCTTTTTTTCTTTGCATCATGTGCTGTTTGGGGACTATTTTTTTTGAATCTGCCATCCTGACTGACACTGCAGTGACACTCCTAGATGGGCCATTGATTTTTGTCGGCCACTTGGGTCACTTAGCTTAGCCATCCAGTGACCTTGGTGCACCTCTATTTTTCTTTGCATCATGTGCTGTTTGGGGACTATTTTTTAAGTGCCATCCTGTCTGACTCTGCAGTGCCACTCATAGATGGGCCAGGTGTTTGTGTCGGCCACTTGGGTCGCTTAGCTTAGTCACGCAGCTACCTCATTGCACCTCTTTTTTTCTTTGCATCATGTGCTGTTTGGGGACTATTTTTTAAATCTGCCATCCTGTCTGACACTGCAGTGACACTCCTAGATGGGCCAGGGGTTTTTGTCGGCCACTCGGGTCGCTTAGCTTAGCCATCCAGTGACCTTGGTGCACCTCTTTTTTTTTTTGCATCATGTGCTGTTTAAGGGCTATTTTTTTAAGTGCCATCCTGTCTGACACTGCAGTGCCACTCCTAGATGGGCCAGGTGTTTGTGTCGGCCACTTGGGTCGCTTAGCTTAGTCACACAGCTACCTCATTGCACCTCTTTTTTTCTTTGCATCATGTGCTGTTTGGGGACTATTTTTTAAATCTGCCATCCTGTCTGACTCTGCAGTGCCACTCCTAGATGGGCCAGGTATTTGTGTCGGCCACTTGGGTCGCTTAGCTTAGTCACACAGCTACCTCATTGCACCTCTTTTTTTCTTTGCATCATGTGCTGTTTGGGGACTATTTTTTAAATCTGCCATCCTGTCTGACTCTGCAGTGCCACTTCTAGATGGGCCAGGTGTTTGTGTCGGCCACTTGCGTCGCTTAGCTTAGTCACACAGCTACCTCATTGCACCTCTTTTTTTTCTTTGCATCATGTGCTGTTTGGGGACTATTTTTTTAAATCTGCCATCCTGTCTGACACTGCAGTGACACTCCTAGATGGGCCAGGGGTATTTGTCGGCCACTTGGGTCGCTTAGCTTAGCCATCCAGTGACCTTGTTGCACCTCTTTTTTTCTTTGCATCATGTGCTGTTTGGGGACTATTTTTTAAGAGCCATCATGTCTGACACTGCAGTGCCACTCCTAGATGGGCCAGGTGTTTGTGTCGGCCACTTGGGTCGCTCAGCTTAGTCACACAACTACCTCATTGCACCTCTTTTTTTCTATGCATCATGTGCTGTTTGGGGTCTATTTTTTAAATCTGCTATCCTGTCTGACTCTGCAGTGCCACTCCTAGATGGGCCAGGTGTTTGTGTCGGCCACTTGGGTCGCTTAGCTTAGTCACACAGCTACCTCATTCACCTCTTTTTTTCTTTGCATCATGTGCTGTTTGGGGACTATTTTTTAAATCTGCCATCCTGTCTGACACTGCAGTGACACTCCTAGATGGGCCATTGGTTTTTGTCGGCCACTTGGGTCGCTTAGCTTAGCCATCCAGCGACCTTGGTGCACCTCTATTTTTCTTTGCATCATGTGCTGTTTGGGGACTATTGTTTTAAGTGCCATCCTGTCTGACACTGCAGTGCCACTCCTAGATGGGCCAGGTGTTTGTGTCGGCCACTTGGGTCACTTAGCTTAGTCACACAGCTACTTCATTGCACCTCTTTTTTTCTTTGCATCATGTGCTGTTTGGGGACTATTTTTTTTGAATCTGCCATCCTGACTGACACTGCAGTGACACTCCTAGATGGGCCATTGGTTTTTGTCGGCCACTTGGGTCACTTAGCTTAGCCATCCAGTGACCTTGGTGCACCTCTATTTTTCTTTGCATCATGTGCTGTTTGGGGACTATTTTTTTAAGTGCCATCCTGTCTGACACTGCAGTGCCACTCCTAGATGGGCCAGGTGTTTGTGTCAGCCACTTGGGTCGCTTAGCTTAGTCACACAGCTACCTCATTGCACCTCTTTTTTTCTTTGCATCATGTGCTGTTTGGGGACTATTTTTTAAATCTGCCATCCTGTCTGACACTGCAGTGCTACTCCTAGATGGGCCAGGTGTTTGTGTCGGCCACTTGGGTCGCTTAGCTTAGCCATCCAGCGACCTTGGTGAACCTCTTTTTTTCTTTGCATCATGTGCTGTTTGGGGACTATTTTTTAAATCTGCCATCCTGTCTGACACTGCAGTGACACTCCTAGATGGGCCAGTGGTTTTTGTCGGCCACTTGGGTCGCTTAGCTTAGCAATTCAGTGACCTTGTTGCACCTCTTTTTTTCTTTGCATCATGTGCTGTTTAGGGACTATTTTTAAAGTGCCATCATGTCTGACACTGCAGTGCCACTCCTAGATGGGCCAGGTGTTTGTGTCGGCCACTTGGGTCGCTCAGCTTAGTCACACAGCTACCTCATTGCACCTCTTTTTTTCTTTGCATCATGTGCTGTTTGGTGACTATTTTTTAAATCTGCTATCCTGTCTGACTCTGCAGTGCCACTCCTAGATGGGCCAGGTGTTTGTGTCGGCCACTTGGGTCGCTTAGCTTAGTCACACAGCTACCTCATTCACCTCTTTTTTTCTTTGCATCATTTGCTGTTTGGGGACTATTTTTTAAATCTGCCATCCTGTCTGACATTGCAGTGACACTCCTAGATGGGCCATTGGTTTTTGTCGGCCACTTGGGTCGCTTAGCTTAGCCATCCAGCGACCTTGGTGCACCTCTTTTTTTCTTTGCATTATGTGCTGTTTGGGGACTATTTTTTGAAGTGCCATCCTGTCTGACTCTGCAGTGCCACTCCTAGATGGGCCAGGTGTTTGTGTCGGCCACTTGGGTCGCTTAGCTTAGTCACACAGCTACTTCATTGCACCTCTTTTTTTCTTTGCATCATGTGCTGTTTGGGGACTATTTTTTAAATCTGCCATCCTGTCTGACACCTCAGTGCCACTCCTACATGGGCCAGGTGTTTGTGTCGGCCACTTGGTTCACTTAGCTTAGTCACACAGCTACTTCATTGCACCTCTTTTTTTCTTTGCATCATGTGCTGTTTGGGGACTATTTTTTTTGAATATGCCATCCTGACTGACACTGCAGTGACACTCCTAGATGGGCCATTGGTTTTTGTCGGCCACTTGGGTCACTTAGCTTAGCCATCCAGTGACCTTGGTGCACCTCTATTTTTCTTTGCATCATGTGCTGTTTGGGGACTATTGTTTTAAGTGCCATCCTGTCTGACACTGCAGTGCCACTCCTAGATGGGCTAGGAGTTTGTGTCAGCCACTTGGGTCGCTTAGCTTAGTCACACAGCTACCTCATTGCACCTCATTTTTTCTTTGCATCATGTGCTGTTTGGGGACTATATTTTAAATCTGCCATCCTGTCTGACACTGCAGTGCTACTCCTAGATGGGCCAGGTGTTTGTGTTGGCCACTTGGGTCGCTTAGCTTAGCCATCCAGCGACCTTGGTGAACCTCTTTTTTTCTTTGCATCATGTGCTGTTTGGGGACTATTTTTTAAATCTGCCATCCTGTCTGACACTGCAGTGCCACTCCTAAATGGGCCAGGTGTTTGTGTCGGCCACTTGGGTCGCTTAGCTTAGTTACACAGCTACCTCATTGCACCTCTGTTTTTCTTTGCATCATGAGCTGTTTGGGGACTATTTTTTAAATCTCCTATCCTGTCTGACACTACAGTGACACTCCTAGATGGGCCAGTGGTTTTTGTCGGCCACTTGGGTCACTTAGCTTAGTCACACAGCTACCTCATTGCACCTCTTTTTTTCTTTGCATCATGTGCTGTTTGGGGACTATTTTTTTTGAATCTGCCATCCTGACTGACACTGCAGTGACACTCCTAGATGGGCCATTGGTTTTTGTCGGCCACTTGGGTCACTTAGCTTAGCCATCCAGTGACCTTAATGCACCTCTATTTTTCTTTGCATCATGTGCTGTTTGGGGACTATTTTTTTTAAGTGCCATCCTGTCTGACTCTGCAGTGCCACTCCTAGATGGGCCAGGTGTTTGTGTCGGCCACTTGGGTCGCTTAGCTTAGTCACGCAGCTACCTCATTGCACCTCTTTTTTTCTTTGCATCATGTGCTGTTTGGGGACTATTTTTTAAATCTGCCATCCTGTCTGACACTGCAGTGACACTCCTAGATGGGCCAGGGGTTTTTGTCGGCCACTCGGGTCGCTTAGCTTAGCCATCCAGTGACCTTGGTGCACCTCTTTTTTTCTTTGCATCATGTGCTGTTTGGGGACTATTTTTTTAAGTGCCATCCTGTCTGACACTGCAGTGCCACTCCTAGATGGGCCAGGTGTTTGTGTCGGCCACTTGGGTCGCTTAGCTTAGTCACACAGCTACCTCATTGCACCTCTTTTTTTCTTTGCATCATGTGCTGTTTGGGGACTATTTTTTAAATCTGCCATCATGTCTGACTCTGCAGTGCCACTCCTAGATGGGCCAGGTATTTGTGTCGGCCACTTAGGTCGCTTAGCTTAGTCACACAGCTACCTCATTGCACCTCTTTTTTTCTTTGCATCATGTGCTGTTTGGGGACTATTTTTTAAATCTGCCATCCTGTCTGACTCTGCAGTGCCACTTCTAGATGGGCCAGGTGTTTGTGTCGGCCACTTGCGTCGCTTAGCTTAGTCACACAGCTACCTCATTGCACCTCTTTTTTTTCTTTGCATCATGTGCTATTTGGGGACTATTTTTTAAATCTGCCATCCTGTCTGACACTGCAGTGACACTCCTAGATGGGCCAGTGGTTTTTGTCGGCCACTTGGGTCGCTTAGCTTAGCCATCCAGTGACCTTGTTGCACCTCTTTTTTTCTTTGCATCATGTGCTGTTTGGGGACTATTTTTTGAAGTGCCATTCTGTCTGACTCTGCAGTGCCACTCCTAGATGGGCCAGGTGTTTGTGTCGTCAATTGGGTCGCTTAGCTTAGTCACACAGCTACTTCATTGCACCTCTTTTTCTCTTTGCATCATGTGCTGTTTGGGGACTATTTTTTAAATCTGCCATCCTGTCTGACACTGCAGTGCCACTCCTAGATGGGCCAGGTGTTTGTGTCGGCCACTTGGTTCACTTAGCTTAGTCACACAGCTACTTCATTGCACCTTTTTTTTTCTTTGCATCATGTGCTGTTTGGGGACTATTTTTTTTGAATCTGCCATCCTGACTGACACTGCAGTGACACTCCTAGATGGGCCATTGGTTTTTGTCGGCCACTTGGGTCACTTAGCTTAGCCATCCAGTGACCTTGGTGCACCTCTATTTTTCTTTGCATCATGTGCTGTTTGGGGACTATTTTTTTAAGTGCCATCCTGTCTGACACTGCAGTGCCACTCCTAGATGGGCCAGGTGTTTGTGTCGGCCACTTGGGTCACTTAGCTTAGTCACACAGCTACTTCATTGCACCTCTTTTTTTCTTTGCATCATGTGCTGTTTGGGGACTATTTTTTTTGAATCTGCCATCCTGACTAACACTGCAGTGACACTCCTAGATGGGCCATTGGTTTTTGTCGGCCACTTGGGTCACTTAGCTTAGCCATCCAGTGACCTTGGTGAACCTCTATTTTTCTTTGCATCATGTGCTGTTTGGGGACTATTTTTTTAAGTGCCATCCTGTCTGACACTGCAGTGCCACTCCTAGATGGGCCAGGTGTTTGTGTCAGCCACTTGGGTCGCTTAGCTTAGTCACACAGCTACCTCATTGCACCTCTTTTTTTCTTTGCATCATGTGCTGTTTGGGGACTATTTTTTAAATCTGCCATCCTGTCTGACACTGCAGTGCTACTCCTAGATGGGCCAGGTGTTTGTGTCGGCCACTTGGGTCGCTTAGCTTAGCCATCCAGCGACCTTGGTGAACCTCTTTTTTTCTTTGCATCATGTGCTGTTTGGGGACTATTTTTTAAATCTGCCATCCTGTCTGACACTGCAGTGCCACTCCTAAATGGGCCAGGTGTTTGTGTCGGCCACTTGGGTCGCTTAGCTTAGTCACACAGCTACCTCATTGCACCTCTGTTTTTCTTTGCATCATGAGCTGTTTGGGGACTATTTTTTAAATCTCCTATCCTGTCTGACACTGCAGTGACACTCCTAGATGGGCCAGTGGTTTTTGTCGGCCACTTGGGTCGCTTAGCTTAGCCATCCAGTGACCTTGGTGAACCTCTATTTTTCTTTGCATCATGTGCTGTTTGGGGACTATTTTTTTAAGTGCCATCCTGTCTGACACTGCAGTGCCACTCCTAGATGGGCCAGGTGTTTGTGTCGGCCACTTGGGTCGCTTAGCTTAGTCACAAAGCTACCTCATTGCACCTCTTTTTTTCTTTGCATCATGTGTTGTTTGGGGACTATTTTTTAAATCTCCTATCCTGTCTGACACTGCAGTGACACTCCTAGATGGGCCAGTGGTTTTTGTCGGCCACTTAGGTCGCTTAGCTTAGCCATCCAATGACCTTGGTGCACCTCTTTTTTTCTTTGCATCATGTGCTGTTTGGGGACTATTTTTTAAATCTGCCATCCTGTCTGACTCTGCAGTGCCACTCCTAGATGGGCCAGGTGTTTGTGTCGGCCACTTGGGTCGCTTAGCTTAGTCACAAAGCTACCTCATTGCACCTCTTTTTTTCTTTGCATCATGTGTTGTTTGAGGACTATTTTTTAAATCTGCCATCCTGTCTGACTCTGCAGTGCCACTCCTAGAAGGGCCAGGTGTTTGTGTCGGCCACTTGCGTCGCTTAGCTTAGTCACACAGCTACCTCATTGCACCTCTTTTTTTTCTTTGCATCATGTGCTGTTTGGGGACTATTTTTTAAATCTGCCATCCTGTCTGACACTGCAGTGACACTCCTAGATGGGCCAGTGGTTTTTGTCGGCCACTTGGGTCGCTTAGCTTAGCCATCCAGTGACCTTGTTGCACCTCTTTTTTTCTTTGCATCATGTGCTGTTTGGGGACTATTTTTTAAATCTGCTATCCTGTTTGACTCTGCAGTGCCACTCCTAGATGGGCCAGGTGTTTGTGTCGGCCACTTGGGTCACTTAGCTTAGTCACACAGCTACTTCATTGCACCTCTTTTTTTCTTTGCATCATGTGCTGTTTGGGGACTATTTTTTTTGAATCTGCCATCCTGACTGACACTGCAGTGACACTCCTAGATGGGCCATTGGTTTTTGTCAGCCACTTGGGTCACTTAGCTTAGCCATCCAGTGACCTTGGTGCACCTCTTTTTTTCTTTGCATCATGTGCTGTTTGGGGACTATTTTTTTAAGTGCCATCCTGTCTGACTCTGCAGTGCCACTCCTAGATGGGCCAGGTGTTTGTGTCGGCCACTTGGGTCGCTTAGCTTAGTCACACAGCTACCTCATTGCACCTCTTTTTTTCTTTGCATCATGTGCTGTTTGGGGACTATTTTTTAAATCTGCCATCCTGTCTGACACTGCAGTGATACTCCTAGATGGGCCAGGGGTTTTTGTCGGCCACTTGGGTCGCTTAGCTTAGCCATCCAGTGACCTTGGTGCACCTCTTTTTTTCTTTGCATCATGTGCTGTTTGGGGACTATTTTTTTAAGTGCCATCCTGTCTGACACTGCAGTGCCACTCCTAGATGGGCCAGGTGTTTGTGTCGGCCACTTCGGTCGCTTAGCTTAGTCACAAAGCTACCTCATTGCCCCTCTTTTTTTCTTTGCATCATGTGCTGTTTGGGGACTATTTTTTTAAATTTGCCATCCTGTCTGACTCTGCAGTGCCACTCCTAGATGGGCCAGGTGTTTGTGTCGGCCACTTGGGTCGCTTAGCTTAGTCACACAGCTACCTCATTGCACCTCTTTTTTTCTTTGCATCATGTGCTGTTTGGGGACTATTTTTTAAATCTGCCATCCTGTCTGACTCTGCAGTGCCACTCCTAGATGGGCCAGGTGTTTGTGTCGGCCACTTGCGTCGCTTAGCTTAGTCACACAGCTACCTCATTGCACCTCTTTTTTTTCTTTGCATCATGTGCTGTTTGGGGACTATTTTTTAAATCTGCCATCCTGTCTGACACTGCAGTGACACTCCTAGATGGGCCAGTGGTTTTTGTCGGCCACTTGGGTCGCTTAGCTTAGCCATCCAGTGACCTTGTTGCACCTCTTTTTTTCTTTGCATCATGTGCTGTTTGGGGACTATTTTTTAAATCTGCCATCATGTCTGACACTGCAGTGCCACTCCTAGATGGGCCAGGTGTTTGTGTCGGCCACTTGGGTCGCTCAGCTTAGTCACACAACTACCTCATTGCACCTCTTTTTTTCTTTGCATCATGTGCTGTTTGGGGACTATTTTTTAAATCTGCTATCCTGTCTGACTCTGCAGTGCCACTCCTAGATGGGCCAGGTGTTTGTGTCGGCCACTTGGGTCGCTTAGCTTAGTCACACAGCTACCTCATTCACCTCTTTTTTTCTTTGCATCATGTGCTGTTTGGGGACTATTTTTTTTGAATCTGCCATCCTGACTGACACTGCAGTGACACTCCTAGATGGGCCATTGGTTTTTGTCGGCCACTTGGGTCACTTAGCTTAGCCATCCAGTGACCTTGGTGCACCTCTTTTTTTCTTTGCATCATGTGCTGTTTGGGGACTATTTTTTTAAGTGCCATCCTGTCTGACTCTGCAGTGCCACTCCTAGATGGGCCAGGTGTTTGTGTCGGCCACTTGGGTCGCTTAGCTTAGTCACACAGCTACCTCATTGCACCTCTTTTTTTCTTTGCATCATGTGCTGTTTGGGGACTATTTTTTAAATCTGCCATCCTGTCTGACACTGCAGTGAAACTCCTAGATGGGCCAGGGGTTTTTGTCGGCCACTTGGGTCGCTTAGCTTAGCCATCCAGTGACCTTGGTGCACCTCTTTTTTTCTTTGCATCATGTGCTGTTTGGGGACTATTTTTTAAGTGCCATCATGTCTGACACTGCAGTGCCACTCCTAGATGGGCCAGGTGTTTGTGTCGGCCACTTGGGTCGCTCAGCTTAGTCACACAACTACCTCATTGCACCTCTTTTTTTCTTTGCATCATGTGCTGTTTGGGGACTATTTTTTAAATCTCCTATCCTGTCTGACTCTGCAGTGCCACTCCTAGATGGGCCAGGTGTTTGTGTCGGCCACTTGGGTCGCTTAGCTTAGTCACACAGCTACCTCATTCGCCTCTTTTTTTTCTTTGCATCATGTGCTGTTTGGGGACTATTTTTTAAATCTGCCATCCTGTCTGACACTGCAGTGACACTCCTAGATGGGCCATTGGTTTTTGTCGGCCACTTGGGTCGCTTAGCTTAGCCATCCAGCGACCTTGGTGCACCTCTTTTTTTCTTTGCATTATGTGCTGTTTGGGGACTATTTTTTGAAGTGCCATTCTGTCTGACTCTGCAGTGCCACTCCTAGATGGGCCAGGTGTTTGTGTCGGCCACTTGGGTCGCTTAGCTTAGTCACACAGCTACTTCATTGCACCTCTTTTTTTCTTTGCATCATGTGCTGTTTGGGGACTATTTTTTAAATCTGCCATCCTGTCTGACACTGCAGTGCCACTCCTAGATGGGCCAGGTGTTTGTGTCGGCCACTTGGTTCACTTAGCTTAGTCACACAGCTACTTCATTGCACCTTTTTTTTTCTTTGCATCATGTGCTGTTTGGGGACTATTTTTTTTGAATCTGCCATCCTGACTGACACTGCAGTGACACTCCTAGATGGGCCATTGGTTTTTGTCGGCCACTTGGGTCACTTAGCTTAGCCATCCAGTGACCTTGGTGCACCTCTATTTTTCTTTGCATCATGTGCTGTTTGGGGACTATTTTTTTAAGTGCCATCCTGTCTGACACTGCAGTGCCACTCTTAGATGGGCCAGGTGTTTGTGTCAGCCACTTGGGTCGCTTAGCTTAGCCATCCAGCGACCTTGGTGTACCTCTTTTTTTCTTTGCATCATGTGCTGTTTGGGGACTATTTTTTAAATCTGCCATCCTGTCTGACACTGCAGTGCCACTCCTAGATGGGCCTGGTGTTTGTGTCGGCCACTTGGGTCGCTTAGCTTAGCCATCCAGCGACCTTGGTGCACCTCTTTTTTTCTTTGCATCATGTGCTGTTTGGGGACTATTTTTTAAATCTGCCATCCTGTCTGACACTGCAGTGCCACTCATAGATGGGCCAGGTGTTTGTGTCGGCCACTTGGGTCGCTTAGCTTAGTCACACAGCTACCTCATTGCACCTCTTTTTTTCTTTGCATCATGTGCTGTTTGGGGACTATTTTTTAAATCTGCCATCCTGTCTGACACTGCAGTGCTACTCCTAGATGGGCCAGGTGTTTGTGTCGGCCACTTGGGTCGCTTAGCTTAGCCATCCAGCGACCTTGGTGAACCTCTTTTTTTCTTTGCATCATGTGCTGTTTGGGGACTATTTTTTAAATCTGCCATCCTGTCTGACACTGCAGTGCCACTCCTAAATGGGCCAGGTGTTTGTGTCGGCCACTTGGGTCGCTTAGCTTAGTCACACAGCTACCTCATTGCACCTCTGTTTTTCTTTGCATCATGAGCTGTTTGGGGACTATTTTTTAAATCTCCTATCCTGTCTGACACTGCAGTGACACTCCTAGATGGGCCAGTGGTTTTTGTCGGCCACTTGGGTCGCTTAGCTTAGTCACACAGCTACCTCATTGCACCTCTTTTTTTCTTTGCATCATGTGCTGTTTGGGGACTATTTTTTAAATCTGCCATCCTGTCTGACACTGCAGTGACACTCCTAGATGGGCCATTGGTTTTTGTCGGCCACTTGGGTCGCTTAGCTTAGCCATCCAATGACCTTGGTGCACCTCTTTTTTTCTTTGCATCATGTGCTGTTTGGGGACTATTTTTTAAATCTGCCATCCTGTCTGACTCTGCAGTGCCACTCCTAGATGGGCCAGGTGTTTGTGTCGGCCACTTGGGTCGCTTAGCTTAGTCACACAGCTACCTCATTGCACCTCTTTTTTTCTTTGCATCATGTGCTGTTTGAGGACTATTTTTTAAATCTGCCATCCTGTCTGACTCTGCAGTGCCACTCCTAGATGGGCCAGGTGTTTGTGTCTGCCACTTGCGTCGCTTAGCTTAGTCACACAGCTACCTCATTGCACCTCTTTTTTTTCTTTGCATCATGTGCTGTTTGGGGACTATTTTTTAAATCTGCCATCCTGTCTGACACTGCAGTGACACTCCTAGATGGGCCAGTGGTTTTTGTCGGCCACTTGGGTCGCTTAGCTTAGCCATCCAGTGACCTTGTTGCACCTCTTTTTTCTTTGCATCATGTGCTGTTTGGGGACTATTTTTTAAGTGCCATCATGTCTGACACTGCAGTGCCACTCCTAGATGGGCCAGGTGTTTGTGTCGGCCACTTGGGTCGCTCAGCTTAGTCACACAGCTACCTCATTGCACCTCTTTTTTTCTTTGCATCATGTGCTGTTTGGGGACTATTTTTTAAATCTGCTATCCTGTCTGACTCTGCAGTGCCACTCCTAGATGGGCCAGGTGTTTGTGTCGGCCACTTGGGTCACTTAGCTTAGTCACACAGCTACATCATTGCACCTCTTTTTTTCTTTGCATCATGTGCTGTTTGGGGACTAATTTTTTTGAATCTGCCATCCTGACTGACACTGCAGTGACACTCCTAGATGGGCCATTGGTTTTTGTCAGCCACTTGGGTCACTTAGCTTAGCCATCCAGTGACCTTGGTGCACCTCTTTTTTTCTTTGCATCATGTGCTGTTTGGGGACTATTTTTTTAAGTGCCATCCTGTCTGACTCTGCAGTGCCACTCCTAGATGGGCCAGGTGTTTGTGTCGGCCACTTGGGTCGCTTAGCTTAGTCACACAGCTACCTCATTGCACCTCTTTTTTTCTTTGCATCATGTGCTGTTTGGGGACTATTTTTTAAATCTGCCATCCTGTCTGACACTGCAGTGACACTCCTAGATGGGCCAGGGGTTTTTGTCGGCCACTTGGGTCGCTTAGCTTAGCCATCCAGTGACCTTGGTGCACCTCTTTTTTTCTTTGCATCATGTGCTGTTTGGGGACTATTTTTTTAAGTGCCATCCTGTCTGACACTGCAGTGCCACTCCTAGATGGGCCAGGTGTTTGTGTCGGCCACTTCGGTCGCTTAGCTTAGTCACAAAGCTACCTCATTGCCCCTCTTTTTTTCTTTGCAACATGTGCTGTTTGGGGACTATTTTTTTAAATCTGCCATCCTGTCTGACTCTGCAGTGCCACTCCTAGATGGGCCAGGTGTTTGTGTCGGCCACTTGGGTCGCTTAGCTTAGTCACACAGCTACCTCATTGCACCTCTTTTTTTCTTTGCATCATGTGCTGTTTGGGGACTATTTTTTAAATCTGCCATCCTGTCTGACTCTGCAGTGCCACTCCTAGATGGGCCAGGTGTTTGTGTCGGCCACTTGCGTGGCTTAGCTTAGTCACACAGCTACCTCATTGCACCTCTTTTTTTTCTTTGCATCATGTGCTGCTGGGGACTATTTTTTAAATCTGCCATCCTGTCTGACACTGCAGTGACACTCCTAGATGGGCCAGTGGTTTTTGTCGGCCACTTGAGTCGCTTAGCTTAGCCATCCAGTGACCTTGTTGCACCTATTTTTTTCTTTGCATCATGTGTTGTTTGGGGACTATTTTTTAAGTGCCATCATGTCTGACACTGCAGTGCCACTCCTAGATGGGCCAGGTGTTTGTGTCGGCCACTTGGGTCGCTCAGCTTAGTCATACAGCTACCTCATTGCACCTCTTTTTTTCTTTGCATCATGTGCTGTTTGGGGACTATTTTTTAAATCTGCTGTCCTGTCTGACTCTGCAGTGACACTCCTAGATGGGCCAGGTGTTTGTGTCGGCCACTTGGGTCGCTTAGCTTAGTCACACAGCTACCTCATTGCACCTCTTTTTTTCTTTGCATCATGTGCTGTTTGGGGACTATTTTTTAAATCTGCCATCCTGTCTGACACTGCAGTGACACTCCTAGATGGGCCATTGGTTTTTGTCGGCCACTTGGGTCGCTTAGCTTAGCCATCCAGCGACCTTGGTGCACCTCTTTTTTTCTTTGCATTATGTGCTGTTTGGGGACTATTTTTTGAAGTGCCATCCTGTCTGACTCTACAGTGCCACTGCTAGATGGGCCAGGTGTTTGTGTCGGCCACTACGGTCGCTTAGCTTAGTCACACAGCTACTTCATTGCACCTCTTTTTTTCTTTGCAACATGTGCTGTTTGGGGACTATTTTTTAAATCTGCCATCCTGTCTGACACTGCAGTGCCACTCCTAGATGGGCCAGGTGTTTGTGTCGGCCACTTGGGTCACTTAGCTTAGTCACACAGCTACTTTACTGCACCTCTTTTTTTCTTTGCATCATGTGCTGTTTGGGGACTATTTTTTTTGAATCTGCCATCCTGACTGACACTGCAGTGACACTCCTAGATGGGCCATTGGTTTTTGTCGGCCACTTGGGTCACTTAGCTTAGCCATCCAGTGACCTTGGTGCACCTCTATTTTTCTTTGCATCATGTGCTGTTTGGGGACTATTTTTTTAAGTGCCATCCTGTCTGACACTGCAGTGCCACTCCTAGATGGGCCAGGTGTTTGTGTCAGCCACTTGGGTCGCTTAGCTTAGTCACACAGCTACCTCATTGCACCTCTTTTTTTCTTTGCATCATGTGCTGTTTGGGGACTATTTTTTAAATCTGCAATCCTGTCTGACACTGCAGTGCTACTCCTAGATGGGCCAGGTGTTTGTGTCGGCCACTTGGGTCGCTTAGCTTAGCCATCCAGCGACCTTGGTGAACCTCTTTTTTTCTTTGCATCATGTGCTGTTTGGGGACTATTTTTTAAATCTGCCATCCTGTCTGACACAGCAGTGCCACTCCTAAATGGGCCAGGTGTTTGTGTCGGCCACTTGGGTCGCTTAGCTTAGTCACACAGCTACCTCATTGCACCTCTGTTTTTCTTTGCATCATGAGCTGTTTGGGGACTATTTTTTAAATCTCCTCTCCTGTCTGACACTGCAGTGACACTCCTAGATGGGATAGTGGTTTTTGTCGGCCACTTGGGTCGCTTAGCTTAGTCACACAGCTACCTCATTGCACCTCTTTTTTTCTTTGCATCATGTGCTGTTTGGGGACTATTTTTTAAATCTGCCATCCTGTCTGACACTGCAGTGACACTCCTAGATGGGCCATTGGTTTTTGTCGGCCACTTGGGTCGCTTAGCTTAGCCATCCAATGACCTTGGTGCACCTCTTTTTTTCTTTGCATCATGTGCTGTTTGGGGACTATTTTTTTAAGTGCCATCCTGTCTGATACTGCAGTGCCACTCCTAGATGGGCCAGGTGTTTGTGTCTGCCACTTGGGTCGCTTAGCTTAGTCACAAAGCTACCTCATTGCACCTCTTTTTTTCTTTGCATCATGTGCTGTTTGGGGACTATTTTTTAAATCTGCCATCCTGTCTGACACTGCAGTGCCACTCCTAGATGGGCCAGGTGTTTGTGTCGGCCACTTGGGTTGCTTAGCTTAGCCATCCAGCGACCTTGGTGCACCTCTTTTTTTCTTTGCATCATGTGCTGTTTGGGGACTATTTTTTAAATCTGCCATCGGTGCAAATTTTAGGACTAAAATTAATATTGTGAGTTGTGAGGTGTTCAGAATGGACTGGAAATGAGTGGAAATTATGGTTATTGAGGTTAATAATACTATGGGATCAAAATGACCCCCAAATTCTATGATTTAAGCTGTTTTTGAGGTGTTTTTGTAAAAAAAACACCCGAATCCGACAAAAACTTTTCAGGGAGGTTTTGCCAAAATGCGTCCGAATCCAAAACACGGCCGCGGAACCGAATCCAAAACCTAAATGTAAAACCCGAAAAATTTCCGGTGCACATCAGTATTCTTATTCGCAGTGCTCTATCACTCCACTACAACCCTGGTGACTTCTGAGAATGGGACAGCAAAGCCAAGTTTCTATTTAAACCAATGCTTCAACCTGCTTACCTTTTCATTCAACATGGCAATACAAGTTGCTATATACTGTACAGACAGATGGAAGAACCATCACACAGCATAAAATTCTCCAAATGATCCACTTCATATATTTAAGTTAAATGCCAACCATTTCATTGCTATCCAATGTTTGCTTCATCCCCATGTTTGGTGGTGAACTGTCATTGTACACCATAAAACCAACCAAGCTTCTGCAGGGTCTAACGACATCACTGGAGAACACACAGAAATGACTGGGACCCAGACATACTGTACAAGACATAAAAACAAGCAGGTCTAATGGACAGACACAGTGACAGTGATAGAAAACAGGCACACCATTCAGAGAGACAGATATGGTCAGAGAGACAGATACTGTAATAGGACTGACAGAGACACAAGTATCACTGAGGGACAATAACACTGACAGTGCTATAAGACAGGCTCAGAGGTCAAAGTTAGACGCTGGCAATTTTCAATCCCCCTCTTTTCCCCTGACTTGAGTTCACTTCTCACACAGCTGTGTTTTGGATGTCTCCTTGTGATCTAGAGGATCTTTTTCAGCACATAATTGTGGGCCTAATTTAGACCTGATCACTAGCAGGTGATTTTTGCACTGCTGCGAACAGATAGTAGCCGCCTACAGGGGGAGTGTATTTTAGCAGTGAAAGTGTGCGAACGCATGTGTAGCAGAACTGTACAAACAGATTTTGTGCAGTGTCTGCACAGCCCAGGACTTACTCAGCCATTGCAATCGCTTCAGGCTGTTCAGGACCAGAATTGACGTCAAACACCAGCCCTGCAAACGCTTGGACATGCTTGCGTTTTTCCAAATACTCCCAGAAAACGGTCAGTTGCCACCCACGAACGCCTTCTCCCTGTAAATCTCCTTGCAAACACTCGTGCGAATGGATTCTTCACACAAACCCATCGCTGAGCAGCGATCTGCTTTGTACCCATGCAACGCGACTGCGCATTGCGGTGCATACGCATGTGCAGTTTAGACCTGATCACACGCTGTATGAAAAATGCAGCCTAGCGATCAGGTCTGAATTACCCCCTGTGTTGGGAGAGCAGCACTCTGTGCTGTCTCCTATGCTGCATACGCGCCGAGCAGTAGGACACAGAGTCTGCAGGGAGGTGCTATGTCCAACCTGTTGCGCTACAGTACTTCACAGGAGCAGACTGCAGCCATCTTCAATACTGTGTAGAGTGCTATAGTACTGGGCAGAAGCACAGTACTTGTCTCCTGAGCTGAGACACCTAATACTGTACAGTATATGCATTTGCCACTGTTTGATACCACCATAATACTGATGTTATCCCTTGCATTTCCACTGTGTTCCTGCATATCCCATTACTTCTGTTTCTGAATAAACCCAGCATCATGGATAAACAGTCACTTTCATGACAGATGTGCACCAACTGTGACCACCATGCCAGTAGGCTACGTACATATGCCTCTCATTGCGTCTGTGACTATTCACAAACACAACTAGTTTTCTGCAGGATGTGGCCTGTCTATGGGCACATGTATATATTTGCACGCACAGCACATAGACTTTATATTATGCGATTGCGAGAGCAAATAGTTACAGCCAGGTGCGCCTAGTTACTACTGCGATGGGTGTGCACAGGCATGCGCATCATGGCAACAATGAGGTTAGTTACATTGGTATATCAATAGGTTATGGGCCCAGGCACCCCAGTGCCCCAAGTGTAAAGAAACAAAAAGTTCCTGTATTTGAATCAGTACAAACCAAAAGATGCACAGTGTAACTGAAAGCATCTGTTTCACCAAACTGAGAGGTTCTGAGAACTACGTCAAGTGGAAGTTCTCTATGGAGATGCCGCTGAAGCAAGAGAAGCTGAGGAAAAAATAATGCAGGTGAGAATCCAACTACTGATGAAGTACTGTAGATAGAAGCATGGGAACCATAGGCCTAACTGTAGCTCTGCGTGAGCTTTTTATAATTTTCAGGAAAGTGTCAGCACATGACATGTGGATAGCCCTGAAAGATAAGGGTCTCATGAGAATAAACCTGAAACATTCATTGAAAGGTAAAAAATTGAGTAAATGCAGAGATATTATGAGTGCTGAGCGGCAGCTATTCCAAGAACGCATGTCATATTAAGCCGATACTGAGTTTATTGCGTTACTCACAATGGACACTAAGGGTGACATGTTATAGGATGCGATTTTTAGTAAGATTCCGAAATCGCCCCCATTGCATGTTTTGAAAGCATACATTGTTTGTCAAAATTGCAAATGTAATAGGATGTGAATTCCGGAGTGAAACATGCGATGTCATGCAATTTGTCACAATAATATGACCCGGTAATGTGCACTTTTCTGACCAACCAGAATGCGATTTACACCACCACCATTACACATAAGCAAAGAACCCCACTTATTGGCCAAGCTAAGTCCCTGGAATCTGCATCCCACACCGTATATAAAGGGCTCCAGCGCCATTTTGCCCTTTGTTAGGCTGGGAGGAGTGTAAGATGGAGAGGAGAGTGACCAAGAGAGGCAGAGAGAGCAGCATGGAGAGAGGCAGCATGGTGGCAAGGAGGGCAGTGGCTGGGAGGAGTCAGGAGGAGCAGGCTCAGCATGAGGAGCAGGAGGAGGCTGGAGCTGGAAACAGGCAAACTGACACAGAGGAGGAGGATTTTGAGAGGGAGCAGGAGGAAGATCTGGAGGAGCCTCTCCTTAGTGACGTCGACTGGCAGGAGGAGGAGGGTAATTGGGGCCAGTTTGAGGAGGAGGAGGATAAGGAAGGCCCTATGCCAGGGCGTACTCCCAGTGGTCGCCATGTGCATTTCTCCTATAAGGAAAACTGTGCCCTAGTCTGGGCAATGGTGCCAGTTTTTAATCGGCTTCTGGGGAAGGATAAACACCGCACTAATATGGTGCGTAAGCGCAAAATGTGGGAGGACATTACAGACGCAGTTAATGCGGTTAGCATTTTCAAGTGTAAAGCAGTGAACATTAAAAAAAGATTTAACGACATAAAAAGACTGCTCAAAACGAAGATGGCTGCAGAGAGAAAGGAGGCCAGATGCACAGGGGGAGGTACCAGTGCACCCATACCGTTTACAACCTATGAGGAACAACTTAAGTGAATAATACTGCCAGAGATACTTCCAGGCCTACACATAGCTGATACTGATCAGCCTGCATCACCCCCACAAGCTGATGTCATCACTTATTTTATACATTTATATTAACAAACTATGCTATGTGTTTTACAATGTAATGGTGCTGTGGCACTGCACATCCCAGCAAGGTGTTGTAATGTGAACCTATGCTGGAAAATATTTGTTTAATGCTTTAGCTGGTTCTTGTAGTTCCACAGCAGCATGTTTTTTTTAGTCAAGAATTACACATTGCAGTGGTGTATAGAATTATAATGTAGTCATTTTTTTCTTAGACATGACCTAATAAGCTACATTAATCATGTTTGACACAACAAAATATATATGTTTTTGGGCAAAATACATTACAGATAAGATTGACCATAAATGTTTTTTTTAAGATTGTAAACATGTTGAACATTTTTAATTAAACATTCTCACATCTGAATCTGCATGCTGCAAATAAGTGTGGATAATGGCATGCATTTAATCTGTTTCCTCCTGTGTCTTTATAGCACCACATCAGAGAAGGGGTCCTGCTATACAGAGGTGCCAACGTGTTTATCTGTATGTAGAAGCTGCTGGTGAGTTTCTCCAGTCAGAAAGACACAAAACACACCATAACTATCATACCATAACGTTGGCAGGAAGATTCATACTGGAAACACCACTGAAAGACTCCGAAATGTCCAAAAACATAGTCATTTATATATTTAGACCCTAGCAAAGAGACTGGGTTATTTTCCTTATTTACAGAGATTGTCACATTAATACTGGCCAAATCTGGCACCATATATCATTACATATTGATGCAAAGCAGCGCTATGCTTTCCAGATAACTTGTACACTTTTTTTTTTTAAATACAAATTTATCACATCTTGATAAAAAGACATCACATACTCCCAAAACATATGTTCATGTTAATGTGCTAAATGAAAGCATGGTTGTGTAGATGACCTTGGGAAGATGTCACCATAATTGATAACTTACACCCAAATTTGCAAGTTCAACATATATTTACCTATCTCAGCATATTCACAGGAACAACACAGCAATGCCAGCAGGCACAGGTTCAGGTACACCGGATTGAAGAGGACTTGGAAATTATTTTGGAGCCAGTGGAGGCATTTTCTGCAGAAGAACAAACAACACAGGCATCCATTTCAGAAAGTCAACCCACTGTCCTGGAAACCCAGCATATACAAAGCACACCACCACCCCCTACTGCCGACCAACTTGCAAGGTCATTAGACACTTTTAAAACAAAACAGCTTGATTTCATGGCCACCCAAAGCCAACAAATGCTCCATATGCAGGGCTACCTTAAAAATATGTGCCAGCAACTACCCAAAGTAGCACAAACTGAAAGAGTAGCTGAGGGTACCAGAATCCGGATGGCAGCATCTCTAAATACGAGGCTATCTGAAATTAGTAATGTACTAAGGGCCCAAACAGATGCCATTAGGGCACAAAATGAAACAATTGGGGCCCAAACAGATGCCATAAGGTCACAAACAAATGCATTAGTGTCCCTACACACACTCCTCAGTGGCGCACCCAGGGGGGGTTTCCGAGCACCCAGAAACCCCCCTCCACTTAAAAAAAATATTTTTTTTTTTTTTTTTTAGATGCATGAGTATTGTTAATGGCTGTCTAGCATCCTCAGCAGCCTGCTGTCTTCCTGGTGGCACTTGTAAGTTCAATAAAAGTTTACTTTATTTTAATTATAGTACATATATATCCATGTGCATATATATATATATATATATATATATATACACATGTATATACGTACGTACATACATACATACATACATATAAACACACACACATGATATATATACATGTGTATATATATGTGTACTGTATGGGTGTGTACATATTATATATATATATATATATATATTTATATGTATGCATGTTTAATATGCTATGTATATGTATGTGTGTGTATGTATATATATGTGTAGATAGAGATTTTATGTATATATATATATATATATATATATATATATACACACACACACACACTAGTTTTACGGACCCAACATAAACTGGGTCACCTCAGTCCCCACCCCCGTGATTGGCTCCGCCCAGTTCTGGATCCCCCCCCCCGTGCAAATCCTGCCTTTGCCACTGCTCCTTACTGTTGAAGGCCAACCAATAATTCCAAATGCACCTTCAACTATAAGCAGTGTCTCAAGTACACCTATAAGTACCTCTCCTACTACTCCCCCATGCTGTAGTGTAAGAACAAGGGGTGGGGTCCCAAAAGTAGGCAAGCCTGCTTGCAGCAGGTCACAAAGCAAAAAAAAAATAATGTACCTCAACATTTAAGATTAAGGTTTCTATCTTTTTTTGTATTGTGTTTTTCTATATTTGACATGTTTGAAATTTGTGATTCATTGTAATCTTTTATACATGTTTATGCACAACAATTACTTTACAGTAAAAAAAAATTGGAAACCACAAATATGCATTTTGACTAAGTAATTTTAGCGGTACATTTGGAAAATGTAGGTTGTTTCTTACTGAAAAAAGCAAGGCCAATGTGGAAGCACATATATAACAGAGTATGGGTTAAAATCCATGTCAATACTGACATTTAATCAATATTTTAGATTTACATATGTAAAAACAATAATTTACCAGCATGTATGTATACAAGCAAGCAGCATATATGGGCGAACTTCTTCTTAGGGGTGGGCCACATTACCCTAAACATATGGAGGGATAAAAAATATATGTTAATGGACATTGATTGTAAGGAATATGGGGTTTTTGTTTTTAAAATGAAGCAAGGAAATTCAAGCAAATTACCTGAGAAATATAGCCATATAATCTCATTCCGAATCACATCTCCCCTCCGCGTAATCCTATTTGCCCTAACTCGTGTAGGTTCAGCTTCCTCCACGACTGCTGCAATGGCTTCCTCTGCATAATTGTCTTGGCCCAGGGCAATGTTATGCAGCATGCAGCAAGCCTGGACGATCATCACTACTTTGGGTGGTTGATAAAGTAGTGTACCTGATGACCAGTCCAAACACCTAAAACAACTTTTGAGCACCCCAAAAGTGTGTTCCACAACATTGCGGGTGGCAATGTGTGCATTGTTATATTGGTGCTGTGAAGGGCATTGTGGATTACGCAGAGGTGGCATGAGCCACGGTAGACACCCATACCATGAATCCCCTGCAAAACATAAGTTGTGGTTGTGAATGATTATTTACAGTTGTTTTCAGGTATTTGTTACACACTAAAGTATAGTTAATTACCAGACCCTAACAGTCAGTTCTTACTACACATAAGCACAATCATTAGAGGAATGTAAGTTGACTTCATGGCACAAATAAGTGTGCTACTGGCCAAATAAGCACACCATTATGGGTCAGGGTCATGCTGCATTGTTAGGCATTAAAACAGTCCTTTTAAAAGGACATATTAGGAAACACATTAAAAGATAACTTGAATGTACCTACCAAGTAGCCATCCCTCAGGCATGGTGTGGTGCTGGAAGCGTTCCCAAAGGGATGAGTGACGCAGGATATAGGCATCATGGCAAGATCCTGGGTAACCTGCAACCACACTGATAATTCTAAGGTTAGCGTTACACACCACCTGCACATTGAGGGAGTGATGCCCATGTTGATTGAAAAAGACATACCCCCTACGTGTGGTGCCCGAATCCCAATGTGGGTGCAGTCTATGGCCCCATGCACATTAAGGAATGCTAAGAGCTGATAGAATGCCAACTTCAGGTCCTGACACTCGGACTCAGAACTTGGGTATGTGAAATATGTGCGCCACAGTTTCTTCAAGGCATATAACACTTGAGTTAAATGCCTTGAGAAAGTGGCTTGTGTAACCCCCAGCAACCAAGAGCCCACAGAGTGAGTGGTGCCTGTGGCAAAAAAGTGCAGGGCACACATTAATTTTGGCAGCCCAGACACTGCATATTTGGCAGAGCCATTTGGTTCCAAATCATGTCTCACCTGTTTATATAAGCTCAAGAGGTTTGTTCGGTTCAGCCGAAGCATCTACACCACCTCTTGATCTGAGAGGGAGTCCAGGTACACCCTCGCACGGTGCCTATGTGAAGCTCGAAGTGGTCTGGGGACCTTTATCTGGTGTGCAGCCTGTGCCCTCTTCCTGCGCAGCTCCTCCAAATGTGCAATATCACTTACACACAGCTCAACTCCTGACTGCAAAAACTCCATTGCTCAATCCCTCACAGGTGCCCTGGATAATGTAGGGGTATTTGTAAGGGTGTTTCTGATGAAAGTATGGCTCACCTGTGCAAAAGGAAACCCTTTCTTTTTTTTGGATGGTGGAAGTACTCCAAATTGCCTAGCTCTACCTGGTCTGTTTTGTGTGCGGTTTTTAGTAAATTTTTAAGTGTGATTTCCAAAATTGCATCCTATTACATTTGCAAGTTGTATACTTTTGAATGGGAAAACATCTGGATGCGATTTGAAATGCAAAATGAAATCAACAGGTGAAAATATGCGATTTTCTCTGGGAAAAATGCGAATTAGAATGCAATTTGCATCCTATTCCATTTGCGATTTACTCAAAACAGGTGATTTCGGACGTTTTTTGACTAAAAGTCTCAAAAGTCTAAAAATCTCATCCTATTACATGTCACCCTAAGTTTACAAAAGTCTAAGTACAAATGTGTGGCACCCAGGGACCAAATTAAGTGCCACATTGGCCTGGAGCAGAAAATATTCAAGGGTCTAAATTGAGATTGGGAGGAATCTTACCAGTACTGTGTGGGTGTGGCCAGAGCCACATGGACGGGTACACCCCCTACATTATCAGTCCCACTGTCTCCTTAAATACAAAAAAAACGAAATAGAAAAATTGCTTAATTTTGTGAGAAAACTGAAAATACAATTTTAATGATCTATGGCCAACTATGTGGCCAGCTCGGCATCTGGTCAACATGATGCTGCCATGATGATGTGCTTAATTTTATGTGAAAGCCTGGAGCTGAAGCTGCATCAGCTCCATTGTTAATCTGGCCCTGGTGGCAGCCTACTAAGAGTACCATCAGTTCATGTATATTTATGTAATGCAATAGTGTATGCTGTGTCCTGTACTGCATGCTTAATTTATATTTGTGCCAGTATGCAGTGTCAGCACCTAATTTATATTTGTGCCAGTATGCAGTGTCAGCACCTCAGTTGTGCCAGTATGCAGTGTCAGCACCTAATTTATATTTGTGCCAGTATGCAGTGTCAGCAGTGGAGGCTCATGGGAGAGAAGGAGACTAAAGGGGTCCACAGTGAAGGGGAGCAGAGCTGTGCCGCAAGGTGCCTCCTGTGACCTGCAGTGCTGGACCAGTGGTTGAATGTGCTGAAACCAGCAGTGCGGTTTTCAGTGGTACCCTCTAGTCTCCAACATGTCCTAGCAGATGTGGTCAGGCCAGGAGGTGGTCTGGGAGGCAGTGAAATCAGCAGGCTGGCAAGAGAACTGGGTGGTGACACAGATCCGCACAGAGAGTAGAGGCGGGACAGGGACAGGCCTGCCCAGTGACAAACACTTTGTGGGCAGCACACTGAGAGAATTCCCTTTCCCTCATCAATACAGGAGTAAAACCAGCACAGCCACCTTTGTACATGAACGGACTCCAAAGACAGCTATTGTGTCCAGCCAGTGTAGTTTGCACCTGTATGAGATCTGTACTAAACATGCCCTACACATCCCTGCAGCACTGTGTTACACCGGGATGCAGTTATGTGAACAGTGGTCGGAACACACGAATGGTGAACAGCCCGCTGGTTGGCATACCAACCAACAGGGACTATTCCCACTCGTGGGTGTCCACGATACCCATAGAGTGGGAACAGAACCTGCTGCATGGCGAGTGCAGCAAGCCCGCAAGGTGCTTCTTTGCGCTCCTTTCCCCCCGTTGGTCATCTAAAACCCGGGATCCAGGCATTGGTATGATGATCGGCGGTCTCTCAACTGACGGTCACCCAAACCCAACCGGTTACACCACAACAGTTGCCTAGAAAGAGACAGATTTTCCCAGATATAGTTGCAGCCCTGTATAGCCAGCTACACAGACAGGAAAAGCCTAGAACTATTTAATTAGTCCTAATGCCAAAGCAGGCTAGGAACTGTAGCATCTAGACTTGTGCCAGGCTCAAGAAATCTGCAACAGTGTTAACTCCCACGCATAGGATAGTGACTGCAAGAAATAGCAAAGGAGAAGCTAATATACTTCATGGAAGGAAAGATAATAGACTTTCCCTACAGAGTTCAATTACACCTTCGCCAGGATTAACAGTTACTGTATCTAAGTCATTCATAGTTGGAATAATTACAGGTGAGCAGTTACAAAGTGTCTATTTCCATGCATATTGGAGGCAATATATAAAAACCTGGGGCCTCATTTATCTCAGCAACACTTTAATCACTGAGCATGGAGGATCATGGAGGAGCATGCAGGCTTATTTTTATAGAAGATCATCTAGTATAACTAATTTGTAAGCTAGACTGTGTTACTTAGGGATAACATTGAGCAACGGATAAACTACTTCCATCTAGGTAACCCAGGCAACATATTATAAAAGAGTTCTTGTCAGTGTTTACTAAAATGTGCATGAACTCTAAAGGACTCATTTAACTAATTCATTGAGGATGATTGCATGCACGCCTTAGGTTAAATGGGAACTCACCGCAAAATCTGGTATTATTGTAACCTGTGTAATTTTTTTTTTTTGTTAATTGCTTTTGATTGTATTTATTCTTGTATTATGTTTAAGCTAAAATGACATCTTGAGGTACTGTAATTGCTTATTGTATTACATGGTGGCCAGCTATTCACTGCGATATAGAAAAGAAACCATTCCTCTTAGGGAATAGTTGCATAGTTAAGGAACATTTGTTGCATACTGTAGATTAGCTCTTTTGCAGGAAGCCGATGCAGATTGAGGGATAATAGCTTTCTGCCAGTTCCAGAACAATAAACGCTACCTGTGTAGAGTTTGATTAGGAATGTCCAAGGTGTAATTCTGTATGTTGTTTGATTGTATTTGTCTTTTCTTCTGAGGACATCTAAGTTACTTTATGCTTAATAAATATATGAGGTACTCTTTTAAACCCTTTAGAAGTGGCATCACAATGGGGGGTACGGATGTGCTGCTCACACACAGGTGTCACCTGCCAAGGGGTGAAACTAAAGTGCCGACTACTCATCAGGGACAGGAGGTGGGTTCAGCACTGTTGTGACATTAGGTGCAGCACCCAGCTCCTGTCACTGTGTAGGAGCCAGCACTGCACTCACACTGGGGGTTTGGGCCATGAGGCAATGCCCCTTACACACTAGGGCATGCCCCTTACTCATGAGGCCACACACCTGTTCCAGACATTACCGCACACCCTTTGTATCCCCCACACCAGGTGTCACCACCATTAGTGATGCCTTTGTCCTATTGTGATTTTTTCGAACTTGAGTTTATTTACTCATCCCTCTCATCTGAGGAGAACCACAACCATCCCAAACCCATACTACTCCTGGGTGTTACAAGTGTTTCGTATGTCACAATGTAGGATGTAAAGCCTCTGAATGGATATGGAGAGATGCAAATAGTGTACAGCATAAGAAGCATCAGCTTTAAATATAACAGTCACAGGAAGTCTGCTGGTACATGGATTCAGGAGGCACAAGGTATTTTAGTTGCAATCAAGAGAGTTTTACATCACTGAGTAAGTGTGATCCTGTAACAAGCAAAGGAATTAGAGACAAAAACCTAATTCAGTGATATACATAGACCTGATGTTTACGCACATTTACAATGTCTTTAGATTTGCACAAGTACAGAAGCCGAACTGCGCATGTGTAGATCTAAGTTTGCACTTTTGCTCAGTGTCCCAAATGCTGCAGAATACTTGATATGCTGCTGGTATTTGGAGGGAGGGTTATGGGGAAGTGACAGAAAACTGGGCATGTCAGCATCATTTTCTGTACGTGCTGAAGTCAGTGGATGTGTCCTCTGCCCACTTTTTTACTTTTAATTTCTCCACTCTCATACCTCCTAACTTCTTGACTTGGGGAAGAGGGTAATCTGACCGAAATTAGGGGGCATGGCCTCACAGCAAGTGCCGAAATTGCAAACCAAACCTCCATTTTTGTCACTATGGGGGCATTGACAGCTCTCTTTGAGCTGCAGACTATGCCCCCTGTCCCTCTCTGCTGGTGAACAGACGATGTGCGCAGGTGCACAGTATCTATTCACAGCTGCTAAACAGAGTGGCAAGTGAGAGAGGTCTGCAATTCTACCCCCCTACACTACGTGACACTACGACCTGCGGGTGTAGATCCGTGAAAAATGGGACTGTCCAGCCAAAATCGGGACAGTTGGAATGTATGCACTCTGGAAGCACAGAGACAAGTTGCAGGATGTCCAATCTGGGAATAGCCTCTTTACTTCACTAGGCCCGGTCCCCATCACAGCAAAATACCACAGGTAACGGATCTGTATAGAGGGGAGAGGGACTAAAATAACGTATATTTTGTCATATTGCCCCCCCCCCCCCCACACACACACACACACACACACAAACACACACACACACACACACACACATACAAACTTCTATGAACCCTGCAATTTCTAGTACAAAGTGGGCGGGTTACAGAATATATACTCACTTGTCTGGAAGACTACCTGAAGACTCTGGCATCTCCCTGACCTTCAAGGATAGTAGGCAAGTCCTGTATGCTCCTCTGCATAGAGATGCCTGCGGTGCCTGAAGATCCTGCATTACAGGGAAGCTATACACATTTTCAGCACACAGGAGAGGTTTCTGTGCAGCAGGAACACCATTCCTACAGTCTACGTGCCCTTGTGATGCAGTCTTTCAATGTCATTTCATACTGTTCAATCCTAAATCTACTGTATGTATCTTGTTATCCGAAATCTATAAATGAAATTTTGAACTGTGTCGTTCAACTGATTTCCAGTTTAAATGATGAAAGGCGGAGAAGTTTTTTTCTTAGAATATGTATGCTACAGTAGCAATTCTCTAAGGGGGCTAGAGAAAACAACTTACAGTAAGTGCATTTAGTATACAACAGAGATATAGTAGATTTTTCAAGAGTTTGCATGTAGACTTTTTATTGATGACTTCTGAATCCTTTGTGCATGCAGAATTTCCTTGACTTCATACAGCAAACCAGGAAAATATTCTGAGAAACAACCTTAAAATCTCTTTATTTTACTAAAGGAAATAATCAGTCTTAATTTTGCCTTTTTTAAAATATTTGTAAAATTATTACTATAAGTGCTGATAACATATATTATTTACAGATAATAATGGGTGTTACTAAAATTTGAGTTTGCTGTCATATTGTAACCAATAGGACAATGATGGTAGATTGCAGTCCAAAATACCAGTTATTACTTTTACTATAAAATTTTACTCTCATTTGTTTCAGCCATCAATATCTGTCACATTTCAACCCCCTATCTAAAGCAGATCCAGTGCAAATCCACCAGCAGTCTGTCGTGGAGTGGAAGCTTTGCATAGATCCCCTTAAAACTAATAACCAGGCCTATTCCTCTGAGGCTAGGCTGGTATAGGAAAATAAGGAAGAAAATAGCATGGGGTCATTCCCATTTACCAATAACCAGAACTAGGCTGTATAAGTCAGGGCAACTGATATCATAGTAGGGGGATACACAGATTATGGTCCCCTGCCACAACACAACTAGCTGCATACTGGTCAGTCCAGTGCTGGAATCCCAAGGTAAATGAGGACCATTAAGAAATGGGGTACCCCCTCCCCAAGGACAACCAGTTCTTAACCACATACCCTGGGCTTTGGGGGCAGAGGTTATAGTAATTAGTTAAATAATATTGTTTTTACAGGTGGACCATAGATCCCAGCAAGCCTGCCCTGGCATGAATGCACTTTATGAACCAAAGGTACCAGCATACTCCAATTGTACATAAAAACATCCCCACGGAGTCCTCATTCACCAATTCCTTACTCACAATATTAGGATGTCACATCCTCTTCTGTTCATGTAGCAGTCCAAATCTTGGCAACACAAAGAAAGGCACTACTGCTCCTCACAGAGGACAAACAGGGCACCAGTAGAAATTGCTATTTTTTTTCTCCCTTTTAAACTACTAGTGTTCAAAGTCATAGAATAAATAGATATTTCTCCCTTTTCAATTCAGGGAGAATTATTGTCTAATAGGCTGTAAGATTTTAATAAGATACAGTACAATAAATATTAAAGACGTTACTTTGTTAATTCATGCTGATTGGATCATTTTCATTATAAATATTGTGACTGTGTCAGACGCTATGGTTGACATATCATTTATGGAATTTTTTGGCAAATAAGGACTTAGGGGGTCATTCCGAGTTGATTGCTAGCTGCATTCGTTCGCTGTGCAGCGATGAGGTAAAAAAATGGCACTTCTGCGTATGCGTATGCGGCACAATGCGCACGCGCGAAGTAATATTACAACGAACGATGTAGTTTCACACAAGGTCTAGCGAAGCTTTTCAGTCGCACTGCTGGCCGCAGAGTGATTGACATGAGGTGGGCGTTTCTGGGTGTCACCTGACCGTTTCCAGGGAGTGTTCGAAAAAACGCAGGCGTGCCTGGAAAAACCCAAGCGTGGCTGGGCAAACGCAGGGCCTGTTTGTGACGTCAAAACAGGAACTGAACAGTCTGAGATCATCGCAAGCACTGAGTAAGTATCGAGCTACTCTAAAACTGCACAAAAAAATTATGCCACCGCTCTGCGATCCTTTCGTTCGCACTTCTGCTAAGCTAAAATACACTCCCAGTGGGAGGCGGCATAGCGTTTGCACGGCTGCTAAAAACTGCTAGCGAGCGAACAACTCGGAATGACCACCTTAATTAGCTAGTGACAAGTCTCTGAAACTGATTCACCCATGTCTCCTCACCGTATTTTGTATGTCAATCTTTTGTTGTTCCACTAGAGTAGGAAGAAACCTAAATACTGTTCATTTAGCAAAAAGATCTATTTCATAGTGTATGTGCCTAATTTCTAAAATCTTTAACAGAGAAACCCATTGCAATCTATATGATATTTCTCTTTAAATTAGCTACTGTTTTTCAAGACCTTAGAAGAATTCATATGATGTAGATATTTCAATTTAACAAAAATACAGCAACCTTTAATTGAAATATAAAAGCAGTGTACAAGCTTTTATTAAACTGGGTCATCTACTTTTTTTCATGTACTTTTGCTGATGTTGAAAATTATAAGCTGTTTGAAAAGAACGTAATGAAAGAGAAATTTCTTTTTGAACTGTTGCTCGTTTATCAAAAGATCTTCCAGCAGATCTGAAAAAGACACTTTGCAGATAAAGTTTATTCCTTGCAGCTTATTAAGTATAACAGTTTGTACAAGATGCACCTTGTAATAGCTCTTGAAATGTAGCTAAAAAATAATCTCTGAGCTTGAGCTATATCACTTTTGAAAAACAAGACAATTTAAAAAGAAAATCAATAGAGTTAGTGTGGCAGGAGATAAATATACTTTAACTGCTAGGCCAAGCATAAACAATTACTATATGATAAGAAAGGTTTTTTTATTCTGAAGACCTGAGGAAACTGATAAATTCAAACTAAAGATCTAAATCTTTTTTTTTAATCTTTTTCCTCTATATACATTTTCTTGTAAGACATGCCCAGTTCAAGTATAATGCATAAAACAAATTCTAAGCATTTTTTCCTCCCCTCACGTGAAATATGTTCAAAATTATAGCTTTATTATTTGTTTTAAATAAATACATAACCATGGGCAAGAATGAATACATACTCGGAAGGAAGAACATGAATAAAATGTGTTGTCTCGACAAATGTGATAAATCACTCTTTTTGTGTTTTTTTCCCCCCATTTCCTAATTTAAAAACGAGATAGTGAAAGAGAGAAAATTGTTTTACCACATTTTTATTCACTAAACCGCCTAAGGTGATGAAAACGTATAATTCTTCCATTAAAGAATCAATTTGACCAAAAATTCCTTCCTTTCATTCACAATGCCCTCTGCGCTGCAGCTGAAATAATGCATTGTCAGTCCTGTGTAAACAAAAAATAAGGTAATTGCATGGATAACCATTACCTACACATCAAAAGTAGGCACATAAATGATTGCCGAACAAGCAAGCACTATAGTTGTACTGCAACATTCTAGTACTAGCTTGTCATTTGTGTTAATTAACACTATCATTGCTTTAACCAGGTGAATTTTTTTTTTTTCAATTCTCTCCAAGGTTCAGTTGTTTATTAGGGTTCAGTAGGATTTTCCTACTATAGGGATGCTGGCTGTCAGTATACCAACAACGGCATCCTGATGTCAGTATGCTGGCAGCGGGGTGAGCGCAAACAGTCCACTTGCGGGCCGGCTGCATCCACACGCTGTGGGCTCAGTGGCTCGCTGTGCTTGCCACAGGTTCTTTTCTCACTCTATGGGTGTCGTGGGCACCCACGAGTGGAAATAGTCCCTGTTAGTTGGTATTCCGGCTGTCTGCATTGTCTTCAGTCGGGATCCTGGCGTCGGTATCCTGACCGCCGGGATTCTGACTGCTGGCAACTCAACTGCATACTGTTTATTATTTTAGAATTGTTATCTTTTAAGAATTTATATTTAAAAGGGAATTATCATTATTATCATCATCATCATTATCATCATCATCATTATCATCAGTAGTTGCTCCAGAAGTGGGGTTGCAGCGCAGTGCAAAACTCAAATTGGGAATCCATCCCAAATGCTGCCAAATTTTGCCAACCGGGATCCACTGGCAGTTGGTGTTGCTCCCCTATTTGAATTTTTGACTGGAACTACCACTGATTATTACATTGATGCTAGAAATAGGTTACTATAACGTTTTTCCCTTATTATGCACTCAAGAGGAAGCATGAGAACCACACTTTTATGCCACATGTTTGTATTTGTCATTCATTTAAAAATGATGGTATTAATATGTGTAAACAAATGATTATACATCCATTATATTATACTTTAAATGTGTGTGAGGCATTTTCTCACAGCTCCCTTCTGTGGCTTATTATCATGGCCATACAGTAAACAGCATGACCGAGTTCAGATAATGAAGGGGGAGGGGCATTTTGTAATGGAAGGGGGGGGGGTGACCAAGCCTCCTTCCTCAAAAATATAATTTCAAGTATTATTTCTGGCACTTTCTGTAGGGGAAACCATTGTGCACTCCAGCCAGGAGCAGATCAGGAGGTATGATCAGTGCAATCGCTATACCTTCCCCCCTCCTCCGCCACCACACAGACAGAGTAGGCCGCTTGCTGCTGCTCTTCCTTGCAGTCACTGCAGCCCAGGCTTGGGACATAAAAGGGAACTGACAGGTAAGAGGGATGAGCGGACGAGCGGTGGACACAGACCTGCATGGGACGCGCCATCAGGCCTTGGTAATTTGAACCCACCTTCCCCCTCTCGGCGCCACTGCTCATCATACCTCTTTCCCTTTTATTAAACTCTGTGGGGATAATGTAATGGGTTCTGAGTTTTAAAAATTCAGAGTTTTTGGTAAATATTAATTGTGGTTTTGCTTATCTAAAAGTACTACTTTAAATCCTGCAGCAAAGTTGCTAAAACTTCATCACTTTTGCAAACTCAGACTGACTTACCCCACTACATGTATCTTCCATTTCCATACCAATACTCTGCTAATAACCTTTGTTTTTACACCAGTTGTCTCTATCCTGACTTTTCCATGATGCATATTCCCATATACAAGGAGGGTGTAATAAGTATCTGGATGTACAAAAAGTATAATATTTACAAACAAAGTGAACATTACATTTTTTAAAAGTATTGGCCAGAGGAGGCTAAGTAAATTTGACTTTATGATCTATCCTAGTATTTATTCACTATTAGCTGAAGTACCCGGCATTGCTGGGGTTTGAATCTTCAAATTTTTAAGTTCTGAATAATTAGCAGTCTAACAGCTCTTCCAATGGGTTGGGTATGGGTGATCGGCGGTTGGGATACCGCCAGTCACCATACCGACACTGGGATCCCAGAGTTTAGGTTGTCGCCAGGGGTGGCAAAAGCAACGAAGCACCTTGTGGCCTTGCTGCACTTGCCACGCAGTGGGCTCAGTGGCTTTCTGCACTCGGAATAGTCCCTGTCAGTTGGCATGCGGGGACATAACCACTTCCCCTTCCAACACACCCATGAGGTGGCTGTCCAGTGTTTTTTTTATGGTGTCACCAGTATCCGCAATCCCCAGCTTTTCTTTCTGTTCAGTTTTATAATCAATTTTACATTGCGAGATGGGTTTAAGGTTTTCCTTCTGTTATCAATTTTGCTATTCTATGGGTTTTGGGTACATAATATTTTAGTCTTCCCTCCTTGATTTCTGTCAGAATTTTATTTAATTGATTTATGGTTATTTTAGTCAGTTATTTCAGGTTATTGAATTATGGTTATTTCTGTCAGTTATTATAGTTCTTTAAAGTTTTCATCCAAATACATTCAGTGGAAGGCCCAGAACAGGCTGCTTGTGTCAAAGTTATGTCTGGTGAACACTAACAGGAGGTCCACCCAGGACCTCAAGCCCCTAGTATGTCTTCTGGGATTCAATATTACAACTTTGTGAAGTTTTTGTCTAAATCCATCAAGTGGAAGGCCCAGAACAGGTTTCCTGGTTCAAGTTCGGCCCAGCATACACCACATACACCAACCAGTGACATATGATGAGGTGAGGCAGAGGCCTTTCTGTTATACTAACGTATACACCAGAGTTTTGACTATATAAAGTATATGAAAAATACAAAGAATATATTAGAAATATCTTCTTTGTAATATTCTAATAATTTTTATAGTCAAAACTCTAGAATAAATAATATATGACAGGTGAGGCAGTATCTCCCCTGCCTATCTTTCCCACACATCTCTGATCAAAACTCACCAAATTTCCAGCAGTATATGCTATTGCACCTTTGTATAAAGCCCACATGAACCTTTGGCTTATTTATTGTATGTAAATCTGCCTCCTCAGCCATTTACCTCACTGCATGTCCCTGACAACAACGAGAAGTCCGACCAGGACTTCAACTCCCTAATATGTCTTCTGGAACACAGTGTTGCCGCTCTGTGAAGTTTTTGCCCAAATCCATCCAGCTTCCAGAAAAGGCTCCCATGGTCAAAGTTCTGTCCAGTGTACACCCAACAGGAGGTCCAGCAGGGATCATAATCTCCTAAAACCTGGCCAGGATTCAACTGGACCACCTCACATTAGTTTCATCCCAATTGGTTCAGTGTTGTCTGAATGCATAACTGCCTGGACAGGTAAACAAACAGACCAATGAAATTTATATATAAAATTCAATATAAAATATTTATATATAAAATTCCCACCTGTGTTTTCATTTTAAAAAATCACACTTAGTCAACACAAAGCTTTTGAGCACTGTAAGTACTTTTACAACTTGGTAATTAGGATCCTATATTGTGCAAGGTTTTGTCATAAAAGCCAATACAAATTATTATGGTGCAGTACCGTCAGTAGCTGCTCTTGCCACGGACAAGCAGGCTGTTTGCCGGGGCGCTGCTGTCCCGAGGGCGCCGCTGCTGCTGTGGCAAGAGCCGCCCGCTACTGTCGGTGCGGTGCGCCTGACGTCATTGCACACAGTACGGCATTATGGGAGTGGCCGCAGGTGTTAGAGGTCATAATTGACCTCTAGTGTCTGTGCAGTGTGCGGCTCTATGGGAGAGATGTCATGATGTCTCTCCCATAGATCCGAGGAGCGGCGGCCAGAGATGGAGGACAGCAGCAGCGGTCGGGAAGCAGGAGCAGGGCTGTTGAGTATTTTTTTATTATGTTTTTAAACGCCGCTTCTGGGGGCACAGCAACAGGGGTCACAACTACTGAGGGCACAGCAACAGGGGGCAAAACTACAGGGGCACGTTACTGAGGGCACAGCAACAGGGGGCAAAACTACAGGGGCACAACTAATGAGGGCACAGCAACAGGGGGCAGAACTAAAGGGGCACAACTACTGAGGGCACAGCAACAGGGGGCAAAACTACAGGGGCACAACTAATGAGGGCACAGCAACAGGGGGCAAAACTACAGGGGCACAACTACGGAGGGCACAGCAACATGGGGCAAAACTACAGGGGCACAACTACTGAGGGCACAGCAACAGAGGGCACAACTACTGGGACACCGCTACAGGGGGCAAAACTACAGGGGCACAATTACTGAGGTCACAGCAACAGGGGACAAAACTAAAGGGGCACAACTACTGAGGGCACAGCAACATGGGGCAAAACTACAGGGGCACAACTACTGAGGGCACAGCAACAGGGGGCACAACTACTGGGACACCGCTACAGGGGGCAAAACTACAGGGGCACAATTACTGAGGTCACAGCAACAGGGGGCAAAACTACAGGGGCACAACTACAGGGGGCACAGCAACAGGGGGCAAAACTACAGGGGCACAACTACTGAGGACACAGCTACAGGATGCAAAACTACAGGGAGCAAATCTACTGGGGGCACAACTACAGGGGGCATAACTGACCATGCCTCTTCCCTATGAAGCCACTCCCTTATTTTTTTCTGCACGCCTACGCCATGCTTAAACCCTTTTTTACCTGTTTGGGGGGTCGCGCCAAAGGAAACTTTCGCCCTGGGCGCCACAAGGTCTAGAACCGGCCCTGAGTACCTTCACACTTTCAAGTCTTTTACAACCTTTTGTCCACTCTGATTCATCTGTAATAAGGACCAAATATTATCATTAGCAACAGATATTATGCTTACTCAATCCCACAATACCAGACACCCTGCAGGAAGTTTCTCATTGTCACTATGAGGGGGAAATTCAATTACCCCGGGTGAAACGGAAGTAGCCTCAGGCTTTAACACCCCGGACTATTCCATTGGACTCCCAAACATACTTGCCTACCTGACCCTCTCCATGAGGGAGAAAATGCTCTGTTCCTGGACTTTCCTAGTAATGTATGATTGCCATCACCTGTGGTGAGCTAGGTAATTGATAAGAAATGTGTTTCACCACAGGTGATGGCAATAATACATTACCAGGAAAGTCCAGGAACAGAGCATTTTCTCCCTCGTGGAGAGGGTCAGGTAGGCAAGTATGCTCCCAAATCTTCCTGATTGCCTTGTTAACATGAAAGGTAACACCTGAGTTATTGGGGATTTTTTTTGACCCACTAAGGCAGGTGAAAATAATGGCTTTGGGGCCAATTAGATAGCCTCAAGGGCTCAGTTAGCCCACAGTAATCTACCATGGCTAATTGAATTCCTCCTTATAGCTTTTTACACTCAAATATTGTGATTATACTACATCACAATAATTCATAGTAAATTACTTTAATATTTGTCCTTTTCTTTTTCTCTGCTGATTCAGGTGTATTCAAGCAAGTATTTGAAAAAGCTGGTGTGGAATACTGACTTCTGCAGTTTGTGCCTAAACTCAGGGGAACAGAAATTCTGAAGTTTTGAAATGCATAGGTGCTGTGCTGATGGATCTCTTCTACTATTTCATATTCCAGGACACTAGTGCACTTTGAATATTAAGGGACTAATTCTGAGCTAGATGGATCTTTATGCATTTGTTGTGTATGTCCATCCTTTGCAGAGTGGGATATGTCTTTATGTGAAAAGAGCATTTTTGGGCAGTAACTGGGCAAAGACAATACACAGTTATGTCCTGACTTGTGAGAATACCATGGCAGTGTTGTGGGCATGCTGAAACATTTTCATACAGTTCTGAGATGTGCCTACGGGACAGGGTAGCCTGTTTCTGATGTTTCTCTTGCACCTTGCGTGGGGTATTGGGATATTAATGATGATGACAGTTGCAGCAGTTGGTGTAAAAGCAGTCAGCAAAGCAACTTGAAGAAGCATGGCTCAGGCACAAAAATGGCAACAAAAAAAAACACTTCAGGCACAAAAATGGCAGTTCCCATTGCTGAAGTGCTTGGTTTGTTAAATTGTTCCTGTCCTTTCTAATATACATATAAATAATATCTAGCCCACAGTCAATTCCATTGAACAGCACTTTTCATTATGTGCTTTGCCCACCCTGCATTGGTATAAAGACTACTAAAGATATATTTATTTGCAAAACCCATCACTTCAGGGAGTGTATCTGCCCTATATTCAAAAGGGCAATGCTTCTACTAGCCATGTATTGCTAGTAAAAGCATTGCCCTTTTAGCATTTGTTCATTAAAATAAAGTCATTCTCAAGCTTAGCTCAGACTGAGCAATACTGTATGTCATCAAATCTGGCGGATCAGAACCACATATCGCTCACAACGGTTCATAACAGGCAGTTTGTATTAGAGATGTGCGGGTTTGGATTTACGCGGTTTTACCCGGATTTACCTGGATCTCAAAAGGGCATCTTATTTGCTCTCAGATGTTACGTGTTTTGGATAGCCAATTCGGAAAATCCAAATAAATCCAAACTTGTGTTAATTTTGGTGTTAAAAGCGGAATCAATCAGAACCTGCAAATCTCTAGTTTGTATGCCCATGCTCGCTAGCAACGTCATCAGGTTTGATGTGCTGCACATCAAACCTAGCAATATCGTTAGTGTCCTATGGAAGAACATGATTGTTCCATCCATCATTAAGATCACTTATTGTATACCAGGTTTGGATATGTCGGCCTTTCAGGCCAACATATCAGCTGGTTACACATTGCTCAATTGTGTACCCAGCTTTATTGTGCAAATAAGAAGACTGATTTAAAAAAGTGTATTTTGTGCAAAAGATTGCCTTTATTACAAATTGTTTGCAGTTACTTTATAATCATGAGAATATATTGTCCATATAAACTCATGCACAAATGTTGATCTTTAAATAGTGCTGAAGACACATTTCTTTTGTACAGGGCAGGTGGTGAAAGTTTCCATAATGGGTCATTAATCTTCAGCCATGATTTCATCTGTTTCTCCTAATGTATGTAAATTCCCTTGTCCTTCTGTCTTAAGTATTGCTAAAGCTACAGTACTTCTGAGAATTGATACTGATAGATCATTAGTAAAGTGTTTAGGTATTAGGAAACTAATTTTTCAATGGCCCCTATGTGATTTGGCTTTACGAGTGATACACTGTGTTTTAGGTCATTTTGATCAATTTCTTAGAAGTAGACAGCAAATAAACACAATTTTCAGAATTAGCTGTGATACATTATTTATACTTGCTTACAGGTCCAATAAAGCATTTAAAGGGAAATTACCACTGTTATCCAGATAGAGACATGAAAATATTCTTTATCTGTTCAGCAGAGTATTAAAGGGCTGTGCTATATAAACATTCATATTTGATCAATTAAAAATTAGTTGTTAAATCTGATACCTTGATTTCAAGGACGTGATTCTAATATGCTGCTCAGAAGGGGTCTTTTAAGCCCATGTGCAGGCCCCTTCCTCTCCGCAGTGCCGTAGGCTCCGGCATCATGCCAGAGGCCACTGCGCATGCACAGGTCTCCCGAAACATGGCGTCTGCCATGGCCCAGAGACAAATTTCTTACTGCACATGCGTGGCGACCATTTTGGAAGTGATTTTTGCAGCGGCTGCAGAGCCCATTGTGGGACTCCAGAAAGGTGAGTAAAAAACAACATGGGTGCAGTGTGTGCTGTGTCTGCCCCCCCCCCCCCCCCCCGGCTCCAGGGTCCTGTGTTCACTGCACACATTGCACTCATGATAGAAATGCATATGCCACCCAGCTATGATTATCTATACATATAATAAAACTGTAAAGGGTGTGTCTGTTTTTGAGAAATATACTTCCAGGGACTGTTTATGAAGTATAGAGATGAATACATCTTTTGGGAATTTTTGTCTGTTTGTCTGTTCATTCCGGCATCATGCAAAAACTACTGGATGAATTGGATTGTGTTTTCACGATTGTATTTAGAAAGAAACTGAGGTATGTATGATCTGAATGTGACATCAGGAAGAGGAGCAATAAAGAAAAAAACAGATGCTTGGCACTCACACGCAGTGTGCAGGCTCCTCAAGTCCAAAATGACTTTATGGGTGAGATTTAAATATTTGAAAAGTCAGTTGGGAGTCTGTTTTTTCCTATCTAATAGACAGGAAAAACCAGACACCCAACCGACTTTTCAAACATTTGAATGTCCCCTTTAGTGTGTAATTTCTGAACTCACTTAGTGCAGCTGGACATCTAGCTCACAGAATTGCACTAAAAGTTGGTATTCTGATCATGCTTCTGCAGGACTTGACTCCACCCAAGTTATGCAGTGGAACTCAACTTAAAGTGACTGCTCTGCAGAGGAATCTAATTGAGGCAAAGATTCTAATGGAATGTAGCACAGGTGAGACGGACGTGCAGTCAGGGGAGGCAGGGGAGGCAGTGATTAAGATAATACAAGAAGATACTTATGACACATATTCTGTGTCATAAGTACAGTATATGCTTTAGGATTTATATTATTTTAAGCATTTTTACTGTGTAAAATAATAGTTTTAAATGTGTTTGGGAGGCACCGCTCTCAGTGCCTTCTGCTGTCTATGCAAAAAGGCTGGAAGCGGGGGGCGGAGCCAAGCATTGGGCAGTAAAAGCTCATTAAAAAAGCCCTGTAACCGGCACCTAGTACAAGTGCTTCTTTGACAGGGGGCGTGCTTTCAGTCCACATGAAAGCACGCCCCTGTACACTTACGTAGATATGATTGGCCAGTGGGCAGTGCACCAGATTCAGCACTGTCACTCAGTGCCGTACCGGCAGTATCCGCCTACTTTCCTGTCAGAAGCAGCAGCGGTGGAGCGGGAGGCTGCTGACTGCCCCTGTGACTGTCAGCTCAGAATCAGCAGAGCAGAAGGGGAGCTGTGAGTCACAAAGCCCTCCTCTCTCCCGCCGCTGGTGCCTGTTGATATTCATTAGCCCACAGGTAACGCCAGGGTGGGGGTGGCACTGCTAATCCACGGCATTGCTGGAGTAAGAACATGACAGTGTGAGGTACCAGCATGCTGATGCTTTTCTTTTCTTCCACTCACCAGCAGCAGCACCAGCTTCTGCACTATCCCATTGGCCATGGACCAGGGGCTCACCTGCGCAGGACCCAGATGACAAGTGCAGGGGTGGCTGGAGTTTAGGTGGATAACAACCGGAGGGGGAGAGAAAGGGGGAAACGTGAGCACTCTCAGCTCTTCACCCAGTGCAGCCATTGCACTGTCCTCCACACTGGCCTCTTGAGTCCACCTACAGGGCCTAATTCAGACGGGATCACTGCAGCAACAGCGATCGCAGTCTGAATCCTTTTGTGGAGTGCGCATGCATAGTGGCCGCACTGCACATGCACACCCTGGGAGCCCAGTGAGATGCTAAAAGCATCTCAGGGCTGCAATCACCTCTGCCTGATTGACAGGCAGAGGTGGTCGCGGTGCAGGAGGGGGCATGCCAATGGCGTTAGAACCCCGTTGGCGGGGCATGGTCTGGACAACGCAGGCGTGTCTGGACCATTTCGGGGGCGGGCTGCAGCAGCTGCGTGATGTCACACGCAGCTGCTGCGACCCGGGACTCGGATGTGCACTAGCTGCGCAGTCAAGGAGCTACTTACCAGGTGTGAAGGCATTGTCGCCGTGCGATGCTTTCGCATCCATGCGGAGGGGGCAGAGATAGACATGCGGGGCGGACTAGCCCTGTGCTGCCGTCTCCCCACATTTCTGAGAAAATGACCGTAGATGTGCTAAATTTAGCACATCTATGACCATATCTGAATTAGGCCCACAGTACATACACGTGCAAAAGTATACACATCTGATCCTATACTACACAATATAATGCTGTATAGGATCAGATGCCACCTGAGTCAGAAACATACATTACTGGTGCCACTGCTGTGTGAAGCTGGTGTGGGAGTCAGGAGTGATATGGTATCAGCTAGCAGTGATCATCAGCGGGTGCGCTGCATGATCTGCTGCCAATCAGAACTATATGCTGCTTAGCCAATCAATGCTGCCATAGCTACTTTTTGGACTGCAATAGAAGAAATTCAGCAGCAACTTATTTCCGCAATCCGTAGCCCATAGGCTACAGTTGGCGGATTGCAATATCAGTGAGCATCACATCCCCCACAGAAACTTATGGGCGATGCTGCTGCGGGCGGAAATAGAAGGATCGGAGCTAGTATCCCTCCTTTATACATTCCAGGGATAATTAATATTTGCGGCTATCCCCCAAAAACATTTTTTTAGGGGGGAGAAGTAACCACAAATATTATTTGCTGAATGGGCTGAGGCAGCCTATGATTGCAGCCAGTACATGGGTACCTATCTGTATTCCCAATGCCCAGGGGAGGAGCAACTATTTCAACTCAAGGGCCGGCTAAAACACATATTTGCAGGGGGAAAAAATATTTAGAAATAAAAAAAAATAGAAGTAGGCCGGCACTGTCAGCCGACTTCCGTTCTATTGAACGACCGATATATCGCTGGCCCGTCGGCCAGTGTGTACCAACGATATGTCTGTGAACACCATTATTCAAAGACATATCGCGTAGGCCCTGCAGCACACACGATGAACAATATATATACAGATATATTGGTGCATCGCTGTGTGTGTACAGGTGATCAGCCAACCGCCCATATGCATGCTGCAGCAGCCAGCGCTGATTGACGGCTGACCTGGGCTGGCGCATGTAAATGACAACCCAGTTCGTGATGTCAGTAACAACAGAACGGGCAGTGTGTATGCACAACACACTGCCCGGTCTGTTGATAGAATTATCTGCAGAACAATTGATCTGCAGGTACAATATATCTACCAGTGTGTATACCTACTGTAGCTTAAGTGTTTAGTTATACACAGTGACAGTACACAACACACAACTAAACAATACACTACTAGACACTGACAGTGGCTATTTTGTTGTCCAGGACTTCCATTAACTTAACAGTGCTGTATCCAAAATTGTATTAATGTCCTCCTTACACTCCATCCACAGTCCCAAACACTAATATTTATTTTTTATTTTATAAAAATGTACTATATATTAGCCGCCTGTTGTGTTCATCACAAGTTTGATGAGCAGGCAGGCTGTGGGCAATGGCGGCGGCATCAGACTGAGATGCAAATTGGCGGCGGGGGCTGGGGCGGTTGATGGCTGCAATTTTGTATGCCATTGGTGGTGGGTGGCGGTAGTGGGTAGGGGGGATTGTAGCGTGAATCAGGGGCAGTGGCAGTAAGGTTAATCACGGGACTTGGCGGACATTATGACTGTAGTGCCTCACCAGCCACTGACCTCACTGCACGCCACTGGTTCATACTACATATACCCCTTATCCCCAAGAATTTTCCTTTTCAATCCAAGCGCCTGCAGTTTCCTGCTGTTTCTGCTTTGCTATGCTGCTCAACAAGTCACAGGAGCAGATAATCAGGGCTGCAGGCATAAATCTCAGGAAAAGCTGCTTCTCCTATGAGCAGCTTTACATGGCTTGCTCATGAGTTAGTAGCTCCAAGCATCTTTTTGTGGAAATCCCTGAGGGAAACACTGAAAATATTGATTACACAAAAACTGTGTGATAAATGTACTATTTACAATATAAAATATACAACACAATGGGGGTCATTCTGAGTTGATCGCACGTAGCAACTTTTTGCTGCCCATGCGGGGATGCGGACGACACCCATAGAGGGAGAATATAATAGTGTGCCGAGCGTAGCGAGCGAAGCGAGCCCGCAAGGGGCTGCGTTCCACTCGCCACCCCTGTCGGGATTGTGTGGTCGGGATTCCGGCGTCAGTATTTCGTCCGCTGGGATTCCGGCCGGCGGCATTTAGTACTGATCCCCCCTTGCGATCAACTAGATGCCGCCTATTGGGGAGTGTATTTTAGCATAGCAGGGCTGCTATCTCTTGTGCAGCCCTGCTATGCTAAAAAAGTTTTGTGCAGAACAAGACTAGCCCTGCAGTTTCTTACCCTGTGCGATGGATCCAGTGATGAAGGTCCCGGAATTGACGTCAGGCAACCGCTCGCCAAACGCCTGGATACACCTGCGTTCAGATCTCCATGCCCATAAAAAGGTGAGTATCCGCCCCGGAATGCCTCCCCGCTGTCAATCTTATTGCGATCGCTCTAGCGATCACTTTCTTCTCTTTTCTGGTCGTTGGCCGGCGATGGCTGTCACCGGGCAATGAGGCACATGCGCATTGCGGGTGCCACGCATGCGCAGTTCTGACACGTTCGCACCGCAGAAATGAACCACTGCGTGTGGACAGGTCGGAAAGACCCCCAACATCAGATGGCACTACTGTCTTTGTAAAATTTGTTCCATTGAGCAATAACAGACATCAATGTGAGTGAAGCCATGGGCAAACGTTAGTTATACATAGAAGAGAATAATATAAACAAAGCTACCTCTGATCAATATAATGATGGGTCTGTCCTAATTGTCAGACCAACAGTCTGAACAAGATTATGTTTGGAACAGTTGGTGTCATCTTGCAGCAATGTAAGCATTGTTGGGTGGATAGACAAGGGTTTTGGTAAATCATAATGTAATTTGAACAAATATTTAGAATTATTTTGTCATAATTTAGAAAAAATTTTTTTTACAGATTTCATTTATGATTTTCTGACTTTATGTTTCCTTATGTATGTATGTTAAAGTTAAAATGCTATAAGGAACACAGAATTGCTCTGTTACAACTATAACAATAAAATAGATAGGACTGTCCATGCTTTTCAATACCTATTGGCCACCAATGACATACGCACATCACTGGGACATTACAGGTAAACATCGAAAAAATATGTAAGTCAGGGACTTGTGGTGAGCTAAATGGCTCAGGAGGCACTGGCTAACCCCAGAGACAGATTTACATGCAATATATGAGCCAAAGGGTACATCTGGGCATTATACACAGGTGCAACATTATAAACTCCTTGAAATCTGGTGAGTTTTGATTAGAGATGTGTGGAATGGATACACAGGTGAGGCACTGCCTCACCTGCCAATGACTTTTTACTCCAGAGTTTGGACTATAAAAATTATTAGAACACTGCAAAGAAGATATTTCAAACAAATTATCAGTATTTTTCATATATTTTATTCAGTCAAAACTCTGGTTTAAACGTAAATATGACAGGAAAGGCTCTGCCTCACCTGCCTCACCCCACCGCACGTCACTGATGTAAGTACCATCTTTTTGTTTTCCCAGCAGACCAATCAGATGTGGTACTATACTATTTGATATCATAGTATAAAGTGTGTTGTTTTATGCATCTGTTATGGTTGTGGGCATCTTACAGTGATCAATTACCAGTAGTTTCTAAATGTACATTTGTACAGTGAAATTATTATTTGTCAACAGAAATCCAATTTAATTCTCTCTACCATTTTTCACAATAATGTCCTTTTTATGTTGGTAACCTTGACATGACCCTTTAGTTCATGTATCAGTTTACTTTTACTATGGACAGAGACTAGAGGTAAGCATATATTTAAAAATAAATAAATAATTGCCGGAAAGTAGGGCAAGCATCCATCAAAAATATGGGAATATTTTCAAATATTTTCTATTCCTTAAGCGAATTCTATGACAATGACTCAAAACACTTGTGGTATCCACTTACTGACCCTTCAAACATGTAGCAATAAAAAGAAAATATATACCTTTGGTTTATAAAACTAATAGAGTAGCTTATGCTACAACATTTTATTTCTTACCTACAATTTCAATTGATCATTGATGGTTGACAGGCCTTCTGAAAGTTTTTTTTGCTTTTGCAGAGATCCTTCTTTATTTACAAATGTGTATTTATTTAACCTATTTTATGATATTAGGGGCAACTGTGTCTGTTACCTATTGCATGAAAGTGTGTGTGTGTGTGTTTTTTCTACATGTTTTACATGTTTACACTAGAGATGAGCGGGTTCAGTTCTCTGAGTACTGACCTACTTGTACTACTTCAACTAAGCAAATGACTGTCCAACAGTCCTTTGCGAGGAAGATGAAATATGACAGCAGTCATCCTGTTGCAAAACGGATAACTGAGGCCTTGACAGCTATGTTGGTATTAGACGTGCGTCCGGTATCCGCCATTGGTGCAGTGGGACTCCAGTGCCAACCCTAGATGGGCCAGGTGTTTGTGCCACACACTTGTGTTGCTTAGCTTTGTCATACAGCTACCTCATTGCACCTATGTTATTTCTTTGCATGATGTGCTGTTTGGGGACTAGGTTTTTTAAGTGCCATTCTGTCTGCCACTGCAGTGCCACTCCTAGATTGGCCAGGTGTTTGTGCCACACACTTGTGTCACATAGCTTAGTCATACAGCTACCACATTGCACCTTTATTACTTCTTTGCATGATGTGCTGTTTGGGCAGTGCCAGATTAAGGTCCTCATGGGCCTGGAGCTGATATTTCTAAAGGGCCTATTTTGTGCCTATTTTGTGCCTCCACGTGGGATGTGACCAGTATGGCAGGCGTGTGGCTACTGATACGGGGTGTGTGACCAGTGCTATATATGAATGTGCGCGTGTGTATGTATGTGTGTATATATATATATATATATATATATATATTATATAATGTGTGTGCTTGTGTGTGTGTGTGTGTGTGTGTGTGTGTGTGTGTGTGTGTGTGTGTGTGTGTTTGAAAAAAAAACAGAAAAATCTGATATAAATGCCAAATTATATCTCCAGCAAGCCGATTATTGAAACAAAGATATACCTTGAGAGCTGACAAAATGGGCTGGCTGGGGAGGCACTGTGTGTCCTCTAGAGACAGAAGGGGGCTGGCTGGGGAGGCACTGTGTGGCCTCTAGAGACAGAAGGGGGCTGGCTGGGGAGGCACTGTGTGGCCTCTAGAGACAGAAGGGGGCTGGCTGGGGAGGCACTGTGTGGCCTCTAGAGACAGAAGGGGGCTGGCTGGGGAGGCACTGTGTGGCCTCTAGAGACAGAAGGGGGCTGGCTGGGGAGGCACTGTGTGGCCTCTAGAGACAGAAGGGGGCTGGCTGGGGAGACACTGTGTGGCTGTAGAGATAGAAAGGGGCTGGCTGGGGAGGCACTGGGTGGCCTGTAGAAACAGAAGGGGGCTGGATGGGGAGGCACTGGGTGGCTGTAGAGACAGGAAGGGGATGGTTGGGGAGGCACTGAGTGGCTGTAGAGACAGAAAGGGGTTGGCTGGGGAGGCACTGGGTGGCGGTAGAGACAGAAAGGGGTTGGCTGGGAAGGCACTGAGTGGCTGTAGAGACAGGAAGGGGTTGATGGGGAGGCACTGGGAGGCCTGTAGAGACAGAAGGGGGCTGGATGGGGAGGCACTGGGTGGCTGTAGAGACAGGAAGGGGATGGCTGGGGAGGCACTGGGTGGCTGTATAGACATAAAGGGGTTGATGGGGAGGCACTGTGTGTCCTCTAGAGACAGAAGGGGGCTAGCTGGGGAGGCACTGTATGTCCTCTAGAGACAGAAGGGGGCTGGCTGGGGAGGCACTGTGTGTCCTCTAGAGACAGAAGGGGGCTGGCTGGGGATGCACTGTGTGGCCTCTAGAGACAGAAGGGGGCTGGCTGGGGAGGCACTGTGTGGCCTCTAGAGACAGAAGGGGGCTGGCTGGGGAGACACTGGGTGGCTGTAGAGACATAAGGGGGCGGGCTGGCTGGGGAGACACTGGGTGGCTGTAGAGACAGAAAGGGGCTGGCTGGGGAGGCACTGGGTGGCCTGTAGAGACAGAAGGGGGCCGGATGGGGAGGCACTGGGTGGCTGTAGAGACAGGAAGGGGATGGCTGGGGAGGCACTGAGTGGCTGTAGAGACAGAAAGGGGTTGGCTGGGGAGGCACTGGGTGGCCTGTAGAGACAGAAGGGGGCTGGATGGGGAGGCACTGGGTGGCGGTAGAGACAGAAAGGGGTTGACTGGGGAGGCACTGGGTGGTGGTAGAGACAGAAAGGGGTTGGCTGGGGAGACACTGTGGGGCCCAGAGAGACGGAAATTTATGTGGACTATGCTGGTTGTTTGGCGCTGTATGGGGTAAGTTGGCTGTATGGCGCTATGTGGGGTATGCTGGCTGTACGGTGACATGTGCTATGTGGGGTATGCTGGCTGTATGGCAACATGTGGGGTATGCTGGCTGTATGGCGACATGTGGGGTATGCTGGCTGTATAGCGACAGGTGGGGTATGCTCGCTGTAGAGAAACATGCAGCACTACGTGAGGTATGCTGGCTGTAGGGTAACATGTGGTGCTATCTGGGGTATACTGGCTGTAGGGCGACATGTGGTGCTATGTTAATCACCTCCAATAAGGCTTCAAGTCTCTGTGCATCATTTTAGATGTGCTGCGCCCCATCTGATTTCAAGTAGGGAGTTCCTAATATTGGGGTTTCTTACCGTTTGTGGGAGCAGGATCACCAGGAACCATGGCATATACTGTGATTGCTAGTGAGAGCAGAAACCTCTGTCTGCTCTGGAGGTTAACTCTAAGCAGCCAGCTGAAAGCTACAATTCTTACCTTGGTACCATCAGCCTATGAGTTATACAGCTAACAGACTTGAGAAATGTATTGGTAGTGATCCCACTTAATATTAAAGTAGAGCCCGTTCTAGACCTTGTGGCACCCAGGATGAACATTTCCTTTGCCGCCCCTTCCTCTTCTAAACCAGTGACAGTGTGCAATGAAGGCACGTGTCAAAAATATAGGGGTATTGCTTCACGGGGAAGGGTTGTGGCCACAAAATAGTATCAATTCACATTACACTGCACAGTAGTATCCGTCAGTCACATTACGCCACACAGTAGTACCCTTTATAGACACCAGGTAGAGCCCCTTTTATGCACGTAACGCCAGGTAGAGCCCCTTTTATACATGTTATGCCAGGTAGAGCCCTTTACACACATTGGGCCAGGCAGAGCCTCTTACACACATTGTACAAGGTAGAGCCTCTTATACACACTGCACCAGGTAGAGCCTCTTATACACACTGCACCAGGTAGAGCCCCATATACACATTGTGCCATATTGAGCCCCTTATACACATAGCAACAAGTAGAGACCCATATACACATTGCACCAGGTAAAGCCCCTTTTACACATTGCACAAGGTAGAGCCGCATATACACATTGTGCCAGGTAGAGCCCCTTATACACATTGCACCAGGACCCGTCCCATATACACACTGCACCAGGTAGAGCCCCTTATATGCATTGCACCAGGTAGAGCCCCATATACACATTGCACCAGGTAGAGCCCATTTTACACATTGTGCCAGGTAGAGCCGCATATACACATTGCACCAGGTAGAGCCCTTTATACACATTGCACCAGGTAGAGTCCCATATACACACTGCACCAGGTAGAACCGCATATACACAATGCACCAGATAGAGCCCCTTGTACACATTGCACCAGGTATAGCCTCTTAGGAAAGAGTGAGTGAGAGAGAGAGAGTGGGTGTGGTGTGGTGTGTGTGTGTGTGTGTGTGTGTGTGTTACTCACCAGCTCTCCAGACTCAGCAGATCCCCTGGCTCTAGACAAAGCAATCCACCTCCTCTTCTTTGGTCTGTCCCCGAAGTTCCGCATCCGCATCCTCTCCACAGCATGCTACGGGGACTGGGAGCCAACAGCCAGATAGCGCATTGCGGGGGCCATGACCCACAAAGCACATTGTGGGAGCCATGACCCTGACAGCGCAGTGCGGGGGCCGTGACCCAGACAGCGCGGTGCAGGAACCAGGACCCAGACAGCGCGGTCCCGGGGCCGACAGCCAGGCAGCGTGGTGCAGGGGCCGACAGCCAGGTGGTGCTGTGCGGGGGCCGGGAGTGAGACAGGGCTGTGGGGGGCCGGGAGCCAAACACCGCGGTGCGGGGGCCGACAGTCAGGCAGCATGGTGTGGGAGCCAACAGTCAGGCAGCGCGGTGCAGGGGCCGGGAGCCAGACAATGCTGCATGGGGACTGGTAGCGAGACGGGGTTGTGCATGGGGCGGGAGCCAGACACTTCGATGCAGGGGCCGGCAGCCAGATTGTGCTGTGAGGGAGCTGGGAGACAGGCAGTGCGGTGGGCGGGAGCCAAAAAGTGCAGTGCGGGGGCCGACAGCCAGATTGCGCGGTGCGGGGGCCAGGAGAATGGCAGTGCGGTGCAGGAGACGGGAGCCAGATAGTGTGATGCGGGGACTGGGAGACAGCCAGTGCGGTCAGCGGTGATGTACTGGCAGCAACCTTCCCCCTCATCCACTGCTGTCACACCTCCGGGCGCCGATCACAGCTCCTCTAGCGCCAGCCCAGAGCAGCCTCGGGAGTAGAATGGCTGGGCTCATGCTGCTGCAACGATCCTATCTCCGATCCGCATTTCTAAATGGCGGCGGGCAGCGGGCAGCAAGGAGGGTGGTTGGGATTGTCCCTGCACTGACCCGTCCCCAGGGAGAGCACAGCACTATTCAGGGACCTCCGGGGGTTCAGTCGAGTGTCCAGAAATCCACAGGAGGGCACAGCGTGACACGTGGGGAAAGTGAGGGACTCACTCAGGCAGTACAGGGTGCTGCTGCTGGGATGTACCCTCTCTGGCTCCCCGGCGTGTGGCTGGAGTCTTCTCTCCAGCTTCCTGGTGTACAGTACACTTTGCCGCATCATCTATCAATGCCGCGGCATGCGTGTCTTGGCTGGGGGAACGGGACCTTGGCTGGTTATTGGCTGCTGTAGCAGGAATTTTTTTCACCTGTCTGCAGGTGATGCTGTGGGCCTATTTTGATGGTGGGCCTGGAGCTGCAGCTCCATCAGCCCCATTGTTAATCCGGCCATGTGTTTGGGGACTATATTTTAAGTGCCATCCTGTCTGCCATCACTGCAGTGCTACTCCTACATGGGCCAGGTGTTTATGCCGCACACTTGTGTCGCTTAGCTTAGTCAGCGACCTCAGTGCAACTTTTATGCCTCAAAACAATATTGTGAGGTGTTCAGAATAGACTGGAAATGGGTGGAAATGAATGTTATTGAGGTTAATAATACCGTCGGATCAAAATTACCCACAAATTCTGTGATTTTAGATACAATACCAATTGCAGCAATTCAACATTGATAGTGACCAGAACATATCCCAATTTTTCACATATTAATTGGGTGTGTCTGCTCGCTGATCAGATGATTTTACAGTGAGAACATATTTAGATTTAACCAGTATGGTTTTTATGTTTTATGTTTTTTGTGTTATTGTTCCTAGCTTCTCTCTGTGAGATATCCAAACCTTTTATGCTGTAATATTAAATGTTATGTTTTATCTTTCATACATCATATACGGTATTACCGATTCAACAAGAGTGCACCCACACAAAGGGGCATGGTCACCCAAAAGGGGGCATGTCCAGTGTAGTAGAACCCCTTATACTATCTAGTACTGGTGCCCCTTTCACCTTATAGCAGACGGTACGAGCAGAAATTCACATTATAGCACATGGTTTGAGCCGAAGTTCACATTATAGCACGCGGTACAAGATGAAATCCACATTATAGCACACGGTATGAGACGAAATTCACATTATAGCACACTGAATGAACCGAAATTCACATTATAGCACACACTGAATGAGCCGAAATTCACATTATAGCACACTGAATGAGCTGAAACTCACATTATAACACACTGAATGAGCCGAAATTCACATTATAGCACACTGAATGAGCCAATATTCACATTATAGCACACTGAATGAGCCAAAATTCACATTATGGCACCCTGAATGAGCCGGAATTCACATTATAGCACACTGAATGAGCCGAAATTCACATTATAGCACACTGAATGAGCCGCAATTCACATTATAGCACACTGAATGAGACAAAATTCACATTATAGCACATGGTATGAGCTGAAATTCACATTATAGCACACTGAATGAGCCAAAATTCACATTACAGCACACTGAATGAGCCGAAATTCACATTATAGTACACTGAATGATCTGGAATTTGCATTATAGCACACTGAATGAGCTGAAATTCACATTATAGCACACTGAATGAGCTGAAATTGTGACAGCAGGGACAGCCAGAGTGACGACATGGAGAGAGAGAGTGACGACATGGAGAGAGAGAGTGACGACATGGAGAGAGAGAGTGACGACAGGGAGAGAGAGTGACGACAGGGAGAGAGAGTGACGACAGGGAGAGAGAGTAATGACAGGGAGAGAGAGTAATGACAGGGAGAGAGAGTGACGACAGGGAGAGAGAGTGACGACAGTGACAGCAGGGAGAGAGTGATGACAGTTACAGCAGGGAGAGAGTGATGACAGTGACAGCAGGGAGAGAGAGAGTGATGACAGTGACAGCAGGGAGAGAGAGAGTGACGACAGTGACAGCTGGGAGAGAGAGAGTGACAGTAGGGACAATAATGACGGAGAGAGGGTGACAGCAGGGGAACATTACCTGACTAATTTTTTGCGGGTGAGTGCCGGCAGGTGGCTGGCGGCGGTGAGCGTCGTACGGTGGGCGGCTGGCAGCGGTGAGCGGCTGGCGTCAGTTGGCGACGGTGAGCGGCTGTGAGCTGGTACAGTGCTTTACACAGCCACTGGCCGCCGAGCAGGGACGGGAGCACCATGTGCAGCAGGATAGCCATTTCCCTTGCCTCCTGCTGCACTTTCATTTCCAGGGGTCAGTGGAAGAAGTGACGGTATACCATACCGCCATATACCACCCCACTTCGACCACTGGTTCAGACACTGTCAGCTTGAGTCAGTTGATTCCTCTAATTAGACTTTTGTAAAAGCAGCTTGAGAAATTGAAGGAGATGAAATGAAGTGATTCTCCTAAGTATGATCAAAGGTTGTCAATATCTTAAAATCAGATAACTACATTTTGGAGACTGTGCTTGATACTAGACTTGCAGTAAGTTATATGTCATGTTTTTCTTTCCAGCTTACTCAGGTCTTTAGAGATGCAAAGAGCTCCTGGTGAGCAATTTTTCAGCTCAAGTGGATCATGACACAATTATTTCTCCTCCTTGAGTTTCTCCGGCAACTGCTGTTTTCAGGAGAAATCTCCCAATTGACCCAATGGGGATGTAGAGGAGTGAACACAACATTTTGACATCTGATTGGGTCTAAAAGTATTGCCCAATTTTAGTGACATCTCTACTGTAACTACATCTCATATGGTCAACATCCAAAGAATAGTGGAGGATTATTTTAATGACAGCATACAAAGGCATGTCACATAGTCACTTTTACTACTGGGAGAAAAATAGGCAATTTTGTGGCCCTTGTACAAACTTACTTTGATTTACTTGAGCTGCCCACCCTCCAGTATGTACTCAGAAAGAGTTATCAGCATATGCAGGAACCTTGTCAGAGATTGCCATAGGAGGCACCTTCCTCAAAATGTGGAAAAGATGATGTTCATTAAAATGAACTGGAAATTCCATGAGGAAGACCTTAACTGGCAATAACAAAAAAGTATGGAGACTTATGTAATGGTGGATTTCAGTGGGAATGAATTAATATTGTGTGAGGATATTGTACACAGGGTGAGGGTGAGGATGAGAATGAGAATGGTGACATCTTGCCACTGTAGAGATCATTGACAAAACTGTTAGCGTAGCTGCCTTAACCCCATTGGTAGCTTGTTTTGTGGGGACCAAAACAAACCAAGCTCTTCAGCCACAAAAGTGAAAGTGCTTGGTTTGTTAAACTGCATGTAATTTTTTAATACAATTTCATCTTGCATCACTTTTCTGCCACTGCTGTTAGGCAATGTTTCATACAGTAGATGTGCTGTATACTGCCGTATATTAGTGCCACTGCTCTGACGCTTAGTAACCAGCTAGCTTGATTTACCTTTTGGCCAATATTAGTAAGAACAAGGGTGGTCATTCCGAGTTGTTCGCTCACTGCTATTTTTAGCAGAATTGCTAATAGGCTAAAATCCGGCAGTTCTGCGCATGCGTATGCACAGCAGGGCTCACGCGCTAAGCAATTTGACACAAAACTATGCTATTTTACTCACGGGTGAACAAAGCTTTTCAATTGCTTTGCTGATCGTAGTGTGATTGACAGGAAGTGGGTGTTTCTGGGTGGAAACTGGCCGTTTTCAGGGAGTGTGCTAACAAACGCAGGCGTGCCAGGTAAAAACGCAGGAGTGGCTGGAGAAATGGAGGAGTGGCTGGCCAGACACTGGGCGTGTTTGTGACGTCAAACCAGGAACTAAACGGACTGAGGTGATCGCAATCTAGGAGTAGGTCTGGAGCTACTCAGAAACTGCAAGGAAATACTTAATAGCAGAATTGCTAATCTTTCGTTAGCAATTCTGCTATGCTAAGATACACTCCCAGAGGGCGGCGGCTTTGTGTTTGCATTTCTGCTAAAAGTAGCTAGCGAGCGAACAATTCGGAATGAGGGCCAATATTATGAGCTGTGAGATGGTCAAAATTTACTGAAAATTGCTAGAAGTTAATATTATTGAGGTTTATTAATACAGTAATAACAAAAAGGCCCACATTATGTGATTTTAGCAGTTTTTATCCATTTTTTAATTTAAAAAAAACAGATCAAAACAAAAACGCGCAAGGGCGGTTTTGTCAAAACCAAAATACAAAGTTAATGCAGATAAAAAAACTAAAACTCGGGGGGCAGTGCATATACATCATTTAAATATAAATGTCTAAGATGAATCAGATATATAGATAGTTAGTAGTAAGTTTGCTGCAGCTTGGAAAATGTGTTATTTCCATATTTTCACACATTTTACAGTATGTCCAGAAAGTGAATGGATAAAACTGCACAAAGTAGAGCACAATAGGGATAAACAAGGAAGCTAGAGGGGATTGGCTGATGGCCAGCTCTATAACCAGCACAAACACTTTGTAAATTGCAGAGCCCCAACACATGTTGTCAAGTACCAGCTGCTACAGTTGTTAGAACCATTATCAATTCTATCATAGCCTTGTATGCCATAGCTTAGTGCTAGTATTAGGATTTTTGAGAGGGTACCATGTTTCAGTCCACCTGATTTTGGCAGCGTCATCCTATGCTAGCAGTGGTAGTTCTGGTATCAGTTCAGTGGGGCCTATGTTTCACTCATTTTTTGTATTATACTTGCAAGGTTCCCATAATCAAAATCACCATAGATCTTGCACCAGTGGTAGAGCAGCCACTATAGATACACTTCTTGACCTTCATACAATATCTTTCCTGGCTTCCACCCTTGCATAATACATAAGGTACTTGTCTGATGTCTCTTGATCATCTATGTCTTCATATGGTCTTGACTCATTTGTTCTTTGTGCTTGTGTTTGTCCTGGCCTCTATCGCGTCTCTGATTTTATTGTGTCTTTTTCATAGTTCCATCTCCCTGATCTTGTAAAGTAGCTGTCAGATGGGGCAAACCTGGGGTTCATGAACTTGTTGGTCTGATTCATAGGCTGAAAGTAAAAGGGGACTCTACAATTATTTCCTTTTGTACTTTTGTCACACATAACTTTAAATGGTTTACTACAGTATATTTAGATATATTTCCTGCTCCCAAGATTCATGTTTCCTTTGGAGTGCAAAATAAATCTGAAGCGCATTTTTTTTATTATGTACATTAATATCTTGGTTATTTTTTTAAAATAATACTTAAGTGAACAGAACTACACTAATAGAAGAAAAATAAAGGTTACTCTCATATTAGTCATTTTTTATACTGTGTGTATATCGTGATTTTTTGAGCACAGCTATCTCTTTGATTCGTACTTATTGTGGTTGGCATATTCCCTTAATTTTTTTGCTGTTACTGAGATAATTGCACCATCACCATTAATATGCACTGAATGCTTTTGTTTGTTTGTTTGTTTGTATAAACAAAATGAAGGTCCCTTGTGCAATTGTGGCTCATTGGCTTCCAAATAATGAATATAAACCACTGTTGTCAGAAATTGTATGTCTCAATTCCATAGTTATTTTTTTTCAATGTTATGATAGCAATAATATGTTTAATTTCTGCAGAGATATCAGAAATAAAACTGCTGTACAACAATGTTAACCTATTAAGATTCATTCACCTTTCTTGCTGGCTGGTTCTAGTAATCCTTATCTCTTCTGTTAACTTATAGTATCTAAGGTTGGGATAGTATCTTTATTAGAGATGAGCGCTGACCCCTGTGTTTTGGATTAGTATTTTTTTTTCAAAAAATTGCTAAAAAATGCTAAAATCATGTAATATGGGCCTGTATTATGGCCTATTGCCCTCAATAAAATTAATTTCTAGCCATTTTCAGTAAATTTTGACCACCTCACATTTCACAATATTCTTCATCTATTCAAAGGCTGTCTAGCTAAATTAAGCAACAAAACATACAGAATGTATATATGTTTAACAATGTGTTTCAAATTAGTAATTCTTTAGATCTATAACCAATAAAAATGTCTATGCAAAAATAGACTGTCCCCAATGCCCCCCAAAATACAGCCCATTACTGGTAATAAATAAATAAAAAGAAAAGTAGTTAAAGATGGAATTGTCCTTGGACCCTTTCACCCACTTTTATGTTGAATATTAAATGGTACATGCACAGTTTAACAAACCAAGCATTTCAGCGACAGAGACTGAAACTTTTGTGGCTGAAGTGCTTGGTTTGTTTGGGTCCCCAATAACCAATTTTTTGGAAGGACTACCTTTGACAACTAATGAGGAGGTTGATGATGATGATGATGGTGTTAATTATGAATTATTAGAAGTTTGTAAAATATATCTAATGAACTCGCTGCAAATGATTTAACATGGAGGAGGTGACTAGATGGTTAATATCCCAACTTCTACTAAATTTGGCCTCACAAATGGAGAAGATGTTTCACAAATGTTGTCAGGACTTGAGTAAAAATAATTCCACACCCAAGTGGTGGCTTTACAATGGCTCTCACAAGCAGGAACTGTTGACACTGGTAGCTGATTTACACAAACAACACCATAAACATCCTCTTTAGCATCAGATAGTACAAAAATATCCTTCTCATCCTGTTGCAGTTCCACACTAGCATCTTCAATTTCTATTATTTCATCATCACCATCTTTACTTGTACTGTTAATGCCCACAATTGCAGAGGGTGCAGAAATGGTGGAATGCTTCTCAACAAGTACAGTATCAGCAAAGTCATACTCACACATAGCTAATGTGGACACCCCTAGTCACTCCTCAGGGAATGATTTTCAACCTTATTTTTCTTTTTTGAGGGGCACTGATGATTTGTCTTTTTTAAGGTCACACCTTTACTTCTTTTTTCAAGTTTTTCATTGTGAAATAATTCATTACAGGTGCCCTTTGCTAAACCTTCTTCCCCCTGGACCAGCTTTATTTGATATTGTAGTATTATGACTGGCAGATGCCACAGCATTACAGTAGTACTTGGTTGCTGATCTTGCTTTTCTATCATCTCACTGTGATTCATATTAACTTATATTTATTAATGCAGTGGCCCTGGACCTACTGAGCTTTATTGAACACAAACAAGTTGATAAAAAAAAATTGTTATTTTTTTCTTTACAAATGATAACTTCAAACTGCAGTCCCACAGTGCTTATATTTTTAATGCAGTGACACAGCACTTACTGAGCTTTATTGAACACAAGATGTGCAAAAAAATAAAACTATTTTGTTTCTGCTTTTTTACAAATGACAACAATGTCACCAAAAACTTTTGACACTGTGCACCAATAAAGGGTTAATGCTGCACTGAGGGGCAGATGTATTAACCTGGAGAAGGCATAAGGAAGTGATAAACCAGTGATATGTGCAAGGTAATAAAGGCACCAGCCAATCAGATCCTAACTGTTAATTTACATATTGGAGCTGATTGGCTGGTGCCTTTATCACCTTGCACATATCACTGGTTTATCACTTCCTTATGCCTTCTCCAGGTTAATACATCTGCCCCCATCAAACAAATATAAAACCAGTGTGCAGTTGCACCAATGGTTAATGCTCAGAACCAGTGTGACACACTAAAACAATATAGATGTAACTTCCTGCACTATAAAAATAAAAAATTAAAAACTGTTTTGCTAACTGCCTATCATTTATCTTGTTCGGCCAATATTAACACTAAGAGCCTGAGGAGTTAATAGTCATTTAGGTCAGCTCAGCAGTCATCAGCACACAGCATCAGCACACAGCTTTCTGGTGGTCTTGCATAAAATGGCATCCAAATCACCATGAGTGGGTCATACTGTATATTGAATCCAAAACATATGAGAGCTGAGCAAGATGGGAAAACCTTAGCCGATGCTCAAATTCCCTCAGATCCCTGAAGTTTGGATGTCCTCAGTGTTCTTTAGCAATGTTTTCTAAAATTCTCAACATGTCATTTAGCCCTTCATAGTCCAGAATATTCCAAAATGGGAAAATGTGATCCTAAAAGGTAGTGATGTTAAATACCTATTTAATAGTAACACATAGCTTTGATAGCCTCCTCATCAATTCTTTTCAAATCTTGCTGTCATGCTTCATGTTAAGTTAGCAGATGTTTTTATCACAAAACAAGATGCAGACCCTCCTAGATGCCCCCCTGTAAGGAGGAGTGGACATTGCATCCCTCTGACTCCAGGACCGCAACTAGGGGGGGGGGGGGGGGCACCTAAGGGGGCATGTGCCCTAGGTGCAGGATTTGTGGGGGTGCTGAGGAGTTACAGATGAGCAGGGGCTTTTTTTTAACCGGCAGTGCTGTGCTGCTCTAATGTGACAGCAGACGGCTCCCGGGGCAGTGTCTCTGACCCACCTGTCTGTCCGCAGCTGGCTCAGATGCTGTGCAGGTGAGCTCCAGTACCTGGTATCACTCCTATGCTGGGTACTGTCTTAAACTCTCTTCTTTGCCATGCAGTGCTGTGACTAGCATGCAGTGCACACTGCAAGCTATAGAAGCAAGCTGTTGGTGCTGTGTTTTTCAGCAGGCTATGATCCTGGCTGCCTACCCAGCACCAACCGATAACAAGCTGCCAGCTGCACACCATTGAGAGGACACATTGCCCCAGGCTTTTGCTTGCTAATAGGTGCAGTCACCAATGTTACAGAAATCAAAGGCTCACTTTACTAGCTATCCACTTGACAGTGGAATCTAAAGGCCAATATACACGGGAAAGATGTGTGCTGAGCGAACCGCTCAGCCCACATCTCTCCCGCCGCTCAGCACAGCACGATGTGTGCTGAGCAATGCGGAGGAGGATGGGGGCCACTTATTTCACCCAGCGGGTGAAATGAGCGACGTGCTAGATTGAGCAGGCATGCAGGCTAATCTAGCACCAGCGATAGCGATGTGCGGGGCCGCGCATCGCTATCGCTGAGGGGGATACACACGAGTGATCTGTGCTTAAAATCTAAGCAATCTAGTCAGATTGCTTAGATTTTAAGCATGGATCTCTCCGTGAGTACCCCCCTTTAGAGCCTGGACAACCTCAAACTCTCATCGAGTATCACTACAGCAGCTTTGTTGCAATTTTAAAGACAGACTTTATTATCAGCACTGTGCTCCCAGTTAGTAATATCAAACTTTGAGGTTGCTTTGGGTCAGCACCGTCTGTAAGAAGCCATCAATGAGGTATCTATCAAAGAGGTTAATTCTTTATCTCTCGAAATTACAGGCCAAATACCTTTGGCCCTACTGTACAACTTGTTTACTAGCCAAAGTATAGTCCTGTGTCCACACCATCCGATGAGGATCATCCACGCGTTGTTTGGACCGATGTCACTCCTCCGGATCGTGATCACGTGGGGTGTGAATCACTTGCGGCGTCACGGACCGGATGAAGCAGTGATTGGTTAGGGCATCCGGCTTTGGTAGTTGCTAGGTAACCGGAGCTCAGCTGGAGATAGCCGCGCCCGCCCCCCTCCCGCCCCTCTACGCGGACCACGGAGACAGGGAGTTTCACCTGTGTGGCTTGGTGGCGGCGGGAAAGCGGGCTTTCTGTTCTGATTGGTGTTGGGTAAGCATATGTTTGTGTATTTATACTGCAATGTTTGTAATGGCTGGTTGTGTCCTTGATAAAGGGGAGAGATCCCTGAAACGTTGGCGTACCGGCAAAGGTGTTGTCCATTATTTTCGTCTGAGTGCCTCCATAGTTTGGAATCTACATACTCATCTGAGAGGTTGTGCACCGGACCCTGCTGTTCATAGACAAGCGTGAGTGCCAAGCATACTTTGCTTGTATATATATATATATATATATATAAAGTGAGCATGGTAAATTAAAAGGATGAGAAAGTAAGGTAGTGGGCCATACGTGTGTATATATATATATATATATATATATATATATATAAAAGCAAGGATTAATACTGCGCCACATGTGAGATGAAACATATGTTGTTTGGGAATGGCTAGTCAATATGACACTCCTCTATGCTGCTAACGGGGCGTCTGCTGTTACCCTCAATAAATACAGGGGTGGTAAAACCCTGATAAAAAATGTAGGAGAAAGGAGGAGATGAGGGATGAGTAGCGACCATGGTGTCAATAAATAAGGTAAAAATTGACAGAAATACTTAAAATAACTATTTATTACCATAAAATCAAAATATAAAGGAGACACATAAAAATTGGGACAAAAACATATACACAGCTGAACTAAAAGCACCAAATGAATATAAGAACAAATAAAAAGTTTTCCTTATCTTAGAGTGAGGTAGGTAAAAGTCACCCAACGCGTTTCCTCTGATGAGACTTCTTCAAAGGGTAGGGACAAAGTGAACCTCTACAGCTATTTATAGCCATATCCCTTAATGGGAGGGTAGTGACATCATAAGGAGTCATGTGATCTAATTAACTAACATATACCTTAAAAAATATAAATACACATAGAATCAATGTTTTCAGGTTAGTAGGGATTAAATGCAGGTAAAAATAGACATAAACGAATGTGCAAAAGGTCCAAAAACACTTTATCAGTGCTTATAAAATGAAAAGCACTGATAAAGTGTTTTTGGACCTTTTGCACATTCGTTTATGTCTATTTTTACCTGCATTTAATCCCTACTAACCTAAAAACATTGATTCTATGTGTATTTATATTTTTTAAAGTATATGTTAGTTAATTAGATCACATGACTCCTTATGATGTCACTACCCTCCCATTAAGGGATATGGCTATAAATAGCTGTCCAGGTTCACTTTGTCCCTACCCTTTGAAGAAGTCTCATCAGACAAAATGTGTTGGGTGACCTTTACCTACCTCACTCTAAGATAAGGAAAACTTGTTATTTGTTCTTATATTCATTTGGTGCTTTTAGTTCAGCTGTGTATATGTTATTGTCCCAATATTTATGTGTCTCCCTTATGTTTTGATTTTATGGTAATAAATAGTTGTTTTAAGTATTACTGGCAATTTTTACCTTATTTATTGACACCGTGGTCGCTACTCATCCCTCATCTCCTACTTTCTCATATATATATATATATATATATATATATATATATATAGGGTTATTAGTAGTCTCTCTATATACTATACTGTACTCAATACAGTACATTGTATAAACAAGGGGAAGGTAAGAACTACCTCATGGAGCTGCTGGTGAGAGGGGGCAGAGTGCTTAGGATGGGTCAAATGGCAAGGGAGTAGAGAGGGAAAATTGAAAATAATGTGAAATAAAAGGGTTAGAAGAAGCAAAAAAAAAAATGAATGGGGATGTAAATCGATACACAGCTATTATGTGCGATAACTGCATGAAAATGGGAGGAGTCATGACTATAAGGGGGAGGGGGAATAAATAGGGAGGGGAGGAGTCAATATTAATTTGAAAACTGTCCCCCATCCTTTAAGAGACTTCTAGATCCGCCCCTGCTCCATGCAGTATATTATCTTTAACCAAACCATGGTTAATTGTAAAATTTCTGATAAATCATTGTAAGTTATGAGATTGTGGTGACAATGTATACATTGACAGATAAATCCTGGGGATAATGGACAGAATATATCAGGCATCACAATTTGAATGTGACACATCTTGCCACTTGCCACATGCTTAGTGTTGTATATATGCACTGTATGCATAAAGGTTTATGATTATTTATGCAAAGGACAGCTCTTCCAATAAGAGATGTTTTTGCAATGTAAGGATTTCCAGGTTTATGACTGGGGAGTCCAACTGTGCATATGTAGGCATGGCTGGCAGGCAATGCATGCGCGAGCTATGAGGGTCACTGGGATTTATGCATAAAGAATCCCATAGACTTCTATTAGGCAATGCCGTCTGCTGGTCTATCAGGATCAATCTCAAGAAAATTTATTTTTACAGTACTGAGACATACTGTATGAGGAATGTGGTCAGACTGCATTTTGCCATTAGTACATCCTGTCGAAAAAAATATAATTAAACTTTTAGCACATGTTAAATTATGAATCAGTGGCATCTAAAGTCTTTGAAGATTGTGGACAAGGACAGCCAGAATTGTAGTAAAATGAAAGATTACAAGGAATGCTTTTAAATATCAAAATCAGTACTCTTAGCACTTTATAATATCCAACCTTGTGAAACAAATCCTCTTAACAGGATATTAGCCTTCTACTACTGTGATTATAGTCAATAAATATTTTTCCAACTTTATGATTTCTTTTTATGGGTGTGGAAGAAATAAAAATCCAGAGTCTTCTATAAAATGATGATTATACTAATGTTGATTTAGATATCAAGTAAAAACCTGGTGATTATTCAACCTAGCACTAGAGTCATTAGACAAGTTATGGAACACTTGTTTAGCAATACTCTTTATACTTATACTATTTATACTGTATAGCACAATATAGAAAAATAGAAATCCTTAATATACTGTACTGTACATGTGTCGCACACAATACAGTTATGCTGAGAAAAATATTCTACTCTTATCAGTACATATTTATATCCTACATATAATTATAAAAGTCTTACATAACAGGCATTGAAACTCAATATCTAGAATATTTAGTCTAATTCTTTATTTCCCGCACATATCTAGCAAGTGCAATCCCTAGGGCAGTGATCGCCAACCCATCACTCGCGAGCTACTGGTAGCTCGCTGAAGTATTTTCGGTAGCTCGCAAGTGGACAGGCTTGGCAAATCACTGGCACTGCTTCTCACCTCATTTTCACTATGGTGCCGCTGTCAGCCAATCAGAGCTTTCAGACCTGCAGCGGCGGCACCTGATTGGCTGCCGGAGCACGAGCTTTGATTGGCTCACTTACCGGCGCCATATTTCAGATGCCCGCCGCCGCACTGCCACCCTCTCCCGGGAGCCCAGGCTGCACAGGAGAGGTGTGCGCTGCGCTGTCCTCTCCTTCCGTCCCTACAGGAGGATCAGCACTGACGCCAGCAACGGTGAGCACAGTGGGGGGCATTGCATCTGGCACTGTGGGGGCACTGTATCTGGCACTGTGGGGGCACTATTTGGCACTGTATCTGGCACTGGGGGGGCATTGTATCTGGCACTGTAGGGGCACTATCTGGCACTGTAGGGCACTGTATCTGGCACTGTGGGGGCATTGTATTTGGCACTGCGGGGGTACTGTATCTGGCACTGTGGGGGCACTGTATCTGGCACTGTGGGGGCATTGTATCTGGCACTGTGGGGGCATTGTATCTGGCACTGTGGGGGCACTGTATCTAGCACTGTGAGGGCACTGTATCTGGCACTGTGGGGGCATTGTATCTAGCACTGTGGGGGCACTGTATCTGGCACTGTGGGGGCAATGTATCTGGCACTGTGGGGGCACTATATCTGGCACTGTGGGGGCACTATCTGGCACTGTATCTGGCACTGTGGGGGCACTATCTGGCACTGTGGGGGCACTGTATCTGGCACTGTGGGGGCATTGTATCTGGCATTGTGAGGGCACTGTATCTGGCACTGTGGGGGGCATTGTATCTGGCACTGTGGGGAGCATTGTATCTGGCACTAGTAGGGGCATTATTTGTGAATCTGGTACTGCTGAAGGGCATTATTTGTGTATCTGGTACTACTGGGGGCATTATTGGTGTATCTGCCACTGCTAGGGGGCATTATTTGTGTATCTGGCACTACGTGGGGGGAAGCAATACTTGTAGTTGTGAGGCCACACCCACTTTTGCAGGATGTGCGCGCATTGGGGGTAGCTATTTCTGAGGTTTTACTTTCCGAAAGTAGCTCACATCCCAATTAAGGTTGAAGACCACTGCCCTAAGGCAACCACAATCTTTATTACAAAAACAAGCATTGATGTTACCATTGCACTTACACATTTGCTTTTTTTCTCTGTTACTTTCATTTTTCACTTTATGTCACAAAGAGATATTAGTTCAATGCATGAAGGATAGGCCTAAATCCAGAGTTGAATTTCTTTACTATAGAAAGAGTATCAAATCTGTGGGTCAATTAACGGGATGGTATGAAATACCGGCGGATGGGATCCCGGCTGTCATGATCCCGACCGCCGTAATAGCAGCAGCAGTGCAAGCTCTATAAAGCCCCTTGCAGGTTCGCTGCGCTGCGGGCACAGTGGCTCGCTGTGCTTACCACAGGTTCTGTTCTCCCTCTATGGGTGTCGTGGACACCCACATCGGGAGAATAGCTTGTGTTGCCAGTATCTGCATCTTGACCGCCGGGATCCCGATTAGCGTTATTTTAACCGCTTCCCAAATTAATTTATTACCGCTGACCCCCAACACCCAAAAAAAAAGGTCAACAAACCTTCCGGAATGTGAATTTGAATCTAGTGCTTACTTGGACCTAATGTGATCTAGATGTAAGAATGCCTGACACTTTATTTAATTTTAAGTAAATAGAGCCAGGATATTGGAGAGTGGCGTAGAAATAAAGTGCTTTAACAAGTCACTGTCGACAGAAATGGGAGGACAGATACCCCTTTCACATCGCACTAAAAACCCGGTATCGACACGGCATATTGCCGTGTCGAAACGGGTCCGCGTGCGATGTGAAAGGTCCTTTGGTGAATTAGCGGGTCGTCCAATCAGCTCCTAACAGTCATGTTCAGGCTGTGTTTGAAAAATGACAGTAGCTGATTGGTTGGGTCTTTTTCTTATTTTATCTACATGCTTTGATAAATCTCCCCCATTATAGGATTCTAAACTCCAAATCAAAATTTCAGAGATACTTGTGCACATTGTTAAAAGAAGAGAAATGTAACAGATATTGCTAATATTTTAAAAATGTGTGCTTGGTGTGGACCTCTGCTTATATTAACATTGCAAGTCCTAATAGTCATTTAAGAAGCTGTTAAACTTTTTTTTATAATAACATGATGTAGCTTCTTTCAATGTATTGCTCTATTAGCATTTAACAAAGTCTACTAAATAAGCCATGTGAACCCAGGCATATCTGAAAAACAAATGATGCCTAACTGCACTATAGTGTATTTAACAGACACAAATGTACGTTCCACACATTTAGATTTTATTATGTAGGCATGTAGCATGCCAAGGGATTTTAAACCTTAATGAGGCTTGGACAGCAAAAATCACACCAGTGACCCTTTATTACACCTGGAAACATTTGAAAGAATGGAAATTAGTAAATCTTAAACATTTGCCTGGCCCCATTTGGTAAAGAATATATATGGGAACTAGGGTGGATGTTTTCAAACATTGTCTTCCAATTTTGGGCTTAAATTTCCATAGATTATTTTTATTATGAATCTTTTTTTTATTTAATAACAATAAATCAAACCACTGAGCATATTTATTAAATTAAATTAAACTAAACCATACTTACTAAAATATTTGAAATAATAAGATTATGACAATTTTTATACATTTGATGTAAGGTATATTAAATTGTTTTCAGCCACGATTATGCTACTTATAGAAAATAATTTGAATAAAAACCTCTGTAGTACTTGAGTGAAGAAGAGACATTTATTTTAATTGTAACACTTAATAGTCTTATAAATACTTTAACAAAAAAAATCACCTACTGTACTGCAGTATTTATTTGAATTGATGTGCTTATAGCAAAAACATTAATGTATATTAAAATATTTTAAACCCCATTGAAGTATTTTTAAATATGTGAATCATAAGATGGACAATTTGGGATCTCAGTCAGTTTAAAATACTGTATGTTTGAACAACGGCTACTGCTGCATATATTTGAGTAAGCAAATGTGTTTTAAGTAAGGGTTAAATGGCAATGTAAACAAACAAAATACTTTCAATATTTTACAGGTCAATACAGAGCAAAGGGGCCTATCACAGGGATTTACTGTGTAGTAAGTAGACATGGAGAGAAAATAAAAACATAGTTAAATTGTTGGTAATTATACAGTAGTTAACTAGATATATGGCGAATTGTGTACCTGAGGATCATTGTTTGAGTAGGCAGAATATATACAAACTGGTGATTAGTGTATATTACATGGTATACTGTACAGACATGTAAATATAACTATAAAATCCCTGATAGTTGCTTAGCAACCAGTTAGGCAGAACACATTCTGCCGTATCCAGACCGGCTCCAAGCATGTTCCAATAGAGTGGCCGAACAGGGCGCCACACTTAATGGGCGCTGCAAGCTCTTGTCGCCATATTCCAGACTGGAGCCTACAGCAGCAGCGTCCGTCCCGTGGCCCGCCTCCTGGCCTCCTAGCAGTGGTTGTGTGACGATGAGGGGGAATACTGTGGGCAGGCCAAAGCTAAACTATGAGAGCACTTTGTGGCTTCGGCGTCTGACGTCAGAGGCCAGTGCCGCACAACGCGCACATAGTTTAGCTTTGGCCCGCCCACTGCACTCCCCCTCATCAGCACAGCCACTGCTAGGACTCAAGACAGAGGCTAGGAGGCAGGCCGCATGTACAGTGCCCCCTCCTACTCCTCTGTTCTGTCTGTGGCTGTGCGGTGTGCTCTGTGGCTATGCAGCTTCCTCCCTTCCTCTAATCTGCCCCCAGTCTCTCCCACGCTCTGCCTCCCCTCCTAAGTTTGATCCTGCAGTAGGGACTGTCTGTCTCGCTCCGTCTAACCCAGCCCCTGTCCTGTCCTGCAGCTCCTCCTCCCCTCCTGGTCCATGCTGCCAGTGCCATGCGCAGCTAATGCTCAAAAGGGGCAGGGAACATGTCAGTGACTGCAGCACACACCTGGTCGTAGCTCCTCTATCTGCTACTCCTCCCACTAACCCTCTCACACACAAGGCAGGACCTGTGCTCTTTGCTCTGGATGGCAGGAGCAGGATGTGTACAAACTGTATGGAGATGTAGACTGCAGCTAGAGAATGCCTGCTCCATATTCAGCAACAAGTGGTGAGTTGTGGTGAAGGGGGAGGCCTGGGTGTTGTAGTGTATGAAGGGTGTGTGTGTGTTGTAGTGTATGAAGGGGGGTGTTGTAGTGTATGCAGTGGCGTAAGTTCGTCCAAGACGCCCGGAGGCAAGATAAATATTGGTGCCCCCCCCACCCCTGTATTTCCACAAGAAAAAAAAAATATATATATAGCAAGAGAGAGCGAGAGAGCAAGAGAGAGCGAGAGAGCAAGAGAGAGCGAGAGAGCAAGAGAGAGTGAGAGAGCAAGAGAGAATAGTTATCTTGTCAACTATAACTATGTCCGCCATTCTTTGCAAGCATATCGGCGTATGCTTGAAGAAAATTCCAAAGGACAGCTCTTGCGGTAAGAGCTGTTCTTTGTGATGATAGGACTTCGAGTTTACTGACCCGGAATCCTATCTGCGCATGCGTGGGCTGACGTGTGCTGCTGGGGGGTGCTGGGAGGGATCCAATTGGGCAGAAGGACTTAGCAAAGGGGAAACGGGGCGAGATGAAGCAACGGAGGTCTGACAGCAGGGGGGCAGACCAGAGTAAATCCAAGGCGAGCACGGTTTTGCGTCTTCTAATCACAACACCGCCTCGCAGGGGCAAATGCAGGATTTTTATGGGGGAGTTAAGTTTTCCATGTGTGTGTGTGCAGTAATAGACACACAAATACACATATGTGTGTCTCTAAATATATATATATATATATATATATATATATACACACACACACTATATATAGCACACATGCATATGCCGCCCCACACACATATGCTCTACAGAAAATATAGGCTGCTGCAATGATAATAGCCCACCACCCCTGCAAATATTGACTGTTGCAATTATTATAGATCACCCCCATTACTACCATCCCAGCAAATATAGACAACTGTCGTCTATTGTAGATCCCATCTCTCCACCCACACATATACATACTTCCACCAATCCCCCTCCCTCATCTAGCAAATATAAGCTTCCACAATAAATTATAATAGACACAATCCCCCCCTTCACATACACAAGCAACCTGCCTGTGCTCCAGCACCACTGCATGCACCATACAGTTTGAGCGCTTACTTACCAGCGGACCAGTACGGAGAAAGAGCCCCATAGGAAGTTACTGCAGGAGAAGAGCTGCTCGCTGCGGCTGTGGCTCCCCAGTGACCGCGCTGAGCACAAAAAAAAGTGGGTCCCAGGGACTCCTCACTTTTAAAAATTGGGGTCCTACCTGTCCTTTTCTGGGTCCCATCGGAATGAATATTTTTAATTATTTAAATATAAAAACAAGGACTTGATGTGGACACTACTAAATTGTTGGAAAGGGGTGACTATGTTGCTGGGCTGTGTAGTATACATGACACTTGCACCAAAGCTGTAAGTAGACATTTTGGTGCCCCCCCACCATACTGAAAGAACAGACGGTGCAAAAATTTAGGGGTGTGGCTTTGTGGGGGAGGGTGTGTGGCCATATAATAGTACCAAATTCGCAGTACATCACTCACACTGCGCCAGGTAGAGCACTTATACACAGTGATCGTGGGTGTCAGCGAGGGAAGTGGGTGCCCACAGTCATCGCGTATGTCAGTGGTGGTGCCAAGGGGAGGAGTGACAATGACTGACGTAGTCAGAGCAGAATTAAGGCTAGTGGGGGTTCCAGGCAACAAATGTGTGGGGGCCCCCACCAATAAAACTGACTGTGTACACTGTTGCTATCATTAGAGAGGGAGAGCGCTTAAGACGGTGTCAGAGAGAGAAAGACAGAGAGGTAGAAGCGAGTGAGGGAGAGAGATAAAGGGTGTCAGAGAGGGAGAGAGACTGAGATAGAGAAGGGGGAGCAAGAGAGAGGGAGAGAGTCAGGAGGTAGACAGAGCGAGAGGGAGGAACAAGCGAGGAAAAGAGAATGTGAGGGAGGGAGAGAGAGCCTGGAAGACAGAGGGGGGGGGGCACCAAGCGAGAGACAAAGGGTGTCAGCGAGGGAGAGAGAGAGAGAGAGTCAGGAAGATAGAGAGGGGAGAGAGGGAGAGTCAGGAAGACAGGGGGAGGGGATCCAAGTGGGGGGGGGGGAGGAGGAGGAGGAGAGAGAGTGTCAGTGAGGGGAGAGAGATGAATAAAGCTGGATAAACAATATCTGTTGGGCTACAGAAACAGCAGGTCACTGATATGTGTAAGGCACTTCATGATGTTAGGCTCCACCCCCTTCCCCATGCACCCGCGAATCGCGGCATTATATCCACGAGGGGGCGGGGCTTAGAGGCAGTCTCCGAGACAAAGTCCCTCCTGTTCTGCTGGGACTCATAGCCGGCCAGGGTACAGGGGAACCGGACCGGGGTCAGTCCGTCTGAGCCCAGTGTGACACATGTAGGTGGCTGCTCACCTCTAATAAACCCCCCCCCCATCCCCGCAGCATATACACAGCAACCAGCTCACTCCTCTCCCCCCGCACCGTGCCCACACAGTCACCGGCACTCATCTCCCCACATCCCCGCTGCACATACACAGCAACCACATATAGGCAACGGCGCTCAGACACGCACCTGCCAGCCGCTGGATCCCCCTGAAATACGGCCATAGCAGAGATGCACCGTCTTCGTGACACTGTTCCAGGGAGCCGCGCCATCATGCCGGGACCCTGTGAAGGCACTGCACGCAACCAGGACAGGAGCGGTAAGGCTCCACCTCCCCTATTTAAAAGCACAGGCTCACTGATTTCCTGCTGCGGAGCGCGTCCCCAGGGACCCTCCAATTTTAGATAAGTGAGTCCCTGGACAGCAGAAGCGGGTGGGCAAGTATGCAGTGCCTCGCACGTGTCCCCCCTCCCGCAGCAGCTGCAGCAGCAACAACTCCTCTTCCAAGTCCTACAGCCACTGCAACCGCGCAGAAGAGGTGAGCGCTGGAGGGACATCGCGGCCGACGGGCATACAGGCATGACTCATTACGGCCGGCACAGACCAGAGGCGAGATGCCCCCTTCAGGCCAGGAGCCCGGCGGCAGCCGACTCCGTTGCCTCCCGGAGTTCCGCCTCTGAGTGTATGAAGGAGGGGGGTGTTGTAGTGCATCAGGAGGGTGTCTGGTTGTTGTAGTGGGGTCTGGGCATTGTAGTGTATAGGGGGGTCTGGGTGTTGTAGTGTGTGAGGGGATGTGTCTGGGCATTGTATTGTATTGGGGTCTGGGCATTGTAGTGCATGAGGGTATGTGTCTAGGTGTTGTAGTGGGAAGGGCGTTTCTGGGTGTTGTAGTGGGTGCCAACTCCTAAGGGTGGCCGGTAGGTCCATCAGCCAACCAGTGCTCGCAGACCGGCAGCGGCGACTCTTGATTAGCTACCGGACCGCAAGCTTTGACTGATGGACCAGCAGCTGATTTCAGATGCAGGGCAGGGGGGCACTGGAGACTGTACTGAGGGGCAGGAGAGGGGTGCGCTGTGCTCTCCTTACCTCACACAGCAGCAGTGGGAGCAGCAGGAGAGGCTGGCAGTGGTGAGCATCACTACAGGGGTCGTATATGTATCTGGCACTGTGGGGGCATGTGTATCTGGCACTGTGGGGGCATATCATGTGTATCTGGAACTGTTGGCGAACATGTGTATCTGACACTGTGGGGGAATATTATGTATATCTGGCACTGCTGGGGGCATAAAATGTGTATTTGGCACTGCTGAGGGCATATAATGTTTATCTGGCACTGCACTGCTGGGGCACATGTGTATCTGGCACTGCACTGCTGGGGGCATATGTGTATCCTGCACTCCTGGGGGCATATGTGTATCTGCCACTATTGGGGGCATTTGTGTATCTACCACTATTGGAGGCATATGTGCATCTGGCACTATTGGAGGCATATGTGTATCTGGCACTATTGAAGGTGTACTGTATTTATATCTGGCACTGCACTACTGGGGTCATTATGTGTATATGACACTATACTGGAGACATTATCTGTAAGAAACACTACTGTGGGCATTATGTGTAAGGCTGCTAATTGTGTGTGTAGAGGGGGTGCGAAAATATATTTATTTTTAGTTTGATAATATAAAGTTGCAAGGCCACGCCCACTTTTCCAGGAGTGCACGCACCTTCGGGGCACGCATCAGGAGGGGGGGGGGTGCGCTTTGAAATTCTCTTGCTCAGGGTGCTAGTAGGCCAGGAACGGCCCTGGCTGTACTGTATCTGTTGGTTTCCCTTGATATACGATCCATTGTACATCTAGGGATCCTGCCACTTTGGCTGGTTATCTGGTATACAGTATGTGTAAGAAAAGTCGCTTACACAGCGGGGAATGTATAGTGCATCTTGGTTGCTAGGTAACCTGGTCCACTAAGGGAGCCAGGAATGAGAGATAATAGATGGTGCTGTGGTGAGGAAGTACATGGAGTAACCTTTTGACTATACATCCCAGGTCTCAGTGGAAAGGAGAGCTGTAATCTGGACAGATGGGAGGAGCAAAGAGTGAATCGTGTAAATGCTGATGCAGTGGCATGGTTCTGGGAAATAATCCTAAAAAAAGACCTTTATTGTATGGGATATATGTATGAAAAAGAGGGTAAGGGTTGTGGCCTACATCGGGATATGGGCCCTCATTCCGAGTTGATCGCTCGCAAGGCGATTTTAGCAGAGTTACACACGCTAAGCCGCCGCCTACTGGGAGTGAATCTTAGCTTCTTAAAATTGCGAACGATGTATTCGCAATATTGCGATTACAAACTACTTAGCAGTTTCAGAGTAGCTTCAGACTTACTCGGCATCTGCGATCAGTTCAGTGCTTGTCGTTCCTGGTTTGACGTCATAAACACACCCAGCGTTCGCCCAGACACTCCTCCGTTTCTCCGGCCACTCCTGCGTTTTTTCCGGAAACGGTAGAGTTTTTAACCACACGCCCCTGAAACGCCGTGTTTCCGCCCAGTAACACCCATTTCCTGTCAATCACATTACGATCGCCGGAGCGAAGAAAAAGCCGTGAGTAAAAATACTTTCTTCATTGTAAAATTACTTGGCGCAGTCGCAGTGCGAATATTGCGCATGCGTACTAAGCGGAATTTCACTGCGATGCGATGAAATATACCGAGCGAACGACTCGGAATGAGGGCCCTGGTTAAATTCAGTATGGCCCGATACTGTACAAAAAACAATGATAATTTTTGCCCTTGTTGGTTTTTAGTTTCTATAATTATAATTATTATTAAGTTATTGCTCGAGGCTTATTTTAATTGTACAAATAATTGGATTTTTTTAGAAAAAAAATAGTTTTTATTTTATTACCCACACAACATGCAACTAAAATAATTTAAACAATAGAAAAATAATGAATATACATAAACATCTTTCTAAAGCATATTGGCCCTCATTCCGAGTTGATCGCTCGCAAGGCGATTTTAGCAGAGTTACACACGCTAAGCCGCCGCCTACTGGGAGTGAATCTTAGCTTCTTAAAATTGCGACCGATGTATTCGCAATATTGCGATTACAAACTACTTAGCAGTTTCAGAGTAGCTTCAGACTTACTCGGCATCTGCGATCAGTTCAGTGCTTGTCGTTCCTGGTTTGACGTCATAAACACACCCAGCGTTCGCCCAGACACTCCTCCGTTTCTCCGGCCACTCCTGCGTTTTTTCCGGAAACGGTAGCGTTTTTAACCACACGCCCCTGAAACGCCGTGTTTCCGCCCAGTAACACCCATTTCCTGTCAATCACATTACGATCGCCGGAGCGAAGAAAAAGCCGTGAGTAAAAATACTATCTTCATTGTTAAATTACTTGGCGCAGTCGCAGTGCGAATATTGCGCATGCGTACTAAGCGGAATTTCACTGCGATGCGATGAAATATACCGAGCGAACGACTCGGAATGAGGGCCATAGTCCACACCTCGCACCAGACTTCTGTGTAGTTCTTAATAGATTTGCAACTTAATTGTAAGTTTATTGATCTGTTTATCTAACATGTAGCAAATATGTTGGCAGTACTCCAAATGCTCAGAATTAGTAGGCCAAGCAGAGCAGTCAGTAAATAAACAGCTGTACAGTATGTAGGAAAACCAACTTTTACTGGCATCCCGGTATGTACACACACGCTCAAGTCCCAAACAGGTCTCCTTTTTCCTACTCTATAAAGGTGAATACGCACTAGGACAAATCACATGCGATGTGATGTCATCAGCAGCGAGATCCAGCGGGGGTGCCGGCATTGGCAAGAGCGATGAGCGATGGCGGGGGAGGTAATAGGGGCTGCAGCCTTGCTGCATTCAACAGCATGACTCTCACTGGGGCGATGTTGCCCATCACACCTGCATGCAGGTCTAACGGAGGACCATGGGAGCATGCACCGCCAGCTACATAGTGCATACACACTGACAATATTGTGAATGATGTGTCCGAATCGGGCACATTATACCAATATAATCCTAGAGTAATGAACTGGTCAGTAACCTATGTTCATATGCACCAGCATAATATAATTACCCTTAACCCCTTAAGTGGCATGAACAGAAAATCTCCAGGGGGTTGCTGCACTGGGGAGACTGGCTATCCCAGAAGATTTCTGGGGCATGCCACTGTTCCTCCTCCCTTGTACTCCACTGGGGATGTTGGAGTTTTGTGGAATGATGCGGTACCGCATCATTCTGCAAAACTCCACCATCCCCAGTGGAGTACAAGGGAGGAGGGTGGAGAGGATTTCAGTGCCGGTGGGCTAGCACCCACTAGCAAATATACACCCTCTTGGCAATGAGCAATCCCCTTGGCAACAAGCATTCCCCTTGGCAATGAGCATGGATCCCAGAGCATGAAACCCATGGCAACGAGCATGACACCCAGCGCATGAAACCCTTGGCAATGCACATTAAACCTCTGGCAACATTGAGGTAATTTGTGTACATGATCCACTAACTCAAGCATGGCCACGCTAAAGAATAACTGTCCAGGGTATTCCTGTCCCTGCGGGAGGTAGTAGCTGGTGATAATGGGCCAATCAAAACAAAGTCCAAACACTGCTGGTGATCACTGTTATTCTGCCAGGTGGTAGAAGCGATACCTGCTGAGAGTCTGAGCTTCTTCCCAGAGCTGAGATGGTAAACTACAGTGTTTCATCCCATGAAATGCCGGGTCTTTCTCAAGACTCTGTAACTGATCCAGCCTACTATCACACAGGGTGGGGGGTAAACCAAACGGTTGTTGGTGACCTTAGTAGAGGTCACTAGTGTGTATGTGCTGATACCAAGATACTAGGAGATGACTAAGTAGTTAGCAGATATAGAAAAATTGTGTACGTGCAATTTCAATCATAATGGACTGCATCAGCAGTGAGGATGTATACTCAAACTTGATAGGTGTATGTGTTATATCTGACACCCAATGTGTAAATATATGGCAGATATGTTAATGACTGTAAGGTTCCTGTGGCAAATGTGATACATATGGCATGCCCTTGCTTATATAGGAAGTGGCCGTGGCATAGTGTACCTGCCATAAAGAGACTTGGCAGGAATGAAAACTAGTGTAACCCTACCCTCAATACCTTGAACGAGAGCTGTCTATATATTCTATTACTCTACTATAATTCTACTACCCATTTCACTAAGGTAGGGTTAATCAGTATCTGTGCCTCCACCCAAGCTGGTTATTGTGAGGCTCGCCTGGGTAAGCCTCCCACCTGCAGTGTATGTGTGAGTGTATTCAAATCAATTACTCATTACATCTTATATTGTACCTCTCTTCTCTTCCAGATTTCCACGATCCAATTCAAGCCACAAATATAAAGGTAAGTAATGTAATTTAATTACACAACAACACTTTAAAACTTGTACATTAATACATTTAGTTAGACATAAATAAAGGAATACTTTCACCAATATTCCCACCACTCCTATACATGTTAGTTTGCATGCAAAACAAAAAACTCTCCTATCCTCAGTTGAGAATGAATTACCCGGGTACTCTTAACCCTGCTGTGCACAAATAGGGCCTTAATAAAAAAAACATTTGATATACATTAAATAATTGATACCAAATATATTAATATATATTAAATGTGTCCATCTACAAGAAATATCTTCCTTTTATATATATAAACAGTAGGTCTTAAGTCTTCAGTGTTATTCATTAAAATTATCTTGTAACTGGACCTGGGGTAATTCTGTTAGAATATACTAAACAAATGGATCCAGAAGTTAATGAATAGGCAAAGTTAGCTTAAGTTAATCACAACACATGCTGTGTGCTGCTTCTTTCTATCCTTGGACTGCAGAAATGTTATGTCTCCTTGATACTTATTGCAACTGTCGCCTTTACGTAGTATGTTATTACTGTAGCAATTTGATGTTACCCTTTTTTTCTAGAAAGGCTGGTTTACTGAAGATTATATTTGATAACTGTATCCACTTGAGCAGAATGCTTATGAGTAACAATGTGTCTTCTAATTTCCTGTCTACCTTGTATGAGATTCCATTGTATAGTCCTGTTTGAGCCAATATACTTATCAAGTTCAGTTAGAATATAGGTTCTTTACTCAATACTTTTCTGTGGATGAATGCTAAATTAGGTAAAAGCTAAATAACTTTTTCTGCAGTTCTGGGCTCATAACATATATAACAGTTATAATGACTTTAGCTTAGTTTCCTTTAAGCAAGCAGATATGTTGTCATTCAAATCTTCTTTAAATTAGGCTGTGCTCTGCAACCATCTCTTCTTATTATGGCTCAGTTTCTAGGCAGCTTTAAAGTTATAGTTAATTGTTTAATCATAAAGTCTGCAGTTTTCACCAGCTGTTTAGTTATAACCTCTGTAATATGCTACTTGTCTAAGTGTCTTTACAGATATTCCAGCCACTTGGATTTAGCTTTCAATATATGGTGCCCTTGTGTTAATGAATAGGGTCACAGTGACATATTTCTGGCTTATTGCCTCATGTCATTACCATTAGCTGCTGTCCTTCCCCAATTACTTATATTACCCTGTAAATCCAATCTATAGTGCAGGGTGCAGTGTAGGAGCTGGGTATTTTCACTTACTCCGTCTGGCGATACTGCTGCGGCTGTGTGGTGCTCCCCCAACTCCTCCCCTGGCTTTCGGACAGGCGCTGACAGGCTATCAAGTACGGCTGCAGGAGGCGCTTTGAATCTGCACTGCCCCCGCTTCAGCTCACTGGATGCGGCGTGCATACGGCTTCCCCTCTGTTGCTAGGGAATGCCCACCAGCTTCCTGCTTCTTCCTCTCCTCTCAGCGCTACAAGCCAATGCTGCAGACCGGCCTCCACTCATCCATCAGCGGCGTGCCTCCCTCTGCTTCAGCATCTATCTGCAGGTATGCCCGGTGCCGGTATGCTATATGATCCCCTCAGCGCCACCACCGCTCCTTTAGCGATGCGCTGGAGACCATGTGCACACACTACCCGGGGGAACAGCAGGCTCCCCAGCAGCGCAGGTGAGCTCTGTTTATACCCAGGGATAAAAGACTCGCGCCGCACAGCCGTTCGCAATTGGTCCGCCGTCCCTAGCCACCGCCAACCAGTGCCTCCCAATGTCAACCGCTCACGGTCAGCCCTGAACCCCGCTCGTGGGCAAACTCTTCCCGCCCTGCAGGTTGTTGCTCTGCAGCACGAGGTAGATGTTAAGGACCCTTTTTTCCCGCCTTTGCTTCCCTGCAGGCTATTGCCCATCTCACCATGTCTCGAGCCCACCTTGAAATACACACAACCACTGCTTTATTAAAGAAACTATGGAAGCAGACCACCATCACAATGAATGACACAACTACTCCAATTCATTACTATAATATATATATACATTTATACATATATTAATTTCATATATTTATTCCTATTATATTTATTGTGCATATCCTTTAACACAATATACTCAGATGAACCTCAGACCTATTATATTTTACATGAACTACACATTCGTTCTAATACTAACAATAACTATATTAATTTAATGCTAAACAAGCAATAATAAACAATATTCATGTTACACTTCATATGTTACACTCTCCCCCTGGTGATCTACATATCTCTCCTTCCCAGTTTGTCAGATCACCAAATATCCTCCTCCTTCCAGTACCCAAAGTAGGGCCAGGTAAGTACTATACTTGGGTGAATTATTTGAGGTAAATATGCAGGTTTACCTAATTCCGGATATGTTAATATTAAAGGAGGTTTTCGTTCCCTGGGTGTCCTATAACTAGGCATGTTATCCTCACCAGTATCTAAGATCCTGTATTCACTACCAGAATCCATACTTGGGTTAACCTCAGTGTCACCTATACCCCCGTCTGATATAAGTCCCCACTCAGATTCTAACCCACCTTCCTCGTTGTTATTATTATTAACGGATATATTACCCTCATTTTCCGGGGAGCTGTCCGCAAACATCCCAGGTGTGTTACAATCAGATAACAAGGGAATAGAGTTATCAGCACTTCTATCATAATAAAAATATCCTGGGCCTTGTTCCCTGTCCTCGGCATCCTCATTATGTCCCGCTGAAATGTCTGGAGATTGGCATTGGCCCTGAGAAGATCGTAATCTATTACTGTCTTTCCAATTATATCTTAAGGGTGGCTTATTTCCAACACAGTCAGGGAGACGAAGATTTTGTGATATAGGCAAAAGATGCTGTCGGTGGTATGTAAGAACTGGTCCCTCCCCCGACTCTGACCTTAGTTTATAAACTGGTATGTTAGGTAATTGTTCAATTACCACATATGGATCAGGTTTCCATCAATTAGCTAATTTTTGTCAGTGGGGAAGTCCTAATTTCTCCACTAGAACTCGATCTCCTATTTCTAATACATTCTCTTTCACTCTTATGTCATATCTTTTCTTGTTTGCTATCCCAGCTTTCCTAGCCGTTTCCTGAGCTAACTCATGAGCATATTTTAGCTCTTTCCGTAAACTGTTGATATATTGAGAATGAGTTTGTCCCTTTGCATCTCTGGATGGAAGTCCTAAGGAGACATCTATGGGCAGTCGGGCTTCACGCCCAAACATCAGCTCATATGGGGAGTACCCAGTAGATTCATTCTTAGTGCAATTATAGGCATGCACCAGATGGCATATCCGTCTATTCCACTTTGTTTTGCACATGGGGCCCAAAGTGCCCATCATGTCGAGCAAGGTACGATTAAAACGTTCTGGCTGAGGATTACCCTGTGGATGGTAAGGAGTAGTTCGGGATTTCTTAATCCCGCAACACAGACAGAGCTCCTTAATAATTTTTCCCTCAAAATCCCGCCCCTGGTCGGAGTGCAATCGGGCCGGTAAACCATAATGAACAAAGAACCACTCCCATAGAGTTTTGGCTACTGTAACGGCTCTTTGATCAGAAGTAACATAATCCTGAGCATAACGGGTGAAGTGATCCGTTACTACAAGTATGTTACATTCCTTCCCCGGTGATGTTTCCAATGATAAATAATCAATGCATACTAGATCCATGGGACCATGGCTCTGAAGATTAATAAGAGAAGCGGACTTAGTGGGAAGAGTTTTCCTCAAAACACAGCTACCACAGGTCTTACAATAGTTCTCAATATCCTGCTCCATTAATGGGCAGTAAAACCGGTCAGTTATCAGCCCCGATGTCTTTTCTACCCCAAGATGGCCATGCTGATCATGTAATGCTTTCAAAATAGTTTCTCTATAACACTGTGGAGTAACTAATTGTAATTTGAACTTCCCGTTGTATTTAATGAATTCACAATACATTATTCCATTCCTCAGAGTCAATTGCTTTATTTGCCGCATCAATAACTTAGATGCATGTGTCAGAGAACTTACATCATCACGTTCAGCACAACCAGACTCAAGATAGCGTATGACAACGGAGATATCAGGATCATTCCGTTGATCAATGCGGATTTGGTCTTGTGTCTCAAACCCCCTAATTCTAATTGGCTTAACCAGCAATAGGCCAGAGGTAAAGACTTGTCAGAAGCTCCAAGGGCACTTATACATTCCCCACTTTCTGCAACTACACATGAGATGCTAAAGCATAATCCCTTAATGGTAGTTGCAGGAACTTCAATCCACTCAGATCTATCTATTTCATTCTCAATTCTAGATAACCTGGACAAAGAGTCTGCGTCTATGTTATTGATGCCTGGGCGATATTTAATCATGAAATCATAAATAGACAAGGCAGCTAACCACCTGTGCCCTGTGGCATCTAGTTTTGCAGTGGTAAGCACATAGGTCAAAGGGTTATTATCAGTGAACACCTCAAAACTTGCCCCATACAGGTACTCATGAAATCTATCAGCCACAGCCCATTTAAGAGCAAGGAATTCCAATTTATGTACAGGATATCTCCTTTCACTATTGGACAATCCTCGACTGATATAAGATACAGGTTGTAACTTTCCTTCATGAGTTTGGTACAACACGGCACCTAGACCATCAAAAGATGCATCCACATGTAATGTATACGACAGACTGGGGTCCACATAGGCCAATACAGGAGCATTGGTAAGACTCCACTTTAACTTGAGGAAGGCCTCTTCACACTCCTGGGTCCATCTATCCCCAAACTCTTCATATGGTTTGAAATATCTTTTTGTTTTACATGTGGCCATTGTGGTTTTACCAACTGGCGGATACCCCTTGGTCAAATCAGTGAGAGGGCGACATATTATGGAATAATAGGGCACAAAGCGGCGATAGTACCTACAAAACCCGAGGAAAGATCTTAATTCCTTTAATTTAGTGGGTCTGGGCCACTCATTCACTGCTTCAACTTTTGTTGGGTCAGTAGAAATGCCCTGTCGACTTACCACATGTCCCAAATAAGTAACAGAGGGCAGGCAGAACTTGCATTTGTCCACAGAAAGTTTAAAACCTTTCTTCAATAATCTATCCAGTACCCTGAGCAGACGGTGGTTATGTTCCTGCAGAGAGGACCCAAAAACGATAATATCATCGAGATAAACTAATACCTCAAGATAATTCATATCACCCACCGTCTGCTCCATGGTCCTCTGAAAAGTTGCCGGGGCACCCTTGATTCCCCGGGGCATCTTCAAAAATTCAAAGAAACCCAAAGGGCAAATAAAAGCAGTTTTCTCTCTATCCTGATGACTCATAGGTATTTGGTAATACCCACTCCGCAGATCCAACACTGTGAACCACTGACTCCCTTGCAAACAGTCCAATGCCTCCTCTATCCTAGGAACCATGTACTGATCAGGCACAGTGCGTTGGTTAAGTGTGCGATAATCAATACACATTCTAATTTTGCCATTCTTTTTACGAGCCACTACAATAGGAGAGGCATATGGACTTTCAGAGTGTTGAATAACCTCTGTTTCCAAGAGAGTCTGAAGATGCTGTCTGACATCATCGAAATCTGCAGGAGCAAGTCTGCGTGACCTCTCCCTGAAAGGAGTCTCATCAGTCAGCTTTATACAGTGCTCCACACCTTTTGCTTTTCCCAAATTCCATTCCCAAAGAGAGAAGACATGCTTTTGTTCCAGCAATTCCTCACATAAAATATTTCGTTCTACCAACCCAATGTCACTCCCCTGGAAACATGGATTTAAGTCTTCCATGGACAGGCCCCGAGCAAGAGAGGAATCTCTGTGCTCAGACTCCCCGTCCCTGTATTCCTCATAGCAAGTCGCCATAGTAATAGCAGTCGCTTCCCTACACATTTTTAAACACCAATCACTGAGGACCCTAAATAAATGAGCATTAGTCCCAATGATCACTGGCATTACAGTTTTATCACCTGGTGATTCTGGGCATACCAGAGCAATTAGAGGTAATGGCTCCGACACACCCATAAATCCCTCCGGAAACTCTATGTTGACTACCACATAACCTAAATATGGGTATTTCTGTTCACTCAATCCCCAAATTACCAGTCCTTCCAGGGGCATGATAGAGACATCAGATAAATAATGTCTATACCAATGCTCAAATATAATGGACACGTGGGACCCACTGTCCAGCAAAACAGGGCAGGGATGTCCATTTAATTTAACAACCACACGTGGAGCGGGTCCTATCATACCATCCGGAATAGAACTACTCCACTGGGTACTCCCCATTGAATCTACATCTAATTTCTGGGAGATGGCGATGGGCCCGCCAATCTCCCGCCATCGTTTCCCTGATGAAGAGAATTATTTGACTGAACATTAGTTCCCACTTCATTCATTTCCCAGTCTATAGAACATTCCATTGCTCTATGTCCTAACTGTCCACAGCGGAAACACCCTCTGTTTATAAAATTTCCACCTCTCCTAAAATTTCCCCTACCACTGTTAAACCCCCTATTGGAATTACTGGAAGTAATGCTGGAGGGTTCCACCCTTTTATTTAGTGCCAGAATAAGCTGGTCTATTTTCTTATTTTGTTCCACTACCAGGGTAACTAACTTGTCTTCCCTTGACCCTTGGGCCTCAGGGGGGGTACCACCACTTTGACAGCTTTGGTATGAGTCTTTTCCCTATTAGCGATTAAAGCTTCGTCCTGTGTAATTTCCTTAATTAGATCATTAAGGGTGGGACTTCCTAATAATAAAGTTGTACAACGCAACCGCTGAGCTACAGGGTCAGTTGTTAGGGCTCCCCTAATTAATTGTTTCAAGCGGCTACTATCCACTTCAGCGGGAGCTTACCCTCCTTTATCTACAATTTTATGGATTAATTTATCAAGTCTATACACATACTGTGATAACTTTTCTCCTGTCTCCTGATACGTATGATGGAATCTTGCAACCAAATCACCTACGTCCTCCAATGTTCCATATGTGTATTCTAAGGCCTGAAAATAGTCAGCCACAGCAGCCCCAGGATTACTTTTTCTAGTAGCTTGAATGATTCCCATAGCGGGTCCCCGTAAACTCTCTACTATCCTTTGTTTCTTTATATGATCGGGGCAATGCCACTCCTCAGACTGCTGTATAGCTGCCTCCCTCCAGGCCTCATAAGGTTCCTCGCCAGTAGGCACAGGAATTAATCCTGAAAAAAGTCTCAATCGCCTGTAACTACCCTCATAGTGCCACCTTTCCAATTGATGTACTACTTTATCAGCTATGACCTTTAACTGGTTACCTAATTTTTCTTCAATGCCCTGTGTTTGACTACCCTCTCCCACAGCCGCGGAGGGATCTCCACTAGCCGGAGAAGACATGTCACCCACAATTAATGGTTCAGCAGCCCTTTCACTTCCATCCTTTTCAGGCCATATAATTATCCACCGGCGTTCTGGGTTAGATCTCACAGCCACCACTTTGGGAAGCAATTCAGACTCTAAATCATGACTGGTAGTTATTAATACAGCACACATCTCTCCACTTTCCCTGACTTGTTTATCAGCAATCCTGGGTTGCTTCACCCCAAAAAGAAACAGCATCTCTGTCATAAGGGTACCATCAGTGGTGTCGGTGAGATCCCCATCTATACAAAACTCCTTTCAGGAGTTACTCCCTTCCTTATACACCAGTCAAACACTTCACTCCTGGTATATTGTGGCATTCTGGCTACTGTGCTTCACTTACCCCTGAGTATCTTACAAAATGATCTCACGCGGTGCCTCCAAATGTAACCCTACCCTCAATACCTTGAACGAGAGCTGTCTATGTATTCTATTACTCTACTATAATTCTACTACCCATTTCACTAAGGTAGGGTTAATCAGTATCTGTGCCTCCACCCAAGCTGGTTATTGTGAGGCTCGCCTGGGTAAGCCTCCCACCTGCAGTGTATGTGTGAGTGTATTCAAATCAATTACTCATTTCATCTTATATTGTACCTCTCTTCTCTTCCAGATTTCCACGATCCAATTCAAGCCACAAATATAAAGGTAAGTAATGTAATTTAATTACACAACAACACTTTAAAACTTGTACATTAATACATTTAGTTAGACATAAATAAAGGAATACTTTCACCAATATTCCCACCACTCCTATACATGTTAGTTTGCATGCAATACAAAAAACTCTCCTATCCTCAATTGAGAATGAGTTACCCGGGTACTCTTAACCCTGCTGTGCACAAATAGGGCCTTAATAAAAAAAACATTTGATATACATTAAATAATTGATACCAAATATATTAATATTTATTAAATGTGTCCATCTCCAAGAAATGTCTTCCTTTTATATATATAAACAGTAGGTCTTAAGTATTCAGTGTTATTCATTAAAATTATCTTATAACTGGACCTGGGGTAATTCTGTTAGAATATACTAAACAAATGGATCCGGAAGTTAATGAATAGGCAAAGTTAGCTTAAGTTAATCACAACACATGCTGTGTGCTGCTTCTTTCTATCCTTGGACTGCAGAAATGTTATGTCTCCTTGATACTTATTGCAACTGTCGCCTTTACGTAGTATGTTATTACTGTAGCAATTTGATGTTACCCTTTTTTTCTAGAAAGGCTGGTTTACTGAAGATTATATTTGATAACTGTATCCACTTGAGCAGAATGCTTATGAGTAACAATGTGTCTTCTAATTTCCTGTCTACCTTGTATGAGATTTCATTGTATAGTCCTGCTTGAGCCAATATACTTATCAAGTTCAGTTAGAATATAGGTTCTTTACTCAATACTTTTCTGTGGATGAATGCTAAATTAGGTAAAAGCTAAATAACTTTTTCTGCAGTTCTGGGCTCATAACATATATAACAGTTATAATGACTTTAGCTTAGTTTCCTTTAAGCAAGCAGATATGTTGTCATTCAAATCTTCTTTAAATTAGGCTGTGCTCTGCAACCATCTCTTCTTATTATGGCTCAGTTTCTAGGCAGCTTTAAAGTTATAGTTAATTGTTTAATCATAAAGTCTGCAGTTTTCACCAGCTGTTTAGTTATAACCTCTGTAATATGCTACTTGTCTAAGTGTCTTTACAGATATTCCAGCCACTTGGATTTAGCTTTCAATATATGGTGCCCTTGTGTTAATGAATAGGGTCACAGTGACATATTTCTGGCTTATTGCCTCATGTCATTACCATTAGCTGCTGTCCTTCCCCAATTACTTATATTACCCTGTAAATCCAATCTATAGTGCAGGGTGCAGTGTAGGAGCTGGGTATTTTCACTTACTCCGTCTGGCGATACTGCTGCGGCTGTGTGGTGCTCCCCCAACTCCTCCCCTGGCTTTCTGACAGGAGCTGACAGGCTATCAAGTACGGCTGCAGGAGGCGCTTTGAATCTGCACTGCCCCCGCTTCAGCTCACTGGATGCGGCGTGGATACGGCTTCCCCTCTGTTGCTAGGGAATGCCCACCAGCTTCCTGCTTCTTCCTCTCCTCTCAGCGCTACAAGCCAATGCTGCAGACCGGCCTCCACTCATCCATCAGCGGCGTGCCTCCCTCTGCTTCAGAATCTATCAGCAGGTATGCCCGGTGCCAGTATGCTATATGATCCCCTCAGCGCCACCACCGCTCCATTAGCGATGCGCTGGAGACCATGTGCACACACTACCCGGGGGAACAGCAGGCTCCCCAGCAGCGCAGGTGAGCTCTGTTTGTACCCAGGGATAAAAGACTCGCGCCGCACAGCCGTTCGCAATTGGTCCGCCGTCCCTAGCCACCGCCAACCAGTGCCTCCCAATGTCAGTTGCTCGCGGTCAGCCCTGAACCCCGCTCGTAGGCAAACTGTTCCCGCCCTGCAGGTTGTTGCTCTGCAGCGCGAGGTAGATGTTAAGGACCCTTTTTCCCCGCCTTTGCTGCCCTGCAGGCTATTGCCCATCTCACCATGTCTCGAGCCCACCTTGAAATACACACAACCACTGCTTTATTAAAGAAACTATGGAAGCAGACCACCATCACAATGAATGACACAACTACTCCAATTCATTACTATAATATATATATACATTTATACATATATTAATTTCATATATTTATTCCTATTATATTTATTGTGCATATCCTTTAACACAATATACTCAGATGAACCTCAGACCTATTATATTTTACATGAACTACACATTTGTTCTAATACTAACAATAACTATATTAATTTAATGCTAAACAAGCAATAATAAACAATATTCATGTTACACTTCATATGTTACACTAGTAAGTGCAAAGACAGCACAAGCATGGCTAAAATTAGAATGCATACATGTAAAGAGTGTGTACAGTATATAGTGGTTAGTGGGTGTGAGCCAATGGGGGATGGGAACATTTGTATAAGGTGATAACAGTTGGAGCATGATGATGTGCCATAAGAGTTTGGCATGTGTAACAACATGAGATAGTCCTCATGCTGTGACCATATAGTGTCCCCCCCAGCTGGAAGGACAAATGAGAGAGTGAGAAAGTGAGACCGCCAGCATTATACCATGAACTATAGGCTGGTGGTGTCCAAAACACTACAAAAACATACAAAAGTCAGACCCTACCAGCCTATATTTCATAGCCATAGAAAAACCACTGAGAAATTGGAGAGGAGGAGACAACAGCAAAACATTAGACAGACAAGAACTTAAATGTATATTTACATTAAAAACAATGACCACAAAAGGTTTAAATAAAGACCTCAATGGCAGTATTCTGATGAAGTAAAGACACAAGCTTTTAGGAAGTCAGCAACCTCACATAAGCATAATACAAACTGCCAACTAACATAATACAGCAATGACACAACAATAGAAACAAAATAAGTGCACAGAAAACAGCCCACCATACCATATAACTAACTATTGGCAGACTACCTATCGACAGTACCCGACTAAAGCATACAAAATACAATGCTAGGGTCCACCCAAAGCATGCAAATGAGAAATGTCAATCAAGTATCAAAGACACGTTCAGCATCTCTGTATTGGTCAAGACTTACAATAAAAAGACCACCATTGGACTAATGCTTATTCCTTGAAAAAGGCCGGAAGGCTGGAACACGTTGGAATGCACCACCTATCATCGCATCACACACCCCAGCACTTGTTAGCATCATCTACCTACATCATCCACCACCCATCTCCTCGCCGACTGACAACAGAGAGCACTGGGAGACGCTTGAGAATGCTACTTACGGGTTCACATGGTACCCTGTGTGTCTCCACGGTCACCAGTAAGGGAGCAACCCCAGCACAAGATCTGCACTGTCAGGGACAGTGGCACTGAGCTGCAGCAAACAAGAGGCACACAACCAAACACTAACCTGGATTGAGGCACACATCTCAGCACTGAAAGTGTATAAGTTGATTGCACTTGTGGGGTTGGGACACCGGCTCCCCAGAAAAGGACACCCAAGAAGAATCCTAAGGAATTAAGAAACATTATAAGACTACTCATGTGTACAATTGAATGGAAATTGACACAATAGTGACTGCAAATACAGACTGTCACTACAGCACGGATTTGATTGATATACTGTGGCACCCAGGAAACCTGGTCCACAGGTCGTAATTCATGTTCATATGCACGTGTGTTAGGATTTGTTGATTATCTGTAACCCACTGCCATGCATGTATGTATGTATGATTTACTCTGTCTGGATATATCATATGTATGTGACGTGAGCATTGTGCCTCGATAAAGAACACTACAAATAGATCATTGCACAATTCTGCTGCTTATAGTTAAACATCAAGACATCATGTGAGTGCAGGTATCACCACACTTTGTAATACTAATCTTCTTTTGCCAAGTGCAATATAGTACAGTACAGTATATTACATTACATTCAGCTCAATGCAAGATAGTGCTACTTGTTTAACAAAGATCAATGTTATTTCTAAAACTGAAACTTTACTTTCAAAATTACCACGAGATGTATTATCTAAATATTTAAGACAAGCGGTACATTTACTAGTTTTTTTTTAGTGATCCCACCATCTTTGAACAATTTCTAATATACCACTTTGGATCAGGGAAGGGAAAGGGGGACATGACAGAAATGTTCAATTATATCAAGGATTTTAACAAGGTCCAGGAGGAAAACATTCTTCAAATGAAGAGAAGTACTAGAACACGAGTTCATGCACTGACACTGAGAGGAGGTAGGTTCAGAGGAAATTTAAAGAAAAATTACTTCACAGAAAGGGTAGTGGACAAGTGGAATAGCCTCCCATCAGGCTAAAGACAGTAGAGCAATTTAAACATGCATGGGATAGACATAAGGATATCCTTACAAAGAAATAAGGATCAAATAGGGTTTGAGGTATCAATATGGTTAAAAAAGTGGCAGACTAGATGGGCCAAATGGTTCTTATCTGCCCTCAAATTCTGTTGCTAGGTTAACCTAGTGCACTAGAGAGAAAAAACAAGTAGACTTATAATTAAAACAATTTAAATGATATGGGCAAAATGATTACATCTTATTAAATATAAGGGGATATGAGTGTTTATTAGTAAATATAAGGGAATAAAAAAGGGGCCAGTCCTATAAATAAGGCTGGGTATCTCTAGATTAACCCCTCCCCAGTGGACCATGGGCCTAATTCAGACCTGATCGCAACAGCAAATTTGTTCTCAAATGGGCAAAACCATGTGCACAACAGGGAGGGCAGATAAAACATGTGCAGAGAGAGTTAGATTTGGGTGTATTTTGTTTCTGTGCAAGGTAAATACTGGCTGCTTTCATTTTGCACTGCAATTTAGATTTCAGTTTTAACACACCCCTCCCAAATCTAACTCTCTCTGCACATGTCATATCTGCTCCCCTCCCTCCCCCCTGCACTGCACATGGTTTTGCCCATTTGAGAACAAATTTGCTGCTGCGATCAGTTCTTAATTAGGCCCCATGTAGGTCATTCCGAGTTGATCGCTCGATAGCTACTTTTTGCAGCGCTGCGATCAGATATTCGCCGCCTATAGGGGACTGTATTTTTGCTTTGCAAGTGTGCGAACGTCTGTGCAGCCGAGCTCTGCAAAAACATTTTGTGCAGTTTCTGAGTGGCTCTGAACTTACTCAGCCCTTGCGATCATTTCAGCCTGTCTGGTCCCGGAATTGAGGTCAGACACCCGCCCTGCAAATGCTTGGACACGCCGGCATTTTCCCAAACACTCCCAGAAAACGGTCAGTTGACACCCATAAACGCCTTCTACCTGTCAACCTCTGGCTGTGCGAATGGATTCTTTGATAAATCATTCGCTCAGCAATGATCCGCTTTGTACACATATGACACGCCTGCGCATTGTGCGTGCATACGCATGCGCAGTAGTGACCTGAACGCTACGCTGTGAAAAATGGCAGCGTGCGAACAGGTTGGAATGACCCCCCATGTCCATTGCTAAGTAGCATGTTACAGACAGAAAAGGAGGGTTTTTTTTTTTTTTTAACAATATAGTGATGATAGTATCAGCTAAACCATAGTATATGCAGTTTGGCCTAAACTACATAGACTTTAGTGGTCTTAAAACCACCAAGTATCAATTAACACTGGAGTTTTGCACTTCCTCATAACCTTTGCAAAGAAAATCTGGCTTCAAGGAGGGTAAAATCACCAATGATGTCTAGCGGTTTCCAATTCACCAAATAAAAAAATAAATATATTATAAAAATATTGGAAAATATCATACAGGTAAAGAAATTCCAATTAAAGTTGTGCCTTTGTGTGTTCATATGTGTCTGGATTTATACCGTATATTTAACTATATGTGTTATTGGTCATTTATAGGTCTTCTGGGTATTGAATAATATGTACAGTAGTATGATGGAGAATAAGTTTCTCAAATTCAGCCCGGCATTTAACTTTTTATACATTTTTCATTTTGCAGTATTAATATACTTTTACCTTATTGCATAGGAATAGCACATACAGTATCTTAAACGACATTTTGACACATAGAATACAGCTATAAATTGAGCAAAAGTGGGCAGACCAACAAGTAAGTTATAAGGAAAGTGAGGGGGGAAAAAACATGGAACCTGTTGTGAATTACCCAAGAATGCACATATCAACCTGCCAGAAAAATGTCAAAGAGCTTATTTTACTTGCTGGCTTTTTTAACATGTTACTATAACATATCAAGTAAGGAAATGTATTCTGTCATAACACATATCTTGAAAAATTGTTATGTCAAGCAAATCACTCATCACTGCTGTTTTTTCTAATTAACTAAGGCACTTAAGGCTGAGTTCTGCCAACCCACAATCCACATTTGGCATACAAAATGTATTATACCTATCAGTCTGATATGATAGATTACTTATTCTGTATTTTTATACCTTAAGCAATTTGTCAACTCTTTATTATATACAACCATTTCTTGTTATCATAGGTACTTCATAGAACATTTTTATTGCAAAATAAGAAAAAACTAAATGAAGACAGTTAAATGCGTATACATTATTGACATATGAGGATCATTATTGTTAGATGTACATTTTCTACTGGTCAAAAATATGTTTGCTTTATAATACAGACTAAAAACTGGTTTAATAAATATTGGCCCTCATTCCGAGTTGATCGGTCGCAAGGCGAATTTAGCAGAGTTACACACGCTAAGCCGCCGCCTACTGGGAGTGAATCTTAGCTTCTTAAAATTGCGACCGATGTATTCGCAATATTGCGATTACTAACTACTTAGCAGTTTCAGAGTAGCTCCAGACTTACTCTGCCTGTGCGATCATTTCAGTGCTTGTCGTTCCTGGTTGACGTCACAAACACACCCAGCGTTCGGCCAGGCACTCCCACCGTTTCTCCGGCCACTCCTGCGTTTTTTCCGGAAACGGTAGCGTTTTCAGCCACACGCCCCTGAAACGCCGTGTTTCCGCCCAGTAACACCCATTTCCTGTCAATCACATTACGATCGCCGGAGCGAAGAAAAAGCCGTGAGTAAAAATACTTTCTTCATAGTAAAGTTACTTGGCGCAGTCGCAGTGCGAACTTTGCGCATGCGTACTTAGCGGATTTTCACTGCGATGTGATGAAAAAGAACGAGCGAACAACTTGGAATGAGGGCCATTATTCAGAAAAGTATATCAGTAATATACATAATTGTTCTTCCCAGTTCAAGTTGTTACATTCAAAATGTGGTTTGCTAGTATCATTATGTAGCTGGTCCATATCCTTAGATCAGTGGTTCTCAAACTGTGTGCCGTTGCACCTTGGGGTGTCTCAGGACACTTGCAGGGGTGCCTTGGATTGGTGGTCCAGGACCAATTCAAATTATTTACAGTATGGTCAATGTAATAGGCAAAACCAGTGCTGGTGGCTGTCAGTCATAAAATATGTTGTCAAACAGAAGTAAATCCTATCCCTCACCACAAAACTGGACCTATGGATGACATATAAACACAATTTACGAAATTTAATATTTCCTTCAATAAGAACTGTTTGGCCTAGGGGTGCCGTGAAAAAAATTCTGATGCTTTAGGGCGCTTTGATTCAAAAAGTTTGGGAACCACTGGCTTAGGTACAAGTTCCATGAAAATTTTAACTTCCAGACATATGGTATCCTGGGGCATAAATGTTGATTTATTTTTACATAGAATATGTCTCATTACAGAGATAGAGCAGGACGGAGTGCTAGTTGGGTAACGTTCTTCTAGGATTACAAGAGCTTCTAATTCTTCCTCTGTGTTCAACACAGATACAGGATCAATTACTACTTTGAAAGGTTATACTTGTTGTGACGGTGGTGATTCTGGTTGTAAGGTCATGTCCCTTTTATTGGTGAAGGATTTCTTTAGGTGCAGTTTCCCTTCAAATAATATTAACTCTTTCCCCTATTGACATCTATTAGAGGGAGTGGTAGGGGAGAAGGATATACTGGTAGGTCAATTGGCTCCCAACAAAATTAACCCTAGCATGAATGTGTGTGCGTGTACATGTGATAGGGAATATAGATTGTAAGCTCCACTGGGGCAGGGACTGATGTGAATGACTGAATATTCTCTGTAAAGCGCTGCGGAATTTGTGTGCGCTATATAAATAACTGGTAATAAATAAAATAAATAAATAAGGATAGACCCTTACCGAGGACACTCACATCTGCATCTGTATTCATCCTAGAGGATAAATTGATCATCTTCAAATTGTCGCTGCATATTAGCTCTTTTTGGTCCTAGCAGATTGACATTGGGGTATGGAGAGTGCCAAATTCTGTACATAAGTATACAGAGCACTTACTTTTGCAGTGACATGTTTTATGTTATTTGATACTCTAACACTATTTGTATACTGCATCATATAGAGCATAGGTGGTCATTCCGAATTGTTCGCTCGCTAGCAGTTTTTAGCAGTTTTTAGCAGCCGTGCAAACGCTAAGCCGCCGCCCTCTGGGAGTGTATTTTAGCTTAGCAGAAGTGCAAACGAAAGGATCGTAGAGCGGCTACAAAAAAAAAATGTGCAGTTTCAGAGTAGCTCCAGACCTACTCCTAGCTTGCGATCACTTCAGACTGTTCAGTTCCAGATTTGACATCACAAACACGCCCTGCATTCGGCCAGCCACGCCTGCATTTTTCCTGGCACGCCTGCGTTTTTTCAAACACTCCCTGAAAACGGTCATTTGACACCCAGAAACGCCCCTTTTCCATCAAACACTCTGCGGCTGGCATTGCGACTGAAAACCGTCGCTAGACAGCTGTTGTGAAAGTACATCGCGCGTGCACACTGCGCCACATACGCATGCGCAGAAGTGCCGCTTTTTCACTTAATCGCTGCGAACATTTTTCACTAGAAAACAACTCGGAATGACCCCCATAGTGCAAAACATTGCAATCTGTTATGCTGCATATCTATTTTTACAGTGACATGTTTTTCATGGGTGGTCTTCAGTATGCCGGCTGTCGGGATCCCGGCGCACAGTATACCGGCGCCGGAATCCCGACAGCCGGCATACGACACTTATTCTCCCTTGTGGGGGTCCACGACCTCCCTGGAGGGAGAATAAAATAGTGTGGCGCGCGTAGCGTGCCACCGTGCCCGCAGCGTGGAGAGCACAGCGAGCCCTCAAGGGGCTCATTAGCGCCCGCCACACTGTCGGTATGCCGGCGGTCGGGCTCCCGGCACCGGTATGCTGGTCGCCGGGATTCGACCGCCGGCATACCATACTACACCCGTTTTTCATGTTTAGCGCTATAATAAAGATTTGTACCATAGGTTGTCTATTTGGGCACTACAATACAACCTTGCACAATTTGCAAATTGTTTCTATATTACCACAGTAAGTACAGAATACTACAACTTGTAGTGCTGCACATCTACTTTACAGTGACATGTTTTCTTCTGTCTGATACTAAACTAAAACTATATATGACCTTAATGTACTGCACTAGCATAAGTTATCCTTTGTGGTGCTACACACTTATCCTACAATGACATGTTTTCTAATGTTATCACTATGATGCATTCACTGCAGTTGTTTCCAAACTTTTTTGAATCACTGCGCCCTAGAATATCAGAATTTTTTTCACGGCACCCCAAGGCCAAAAAATTCATATTGAGAAATTTAGAAAGAAATATTACATTAAGTAGATCGCATTTATATGTCATCCTTAGTGTCAGTTGTGTGGTAAGGGACAAGATTTGCTTCTGTTTGGCCACATATTTTATGACTGGCAGCCACCAGCACTGGTTTTGCCTATTATATTGACCATGAATAATTTGAATTGGTCCTGGACCACCAACCCAGGGTACCCCTGCAAATGTCCCAAGGCACCCCAGGGAGCCACGGCACATAGTTTGGGAACCTCTGATTTACTGTATGTGCCATTTGAAATGTCTTTAAAAGCATACACTACTTTCTTAGCAATTATTATTGGGTGGCATCCATTAGCTCTGACTAAAAGGGATTTATCCCTTATATGATTATCCTTTCTAGATAACTTGCACCTACACTATACATATTGTATTACATACTGGTTGGCGTTTTACCTCTATTACCACTAGTACAAACAGGTCTTTTGATTTGATAACAAATTGTCTTTGTACTTTTGCTCTATTTTTATGCCTGCTACTGTTAAACGGCAATTTATTACAGATGACTGACTCTATTTTAAAGATATATATTTAGACCACATTGACTTAAGCCATTTCATTTACTGAAACATTCTCTGTTGAATTTATATAATTACTCCATAGTGAGCAGTGTCAGCTGCTGCCCATGGTCTGCATTGCTCACTACACTTTGCATCCCCAGGTGCTTCGGCAGCTGTGAAACGCACAGTGTTGCTGATCCCTGGGGACAGGTAGCCAGCAAATATACTTTATTACATACAACATTGCATGTATGTTTATATGTGCTTACCGACCCCCCATACAAAGTGTGGTTTGCACTGCTGACTATGGGCTGCAGCTGCCACTGATAGTGAGGGAATACCCTTACACAGCTGACATATAGAGTTATTGATGATACAGACCTGTTAATACCATTGTGGTTAATTTAATATGTTTATCTTTGTCTCTATTTGCCTCACTTGATACAATGCATTTTATACTGTATTAATAAATGTTATGTTTTAAATTACCTTTAATAGGGTGAGTGCACCAAACAGACAGTACTCTTCTGTCTCCTTGCTTACTCCATGTTAATTGTAAGAGTTTATCAAAATGATTTTGACTATCAGTATTCTTAGTGTTTAGAGTGTGCACCTGCATTTTTCTTTTTCTTATTTCTAGGTAATTGCAAGATCCAGAATTAGCTTTCCATAACAAGATATGAGAGAAGAGAGAAAAAGAATGTCTCTTTGTTGGCTCACAAGAGAAATAATTAAAAATTAACTTTTATTATATTCATTAAGAGTGTCTAAAAACGAAATAAAGACAGTACAATATGACAAAAATACAGTTATTGTGAATAAAGTGCTCAATAAAGTGGAATTTAAAACCAAGGCTCGTACCTGTTTTTGTATCTTTATTTATCAAATAATTTAAATATATTGCTGCAGATCAGAGTCCAAATAACAGTATCTGATTGAACCGTTAATTATGGAAGAGGAGAGTATTATCAGCCATCAGCTATACATTCCGTAATCACCCCAAGATTGGTTATTCAATATTTTACATATAGTGTATTAGTAAATATTGTAATCTACCTGTTATCTTGACTCTGATCTGCAGCTGGATCCAGATAGCGCTACCCACACTGGGCTATACCTTAGGTGCTGTTCAGTGGTGAAGAGGTCCCAGGCATCGCTGACTGCGGGAGGCAGCGCAGAAGTCCACTAGCGGTGGGCAGATCGAGGTGCCGCTGAGTGGCGGAGGCGCAGGTACCGGTGACAGCAGCAGGATGAGGCGCAGCTAAGGAGCCGCAGGTGGAAGCACAGAGGTCCATGGTTGGGGTTAGAGCTGCAGCTGCTGCCTAAGAAACCACTAGTGACGTGCTGTAAGGGGCGGCTGGCTACATCCCGTTAACTGATAGAAGGAGGAGTTGGGGGAGAACTGATTGACAACTACCTAGCGTCTGGAGGTGTAAGTGAATACTATTACCTCAAGTCACAGCACTAGCACATGCAAATGAGCTGTTCCCAAGTTTTAACACTTAGGGGGTCATTCCGACCCGTTCGCACACAGCGTTTTTTTTTCTGCGGTGCAAACGGGTGCGGAATGTGCATGCGCGGCAGCCGCTGTGCACGTGTGCGACATTGCCCAGTGACAGAGGTCGCCGGGTTATGTCGCGTCTAAAGAAGAAAGCGGTCGCAGGACGGACAGCAAAGAAGATTGACAGGACGGAGGCGTGGCTGGGCAGATCCGGACCGTTTGGAGCCGTTTTCGGGGAGTAGTGAGTATAACGCAGGCGTGTCCAGCAGAACAGAGGGCGGAGGAGTGACGTCAAAGCCGGCCCATCATTGCTGGATCTATCGCACAGGGTAAGTATGTCCAGGCCTAGTCTAGTTTTGCTTGAATTTTTTTAGCTTAGCAGGGCTGCACAAGCGATCGCAGCCCTGCTAAGCTAAAATACACTCCCCCATAGGCATGGACTATTGATCGCAGCAGCAGCAAAAAGTTACTGGCTGCGATCAACTCGGAATGACCACCTTAGTAAATAGAAGTAGTGCAAAGGAGGATTCTGCAGTAAGTAGAAGTTTTATTGCCTACAAAAGGGACTAAAGGGGTATGTAATTGAACCCTAGTACCCCACAGTGCGCAGTGGCTGTGTCAAATGAACTGCACCTATTATTTAGCAGCCTATAGGAAGCAGGCTGAGGAAAAGTTCAGCATCTACCAACTTCTGTTATTACAACAAATGCAGTTATAAATACAGTGACATCAGTCAGTGGTATAAATATAGAATATGCTTAAAGGCTATTGGTCATATGCTGTAGCACTCATGAGACTGTATTATAGAAAAATCCTGCAGTTTATTAATTCAAGTTAAGCTAGAGGTTCTCACTGAAAGAAATATACAGTGAAGTGAAGTACCTAGTAAAACAGACAGTCCAGAGGATAGATGCTATAAATATGCTGCTGATCTACACTAGTGGAGCAAGTGCTATAATTATAATATCTTTAACGTGGCAATATTTTATATAAAAGGTATAAAACCTTATAGAACTTTAATGTAAAGGACTGTATTTAATTAGCCTACATGAATCTGATCAACAAGCAAGAGGAAGATGAGACATTGTAAAGCATCCTTTTATTACACATACTTCCCTGAACTGTAGCCAATTCACTGAGGAAGGAGGTTAAGTCTGGAGGTTATACTGTGTCAACTAATTGAAACAGTTTCAGGATAACAGTTACAAGTTACCAGTTGAATTAACTTGCATACTTGGAAAAGATACATTTGTAGCAAAGTACTGAGTCTACATCTGACATAGGATAACAGGCAGGAAACTTTACTATTTCAACCATCTACTTTAATATATTATAAGAACAGCATCTACAGGGAAGTAGACATAGAACGTACTATTAATTACTGTTCACATTTATAATACTCTTATGGGCCCAAACATGTGCAATTCAAACTTAGGAGTACCAGGGTCACTCATTTTAATGTGAGAAAGTAATATTTTTTTGTATTGCATGCAGTAATTATATGTATAGGTAACTAGAGAAATATAGTGAATGTATTGTATTAATCCATGACAATCTGAATACAGTATCACTTGACTTTGAATTGGTGCTAGCCATTAAAATACTATAAGTGCTATGTACCTTGTGAATTGGAATTCGATCCTGGACATCTGGAAAAGTAGAACAGGTATAAAATAAATGGTGAATGTATAAGCACTTTAATGAAGTATACACATATACAGTTAGAGAAGGGCTTACCCAAGCAAGCCAATATGTAGTTTGGGTGGAGGCACATTTCAATATATGTAGATTGTAACTAACTTTCTAAAATAACATATACTAAGAGATAGGAAGGAAAGGAGGGTTACACTAATCACTTCCAGATGGGCCCAGGATTGCCAGGTTGGCTTCTTCATGTACAGGTGCCACCTCAACTCGCTCAGAGGAGCATCTATCTTGCTGACATCTGAAGGAACAGGAGCGAGTGGGCTGCATGGGTGAGGGGGTCAGAAGATCCCTGGTACAGAGCATGAAGCCATGCAGGGGATAAAGGGCATCACTGGGGCAGGAGTTGGCTTCGGATGGAGCCCATCAATGGAAGGCTCTGGGATGCTGCTAATGAATGCCCGAAATGCCAAGGGGGTGTTGAAAGAAGCAAAGTACAGTAAGGTACAAAGTACAGTAAGGAAAGGGATAGACCGACTTCAGGGACTGAAGGTAAGATCCATAAAATGAGAGAGGGGCCAACAAAAACCAAGGGGAAGAGAGATGGGGAAGAGCCAGAACTCCAGAAATCATGTTGCAAACAAAAAAACCATGGGGAAGTAGGGAAAAAAACAATGAAGCTGAGCCCCAGATGGTGAGGCTGGAAGCAGCAGGTAGGCCATTAGCAGGCCCCACAATCATCCCAAGCACAACCCACATAGCAGAGGTAAAGTGAGGGGACAGCAAAGCCAATCAGAACAGGAGAATATGCAGCAGCAGGAGGGTAAAGGCTGAAACTTACCATTTAAAATGTCCAAAAAATTTAAAATGACCACCAGATCCATCACACACACAAAGATCAGATTGCCAAGCACTGAGGCTTCAGCGCACTTGGAGTAGGAGCTGTAGGTGCAGAGGCTATATGGGACCCTAATGAAACCATCTGCTGCAGCTGCACTCTCAGCATGTCAGAACCAGTAGGGTCCAGGGAAGGAATGGGTGAGACACTGCCAGTGGGTCATTGTCAGGAAGAGGCAAATGGTATGGCCTGAAGAGGAAGGGTAAAGTCAAAGAATCAACAGAGAAGAAGTGTGCACCTCAAAGGATGGGGCATGATGCTGCAGAAGAGTGGAATAATAAAACAAGGAGGATGATGAGAGTTACAACTGGGAGTTTGGTAGACGGACAGGTGAGAAGGAACAAACTTAAGGAATAGGGGACAATGTGGAGGAAAACACAAAAAACAAAGGCAGGCACAGCAAAAACAAGACAGGGCAGTGAACAGGAAGTAAAACAGTGCTGATATTTATCCACTCCAAACTGCAAAATGACTGATCAGGCACAAAAAACACCTTATATTCTTATATACTGCACTCAGGAGACAAAGTACCAACCAACCAGCTCTTAACCGTAGTTTTTAAACATGGCCGCTAGGAGCTGATTGGCTGGTACTTTATCTCCATCCAGTTTAGTGCGATACAAGGCTGAGTACATAGACTCCCTTATTGGTTGCCAATGCTCACTGATAGCGGCACCCAGGAGTGCCCACTATCTAGAGCAGATGACAGCTTCTGGCTTGCATTCCACTGCGGACGCCAATCCCATAAGCACTACAGCCTCCCTGGCAGATGGATAAATCAGACCGGGCTGGCAGGTAGTTTGAGCTGACCTACAGTAGCAAACCCCCCCCATCCCCCTCTGTCCAGGCAGTCCCTCCCCTGATGGCATCCATGGCCAAAGCTGTATTCACAAGAGCCCATTCTCAGAAGGCAGATGAAAAGCTAATCAATGAGGTGGAAAATATAACAAACTAGCAACTAAGAATGTATATAAATTAACATTAATAACAGAAACATAAGGCATTCTGTCTACAACATTTAATAACAGTGGTACGGTATTAAACAGTCAAATTGCCAAACACACAAATATTGTGCCCATTAAGTAATGTTATTTTTAGCCTGGCTAAACATCTCTTTAACAGCCATATAACAAACTAACACAAACTATTTTTTTGTGCCTACTCTGTGACCTTGATGCTAATTAAGTAAAAGCATAAATGTAAAAGTGATCCCAAAGAGATATGCTGACAAAAATTAATTGAGGATAAAATATAGCTGACCTTTAAATACTGAAAAATTGACACAAATATATACAAAAGTTAATTAATTTTTTTGTTTTTGCTTTTAAGTTTTTTTACGTTTTTACAGTACCTTCACGTCAGTACCAGCAACCCCAACACACTGACACACAATGGACTCTTAAGGTGCATACACACAGTGAGATTTATTCTTGCGATTTTGACTATATAGGGTGTCATTCCGAGTTGATCGCTCGCTAGCAGTTTTTAGCAGCCATGCAAATGCTATGCCGCCGCCCACTGGGGAGTGTATTTTAGCTTAGCAGAAGTGTGAACGCATGTGCAGCCGAGCTATGCAAAACAAGTTTGTGCAGTTTCTGAGTAGCTCTGAACCTACTCAGCGCTTGCGATCACTTTAGCCTATTCGTGTTCGGATTTGATGTCATACACCCGCCCAGCGAACGCCCAGCCACGCCTGTGGTTTTTCAGACACGCCTGCGTTTTTGCAAACACTCCCTGAAAACGGTCAGTTGACACCCAGAAATGCCCCCTTCCTGTCAATCTTCTTCCGGCCGTCAGTGTGAAGGAAAACTTTGCTAGAACCTGTGCACAACCACAAAGAGCTTTGTACCCATGCATCACGCGTGCACATTGCGGGGCATACGCATGCGCATAAATGCCATTTTTTCACCTGAATGCTGCGCTGTGAAAATCGGCAGCGAGCGATCAACTCGGAATAGTCAAAATCACAAGGAAAGTTCATAAAAATCGTAAGGTGTTAGCCACCTTGGATACCGATGCAATCCAGAAACGCACTTCCGCGGAGTTGGTATTGCAAGGTTAGATAGACTGTGCAGGCAAGTCAATTTTGACTATCTAGTACTAAACTATAGTCAAAATTGGCTCTTAGTCAAAATCGCACATAGCTAGCGGTGCAAGTGGGCGGGTGGGTTTGGCGTACCCTTCAGAAATTATCCGTGGGTACGCCGTACCCACCGCCGATGGGCCGCCGCTCCCTCCCTCTGCTGCTGCTCACTGCCGCTGCTGCAAGTGGAGCTGAGCACAGCGTGCGCCTCTCCTGCCTCTGTGTCTACTTTCAATGCAGCGCCAGCCCGGAGACTGAGGGGCAGGAGAGGCACATGCTGTGCTCTCCTCCCCTCACACACAGGACAGCAGCAGCAGCAGTGAGCAGCGGGGAAGGGGGGGCATGTGTACCTGGCACTGGGGGCATATCTGGCATTGGGGGCATATCTGGCACTGGTGGGACATGTGTATCTGGCACTGGGGGCATATCTGGCACTGTGGGGACATGTGTATCTGGCACTGGGGTCATATCTTGCACTGGGAGCAAATCTGGCACTGTGGAGGCATTTCTGTATCTGGCACTGGGGGCATATCTGGCACTGTGGGGCATTTCTGTTTCTGGCACTGGGGGTATATCTGGCACTGGGAGAACATGTGTATCTGGCACTGTGGGCATTTCTGTATCTGGAACTGGGGGCATATCTGGCACTGTGGGGCATTTCTGTATCTGGCACTGGGGGGCAATGTATATCTGACACAGTGGGGGCATTTGTGTATCTGGCACTGTGAGGCAATGTATATATGGCACTCTGGGGGCTTTTGTGTATCTGGCACTGTGAGGCAATGTATATATGGCATTCTGGGTGCTTTTGTGTATCTGGCACTGTGGAGCAATGTGTATCTGGCACTGTGAGGCAATGTATATCTGGCACTCTGGAGGCATTTGTGTATCTGGCACAGAGAGGCATTGTGTATCTGGCACTGTGGGGCAATGTATATCTGGCACTGTGGGGCAACGTATATCTGGCACTATTGGGGTCATATGTGTATCTGCCCCTCCCCCCATATGTGTATTACGCCCACATTTTCATTGGCCATGCCCCATGCGGCTTTTGGCCACACCCATTTTTTTGGCGTTAAGGCTCGCGCACACAGTACCTGTAAAACATTTTTTCTACTTGCACCACTGCACATAGCCAATATCGCATAGTTCATATCGCATAGTCAAAATCAAAGATAGCCAAAATCTCTCCGTGTGTATGCACCTTAAGGGCCGGATGTAATGAAGTCCGAGTTGGCTGGAGGTGCGAGTTCCTAGCTTAACTGCAACATTTTTTTTAAAAGCGGCAATCATTTACAAGGCATGGTTTTTCTTTGTAAATGATTGCTGCATAAAAATTCATCAGAGTTTGGCCAGGAACCCACACCTCCAGCCAACTCAGACTGCAGTACATCCAGCCTTAAGTTCCTCTTACCGCACCCGATGCTCTTATTTCATCATCTGGTGTGCTTCCACTGCTCAGAACAGTAAATATAAATATATTATAGCATGTTAGTATTTGAGTGATTTCTCCTGAAGCTGATGCTTCACCGACTCTGCCATATTGGATTGAATTTGCTGACTATTATGAGCCGCTAAGTTCATGCCTCATCTCTGCAGACAGGTCCCAGTCAGTGTGTACATGCAGCTTACAGCACAATCAGTTTTGTCATTAGGAGGCTGGTTCCTGTGCCAGTGATAGCTTCTAGTTTCTAGTTAGAGACTTGGCATTCGGTCCCTGTTCCTTGAACAGTTCCTGATTTCCAGGCTGCGTTTCCTGAAGCATTTCCCTCAGCTAAGCGACTGTGTTGCTGAACCTTGCTCTAGTTGCTTCTAGCATTTGCTGTGTACTCAGTGCATAATTACTGCTGTGAATCCCACTTGTGCCTGGTTAGAATCTCTGGACAATTACCACTGTTATTTCTCATTGGATTTCTGTGCAAACACAACATGTCTCTCAGCCTTGGACTATGACTGTGGTTTCTTGTTTCATAGGTATTATATTGCTGCTCTATTGTAAGTGACTGTGTATATCTCCTTTGCCATGGATATTTATTGTGATCGACAGGAGCCATTGGGGGTAATTCTGATTTGATCGCAGCAGCAAGTTTGTTAGCAGTTGGGCAAAACTATGTGTACTGCAGGGGGGGGGGGGGGGGCAGATATAACATGTGCAGAGAGAGTTAGATTTGGGTGGGTTATATTGTTTCTGTGCAGGGTAAATACTGGCTGCTTTATTTTTACACTGCAATTTTTTAGATTTCAGTTTGAATACACCCCACCCAAATCTAATTCTCTCAGCACATGTTATATCTGTCCCTCCTGCAGTGCACATGATTCTGTCCAACTGCTAACAAATGTGTTGCTGCGATCAACTCAGAATTAGGGCCATTGGGGGTCATTCCGAGTTGTTCGCTCGCAAGCTGCTTTTAGCAGCATTGCACACGCTAAGCCACCGCCTAGTGGGAGTGAATCTTAGCTTCTTAAAATTGCGAACGAAAGATTCGCATTATTGCGAAAATACATCTCTGTGCAGTTTCTGAGTAGCTCGAGACTTACTCGGCATCTGCGATCAGTTCAGTGCTTGTCGTTCCTGGTTTGACGTCACAAACACACCCAGCGTTCGCCCAGACACTCCTCCGTTTCTCCATCCACTCCCGCGTTTTTCCCAGAAACGGTAGCGTTTTTTCACACACTCCCATAAAACGGCCAGTTTCCGCCCAGAAACACCCACTTCCTGTCAATCACATTACGATCACCAGAACGAAGAAAAAACCGTGAGTAAAATTCCTAACTGCATAGCAAATTTACTTGGCGCAGTCGCAGTGCGGACATTGCGCATGCGCACTAAGCGGAAAATCGCTGCGATGCGAAAAAATTTACCGAGCGAACAACTCGGAATGACCACCATTGTGTTATACCATTGCTACTGCATTCTCTGCTCTAGTGCAGATCTGTGTATTCACTACTCATTTGCATTCCACCAGTGTTTAAGAATTGTGCTGCACTCCTGGATTAACATTACTCTTATGGTTAAAGTCCATATCCATAGTTTACAGTTTATTATTAGATCCTTGATACACCCTGCTCCAGAGTTCTTTATACACCTAGGATCCTGTGGTTATTCTCCTGTTAACTGTATCACTGCCATTCTGCATCTTCCTTTAGGTACTACTCCAGCCAATTATCCAGCGGTCTCCAGCCAATTGTATGAGCCCCTACTGCTTGAGGCCTAGTACCTGGCAGTAATCTAAGTAGTGGTATGGGCGTAATACACTAAGGGAACAACAGGGGTCTCATGCAATTGTGCTGGAGTTCCATAGCACTGGCTTTGGGTTTGTATAATTGGTAAGGAGCTGTTCCCACATGACTTGAGCCACCAGTGACTATTCAGAGTGCTGTATTCAAACAACACAGTTGCACCTGCATTCTGAGTTATCTGCATACTTGCCTACCTGACCCTCTCCATGAGGGAGGAGAAAATGCTCTGTTCCTGGACTTTCCTGGTAATGTATGATTGCCATCACCTGTGGTGAAACACCTTTCTTATCAATTAACTATCTCACCACAGGTGATGGCAATCATACATTACCAGGAAAGTCCAGGAACAGAGCATTTTCTCCCTCATGGAGAGGGTCAGGTAGGCAAGTATGGTTATCTGTCTTATATCTATATCATATCTCCCAACTTGACCCTCTCCATGAGGGACAGAATGCTCTGCTCCTGGACTTCCCTCTTAATTTATGATTGCAATCACCTGTGCTGAAACACCTTTCTTATCCATTAACCTGTTCAAAACAGGTGACAGCAGTCATACAGTAAAAGGGAAGACCAGGAGCAGAGCATTTTATACCTCCTGGAGAGGGTCATGTTGAGAGATATGCTACATGCTCTAGTTTCCAGTTGCTTTCCACATTCCGCACAGTGCTGAATGCTATTCTACCCACACCAACATGCATTACCAACATCCTGCAGAGTGTACATCCAATAACAGCGTACATTACCATTCACAGCCTGCAAAGTACATAAACATTCCTTTGTGCATGATCAATTATTACCAGTAGTGCGTATTCCTGTATGTCAATGACACACATCATCTACAGTCAGCATTCCTGTTATACCTGTGTTCAAGTTTTCAGCTAGTGTCTTCTATCATTGTAAGGCTGCAACCAGTTCTTTAGCCTCGTATTTAAATCAGTTCTCCTTCCTGCTCAGTAACTATCCAGAAAGTAGTACTGAATGAGGAGAAGCATCATTAGACCACCTAACCTCATTCACTTCAGTTATAATCAACCCTGCCCATTCATACCAGTCCAACACCCAAATCTGCCACACACACAGACACACACATGCTAACCCTCATTCCAGTAGAGACTCCTGTTGAAGAAAAATAGTTTGGTGAGAGTTTGACATTTTACACAGAGCAACAAACTCACAATCAAACAGTCCACCATGACCACTGTAATGCAGAATCACCCACTAGCAGCGCCCAGTCTTAACTACAGGCTAAACTAATTTCAGCCAAAATGTATGACTGCTTGAAATGATTTCACAATATTCACTTAGGAGTCATGGTGGCCAAAATAAACAGTTTCTCATACATTTGTTGTCTTTTATGAAAATCACATCATTAAATGCATCAATCATATAGCTTTTTCTATCACATTGGTAAAGCACTACATAAAATGGACTTAGGGATGATGGAATTTAACCAATCTATAAGAGATCAGACATAGCAAATGGCTAATCAAATGTTCTCTGGCCTAAATCAGTTGCAAAATCTGCCAGTATGAAACACCAACACTATCCACAAGCAGCACAACACCCAGGCACGGTGGGCCTGACTCAGATTTAGATGCAGTTGAGAGAATGCACATTAATTGCAATGGGCCTAATTCTGAGTTGAGCGCAGCAGCAAATTTGTTAGCAGTTGGGCAAAACCATGTGCACTGCAGGGGGGACAGATATAACATGTGCTGAGAGAATTAGATTTGGGTGGGGTGTATTGAAACTGAAATCTAAATTGCAGTGTAAAAATAAAGCAGCCAGTATTTATCCTGCACAGAAACGAAATAACCCTCCCAAATCTAACTTTTTTTGCAAATGTTATATCTGCCCCCCCTGCAGTACACATGGTTTTGCCCAATTGCTAACAAACTTGCTGCTGCGATCAACTCAGAAATTCTGAGTTGATCGCAGCAGCAAGCTTGTTAGCAATTGGGCAAAACCATGTGCACAGTTGGGGGTTGGGGGACGGAGAGATATACAATTTCCAAAAAAAGTTAGATTTGGGAGGGTTATTTTGTTTCTGTGCAGGGTAAATACTGGCTGCTTTATTTTTACACTGCAATTTAGATTTCAGTTTGAATACACCCCACCCAAATCTAACTCTCTCTGTACATGTTATATCTGCCCAACCTGCAGTGCACATGGTTTTGCCCAACTGCTAACAAATTTGCTGCTGCGATAAACTCAGAATTAGGCCCAATAATCAGTAAACTGCACAAGTGCAGCTCAGATGATAACTTTGCTGCACAAACGTGAAATACTAAGTGCAATGTCATATGTATTTGCATACAACATTGTTATCACTTGAGACAGCTTCTGCATTACTTGGGTGGTTCAGGGTGGAGACTGGGAAGTGATCAAAAGTAATTGCAAAAAGAGGAGGTGTCATGGGTGTATAATGGGAGTGTGCTTGGCGTGAATCCTCATGGGTCTGTGATCTCATTCGTGCAGCTGCAGCCACAGTGGCCATATCTTTAGAAAGTTACAAGGGAGAATTTGAGCCAGGCAGGTGCTGCTCAAGGAGCAAATGATGCGACTGATACTGTGTCTATGGTGGAGAAAACTGATCCACTAGCACACTTGAGCAATATTCAGTTAAGAAAAGTGGATGTTGCAGGAGGAAAGTTTAAACTGACATTTGCATGTTTTTTTCATTTGAGAATCCATAAGTAATATCAGCTGAACATGAACTGCATACACCATGGAATCAGGCCCAGTGTACACACAAGAGAAGGAAAAGTGGAGTGTTGAGAGAGGTTGAACAGAAGGATTCACTTATGAAAAACAGTGAAGCAAGTAATCTATTTGTAAAATTGTTACAAAGTAAAAATTTTTGTAAAATATAACTATTCTTGTTGTAAAACATCTTATATATAAAATTAATTTGTCTGTTTGTCTGTCCGGTTATGCATTCAGACACACTTGCACCTATTGGGATGAAACCAATGTGAGGTAGTCCAGATAGATCCTGGCCAGGTTTTAGGGGTGTTGGGGTCCCGGTTGGACTTCACGTCGGAATGCACCAGGCAGAGCTTTATTCTGGGCCTTCCACTGGATGGATTTGGATGAAAACTTTAATGAACTAAAATAACTGCCTGAAATAACCATAAATCAGTTAACTAAAATAACTGACAGAAATGGAGGTGGGAAGACAAATGACGAGATGCATCATCGCTTGGAGAGTGAGGAAATGGAGAGAGATAAATTATCAACTAACCAGCTCCTGTCATTTTTCAAACACAGCATGTAACATGGCAATTAGGAACTGCATGGCTGGTACTTTATCTCCCTCCACTTTATCACTCTCCAAGCAATGATGCATCTCGACCAAAAAATGTTGTGTACCCAAAAGCCTTGGTATAGCAACATTGATAACAGAAGTATAACTTTAAACCTATCTCGCAATGGAAAAGTGATTATAAAACTGAACAGAAAGAAAGCTGGGGATTAAGTATACTGGAGCTCACTGGGAGCTCACTCACCAGGAGCACTACTTCACACTCCTAAAATGCATATCCCCAAAGACATATATAAAAATGTTTTCTTCAGAGACACATATGATGCGTGGTGGATGATCAATTCAAAACTAGGTCGTAATCCCCGTCGAACAAATAGTTTAACTATTTGGGTCAACCCAATGTTCACACCAGGTTTGGAGAACCCTACTTTTCAACGCCTACGACAAAAAGGACTAAAATCCGTAGCCCAAGTATTTGACCCAGGAGGCAATATGCTCTCATTCCATGATTTTCAAGACCTATATGGTCTCTCAGATTCGTATCACTTTTCCTTTTTACAGCTATGCCATTATGTTAGATCTCTACCTCCAGCGATGACTACCTCTACTCCTCGAGACCCACTTATTCCTATACTCCACAAATTCACTCAAGGTCAGTACAAACCTAAAATCGTTTATTATCAGTTGATGGGTTTACTGACTCCCAAGATATGGCACACATCCACAGCAGTGTGGGACAAAGTTTATCCTTTGTCGGTTACAGATGACACCCACTTTAAATATTATGATTTCACTCTGCATACGGTACAGTCATCTGTGCTCTAAGAAGTCCATATAACAACTATATACATCGGGCATACATATCCCAGAGCCAAAGAAGTCACTTTGTTCTGGATGAAACAGGAAAATGTCCGAAATGTGGATACTTCTCCACCGATTTGTACCATAATTTTTGGTCCTTCCTAACAGTTAGTCTTAATCCTGTTCCCTTGATATTTGCTAACTTTGATGACTGGGCTATCCCGGCCTCACAGAAGACTGTTGTTCCCTTTTTGATAGTATTGGTCACTGTGGCTAAGAAAGTGATATTAAATTCTTGGATAGCTTGGCATAAACCCACACTCATGGAAGTTGATAATTTATTGATGAGGCAGTTATATTTTGACAGATATGATGTTTTAACCAAACCCCCCAGAGATATAGATAAATTCTTTGACAAATGGGGCCGCTATTTAAGCACAAAACCTGTATCTATACAGATGCAAATGTCTTCCTTCTTTCATGGTTTATATGATGCCCCTGTTGCTATGACTTAATATAAATGACATAGATGTGTGGTTCTTCTGACAATTGGTGTTGCTACTAATTATATGGTGTTTGACATATCATCGAGTGACCTTAGTGTTGGACTACTCTTCTCATGAGACACTGTCTACTTTAATATAATATAATGCTCTGTGCTATTATTGTTCCATTGTGGTGGAGACAACCCCCCCACCCACACATCTTTTTCTTCTCTCTTTGTTCATCTGCTCTCGCAGATCTGTTTTATTGATCAATAATATTATCTATAAGTTAATACTGCTAAACAGCTGAAAAGACATGTTGTGTTATGTCTCTGTGCATTATTATTTATGACTCTTTATATACTTTTATACACACTATTATACCGCATTTGTCAATGATATATGCATGTCTTCCTGGTATCTTTATTGATGATATGTTCTTATTTTTACTGTAAAATTCATTATGTTAAAAAAAACAAACATATTAAAAAAAGAAAAGAAAAAAAGGCTACTGGTGAAACACCAAAAACACAAATGACACTGGGCAGCCACCTCATGGGTGTGTTGGAAGAAATACTAAGCTACTAATTTGTTTTAATATGTTGACAATTACATTGATCTTATATATAAAATGTATAGGTCTGTTTGTTTGTTTGTTTGTTTGTTTGTTTGTTTGTCTGTCTGTCTGTCTGTCTGTCTGTTTTTACATTCAAACACCCCTGCACTGACTGGGATGACATCAATTCAAGGTGTACCAGTTGGACCCTGGCCAGGTATTTTGGGGGGCTGGATATCACAGCAGAATGCGCCGAGCCAAACTTTGATCAATGGAGCCTGTTCTGGGCCTCCACTAGATGGATTTAGAAGAAAACTTCACAGAGTGGTAACATTGCATCCAAGAAGACATCATATGTGGCTAGGGTCGGTTGGACCTCACAGCGGAATGCGCCAGGACATAACTTTGATCCAAGGAGCCTGTTCTGGGCCTTCCAGAAGATAGCTTTGGAAGAAAACTTCACAGAGTGGTAACATTGGATATCAGAAGACATAATAGGGGATTGAGGTCCCAGTTGGACCTCCCATTGGTGTACACTGGTAAGAACTTTGACCCAGGGATTCTGTTCTGTACATGCCATTGGATGGATTTAGATGAAAACTTCACAGAGTGGTAACATTGCATCTCAGAAGACATACTAGGGAGTTGGGTTTTGTCAATCCTGGCGGCGGAATGTGCCAGGCAGAAATGAGACCCAGGGAACCTTTTTGCACCTCCCACTCTTACCCCAAGCTCACTGGTCCTGGCAGTCTGACTTTGCACCCTGCTGCCCCCTAGTCCACAATGGCATGCCTGTAATGCCAGCCTGTCACAATAAATAGTTAAGAGTGGTGTACCCAGCATTCCTCGACTCTACTCTGAGTCCTCAGCCAGTTTACTGGTACTCACTGATTGTATGTCTCTCTAGGTGTGACAGTGTCAGGTAAATCTCTAAGCACATGACTGGGGACTCTCACCCCTCATTCATCTGACGCTGGAAACCAAAACAAGGGGCAGAAAAGAAGTTAAGTTAAACAGAAGAGGTACAGAAGGAACTGGTAATAAAGAAATATAAAGGAGTAGGAGGGTGAGCAAAGCACAAAATAATTTTAAATATACAGAATAATATATATATATATATATATATACTGTATGTATATATATATATATATATATATATATATATACTGTATATATATATATATATATACAGAGTATCCTTCCCCACCTGTGGCTCAGGTGTTTTGCGGCGAAGGAACAGGCGGCACTCCAAGGACTTGTGTAAAAGCTGATTTAGTATTCAAAACATAGTGACAAAAAGCAAAAAAAACACAAAATACAGGTATCTTACGACGTTTCAAGGCATGGCAGCCTTTTCATCAGGTAAGATACTCTGTGTATACGATTATTTGGAGGGCACCCAGGCAATTTGTCCTTTCAATCAGAGTGCCGGATGCTTTTTTCCTGTATATATATATATATATATATATATAGTCTAAATAAATATATACCAATCCGAATAAGCAAAACAGTTATTTCTGTGTCTGTGATGCATTTATACAAAAGAGGCTTGCCAGAACTGTGTTGCACATAATGTACAGTACATGCAGGGGTGAGGTTGGGTTTAAGAAATTAGGATGCTACACTGGGGCTGCAGTCTTTGAGGGTCGTTTGCTGTTGATTGCCATGTTCAGAAAAGTATTTGTATTCTATTTTAATACTATATATAAACAGTTCTTATAGTTACATAATTGTTCTGTGTTAAAAATCACTACACTGTGGGACACATTTATACCCATGGTTTAATTGTCAGGACTATTCAATTATCCTACAAATATCCACAGGTAATGTGTGTAAACCCATAGAATCCACATAAATTGCTAGAATCTATTGGTTTGGCATGTTAAACCCCAGATGATGCATTTGCCATATTTTTTCCTCACAGCTCTTTGGGCTTCTTGGAGAAAACCTTGTTACATGCATCGATGGTGGACCCTGAATAAGTCCGAGCTAACAATTCAGTCATGGTTAATTGGATATGCCCCTGTGAGTTTTAATTTAATATTCTTTGGAGATTTTTTGAAGAATTGAATACCTGGGAAATTCAGTTATCTGCCTCCCACTGCTTCTCCAGTCACCCTGGGTCACCCTCTGCCTCTCTCTGTTGCCTTGAGCCTACCCCTATCACTCTCAGCCTTCCACTGTATCTAGCCACACTCCGCCTCCCCATGTCACCCTCACTCTACCTTAATTTTCTGCCTGTCTCTGCCTCTTTAGTCACCCACTACCACCCTTTGCCTCCCTGAGTCCCACTGTCTCTCCTCATGGAGCAGGGGAGGAGAGCCAAAAAACATGTTTGCACCTAGGCCCACTCATAAGTTTTGCCACTGGGTGCTGTGTTTTATTGATTTCACCAAGGCAGGAACTGATTGCAAGCAACAACAACAACAACAACAACATTAATCTATGTTGGTGACTGCAGAAACTGTCTGGAGTTTTAAAATAGGGATGGAAATCATGGGCTCTTATTGCAAGTTCAATTCCCATCTGTACATACCAAACAGCCATTAATGCTATAAATTCAGTTCAGAGTAATTATGGAAATTATATATTGGCTGCTTGTGTTTTTTTTATAGGTAAATTCATTTTAATACTAGTAAACTTTTGGATAAGATTATCTTATTTTTCTTAAAAATAATGTTTTTTTTTAATCAACCAACGCATCTAAGAACAGAAAGATATTTGAATGCAGAAGACCTATAGTTACATACATTTCTCACAGTTTTCCAAACAAATTAAAGTGACAGAATGACAGCAACATACACACTGACCCAGAAGCATTGACCATGGCCCCTCTAGTGTTGCAAACTATTAGTAATATCAACACTATACCATAAACTAAAAAAAATTCTAATATGATTTTATTTTAAATCTTAACAGTGCTGGAGTGTGTGGACTAACCTTTAAAACCCTTAGTGATAGGACATACTGTATTTATTATTAACTTTCAATCAACTGTGTTTGTTAGCACCATTTACAGTACAGTGGGGGTCATGCCGAGTTGTTCGCTCGCTAGCAGTTTTTAGCACCCGTGCAAACATATTGTCGCAGCCTACTGGGGAGTGTGTTTTTGCTTTGCAGAAGTGCGAACACTTGTGCAACAGTGCGCCTGAAAAATCTTTTTGTGCAAAACAAGACCAGCCCTGTAGTTACTCTTCATGTGCGTTGATTCTAACGACGGAGGGACGGCTTTTGACGTCACTCACCCGCCCAGCGTTCGCCCAGCCACGCCTGCGTTTTTCCCGACACGCCTGTGTTTTTCTAAGTACTCCCTGAAAACGGTCAGTTGCCACTCAGAAACGCCCACTTCATGTCAATCTTCCTGCGTTTGGCCATGCGACTGAAAGCTTCGCTAGAACCTGTGCAAAACCACTATGCTCTTTGTACCCATACGTCGCGCGTGCGCATTGTGGCGCATACGCATGCGCAGATTAGCCATTTTTTTTCACTGATCGCTGTGCTGCGAACAACGGCAGCTAGCGATCAACTCGGCATGACCCACGCAGTGCGTGTCATATACAGTTTGGTTTGGATACAGTGTGGGTCGCACACAGTGCAGGTAACAGTGCGAGTTGGAAACAGTGCAGGTCGGAGTGCTGGTTGGATATTGTGCGTGTTTGCTACAGTGCAAGGTCGGATACAGTGCAAGATACAGTGCAGGTCGGAGTGCGGGTTGGATACAGTGCGTGTTGGCTACAGTGCAAGCTCTGATACAGTGCAAGATACAGTGCAGGTCGGATACTGTGCAGGTCAGAGTGCGGGTTGGATACAGTGTTGGTTGGATACAGTGTAGGCTACAGTGCAGGTTGGATACAGTGCATGTTGCATACAGTAAGCGTTGTCTATAGTGCAAGGTCAGATTCAGTACGGGTCGCATACATTGTGAATTGTATATATTGTGGGTCACATACAGCATGGGCTGGATAAAGTGTGGGACAGTGTGGTTTGGATACAGCTCAGGTCAGATACAGTGTAGGTTGGATACAACGCAGGTCTAATACAGTGTGGGTTGGATACAGTGTGGATCAAATACAATGCGGGTCAGATACAGTGTGGGTTGGATACAATGCAGGTTTCAGTGTAGGTTAAATACAATGTGGGTCAGACACAGTGTGGGTCAGATACAGCACGTTACTGTGCAGGTTAGCTCCACCAATAGTGCATTTACTGTGACAGAGGGTCCTCAGGGCATGGTTGTCACCCCTGTATATCCCTATACTCAGTGTCACTGTATGAGGAGTTCCCCCTGTATATCCCTATACTCAGTGTCACTGTATGAGGAGTTCCCCCTGTATATCCCTATGCTCAGTGTCACCGCAGGAGTGCAAGCATGGTCCACAGTGAGGTGGTGCCGGCAGTGCAGGGGTGTCATCAGGTTCCTCAGTGCAGTGGTGCTGGCAGTGTCGGCAGTGCAGAGGTGTCTGTGTTGTCCTCCGTGTGGTGGTGCCAACAGTGTCAGCAGTGCAAGGGTGCCAGTGGTGTACTCAATGTGGTGCTGTTGGCAGTGCAGGGGTATTAGCGATGTCCTCAGTGCGGTGGTGCTGGCAGTGTCGGCAGTGCAGGGTGTCAGTGGTGTCCTCTGTGTGTTGGTGCCGGCATTGTCAGCAGTGCACGGGTGCCAGCAGTGTTGGCAATACGGGAGTGCCGGAGGTATCCACAGTGTAGGAGTGGCGGCAGTGTCCTCAATGTAGGGGTGCTGACAGTGTCGGCAGTGTGGGGTGGAGGTATCGGCATGCTGGGGTGCGGGCGGTGGAGTCTGCAAATGCGGGCCATGGTGCACGCGGTGGGAGCATCCATCTTGCCCCATTAATGGGGATATGCTGATTGGCTGAGATCCGTGACAGATGGCTCTCTCAGCCAATCAGCGGCCAGCCCATTGAATACAATGGGACTGACTCCCGATGGATCCTGAGGTTTTGCCTCTATTGGGGATCTAGGGCAGGCAGGAAGATCCGAGCTGTGACTCGGATTGCTTCGGATCCCCTAGATTCAGGGGGGGGGGGGGGGAGAGGTTCCGTTCTCTGAGAACCGAACCTGCTCATCTCTACTATGTACTGTATGTGTCGTTGTATACATGAGTATGAATATACTGGTAGGTTAATTGGGTCCCAATAGAAAAAAAAAAAACCCTAGTGTGTAAATGTGTAAGTGTGTATATGTGGTAGGTAATATATAATGTAAGCTCCACTGGGGCAGGGACTGATGTGAATGGTCAAATATTCTCTGTAAAGCGCTGCAGAATACGTGTGCTACAGTATATATAAATAAATGATATGATAACTATGTACTGTATGTGCCTGTATATATATGTATATATGTGTCTGTGTAACTATGCACTGTATGTATCTGTGTACTGTATATATGTGACTATGTGTATATGTAACTATGTACTGTATGTGTCTGTGTATACAATATATGTGTCTGTGTAACTATGTACTGTATGTGTCTATGGGGTACATTTACTAAGCAGTGATAAGAGCGGAGAAGTGAGCCAGTGGAGAAGTTGCCCATGGCAACCAATCAGCACTGAAGTAACATCTATAATTTGCATACTATAAAATGATACAGAGTTGCTGATTGGTTGATGGTGAAATTTCTCCACTGGATCACTTCTCCGTTCTAATCACTGCTTAGTAAATGTACCCCTATGTGATGTGTAACTGTCTGCTGTATTTATCTGTGTATATATGTGTCTGTGTAACTGTGTACTGTATATGTCTATGTATACATGTATATGTGTATCCTCTATATATGTGTCTATGTAACTATGTTCTGTATGTGTCTGTGTATATATGTGTCTGTGTATATATAGTATGTGTATGTCTAACTATGTACTGTATGTGTATATATATATATGTCTGTGTAACTCTATATTTGTCTTTCTAACTGTATATACTGTATGTGTATATGTATTTGAGTAAATGGTATATGAGTGTGTGTAACTCTGTATATATGTGTCTGCAACCATAGGTGGGACTCCTCAATGCAGAGTTGGTGGGCATGTGGGCAGGCAGTTCTGTATTAGGCTGTGACGCTCTTTGTAAAATATGGCAAGCACTGTGACACTTTTAAGTATATGGCAGCCACTGCACATTTCCAGCATTATATGGCAGTCACTGCACACATTCTGCATTATATGGCAATCACTGCAAACACTATGCATTATATGACTGGTACTGCAATACTCTCTGTATTATATGGTGATCACTGCAGTGCTCTCTGTATTGTCTGGCGATCTTTGCAGTGTTATCTGTTTCATATGGTGGTCACTAAAATGCTCTCAGCATTGTCTGCCTGTGACAAAATAGCTCTCAGTATTGTTTGACTTTGCAAACTTGCTGTCAGTATTGTCTGAAAAGTCACTAAAGTGTTCTTTGTATTGTCTGGCGTTCACAAAGATTGCAGATGGAATGAGCAAATTTTATGCTACTGCGCATTCGTCATGGGCTGAGATTTCACTCTGCACATGCGTCAGATAAACAGTATAAAGTTGCATGGATCTGCAGCCATGAGCAAATGTGAGTGGTTACAGATTAGCGAAAAATGGCCTGTAACTGAATGGGTAGTACTGAGTCACATGAAATAACTCCTTTACATAGGAACGTCATGGGCATGTCATTTGTTTTACGAGTTGACATGGGGGCTCCGGGTGACTGGGATGACGTTACGCCACTGGATCCAGGGCCACCTGAGATCTGAACTAGTATGATCTAGTGCAGGTCCTCTGCAGACTCTGGTTATGTTACAATTGGGCTTCCAGGCTCCTGTGGATCTCAAGAGTTTGTGCCAACCATTCTGAGAATATCCTCTTGATCTCACTGCCAAACGCTGCACCATTCCAAAGAAATCAGGTATCCCACAACTATCAGGTAAGGAAGAACACATTTTCTAGGTAAATATTTAGTAAATACTTGTCCAGGTGGGCAAACAGTTGTGTATCTCTAAGCAACATAAGGATAGTGTCCTATGTATGTACAGGGGGGCTGATTCAGAGATGGAAGGTGAATAGAGAGATTATATCTAAATGCATGGTGATTCAACATTTTTTCTTTGTACCAGTACTTTTCCTGGGTTCACAAAGATTTATAGTAACACAACCTGTTGAGAAGACCTAAAATATTAGCAAATGCAAATAGTTGAAGCAAAGTTACGCATCCACCCCATACCCAAAGCATACTGAAAGACAGAAACAAGCAAGAAAAAGTACCATAAAATCTCAAGCTACAGTTCATAGATTTTTAGTAGTTAAATTATACTTGACCATAGTGCTTTAATATCTTACAGTATGTATGTAAATATGAGTGCCTATTACACAAATAATTCTATAATACTGATATAGGTATATATAAAATATATACAAATGTAGCCATGCTCATCTTACTGTGATGTGGCATGCTGCAACATGGCTTGCTAAATGTCATGCCAAGCTGCGACTATTCGCAGCCGATGATCGCTCCAAATTAATCTATCGTAGAAATTAATGGAGCGATCGCCATCTGCGAATAGTCGCAGCCTGGCATGCCATGCAACATGCCGCATCACAGTAAGATGAGCATGGCTACAACTGTAATATAGTAAAATATTGTATATTTGAGCAGAAATTAATTAATGATTAAAAAAAGGTATAAGCAACATATTACATTTGTAGCTTTTATCAAATATGCTATTACGGTATATTTTTTTGAATAATAAGTAAATCACTATTTAAACTGTATGTTTGCTGCAACAACAGCTCATATAAAGTCAAAATTAAATAGACATATAAAGCAGTTGTGTATTTATTGTAGGTTCTCTACTTGGGGTGTATGTCAAACTGTTCTATATCCTCCCCACTGATGTGGTAGCAGATGGCAGTGCTAAAGGCAATACTAAATCTGCCTGCTGGTTTTATCTTCACTTCTCATTGATGTTTTTGTTTTTGTAATAATTATTGATTTGTTTATCATGTCTATCAAAGGACATTTAGAGTAAAGACAAGTGTATATAATGTAAACCAGCTGCTATCCTTGTTCGAGTGCCAGAAATTCAGGGTGGATTGCAATTAATGTGGAACCGTAAAATGAACTGTGATTTAAATCTTTAGCTTTGTACTCACAGCCTTTTTTTGCTTTGAAAAGGTGATACTGTATAACGGTTCAGAAAGCATATTTTAAAGATTTATTTTTAACAATAAGTGGTCCTAACACTTAAAGAGAAAACATGTGTTTTACATAGTGTCCAGATGGGTAACAGCATATAAAAAACGTGGTAGCACCACGTGACAGTCATATTTTATATTGCTTTATCTTCACTTCTGGACAACTAATTCACTCCTTGAAAATTCTTTGTCCATTAAAATTTTTGTTAAAAATCAATAAGAATATAAAGATAAGAATTGCAGCACATGCACTTGAACTTAACAAGTAAATGAAAGTGTTTCTACAAATAATCCACAAGTGTTTCAGTGTATTGTGAGTTCCAAATGAGTAACACTATGACAGCATTACTGTAGGGTGGCAGGTGTCTTCCACGAACACCAATTTCTACATCAGGGGGTAGATTTATTTATTTGGGATGGTCATAAAAGGTCTCTCTGGAGTTTGGAATACACATTTTACATCAGCACAGTGAGTAGGGACTAGAATTAAGGGCTAATGAAATACAATTTCAGACAAGCCTGCTTTTATTGTTTATGTGGCACAGGGCTAATTTGCAGTATTATAAACATACAAAACTGTTTTGAAAAATTCTACTCTAAAGGGTCTGTCTTTGTTACAGTGTACTGTAGTTCTTTATCCACCATTATGTATGGCCATCACAGGTTATCTGGCCTTTAGTGAGTAGCTAGTTGGATTGTGGCATTAGCATATGAACCAGCAGACCTAGGCAAGAGTGCCTTTGCCTTTGTTTTACATGCGGACCACTCACTATCAGAGAAACCATCTAATACCCCTTTCAGACATGTGACCCAGGAATTATCTGGGTCTAGCAGCCAGCAAATTCCCAGGTCTCAGCTCCATGACCCTGGTTGCAATCTATAAACGTAAATAATATTACACAAACCCACACATCTTAACTCTCCATTCTTTCTGATGAGCATGTTAACTTTGCGGCTATCTTGACTACTTTGCTCTGTCTTTGTTAAAACTGATCACACTTGCCTCTCACACTCTTTCCCACATTTCCAACACATGTACTGTATATAGTTAAACCATATTGGATAATTGGATTTACAATGTGCTGATACTGTTTCATGATATATGTGAATGGTATTGTTGATCAATTGTAGTGAAAATACATTATACTTTACTACATCTGGTGTCTTTCTTGATTGAAGTAGATTTATTCTAATGATTTAAAGGTATATTTCCATGTATAACCTTGCAAGTAAGTTATTAAAAGTTACATTCTTAATTATTAATTATGACAGGTTATGAAATGATAACTCTTCATAGATTTTTCTGCACATACATTTGAAGCTAGATTTAATAAGTGTTGAATTTTTCAAGCTGTTGCTTCTGATGAAAACAGGATTATCTTTGATTCCTTAATTCTTTGGACAGGACTGTAAATAAGGATACATTTATTTAAAGCAGTTGCAAAAGAAAACAGCTGATCATTTGTTCTAAAACATAATAATTTATTTGACTATATTTAAAAAGCCATTCTACTCTTATTTGTTAAGCAGATATCTTTTTTGGTGATTCAAGTTTGCACTTCACCCCTTTATTAAAAGCATAATATGTAAATTAAACACTGCATGATTTATATTATTTACCACATTGACTACAAACAGAATTATTTTCATTTTTAATTAATAAACATTAACACTGACATATTATACTCTTAACATGAATCTAACTGCCATTAGTTTTGCATAACTACATTATTTGATTCATTAACCATGTCCTAAAAATCGTTCTATTTAACACACAGCAGTAATCCAGCTGTCATCCCTTTGGAGAAGCAACCTTAAATGCTCAATATTATTCCTCCTCCATCAAAATCTTTCTATAGCTACTGGTTCTTTATTTTGTTTCGGTAAACATTATATTTGATGAAGCTTCTCGGCATACTCTAACTGAATCAAAACTACTGGCAATACCCAACATTTTATGGATTTGATCAGGTTATTCCTCATACTTATCACACACTTCACCTGTTACGACTCCACATTGGGTGTAAAAGCAATGATTAAGTTGCATTATGCAACAAATCTATAGATGGAGAAGAATTTATTTTGGACAAGCAGTGCTTGAAGGTATGACATGGCGGCACTTCTAAATTTGCAATGTCCCTGAAGTTTCTCCACAATCTAAAGGGATATATATGGGGAGCTCTAGCTGTAGTCTATGATACATTCACCTGCACTCGTATTTTCCACCCAGAGATTCCCCTGCACCAGTTCTCCTGCACTGCTCCTCCACTCCTTTTACTGACTTAGGATGTCTCTGGATGCAGGGGGTAGCTGCACTCACTGCCACTGCTCTGATCAACCCAGCTGCTACTGGGACTGAGTTTCTATTCCCTATTGGTCGGTCTCTTAGCTTCTTTCCTTAACCATGAATGCCTATATGGACCCTTCACTGCTATCCATACCCTGGCTGCTCTTGCTCTGCTCTCCCTGGTCTTCTCCAGGGACAATGGCTCAATTCTACCATTCTGAAACTGACCCACTTCTGATCACATTCACCCCGATGTGATCATGTCTCCTGGGACCTCCCATCCCACCCTACAGGAGCTGCCCTACAGTTACTCATTTTAGGGTCCTGCACTTCCTCTGCTGCCTCCTTCCTGCTCTTCTCTGGCATCTAGAGCTGTTAAAGTGCCAGGACCTCCTGACCTCTGCTATCTTGACCCCATGACTCCTCCGGGTCCTCTGTCTGCCAGACTGTGCCTGGGGTCGGTCCTCTCATCGATCTCAGCTGTGAGTGTGACTCAATACATCCCTTCACTGTCCTCTAGATATCTCGTTCACCCTTCCTTTATCAGGTGTCTCCATGCTGACTCTCTAGGCCTCTACTGGTACTAGTCAACTATCGGCCAGTAAACTTTAGACTTCCGAATTGTACTCTCTACCAGTTCCCACTATTTACACTTATTTTCTTCCCTAGTAAGTTGAATGCATTTTATCTACTGTATTACCTACTGTATGTACTGCCTTGTTACCTACTGTAATTACTAACTTATCATATTACTTTTACTACTGTATTCCCAACAGTGAACGCAGACTGTACATCCCATCCCCCAACTAATCCCCCTACTACTAGCCGCAAGCCACCCTCCCCACTCTCTACTATCTATTCCCATCATTGGCCGCCATGTCTCCTCACTCCCTTCCCATGCCCATCCTCACCCCCTGCCCTCATCCCCCTCCCCAAGTGAGCCAGGTGTCTGGCCTCTTAGCACACAACCATCTGTCAGTATGCCTGCCATGAATGGGTGGGAGGAAACCAGGAGGCTGTGCTACTCGGTCAGCCAGACACTCAGTGTGACCACAGAGTGACAGGAGTTCCGTATGGTCAGTCCGGCCCTGGGTTTTGGGCACCTTCAATAAAGTTAATCCCACTTTGCATTATGTCTTAATATAAAGAATTATAGTGAAACCTTCCTTTATTATTCTTAAATTATGCTAAATGTCAATACTGTATATTATGTGTATTTCTAAATAACAACCATATCCACTATGGAAACCTTTTGAAATACTGTTATTAAGGGACACACTAGCTGCTACAATGATCTAAAAAGTAGCAGTTGATCCATCTCTAAAATTATGGTAAGGGGTTACACTTAGGCCATTTTTACGAATTAGCACTATTAGCTTGTTGAGGAGGTAAGGATACCCAATGTTCAGGCTTCTTATCCACAATCAGAAGAGGTTCTAAAGGATGTGAGGTAGTACAGTAGATTGACGCCCAAGAGAAAATCCCCTTAGCCAAATAAACTAGCTCTCCCTAATGACAAGCATCCAATATTGTAAAAGGGAATAAAAAGTGATGTCCAGTGATTATCCAGATGTTTAGAGGACTGTGAGCTACCCCTGATGGAGTGATGCCTTGAACATGCATTCAAAGGTAAAACAAGTTGTACAGTAGAATGTCTTCAACATATATCCTATGTGCTGGTAGACATCAATATATCAACACCAGACCAAATCTACCATAATACACACCAAATTATACTTGTGCTGCTCATTTTTCAAAATTCACAAATTACCATGGCAGTAGACCTTTCTCTCAGGGCTGTACAAGGTATAGAGGTATATAATTATTGGACTTTCAGAAATAGATGTTGGAGAGCGGAGGAAGGAAAAACAGGTTCAGTGCAGGTTACCACCTCCTTAATCCCTAGAACAATAAATGCTGATAAAAGTATCCTTCCTCCAGATTTTCGACGGTCTCCTGTCACTTCCAAAATCAACCCCTTACATTTTTTTTTGAAATGCAAGGAATTTCAGTAGTTATTGTACTTACTTCCTGTCTGAGAAATCCTCTGGCCTAGATTTATTTTTATTAACAAAAATACTCAAGAGCAAATGAGTACTTTTTACAGACAACTTGATGTTGTTTGTCTCTAAACCTGAAACAGTGTTACCATCAATTATTGACTTGATTGCCAGATTTGGTTCTTTTGCAGGATATAGGGTTCATTTTGATAAGTCCAAAGTGATGCCTTTGCCTGGACATAATATTCTTTATAATCACCCCCTTTTGGTTCAACCATTATCTCTAAAATATCTCTTTACTCTCTTCAGTATCTTGGTATTAATATTTCTTTTGTTCATGAGAATCTGTATAGATTTTATTTCCCTTCTATATTTGAAAAAAAACCAAACAAAAAAACAAAACAAAATTGCTATATACCTGAACCTATTTACCCTTATCTTTGTTGGGATGGCTAGATTTACTGAAAAGTGGGATTTTTTTCTAAAATCTCATATACTATTCAAATGTTACCTATATATCTTCATAAGGAAGACTATAAGGTTTATGACAATTATTTACTAAGTTTGTATGGCACTAAAAAAAAACCATGATTGGTTTTTGAAAGTTATGTTTACCAAGGTCACACGGTGGTCTTGGGTATCCAGACCTTCAACTTTTCACTATAGGTGTTTGTCTATGTTATATACTAGACTGGTTCTGGAACAGAAGTGTATATACCAATTATCTACTTGAACAGACCCTTTTCTCTCCTTATTCACCAGCAGATTTAATGCATATCCCTCTACATTCCCTTCCGAGTGAAATCCGTTCTAATCATATGTTTATAAATACATACCAATCCTGTTTGGGGATTAATCAAGGACTCAAAAAAATCTACTGTATATCATTTACTTCCCTTTGGGGAAACACACTATTTGCCCCTGGTTTAGAAAATAATATTTTTGGTTTGGAACGTACATGCTGAAGCAGCTGGGTACTTTGGGGGGAAGGGCCGGGCATTTGTGTCATTTGGCCCTGTCCCCATGATGGCAAATCCTTCAAATTATGGGTCCTCGAGGAAGAAGTGGGGCTAAAAAATGGTGATTCATGTCATTTTAGCTTTGACATCTCCATTCTAACTTGCGATTCCTGACATTATCTGGCTATTCTGCCCATGTCCCTAGGATGACAGCAGAATGTAGAGGTGTACTCACTCTTCAAGGAGTGCATGGAGCTACCTAAAAAATTAGGAAGAGTAGGTAAGAATGGTTTGGAGGGACAAAGGTATCTCAGCGATACAATATGAGTTTGATCTAGGAGGTGTATTGCTTTTACTTCATTGCATTATAAATATCTTCTCCCATATTCACACTTTTATATGTACCTACAATCCAAACATTATATTAAATCTCTTTGTGCTGTTGTCTCCCCTTCCTATGAAACAGATCCATTAATGGGACTGATATGCATCTTATTTATTGTTATTTGACCGCTGATTTGATATGCAATACTGCTGATAGAGTTTGGGATAAACTTACCTCTACATGGAAAAATGATTTAGGTCCAGATATAAGCCCCAAATATCTAATTACATATTAAGATAGAATTATGACCATTTTATACTCGACAATGCTTCAAGAAGTGAATTTCAAAACTTTTCAGAGAGCATATACAGTATATCTCAGGGGCAGATGAGACATATGACGGAGTCTGGAAATGGACAATATTCAAATGTAAACAACTTAAGGCAAAAAAATTTCACCAATTTTGAGAATGCCGTAAAGTCAGAAAACTTTGGGATAAAGTATTATTATTTATGTCCTCTTAATAATTTACCTCTCAGATGTGGCCCTCTTGCAATGCTTTGCTGTAATTTTAAAAATTGGGAATTAGGTCCAGGGTGTAAGGAATATTTATCCTTTCTCATTCTTGTCTTGACAATCACTAAGAAAGTAATTTTTAAATTTTGGACGGTTACTTCTCCACCTTTTTTAGGCACACTGTAGGAGATGCTACTCCAGATCTTATATCTTGATCAGAGAGCTAAATTACATGACGCTAAGAAAGGCATCATTCATTTTATAAAAAATGGGAACTACACTGTACAGAGATGCATTGGATGGCACACATCAATTATTTTATTTTGAAACAATTTGAACCAACAACATGGAATCTTTATAGCTAACCCTCATGAGAAGTTACTTTACTGCAATACCCAAATATGGTTACAAATAATAAAAGGGGGACCTGATAAATGATATTTTTTTTCCAGGAGACTGTATTGTTATTATTTATTTTTTATCTTAATTGATATATATTATATCATTATTTATTTTAATCTTTAAAAAAAAAAAAAACTCTTTATTTATTCAACAAGAGCCAAATGGACATACATAAAGATATATGCAGGAATCAATAAATAGACAGCTCTCAATTTTAAAAAATTTTAAGGAAAAAAAAACACAACATAACATGAAATAAAAGAGAACAAGATAGAAGGGGTGGTCTTCAGTATGCCGGCGGTCGGGCTCCCGGCGACCAGCATACCAGCGCCAGGAGCCCGACAGCCGGCATACCGACACTTATTCTCCCTCGTGGGGGTCCGTGACCCCCCTGGAGGGAGATTAAAATAGTGTGGCGCGCGTAGCGTGGCGAGCGCAGCGAGCCCGCAAGGGGCTCATTTGCGCTCGCCACACTGTCGGTAAGCCGGCAGTCGGGCTCCCGGCACCGGTATGCTGGTCGCCGGGAGCCCGGCCGCCGGCATATCGTAGTGAACCCGATAGAAGAAGAGGGTGGAGGGGGGGAGGGCCAAGACAAGAATAAGAAAGGGGAAAGCAAGATATCAGAAAAGACAATTACTAGCTTTAGAGCATTCAGTAGTAGCTGATAAGAAAGACAATGTGGGAAATCACGGGGAGGTCCCTAGGCCAAACGTCAAAGGTTCAAGAAAAGTGTATTGAAGGAAGTGTCGTATCTAAACTAGGACAGAGCTATTGTGTTGACAACCATGGGTCAACACAATAGCTCTGTCAACCAGGGGTCCCAGACTAAGTTAAATTTATGGGGGCAGTCATGCAGATAGTATGTAATCTTCTCCATATTGGCAATAAACCAAGCCGGGAACGGTAGGGGACGAGGGTGATTTCCAATTTCTGGCAATTAAGGATTTTGCAGCGGCTAAGATATGGGAGAATAATTTATTCAAAACAGGGTCAACATCTTGGAAAGGGAGGGCTAGCAAAAATACCCAAGGGTCCAGGACATTTGGAATGCCAGAAAGAAGTTTTAATAGATCAAGGACCTTATCAAGAAGGGAATTATAATAGGGCAAGCCCACCATATATGAAATAAGATGCCTCTCTGGCTGCAGCCCCACCAACAAACCGGAGTAGCAGAGGAAAAGATTTTAGACAGTTTATCTGGGATATAATACCACCTATAATACAAATTATATGAGGTTTCCTTTATACGGGCTGATATTGAGCTCTTAGCTATGACCTCCCACACCTCCTCCCAACAGGAGTCATCCGGAGCGGGGGCGAGATCTCTCTCCCACTCCAGCTCATGGCGGGTCCGCAAAGGAGAGGAAGCCTCAATCAATATCAAGTATATGTAAGAGATCATACCCTTCCCAAGAGAATTCTCCAAACAAATACGCTCATCCTCACTCATCTCGTTGTAGGAAAGTGATAGAAGGAAATGTCTAATCTGGAGAAATTCAAAGAAGGGGGGCACCAATGAGGGAAATTTAACCTTGATTTCATCAAGATAAGCTCACGATCCCGGAGAGAGGAGATCCGACACTAGCCGAATACCTGCCTTGTACCACAATTTAAATTGTGTAAGAGAGAGACCAGGAGGACCGTTTTATCCCACAGGGGGATGAGGGGGGAAGGAGGGGAGGACAGCTTCAATTTATTGGATGAATAGTACCAAAGAGAGAGGGAGAATTTAAGGGAGGGTTGCAAATGAAGCAGCGAGCTTCTGGAAGTTTTATCTAGACCCCAAAGGAAGGATAGGGAGCAGACTCCCAGCGTGTAGGTCTCCAAGTCAGTCCATGCAATATCACCCAGAAGAGCAAAGGAGGTCACCATATGGCTGGCCAGATAATACATCTTAACATCAGGGGACCTACCTTCCAACGATCTAAAAAGCTTGAGCGTACTTACAGTTAATCTAGGGGGTTTATAATTCCACACAAAGCATATAAGATATGATTGTATTTCCTTCAGCACTTTTTAAGGGACTTTAATCGGGAGTGTTTGAAATAGAGGAGTTGGGGCAAAATAGTCATTTTGATGGCAATAATCCTGCCCAATCACGAAATTATATAGAATTTCCAGAGTTTAAGATCCTATCTGAGTTCATGCAGAAGCCAGGGATAATGTTCTGCATATCAATGATCATAATGGGATATAATATAGACTCCTAAATACTTAATTTTACGTTCTTGCCATATAAAATGATATGAGGAGGATAAAGAACTCTTTAGGTCATGGGGAATGTGGAGGGGCAGAGCCTCAGATTTAGAAAAATTAATCTTGTAGCCAGATGAGCGGCCATATTCATTAATAATATCATAAAGAGCAGGAAGGGAAGATTGGGGATGTGTGAGTGTCAGCAGAACATCATCCACAAACAACAAGATTTTGAAAGTCTGGGGGCCCTCTTCCGCACTTCACTCCCTGTCAGACAGTCTGATCATGGCAGCAAGCAGTTATTGCCTCCCAGTGTCATGACAGTTGGTTAATGCAAATTTATACCTTTTATTGTAGCATGTTTGGCTATCTTACACTGTTCTATTAGTTCCTAACCATATTACAAAATAGATGCACAGAGACAAACTAATTTAACCTAGTTAAGGAGTAATTTTAGTGTAATAGAAATTTGTATTTAACTTTCTAACTGCATGAGCCAGAAAATAAAATGAGGATAAAATTCAATTCAATGGAAGTCTGATACACAGTTTAACACATGTATCTAATTTGTTTTATGGTCAATCAGGTCAATAATGTTAAATAATATTAGAGTGTTCTTCAAGGTTAACTTGAAAAGGACTTTAAAGCTACTTAAAAATCTAGGTTTATCATTAAAATAACATAAAGTTAATGTTATATTTTAGAAAAACACTTGTTATCTATAATCAGATGATCTGTTTATTTAATGATTTAAAACCTACAGATCACCATCCATCAAAGCCATACAATGTCTGACATTAGTAAATTTAGCTACACATCATTCATCATTTTTGTCATTTCAGATTATGTAATCTTGTCACACTTTCCTTTGAGTTTTCATGTACTAGTGATGAAGAATTTACAACTATGATTACAATGTAATAATGCATAACACTGCAACACGCTCAACTGGTATTTAAAGGTATATTACAATAAGAACAAATCTAAATGTAAGTACACAAAGGTACTAAAAGTACCTACAGTACAGGAGATTGACTCCCTCTTCTTTCTGCTTAACACCCTGAAATTTTCAAGACATGGACTAAATGTACAATATTAACTGTACTGAGCAAATTTAAATAAAAATTGAATCTGAACTGTACAGAAAATTACCAAATTGGCCAAATTTTGTTACAGAACAGTTTTCCTGTGTTTAAAGATCCAACAGTTGTTGAAAAAAAGACATACAGCACAACCTTGACATCTACTGTAAGTGAAATTAGTAAAACATAAAGAAATGTGCAAAACCCCCATGCTTCTCCACCATTGGGCCAAATTCTGCCTCTCTAGCTTTTTTTTCCCTGTTTTTTTTACATATATTGTCTAGTAGGAAATCAATGAGCTTCCAACAATATTCTTGTTTGTTACACTTTTGATCATAAAGCTCTTCATGGCATAGGAAATTTAATTGAATCATAGCACATTGTCTACAACTACAGGCTGTTAAAGCTTACGAAATATTCTGCTGAAAAAAAAAATGCCTTATGGTGACACTACTGCCAAACACTGAAGCAGAGGGTGATCAATAACCTACTTAGGCAACATTTTATCATTTGTATACTCGATCATATGTAACTAATCCAACATGCAATTATAAAGACCTGTTAAGAGAATACCCCTATTTGGATCAACAAACCCATCTAAAATTGTATTTATGACAGACAGGTTCAACACACTGTATTAAAATTTTCTTGATATTTTTCACCAAGGCTTTATGATAATCCAATTTTTGCACCATAACGTATAATTCACGTGTGCAACTTATAACCATCTATGCTCATTATGTTTTATTGCTCTTTTGTCACGTCAATTTTATTCTGTATAATTAAAAGTTAAGTTTTAATGCCAATTCAATTTTTTACAATAAGAGTACCCCAACATAGGGTAGAATTCAAATGTTTGAACATTCGGTTGGGTGTCTGATTTTTCATGTCTATTAGATAGGAAAAACAGACTCCCAACTGACTTTTCAAACATTTGAATCTCCCCCATAGAGTCTTTCTTTTTTTTCTTCTTTTTTTCATAAGCTTCCAACAGATGCCAACACTGATTTGTCCTTCAAAGTTTCTCTCAACCAGCTTTCAATCAGACATGTGCATTGCTCAATTCTAGGAGTGAGAGGCAGAGTGCTGCATGGTAAAGCCAGATGTGGAACAGTTTTTTTAAGCCTTCTGTTGCAGCCCGCTCATAGCAGCTCTGCATATTAACCACTGGCCTTAATTCTACATGTGTGCTTTAAAAGTCAAGGGATGAAAAAGCATGTTTGCATATGTATTGCCATAAAGAGATTGCACTACATTTTTACATTCTTACCCAGGCACCCAATGGAAAGGTCTACCTAGAGAGTCCCAATACGAGTTTCAGGCATTAATAAAAGACCAGTCCTATTAGTTAATAGACTGGGCTATTAGATAATTAAGGGAGGGTTTTAACTTTATTTTTTATTTTTTTACAGAAATTACTTGTGCAATAATAATAGATTAATTCTTAATAAATAACTATGTGAATTCATTGCAGCTGCTAATCACAATGTATCTAAATCTCAATAATAGAAAAATGTAATGGTATTAGTAGACTGTGAGTATTGACAGCAGAACCCATAGATAGTTTTCTAATAAGGATTGTATAACAATCTAGATAAAATATGTAGTTCGTACAGAAAATTCAAATATTCTCATGTAAAAAAGTACTATAGTACTGTAACTAAAAACAAGACAGAAAATAAATAAGTAAATACAAAAACACACTTATGAAATACTGATAGACTTAACCTCGCGATTGCAAAAATGAATTAAATATAATTGTACCTCTTATTAGGAACAATAATTCTGAAGTAGGTGTTGAAATTAGATGTTATTGAATTAATAAAAACATGTAATTATGAATAACCAAAAATTATTACATCAAAAAATAGACAGAAAATCAATGTTCCATCAGAATACCACTAGGAGTAATCCATGTGAATACCTTATAAAAACTATAGCTACCTGGTACTGGTGTTAATGGAGGGTGGTCTTCTGTTTGCCGGCGGTCGGGCTCCCGGCGCTCAGTATACCGGCGCCGGGAGCCCTACCGCCGGCTTACCGACACTTATTTTCCCTCGTGGGGGTCCACGACCCCCATAGAGGGAGAATAAAATAGTGTGGCGCGCGTAGCGCGCCACCGTGCCCGTAGCGTGGCGAGCGCAGCGAGCCCGCAAGGGGCTCATTTGCGCTCGCCAAGCTGTCGGTAAGCCGGCGGTCGGGCTCCCGGCGCCGGGATGCTGGTCGCCGGGAGCCCGACCGCCGGCCACCCGTAGTGAACCCGTTAATGGATGCTGCTGGGACAGCGGATCTTTGGCTAGACACCAAGCTGATACTGTTGGTACTGAATGCTGCTGGGACAGTGGGTCTTAAGTTGGACGTAGGGCTCATACTGGTGGGAGGTACTGGGTTCTGCTGTGACAGCGGGTCTTAAGCTGGACACTGGACTGATGCCAGTGGTACAGGATGCTGCTGGAATTGCAGATCTTAGGCTGTACACTGCACTGATAATGATGTCTCTGGAATTGCTGGGACAGCAGGTCTTAGGCTGGACAGTAAGGTGGAACAAATGCAGCTGCAGACTGGAAGCAAATTCACAACAAAAATTATTACATCAAAAAATAGACAGAAAATCAATGTTCCATCAGAATACCACTAGGAGGAATCCATGTGAATACCTTATAAAAACTATAGCTACCTTGACTGGTGCACCTATAAACCCTTACAGTCCTGATAATTCAAATAATCAACTCCAGTGTTGAGGTGGAAATGGTAAAAAATAGTAGGGATATACTGAAAAGAAGTATTTTTGCACAGATGGATTGAAAAAATATATCCTTTAATTAAAACTGACAGCCAAGACAAGAAATATATAGATTTATTGTATGTGGCTGTAAGTAGACATAAAGCCAGGGCAAGTATAAATTTTCCATAATGACTGTATAATGACTTTGGACCAAATGGCAGAATGGCCTGATATTACAAATGTAATATATACAATAGGCTTACCACTACCATAAGTACCTGAACAAGACTCTGTTTCTGTGATGGATTGGTAAGCACACAACCTGGAGATGTCTAAATGTTCAGGTGGGTCAGCTATGGCCCGATACTGTGAGGTTGGCTAAATCAATGACCATCCTGTAACTTCTAGGTTGCTGCATGGGATAAATTGTCTGATGGCAGTCCAGTGATACATGCTTAGTAAGCTTTGCTATTCAGTTCCTACCTGGACAAGCAACCTAACTCAGTACAAGTCCACAACAGCAATGACCATAGCTCCAATTTCCCAAGTTTTTATGCCAGTCTCCCCAACTAATAAGCAGCCAACAGCTTATGCTATGTGCTTACCAATAAACCAATGGATCGGTAGCTTGTTCAGGCAAGACACGTATAGACCATATGCATAAGCTCTGCATTTAGGGGAATACAGTATATTTGCAAACTGTGCTTTCACTAAAGAGAACTGTCTCATATGATTTATAGTATTTTTATTACCTATTAGGCACCAATGCATCCTTGAAGTGAGACATTTCCAGAAGGTAACAACTAAAGTTTATACAGTATATTAAATCTTTGGACTGGTTCCAGTGATCCTGGACTCAGCATTACAATAGTCCTTTGTAGGACACACTGTTGGTACAAGTGATTATGGACGTGGTATTAACAGTAAATCTTAGACTGAACACTGGGCTGGTACTGGTGGTACGAGATGCTGTTGGGACAGCAGATCTTTGGCTGGATACTGGGCTGGTATCAGTGGTACTGAACACTGCTGGGACAGAGAATGTTTGGCTGGACACCAGGCTGGTACTGGTGTTAATGGATGCTGCTGGGACAGCGGATCTTTGGCTAGACACCAAGCTGATACTGTTGGTACTGAATGCTGCTGGGACAGTGGGTCTTAAGTTGGACATAGGGCTCATACTGGTGGGTGGTACTGGGTTCTGCTGGGACAGCGGGTCTTAAGCTGGACACTGGACTGATACCAGTGGTACAGGATGCTGCTGGAATTGCAGATCTTAGGCTGTACACTGCACTGATAATGATGTCACTGGAACTGCTGGGACAGCAGGTCTTAGGCTGGACAGTAAGGTGGAACAAATGCAGCTGCAGACTGGTAGCAAATTCACAACAAAATAAGCACAGATAATGCTCTGAAGAGCACAGGACCTCTCACACACAGAGTGTTAAGAGACATTATTCTAGCCATTTGTTACTGCTAGTGCTGGTCCCTTTATACCCTTAGTGGTATGCTGATTGGTTGGGACACAAGGAAGAGGATTTCCATTTATGGTACAGCAGTCAGCTCCCTTGTTCCAGAGATGGCGAGAACCAAGACACGTGGGACGCTAGTACAGCTGGCAGTGAGAAAGTGTGGACACCTACGGGAGACAACAGAGGATGTGCCACCTGGGACAGCAAAGGAGGTGCAAGAGTTGGTCTGACAGCACCCGGATTGGTGAGTACTGGGGTCTCTGTGCAGCCATCTGACAGCCCTTAACCAATATTGCTCAGGACCTCTGCCTTACCTAGCTGTGCTACTGACCTGCATTCTATAATAGGGGAAGGCAGGGCTAGTTGTTACAGAGGCAAGTTGTTACACTGAGTCTAAAACCACACCCACATTGTGCCATGGCTTGTGCAACTGGGACAAAGTTTGAACATGTTACCACCAGTGCTCACCGAAATGATGCTAATGCAGACATTTTTAGGTAATAGGTAACTAAACAAACTAATTTTTCTTGTTCCAAAGTAATATTTTTCATCTAGATTTGAAGTTGTATCTTGTCTGGACTGTTAAAGGTAAGGGTTTATCATTCATTTTGTTAGAATCACAGAACATTAGTGTAGTCATGAATTGAAGCACGGAAATTGAACTGGACTTTTTGGTTATCTTACGTCACTTGGGGCAAGTTGTTACATAATATCAGAGGCAAGTTGTTACTTGTAACAACGTGCCATGCAGTCCATAGTGGATTTCCCACTAGGCATATGAGGCACACAGGTGAGGTAAATACCTCAGGAGGCACTGGCTAGTACCAGAGGCAGATTTACACGCAATATATGAGCCCAAGGGTGCATGTGGGCATTATAACAAGCTAAAATTTGGTGAGTTTTGATCGGAGATATACAGAAAAGATAGGCAGGGAGGCCCTGCCTCACCTGTCATAGACTTTTACTCTAGAGTTTTGACTATAAAAATGGTTAGAATAATATAAAGAAGATATTTCTAATATATTCTTTGTATTTTTCATATTCTTATATAATCAAAACTCTGGCGTAAACATTAGTATGACAGGAAAGGCTCTGTTTTACCTGTCTCACATCGCAGGCACGTCCCTGGAGGCACGTGCCTAGGGGCACCACTTGCTGGGGGTGGAACAGCAAACTGCGCCCCCTCCCGCTATGCCGACTGCTGCATTTGAACACCAGGCCTTTTTTTTTTTACCTGGGAAGGGAGAGTGATTTCCCTGCAAGCAGGGGGGCGGAGCTATACAGACAGAGCATAGCAGGGCTGCTGTCAGACTGAGGTGGAACTGCTGCAGATCTGCTGCTTGTGAGGTACCAGTGCCAAGTGTATTGAAATGTATTAGATGTGACAGTGTTAATAAGTAAAATAAGTGGACTCATCCACTTAGGGGTATAAATCAATGAATAAATTGTTAAATCACATGTGTTTATGTATTAGAGGAGCAGTGAAAGGGGAAGGAATTGGGGGTGATGGGTCAGTAAAATGGGTGGGGGGACCAGTAAGGTCTGAGGGGAAAAGTGTGAGCTGTGGGTGGGCAGTGAGGTGTGTGGAGAGCAGTGAGAGCTGTGGAAGGGGGAGGGCAGCGAGATATGGGGAGAACTGGAGTAAACTATAAAAGGAGCAATGAGAAGGCTATGGGAAGATATGGATGCAGAAAACAGTAATTTATATTTTTTGAAGGGGAGGGCAGCCAATAATGTTGTGCATAGGTATGACCAGACTCCTAAATTCCGCTCTGCCCACAGTACTACCATTTTTACCATTCTCCTTTTAGGGTTTAGATTTTATTTAGCTTTTTTGTATAAGTTCAACATGGTTAGAAATTAAAAAAAAGAAAACAGACAGAGGTACAATACCTGAAACTACCTACGAGACAGCCACAAATTATGTCATCAATGGAAAATTCTCTATAAGAAAAGCAGCAGATTTCCATAAAATTAATTTTATGAAACTGCAAAGGTATATGAAGCGCTAAGAGAAAGCTAGTCACAACAAAATTGGTAGGATATACAAAACCCTGGAAAGTATTTTCAGATGAACAGGAATAGGCATCATACATTCAGAAATGCTCTAAAATATTTTATGGATTGACTCTGACTGATGCCAAAACACTGGCATATGAATATTGCTTTGTTAATAATATCCAACTTTCTGGCAACTGGGAAATTAAAAGAAGCGCAATTTAAGATTGGTTGAAAGGTTTCATGAATCAAAATCCAATTCTATCCACCCGTACACCTGAAGCAACCAGCTTGAGTAGAATCATAAGCTTTAATAAGCATAACATGGGTGAGTTTTATGACAACCTCACTAATATACTGTATATGAGAGATTTAAGTTTGAGTGTCAAGATGTATGGAACGTCAACAATATTTTCAGAAGCCATTGAAAATTTTTGTGACTAAAGGAGAGAAGCAAATTGGAGCCGTTACATCTGCGGAGAGGGGAACGCTGGTGATGATGATTTTGGTGGCAGTGCTACTGGAAATTCTGTTCCTCCACTTTTAATATTTTTGGAAAAAATTAATTATTTTAATCTAGATTTTATAACAGACAGTCTGCCAGGGTGTATCGAAACCGCAAATCCAAGCAGATGGGTAAATAATGAGGCATTTTTACTTTTCATAATACACTTCACAAAACACATGAAAGCGATTCAGCGATGGACGCAGCTGCGCGTCTGTATAGCTCATCAGTGTCCATCTGGTCTGCGCACATGCACTGGCAACTGTGCGCATGCGTGACCATCACTATGCTATCACTTTCTCCTACAGTAGGCTTGCAGTACTGTAAAGTTAGAAAGTGTTTAAGGACACACCTGTTTTTTCTCCTTTTTTCACATCATCCATTTTAAAGAAAAGAAGTCAGTGAGCAGCTTAACTTGTCTGCCTAAGTAAATAATACATACAGTAAGTGCATCAGGTGCCCATTTCTTTGCCAAATTCTATTTTTCAGTGATTATATACTGTATATACTTTCAAGTAGTATTGTTACTTAAATATAATCAACTAAATGTTCTTATATCATCCCTGTTTATATTATTATCATCAACATTGTTTGTAGGGGTTTGAATATTACATACTGTATTAATATTATATGTGCACATTGCCTACTTTTTGGAACAAGTGGAATGTGCAAATGAGAAATGCGCGGGGCGGTGTGATGGTGAGATTTACATTATTTACTGCTGACCAGTGAAGCCGATAATGATACTATACGTCTATATACTGTATAAGGGAGTCAGGGACCCCTCAAAATTCTGAAATCTCCTGGACATTCTGTGATAGTAGACAAGTCCTATTGTGGAGGGACACTTTGAACTCACTGTATTATGAGTAAAAAAAATTGTATAGAAGTTCCTACAAACAGATACCACAAAAAGCTATACAAGCTGAAGAATAAATGCATTTATGGATATGCCGAAACAATAGTAAATACAGGTTAAATACTTCTGTTTAGAATTAATTACATTGATACAGAGCAGCTAGTACAACTATAACTATTAAATTTGTCCACACATTTTAAATTTGTCTCTCCGTTGAATATCATTGCATACTAACATTACATCTTACATCTGAATTTACATGTGACTCTAAAGAATATTTATTTATTAAAAACTGCTGCTACACTTGTAAAAATATTATGTTTACAGTATATAAACTATAGTTTATCTTTTGTTATGCAATTGCTCATTTTTATCCAAGAAAATGTATTCCACAAAGAAAAAACTATCCAAAATGAATCAACGTTGTGAGAAAGATGACAGTTCAATAAATCTAACTATATATATAATACTATGTAAGATAATCTTCTGTACAAAGTAATGTTTAAAAAATTACTCTATGTCTTCCTCACAATTCATATCTCATCTTCTGTATATATAATGTTGAATCCTTCAGTAATACTGTGGACATCAATTGTTTCTAATAACTGTATTCAATACTAACCACTTTGTTTGCTAAAGTTAGTTTCTAAATACATTTTTATGAATGGCATTTGAGATGGTTAGTATATAAGGGTCACATATTTGATACTTTTTCACGCAGAGAAGCATACAGTAGTAACTTTCTAAAGTGATATTTAAATGAAATGGCAAACAAGCTGGGAGATTTCATATTAAACTTAGTTTATATAAATGTAGGCTAGAGCATCTAGGCAATGGTAATACATTTGCTACATCCATACTAACTCATATACAATTGGGTAAACCTGAGCTAGAAAAGGACTTTATAGAATATAGAGCATAAATTGGAGAAGGACGCAATGCGGAAGCTGTATGCTGTAGAGCAATCCCTTTTGCCATTGCACATATACATACTGTATGTTGCACTACACAGAGGCCGCCATGGTCTGTGTGCAGCAGTTGCAGTGAGGATTTTTTTGCACCATAATTTACAGACAGCGAGTGTTTTTGAGAGCTGCAGATGGGTTCAAATTTATCTTGGCCTTTAATAGGATAAATTGAGCCAGGGCAGTCGTACTTAATCCCCTGCTGTAATGATTTAATCCCCTGATGTATTGTTCTCTCTGTATTGTATTGCAGCTGAGAACAATAGATGAAGGATTTATGTAAATAAACCATGGTGTGCCTAGGCGCAGCAAAGAGGCCAAGATAACCGTGGCTCTATCTGTAACAGGGGAGTGGTGACTCAAACACAGATGTATTGTGACCCATGGGCATAACTATAGGTGGTGCAAGGCATTCAATTGCTATGGAGCCCAGAGCCTTAGGGGGCCTGGATCCAGATTATAAAGGTCCATACCAATTTCCCAGATGTGCCTGATAAACAATGTGGTCTGATAAATTGGCCAGCCTGAATTGTTTGACATTGCAGTTTCAGTCAGAGGTACAGATGTGACACTCCTCAGCTCACCCGTAGGTTTGCCATGATGTTCACGGGTGCAAATGGATAGTCACAACCATGATCCATAGAAAATTCATCGAGCGATCGCAGGTGTGACTATACAAACCATACCACAAGTAATTGCAAACACAGCAGAATCACACCAGCAATCTGTTTGCGGGTAAGATGAAGGTGACCACGCCTGTATGTGTAGTGGATGTTGTAAGTGGGCACTGGCATAATTTGAACTGAAGACTACTGTAATGTGACACAGTAAAAACTGGGGGGCACTGTAATGTGATATAATTTGGTATGCTTATTGTAATGTGGAGGGCACTATAATGTTACTTAAGAAAAACTGGTGACTTTAATGTGGTACAATTTGAAATGGTGGCACTATAGTGTGGCATAATATGAACTGGGGGCACTCTATGTCATAATATGAATTGGTGGTACTTTGTTTCTTAATGTGTACTGACAGCCCTACAATGTGACATAATATAAAATAGGGATCTACGATGGATCATAAAAAAACTGTCACTACTATGGGGCATAATAATTACATGGGCACTATTATGGTTGAGAAAATGAACTAGGGCACTATTATAAAGCATAAAACACCTGTCATGACCATTTTTGAGAGGGGGGGGTCACTGCTAACTGTAATTCCATATATGTAGCTACAATGGCTCTGGAGTCTTACCTCTGATAGCAATGCTGCACAACCACAAAGTTCTTCCGAAGTTGATTATTGACCAATCTGAGACACCACCACTGGGTCTCTCAATATTAATACTGATTTTTACAACATTTGCATATTTTTGCATAGCCACTGTGTACTAAATCACAGCTACAATGGCATTTGCATACACCTATATATCATGCCCATAGTCTTAGGATGCATAAATACACATGATACAAAAATTAATTAATCATTCTATTAGGTATTCACTTGAAAGCATCTGAAGTACAGCTTGGGGCACTTCTTTGTTAAAAGGAAGGCATATGACAATTCAAAAAGTTCAGGCATTGCCAAATGTGTTAACAAACGGAATGGAAGGGTTGAATTAAATAGAGAAAACACTGGGCTTATTTTACTTTATATAGATCCACCACTCACCAATATAAAAACAGCTTACCATGGTAGTGTAACACCCTGGGGTTGGCAGTGTGTCTAAGAGGTTGAGAGAGGTATCACAGGTGTTGGATGACTATGTGACAGACCTTTACCCTGAAATGTTCTCCCTAGTACTTTGTTTGTAGTACCTTGATCAGAGAGGTAGGATAGATTGATTCGACACAGCAGTGAGTCAACAATTCCAACAGGATGTAATTTTATTGAGCTGCAATGAACTCCGGATTGAGGATTATGATTGGTTAATTAGCACAATATACAAAATAATCATGAAAAGAATAGGGCATACAAAGAAGATAAAAAGATGACAACTGACTACAGTTCACACTGAAACATTAAAAAATGCAAAAGACAATCAATTGAATCACAGATTCTGGCATATTATAATTACAAGCCATAATATGGGGATGAGAAGAGTAACAAAAAACACAATTTCACAATAACAGTTGCTAAATTTCTAGGTTTTGCTAGCCAAGTTATAATAATCTTCACTGACAAATAATGTTGGAGCTTTTTTTAAATCCTGTGGTGCAACAACATTGCAATGGGGGATTTGCACTCATGGATACAAGTATTCCTGGGTTGTATGAATGTCACTGTATCTCAGTCTTATTTCAATGAGGATGTAGCTAGCAAAGGGATTGTAGTGTCTCTTGACAAATGTAGCTTACTTGGTAAAAAGGGCTTCTTGGACAAATTAACTCCGGCTCTGTCTTCAGATAAAGTAACTCACTTTTACTTGCATAAAAAACACGGGGTGAAATGTAATAGGGTGTTAGAATCAGAAAGTGAGAGATTTTGGTAAAATTCTCCTGTTTGTTTAAAGTGGTGATCATTTACATGGCAAAACCCGGTTGATTTTTCCATGTAAATGCTTGCCACTTTAAAAAAAATGGGAATTTTACCAAAATCTCTCACTTTCTGATTCTCACACCCTATTACATTCCACCCTTAGTCTCTTATTTCCCAACCGCGTTTAAGCATGAGGTGGTTGTCTTTGTTATTCTCCAACAGGGACTGACTGGTTAGATATTGCACTATGCTGTCTGTGCTCTTTACACTGCACAGCGTGTGACAAATTGGATACTTGGGCTGGGTGCCTGGTTTGCCCATGGTTTGTGTCAATATCAGTCTCAATAAACTCACTCAGAACTCTGTAGTAGAGGTGCTCACTATCTGTACCTGTTTCAACAGTTTTTCACTGCACAAGATGGCCACAGCATCCGTGCCTTCCACTAGGCCTGGCAGTTTCCAGTCTCTGGCTGCAATGCCTTACACTTGCTCACCCGGCTCTCTGCTTCCCGGTAGCACCCCGCTGCTTCTGAACTGCAGCACTGCTCTCACCATCCAGCAAAACCATGTGGTTGGCATCCATTACTTAGCTCCAGGTTGGCTCCTCACTCACAGTGTCCACCTCCTCCAAAAAATTCCATCAGACTCCCCCTTCTTCTTCCCAAAAAAGTCCTTTGCTCCAAGACTGCCTTGTCCAAACCATAATCAGTATCAGGATCATGTGATCAGACCAGGGTCTGTCCTTAACCCCTTGTCATGAACCTGACTGTATTTATCATGTTTGGGGACTTACCTCTCTTATCTGTTCTGGATCCTGCATCTTTTCTGATCCCTGGGATAAGCAGCTTGCCAGGGCCATGAGTTCCCTGAGTACTGAGTTCTCTGCCTGGAAGGTGAGAGTTAATGAGCTGCTCCTGTGTTGATTGACCTTCTGTGTGAATACTGAATTCAGCAAGTCTCTCTATGCTGTGCCTACACAGAAATCATTGTTGTCATTATACTATATGCCTCTCTGACTCCAATGGTCACCAGATACATTCTCCACTATGCTCAAACGTCTGGTGTTTAGGCCAAAGAGCCAGCATCCTCTGCTCATTGTAGGAGTTCAGGCTTCAGTGTTTTTCCAGCCTGCTAGACCTCACTCAATATCAGAGCTTAACCTAGAGTATTGACATGACTGGGACAGATCACCTGACAATGAGCTATCCAATCCCATGCCAGCCTTAGACTCCCTGAATCCCCTGCCCCTTGTCACCAGTCACCAAGGACCAGGAAGTATAAGTAAAGAGACTTGTGTTACAGAAGCTGCCAATTCCTTGAGTTACACAGCTCAGTGTGAGCTTTGTAGCTGAGCTCCTTAAGAGGTAACACTATTACCTTAGTTCCTGTAAAACTCTGCTCTTTTGCTACCCAGACCAGATTACAGTTGTGTTACCAATTATATCCAGTATCAGTCTCGTCTTAAAGACATATCCACAGTGTACTTCGGTCTCATCTTCATCTTAATGACACAGATGCAGTATTCTTTAGTCTCGTCTTAAAGACACAATCGCAGTAGTCTTCAGTATTGTCTTAAAGTCACAGCCACAGTCTTCATTTCTTCTTCAGCGTCGTCTTAAAGTCACAGCCACCATCATTGTTCTTCATACAGAGTGCTACAGCATCTTTTACAATTATTAGCTCCATTCTTCCGTTCAGTCATTGGGGTAACCTCAGACTCTGTGAGTTATCATTACTCCATTAAATCTTACTTTTTGTACCTACTTTATCGTCCATAGTCTACCTTGAGCTCTTCATCTCACTGATTCCCACAGACCAGCCAATATACACACAGTCCTCCAGTTAGCTGCACGGACTTCACATGCACTCTGGGTTCACAAAACTACAGTTATGACACCCCTGCTGTGCCAGTGATTCACAGACACACACACCCCACTTTCCGGAATGCCACATTACCATACAATAAGTATTACCACAAGTATTGATGTCACCAAGCCTGCAACATACATCCATTGATACTCTTTGGCAATAGTGCTTGTCTCTAACAGCAAAGGTGTAACCAAAACCATTAGAAATAAATACATACTGTACATGCAGCATAATATAGGAACAAAGTGAATTATGCAATGAAACACTGAAGGCGAAATGTAATAGCGTGCGATTTCGAAAAATGTGTGATTTTTTCCCCGCAAATTTGCACGTTTTCTGAAAATCGTAAATATAATAGCTTGCAATTTTGATAAAAATCACAAGTTTTGAACATATACCAAAAATCGCAAGTGAAAAATGGCATCCAGATGTTTTACAATTGAAAACAATGAAAATCACAAATGTAATAGGATGTGATTTTTTCACTTGCACACAAAACCTTACCAAAAATTGCCAGAATAATACACCAGGTTTAAACTGGCAATTTTTGGAGAAGCATGCACACATCAATGAGATCTGTGCATGCTTCTGTCTGTGAAAGTAAAGAAAGTGTTAAAAAAATAATAATAAAAAAACGACATGCAGGTCCGCCCCAGAAGCATAACCAACCTCGGGCTCTTTGAGCCGGTCTTAGTTGCAAAAAATACAGGAAAAAAAAAAACCAGCAACAGACTCTTAGACTGATCCTGGTTCCAAAAATATTGGGGACAAAAGAAGTTGGGGTCCCCCATATTTTTTAAACCAGCACCAGGCTCCACTAGCCAGGGAGGTGATGCCGCAGCCGGGGGACACTTTTATATAGGTCCCTGTGGCCAAAGCATCACTCCCCCTAACTAGCTACCCCTTGCCAGGGTTCCCTGGTGGAGTGAGGACCACTAAAATAAAGGGGTCCCCCCCTCCAGGCACCCAAGGGCCAGTAATGAAGTCTTGGGCTGTCCCCAGCACCCCTGGGTGGTGGGTGCTGGGCTGAAAGTGTTAAAAAATAATGTATTTTGCTGTGGAACTACAGGTATCAGCAAGCCTCCCTGTATACTGGTACTTGGAGAACCACAAGTACCAGCACGTGGGGCATTAAAGGGCCCTCTGGTACATGTAGTTCAACAACAAAAGAAATATTACAATAATCACACAGACACTGTGACAGTAAAACTTTAATAAAATATAGTTGCACACTCACACTCACATACATACACATACTTACCTACATCCAACTTACCCATTCATGCTCACTTGTCCCGTAGCATCCACAATTGCTGTAAAAAAAAAATACTCACCTACCCCATTTTCTCTGGTACTCTTCTTTCTCTGAAATTCATCCCAGGGGTTAAAAATATAAAAAACGAGAAACCCGGTCCAATGCACTAAAGGGGATTCATGTTTGCACATATGTTCCCTTTCCCTGAATGCCGGGTTCCCCCGTGACTCCTGTCACTAGAGGACCCGGCAGCCAATCAGGGAATTCTACGTCATAGCGCTTTCCTGATTGGCTGAGTGCTCCTGGACTGTCAGTCAAGAGGAGACCATAGTGTAAAATGGAGGAGCACACTCTCCATTATACTCTGTGGTGGGAATCCTGCGGTCTGCGGTAGACCACAGGGTTAATTGAGGTCACCCACAAGAGTGACCTTAATCAACCCTGTGGTCTACGGACAGTCTTAAATGACAATCCAAGAGCCCTTAGCCAATCAGGAGAGCGCTATGACGTAGCACTCCCTGATTGGCTGCCAGGTCCTCTAGTGACAGGAGTCACTGGAGGTCCCGGCATTCAGGGAAAGGGGATACATGCGTAAACATGGATCTCCTTTAGTGTGTTGGACCGGGTTTCTTGTTTTTTAATTGTTTTAACCCCTGGTATGCCTACAGGGAAGAAGAGGACTAGAGACAAGGGGTAGGTGAGTTTTTTTTTAAAGCGATTGTGGATGCTATGGGACAAGTGGACGTAAAATGGCTACATTGGATATAGGTAAGTATGTGTGTGTGTGTGTGTGTGTGTGTGTGTATTTGAGTGTGAGTGTGCCAGTATGTTTTATTAAAGTTTTACTGTCACGGTGTCTGTGTGATTATTGTAATATTTCATTTGTTGTTGAACTACAGGAACCAGCCCTTTAATGCCCCATGTGATGGTACTTGTGGCTCTCCATGGTTATATAATGTATGCTTATACTGTATAATTTCTAGCGATGAGCGGGTTCGGTTCTAAGAGAACCGAACTCTACCAAACTTCACGTCTTGAGCCCGGATCCGAGTCAGGCTCAGATTCTCTTGCCTGACTTGGAAACCCAAACGCGGCAAAATGTCATCATCCCACTGTCAGATTCTCATGGGATTTGGATAGCATATAAGGAGGTGCGTGTCGCGGCCATTTTCACTCCAGTCTTGGAGAGAGTATTGAGGGGATGTGTCCTCAGTGTTCAGTGTCTGTGTAGGGGCGGGAAAATGTGGTGGCGAGTCTTGTGCTGTGTTGTGCTGCTCAGTCCAGTCCAGTGTAGTCAGTGTATTGTGCTGCATCAGTCCAGCCAGTCACAGTGTTGGTGTCCTCTGCTGCCATATATCCAGTTTAGTTGTATAAAGTGGTGCTGTGTTGTGCTTTCCAGTCCAGTGTAGTCAGTGTATTGTGCTGCATCAGTCCAGCCAGTTACAGTGTTGGTGTCCTCTGCTGCCATATATCCAGTGTAGCTGTATAAAGTGGTGCTGTGTTGTGCTGTCCAGTCCAGTGTAGTCAGTGTATTGTGCTGCATCAGTCCAGCCAGTCACAGTGTTGGTGTCCTCTGTTGCCATATATCCAGTGTAGCTGTATAAAGTGGTGTTGTGTTGTGCTGCATCAGACCGGTGGTAGTGTCCTGTCAATCAGTCATTCCAGTGACGATATACACTGTTGCTATATGTCCACTGCTGCCGTATAAAAATAATAACAACCGCAAGTCCCTTACAGTGCTGTTGTGGTGTGCTGCATCAGACCAATGGTAGTGTCCTGTCAATCAGTCATTCCAGTGACGATATACACTGTTGCTATATGTCCACTGCTGCCGTATAAAAATAATAACAACCGCAAGTCCCTTACAGTGCTGTTGTGGTGTGCTGCATCAGACCAGTGGTAGTGTCCTGTCCATCAGTCATTCCAGTGACAATATACGCTGCTGCTATATGTCCACTGCTGCCATATAATAATTATAACAACAACCACAAGTCCCTTACAGTGTTGTTGTGTTGTGCTGCATCAGACCAGTGGTCGTGTCCTGTCCATCAATCATTCCAGTGACGAGGCAGTCACAGTGGTTTACCCTGCTGCTATATGTCCACTGCTGCAATATATTAATAATAATAACAACAACCACAAGTCCCTTACAGTGTTGTTGTGTTGTGCTGCATCAGACCATTGGTAGTGTCCTGTCCATCAGTCATTCCAGTGATGATATATGCTTCTGCTATATGTCCACTGTTGCCGTAAAATAATAACAACAACCACAAGCCCCTTACAGTGTTATTGTGTTGTGCTGCATCAGACCAGTGGTAGTGTCCTGTCCATCTGTCATTCCAGTGACAAGGCAGTCACAGTGGTATACGCTGCTGCTATATGTCCACTGCTGCTGTATAATAGTTATAACAACAACCACAAGTCCCTTACAGTGTTGTTGTGTTGTGCTGCATCAGGCCAGTGGTAGTGTCCTGTCCATCAGTCATTCCAGTCATTCCTGTGCCGCATATTGTCTAATATAACTCCCAAAAAATAATTGAGAACATAAATTTTGAGGCTAAAATAGGGAAAGATCAAGAAGAACCACTTCCTCCTAGTGCTGAAGCTGCTGCCACTAGCCATGACATAGACGATGAAATGCCATCAACATCGTCTGCCAAGGCCGATGCACAATGTGATAGGAGAGGGCATGTCATATCCAAAAAGCCAAAGTTCAGTAAATAGAACCAAAAAAAGAAATTTAAATGGTCTGAGGGGAAACATAAACTTGCCAATATGCCATTTACGACACAGAGTGGCAAGGAACGGCTGAGGCCCTGGCCTATGTTCATGGCTTATGGTTCAGCTTCACATGACGATGGAAGCCCTCATCCTCCCGCTAGAAAAATTAAAAGAGTTAAGCTGGAAAGAGCACAGAAAAGAACTGTGAATTCTGAGATGGTATCACAAATCCCAAAGTAGAGTCTAAGTGTGTCGGCGGTTGTGATGCTTGAACTTCCCAACACTAGACGGGAAGAGGTGGCTCTTTCCACCATTTGCACGTACCCTGCAAGTGCTGGAAGGAGCAACCACAGTCCAGTTCCTGATATTCAAATTGAAGATGTCACTGTTGAAGTACACCAGGATGAGGATATGGGTGTTGCTGGCGCTGAGGAGGAAGTTGACAATGAGGATTCTGATTGTGATGTGGATTGTTTTAGTCAGGCACCGGGGGTGACACCTGTTGTCCTGTTATGCACACCAGTGCCAGCAGGAATGTACTGGTGTCTGAACGGTGAGGGATGCAAAATAAATGAACTCACAGACAGACTGGGGAATATGACATTACATACACAGAAGGTGATAGGGTAACAAAATAAACACAAAGTGAACTGAGAAGCCCAAAGGCTAAGAAACTGGGTGTCTCCCTAATATTAGGAATGGTCAGATGGAAAGAAGCAAGATGTAGTGATTTAATACGTAGAGAACACGAAATGCTGTTGCTAAGGGCAACAGCAAAACCCTAAAGGGTTACCAACGGGTGTGGCAGTAAACTCCTTGGTCAGAGATGGAATAATAGACACAAGGAGAGTCTCCACAATCCTAGTCCTCACTTGCAGTGCACTGGTTCAGCTTACTGCCACTAAACTGACACCTGAACACCTTGCACAGTGAGAAAGGATTTTGGCAGGCAAGTCTGAGAATACAGCCGCAAACTTGCTAGGTTCACAGAGTAGCAAAAGAACCCCAGCAGGTTAAATGACTGACTCCAGTCTTACTGCTAGGTCTGGATTGGCAGAGTGTAATACCAAATCCCAAGGCCTATTTGCAGTAAGCAACAAACAAATACAAAGTTTACACAGTACTAGCTAGCTTTCAGGAACTGACTAACCAACAAAGATTCAGCAGCATCTGCCTAACCTGAGAAGAGGGTTTATATAGCAGGTGCTGTCCACGCCCCACTCAGACCTCACAGACTGTGAGCACAAAAACCAGCACCGGATCCCCTGCCGTGCACAGAGCCTGTAACCACTGCACAGCAAAAGACCCGAACCGGAGTATCAGCTACGCTCAGGTTACTCTGCTAGCACTTGTCTCCCGGTTGCCATGACGACGTGGCAGCACAGAGCAGGAGACCCTAACATGTCCGTGGGATGAAGAAGCCCAATGTGATGCCTGGGCAAACTACCAAAAAATCCACCTCTTCGTGTGGAATTATTTCTCCACAAATCGGGACAACAGGTGTCAAGCCATCTGTTGCCTCTGTCAATCTGTAATAATAACCTAGAAACATCCTCCCTTATATGTCACCTGCTGCACATTCATCATAAGTCAGTGTCAAGTTGTTAAACTTTAAGTAAGAGCGTAAACAGTCCACTGACATCTAAATCCCTTCTTCCTCCTGTACCCAAGTTCCTGCAAGCCACACCACCAACTCCCTCAACGTCAACTTCCTCCTCAGTCAGGAATGTAAGTAGTCCTGCAGGCCATGTCACTGTCAATACTGAGGAGTCCTCTCCTAACCAGGATTCCTCCATAGGATCCTTGAGTCATACGCCTGCTGTTGCTGCCGCTGCTGTTGTTGCTGCTGGGAGTCGATCGTCATCCCAGAGGGGAAGTTGGAAGACCACTTGCACTACTTACAGTAAGCAATTGACTGTCCAACAGTCCTTTGTGAGGAAGATGAAATATGACAGCAGTCATCCTTTTGCAAAGCGGATAACTGAGGCCTTGACAGCTATGTTGGTGTTAGACGTGCGTCCGGTATCCACCATTAGTTTAGTGGAACATAGAGAATTGTTTGAGGTACTGTGTCCCCGGTATCAAATCCCATCTAGGTTCCACTTCTCTAGGCAGGCGAGACCGAGAATGTACAGAGATGTCAGAAAAAGAGTCCCCAGTGTCCTACAAAATGCAGTTGTATTCAGTGTCCACTTAACCACGGACATGTGGACAAGTGGAACAGGGCAGACTAAGGACTATATGACTGTAACAGTCCACTGGGTAGATGTATTTCCTCCTGCATCAACAACAGCAGCGGAACAAGTAGCAGCATCTTGCAAACGCCAACTCGTTTCTAGGCAGGCTATGCTATGTATCACCGCATTCTTTATGAGGCACACAGCTGACAACCTCTTACGGAAACTGAAGAACATCATTGCAGAATGGCTTACCCCAATTGGACTCTCCTGTGGATTTGTGATGTCGGACAATATTGTGCATGCATTACATCTGGGCAAATTCCAGCATGTCCCATGTTTTGCACAAATAATTAATTTAGTGGTGCAGATTTTTTTTTAAGATGACAGGGGTGTGCAGGAGATGCTTTCGTTGGCACAAAAAATTGCGGGCCACTTTTAGCATTCTGCCACTGCGTGCCAAAGACTGGAGCGCCAGCAAACACTCCTGAACCTGCCCCACCATCAACTGAAGCAAGAGGTGGTAATGAGGTGGAATTCCACACTCTATATGCTTCAGAGGATGGAGGAGCAGCAAAAGGCCATTCCAGCCTATACATACACCTACGATCTAAGCAAAGGAGGGGGAATGCACCTGACTCAAGCACAGTGGAGAATGATTTCCATCTTGTGCAAGGTTCTCCAACCCTTCGAACTTGCCACACGTGAAGTCAGTTCAGACACTGCCAGCTTGAGTCAGGTCATTCCCCTCATCAGGCTTTTGCAGAAGCAGCTGGAGAAATTGAAGGAGGTGCTAAAATGGAGCAATACCATAAAGTATGTGGGACTTGTGGATGGAGCCTTTCATTTGCTTTGCCAGGTTTCAAGGGTGGTCAATCTGTTGAAATCAGAGTACTACATTTTGGCAACCATGCTCGATCCTAGGTTTAAAGCCATGATTATATCTCTCTTTCCAGCAGACACAAGTGTGCAGAGGTGAAAAGACCTGCTGGTTAGTAAATTGTCAACTCAAGCAGAACATGACCCATCAACAGCTCATCCTTCAATTTCTCCCATCACTGGGACTGCAAGGAAAAGGATAAGATTTCCTAGCCCACCCACTGGCGGTGATGCAGGGCAGTCAGGAGCGAAAGCTGACATATGGTCCAGACTGAAGGACCTGCCAATGATTACTGACATGTCTACTGTCACTGCATATGATTCTGTCACCATTGAAAGAATGGTGGAGGATTATATGAGAGACAGCATCCAAGTAGGCATGTCAGACAGTCCGTAAGTATACTGGCAGGAAAAAGAGGTAATTTGGAGGCCCTTGCACAAACTGGCTTTATTTTACCTAAGTTGCCCCCCCTCCATTGTGTACTTTAAAAGAGTGTTTAGTGCAGCCGGTAACCTTTTCAGCAATCAGCGTAGGAGGTTACATCCACTAAATGTGGAGAAGATGATGTTCATCAAAATGAATTATAAATTCCTCCGGGAAGGCCTTTACCAGCAATTGCCTCCAGAAAGTACACAGGGACCTGTGATGGTGGATTCCAGTGGGTACAAATTATTACTCTTTGAGGAGGATGTACACAGTGGAAGGGGTGAGGAATCAGATGATGAGGATGAGGTGGACATCTTGCCTCTGTATAGCCAGTTTGTGCAAGGAGAGATTGATTCCTTCTTTTTTGGTGGGGGCCCAAACAAACCAATCATTTCAGCCACAGTCGTGTGGCAGACCCTGTCGCTGAAATGATTGGTTTGTTAAAGTGTGCATGTCCTGTTTATACAACATAAGGGAAGGTGGGAGGGCCCAAGGACAATTCCATCTTGCACCTCTTTTTCTTCTTTGCATCATGTGCTGTTTGGGGACTAGTTTTTTTGTGCCATCCTGTCTGTAACTGCAGTGCCACTCCTAGATGGGCCAGATGTTTGTGCCGCACACTTGTGTCACTTAGCTTGGCCATCCAGCTACCTCACTGCACCTCTTTTTCTTCTTTGCATCATGTGCTGTTAGGGGACTAGTTTTTTTTGTGCCATCCTGTCTGTAACTGCAGTGCCACTCCTAGATGGGCCAGGTTTTTCTGCCGCACACTTGTGTCGCTTAGCTTGGCTATCCAGCTATCTAATTGCACCTCTTTTTCTTCTTTGCATCATGTGCTGTTTGGGGCCTATTTTTTAAATCTGACATCCTGTCTGCCACTGCAGTGCCACTCCTAGATGGGCCAGGTATTTGTGCAGCAAACTTGTGTCATTTAGCTTGGCCATCCAGCTACCTCATTACACCTCTTTTTCTTCTTTGCATCATGTGTTGTTTGGGGACTAGTTTTTGAATAGTGCCATCTTGTTTGCAACTGCAGTACCACTCCTAGATGGGCCAGGTGTTTGTGCAGCACACTTGTGTCGCTTAGCTTAGTCATACAGCCACCTCGGTGCAACTTTTAGGCCTAAAAACAATATTGTGAGGTGTTCAGAATAGACTGGAAATGAGTGGAAATTAATGTTATTGAGGTTAATAATATGGTAGGATCAAAATTACTCCCAAATTCTGTGATTTTTGCTGTTTTTATGTTTTTTTCAAAAATCATCCAGATCCAAAATCAAAACACGAAAGGGTGGTTTTGACATAACCATGCCAAAACCAAAACACAAAAGTGGAATTAGAACCAAAACACAAAACACAAAAAAGTGCCCGCCGCACATCTCTAATTTTATATACCACACAGTGCAGCAGCACATCTTGCATGAATTTGCACTCTACATGCAAACAGATGCATGCATGCATGCATGCATGCAGGGCTGTCAAGCCCATATGGTGGACCATGTGATACTGAGAGGATGTTGCCTAATCCAAGTGACATAGCCATGCCCCCTCCCCCCCAAAAAAAAAAAAAATCAGTGAAAAATACTATGCATGGTGGTGAACGTTGCAAATTGCACGTTGTTAAGCTCAACAGCTGCAGATTTACATGAATATGTCTCTGGAAGGGCAGAGCAGTGTGTCACAGGGACATTATCACAGCTGCAGATTTACATGAATCTGTCTCTGGAAGGGTAGAGCAGTGTGTCACAGGGACATTATAACATTGTCCAAATACAGAAAAGTGTTTTTGCACAATTCCAAAGATATGTGAATAGGCAAAGAGAAGCAGTTACACTTGAGTAGGCCACAGTATTTGTGTGTTGTCTAATGCAAATAGTGGGTAATGGAGATTGTAACCAGGACTAACAAATCACTTGTAATTGGCTGTTTGTAAATGGTTACTGACCCATATTGGGGCTCTCTGTCTTTATGACCATGTTTTCTTCTGTATTTGCAAGATGTAGAGTTGTTTCTCTTTTTTAGAGAATAATCAGTATTTTAATGTATGCATAATAGAAAATGCATTTGTTGCGCATAAAATAAATGGTTTACAAAGGCAAGAGCGGGATTTAGGCATCGGTGACTTTACTTGTGTAAACCAGAAGCACACTGCTATTGCAACCAGAATGCTTATAGAACTGTGCATATAGGCAGATATTGGCTATTCCACTGTCATGAACAGGACATTTGTACAAATTTTAACATATAAAATCTTGTTAAAACTAACAAAATTATGTTTATTCATTAAAAATATGGATGTAATAGCAAAGTGCCTAACTAGGTTTATATTTTAGGTAGAAAAAAAATTACTCCATTATAACCAACACAATATCACACAATTTAGCTGTCATGTTCAGGGCAAACCAAGTCCATCACTGTTTTGTAAAGGAAACTTCTACTTGATAATTTACATAAACTCTTTGTATTAAGAGCCTGTGTTACTTTTATATGAAAACCTATTAGAGAGAACTATAATTTAACTTGTCAAACTATTAAACTGCAGTAAGAAACTGTACACAGCTACAGATTTATTTATTTTTACAGTATCCAGTAAGGGACATTTTCATTAAATGGCCCAAATAAGTTTTGTTTGCATGCACTTATGTTAAGATAATGAACATTTGAAACCAATAGTAGATCAGCCCCTATGTTTTTCATTTGGGAGGCAGTTATGTGACCGGTGGTCAGAAAACCCCCGGTCACAATACCGATGCCGGAATCCCACACCCTTACAGTCCCGACAGTCGGGTTGCCGACTAACAGGGACTATTCCCACTCATGGGTGTCAAGGACACTCATAGAGTGGGAATATAGCCTGCGCTCGCCCTCGAGCCCACAATGTGGCGATCGCAGCTAGCCTGGAAGGAGTAATAAATAAGAAGAATAAATACATGCAATACCAACAGGGAGGCATCTGATTGGCTCCAATTGTATTCTGCAGCAGTGCAACAACCAGAAACATACAGCCAATGTCATTAAGAACTATCTTTGGCATAAAGAAGAATAAGGAGTCCTGGAAGGAATGATATGGCCCCCACAGAGGCCTGATCTCAACATCATTGAGTCTGTCTGGGATTACATGAAGAGACAGAAGGATTTGAGCAATCCAAAATTCACATAAGATCTGTGATTAGGTCTTCAAGATGTTTGGAATAACCTCCCTACAGAGTCCTTTTAAAGCTGTGTGCAAGTGTACCTAGAAGAATTGATGCTGTATTGATTTAGATTTCGGTTCATTCACTTTGCGTTTTGTTAATTGATATAAATAAACTATTAACACTTCTATTTTTTAAAACATTCTTACTTTGCAGCATTTTTTCCACACATTCCTAAAACTTTTGCAGAGTACTGTATATATATATATATATATATATAGTACCATTTTAATGAAAAATCCAATTTCAGCACATGAACAGTTTTTTTTAATCTTAATTAGAAAGTTTATGTGAAGACTGTAAATGTTTTACTCAATGCACAATATTCATATGATGTCAGATTATGATATTAATAAACATAAGAATAATAATCATCAAAATAATTACATGATGCCTCACAGTGCTAAAATTCATTTAATCTCCTTTAATGATACCACTAAATAAATATGTCCTAATATTTCTAAGTCATTTTTTACGTTACTCACTGGAGAATTTGCCATTTAATTATGTTGGATAACTATGTACATTTTACTGAGAAAGATAATGTCATAGTATAAATCAATTAAAAATATGTCTTTTGAAATGAGGTCTTTCATAATAAGATTTATAATATTGTCTAAGTATCTTGTAATGAAAATATCCAGCATGTCAATATTAATGTTGTGATGCTTGTTCAATGTGAAATAGATCTGCAATCAGACCGCGCTTTAGCATGCATTATTTCAAATGCAACACAACAAGCTTTCTTTATTATTCATAACTCTATTTATATTGATTGATAATTCTTTTTTATCTTTCTAAACTTGGTTCATTGTGGAATAGCTCATTTCACCAAAAAGCAAAACAAGCAAGTAAGCAAGCAACTTATATCAAGGGGAAACATAAATCTGTATAAATAAAAAAAAGTTGAAATTCTGAATATCGCAGCACAGCGATCGGGTCAGAATTGCGCATGTGCCGGCGCCGCAGTGTGCAAGCACATGCTGGACTGCTGAAGGCCATCGTTCAGTAGTGATCGCCTCTGCCTGATTGACAGGCAAAGGCGGTCACAGGGCGGGAGTGGGCTGGACGGCGGCGTTAAGCCGCCGTTTAGGGGGCACGGTCCGGCCAACGCAGGTGTGGCTGAACTGTTGGGGGGGGCGGGCCGTGGCGGCTGCGTGACGTCTCACACAGCCGCTGCGTCCAGTGGAAGCGACAATCAACTCCTGGCATGCCGCAGGAGCTGCGCTGGCCGGGAGTTTCTCCACAAGTACAAAAGCATTGCCGCTGTGCGATCCTTTTGTATTTGTGCGGGGGAGGGCCGGACTGACATGCGGGGCGGACTAGCCCTGTGCTGGGCATGCCCCCGCATGTCAGGGAAGATGATCGTAGCTGTGCTTAATTTAGCACAGCTACGATCAACTCGGAATGACCCCCAAGACACGTGTGGATAGGACCCACAGTGAATAAGCTCATCAGTGTCTCAATCATTATACGGAGTCATTCACCAGCTATAAACCTGGGCCAGCTGGTGGAACACCTGCATGGGTAAAATGCTGTAAGTAGCCTTACACCTATGTCAGGATCCCAGCACCAGCATTGTGAGGGTAACATATTCACAGGGGACATAACGAGTGTTGACTTCCAGTACCCAACCCTGACTGCAGAGTATACCCAAATTCATGAATGTACTGTAAGTGTAATTTAGATAACATTGAGGTTAGCAGTGCAATAGGTTTCATTACAGGGACAGTAGAGCAGTGCCTGGGGAAACATCAACAGGTGTTTGCAAGTAAAATTGGGATTAATAATAATAATAATAATAATAATAATAATCTAATAAATGTCTGAGATAAACGAGGGTGGTTCTATAGATGAGGTTACAAGACCTTTCATTGCATATATTTATTCAGCTCATACATATATGTATAATCAAAAATATGGCTTTGGTAAAGACTATTTTTCTTATTTTTCTGTAGTCCCTATGCTTGTCTAAGCATTTCTTCCAGTGGAACACCAAGGCACTTATCCTGGCATAGAAGAAATCAGTGTTGATACTGCACAAGTAGCAGATATAACTAGATTTTGTAGAGTTAAATAGGAAATGAATATCAGGTAGTCCTGTGATACCCTACCAGGACAAGATACCACTATAAATGGATACTGTGAATAAATATGTTGTATTAATGTGAATGTTAATGAAATATGAAATGGTATGTGCACATAAAATGTTTAAACTGTAATGTAATTAGAGATGAGTGGCTCAGATTCCCTGGAATCCGAACTGCTCCAAACTTATGGAATCTGAGTCAGACTATATATATATATATAACAGATGTTTGGGGATTGATAAAGACTTTTCCTGTTCCTGAGAGGGAGATTTGTTGATTCTTTGCTGAATATCATTATTACTGACATGAGGCATGGAACGAACATTAACAACATTTCGGATTCTTATTTTGCATTTCTGACAATATTAGAAGTTGTAATACATTGCCTGTGCCTGTGATGGCAAATGGAGCTATAAGAAGTACACTACACACAGAAGCAGTTCCAGGCACGGGCAAGCAGGGTGGGCACCAAAGGCGCTGCGGCCCGCGGGCGCAGGCGCCCGCTGCCCACCCACACCACGCATTCCGCTCCCTGCTGTGTATTCACCTACTACAGCCGGAGCCGCTGTCAGATGCTAGAAGTCATAATTGACCTCTAGTGTCTGTGCGGCACTGCTATGGGAGAGACATCATGACGTCTCTGCCATAGAGAGGAGCGGGTGGCCAGAGATTGAGGGCAGCGCAGCAGCGGTCGGGAGCAGGAGCGGGGCTTTTAAGTATTGTGTGGGGTTTTTATTTGTGTGTTTGTAAAATGCTCTACTGGGGACACAACTACAGGGGGCACAGCTACAGGTGCACAACTACTCGGGGCAAATCTACTGGAGGCACAACTACTGGGGGCAAATCTACTCGGAGCACAACTACTGGGGGCAAATCTACTGGGGGCACAATTACAGGGGGCACAGCTACAGGTGGAAAATCTACTGGGGGCACAGCTACTGGGGACACAGCTACAGGGGGCACATCTACAAGCGGCACAGCTACTTGGGAAAATGTACTGGGGTCAAATCTACTGGGGTCACAGCTACAGGGGGAAAAACTACAGGGGGCAAATCTACTGGGGGCACAGCTACTGGGGACACAGCTACAGGGGGCACATCTACAAGCGGCACAGCTACTTGGGAAAATGTACTGGGGTAAAATCTACTGGGGTCACAGCTACAGGGGGAAAAACTACAGGGGCCATAACTATGGCCACGCCCCTTCCCTATGAAGCCACACCCCGCGCACCAACTCTGTTTTCCTGTCGGGAAATGGGGGGTGCCAAAAGAAACTTTCACCCTGGGCGCCATAAGGTCTAGAACCGGACCTGACTACACAAATATGTTATACAGCTGTGCAGAGATCCATCAGGCAGATAATGCTCCGGTGCACTTTAACAGCTATGTAGCCAGCTCAGCAGAAAGGTGCACCATAGTTACCTGAGTGATATTGCTGCCTGGGTTGGCCTCACCTGCTGCACATGTGACATCAGATAGGGTACATTATCCCTTTTACCTGGGACGCTCATGGATTACATAAATTCTGTGGCTAATTAAAACCAGCTGAAATGTAGGCTTGAAGTCAGCCAGCAACAGAACCTGTGTAATCCATGAGCGTCCCAGGTTAAAGGGATAATCTGGTCACTCTACATCAGATGAGAGGGCAGAGCCGAGATAAATGTGGAACCCTAAGGCGGCGCCTAGCAGCTTGTCAGTGCAGCAGCAGTGGAGAGCCTCAGCCTGAGCAGTTTCTGCTTGCTGCCGGGCGGTGCCTCCGGGATCCATCAGCAGAGGGGGCATGACCAACCGTGCTGGACTTCATCAGTGTTAAGGTTTGTTGTCCCTTGTTCTCAGCTGCCCAATCCTTGCATGACTGGGTGTAGAGGGAGCTGTGGGCTCTGGAGACAGCCCGGGCCCCATAAAAGCTGCATCCCCTGTCCCCACAGTAGTTACGGCACTGGTCCAGCGCACATCTCTCAATGTAATGCTGTTGAACATGTTACTTTAATGTTGCTAAAATAAGGGGAGATGACCAGCCTGGATTGTGCTAAACTGGGGAACTGCTTCATACCAACAGCAAGAAGGAGCCAGGGCAAGCTGACAGTTATAAAAGGAGAGGGAGATAAACAGTTTAACATTTTATTCTGCAATCACTATGAGCACTAAGGGGGAGATGTACTAAGCAGTGATAAGAGTGGAGAAGTGAGCCAGTGGAGATGTTGCCCATGGCAACCAATCAGCATTGAAGTAACATTTATAATTTGCATACCAAAAAATATACAGAGCTGCTAATTGGTTGCCATGGGCAACTTCTCCACAGGCTCACTGCTCCACTTTTTGCATAGCTTAGTACATCTCCCCTCTAAATCATGACACCAGTTGCAGAGATTACCTTACTGTACATGGGATATGTTACAGTCTTGATCTAGAGGAGGTACTGTACCAAAGTCGAGTAGCAGAAATTGAGGATCCAGCCAGCAGTGAGATAGAGGTGGCTGATGTTGGAAAAGGAGATGCTGTAATGTGCTTTGAGACCTAGCAATGCTGGTAAGCTATCAGAGGAAGTGCAGTAGCCTCCAGCTCTGAAACCCTCCTCAGGGTAGTACAGAGAGAGAGAGACGGAGGTGCCTGTCATCTGAAGGGGTGGTGTTTTGTGTCCTGCAAGTGTGTGGTCCTTCCTGCTAGATTAAAAGCAGGTATTTCAACTCTACAATCTCACACAAAGTTCATTGGCCCTCATTCTGAGTTGTTCGCTCGCTAGCTGCTTTCAGCAGCATTGCAAACGCTAGGCCGCCGCCCTCTGGGAGTGTATCTTAGCTTAGCAGAATAGCGAACGAAAGATTAGCAGAACTGCTACTAAATAATTCCCTGCAGTTTCTGAGTAACTCCAGACCTACTCCTAGACTGCGATCACCTCAGTCCGTTTAGTTCTTGGTTTGACGTCACAAACACGCCCTGCGTTCGGCCAGCCACTACCCCTTTTCTCCAACCAATCCTGCGTTTTTACCTGGCATGCCTGTGTTTTTTAGCACACTCCCTGAAAACGTCCAGTTTCCGCCCAGAAACACCCACTTCCTGTCAATCACACTACGTTCACTCGAGCGATGAAAAAACGTTGCTCGAGCTTGTGTAAATCTACAAAGTTTTGTGTGAAAGTACTTAGTGCATGCGCGCTGCGTACCATGCGCATGCGCATTTTTGCAGTTTTTTCACTTGATCGCTGCACTGCGAAAATCGGCAGCAAGCGAACAACTCGGAATGACCACCATTGTTCCTTCCAACAAATACAACATAACTGATAACACAGATCAGAAGTGACTGGCAGAGGTTACCAATTTAATACAGTGGGAAGAAGAAGTCCAGTTTTATCATCCATCTTCTAAAAGAACAGCCCCTCAGTTATACCTCCCAACTGTCCTGACTTTGGAGGGACAGACAAATTTTTCTGAGACTGTCCTGCTCTCTCACTCACGTGCCACAGTGACCTGCGGTGGGGGTCAGTTGGGAGACTTTTATAACCCGCTACAGATCAACAGTGAATAAATGCTGTGCGCATAGCATCTACTCACTGGGAGAGAGGAACAGGGGGCATGACGGCAGCTCAAAAAGCGCTCATTATGCCCCCCACAGCGGTGAAAACGGTGGTGCTCGTGATATTCCTGAGCGACCATGAACCCTACCCATGAGGCCTTGCCCCCTAATATGGGGAGCATGACTTTGGTGCGCACCTGTGTCCCTCCTCCCAACTTTGGAAAGTTAGGAGTTATGCCCTCAGTACCCAGTGACAGGGAAAGTTACCGTACAGTTAACCTTACTAAAATATAGTCATTGAAAGTGTACAGCTACATGAACACTCAGATTCTTGTCCGTCAATGTACAGTTGCTTAACGTTTTCCATAAATAAGAAAGGGAGCTCTGATAAGACTGTTTCCCTTGCAGGAAATTACCTAGAACAGGAGCTTAGGACAGCATTAAGGAGCTCAGTAAAGGGATGTTTGGTCAACCTGTCACAGCATAGAGAGAGAAAGAGCCATTTGGAAAGCTACACTGTTGTATGTTTATGTCTCAGTTGCCATACTCAGTACTTTTGAAGTGAAAATGTAACCTCTCCTTAATGACAATAGCAATTGTAGCTGTTTAAGAAATAAAGTACCTAACTCTCTGGAAAAGCATTAGCTTTACCCTAATTTGCAATAGAAACTTCTTTTAGCACCATTAAAGCTTACATCAGCTTGGGATCTCGGCGCTGAGTGCTGGCTCCCGGGCCGTGGCTCCCTGACTACAGTCCCAGCCTGCTGCTGCTGCAGTGGGAAAGGGACACTGATGGGTCGCCGTGGCTTACCAGGGATTCTGTTTCTTCTGCCTGAGGCCAAATCCCCGGAAACAGCTTCATTTTCAATTGAAAATTAGGCTGTTTCTTATGAAAACACACATGTTTCAAATTGAATAGCCTGTAAAAAAAAATCTGTGAAACACTGGAAAAATTCATGTCCTGTAATACAGTAGGATACCACCCTAAGAGGTAATTGTGTAAGGTGCTGAGGCTCGTTATATATCACACTATAAGCTTTTCATATACAGTGCTGTATAATTGATGTTGAGCTAACGGGTAAATTACAGCAGGGACATTTTTGGTAAAAATGTCAAAGTTAGGACGATATTCTAAGCAAAAATATATACTGTTTGACTCTCATTCACTTGAGTCCTGAGGTATGAAATATATCCTGATTATGATATGGATAAACAGATGGCTATACTGCTCCAAACAGTTATACAGAAAGAAAAAATACATAAAATGTGTTTCTACTGTGTGTCATCATGAACATTCATTTTTAGCAATACAAATATTCATCAGGTTCATTATAATCAGATTTTCTCTGCAGCGGTGGTGGCTTTACAAACTATTAAGAGTCTCAGATCGTAGCGGTATGTACAGAGGGTTGTTCCAAAGGTACTGTATAAAGATTATTTTGTTATATCTAATTTAATGAAGATTTCTCAAGATGAAAGATAATCAGAAATAATTGTGACTCAACCACTTCTGCTTTTGCTCATCTGTAGAACATTGAATGAGCAATGAGAGTGTGAAAATGGCCAGATTTCTGATTTAGAAGGAAGTAGTAATACACTTCTGCTTTCCAAGGGGGTGGGGGGCAATAACTCTATTGCTTCATTATCTACAGTACTTGGTATTCCAGAAGGTCTCCCATCCATGTACTAACCAAGCCCAACACTGCTTAGCTTCCAAAATCAGATGAGATCAGGCGTACCCAGTGTGGCTGTAAGTGAAGGGTAAGAATGTAGCCAGATGTCAGTCACATTGCAGATGAGAGAGTGTATAAAAAAAAATAATGTCAGAAATGAGGTAAAGGTAAAGCACAAGGGATGTTGAAATTATTAGGAAGAAAATAGATAAAGTGGTATGCTTCTGTTGTCCAAGGATAAGCTCTGTTACTTTAGATAAGCATTGCAGAGCATATTCCCAAGCATGGATGAGAGAGTGCACATGGAGAGAGGTTGTTGAGTAATGATATATGAATATAAAGTATACTCTTGGAAAGATAAGTATATGACTAAGAGAGCATTTTTTACTTGTCCACCAATAATTCTGTGTCCATACAAGTTTATACAATATAATTTCAACTAATTACACTTGGGAACAGTCAATCTGTTGCCAGGTATTTAAGAGTCGATTTGAATTAATGTTGTGCTCCTGATCATGAATATGTCAATCTTATTTTTCAATCGGCTCTAGTTTAACATATGCATGTTTTTTGTATTTATTCAAAATTTAATTAAACAATGTTAAAAATAGTTAAAAAGATATTTTTTTATTCTGATTAAATTTGATTAATAAAATGTTATAAAAAAATTAAGGATAATTATATACATAAGTTTTAGGAAGCTGTGAGAACTGTTTTTTGTTGGATTTTCCTTTTGTATTCTTGTTGCGGGCATTTCTTCTGCAGACTCTAACAGTAATCAGCCATCATGTGACGATCCCACCTTACTTGATATCTCTCTTCCATTCCCTGAATCTCCTGGTGGAACCATTCACCCTGTTCTTCGCTGAAATCTGCTAGATTGGACAGGAAGTGATCTAAATGGCTTTACAAAAAAAAATATTTTAATACTCATTTTGGCACCTACTTTGTCGAGACATTTTAGCATGATGTGTACTAATTCCTGATAGTTGTCGGCTTTATGATTTCCTAAAAATGTTTGAATTTCAGACATGCTTCAGATTCGGTTTCAGTCATAAATGTGGTAAAATTTGGATCCTTCACCAGCTTCCGTATCTGTGAGCTGTCAAAAATTCCTGCCTTAAATTTTTCAATACTAAATGTTCAACAAATATACATGAAACAATCGCCTGACTTGTCCAATGCTTTTACAAATTGCTTCATTAAACCCAGTTTGATATGGAGATGCGGCAGTATGATTTTTTTCTTGTTGATTAAGGGCTCATGAATGATGTTGGAATCTCCTATAATTATAACTTCTCTTGCAGGCTATACGGTTTGCTGCCAGTGCTTTTGTTTTGCACGACTATCCCGTAAGCATATGTGAGTGACAAGGATACATAGTATATCCACTTTGCTGCCCAAGAATAAAGTTTACCATTTTAAAATCAACACAAACAGACCACTGATGCTTAGAATTAGCAATTTTTTTAAGACTAACTTGATACTTTCATAACGTTCTTTAAGTTTTGTTGAATGACTGATAGGAATCAACGCAAATTTATTCCCATTGTGCGGTAATACGCATTTTAAGCTCCTTTTAGAATTATCCAAGAAGAGCCGCCAGTCTTCTGCTCAATATTCTGGTAAGCCCATCATCTGGAGAAGTTCAGAAATAGTGTTGCAATACACAGGGTTGTTACCTTGGCTAAAGAATGGCAGTATGGCTTGCTCTCTATTTCGATATGACGTTATAGAAACATCCAGCTCAAGACAGTGCTTTTCTTGAAGTCTGGATGCTAAAAGCTCAGCTCTTTTTTTCAATAAATTCAAGTCACAAATTAAATTGTTTAGTTCCCTAAACTTTCTTCAAAATCTGGATGAAATAACACTTTCACATCATCACATTCAACTTCACACAAAGAACTGAATGATAGTACAGGTAAATCTTCACTATGTGGTATCAGTTGCTTTTCAGAATTCATACAGATGGAGCCTCCGTTATCTTTGCAGGCTGAGGCGCACACGTGCACTCCCGGAGTGACTAGGCGATCCTTCTGCCTAGTCATGCTGGGGGTGCACAGAGACGCTTTCCATTGTAAGGGTCTCTGTCTGGGCACGCCCGGGCAGAGATACTCTCCATTCAAGTGAATGGGGAGCGTCTCCATCTGGGAGCGCACGCCCATCAGATGCTCACAGTGACTAGGTGCGACCAGGCGGGCGCGCCTAGTCACAGACGGAGCAACAACTAGTGTGGCTCCATCTGTACTTGGGTATTCTTAAATCAATTTTGTTTCACACATTCAGTGCTAACTCCCAACAAAAGCTGAGGACGTACTGAACAAAACAAGCCCAACCGGCGGGAAATCGGTTGTGGTGGGACAGAGACAGGGCCCAACAAAGGAGCAGGAGGTGTGCTAACTGTGTCACTCGGTCCTCTCCGTTGCTCCTCTCTGTATGCTGGGAGGAAGTGAGGCTATGGTCTGAGGATGTCCCAGCAGGATTTTCAGTGCAGTGCCATGCCTATTCCCAGGGTTAGTGAAAAGATATGAACGTGCTATGTGTCTCATATGTGGTTAATAGCTATGTTATCACAAATAAAACAAATTCTTGTTATTGTTGAAAGAAGGTAGTTGCTAAAAAAAAGCAAAACTAAGTCAATTCTGTTAAGTAAAGTAGCCTAGACTAGTAAGGTACTTCAAAAAAAAATTTTTTTTTAATAAATTTTCATTAATTGGAAAATTGGAGCCAATTCAGCTATAGCGAAGATCTAATGTGAAAAAAGGATCCCCGATTACTCGCAAACTGATCTTAAATCCTTGGCAACAAAAAAATATAAATATTTTTGTTCCCCAGTGTTATAGTCCCCAGATAACAAAATATTGTCTCTGAGCTGACTGTGCACTGGCTCATGAGTATAAATTAATGACAAGAGGATATATCAACAGTGCATGTGTCCATACAAGTTTATACAATACAATTTCAACTGATTATAATCCCTATATAACAAAATATTGTCTCTGAGCTGACGGTGCACTGGATTATGAGTATAAATTAATGACAAGAGGATATATCATCAGTGCAAAAGATGCAAACATCACCTGCTGCTATAGTACTAATTATATAATAATAATAATAATAATTATTATTATTATTATTATTATAAAATGTTATTTATAGGGCGCCACAAGTGTTTTGCAGCACCATACAAAGGACAGTACAGGGAGACAAAACTTAGCATTACAGGAAATAAATAACAAAAATAAAGTACAGGTAACAAAGAGCACCACAAATCTCAAAACATAATACAGCTTAGATGTAAGTAGCGAGGGAGTAATCACTGTACTACTTGGGGCTAGCAGCCATAGATAGATATGAGCCTTTACCAATCGATGAGTACCTCAATGGTGTGTGTAAATTTCCAGCTGCTAGTATGGCAAAGAAAGCAATTGTTTACATAAGTACTTCAGTGGTATGTCCATATCAAATAGCAGTCACACAGATATATAGATGTTAACAGTATATGCATCACATAACCATATTTACTGTGCAGAGAATACCAGAATATATAATGGTGTTTAAGATACAATACCAAAGTCCTGTGATCAGGACTGCATGGGATCGCTGGGAAGCTGTGTCCAAAGCCCAATTAAATTCCACTCCAACTATAAAACCTCCTTGTATCTTATATTCAATTATCCCCAATTACTTGGTCAGAAAAGAGGTTCATCCTTGCTTAGGAATGTATAGGATAACAAAGAAGAACCTCTGATTGCCGATGGTGGTCTCAGCTGTTACCAATAGGAAATGTCAGCAAATCTCAGGAATTGTGAAAAAAAAAAAAAAACATTAAGCCATTTAGCCTTGGCTTCAGAGCAGTGATTTTGAAAGTCAGTTATACCACTTTCAGTCATAAAAATATTAAATTCCCAGGTTTTTTCCAGTTTTGTGAAGCTTGGAAAAACCCGGGTTACAGTTCCTAACCCCCTTTCACACAGCATATTTAACCCGGATTATTCCCAGGTTGACCCCTTTCAGACAGAACCCATGTCAGCCCTGCAATAGACTTGTGTGTCATAAGAAATGGGCTGTTTTTATGGCACACAGAGATGAGGTCATTAAAAGTGGGTGGTGACTGTTCACACCATTGCATTAACCATGGCCGACAAGTTACTGCTGAGTAGCCCGTAGTTCCTCAGTTCTTGCTGTTTTTTGCTGTTTCACACAGCGAATGAGAACCCAATGCAGCTGCTTGCACTGTGCTACCCGGCACACTCTTATGCCAAGAGTAGAAGGGAGCAATTTCTGGCGGAGAGCGCTAATACTCGACACCGGTATTTGTGCAGGAGGAGAGCACTGATTTTGGGCAGTCTGACATCTACCCTGAGATTTACCAGTGCGACTAATAAATCGTTGTGAGCCAGAGACAACAGGCATGGACAAGCTTTCTGGGTGACCGTGGAAGTTTATCAGCCAGAGCAGTGGATTGCACACTTTTGGATGTCGCGTGGTATGTTTTGCTACCTGCTGGAACTTCTCAGTCCGTCATTCACCAGGGGAAGCACCAACTACCTCAAGACCATCGAGTCATGCAGGAGACTGGCGATTGTGTTGCTATGGTATGCAACCCCGGGGGAATATGGCACCATCTCCTGCTTGTTCAGTTTGGCATATCGACGGTGTGTGTGCTAGTGAGGGAAGTGACCCAGGCATTGCTGGAAACTTTTAATCTCCTTACCAAAAGGTGACCGGCTGGATGATACCATAAATGGTTTCCTGCAATGTAAATATCCCCAGTGTGCTGGAGCCATAGATGAGACCCACATACCCATTATTGCCTCCAGAGACAACCCAGCCAATTACTATAACCAAAAAGACTGGCACTCCATCATGCTGCAGGCTGTAGTGGACCATAAGTATTGGTAAGTAGTATGGTGTGTTTTAATGTGAGTCATATGCTGGGCCCATGATATGTATTGTTAAACACAACTAATATGTACACTGTTCAGTTTCACAGATGTCTTTATTGGCTGGCCGGGTCGTGCTCATGACTCCTGAGTACTTGGTAACTCTGAATTGTTCCAGATTGCAGAGGAGAACCAACCTGGATGGTTGTTCCCTAGAGAGGTAAATATCAGTGTGCGTGCAGTGAGGTCAGTGGCTGGTGAGGCACTGCAGCCATAATGTCCGCTGAATCCTGCCGATGACCCCTACCGCCACTGCCACCAATGCCCGCTGCCTGCCTGCTCATTATACTAGTGATATATTGTAAATTTTTATAGAAAAAAAATAAAAATTTGTGTTTGGGACTGGGAAGGGAGTGGGAGGAGGACATGAATGCAATTTTGTTGTCTAGGGCTTCCATTAACTTAATAGTGCCGTGGATGCAGCGCTATTAAGTTAATGGAAGTCCTGGACAACAAAATAGCCAGCAGTGGATGACAGGGAGTGAGTGACGCCAGGAAGAGCATAACACCAGGGAGAGGGTTGTCAGGGAGAGGGCGACAGCAGTGGGTGATGCCAGGGAGAAGGTGACAGGGAGGGTGATGCCAGGGAGAGGGTGACAGCAGTGGGTGATTCCAGGGAGAGGGTGGCAGCAATGGGTGATGCCATGGAGAGGGTGACGGGGAGGGTGATGCCAAGGAGGGGGTGACAGCAGGGAGAGGGTGATGGGGAGGGTGACGCCAGGGAGAGGGTGACAGCAGTGGGTGATGCCAGGTAGAGGGTGAGACCAGTGAGGGGGTGACAGCAGTGGGTGACGCTAGGGAGAGGGTAGCAGCAGTGGGTGATGCCAAGGAGAGGGTGACGCCAGGGAGAGGGTGTCAGCAGTGGGTGACGCCGGGGAAAGGGTGGCTGTAGTGGGTGACAGGGAGAGGATCATGCCAGGGAAAGGGCAACAGCAGTAGCAGCGGGTGAGAATGTAAAAGAGAGAAGTAAAGGGTGATGGGAACAAACAGTGAATGACAATTATATTGGCTATATATGTGCATGGACCTGGGCCTAGAACTGCGGGGATCGCCGGTGACAAGAGCAGCCTGAACAAGAATCTGGGGTCAGGAGAGAGAGAGAGAGAGTGAGAGAACAGGGGAGAAGCAGGGTATTGTGGCCCCTCTCCCCATCTGTCCATACTGGACTGACTGGGATATATTTACTAAGGTCCCGATTTCATTGGCTTTTTTTTCTAAGTGTGATCTCGGGAATTTACTAAACACAAATCTCGGCAGTGTTGGGGCTATTTGTATTGAGATACACTGCCGACCACACAAATACGAATCAATAGACCATCGGCCATACACGGCTGTTATTTAATAGAACTCAGTAATTTACTAAGAATTTGTATTCTCAATCACTGCCGACAACAGACAAACACTGCCGGGAAAGTATGGAATTCGTAAAAAATTGAAGCTTTTAAATAGACCTGCTTTTTGCTGGCATATTGTGATGGTCCTGCATGGATCAATGAGATCCATGCATGCTTATCTGTGGAAAAGAGCATGAATGGGTAAAAAGTTAAAAAAAAAGAAATGCGTGGAGTCCCCCCTCGTAAGTATAACCAGCCTCGGGCTCTTTGAGCCGGTCCTGGTTGTTTAAATACTGGAAAAAAAATTGGACAGGGGTTCCCCGTATTTAGACAACCAGCACCAGGCTCTTAGTCCGGTCCTGATTCCATAAATATGGGGGACAACAGATGTAAGGGTCCCTGTATTTTCAAAACCGGCACCGGGCTCCACTAGCCAGGGAGATAATGCCACAGCCGGGGGACACTTTTATATTGGTCCCTGCGGCCGTGGCATTACACCTCCAACTAGTCACCGCTGGCCGGGGTTCCCTGGTGGAGTGGGGACCCCTTTAATCAAGGGGTCCCCCCTCCAGGCACCCAAGGGCCAGGGGTGAAGCCCAAGGCTGTCCCCAGCACCCCTGGGCCGTGAGTGCCAGGCTGATAGGCATAAGTGTGTTAAAAAAAGGATATTGTATTTTGTTGTTGAACTACAAGGCCCAGAAGGCCTCCCCCGCTTGCTAGTACTTGGAGAACTACAAGTACCAGCATGCGGGGAAATAATGGTCCCGCTGGTACCTGTAGTTCTACAACAAAAAAATACCCAAATAAAAACACAACACACACCTTGAATGTAAAAATGTATTAAAACACACTTACACATTCACACATACTTACCTACATCCAACACCGAGAATCACGTCCACTTGTCCAGTAGAATCCAATAGGGGTACCTGTAAAAATGAGAGATAACTTACCTACATCCCATGCCGATCACGTCCACTTGTCCAGTAGAATCCAATAGGGGAACCTGTAAAAATGAGAGATTACTTACCTACATCCCACGCTGATCATGTCCACTTGTCCAGTAGAATCCAATAGGGGTACCTGTAGAGGAGAGAGGGCACACAATTTGCTCTGTGGAAAACGTACCTACCTATACACTCAGGACAGCACGAGAGAGAGAGAGAGAGAAGGAAAAAAAAGAAAACAAACCTCGGGGGAAGCTGTTTCCGGCCTCCAGCTGCTCCTTCTCATGCCGGCGGAGGGAGCAGGTCTGACAGCGGCTCTTGTCAGCAGCGCCCGGCGTGGACAGAGAGACACACAGGAGGGAAAACATGCGGCAGGAGGGGGATGGTGGCTGACCAGGAAGCGGCCACGGAGAGGGAGGTGAGCACTCATTCTTCAGCGTATGGGTGATTGGACCAGCGGATCCAGCACTGGATCCGCTGTCCAATCACATCTGGCCCTATCGACGAGGCACTTATACTAGTGCCGCTTTCTCGTCGATTTTCAATGGGCTTCTACAGCCCAGTGCTTGGCCACACCCCCCACTTTATCCTCAGTCCCATTCACAACGGAAGGCACTGTTATCAGTGCCTCCTAACCTACTTCCATGTCTTACAATGAATATAATAATAAAACGAAGATACTTATGACACAGAATATGTGTCATAAGTATCTTCCTTGTATTATTTTACTCATTAATGACAGGGGAGGCACTGCCTCCCCTACATCCCCTGACTGCACGTCCCTGGTAAATATATCTCTTTTCATGGGTTATATTATTCACAGCAGAATAACTAGTGATGAGCGGGTTTGGTTCCTCGGGATCCGAACCCCCCCGAACTTCACCCATTTTACACGGTTCCGAGGTAGCCTCGGATCTTCCCGCCTTGCTCGGTTAACCCGAGCGCGCCTGAACATCATCATCCTGCTGTCGGATTCTCGCGAGATTCGTATTCTATATAAGGAGCCGCGCGTCGCCGCCATTTTCACTCGTGCTTTGGAGATGATAGCGAGAGGACGTGGCTGCGTTCTCTCAGTTTCTGTGTTCAGTGTGCTGCAAATATCTGTGCTCACTGTGCTGCAAATATCTGTGCTCAGTGTGCTTGCAAATATCTGTGCTCAGTGTGCTGAAAATATCTACGTTCTCTGCCTGAAAAACGCTCCATATCTGTGCTGCATTGTAGTATATAATAGGAGGACAGTGCAGAATTTTGCTGTGACCACCAGTATATATATAGCAGTACGGTACAGTAGTCCACTGCTCTACCTCTGTGTCAAGTATACTATGCATCCATACCTGTGCTGCATTTTAGTTGTGCGCAGTATATAGTAGGAGGACAGTGCAGAATTTTGCTGACCACCAGTATATATATATAGCAGTACGGTACAGTAGTCCACTGCTCTACCTCTGTGTCAAGTATACTATGCATCCATACCTGTGCTGCATTTTAGTTGTGCGCAGTATATAGTAGGAGGACAGTGCAGAATTTTGCTGACCACCAGTATATATATAGCAGTACGGTACAGTAGTCCACTGCTCTACCTCTGTGTCGTCAAGTATGCTATCCATATCTGTGCTGCATTGTAGTTGTGCACAGTATTATAGTAGGAAGACAGTGCAGAATTTTGCTGACCACCAGTATATATATATATATATATAGCAGTACGGTACAGTAGTCCATTGCTCTACCTCTGTGTCGTCAAGTATACTATCCATATCTGTGCTGCATTGTAGTTGTGCGCAGTATTATAGTAGGAGGACAGTGCAGAATTTTGCTGACCACCAGTATATATATATAGCAGTACGGTACAGTAGTCCACTGCTCTACCTCTGTGTCAAGTATACTATGCATCCATACCTGTGCTGCATTTTAGTTGTGCGCAGTATATAGTAGGAGGACAGTGCAGAATTTTGCTGACCACCAGTATATATATAGCAGTACGGTACAGTAGTCCACTGCTCTACCTCTGTGTCGTCAAGTATGCTATCCATATCTGTGCTGCATTGTAGTTGTGCACAGTATTATAGTAGGAAGACAGTGCAGAATTTTGCTGACCACCAGTATATATATATATATAGCAGTACGGTACAGTAGTCCATTGCTCTACCTCTGTGTCGTCAAGTATACTATCCATATCTGTGCTGCATTGTAGTTGTGCGCAGTATTATAGTAGGAGGACAGTGCAGAATTTTGCTGACCACCAGTATATATATATAGCAGTACGGTACAGTAGTCCACTGCTCTACCTCTGTGTCAAGTATACTATGCATCCATACCTGTGCTGCATTTTAGTTGTGCGCAGTATATAGTAGGAGGACAGTGCAGAATTTTGCTGACCACCAGTATATATATAGCAGTACGGTACAGTAGTCCACTGCTCTACCTCTGTGTCGTCAAGTATGCTATCCATATCTGTGCTGCATTGTAGTTGTGCACAGTATTATAGTAGGAAGACAGTGCAGAATTTTGCTGACCACCAGTATATATATATATATAGCAGTACGGTACAGTAGTCCATTGCTCTACCTCTGTGTCGTCAAGTATACTATCCATATCTGTGCTGCATTGTAGTTGTGCGCAGTATTATAGTAGGAGGACAGTGCAGAATTTTGCTGACCACCAGTATATATATAGCAGTACGGTACAGTAGGCCATTGCTATTGATATATTACTGGCATATAATTCCACACATTAAAAAATGGAGAACAAAAATGTGGAGGGTAAAATAGGGAAAGATCAAGATACACTTCCACCTCGTGCTGAAGCTGTTGCCACTAGTCATGGCCGAGACGATGAAATGCCATCAACGTCGTCTGCCAAGGCCGATGCCCAATGTCATATTAGGGAGCATGTAAAATCCAAAAAACAAAAGTTCAGTAAAATGACCCAAAAATCAAAATTAAAAGCATCTGATGAGAAGCGTAAACTTGCCAATATGCCATTTACGACACGGAGTGGCAAGGAACGGCTGAGGCCCTGGCCTATGTTCATGGCTAGTGGTTCAGATTCACATGAGGATGGAAGCACTCATCCTCTCACTAGAAAACTGCAGTGCCACTCCTAGATGGGCCAGGTGTTTGTGTCGGCCACTTGGGTCACTTAGCTTAGCCATCCAGCGACCTTGGTGCACCTCTTTTTTTCTTTGCATCATGTGATGTTTGGGGACTATTTTTTTGAAGTGCCATCCTGTCTGACACTGCAGTGCCACTCCTAGATGGGCCAGGTGTTTGTGTCGGCCACTTGGGTCGCTTAGCTTAGCCATCCAGCGTCCTTGGTGCACCTCTTTTTTTCTTTGCATCATGTACTGTTTAGGGCCTATTTTTTTTAAATCTACCATCCTGTCTGACACTGCAGTGCCACTCCTAGATGGGCCAGGTGTTTGTGTCGGCCACTTGTGTCGCTTAGCTTAGCCATCCAGCGACCTTGGCGCACCTCTTTTTTATTTGCATCATGTGCTGTTTGGGGCCTATTTTTTAAATCTTCCATCCTGTCTGATACTGCAGTGTCACTCCTAGATGGGCCAGGTGTTTGTGTCAGCCACTTGGGTCGCTTAGCTTAGCCATCCAGCAACCTCGGAGCAAATTTTAGGACTAAAAATAATATTGTGAGGTGTGAGGTGTTCAGAATAGACTGGAAATGAGTGGAAATTATGGTTATTGAGGTTAATAATACTATGGGATCAAAATTACCCCCAAATTCTATGATTTAAGCTGTTTTTGAGGGGGTTTTGTAAAAAAACACCCGAATCCAAAACACACCCGAAGCCGACAAAAATTTTCCAGGGAGGTTTTGCCAAAACGCGTATGAATCCAAAACACGGCAGCGGAACCGAATCCAAAACCCAAACACAAAACCCGAAAAATGTCCGGTGCACATCACTAATAATAATACAATAGATTGCAATTATGGTATAGGGATGGCCTCTTATGCTGTGTAGCAGGTGTGTTAAACTATAGCAGCTGTGGAACTAAACCTCCCAGCATGCCCCTGGCAAAAAAATTCTATTTGGGGGGGCTGCAACTGTGGCAGGGCATGCTGGAATGTGTGGTTCCACAACAGCTGGAGGCACACAAGTTTGACACCGTTTTGTTTCACCATGGAATATGGGAAAGGTTTGCAGTGAGGATCCTCACAGCTGTGAGCCTGAAGGTGGGTAAGGATGGATGGAGGGTAGGGTTAGGCTGCGGAAAGGGAGGGTTTGGTGGTAGGGGATGGGTGGGAGGGTTTAGGACACTTATCTCACCCATGTCAGGATTAGATTGTTGGAATTTCTAATTATTCCCTGTACTTTCCTGAACATTATGTATGCCACCTATACTATATATTATTTATTTTTTTCCATTACAGAAATCAAAGTTTGTTGATGGGGTGGAGATCCCGGTGCACCTTATTGGAGATGTTGCATACCCTTTGAGGTGTTGGCTCAACAAGGGCTTCACACAGCATCTCCAACTCTCTCCGAAACAAGTGAATTTCACCCACACTCTCAGCTTGGCCAGGATGGTGGTGGAGAACGCCTTTGGGAGACGCTGGCTGTGTTTACTAAAGCGCAATGACATTACCATCACCCTGGTGGCGGATGTGGTTGCGGCTTGCTGTATGCCCCACAACTTTTGCGAGATACAGAAGGAACACTTTTTACTAGAGTGGAATGTTAAGGACTCTGAACTGTGTGATACTCCAGTAGAAGCAGCAGAAGCAGCCTACGAGGGGGAGATAAGTAGTGGCAGTGCTGAGGAAATCCACAACACCCTCACTGCTAACTTAACTACTATGACACAGTAGAGGGACAAGGGATATGTTGCAAAAAAGTTTTGTTTTTATTGTTGTTGACAAAGTTTTGGTTATATTGATTATGAAAAAGTTATGTACATGTTATCTCACATGTATCATTTTAAATATAACATCTTTACAGTTTAAACTGCTTCTTAAATTTTTTAATAATTAGGCCATAATGTGTGTAGACATTAGACACATAAATAGAAGGCATAATGTGAGTAGGTAATCGGCAGGTATGGCCTGGGCACTTGACAGGCCTGTAAAGTGGTGAATAGACATGAACAATTTCAAAAACACAAAAGGCGAAGAATTAAGATTATTTGCCACTGTAGGCACATAAATAGAGGGCATAATGCTTGTACATTTAGCCCAACGTACACCCCCATATACAGAAGTGGCTGAGGTAATGACCAGGTATGGCCTGGGCACTTGACAGGCCTATAAAGTGCTGAATACACATTAACATTTTCAAAAAGACAAAAGACGAAGAATAAAGATTATTGCCACTGTAGGCACATAAATAGAGGGTATAATGCTTGTACATTTAGCCCAACGTACACCCCCATCTACAAAAGTAGCTGAGGTAATGGCCAGGTATGGGCCGGACACTTGACAGGCCTGTAAAGTGCTGAATACACATGAACATTTTCAAAAAGACAAAAGATGAAGAAAAAAAGATTATTTACAACTCTCTGTAATAAGTGCTGCCCAGTGGACAGTTGTGAGTAGTGCCACCTGGATAAGTATACTCAGTGCTATGTGGAGGATTATTCCCTGTGCCATCTGGATAAGTATACACATTACCATGTGGAGTATTATTCCCTGTGCCATCTGGACTATTATGCACAGTGGCATGTGGACTGCTATGCACTGTACCATCAGGACTGATCTGCTTATTGGCATGTGGACCGCTACGCACAGCGCCGTGTGAAAAATGATTCCCTGTGCCATCTAGATAACTATACACTGCGCCATAGTGAGTAGTATTCCCTGTGTCATCTGGACTATTATGTATAGTGCCTTGTGGAGTAGCAGTAGCTGGATTTGAGGGGCTTGTTTCCATAAACTGCATGCCTCTGCTATGTTGCTGGTAGTTGGAAAAATGGCCCTCGGAATAGTAAGGAGGATACACTGGATAAGGGTGTGGAGGGTGCGGATTGTGTAATCTAGACACCAGACCATTAAGAAAGGACATCTGTGCCTCTCTGTTTTCCCTAGAAATGCGTTCATGCATACCCACAAGTTGCGTGAGAAATGAATTTTGTAACTCGTTAAAAAAGCGTTGGAGTCGGGCATCCTCCTGTGCCTGCATTTCAGCATCGGAATCTCGCAGCTGATTGACCAGGATTCTTGTCATTGTGCGCGTAGCTTGCTCCATCTTTGAAGTTTTTTTCTTCCATTCAGGTACATCAAAGACTAGAAATGGAGGTAAAAAAAACTATTTTAAAATCAAATAGCAGTGATGTCAGCATATATGTGCTTGAGGACTCCTACCTCTTGTGCACTAGCTACATACTGCAACATATAAATTTTGAGTATCGGTCAAGAGAAAGATATCACGTGTGATGGAAGTGCGTAATTGTACAAACACTGCATGCTATGCACAATTTATCCTTTCTAAAGGATAATTTGTGCTAATCGTGCAGGTGTGTACAGGCCTATGATGTTGTTAGCAGTCGTTATTACTCATAAAATGGTCCAACAGTTAATGTGGCCTTCTGATATTGATGAAATACATGACAGTCAGGAACTGAATGTGTAACGCAGCATTTAAAAATAATAACAAGTGCAAACAACAACATTGTGGAATATGGCCCATACTATAATTTAGATTTTAAATAAAACTAAAATCTTAAATATGTGTAAAGTAAAACAAAAACAACTTACTGTTCCTACGCAACTTTGGGGTCTCACACTGCGCAGAAGTCAGTGTCCCAGCCGGAGTCCCTGTGCTCCTTCCACTGGCATCGACCTCAACAGTATTGGTGACTGGGTCACCCACAGCAGCCATCGGATCGGTGTCGCTGATCTCAGTGATGTCATCACAGAACATTGGTGGCGTCGGTGGAAAGTATTGGCTGTTCTCTGGGGTATCGCTTCGTGAAAATGCACAACTGGATGATGAAATGGGATTTACCAGTGCAAAATTGCCAAAAACTTAATTGCACTGATCATAGTAAGCCCACTGCATTCTAGCAGCACCACTTTTCCCCCTGTTGTGGTCGTGAAGTTTTTTGTAGTATTTTCTGAGAGCTTTCAGTTTATTCACTACCTGCTGCTGTGTGTGCTCAATGTCCCTTGAGGTAAGTATCTTGGCAATGTTCGTGTACACTGTGGCATCCTTCACTGTCCTAGTGATCTGCTTCCGGATCTCCTCCTCCCCTCTGATAACAAGCAGCTCCCTTATCTCTTCCTCCTTCCAGTGTGCCATGCTGTCTCTCTCATCCATCTCCCCTGCAGCACAATTGTGACCTCAGACACCAGCGCCGGTGCCACACCCGCTCAGCCAATCAGAGAGACCCTGCTTCTCAGCCAATCGCAAGTGGCCCACCAGCTCAGCCAATCAGTGCTGTTAACCATGACCCATTTCTAGAATCCCGAGTCGGACCCTTTCAGATGGCCGGCAACCCATGTACGATCCGGGAAAAACCAAGGTAGAAACCTGGGTTGAAGTCCCGGGAATTCAGTCCCGTGTTGACCCTTTCAGACAGAAAAAAACCCTTCCAGACCCAGGAAATTACCGGGTTCTTTTCTCTGTCTGAAAGAGGTATTAGAGAGTTGCTGTTCTCCACTCCAGAAGAAGTTTAAAATGTATCTCCTGAAGGTAGGCAACATTAAGGTTGTTAGTAAGTAATCATAGGCGTGCGCACGGGGGGTGCCTGGTGCGCACAGGCACCCCCTAATGTCCAGCACCCCCCACACGCCACGCCTGCAGCACGCTGCTCATTCCTGTGCCTGCCACAGCGCAGGCATTACAGAGTCACACTGACTCATGTTATGCCAGCGCTGCGCTGTCCGCTGCCAGTGCCCCAGAGTCTTCAGAAGTTCAGCAATGCAGCAGCTGCAATGACCGGGTCCCGGCCGGGAGGGGGAGGAGGAGCCGCACACTCTCAGCTCCTCCCCCCATACTCCATAATGCTGCCTGTGTGGGACTAGTCGGCGGGAGGGGGAGGAGGGGCCGCTCTCTCAGCTCCTCCCATACTCCATAATGCTGCCTGTGTGGGACTAGTCGGCGGGAGGGGGAGGAGGGGCAGCTCTCTCAGCTCCTCCTCCCATACTCCATAATGCTGCCTGTGTGGGACTTGCCGGCCGGAGGGGGAGGAGGGGCCGCTCTCTTAGCTCCTCCTCCCATAGGTCACAATGCTGCTTGTGTGGGATTCCCCGGCTGGAGGGGGAAGGAGGTGTTGATCTTTCAGCTCCTCCCCTCTCATACTTCTCCACGTGCCCTGATGTCCCCAGCTCCAAAACGTCCATTGGAGGGTAGCAAAGGCGCTGACCATCATGATGTGCAGCAGCACTTGCTTGCAGAGGTAGGAGAAACACAATCCTAGATTTGTTCAAGTAGCAAGTTCCGCTCAGCACCTCTTTGTCTCTCCATCGGCCCCCTCTCTCTGTCTTTCTATCTCCCCCTCAGGTCCCACTCTCTCTTGCCCCCCCTCTCCCTCTCCCTCCCTCTGCCCTCTCTCTCTCTCTCTTGTGCACTATTTCTCCCTCGGCCCTCCTCTATCTCTCTCTTCACCCCCCCCCCTCTCACTTTCCCCCCTCCTTCTCCCACTTCCCTGTCTCTCTTTCTCTGCCCCCTCTCTCTCCGTCTCCTCCCTTGCCCCTCTTTCTCAGTCTCCCCCGCTGTCTCTCTCTCTCTCTATGCCTCTCTTATGTCTCTCTCTCTTTTCCCCTGCACCACTCTTCCTTCCTCTTCATCCCTCTCTCTCACCCTCACTCTCTCCTATTGCCTAATATAATTCCTCTTCTACATACGCGCACGCAGGGAGGGTTTCCGAGTACCTGGAAACCCCACCTGCCAGCCGATCAATTGCCACAGATGACTGATCATTTATTTAAATAGCGGATCTTTGTACAAATGAGTGTGCTCCTCACCAAGCTCACGCATCAGCGTCTCTACCTATACTCCTCCTCCCGTTTCTCCTTTTGTCGCCTCCCATGTCGCTGCCTGTCCCGCGTCTCCTCCACTCGCATCCCGCATCTCCTCCTCTCGCCTCCCGTGTCTCTGCTTGTCCCGCATCTCGGCCTCAAGCTCCCGCGTCTCCTCCTCTCGCCTCCCGTGTCTCCTCTCCGTCCGTGCCTCTGACGCGTCTCCTCTCCGCGCGTGCCTCTGCCTGTGCCGCGTCTCTGCCTCTCCCTCTACCTCCCGCGTATCTGATATTCTCTAAAAGCCGTTGCCAGGCTGTGGGAACTGATAGCCCTCTAGAGCACTGCACATTCCGGAGGACCAGCTTGTTGGACCACAGGGCTTCCTCCCGACCTGCAGGTAAAATATAACTGCTCCACGGGTACCTCTTCTCATTGTGCTGCTGGCTGCTGCTGAAATCTCTCTCCCCCCAAGACCCTTCACCGTTCTCTCTCCCTCCCTCATGCCTCTCCCCATGCCCCTCTTTCTCCATGCCTCTCTCTGCCCATGCCCCCTCTCTCTGTCTCCCAATGCCCCCTCTCACCCGTGTCTTTCTCTCCCACCTCTCTCCATGCCCCACACTCTCTCTTCCCATATCCCCTCTCTCTGCCCATGTACCTCCTCTTTCCCCATGTCCCCCTTCTGTTTCACACCTTGGCCACCCGTCTCACCATGCCTCTCTCTCCTCCTTCCAGTCCTCTTCCTCTCTTCTCTCTCTCCCATGCTCCCCCACTCTCTCTCCCTCCCTAAGCCCCCCTTCTCACTCCATTCCTCTTTCTCTGTCCCTTTCATGTCTGCCTAAGCTCTGTATGTGCGTGCACACACAAATGGGTTTATATATATATATATATATATATATATGTTCGTGGTGTGACCGGCACTCACGTAAACTTTGCATTTGCCCCGGTGCCCTCCCTTGCTGCATGCAAATGTATCCGATATGGCTGGGTGGCACTCGAAGATGACTTTTCAGGTAAAGAAATCACAGAGACAGCGCTCTTACGGTAACGTTTCAGTTATATTAACTTTCGTCAGACGAAAGTTAATATAACTGAAACGTTACCGTAAGAGCGCTGTCTCTGTGATTTCTTTACCTGAAAAGTCCTCTTTGAGTGCCACCCAGCCATATCGGATATATATATATATATATATTAGCTTACCGATCATCGGGATCCTGGTGGTCACATTACAGACGCCGGAATCCCGGCGGGGGCACCACACTGCCATACCATCTATATATATAACAGCCAATAAGGAAAGCTGTTGTTAACGTTATCAAGTCTGTGAAGTGCCGCTATATCTTGCTGTGTGTGTGTGTGTGTGTATATATATATATATATATATATATATAAATATATAAAATCTCTATCTCGCATATCTGGAACCCCCTCCCCCCCCCTACAAATCCTGCGTTTGCCACTGTTCTATGCCTCTCTCTCTCTCTCTCTGTCTACCCCTCTTTGTCTGTCTCTCTCTCCATCTCTGCCCCTCTGTCTCCACCCCCTCTCTCTCCCTGTGTGTCTCTCTCTCTGTTCCCCTGCACCTTTCTTCCTTCTTCACCACTCTCTCTCTCCTTCGCTCTGTCTCCCCCTGTCTACCCCCTCTCTCTGTCTACCCCCTCTCTCTCTCTGTCTACCAGCTCTCACTCCATCTCCCCCTCTGTCTCTCTCCATCTCTGCTTCCATCTCTCTCCGTCTCCGCTCCTCGCTCTCCCTCCATCTCTCAATAGGCATGTTAGTCACTCCCAATAGGCGATTATAGACACGCCCCTCCAATCGTGCACCCCCTAATAACATGTGCTGCGCACGCCTATGTAAGTAATGCTGTAAGTGAGAATGCTTCTCAGAGACATTTAGACTTTTAATAGATGTCCAGGTTACTACTCATTATTTGAGGAATGTTTTTGTGTTTTTCTTGTGGGAATTTAATATTTGTTTTTAATTATTTTAAATGAAAAATTGCATGGTTTTAAATTGGGATTTGTGCAGTGATTGCGACCATGTTTATACATATTTCATACCTCCCAACATAACCCATTCCAGGAGGGACAAAATGTTCTGCTTCTGAACTTCCCTTCTGATTTATGATTGAAATCACCTGTTTTGAACAGGTTAATGGATAAGAAAGGTGTTTCAGTACAGGTGATGGCAATCATAAATTAAGAGAAAAGTCCGGGAACAGAGCATTCTGTCCCTCCTGGAAAGGGTCATGTTCGGAGCTATGATATTCTCATGCTGACAACCAAATGCTTCAATGAGCAGTTTAAACATAAATGGAGTTATCTGAAAACGAAATTAAAAATATCCTAAGAACTCTTGGAAGTTGTAGTATAGAATAAATATTGCAATATTAGTATTAGCTTTTGTGACTAATTTATTATTGGCAAATTATTGATATAAACTCCTTTTAACCTACGGAGGCATGGTAGCGGGAGAGAGCTCTTTTGATCCCCCACCCGCAGCCTCCATCCTGCACTGGCCCTGATTCTGGAAACTGCCACTGTGTACATGCGCATTGTCAGATTCTCCCAGGGGAGTTTTTCACAAATGTGAAAAACTTCTCCAAAATGCCAGGCAAGTAACTAGCGACTACAGCGGTTATTGCTACTGATGTCTCTGCGGTAGAGATGAGCGCCGGAAATTTTTCGGGTTTTGTGTTTTAGTTTTGGGTTCGGTTCCGCGGCCGTGTTTTGGGTTCGACCGCGTTTTGGCAAAACCTCACCGAATTTTTTTTGTCGGATTCGGGTGTGTTTTGGATTCGGGTGTTTTTTTCAAAAAACCCTAAAAAACAGCTTAAATCATAGAATTTGGGGGTCATTTTGATCCCAAAGTATTATTAACCTCAAAAACCATAATTTCCACTCATTTTCAGTCTATTCTGAATACCTCACACCTCACAATATTATTTTTAGTCCTAAAATTTGCACCGAGGTCGCTGTGTGAGTAAGATAAGCGACCCTAGTGGCCGACACAAACACCGGGCCCATCTAGGAGTGGCACTGCAGTGTCACGCAGGATGTCCCTTCCAAAAAACCCTCCCCAAACAGCACATGACGCAAAGAAAAAAAGAGGCGCAATGAGGTAGCTGTGTGAGTAAGATAAGCGACCCTAGTGGCCGACACAAACACCGGGCCCATCTAGGAGTGGCACTGCAGTGTCACGCAGGATGTCCCTTCCAAAAAACCCTCCCCAAACAGCACATGACGCAAAGAAAAAAAGAGGCGCAATGAGGTAGCTGACTGTGTGAGTAAGATAAGCGACCCTAGTGGCCGACACAAACACCGGGCCCATCTAGGAGTGGCACTGCAGTGTCACGCAGGATGTCCCTTCCAAAAAACCCTCCCCAAACAGCACATGACGCAAAGAAAAAAAGAGGCGCAATGAGGTAGCTGACTGTGTGAGTAAGATAAGCGACCCTAGTGGCCGACACAAACACCGGGCCCATCTAGGAGTGGCACTGCAGTGTCACGCAGGATGTCCCTTCCAAAAAACCCTCCCCAAACAGCACATGACGCAAAGAAAAAAAGAGGCGCAATGAGGTAGCTGACTGTGTGAGTAAGATAAGCGACCCTAGTGGCCGACACAAACACCGGGCCCATCTAGGAGTGGCACTGCAGTGTCACGCAGGATGTCCCTTCCAAAAAACCCTCCCCAAACAGCACATGACGCAAAGAAAAAAAGAGGCGCAATGAGGTAGCTGACTGTGTGAGTAAGATAAGCGACCCTAGTGGCCGACACAAACACCGGGCCCATCTAGGAGTGGCACTGCAGTGTCACGCAGGATGTCCCTTCCAAAAAACCCTCCCCAAACAGCACATGACGCAAAGAAAAAAAGAGGCGCAATGAGGTAGCTGACTGTGTGAGTAAGATAAGCGACCCTAGTGGCCGACACAAACACCGGGCCCATCTAGGAGTGGCACTGCAGTGTCACGCAGGATGTCCCTTCCAAAAAAACCTCCCCAAACAGCACATGATGCAAAGAAAAAAAGAGGCGCAATGAGGTAGCTGACTGTGTGAGTAAGATAAGCGACCCTAGTGGCCGACACAAACACCGGGCCCATCTAGGAGTGGCACTGCAGTGTCACGCAGGATGTCCCTTCCAAAAAACCCTCCCCAAACAGCACATGACGCAAAGAAAAAAAGAGGCGCAATGAGGTAGCTGACTGTGTGAGTAAGATAAGCGACCCTAGTGGCCGACACAAACACCGGGCCCATCTAGGAGTGGCACTGCAGTGTCACGCAGGATGTCCCTTCCAAAAAACCCTCCCCAAACAGCACATGACGCAAAGAAAAAAAGAGGCGCAATGAGGTAGCTGACTGTGTGAGTAAGATAAGCGACCCTAGTGGCCGACACAAACACCGGGCCCATCTAGGAGTGGCACTGCAGTGTCACGCAGGATGTCCCTTCCAAAAAACCCTCCCCAAACAGCACATGACGCAAAGAAAAAAAGAGGCGCAATGAGGTAGCTGACTGTGTGAGTAAGATAAGCGACCCTAGTGGCCGACACAAACACCGGGCCCATCTAGGAGTGGCACTGCAGTGTCACGCAGGATGTCCCTTCCAAAAAACCCTCCCCAAACAGCACATGACGCAAAGAAAAAAAGAGGCGCAATGAGGTAGCTGACTGTGTGAGTAAGATAAGCGACCCTAGTGGCCGACACAAACACCGGGCCCATCTAGGAGTGGCACTGCAGTGTCACGCAGGATGTCCCTTCCAAAAAACCCTCCCCAAACAGCACATGACGCAAAGAAAAAAAGAGGCGCAATGAGGTAGCTGACTGTGTGAGTAAGATAAGCGACCCTAGTGGCCGACACAAACACCGGGCCCATCTAGGAGTGGCACTGCAGTGTCACGCAGGATGTCCCTTCCAAAAAAACCTCCCCAAACAGCACATGATGCAAAGAAAAAAAGAGGCGCAATGAGGTAGCTGACTGTGTGAGTAAGATAAGCGACCCTAGTGGCCGACACAAACACCGGGCCCATCTAGGAGTGGCACTGCAGTGTCACGCAGGATGTCCCTTCCAAAAAACCCTCCCCAAACAGCACATGACGCAAAGAAAAATAAAAGAAAAAAGAGGTGCAAGATGGAATTGTCCTTGGGCCCTCCCACCCACCCTTATGTTGTATAAACAAAACAGGACATGCACACTTTAACCAACCCATCATTTCAGTGACAGGGTCTGCCACACGACTGTGACTGATATGACGGGTTGGTTTGGACCCCCCCCAAAAAAGAAGCAATTAATCTCTCCTTGCACAAACTGGCTCTACAGAGGCAAGATGTCCACCTCATCATCATCCTCCGATATATCACCGTGTACATCCCCCTCCTCACAGATTATCAATTCGTCCCCACTGGAATCCACCATCTCAGCTCCCTGTGTACTTTGTGGAGGCAATTGCTGCTGGTCAATGTCTCCGCGGAGGAATTGATTATAATTCATTTTAATGAACATCATCTTCTCCACATTTTCTGGATGTAACCTCATACGCCGATTGCTGACAAGGTGAGCGGCGGCACTAAACACTCTTTCGGAGTACACACTTGTGGGAGGGCAACTTAGGTAGAATAAAGCCAGTTTGTGCAAGGGCCTCCAAATTGCCTCTTTTTCCTGCCAGTATAAGTACGGACTGTGTGACGTGCCTACTTGGATGCGGTCACTCATATAATCCTCCACCATTCTTTCAATGTTGAGAGAATCATATGCAGTGACAGTAGACGACATGTCCGTAATCGTTGTCAGGTCCTTCAGTCCGGACCAGATGTCAGCATCAGCAGTCGCTCCAGACTGCCCTGCATCACCGCCAGCGGGTGGGCTCGGAATTCTGAGCCTTTTCCTCGCACCCCCAGTTGCGGGAGAATGTGAAGGAGGAGATGTTGACAGGTCGCGTTCCGCTTGACTTGACAATTTTCTCACCAGCAGGTCTTTCAACCCCAGCAGACTTGTGTCTGCCGGAAAGAGAGATCCAAGGTAGGTTTTAAATCTAGGATCGAGCACGGTGGCCAAAATGTAGTGCTCTGATTTCAACAGATTGACCACCCGTGAATCCTTGTTAAGCGAATTAAGGGCTCCATCCACAAGTCCCACATGCCTAGCGGAATCGCTCCGTGTTAGCTCCTCCTTCAATGTCTCCAGCTTCTTCTGCAAAAGCCTGATGAGGGGAATGACCTGACTCAGGCTGGCAGTGTCTGAACTGACTTCACGTGTGGCAAGTTCAAAGGGCATCAGAACCTTGCACAACGTTGAAATCATTCTCCACTGCACTTGAGACAGGTGCATTCCACCTCCTATATCGTGCTCAATTGTATAGGCTTGAATGGCCTTTTGCTGCTCCTCCAACCTCTGAAGCATATAGAGGGTTGAATTCCACCTCGTTACCACTTCTTGCTTCAGATGATGGCAGGGCAGGTTCAGTAGTTTTTGGTGGTGCTCCAGTCTTCTGTACGTGGTGCCTGTACGCCGAAAGTGTCCCGCAATTCTTCTGGCCACCGACAGCATCTCTTGCACGCCCCTGTCGTTTTTAAAAAAATTCTGCACCACCAAATTCAAGGTATGTGCAAAACATGGGACGTGCTGGAATTTGCCCATATTTAATGCACACACAATATTGCTGGCGTTGTCCGATGCCACAAATCCACAGGAGAGTCCAATTGGGGTAAGCCATTCCGCGATGATCTTCCTCAGTTGCCGTAAGAGGTTTTCAGCTGTGTGCGTATTCTGGAAAGCGGTGATACAAAGCGTAGCCTGCCTAGGAAAGAGTTGGCGTTTGCGAGATGCTGCTACTGGTGCCGCCGCTGCTGTTCTTGCGGCGGGAGTCCATACATCTACCCAGTGGGCTGTCACAGTCATATAGTCCTGACCCTGCCCTGCTCCACTTGTCCACATGTCCGTGGTTAAGTGGACATTGGGTACAACTGCATTTTTTAGGACACTGGTGAGTCTTTTTCTGACGTCCGTGTACATTCTCGGTATCGCCTGCCTAGAGAAGTGGAACCTAGATGGTATTTGGTAACGGGGGCACACTGCCTCAATAAATTGTCTAGTTCCCTGTGAACTAACGGCGGATACCGGACGCACGTCTAACACCAACATAGTTGTCAAGGCCTCAGTTATCCGCTTTGCAACAGGATGACTGCTGTGATATTTCATCTTCCTCGCAAAGGACTGTTGGACAGTCAATTGCTTACTGGAAGTAGTACAAGTGGGCTTACGACTTCCCCTCTGGGATGACCATCGACTCCCAGTAGCAACAACAGCAGCGCCAGCAGCAGTAGGCGTTACACGCAAGGATGCATCGGAGGAATCCCAGGCAGGAGAGGACTCGGCAGAATTGCCAGTGACATGGCCTGCAGGACTATTGGCATTCCTGGGGAAGGAGGAAATTGACACTGAGGGAGTTGGTGGGGTGGTTTGCGTGAGCTTGGTTTACAAGAGGAAGGGATTTACTGGTCAGTGGACTGCTTCCGCTGTCGGCCAAAGTTTTTGAACTTGTCACTGACTTATTATGAATGCGCTGCAGGTGACGTATAAGGGAGGATGTTCCGAGGTGGTTAACGTCCTTACCCCTACTTATTACAGCTTGACAAAGGGAACACACGGCTTGACAAATGTTGTCCGCATTTTTGGTGAAATACTTCCACACCGAAGAGCTGATTTTTTTGGTATTTTCACCAGGCATGTCAACGGCCATATTCCTCCCACGGACAACAGGTGTCTCCCCGGGTGCCTGACTTAAACAAACCACCTCACCATCAGAATCCTCCTTGTCAATTTCCTCCCCAGCGCCAGCAACACCCATATCCTCCTCATCCTGGTGTACTTCAACACTGACATCTTCAACCTGACTATCAGGAACTGGACTGCGGGTGCTCCTTCCAGCACTTGCAGGGGGCGTGCAAATGGTGGAAGGCACATGCTCTTCACGTCCAGTGTTGGGAAGGTCAGGCATCGCAACCGACACAATTGGACTCTCCTTGTGGATTTGGGATTTCGAAGAACGCACAGTTCTTTGCGGTGCTTTTGCCAGCTTGAGTCTTTTCAGTTTTCTAGCGAGAGGCTGAGTGCTTCCATCCTCATGTGAAGCTGAACCACTAGCCATGAACATAGGCCAGGGCCTCAGCCGTTCCTTGCCACTCCGTGTGGTAAATGGCATATTGGCAAGTTTACGCTTCTCCTCCGACAATTTTATTTTAGGTTTTGGAGTCCTTTTTTTACTGATATTTGGTGTTTTGGATTTGACATGCTCTGTACTATGACATTGGGCATCGGCCTTGGCAGACGACGTTGCTGGCATTTCATCGTCTCGGCCATGACTAGTGGCAGCAGCTTCAGCACGAGGTGGAAGTGGATCTTGATCTTTCCCTAATTTTGGAACCTCAACATTTTTGTTCTCCATATTTTAATAGGCACAACTAAAAGGCACCTCAGGTAAACAATGGAGATGGATGGATACTAGTATACAATTATGGATGGACTGCCGAGTGCCGACACAGAGGTAGCTACAGCCGTGGACTACCGTACTGTACTGTGTCTGCTGCTAATATAGACTGGTTGATAATGAGATGTAGTATGTATAAAGAAGAAAGAAAAAAAAACCACGGGTAGGTGGTATACAATAATGGATGGACTGCCGAGTGCCGACACAGAGGTAGCTACAGCCGTGGACTACCGTACTGTACTGTGTCTGCTGCTAATATAGACTGGATGATAATGAGATGTAGTATGTATAAAGAAGAAAGAAAAAAAACCACGGGTAGGTGGTATACAATTATGGACGGACTGCCGAGTGCCGACACAGAGGTAGCTACAGCCGTGGACTACCGTACTGTACTGTGTCTGCTGCTAATATAGACTGGTTGATAATGAGATGTAGTATGTATAAAGAAGAAAGAAAAAAAAACCACGGGTAGGTGGTATACAATTATGGATGGACTGCCGAGTGCCGACACAGAGGTAGCTACAGCCGTGGACTACCGTACTGTACTGTGTCTGCTGCTAATATAGACTGGATGATAATGAGATGTAGTATGTATAAAGAAGAAAAAAAAAACCACGGGTAGGTGGTATACAATTATGGATGGACTGCCGAGTGCCGACACAGAGGTAGCTACAGCCGTGGACTACCGTACTGTACTGTGTCTGCTGCTAATATAGACTGGATGATAATGAGATGTAGTATGTATAAAGAAGAAAGAAAAAAAAACCACGGGTAGGTGGTATACAATTATGGATGGACTGCCGAGTGCCGACACAGAGGTAGCTACAGCCGTGGACTACCGTACTGTACTGTGTCTGCTGCTAATATAGACTGGTTGATAATGAGATGTAGTATGTATAAAGAAGAAAGAAAAAAAAACCACGGGTAGGTGGTATACAATTATGGATGGACTGCCGAGTGCCGACACAGAGGTAGCTACAGCCATGGACTACCGTACTGTACTGTGTCTGCTGCTAATATAGACAGGATGATAATGAGATGTAGTATGTATAAAGAAGAAAGAAAAAAAAACCACGGGTAGGTGGTATACAATTATGGATGGACTGCCGAGTGCCGACACAGAGGTAGCTACAGCCATGGACTACCGTACTGTACTGTGTCTGCTGCTAATATAGACAGGATGATAATGAGATGTAGTATGTATAAAGAAGAAAGAAAAAAAAAACACGGGTAGGTGGTATACAATTATGGACGGACTGCCGAGTGCCGACACAGAGGTAGCTACAGCCGTGGACTACCGTACTGTACTGTGTCTGCTGCTAATATAGACTGGATGATAATGAGATGTAGTATGTATAAAGAAGAAAGAAAAAAAAACCACGGGTAGGTGGTATACAATTATGGACGGACTGCCGAATGCCGACACAGAGGTAGCTACAGCCGTGGACTACCGTACTGTACTGTGTCTGCTGCTAATATAGACTGGTTGATAATGAGATGTAGTATGTATAAAGAAGAAAGAAAAAAAAACACGGGTAGGTGGTATACAATTATGGATGGACTGCCGAGTGCCAACACAGAGGTAGCTACAGCCGTGGACTACCGTACTGTACTGTGTCTGCTGCTAATATAGACTGGATGATAATGAGATGTAGTATGTATAAAGAAGAAAAAAAAAACCACGGGTAGGTGGTATACAATTATGGATGGACTGCCGAGTGCCGACACAGAGGTAGCTACAGCCGTGGACTACCGTACTGTACTGTGTCTGCTGCTAATATAGACTGGATGATAATGAGATGTAGTATGTATAAAGAAGAAAGAAAAAAAAAACCACGGGTAGGTGGTATACAATTATGGATGGACTGCCGAGTGCCGACACAGAGGTAGCTACAGCCGTGAACTACCGTACTGTGTCTGCTGCGACTGGATGATAAATAATGATATAAAATATATATATATATCACTACTGCAGCCGGACAGGTATATATTATATAATGACGGACCTGCTGGACACTGTCTGTCAGCAGAATGAGTTTTTTATAGAATAAAAAAACACCACACAAGTCACACGACGAGTGTTTAACTTTTTCAGGCAATCACAATATAGTATACTATACTGGTGGTCAGTGTGGTCAGGTCACTGGTCAGTCACACTGGCAGTGGCACTCCTGCAGCAAAAGTGTGCACTGTTTAATTTTAATAATATGTATGTACTCCTGGCTCCTGCTATAACCTATAACTGCTCCCCAGTCTCCCCCACAATTAAGCTGTGTGAGCACAGTCAGATATTATACATAGATGATGCAGCACACTGGGCTGAGCACAGATATGGTATGTGACTGAGTCACTGTGTATCGTTTTTTTCAGGCAGAGAACGGATTATATTAAATAAAACTGCACTGGTGGTCACTGGTCAGTGGTCAGTCACTAGTAAACTCTGCACTCTCTCTCTAGTACTCCTAAGCTCCAGTAAATCAAGTGTCTCTGTCTCAATCTCACTCTCTCTCTTCTAATCTAAATGGAGAGGACGCCAGCCACGTCCTCTCCCTATCAATCTCAATGCACGTGTGAAAATGGCGGCGACGCGCGGCTCCTTATATAGAATCCGAGTCTCGCGATAGAATCCGAGCCTCGCGAGAATCCGACAGCGTCATGATGACGTTCGGGCGCGCTCGGGTTAACCGAGCAAGGCGGGAAGATCCGAGTCGCTCGGATCCGTGTAAAAAAAGCTGAAGTTCGGGCGGGTTCGGATTCCGAGGAACCGAACCCGCTCATCTCTACTCTGCGGGTTTCCCTATGTACATAACGGGGTAATATTTTCATTAAAAATTAAAATGTGCACCAAGATACAAAGGACTAATAATCGCAGCAGTTCTGCGATTATAAATACATCTGCCCCATAGGAATGATATGGTAGTAGAAACACTCAAGTACTATAATTAAGCAAGCGCTTTATTAAAAAAAAAATGATAGAGTTAATGGCATAAGATTTTATGGAACTATTTATTGTAATCACATATACACTAAATAACACAAGTTTAATGCATTGCACATTACAGAGAAGGAATGTCAAAAGGAACATTTACACCTGAAATTACTGAAGAAATGTGAGACTTTAAAATAAAAGCATTGTGGTCCTCAGCCAAAATAACAGGCAAGCATCTGGTATCGGTGATAGGTTATGAACAGTACATATTTACTGGTTTTAAACATAGTTTTATATAGTTAGTTGTTGCATAAAGAAATACAATGGCTGAAATTCAAGTGGCATGAATCTGCTTGGAATCAGTGTTACAACAGTGTCGCCTTTATGAAATGGGCCAAAAGTTAATAACCTGCTGCATTCATTTAATTATGTCTACATCTGTGTGCATCACAATCAGCAAATGGCAAGGCACTGCCAACCCTTTAGGCTTGTTACCACTGTCTCAGGGCTTTGTAAACAGATTATTGTGAACAAAACATTGATAGTTAATTGATCTAGTATCAAAAGCAGTATTCCTGTATAATCCTACATTTTATCCTAAAAGCCTGACTCTGGTTACTGCTTAATTTTGTTCTAGCTTTATGTCTAGTTCAGTTAATCAGTATCTTCTTCCTGTATTATATTCTCTTTCTAACCCAGACCACCTGACATTGCTTTGACTGCGGTTTGTCCTGACTTTGGTGTATTTACTATTCATATCTTCCTTGACCTCAGAATGTCTAATTTTAACATGTTCTTCTCATTCATAGTATTGCAGTCTATGTGGCATATTTATGAATAATCAAATCCTAGACCAGATTATTAGAATTTATTCTTGCTGCTATTTGCGCAGTTACAAAATGCTCTGTTCCTGGACTTCCCTCTTAATGTGATTGTTATCACCTGTGTTGAAACACCTTCTTGTTTTTATTTCTTTATTCGAGCAAAAATGTTATTCAAAACATTAATTCATATAAAATGTCTAATACAAATTCATACATCTTGTCATAACTATAAATGTGCAATTTCTATATTCTTTATACTTTTCTATATCTCTTTATTCCTGGTGTGTTTTTTTTTTTTTTTTCAAGGATAATTTTTACATGTTCTTATCCCTATTTAATCAATCATGACAATGGGTGGATCATCTAGTAACACTGCTGTTTCACACCATTCTGTTCTCAAAACATTTATGTCATTGTGTCCTCAATTAAATAATAGGATTTTAATTACCTACTGGTAAATCCTTTTCTCGTAGTCCTTAGAGGATACTGGGGTCCACAGTAGCACCATGGGGGGTATAGACGGGTCCACTAGGAGCCATGGGTACTTTAAGAATTTGATAGTATGGGCTGGCTCCTCTCTCTATGCCCCTCCTACCAGACTCAGTCTAGAAAACTGTGCCCGAGGAGGTAGACATTCTTTGAGAGAAGGATAGAAAAGATAGTGGTGAGATTCCGAACCAGCACACACAAACTAGAGGAAAGACAAGCTAACAAAACTTTAAACCAGGAACAGCAACAGCTGAACCAACAATACTTAACCAAGTAACAGTGCAGGAATACACAAAGCACTGGGCGGGAGCCCAGTATTCTCTACGGACTACGAGAAAAGGATTTACCGGTAGGTAATTAAAATTATATTTCCTCTTACGTCCTAGAGGATACTGGGTTCCACATTAGTACCATAGGGATGTACCAAAGCTCCGAAACTGGGTGGGAGAGTGCCGCTGTTCCTGCAGAACTGATTGACCAAACTGAAGGTCCTCAGAGGCCAAAGTTTTGAACTTGTAGAACTTAGCAAACATGTTTGAACCTGACTAAGTAGCTGCTCAGCAGAGCTGTAAAGCCGAGACATCCCAAGCAGCTGCCCAGGAATAAAATACTGACCTTGTAGAGTGGGCCTGTACAGATCTTGGAACTGGCAGGCCTGCTGTAGAGTAAGCATGATGGATAGTAAGCCTGATCCAGCGAGCAATAGACTGCTTTGAAGCAGGACACCCAATCTTATTGGGATCATAAAGAAGAAACAGAGAGTCAGATTTTCTGTGATGAGCTGTCCGCTTCACATAGATCTTCAAAGCCCTTACAACATCCAAGGACTTGAAGTAGCAGAGGTGTCGGTAACCACCGGAAAAACAATAGGTTGGTTAATATGAAACGCAGACACCACCTTAGGAAGAAATTGCTGACGAGTTCTAAGTTCAGCTCTATCTTCATGAAAAATCAAATAGGGGCTCTTGTGAGACAACACCCCCAGCTCCGACACACATCTTGCTGAAGCCAAGGCCAACAGTGTGATGGTCTTCCGCGTGAGAAACTTTATGTCAACGTCCTGTAAAGGCTCAAACCATTCCGACTGCAGGAACTGCAACACCACGTTGAGATCCCAAGGTGCTGTAGGAGGCACAAAAGGCGGTTGGATGTGCTGAACCCCCTTCAATAATGTCTGAACCTCAGGGAGAGAAGCCAAGTCTTGACTTTTATGCAGCTCAAACAAAGGCCCACATCCACACCTGACTGCAGAAAAAGGAGAAAATGTCCCAGTTGAAATCCCACCGCAGGAAATTTCCTATTCTCACACCAAGAGATGTATGTTTTCCAAATACATTGGTAATGTTTAGACGTTACCCCCTTTCTGGCTTGGATCAAGGTTGGAATAACCCTATCCGGGATCCCTTTCCAAGCTAGGATTTGACGCTCAACCTCCATGCCGTCAAACGTAGCCCTGGGAAAAACTTGATAGAGGAATGGCCCTGTTGTAGAATATGCTCGCGAAGAGGTAGAGGCCACGGGTCCTCTAGGAGCATCACCAGTAGATCCGCATACCAGGAACTTCTTGGCCAGTGTCGAGCAATGAGAATTACGTGAACCTTTTCCCTTTTTATTCTTTTGAGAATTTTTGGGAACAATGGAAGTGGTGGAAACACGTACATTATCTGGTAGACCCAAGGAGTCACCAGAGCATCCACCGCCACTGCTTGTGGGTCTCTCGACCTGGAACAATACCGCTTGAGCTTCTTCTTAAGACGAGATGCCATCATGTCGATTTGTGGCATTCCCTTCAGATGTGTCAAGCACCCAAACACCTCCAGGTGAAAGCTACTCTCCTGGGTGGAGGTCGTGTCTGCTGTGGAAGTCTGCCCAGTTATCTACTGCTGGGATGAAGATTGCCGACAACACCACAGTCTTTCCGCCCAGAGCAGAATCCTTGACACCTCTGACATTGCTGCTCTGCTCTTCGTTCCTCCCTGTTGGTTTATGTACGTTACCACCGTCACATTGCCTGACTGAACCTTAATGACGTGATCTTAACGAAGGCGCGATGCCCGTAGAAGGGAGTTGTATATGGCCCTTAGTTCCAGAATGTTGATTGGAAAGAAGGTTTCCTGACTTGACCATTGCCCTTGTAACTGTTCCCCCTGGGTGATTGCTCCCCAACCTCTGAGGCTTGCATCTGTGGTTAGAAGAATCCAATTTTGAATCCCGAACCTTCGGCCCTCGGTCAGGTGAGAAGTCTGAAGCCACCACAGAAGAGAAATCCTTGCTTTTGGTGACAGATGGATCCTCTGGTGCATGTGAAGATGCAGTCTGGACCACTTGTCCAACAGATCCAGATGGAAGGGCCCTGCATGAAACCTTCCATAATGTAGTGCCTCATAAGAGGCTATTATCTTCCCCAGGAGGCGAATGCATAGATGCACCGATATCCGGGTTGGTTTTAGAACATCCCGTACCATCGACTGGATTACCAATGCCATGTCTAAAGTAAGGAATACCTTCTGTACCTCCATATCCAGTATCATCCCCAAGAACTGAAGCCTCTGTGTTGGTTCCAGATGAGATTTTGGTAGGTTCAGAATCCACCTGTGATCCTGGAGTAGTCGGGTTGAGAGGGCAATGTTGTCCAACAACCTCTCCCTGGATGGTGCTTTTATCAGCAGATCATCCAGGTATGGTATTATGTTCACTCCTTGTTTGTGGAGGAGAAACATCATCTCTGCCATTACCTTGGTAAACACCCTCGATGCCAAAGAGAGGCCAAATGGTAGGGCCTGGAACTGGTAGTGACAGTCCTGTAATGCAAACCTTAGATAAGCCTGATGAGTCAGCCAAATCGGAATATGAAGGTACACATCCTTGATATCCAGAGACACCAAGAATTCCCCTTCTTCCAGACCTGAGATCACCGCTCTCAGAGACTCCATCTTGAACTTGAACACCCGTAAGTACGGGTTCAATGACTTGAGGTTTAAAATGGGCCTTGCTGAACCTTATGGTTTTGGTACCACAAACAGGTTTGAATAATAACCCTAGTTTTGCAGCTGAAGTGGACCTGGGACAATGACTTGAGTCTGTACCAGTTTTTGAGTTGCTTTCTGTAAAGTCATACTTGCTTCTTGAGAAGCTGGTAAGCCTGATTTGAAGAATCTGTGAGGTGGGAGTTCCTGAAACTCCAGCCTGTAACCATGGGTGATAAGATCTTTGACCCAGGGATCCTGGCATGATGTTGCCGATATGTGACTGAAATATCTTAATCGGGCTCCCACCTGCCTGTCTTTCAGGCAGTGTGGTCCATCGTCATGCTGAAGGCTTAGAGGAAGCAGAACCGGGGTTCTGTTCCTCTGAACCTGCAGTTGCTGGTTTTCCTGGTTTACCTCTATTGCCTTTGAAGTCTGTAGAAGAACCTTTGGTTTTATTTTTTAATTTTGCTGTCTGAAAGGACTGCAGCATTTGAGCAGAGTAGGTTTCCCTAGCTGGGGGGGCTATGGAAGGAAGGTATGTAGACTTACCCACCGTAGCCTTGGAAATCCATGTATCCAGTTCAGCTACAAACAGGGCCACACCTGTAAATAGTAGGTTTTCCACGCCTTTCCTGGAATCTGCATCTGCAGTCCACTGGCATAGCCATAGGCCCCTGTGTGCTGACACTGCCATGGCCGTGGTGTGTGCATGGAGCAAACCTATTTCTTTTATAGCCTCTACCATAAAATTTGCAGAGTCCTGTATATGCTGTATGAGTAAAACTATCTCCCCCTTGGATAAGGAATCAAACTCGTCAATTAGATTACCTGACCATTTAGCAATGGCCCTAGTGATCCATGCACAAGCAATAGTGGGTCTCTGGGCCACTCCAGCAGCTGTGTACAGGGATTTGAGAATGTTCTCAATTTTATCCTACGTGACAACCTAGATACCGATGCATCAACAATCGGTGGGATTTCCCATTTTTTTCTCTCATCCTGAGGAAAAGGAAATGATGTGAGTAATCTCTTAGGGATCTGAAACTTTTTATCAGTATTAACCCAGGTTTCTTCAAACAGAGAATTCAACTCTTTTGATGCAGGAAAAGTAGCAGAGGATTTATTTTTTTACATTAAAATAAGACACCTCATCCTCCTCTATCACCTTATCAGGAATTTGCAGAACATCTTTATTACCTTCTATCAGAGCCTGTACCCCCTGTGACAGAGCTGCATCCCCCCACTGAGTCCACATCACCCTCCTCTGCATCTGACAAGTTGTCATCAGTGTCAGTCTGCAGGATCTGAGCCAGTGTATGCTTTCGTGGACAAATGGTAGGGGTCTGAGATGCTGGCATGGGAACTAAATCTCTATTCATCAGGTCATCCACAGACTGTCTTAAGTATTGCATCTCTTACTCATTCTGGGATAATTTATTAGAAATATTCGAGATCATCCCTTTTAGAGAATCCAACCATGCTGTTTCGGATCCACTAGCCTGAGAATGTGTACTATCCTGAGTACATTGTAGCAGGGCCGTAACTAGGTGTGTGCCGATGGTGCCTTACCCACAGATCAACTGCACTGAAGGCGTACCACCTGGCAGCACACCCCCACCTATGGCCATTTGATTGAGTGAGGGACTACTGCAGTTTCCGCTATCCGCTGGCACTTGTCTCCAGCCGCCACCTCTGTAAGAGATGGGGAGTGGTGCCGCAGGCGGCCTCTGGTGCCACACAGTCCCTCCTGCAAAAATTACACCTGTGAGCCCTGCCGCCGCCGCCACTGAATGAAGAGCATGTGGGAGTGCTCCGTCAGCTGCTTCCTGCCGTTGCAGCTTCTACTGATGCCGCCTGTCAGCCCCGCCACTGAAATGGAGGAGAGGGAGTGAGAGCCACCACAACCTCTACTGAAGCCGCCGGTGAACCCTGCTGCTGAAATGGAAGAGAGGGAGTGAGAGCTGCCGCAGCCTCTACTAAATCCGACTGTAAGCCCCGCCGCTGAAATGGAGGAGAGAGAGTGAGAGCCATCGCAGCCTCTACTGAAGCCGCCCACCAGTGAGACCTGCTGCTGCCTCCTCAGCAGGTTGCCCTTGTACATCAGTTATTCCTGCCTGGTAGTTCTGAATGCTGCATCGCCCACACAGGTGAAAATCACACACACACTATCACTCTCTCACACTCTCTCATGCTCTCTCTCACACTCACTCACTCTCACGCTGTAATGTGTAAAAAAGGGTGACTCTGCTTCCTAATGTGTAAAAAAGGGGGACTCTGCTGCCTAATGTGTAAAAAAGGGGGACTCTGCTGCCTAATGTGTAAAAAGAGGAATTCTGCTGCCTAATGTCTAAAAAAGGGGGACTCTGCTGCCTAATGTGTAAAAAAGGAGGACTCTGCTGCATAATGTGTAAAAAAGAGGAACTCTGCTGCCTAATGTGTAAAAAAGGGGGACTCTGTTGCCATAATGTGTAAAAGGGATTCTACCTGCTGTACTGTTTAAAGGGAGCTCTACCTGCCATACTGTGTAAAAGGGAGCACTGCCTGCTGCACTGTGCAAAAGGGAGCTATGCGGCCACGTCCCTTCCCCATGAAGCCACGCCCCTACATTTTTGGCACTTGCCTATTGTGCGCATTGGCCCTGTTTTATATTTGGGGGGACGCCGATGCTGTTTCTTGCACACAGCACTAAAATGTCTAGTTACGTCACTGCATTGTAGTGATCCCCCTGGGGAAGAAAACCACTCTGCCATGCATGAATCACACTCCCTAGACATTGTAATGTGAAAGTAAACACACACACACACACGAGAAAGGTTAAGCACAGTTAACCCACACAGAGCCCTTCTAATGGGAGACACAGAGTATGATGGAGCCAGCCACACAGCGCCCTTCTTACTAAAGCTTAAGCCTAGCTGGGTCACAGACTAAGTATCCGTAATAGGGTATCAGTACTCTTATACTGCCTTCCCCCCCCCCCTTGCTATGACCCCCTGATACCACTGAGGTAAACTGGAGTCCTTGTGGAGGAGCTGCGCTTCTCTGCCAGTCTGTTCAGAGAGAGCTGCAGAGGGAAAATGGCACTGGTGAGCCGCTGGATCTGCTCATAGTGAAGTCATGCCCCCTTAATGGCATGCAGTCTTCCTGTTTTTTTTATACTGGCTGAGGTTATATGGTTTGCTTTAAAGTGGGTTAGAACCCCTGTAAGCTGTACTGCCAGTGCTGGTATTGTTAGTTGTGGCCTCAGCTCGCCCCTCACAGCGGAACAAACATACACACTGCATATCTTTGAAGCCTGGAGCTGCAGACTGCCGGTCAGCACTGCGCTCCTACCCTCATGCTGCCATTTCAGCCGGCGACCAACTAACCGGGATTCCGGCTTCCTTTTCACCACTCTTCTTACTTCTGGCTATTAGGGGTGGTGGCGTGCTGCAGGAATGTACGCTCTCCATGGTGGGGCTTGTGAATGGTTCCCTCAGGAGCTCAGTGTCCTGTCAGCGGGGAACGGGACCATTAACCCTAAAGGAGGTTGGGCTATTCACACCCGTAAGTACCACAAAGCAGGCAGTCTGGTGCCAACCAGACCTGCCTGAAAACAACAAACAGAAAAATAAATGCAGAAAACGCTTCAGGAACTTCCCTAAGTGTGACAGGCTCCTCCGGGCACATTTTTTAAACTGAGTCTGGTAGGAGGGGCATAGAGGGAGGAGCCAGCCCACACTATCAAATTCTTAAAGTACCCATGGCTCCTAGTGGACCCGTCTACCCCCATGGTACTAATGTGGACCCCAGTATCCTCTAGAAAGTAAGAGAAAGTGGGTTATTCAGGTTTGTTAGCAAACAAAAAACAGCGCACAAATTGGCAAAACCATGTTGCACTGTAGATGGGGCAGATGTACTGTAACATGTGCAGAGATATTTAGATTTGGGTGGTCTATATTGTTACTGTGCATGATAAATACTGCCTGCTTTATTTTTACAGTGCAATTTAGATTTCAGTTTGAACACACCCCACCCAAATCTAACTATCTCTGCACATGTTATATCTGCCCCCCCTGCAGTACCACATGGTTTGGCCCATTAGTGTGCTTTTTTGGTTTGCTAACAAACCTGAATAAGGCCCTAGGCCAAGAGTAAATAAGTCCTTATAATGTGTCAAACAGTATATCTATGTATTTTACATTATGTTTTAAAGTTTCTATCCATTCCATATAGAATACAAAGAATAATTTATTTAGAAATAGTAATAATGTTGGAGAGTTTGAGTCAATCCATTGTTGTAATATACATTGTTAGCCACCGCTGATACTATTGTATGTATTTTTTACTTCCTCTGGTAAACCTTAAGTTAGGGTCAAAGACCTCCAATAATGGATGCAAGTACTCTACCAATGTTTATATGCACATTTTTGTGCTTGCTTCCAAAAATGTTTTTATCACAGGTCATTCTCATAAACAATAGTAGATTGATGTCCTTTGTTCTTCACATTTCAAATATTCATCTGAGTTTGCTATACCCATTTTATGCCTCCTTTAAGGTGATCTATTTCCTCTCTGGAACAATTTATCTATATCAGTGATTTTCAATCTTTTTAAACTCACGGCACACTGAACACAGTTTTCTAAATTGCCAAGGCACACCATCAGTCCCCCATAGGGAAAAACAAACACATTATCCCCCGCAGGAAATAAAACAATAAATCCCACTGTCCCTCAAACAAAACAATAAAACACATTGGCCATCAGATAAAAAAAAAACTAAAACACATTTTCCCCTACCTGTCTGTAGCTCAGTCGTCCCTGAACCCTTTTCAACTCCTCAGCTATGGGAGTTGCTGCTCAATGGAGTAGCACAAAAAACAGACAAGACTTGGAGCCTTAGTCACAGCAATGTGTGGGCCGGCAATGTGGCATGTGACCTATTGTCACGATCCGGGTATCTGGACGCCATTACTTACCCTTCAGATGCCTCCTAAGGCGGGCTCAGCGTTCCAGGACCGGATTCCACTGTTCCTGAGTTTCCACATACAGAGTGGTCTTTTCATCAGCCGCGGCCTCCGCTGTGCCCGCGTGGTTAAATGTGCATCTATCAGCCTGGCGTCTCCTGTCTCCGGTGGCCGGCGCCGCCATTACTGTTTCCCAGACCACATGGATTACAAACCAAACTTCCCTCCAAGTGTCTGCATGGGCGCAGCCATCTTGGATTCTGTCATCTGATCATTTCCACCAATCTGCTGTCTGTGTTGTTGATTTGCATAATTGCCTAGCCAACCCCTTCCTTGCTGCAGGTATAAGTAAGCTGTACCTGAGCAAGGAAGACGTCAGTGCTTTGGTTGTCAAACCTAGTTCCTGTTTGTCTCTCTTCTATGATTGTCTTCCAGGTTCCAGCTCCTGTCTCAAGACTTCCACCATAGAGACCCGCACCAGCATTCCACCTGCGGTGTAGCCTGACTCTCCAATCCATTGTGGATTCATCTGTTTCCAGCTACAACACTACCTGCTTCCAGCCTCAGCTTCCAGCAGAGTACAGCTTCCCTTAAAGGGCCGGTGTCCTCTCTACACTTTACCACTCTCCACCGGAATTATTATTTCTCCGCTCTCAAGTTCTACATTTCAGTTCACATTTCATCGCTCCCAAAGTTCATTTATTATTTAACTGGTTCCAGCCAGTATCCACTCCGTGCTAACAACAGTCTGGTTCCAGCCAGTATCCACAGCAGCTGTTTTACCTTCAGCAACCCAGCTCTTCCTGGAACACCAGCTGGTATAATCCTGGGTTATCTCCATTGCTACAGCCGGGCCTGGTAAGGACTTTCCATCTAGAAGATCATAAGAACTATCTCACACTACCAGTGCCCTGTGGCTCCTGCCATGCTGTAGTACTCAGGAACTGTATTTATTCTTTGCTGACTTTTACGTTTTCTTTTATTGCTGCTGTGATGCGGAGTTGTCATAATAAACATCATTGACTTTTATCTAAGTTGTCGTGGTCACGCCTTCGGGCAGTTATTATTCATGTTACTTACATGTCCAGGGGTCTGATACAACCTCCCAGGTTCCGGTACATCTCAGCCCCTACAACTGAGGCTGCCTCCCGTCAGCTCAGGCCCTCAGTTGTGACAGTAAGCACTGACCTAATGAATCCAGCCGGAGACCAGGATCAAGCGGCCAGGCCGATGCAAGAACTGGCAGCCCGACTAGAACATCAGGAGGCTGCACAGGGCCACATCATCCGCTGTCTCCAGGATCTCTCTACTCGGCTGGATGGGATTCAGACAACTCTCCGTGGATCAGGCGCGTCTGGTGCGTCAACCACAGTGACTCCAGCTATAACCCCACCCACCTTACCCATTTCTGCTCCACGTCTTCATCTTCCAACGCCAGCAAAATTTGACGGATCTCCAAGATTCTGCAGGGGATTTCTCAACCAGTGTGAGATTCAGTTTGAGCTACAACCTGGCAATTTTCCCAGTGACCGTACAAAAATTGCCTACATTATTTCTCTTCTCAGTGGCTCAGCCCTTGATTGGGCATCACCGTTATGGGAGAGGTCCGACGCCCTGCTATCTTCTTACACTGCATTTGTGTCAACATTCAGGCGCATCTTCGACGAGCCAGGCCGGGTAACTTCAGCTTCGTCTGAGATTCTCCGTTTACGCCAGGAATCACGTACTGTAGGACAATATCTTATACAGTTCCAGATCCTGGCATCCGAACTGGCATGGAACGACGAGGCCCTGTATGCTGCATTCTGGCATGGTTTATCCGAGCGTATTAAAGATGAGTTAGCTACCAGAGACTTACCCTCCAAGTTAGATGAGCTAATCTCACTTTGTACGAAAGTTGACTTGCGTTTCAGAGAGAGAGCAACTGAGCGTGGAAGATCATCTGCTCCAAAATCTTCTACTCCTCCTCCTCGCCAACTGTCACCAACTACAGATGAACCCATGCAAATTGGCCGTTCCCGTTTAACTCCTGCTGAGCGCCGAAGACGTCTCTCCGAGTTTCTCTGTCTGTATTGTGCAGCTCCGTCTCACACCATTAATGCCTGTCCCAAACGTCCGGGAAACTCCAAATCCTAGCTCGCCAAGGAGAGGGCCGGCTAGGAGTAATGATCTCCTCTCCATCTCCTCAAGATTGTAACCTCCCAGTCTCGCTTCAAGTTGCTCAACGTTATCAGAACGTCATTGCCCTCCTGGATTCCGGAGCAGCTGGGAACTTTATTACTGAAGCCTATGTTAAACGGTGGTCCCTACCCACCGAGAGACTTCCTTCGTCCTTTTCCTTAACTGCTGTGGATGGCAGTAAAATTTTTGATACAGTTATTTCTCTAAGGACTCTACCAGTTCGTCTGAGAGTGGGAGTTCTTCATTCCGAACTTATTTCATTTTTAGTGATTCCAAGAGCCACACATCCTGTGGTCCTGGGCCTTCCATGGCTCCGTCTTCACAATCCTACAATTGATTGGACGACTACGCAAATCCTGGCATGGGGTTCCTCCTGTACTAAGACATGTTTGTTTAAAGTGTTGCCTGTCTGTTCTTCCTCCCCCAGGTCGTCTGATGTTCCACCTCCTCCATATCAAGATTTCACGGATGTGTTCAGTAAAGCTTCTGCTGATATCCTTCCTCCTCATAGAGAATGGGACTGCCCGATTGATCTCGTTCCAGGGAAGGTTCCACCTCGAGGCCGAACTTATCCGTTGTCTCTCCCCGAGACACATTCTATGGAGGAATACATTAAAGAGAACCTAGCAAAGGGGTTCATTCGACCTTCTTCTTCTCCAGCCGGCGCAGGCTTCTTTTTTGTAAAGAAGAAAGATGGTGGTCTGCGGCCGTGCATCGACTACAGAGGTTTGAACGACATTACCATCAAGAACCGCTATCCTTTACCCCTGATTACTGAGCTCTTTGACAGAGTTAGCGGAGCTACCATCTTTACAAAGCTGGACCTGAGAGGTGCATACAATCTCATCCGGATCCGTGAGGGTGACGAGTGGAAGACCGCATTTAACACCCGTGACGGACATTATGAGTACCTCGTCATGCCCTTCGGATTGAGCAATGCTCCAGCTGTCTTCCAGCATTTCGTCAATGAGATCTTCAGAGACATTCTATACCGTCATGTCGTGGTCTATCTAGATGATATCCTCATTTTTGCCAACGATTTAGAGGAACATCGTTTCTGGGTAAAGGAGGTTCTGTCCCGTCTCCGTGTCAATCATCTCTACTGCAAATTAGAGAAATGCGTCTTTGAAGTCAAGTCCATTCCGTTTCTAGGGTACATTGTGTCCGGTTCCGGACTAGAGATGGATCCTGAGAAACTACAAGCAATCCAGAATTGGCCGGTACCCTTAACCCTCAAAGGGGTCCAGAGGTTCTTAGGGTTCGCCAATTATTACCGAAAGTTTATACGAGACTTTTCCACCATTGTGGCGCCTATTACTGCTTTCACCAAGAAGGGTGCTAACCCGTCCAAGTGGTCTGAAGAAGCCATGCAAGCTTTTCATCTTTTAAAACAGAGGTTCATCTCTGCACCTGTCCTGAAACAGCCTGACATCGACTCTCCTTTCATCTTAGAGGTGGATGCCTCCTCCGTTGGAGTAGGAGCGGTGTTATCTCAGAGGGCTAAAGATGGTCATTTACATCCTTGCAGTTTCTTCTCACGGAAGTTCTCCCCAGCGGAGCGCAACTATGCCATTGGCGACCAGGAGTTGCTAGCCATCAAGCTCGCTCTAGAGGAGTGGAGATATCTGTTGGAGGGAGCTTCTCATTCAATCACCATCCTTACAGACCACAAGAACCTTCTATATCTAAAAGGCGCACAATGTCTCAACCCTCGTCAGGCCAGATGGGCACTTTTCTTTTCCAGGTTCGACTTTAAACTCCAGTTCTGTCCGGGCTCTCAGAATCGCAAGGCCGATGCCCTTTCCCGCTCATGGGAGCAAGAAAATGAGTCAGAGTCTTCAGACAAGCATCCTATTATAAATCCGTTGGCATTCTCCACGGTAGGGATGGACTCTACGCCCCCATCAGGGAAAAGTTTTGTGAAGCCGACACTAAGGAAGAAGCTCATGCATTGGGCCCATGCTTCCCGTTTTGCCGGACATACAGGTATCCAAAAAACCCTGGAGTTTATCTCTAGGTCCTATTGGTGGCCAACTCTGAAAAAGGACGTTTTGGAGTTTATTGCATCTTGCCCAAAGTGTGCTCAACATAAAGTATCCCGCCAGTCGCCTGCGGGGCAACTGGTTCCACTATCTGTTCCCCGTCGACCATGGACCCATTTGTCGATGGATTTTATTACAGATTTGCCCATGTGCAACAAGTTCAATACCATCTGGGTGGTAGTTGACCGGTTCACCAAGATGGCACACTTCATTCCTCTCACCGGTCTTCCGTCAGCTTCCAAGTTGGCTCAAGTATTCATACAAGAGATCTTCCGACTCCACGGTCTTCCAGAAGAAATTATCTCAGATCGAGGAGTTCAATTCACAGCCAAATTCTGGCGAAGTTTATGTCAAGTCCTCCAAGTCAAGTTAAAGTTTTCCACGGCTTACCATCCTCAGACCAATGGTCAAACTGAGAGGGTGAATCAGGACTTGGAGGCCTTCCTCCGCATCTATGTGTCCTCCTCTCAAGATGACTGGGTTCAATTACTTCCCTGGGCCGAGTTCTGTCATAACAACCAGTATCATTCTTCATCTTCTTCAACACCATTCTTCACCAACTTTGGATTCCACCCTAAAGTCCCTGAGTTCCAACCGCTTCCAGCAACTTCTGTTCCCGCAGTGGATATCACCTTGCATCAGTTTGCCAATATCTGGAAGAGCGTACGATCAGCTCTGCTCAAGGCATCGTTCAGGTACAAGAAGTTTGCGGATAAGAAGCGTCGAGCAGTTCCTGCTCTCAAGGTGGGTGATCGGGTATGGTTATCCACGAAGAATTTGAGGTTAAGAGTTCCCAGTATGAAGTTTGCACCTCGCTACATCGGTCCTTTCAAAATTGATCAAGTCATCAATCCTGTTGCTTACAGACTCCAGTTACCTCCCTTCTTAAAAATACCCAGGACATTCCATGTTTCCCTGTTGAAACCGCTAATCTTGAATCGGTTTCATTCCTCACTTCCACCAACTCCGAAAGTCCAAACTCAACGAGGCGTTGAGTATGAAGTGGCCAAGATCCTGGACTCACGTCACCGTTACGGTCAACTTCAGTATCTCATTGACTGGAAGGGCTATGGTCCTGAAGAACGCTCTTGGACCAATGCCTCTGACGTCCATGCTCCTGCCTTGGTCCGAAATTTCCACGCAAAGTTTCCTTTAAAGCCTAAGAAGTGTCCTGGGGCCACTCCTAAAGGGGGGGGTGCTGTCACGATCCGGGTATCTGGACGCCATTACTTACCCTTCAGATGCCTCCTAAGGCGGGCTCAGCGTTCCAGGACCGGATTCCACTGTTCCTGAGTTTCCACATACAGAGTGGTCTTTTCATCAGCCGCGGCCTCCGCTGTGCCCGCGTGGTTAAATGTGCATCTATCAGCCTGGCGTCTCCTGTCTCCGGTGGCCGGCGCCGCCATTACTGTTTCCCAGACCACATGGATTACAAACCAAACTTCCCTCCAAGTGTCTGCATGGGCGCAGCCATCTTGGATTCTGTCATCTGATCATTTCCACCAATCTGCTGTCTGTGTTGTTGATTTGCATAATTGCCTAGCCAACCCCTTCCTTGCTGCAGGTATAAGTAAGCTGTACCTGAGCAAGGAAGACGTCAGTGCTTTGGTTGTCAAACCTAGTTCCTGTTTGTCTCTCTTCTATGATTGTCTTCCAGGTTCCAGCTCCTGTCTCAAGACTTCCACCATAGAGACCCGCACCAGCATTCCACCTGCGGTGTAGCCTGACTCTCCAATCCATTGTGGATTCATCTGTTTCCAGCTACAACACTACCTGCTTCCAGCCTCAGCTTCCAGCAGAGTACAGCTTCCCTTAAAGGGCCGGTGTCCTTTCTACACTTTACCACTCTCCACCGGAATTATTATTTCTCCGCTCTCAAGTTCTACATTTCAGTTCACATTTCATCGCTCCCAAAGTTCATTTATTATTTAACTGGTTCCAGCCAGTATCCACTCCGTGCTAACAACAGTCTGGTTCCAGCCAGTATCCACAGCAGCTGTTTTACCTTCAGCAACCCAGCTCTTCCTGGAACACCAGCTGGTATAATCCTGGGTTATCTCCATTGCTACAGCCGGGCCTGGTAAGGACTTTCCATCTAGAAGATCATAAGAACTATCTCACACTACCAGTGCCCTGTGGCTCCTGCCATGCTGTAGTACTCAGGAACTGTATTTATTCTTTGCTGACTTTTACGTTTTCTTTTATTGCTGCTGTGATGCGGAGTTGTCATAATAAACATCATTGACTTTTATCTAAGTTGTCGTGGTCACGCCTTCGGGCAGTTATTATTCATGTTACTTACATGTCCAGGGGTCTGATACAACCTCCCAGGTTCCGGTACATCTCAGCCCCTACAACTGAGGCTGCCTCCCGTCAGCTCAGGCCCTCAGTTGTGACACCTATGATGTCATGCCGCCACATCTGCATAGGTCAGGGGCACCAGGAAGAGACCGGTGCTGCCCAAAATTAATAGTTGAACTGGCAGTGGTGTCTATACACAGGCACAGGCACCTCTGGCTCTGGTGGCACACTTAAGAACCACTCTCGGCACGCTAGTGTTCCACAGCATAGTGGTTGAAAAATGCTGAACTGCATGTTACTGCTAGAAAAGGTAACATGCTATCTTCCTATTAGCATTCTTAATAAGTTATAGTGTAGCATAATTACATAATTAGCTATCAAGGGTTGTTGAAACACTATCTAAATATTGTTAAAATCAATTGGTGATCTTTATACAACTTGTTAAATACAGAATAATGCAAAGCTTGACTTAGTGCAAATCTATGTGTCTCTGATAATTTTTTCCCAAAATTTTGTTGATTTGAATAGGTTTGCCAGTACATTTTCTATTAAATTCCCTATTTATAATACCACATTTGTCCCATATATCAAAAGGGTTGGTGGCTTCTTCTCTTTGGAATTTTAATAAATGGTAAATATAAAGAGTTTTTACTATTCAAGCCCTGTATTTTTCTCATTTATTTTCATGTCTCCAATGTGGTCAACAAAGGATTGTTTTGAATTTCTACAATAAGATTAGATCTTAAGGCATAAAGAAACAATGTCACAGACATATCAGATAAAAATTATTGTTCCAATGAGGTATTGGTATAATTTTCCCTATTATGTAGCCAGTCTCTAATATATTTCATTATGCTAGCCAAATCACTGTTTATATCCTAATGTTAGGGAAATGTATTTCTCTTTTGGAAACCTTTTGCTGAAGTTTAAGTAAAGCTATATGTGGCCATTTATAATTCCAATAAACTTTCTAGATTCTCTATCTAATAATTTCTCATCTCTCTTTGAAATCAGTATTGGTGATATCTGTAATGGATATAATATACTAGGAAATAATATAATCTTAATTAAATTGGTTCATCCCACAAATGTTAGAGTACATTTTTTACCGTTTATGGAGTTCCGCTATGCCCAGTTTAATCAGAAGTTCAATATTGATATTATAGAGTTTATAACTATTTTGTGGTATCTGTTGTCACAAAAATGTTATCAATAAGTTACCCAATTCATTTCGGGACCTCCTACCTATCTTGGTTTAGTTTTTCTATGTATTTATAGTGTATTTGATTTTTCCCAGTTAACTGAAAATACTGATTATTAACCAAATTGTGATATAAAGTAATTTTAAAGATATATGGTATAGACCAGTGGTTCCCAAACTTTTTTGAATCACTGTGCCCCAGAGTATCAGAATTATTATCACGGCACCCCTAGACCAAAAGTTTCTTATTGAGAAATTTAGAAAAAAAATATTAAATTAGTTAATTGTGTTTATATGTCATCCTTAGGTCAGTGATGTGATGAGGGACAAGATTTGCTTTTATTTGTCCACATATTTTATGATTGGCAGCCACAAGCACTAGTTTTGCCTATTACATTGACCATAAATAGTTTTAATTTGTCCTGGAGCACCAACCTGAGGCACCCCTGCAAGTGTCCACTGCACCCCAGGGAGCCACGGCACAGTTTGAGAAACATTTCTATAAACTGTGTAGGGATAGAAATAAAAAGCAAAAGGTCATCTGCAAATGATTTTAGCCTCCATGTGTACCTATGTTTATTACCGCAATATTAGTGTTGAGGTGGAAAGTGTGGATCAATGGGTCTGGTGCTAAATGAAACAAAAATTGTGATAAAGGACAACGCTGTCTCGTGCCTCTAAACATCAGTGGTGCACTTGTATTATTAATAATTAATGATGTCACTGCTGTTGTGTACAAAAAAATTAATGCATTGAGCAAAAACTTGACCAAGTTTCCAATGTTCAAATATCTTCTGTAAGTAGTTCCAATTTTTTTTTTTCTTTTTTGCATCTGGGCTAACTAAAACATTTGGAATCCTGGTACAATTACCGGTAATTCATTCTGAAGCAATTATTGCAACTATTGCTGTCTGAGCCCCTTTTACCTTATATCGATTTTGTGTTATTCCTTACTGGTAAGTCCTTATAAGAGATGGTAATACTGTATATTTTGCAATCTATTTGCTATCACCGTTGCTTATATTTTAAATTCTTGATTTAACTATGTGATCAGATGATATGATGTAACCTCTTATATAGGTTTTTCCTGTTTTGGAATTAGTATCATATTTGCTTGATTAAAATTGTGGATAATGTGGACTTTCTTTATGTAACTTACAATTAGTGATGTGCACCGGAAATTTTTCGGGTTTTGTGTTTTGGTTTTGGATTCGGTTCCGCGGCCGTGTTTTGGATTCGGACGCGTTTTGGTAAAACATCCCTGAAATTTTACTTTTGATCCCATAGTATTATTAACCTCAATAACCATAATTTCCACTCATTTTCAGTCTATTCTGAACACCTCACAATATTATTTTTAGTCCTAAAATTTGCACAGAGGTCGCTGGATGGCTAAGCTAAGCGACCCAAGTGGCCGACACAAACACCTGGCCCATCTAGGAGTGGCACTGCAGTGTCAGACAGGATGGCCAATTTAAAAAATAGTCCCCAAACAGCACATGAGGCAAAGAAAAAAAGAGGTTCACCTAGGTCGCTGGATGGCTAAGCTAAGCGACCCAAGTGGCCGACACAAACACCTGGCCCATCTAGGAATGGAACTGCAGTGTCAGACAGGATGGCCGATTTAAAAAATAGTCGACAAACAGCACATGATGCAAAGAAAAAAAGAGGTGCACCAAGGTCGCTCGATGGCTAATCTTAGCGACCCAAGTGGCCGACACAAACACCTGGCCCATCTAGGAGTGGCACTGCAGTGTCAGACAGGATGGCACTTCAAAAAATAGGCCCCAAACAGCACATGATGCAAAGAAAAAAAGAGGTGCACCAAGGTCGCTGGATGGCTAAGCTAAGCGACCCAAGTGGCCAACACAAACACCTGGCCCATCTAGGAGTGGCACTGCAGTGTCAGACAGGATGGCCGATTTAAAAAATAGTCCCCAAACAGCACATGAGGCAAAGAAAAAAAAAAAGGTGCACCAAGGTCGCTGGATGGCTAAGCTAAGCGACCCAAGTGGCCGACACAAACACCTGGCCCATCTAGGAGTGGCACTGCAGTGTCAGACAGGATGGCAGATTTAAAAAATAGGCCCCAAACAGCACATGATGCAAAGTAAAAAAGAGGTGCACCAAGGTCGCTGGATGGCTAAGCTAAGCGACCCAATTGGCTGACACAAACACCTGGCCCATCTAGGAGTGGCACTGCAGTGTCAGACAGGATGGCCGATTTAAAAAATAGTCCCCTAACAGTACATGATGCAAAGAAAAAAAGAGGTGCACCAAGGTCTCTGGATGGCTAAGCTAAGTGACCAAAGTGGCCGACACAAACACCTGGCCCATCTAAGAGTGGCACTGCAGTGTCAGACAGGATGGCCGATTTAAAAATAGGCCCCAAACAGCACATGATGAAAAGAAAAAAAGAGGTGCACCAAGGTCGCTGAATGGCTAAGCTAAGCGACCCAAGTGGCCGACACAAACACCTTGCCCATTTAGGAGTGGCACTGCAGTGTCAGACAGGATGGCACTTCAAAAAATAGGACCCAAACAGCACATGATGCAAAGAAAAAAAGAGGTGCACCAAGGTCGCTGGATGGCTAAGCTAAGCGACCCAAGTGGCCGACACAAACACCTGGCCCATCTAGGAGTGACACTGCAGTTTTCTAGCGACAGGGTGAGTGTTTCCATCCTCATGTGAATCTGAACCACTAGCCATGAACATAGGCTAGGGTCTCAGACGTTCCTTGCCACTCCGTGTCGTAAATGACATATTGGCAAGTTTACGCTTCTCATCAGATGCTTTTAATTTCAATTTTTGGGTAAATTTACTGAACTTTTGTAGTATACTTGACGACACAGAGGTAGAGCAATGAACTACTGTACCGTACTGCTATATATATACTGGTGGTCAGCAAAATTCTGCACTGTCCTCCTACTATATACTGTGCACAACTAAAATGCAGCACAGGTATGGATGCATAGTATAATTGACGACACAGAGGTAGAGCAGTGGACTACTTTACCGTACTGCTATATATATACTGGTGGTCAGCAAAATTCTGCACTGTCCTCCTACTATATACAGCGCACAACTAAAATGCAGCAAAGGTATGGATGTATAGTATACTTGATGACACAGAGGTAGAGCAGTGGACTACTGTACCGTACTGCTATATATATACTGGTGGTCAGCAAAATTCTGCACTGTCCTCCTACTATATACTGCGCACAACTACAATGCAGCACAGGTATGGATGGATAGTATACTTGACGACACAAAGGTAGAGCAATGGACTACTGTACCGTACTGCTATATATATACTGGTGGTCACAGCAAAATTCTGCACTGTCCTCCTACTATATACTACAATGCAGCACAGATATGGAGCATTTTTCAGGCAGAGAACGTACATATTTTCAGCACACTAAGCACAGATATTTGCAAGCACACTGAGCACAGATGTTTGCTGCACAGTGAGCACAGATTTCTGCAGCACACTGAACACAGAAACTGAGAGAATGCAGCCACGTCCTCTCGCTATCATCTCCAAAGCACGAGTGAAAATGGCGGTGACGCGCGGCTCTTTATATAGAATACGAATCTCGCGAGAATCCGACAGCAGGATGATGACGTTCGGGCGCGCTCGAGTTAACCGAGCAAGGCGGAAAGATCCGAGGCTGCCTCAAAACCGTGTAAAATGGGTGAAGTTGGGGGGGGTTCGGATCCCAAGGAGCCGAACCCGCTCATCACTACTTACAATACAATGAACTAAGAACTGGTGCTATTTGTTATTCTAAAAGTGTATAACATTCAGCACTATAAATATCCATCTGGACCTGGTGACTTATTAAGTGTACCTATAACCTCTCTCACCTCTTTATTTGTAATTTCTGCATTTAAGCATTTCCTACGTTATTTTGAAAGTTTAGGTAGTTGTGCATTATGTAGAAACATTGTTTTATGCACCGTGCTTTGGTGATCGTATTAGTCATTATTCTTCCTGCCCCCTCCCCTTCCCCCTTCCCACACACGCACATGCACACACACACATACTCACCTATATAAGTACATTTTTTGGTGTGTAATACAACTGATTTTGAGCTTTGGTAAGGAAAAAATATTTCATTATTTGCCATGATTTCATATAAAATTCAAAAATATATTCTGTAAGATAAGCAACATAATTTGTTACAATTTCACAGTGTTTCTGATAAAGCTCTTCGTATTTGATTTGAAACTTTTTTTTGCTCTTTATAGGATTCTATACGTATGTCCATGGAGGACAGCCTTAGCTGACTCCCAAAATACAAAATGATTATTACAGCAACTGTTAGGTGATTGGTCTACAACCAGACACTTGAATCAGGGGTGTAACTGCCAGAGGCAATGGAGATGCAAGCCTCAAGGCTCCAGGCCCTGAAGGGGCACCTGCGTATACAGCAGCACCTGTGTGGTTCACAGTAGGATCCAAATGTGATCGCTGCTCTTCCAACGGGGATCTGTGGTGCACCTGCTGAGTTAATCTGCTCTGTCCCAGGAGCCCTGCTAACACCTGCAATGGGGACAGCACGGCTCCCACCTGGTACTGCTCAGCCTTCACTGCAGCAAGCAAGGGTGCACCTGCAGCTGGTGCTGTACTGTGAGATGGGAGCCACCGGTGAATCCTGATTCTGCATGCTGCAGATGGCTGAATCTCGTGAGTCTCACTCTGACCCAACAGTTGTTGTCACACAGCATGGCTGGAGTCCTGCCAATTCACTGCAGGCTCCAGACTCTGTAGACCAGTTGAGAGTGCTATCTACAGTATATAATTATGTACTGTATAATTATGTTTATACACACACGCCAACACACACCATATTTGTTTTCCTTTTTGTCTTTTATGGGGGAGAGGCGGCGATGGCACCAAACTTCAACTTGCCTCCAGGTGTCTGGGATGAACTTACGCCCCTGACTTGGATTTACATTTACTGAGCCTCAAATTTGTGTGTTTCTGCAACTTTCCACCAAAGTTTCAAATCAGAGATTTACTAAAGGCAAATGGAATAGACATTTGAAGGATAAACCTGACTTAGATGTAAATAGATGACAACATATTACTGGGCAACAATAGGAACCCCAGATTTACTAACCATAGTATTCGAAAACCATTAGAAGTCATGGAAACAATGCAGAACACATGTAAAAAACAGACTACCAATTGAGAGGTGAATTTGTACATATAAAAGATTATATTTTGTCCAAGCTTCGTCATTATGCCATTAAAAAGAAACAAATTAAGTTAAGATAAGTGTGTCCCTGCTTGATAGACATCATTCCACTTGGCTGTGTTAACATTAGGATAGAGTGCTGTTGTTATGTATCATTTGACTCTGTTACATGCATTTAAATAAGTGAATTTACATTGGTGGACTTTGGGGTTTAGTAGCTAAATTCTCAGGGTCCTAATTTTGTATTATTTAATAAAATGATTTCTACTCATATGTTCACTATTAGTCTGTGTCACTGTGTGTATTGGATAGGAAGGGTACAAGGTTAATTGCAGGTACTGTACTCTCTAGGCCATTAGGGATATCCCTAAGCTGACCCTTGTGAACCAACTTTCGTTAGAAGACATGCTAGATCAGTTGGTGGCATCACTAATAGTGCCCTACACATTAGGCGATATAACTGAATGATATGAATGTTCTCGTTCATTAATGAATGAGAACTGGTTCATATCATTCAGTGTGTAGGCACCAACGATGAACGATGCGCGGCCCTGCACTCGTTCATCGTTGGTGCCGGGTCACTTATGCATGCAGGCCAATATGGACAATCTCGTCCATGTTAGCATGCACTGCTATGGAGCCGGGTGACTGGGGGAGTGAAGAAACTTCACTACCCCCACCGCCAGGTCGCCCATCTGCCATATCGGCCATCGGGCAGCTCAGCATCAGGTCGCCGAATGTTCAGGGCCTATAAGAAGAGTGTCTTCCTGAAAAGCCCATAGTAAATATATTCTGTCCCTTTGACTCATCAGTTAGAGACAATAATAGCAGGTGTTACAAACATAAGCATGTTTGGGGCAGTATGGACGGTGTATTACTGCCTCACAGCACTGAGGTCATGGGTTCAATTCCCACCATGACCCTAGATGTGTTGAGTTTGTATATTCTCCCCGTGCTTGCATGGGTTTCCTCTGGGTACTCCAGTTTCCATCCACAATCCCAAAATATACTGGTAGGTTAATTGGCTCCCAACAAAATTGTGTGTGTGCGTGTGTGTGCGTGTGTACAAGTGGTAGGGAATATACTGTAGACTGTAAGCTCCACTGGGGCAGGTACTGATGTGAATGGCCAAACAGTCTCTGTAAAAGTGATGTGGAATATATGTGTGCTATATAAATAACTGGTAATGTTTAATTGTGTACTCTTTTTTAACTGTTAACAAATTGCATGTTTCTTCTTTTGGTACAACGACATATACACATGTACTGGTGATATAAGTGTATGTATGCTTCATCTGTAGTTCTTTTCTAAAGTTGTAAAATTGTGTCTTTCAGCTCAACATCATTTGAAATGTAAATAAAATATATTCTGTAGCTGAAGTTGATATATGTGTGTATTAATGCACAAAACATGAAGTGTGCTTTTCATGTCCAAACAGAAATGTCACCAGTTCCTGTTATTTTCTCTGTTTCATGAGCATAATAGCAGAATTCTAGATAAAAAAAGTACTGCATAAAAAAAAAATTACAAAGCAAAAGACAGCAAGTAAAAATACATGCAGTTCAAAAAACATGAGGCTGCCACACAGAAAAAAGTAATGCCAATCTGGATGAGAGATGGGTCTGAACAACTTCAATATGAATGACTTGGTACACCAGCTGCAGTAACATAAAAGATCAATCACAAAGACCAAAGAAAAATAAAAAGTGGACTTTTTTGTTGCAAAACCACTAATAAAATATATAGTACTCACTGTTATGTATCTATTTTGATCTTTAAAGTGATACTCTAATAAGGTGGAAATACTAACAATAAAAAGACTTAAACGTTCTGTCAGGAAGAAATGGTAGACAGTAAATAAACTTAAAAATAAGGCTATACATTATTTTTTTTATTTATAAAATGGTTCCTATTTTGCCTGAGCGATACATGTGATTCTTTTTCAAATATCTCTTTTCTATTATAAATTTAATGATATTTACCACAAATAACTTACAACAAATACTGAAATTGTGTTTCATGAGGGACAGTTACTAAACTGTGATTTTCCTAGTGGTTTAGAAACTGCCACAAATTGCCAACTATTTTGCCCAGAGGTTTGAAGGATGCGATCTGAAACTGCTAATGATATATGGTGATATGCCGGGGTTTCTAAACCTAAAAATGAAAGTCAGGTCAAGTGAAAACAGTGCAATATGTATATATATATATATATATATATATATATCAAAACAAAGGCCCTCATTCCGAGTCGTTCGCTCGGTATATTTCATCGCATCGCAGTAAAATTCCGCTTAGTACGCATGCGCAATATTCGCACTGCGACTGCGCCAAGTAATTTAACAATGAAGATAGTATTTTTACTCACGGCTTTTTCTTCGCTCCGGCGATCGTAATGTGATTGACAGGAAATGGGTGTTACTGGGCGGAAACACGGCGTTTCAGGGGCGTGTGGTTAAAAACGCTACCGTTTCCGGAAAAAAACGCAGGAGTGGCCGGAGAAACGGAGGAGTGTCTGGGCGAACGCTGGGTGTGTTTATGACGTCAAACCAGGAACGACAAGCACTGAACTGATCGCAGATGCCGAGTAAGTCTGAAGCTACTCTGAAACTGCTAAGTAGTTTGTAATCGCAATATTGCGAATACATCGGTCGCAATTTTAAGAAGCTAAGATTCACTCCCAGTAGGCGGCGGCTTAGCGTGTGTAACTCTGCTAAAATCGCCTTGCGAGCGATCAACTCGGAATGAGGGCCAAAATACTCTCCCTCTTTGCTAATGGGTTAATCCAATTAAAACAATCACTTCAAAAATAATTTAAAAGAGGCAGCCAAGTTCCACTAAGTTCCCTGTTAGGAGGAACTAATAGAAATGTATAGCAATAGGAGAACTGGCGCCAAAGTGTCTTATCAGCACCCTATTTTTTACCAGAAAGTGTACAAAAGGCTTACGCCCTAAAAACAATTGATAGCATGTTCCATCTTAAAAGATTTATTAAGGCAAATTAATAACAGAAATCGTTATAGAGGAGATGTATTGTTCTACATTCGTAACAATCTGATTTTTAGCATTGAAAACAATTGTAGGTGATTCACAATATTCTCCTCCTTCTCCTTAATGCTGATATGGAGATAACGTCACAGTACAGATAATCCAACGCGTTTCGTCTCTCAGGGTTACATCTCAACTGATTGGTACAAGCAGTCAATAATCAAATTTAACAAGACTTGGCAAATCGTTCCTATATGCTTGAAAGGAAAAACCCGTGTGTCGCTAGGGTTTACTGGTTGGCAAACGATCTGGCCTTATAGTGAAGTTTTTTTAAAAAAAATCGGATACTCAGGTACAAAGAAAGGAACCACTTAGGTGAAAAACCTTCTGTGGCTCTGTAGTGAATGCTCAGTACGTGTGTGTGTGTGTGTGTGTGTGTGTGTGTGTGTGTGTGTGTGTGTGTGTATTTGGTGTCAGAGTCTCAAGTGGTGGTTTGTGCTTTTATTTCTCTGTGTTCAGTGTTTTGTATATTGTGAAGGATATAGAAAGAAAGGTGAGACAGGGTGATGAGGAAGAAAGGCAGTTAGACAAATGAAGAGAGTCAGGATAAGAAAACGAAATATAGCAGAAATATTAGATTTTCAGTAGATGAGAAGTGTACGCTTGACCGTTCCTGGGAAGCCAGGCAGTTACATCAGATTAGTTGCATTAACAGGAATGAGCCACTAGGAACAGGAGTTTGCCATGCTGTAAATGTGTATGTTACCCTAAAGTGGCCAAAAAAAAGGTTATCTAACATCAAGCGATGACTTAAAGAGAAAATTGGTCAGGGAAATGGTCTGCTAGAGGCATAGGTAGAGGGACACCCGTGATGATGCAATACACCAGCTATGAGGAGGAGCTGAAATAAACACTGTTGAGTTTATTTAGGAATTCAGTTTGCAAGACACAGGTCTTCAACATAGCATCCTTCTGGTGCGTATAGCTACACATTTTATTATTTCAAATTGAAATACAAAATGAAAGCATTATAAATGTTTCAGACAGCTAAATGTAAGTTATGGTAAATGCCATTATATGTGAAACATGTTTTACATGCAGAGTATAATCATAGCTATTATTCACTAATTAATCATTCCTTCCAGGTTTCAATGAAGAGGTTATTTACAAGGCCTCCAGCCTCAGCATACCAATCCAAATATGAGGCGCTGGCAAACAAGGGAAACTAAATGAAATTATAAAACTAACATATGGGGGAGATTCAAATGTTTGAAAATTTGGTTGGGTGTCTGTTTATTCCTGTCTATTAGATAGGAAAAAAAAGACTCCCAACTGACTTTTCAAACATTTTAATCTCCCCCATGTGTTGAAATGTTAAATGCTTACTAGTGTGTTATCACTTACAGGACCTTACCACCAAATACAAATGCATATCGCACCATCAGAAGATCTTGATGTAGTACCTGCAGAGGAATAGGAGACAACATGATAACAATGAAATTTGTGGAATTTGAGCCTGGCCCAACAGTAACTGCAAGAAGTGAGCATGGGAGCAGCCAGTCCATGAACAAATTCTACTTGCAGAAGAAGACAAGACATACTAATTGACATTGCAGTTACTGCAGCTAATATTGCAGCAATGGTCAGGCAAATTCACCAACAACTTAAAAGTCTATAAAGCAAAAAGTAATTACATTCCCCTCACATTAGGTGTACAAGTGCCATACGATCTTAATCTGATTTTAACAATGGCTTTTCCAACAATTTGTATTGTACGGTATGCATAGGAGTGAAAGCCCAGAAGATGTAACTTAAAAAACAATTGTGTATTAAGTCGTTGATCAACATAATTATCTACACTGTACTACATGTTTAACAACAATTCAGGTGTGGTTGGAGTTGCTATCACTTCCTTGGAAGCAGCAGTGATAGCTCTGTATGGTAATGTAGCAGGAGACATTTACAAGCAGATGCCTCCTGCTGCCATAGTGATCCGAGCTGCATCCTAGGATGCAGTATCGAATCACTCAGTCACCATCGGGCGGCTTACGGCACCCATGGTGCCATGCAAACAGCCCCTTGCAGAGGCCAGGAAATCTATGTCCTATGAGGGAGATTCCTGACCTCTTCCCACCACCTAAACAGCGGCGACATGCCTTCATTTTCACAAACACTGACAGTCTGCTGCCACTCTGCAGCCTACAGTATGTTGCAGGACCCATTCGCTCACATGAGCACATGGGTCCCGTGCATGCGCAAAGTACTGAAAATTGGTACTTTGTCCCTACAGGCACACCTCCATCCACATCTGATTCAGGTCCATTGTGAAATTATTTTCTTTTTTTATCCTTACCATTTCAGTTTCATATTTCTTTCAATATAATTGTTGCTCGGGTTGAAAATATTGCTAAATAGATCAGTAAAATTAATTTGTTTATTAATAGTTTTATATTGCATACACATAGCCGGCATCTGAGTACACTGCAATAACATTATTTAGGAAATGCATAAGTAAAGCAGAAAATATATTTTCCCATTGACATAGCACAAAAATAAACCAGAAACGACTTCTTAGAAATGAGCCATAGTGTAAAATAAGGAAATACATTTTTTTATTATTGAATTTGGTATTATGGCTTGTATTTAATAAATACACCATTTACTGCACTAAACCATACACCGCATTGCCTATAATATCCATATTTCCAATTACAAAAGATTTGGTTATACATAGTGGTGTTGAAATGTGAGTGCTCTACTATGCATACTCCATTTTTCTGCTCTCCAGGGAGGCTTCATGTCATATTCCAAGATGGCCACTGAGAGCACTACTTAGCATGTGTGGGAGCCATCTTGAGACTGTGTAAGACAGTGTAGAGTGACATGGTGTGAGACAGAAGTCTTCTGTTTAGCTCCTATGCGGACCTGGTTATTACCTGCTTTAAAGCTGTTCCAGCATCCTGCACTAGTACTCATTTGCAGCATTCACTCACCAGCTGGTGAGCTGTGGAAAACCCCACTCTGTTCACAGTAACATAGTAACATGGTTTTTGAGGTTGAAAAGAGGCAAAATGCCCATCTTGTTCAACCTGTATTCTGTATTAAGTTGAGTTGATTATAATGAACCTGCACGATCACTTGTGCACATGTAAAAGTCAATACAGCTGTACACAGAGCCGGATTAAGGGGGGGCCAGATGGTAAGTACCCCGGGCCCTCCTATTTTAGGGGGCCCACGACTGAGCAGCTATGCCACAGCACGGGGACGCACTGATTCTGTAATCTCCAGCTGCAGCCGAGGCTGGAGATGACAGAATTAGGGAATCTCTGCACTGCCTGAGAGGAGAGGGAGGGAAATGCCGCACACACTGCAGTGCAGCAGAGATGGGATGGAGCAGGTACTAATTACACAGTTCCACTGCTGACCCCTGTCCCCCCCCTCCTCCTTTTCCTGCCAGCAGCAGTATTGTGCTACAGCCAGCACACGCTGCTGTGTGCTGGCTGGTCTGTGATGGTGCAGGGAGGCTGCTGCCGCTTACCAGCAGTAGCTTCTTCTGCCTGTGCAGGGGGAAGCGATCACACTGATCGCTCCCTCCCCCCCTGTGGATTTGACCTTGGCTGGGGGGCCAAATCTATGTAAAAAAGTAGTTTCCAGTAATTTGCATAAGGGGCATGGCCACACTGGCCACAGTGAGACCACGCCCCTGAAACTTTCAGCTATGTGTGGAGTCACTGGCAAAGGGGGGAGGGACCCCCTGTCTTAAGTGCCCTGGGTCCCCCGAAGCCAGAATCCGGCCCTGGCTGTACAAGCTATCAATACACCAACACCTCTGTAACTGACTGTTCATCATTTGAGTCATCTGCTGTTGTGTGCTTATTAAACTCTACAATATGAACACCTACACACATATTTTCCAACAGGTTATGGGTGCAGGAACACAAAGTTTAAGTACACCAGCTCCAAGTTACTAGGATACCCAGAGCAGCACACAAACTCCATCTTTAGCACAGTTGTAGCACAGACTGCCATAGAACACAGACTGTTACCATAGAATACAGGGGGCTTCTGTAGCACCCCTACAGGTCTCAGGGGATATGATACAATGACTCAGCATCTTAACTAATGAAGCGGCTTTGGTTTCGGTCTACCATATCCTAAGATGGCCACCAAGATCTCTACTGAGCATGTGCAGGGACCATCAAGTGACTATGTAGAGTTACATGGTGGGAAACAGAAGTCCTCTGCTTAGCTTAGAGGGAATTTCCTGCTATAAAACTGTTACAGCATCCCTGCACCACTGCCTGTTTGCGTCATATACTCACCGACTGATGAACTGTATGATACACTCCATCACTAGTGTACATGTAAAAGTGTGTATGGCTGTATCTGCTATCAATGTTAACCAATGTTAAAATTGGTTAAATCTGTTGATTTAACCCAATGGTTCCCAAACTCGTTACTCTAGGACCCCCAACAGTTCATGTTTTCCAGGTCTCCTCACAGAATCACAAGTGAAATAATTAGCTCCACCTTTGGATCTTTAAAAATGTGTCAGTGATTAATGAATACACCTGTCCACCTGCTAGGTGAACTGTTAAACATGAACTGTTGGGGGTCCTTGAGGGCCAAGTCTTGGAACCACTGATTTAACAAATTTGTTTGAATGGCCATTTTTGTCTGTGTTACAGTGTTTGAGAGAAAATGGTTGATTATCATTTGCTCCCATAAATTACCAGATTTTCAATCCAACCAGCCAGATTGGGCAGATGGTCTGACACAGTGCTATTTATTTCTCTGTAAAATAGGTTCAGGGACTGTAGGTAGGGCAGAGGTGGACAAGGATGTGGAAGGAGCCACCAAAGGTGTGGGGCATCAATTGGTGCATAAACTTTTTTTTAAACACAGTATGCTGCAGCGCTTCTGCCATCTATGACCGGCTCCTCAGGTTTTCTGCACTGCCTGGGCTGGCTGTCAGGTGTCTCCATTGGTCTCAGCCAGAGCCTTCTCTGCCTCTTCTTGGCAGCACTGTTCCCAAATATCTCCCAGGCTCTTTCTTGGGTCCTTGAACCGGGTAGTTAGGGGCGACCTCCGTGGTGCCTGCAGCTTTGAATCTTGCCTGCTAGATCCTGAGTGGGCTAGTGGCAGCTGCCAGGGGACTCGTTCTTCCCTGCATCTTTCACTGTTCTGCCTCCTCAACATCCTCAGTTCTCCTCCTCTGCAATGCCTGTCCCGTTGGGCAAAATCCATCGGGGTCCTCTCCTTTTCCTCCTGGGTCCATCTGGAGTCTTCTCTGGGGGTCATTGCTCCCAGAAGCAGGGTGTCTTCCACAGTGCCTGCAGGTACTGTACATCGGGCCTGGCCAGCACTTCTCCTCTGCTCTAGAGACAGGGTTAAACAATTGAACTCTATTGCACACAGAGCAGTTACACACAGTTAGATAAATAAAAGAGGCTGATGATTTTCCATGAAGTCTGCAGCCTCACACTTTAGACATGGGTGTAATTGATTTTGGATGGGGTGAATTAATTAGTACATACTGCAGGGAGGAGGACTGTTTGTCAATGGCTGGGTGTTTGATGCTGAACTAGTTGACCAGGTACAGTACTAAGTAGATATACTGTACCATGTATAGACAGTGGCAGACATATGTAATTTCTGTAAAGAGTCTGCTGTATTTTGCATACCTTGCTGTCTTTTGACCATACTGACAAACATCAATAAAAGCTCAGCAAGTGATACTGCAAGTCCTGCCCAGACATATACAAGACCAAGTATTTGGGGAACAACTGTTATGTCTGTAAAAGGACATCCATAACGTGTAAAGAAGTAATGTACTGTAGAAACATTAAAGGTAAGAGAAGATAGCCAAATCTCATGTCTAAAATGTGTATGACTCATAGAACTATGCAGAAGGGTTTCAGTTCAATTACTGAACCTTTTATTCTCAAGCACATTGGTTTTGTAGCATTCAGCTATGATACATCTTGCTCACTTTGCACTGTGCATTTTATCATTTAATTTCTCTTCTTTGTATCATTCTTCTGTTTTCTGTTTATAACACAAAACATTTCATCTAGCAAAAATATACAGCTGTCTCCAAATAGATTATTTGTCAAAAACACCACAACTGTCATATAGTGCTTCATCTTGTGAAATATAATAGCACTTTGGTGGGGGCAAATGTAATTGTAGCAAACATCTGCATTAAATATCATTATGTGTCTTGGTTGAGTAATGTGACTTTCTCTATCGTCCTAAGTGGATGCTGGGGTTCCTGAAAGGACCATGGGGAATAGCGGCTCCGCAGGAGACAGGGCACAAAAAAGTAAAGCTTTACTAGGTCAGGTGGTGTGCACTGGCTCCTCCCCCTATGACCCTCCTCCAGACTCCAGTTAGATTTTGTGCCCGAACGAGAAGGGTGCAATCTAGGTGGCTCTCCTAAAGAGCTGCTTAGAGAAAGTTTAGTTTAGGTTTTTTTCTTTACAGTGAGTCCTGCTGGCAACAGGATCACTGCAACGTGGGACTTAGGGGGAAAGTAGTAAACTCACCTGCATGCAGAGTGGATTTGCTGCTTGGCTACTGGACACCATTAGCTCCAGAGGGATCGAACACAGGCCCAGCCGTGGAGTCCGGTCCCGGAGCCGCGCCGCCGACCCCCTTGCAGATGCTGAAGCGTGAAGAGGTCCGGAAACCGGCGGCTGAAGACTCCTCAGTCTTCATAAGGTAGCGCACAGCACTGCAGCTGTGCGCCATTTTCCTCTCAGCACACTTCACTGGGCAGTCACTGAGGGTGCAGAGCGCTGGGGGGGGGCGCTCTGAGAGGCAAATATAAACCTTATACAAGGCTAAAAATACCTCACATATAGCCCATAGGGGCTATATGGAGATATTTAACCCCTGCCTGACTGGAAAAATAGCGGGAGAAGAACCCGCCGAAAAAGGGGCGGGGCCTATCTCCTCAGCACACGGCGCCATTTTCTGTCACAGCTCCGCTGGTCAGAACGGCTCCCAGGTCTCTCCCCTGCACTGCACTACAGAAACAGGGTAAAACAGAGAGGGGGGGCACATTAATGGCTATATATATATATATTAAAGCAGCTATAAGGGAGCACTTAATATAAGGATATCCCTTGTATATATAGCGCTTTGTGGTGTGTGCTGGCAGACTCTCCCTCTGTCTCCCCAAAAGGGCTAGTGGGTCCTGTCTTCATTAGAGCATTCCCTGTGAGTTTGCGGTGTGTGTCGGTACGTGGTGTCGACATGTATGAGGACGATATTGGTGTGGAGGCGGAGCAATTGCCAAATATGCAGATGTCACCCCCCAGGGGGTCGACACCAGAATGGATGCCTTTATTTGTGGAATTACGTGATGGTTTATCTTCCCTTAAACAGTCAGTTGAGGACATGAGGCGGCCGGACAATCAATTAATGCCTGTCCAGGCGCCTCAAACACCGTCAGGGGCTGTAAAACGCCCTTTGCCTCAGTCGGTCGACACAGACCCAGACACGGGCACTGATTCCAGTGACGACGGTAGAAATTCAAACGTATTTTCCAGTAGGGCCACACGTTATATGATTTTGGCAATGAAGGAGACGTTACATTTAGCTGATACTACAGATACCGTAAAACAGGGTATTATGTATGGTGTGAAAAAACTACAAACAGTTTTTCCTGAATCAGAAGAATTAAATGACGTGTGTGATGAAGCGTGGGTTGCTCCTGATAAAAAGTTGATAATTTCAAAAAAGTTATTGGCATTATACCCTTTCCCGCCAGAGGTTAGGGCGCGCTGGGAAACACCCCCTAAGGTGGACAAGGCGCTCACACGCTTATCCAAACAAGTGGCGTTACCCTCTCCTGAGACGGCCGCACTTAAGGATCCATCAGATAGAAAGATGGAAGTTATTCAAAAGAATATATACACACATGCAGGTGTTATACTACGACCAGCTATAGCAACTGCCTGGATGTGCAGTGCTGGAGTAGTTTGGTCAGAATCCCTGATTGAAAATATTGATACCCTAGATAGGGACAATGTTTTACTGTCGTTAGAACAAATAAAGGATGCATTTATCTATATGCGTGATGCACAGAGGGATATTTGCACACTGGCATCTCGGGTGAGTGCTATGTCCATTTCAGCCAGAAGAGCCTTATGGACACGACAGTGGACAGGCGATGCGGATTCAAAACGTCACATGGAGGTTTTGCCGTATAAAGGGGAGGAGTTATTTGGAGTTGGTCTATCAGACTTGGTGGCCACGGCTACTGCCGGGAAATCCACTTTTTTACCTCAAGTCACTCCCCAACAGAGAAAGGCACCGACCTTTCAACCGCAGCCTTTTCGCTCCTACAAAAATAAGAGAGCAAAGGGCTTGTCGTACCTGCCACGAGGCAGAGGAAGAGGGAAGAGACACCAACAGGCAGCTCCTTCCCAGGAACAGAAGCCCTCCCCGGCTCCTGCAAAAACCTCAGCATGACGCTGGGGCCTCTCAAGCGGACTCGGGGACAGTGGGGGGCCGTCTCAAAAATTACAGCGCGCAGTGGGCTCACTCGCAGGTAGACCCCTGGATCCTGCAGATAATATCTCAGGGGTACAGGTTGGAATTAGAGACGGATCCTCCTCATCGTTTCCTGAAGTCTGCCTTACCAACCGTCTCTTCCGAAAGGGAGAGGGTGTTGGAAGCCATTCACAAGCTGTACGCTCAGCAGGTGATAGTCAAAGTACCCCTATTACAACAAGGAAAGGGGTATTATTCCACTCTATTTGTGGTACCGAAGCCGGATGGCTCGGTAAGGCCTATTCTAAATCTGAAGTCCTTGAACCTCTACATAAAAAAGTTCAAGTTCAAGATGGAGTCACTCAGAGCAGTGATAGCGAACCTGGAAGAAGGGGACTTTATGGTATCCTTGGACATCAAGGATGCGTATCTACACGTTCCGATTTACCCCGCACACCAGGGGTACCTCAGGTTCATTGTTCAAAACTGTCACTATCAGTTTCAGACGCTGCCGTTCGGATTGTCCACGGCGCCTCGGGTCTTTACCAAGGTAATGGCCGAGATGATGATTCTTCTTCGAAGAAAAGGCGTATTAGTTATCCCATACTTGGACGATCTCCTAATAAGGGCAAGGTCCAGAGAACAGCTGGAGACAGCTTTAGCACTATCTCAAGAGGTGCTAAGACAACACGGGTGGATTCTGAATATTCCAAAATCCCATTTAATCCCGACAACTCGTCTGCTGTTCCTAGGAATGATTCTGGACACGGTTCAGAAAAAGGTTTTCCTTCCAGAGGAAAAAGCCAAGGAGTTATCCGATCTGGTCAGGAACCTCCTAAAACCAGGAAAAGTGTCAGTACATCAATGCACAAGAGTCCTGGGAAAAATGGTGGCTTCTTACGAAGCAATTCCATTCGGCAGATTCCATGCAAGAATATTCCAAAGGGATCTGTTGGACAAATGGTCAGGGTCGCATCTGCAGATGCACCTGCGAATAACCCTGTCACCAAAGACAAGGGTGTCACTTCTGTGGTGGTTGCAGAAGGCTCACCTATTAGAAGGCCGCAGATTCGGCATTCAGGATTGGATCCTGGTGACCACGGACGCCAGCCTGAGAGGCTGGGGAGCAGTCACACAAGGAAGAAACTTCCAGGGAGTATGGACGAGTCTGGAAAAGTCTCTTCACATAAACATTCTGGAACTAAGAGCAATCTACAATGCTCTAAGCCAGGCGGAACTTCTCCTGCAAGGAAAGCCGGTGTTGATTCAGTCGGACAACATCACGGCGGTCGCCCATGTAAACAGGCAGGGCGGCACAAGAAGCAGGAGTGCAATGGCAGAAGCTGCCAAGATTCTTCGCTGGGCGGAGAATCACGTGATAGCACTGTCAGCAGTGTTCATCCCGGGCGTGGACAACTGGGAAGCAGACTTCCTCAGCAGACACGATCTTCATCCGGGAGAGTGGGGTCTACATCCAGAAGTCTTCAACATGTTAATAGACCGTTGGGAAAGACCAATTGTAGACATGATGGCGTCTCGCCTCAACAAGAAACTGGACAAATATTGCGCCAGGTCAAGAGATCCACAGGCAATAGCTGTGGACGCACTGGTAACTCCTTGGGTGTACCAGTCAGTGTATGTGTTTCCTCCTCTGCCGCTCATACCAAAGGTATTGAAGATCATACGGCAAAGAAGAGTAAGAACAATACTAGTGGTTCCGGATTGGCCGAGAAGGACTTGGTATCCGGAACTTCAAGAGATGCTCACGGACGAACCGTGGCCTCTACCTCTGAGAAGGGACCTGCTACAGCAGGGTCCCTGTCTTTTTCAAGACTTACCGCGGCTGCGTTTGACGGCATGGCGGTTGAACGCCAGATCCTAAAAGGGAAAGGCATTCCAGAAGAAGTCATTCCTACCTTGATTAAGGCACGGAAGGAAGTCACCGTGAAACATTATCACCGCATTTGGCGAAAATATGTAGCGTGGTGCGAGGATCGGAGGGTTCCGACGGAGGAATTCCAACTGGGTCGTTTCCTACATTTCCTGCAATCAGGATTATCTATGGGTCTCAAATTGGGATCCATTAAGGTTCAAATTTCGGCCCTGTCTATATTCTTCCAAAAAGAATTGGCCTCTGTCCCTGAGGTCCAGACTTTTGTCAAGGGAGTACTGCATATACAGCCTCCTGTGGTGCCTCCGGTGGCACCGTGGGATCTAAATGTAGTTTTAGATTTCCTCAAATCCCATTGGTTTGAACCATTGAAAAAGGTGGATTTGAAATATCTCACATTGAAAGTGACTATGTTACTAGCCCTGGCCTCTGCCAGGAGAGTATCTGAATTGGCGGCTTTATCTTATAAAAGTCCTTATCTAATCTTCCATTCGGATAGGGCAGAACTGCGGACTCGTCCGCATTTTCTCCCTAAAGTGGTATCAGCATTTCATCTGAACCAACCTATTGTGGTGCCTGCGGCCACTAGCGACTTGGAGGACTCCAAGTTGTTGGACGTTGTCAGAGCCTTAAAAATATACATTGCAAGGACGGCTGGAGTCAGAAAATCTGACTCGCTGTTTATATTGTATGCACCCAACAAGTTGGGCGCACCTGCTTCTAAGCAGTCGATTGCTCGTTGGATTTGTAACACAATTCAACTTGCACATTCTGTGGCAGGCCTGCCACAGCCTAAAACTGTAAAAGCCCACTCCACAAGGAAGGTGGGCTCATCTTGGGCGGCTGCCCGAGGGGTCTCGGCATTACAACTCTGCCGAGCAGCTACGTGGTCGGGGGAGAACACGTTTGTAAAATTTTACAAATTTGATACCCTGGCAAAGGAGGACCTGGAGTTCTCTCATTCGGTGCTGCAGAGTCATCCGCACTCTCCCGCCCGTTTGGGAGCTTTGGTATAATCCCCATGGTCCTTTCAGGAACCCCAGCATCCACTTAGGACGATAGAGAAAATAAGAATTTACTTACCGATAATTCTATTTCTCGGAGTCCGTAGTGGATGCTGGGCGCCCATCCCAAGTGCGGATTATCTGCAATACTTGTACATAGTTATTGTTAACTAATTCGGGTTATTGTTAAGGAGCCATCTTTAGGAGGCCCTTTCTGTTGTCATACTGTTAACTGGGTTTAGATCACAAGTTGTACGGTGTGATTGGTGTGGCTGGTATGAGTCTTACCCGGGATTCAAAATGCCTCCCTTATTGTGTATGCTCGTCCGGGCACAGTACCTAACTGGAGTCTGGAGGAGGGTCATAGGGGGAGGAGCCAGTGCACACCACCTGACCTAGTAAAGCTTTACTTTTTTGTGCCCTGTCTCCTGCGGAGCCGCTATTCCCCATGGTCCTTTCAGGAACCCCAGCATCCACTACGGACTCCGAGAAATAGAATTATCGGTAAGTAAATTCTTATTTTTGTGTATACTGTAGGTTGTTGCTTGATTCATGTAGGGAAAAACACATTTAGAAAAACATGTTTTGCAGAATTAAAATATTACATATGGAGTTGTTAATGTTTAGATTGTGTTTCTGTAGATTATTTCCATCCATTGTGCAATCATGTATTTACAGTGAGTGACATATAGTGCATGTGATTTTTTTTTATATAATCACACATTATAATATTATTTTTTTCCCCAAAATCACACTGTACAAAGTATTGCTTAATTTGTGGAACTGTGGTCAATAATAAACATATACTGAGTATACTGTGTCTAAATTTGGTACTGCTACTTATTACTACCTTAGTACAGCAATTGTATATATCAGACAGGATACCATATGCAAAAATAGATTTCTAATACATTATGGCTCATTTACATACTACATAATGTTTTATTTTTTCCACTTTTGTGTATGGGATACACCAAGTAAAATTGTGGACAAAACGGGATACGGCCATTAGGTCGACAGTCATTAGGTCGACCACTATTGGTCGACATGGTCTAGGGGTTGCTAGGTCGACATGGTCTATAGTTCAACATGTGCTTGGTAGACAAGAAAAAGGTCGACATAAGTTTTTAAAATTTTTAAAATTTTTCCTACTTTTTCATACTTTATGATCCACGTGGACTACAATTTGGAATGGTAACCTGTGCTGAGCGCAGAGGTACCACCTTGCCCAAAGCATGGCAAGCGAAGCGAGCCATGCATGGGGACACTGTGCACTAATTGGGGTTATCGGTCACTCTACGAAGAAAACGACACCAAAAAAACTAAAAAAACCTCATATTGACCTTTTTTCATGTCGACCTACCACATGTCGATGAATAGACCATGTCAACCTAGCAACCCTGTCAACCTGACCAATAGTGGTCGAACTAATGACTGTCAACCTAAGTGTGGTCGACCCAATGGCATTAGAGTATTGTAGGCTGATTAAGCCTGGCTGATTGATCCAGGATGTAGGACTCTAAGGGAGTAGGCTCAAAGGGAGAAGATATATACTGTAATTTAAATATCAAAGCCTGGACTTAGCCTGGATGGAAATACAATAGGCAAAGGACTGTGATCCCACCCTCACATCTTATTCTCTCACCCACAGGTAATCAAACCAATTGCTACAACTCTCACCAGCTGCACAGTGAACTAGGATACTATAGCATTGCACTGTCTGTTTTGCTTAGGTAATTTGGAGTTATTGTTATAAGGAGAATTTATCCTGTTTAATTGTTAGATATTTGGGGAATTTGGGATGGCCTCCTCCCCTATCATTATTTGTTTGTTTTAGCTTTTATTGCCCATCAGTGGGAGTTGGGCAATGGGTGGGATTTTAATCAGTGAACCTTACACATGTTTGTATTAGTTCATATTAGAGTATTGTAGGCTGATTAAGCCTGGCTGATTGATCCAGGGTGTAGTATTCTAAGGGAATAGTTTCAAGGGAGAAGATATATAATTTAAATATCAAAGCCTGGACCTAGCCTGGACTTAAACTGGACAAAAACATAAAAAAAACAAATAAAAACAGATGAATTACTTATCAATATCAACTGTATCACCCTCCAACTTTCACTCTGTGAACACAATGCACCCCATTTGCTGAAAGGAACATATGTACAGTAAGATCAAGTTTCCATTTATAATCAGGATGACAAAGATCTTCATTGGCACTATTGTGAGTTCACCTTCTTACCACACCTAACAACTCCTATCTGTGTAACCTGGACAATAAGCACTATATTTCCATGTTTTTGACGCACTTACAATTTGTAATTTCTCCTTCAGTTACTTGTACTGTATATTTATTTGCAGCATTCACAAACATCTTCATGCACATGCTGAACCTATATAATTTTGTCTTTAGACACAAATCTAGTCTGAATTACCTGTGCTTTTGCTTACCCTCTCATGTGCTCTCATTTCTAACACATCCTTCAATTTCAATTTCTGCAACTACATAAACTTTCTGCTGTAACCAATTTTAATGCCATTGAACACTTCCAACACTGTACTTTCACCTGCATTTCTGCAAATCTACTGCTCTGTTCATCTTACAACCACCACTTCTATTTCCAAATGTATCTTACTATTTACCTAATCCAAACTGCAGCATGTCTAGCCTGTCACTATCACCCCCCAACACTCCTCGTCTGTCCTATCATTTTCTTTGTCCCCTGCTCCCACCTCTATCCTTCTCCGCTAGTCTCCTACATTTCCTACTCTCCTCCTTTGTCTCCCATCCACTCCACTGCCTCACTTTCACTCCTCCCCTGACATCCCACTGTCATTCACCTCTACCTTACCATAGGCTGAATCGTCCACAACTCTGCCCTGCTCCCTATCTTCTCTCCCCACCTCACCTCATATCCCTCTATACCACACTTTACTCCCTCCATGCTCAACTGCTGCAGGGTCCCTTCCTAGCCCAGGAGCCAGCACCCTCACTACATCCTCTGTATCCCTGTCTTCTAAATCCATCTCACCTCATTGCTACAGCAACCCTGATAATCTCATTCACATCACTCCCTCAGACTCTCTCCCTCTCTCCTGTGCCCTCTGGAATGACGGATCTGTCTGTAATAAACTGGACCCCTCGTGACCTTTTCATCTCAAATGCCTTGCATATCCTAGCCATCACTGAAACTTGGATTACCCCCTCTGACACAGTTTCTCCTGTTGCTCTCTCTGCTGGGGGTCTCACATTCTCAACCCCCCCCCGACCTGGGGGTCGACACGGTGGTGGTGTTGGGCTCATAATATCCTACTCATACCAACTCATACTACCAGAACCATGCCTTACATTCTCTACATTTGAGGTCCATGCCATACACCTCTTCCAACCTGTTCATCTTCGAGTAGCTGTCATTTACCGCCCCCCTGGCATGCCCTCCAAAATCCTTGACAACTTTGCTTCCTGGCTTCCTCATTTCCTCTCTTCTGACATTCCCTCCATTATCTTAGGTGATTTCAACATCCCTATAGATATACCCACAAAATCACTTGCCTCTAAACTCCTTAACCTCACCTCTTCTCTTGGTCTCTCCCAGTGGACCTCCTTCCCTTCCCATGTGAGTGGAAGCTCACTGGATCTGGGTTTCACTCACCGGTGTGATCTTTCTGATTTCTCCAACTCCCTGTTCCCCTTCTCTGACCATCACCTGCTCACTTTTAACCTATCTCTACCTGCTTCTCCATCTTTACCACCTAAGACTACCATCACAAAGCGTACATTGAGACTATTGAAACCACTTCCCTATATTCCCTGTTTGACTCGCTGCTTTCTCCTATTCTCTCTCTTTCTGGCCCGGAACAAACTACTTCCCTATACAATGCATCCCTTCCCTCTGCTCTTGACTCTGTCACCCCACCAACCATTATTCACCCTCGCAGATCGACACCTCAACCCTGGCACACCAAATGCACCAGATATCTGCAAAAATGCTCATGTACCGCTGAGCCACAGTGGATGAAATCATGCTCTAAGGCCGACTTCCTCCACAACAAATTTATGCTCTCATCCTACTTTGCTGCCCTTAGCGTCTCTAAACAATCTTACTTCAAAAACCTTATCTCCTCCCAATCCTCAAACCCCCGGTGCCTCTTTGCCACTGTCAACTCGCTCCTCTGCCCAACCCCGCCTCAACTCTCCTCTTCACTTACTGCTCTTGACTTTGACACCTACTTCACATCCAAAATTGACTCCATTCGTCAAGACATAACAACCCACCAGAACCTGAGCAACCCCCTCCACCATTTCCCGACCCCCTCTCCTTCCCTCATACCAACTCTGACATCTGTCTTCCCTGTATCTGGAGAGGAAGTCATGGTCCTCATCCGGTCCTCACCCTCCCCTCCACCTCTCCATTTCCCTCCCGCCTTCCCCGATTCCTCTCTTCTTTTGCTGTTCCCATCTTGCCCATCTACTCAATCTCTCACTCTCATCAGGCACTGTCCCTTCTGCCTTCAAGCATGCACTTGTCTCCCCTCATGACCCCACCTCCCCACACTTCCTCTACCAGTAGGTGTCCCCCAAGGTCTGTTCTTAGGCCTCTCCTTTTCTCTCTCTATACATCCTCATTAGGTGAGCTCATTAGCTCTTTTGACTTAAATTATCATCTGTACACTGATGATACTCAAATCTACCTTTCCTCCCCTGACCTCTCTAACTGTCTCTCTGCTATCTCCTCCTGGATGTCCCAGCACTTTCTTAAACTTAACATGTCTAAGACTGAGCTGATCATCTTCCGTCCCTCCCGCATAACCTCACCTCCCACATTTTCATTATCCATTGATGGCACAACTATCTCCTCTAGCCCCCATGTGCAATGTCTTGGAGTAATCCTTGACTCCTCCTTCTCCTTCAAACCACACATTCAGTACCTCTTACAAACCTGCTATTTCCATCTCAAAAACATCTCTAGGATCAGACCCTTTCTCACGGAGGACGCTATGAAGACCCTCATCCACTCACTGGTCATCTCCAGATTGGACTACTGCAATCTGCTCCTATCTGGCCTCCCTCAAAAATTCCTCTTTCCACTCCAATCTATCCTCAATGCTGCTGCCCATCTCATCTTCCTCACCAAACATACTACATCCACATCCCATCTCTTGCAGGACTTTCACTGGCTACCTTTCCCACCTACAAAGCCCTCACCCACTCTTCTCCCTCTTACATCTCTGACCTTATCTCTTTTTACATTCCCACCAGTCCTCTTAACTCTGCTAATGCACGCCATCTCTCCTGCTGACTGATTACCTCCTCCCACTCCCACCGACAAGATTTTGCATGTGCTGCTCCCTATCTATGGAATGCTCTACCTCTCCCCATAAGACTATCCACTTCTCTACAAAACTTCAAATGGGCTCTCAAGACTAACTTCTTCACCAAACCCAGCCAACTCTCCTCCTAACCCTCTTGTCTATGCTCATTGTCTACCTCTTCTGTGTCACTGTGGTCTGTTAGCACCTCACCTTTTAGATTGTAAGATCGCAAGAGCAGGGACTTCTTTCATCATGTGCCTTTCCTTTTCTTACTTACACAAGCTATTACTCCTTACTCCCCTTGATGGCACCTAACCCAGGGTTTTCTATACCTGTCCTATATTGTCTTGAACTTTAAGTGCTGTTTTCTTGTTTGCTCATTTGATTATGTACTGTGTAATGGGCATTGTGGATCCCTTGTGGCACCATATAAATAAAGGATAATAATAATCAGTAAAGGGCTGTGAGCTGCAGCACTTTCAGGAAGGACTATTGTGACTGTCAATAATAATAATAATAATTAAGTAGAGCTACTGTGACTGTGCTATAGGGCAGTGGGATAATACTGTGTAACCCTCAGACTCTGGGTCAGATATAATGCCACCCGAGTTCAGCAGCCATGCAGGATGCCGGCCAAACTCAGACTTTTTTTTAAAGTGGCAGCCACTTACAACGCATGGTTTTACCTTGTAAGTGATTGCCCCTTTAAAAAAAATATGAGTTTGGCTGGCATACCTTACAGCTGCTGAACTCGGGCGGCAATACATCCAGCCCTCTGTGTCATCAGTGAAGGGCTGTGGGCTGCAGGAAAATCATTACTATAAAAAATAAAATAAAATGTTTGTGTTGTTGATCAGGCACTGTACAAAAAAATAAATAATGTTCAGTAGGTGCCACCCATTCATTACTTACTGCAATGTTAAAAAAATATAAAAAGTGTCTGTTGTTTTTCAGGCACTGTTACTTATTGCAGTGTTAAAAAAAAGTGTGTGTGTGTGTGTGTGTGTGTGTGTGTGTGTGTGTGTGTGTGTGTGTGTGTGTGTGTTCAGGACATGTTTAGACACTGTTAAAAAATTACATTCAATAGGTGCCACTGTTACTTACTTATATGGATCAGTCGATAGAAGAGCAGGAGCAGCAACCCAGAACTAGTGCTGTGGCTGCTACGAGTAATGATAGTACATCAATATTTACTAAAGGTGGTCCAGGAGACAGAAAGTTTAAGAAAGTATATATGAAATCTAAGGAATACTCGTATTTCATAAAGTTAAAGAAAATGTAAACTCTAAAGGGACAATTTACTGCTGAAAAATGTAAAATTGCCAAAATGTTACATACCATATGCAGTGGCAAGCAATGGCCCTTTGTGAGTGGTGGTCCTGGAACTGCTAGAACTACTGCTCTTTCATGCTCTAGAATTCCTATCGCCAAAGCCGGGGCCAAGACAGTCAGGCATCTTTTTCTGTAACCTCATATGATGATCTTACACCTTCTCACTGTGCGTTTAGTAGAGGTGTCACTTTTAAAACAGAAAAATCAGTACCCCCATAAAATAAGTACATTAAGGCTGAAGAACAAACTGTGTGTTCCCAAATCTCTGTGGAGAGTTTAGGTGGGTCTATGATAGATATGTGTGAGTCTGACATTTCTGACATTGTACTCATAGAGTAGCCTCCTTACATAATTTCTGCACCCTCTGCAAATGTGGAGATGAGCAGTATTAGATGATGACATAATAGAAACTGAGGATGCTATTGTGGAAGTGCAACATGATGAGGGGGATATTTGTGTACTCTGATAATTATGATGATGTTTATGATGAGGATGTTAAGGATGAGGATGTTGTTTGCATCAAAGTAAGACAGCCACAAGTGGCAACACTTCTTTATTGTGATAGAGGAAATGCCATTATCATGCATGGGCATAAGACAAAAAAAACACACCTCTTCTGTGTGGAATTATGTTTACCTACATCCTGATATTTGTGAATACATCTGTACCATTTGTGAGGTCACAGATATTACGGGTAGGGAGGTTAACCATCTAGGCACCTCCTTCCTGTCTTGTCAATGCAGCATGTTCATGCAAGTTATTTATCAATAACTAAAAAAATCCTGTAAAATAATAGCAAAGAATTACAGTATCAGATACCAGAAGTTTGAACCAGCACATGCATTCTCCACCGCCAACACCCTCATTGTCAAGCTCCTCATTAATGATCAGAGGTAGTCTTTCCAACCAACCCAAGCACTTCAGCCACAAAAATGGCAGTCCCTGCTGCTGACGTGCTTGGCTTATTAAACAATACATATCCTTATTAATATACAACATAAAGCTGGGTAGAAAGGCCGAAAGACCATTCGAACCACCACCTTGCACCACCTGATTTTTCATTATGGGTTGTATTTTGGGGGGCATTTTGTGACGGTCTTTTTTGCATAGACATACATTTATATTGGTTATTAATCTAATACATTACTAATGTGCAACACATTTCTGAACAGAAATAATTGCCATATGTTTGTGCCGCTGCTTTGTTGGTTAGTTCAGCTACACAGCCTTTGTGAACTGTAAGGCAGTCAAAATTGACTTTAAATGACTGGAAATTAATGTTATTTGAGGCTAATAATACTGTAGGAATAAAAACATGCCACATTATATATATATATATCTACATACAGTATATATATATATATATATACAGTGTATATATATATATATATATATATATATAAGTTATAACACTGTAAGGGAACAAGGTGCCGTTTCGTGGGGTAAATGGCAGCTATGCAGCAGCTGAGGAATCACACAAGTCCAGTGTGTGGTGTAACTGGCCACAACCAGTTTTATTAAACAGAAAACAAAATAAACATAAAAAGAAAATACCTTGCCTGTCCGGCACTAACTAAACATAAGACATTCCTAACTATCACTAAACAAAAACACAGAGTTCTCCAGTAAACACTGTATAGCTCACTTGTATAAGGAAGCTCCTCTCACAGAGATTCTGCAGTCTCTCCCCAGGCAATCTGCCCCCACTAATCAGGCTAGCAGCCCTAAAAGGCGCTTGCACAGCTGAAAGCACTGATTAGCCCTCTGTGAGGCAAAAGACCCGAACTAGGCCCAATGTCTGGAACTTATCTATCTTTTAGGGCCCTTATCCATCTTTTCCAATACACTGAAAAGGTTCTGACAAAACAAAACATTTCCTAGAAGTTTTCATTTTTCTAATACATGTAAGACAAGAACCTGAGACAAACATACCTGCCCTCAAACACTATTCCAGTGTTCTTGTCACATATCCCCCTCCCCTGTTTCGACCTAGGGGCCGGAACACTTGTAGCCCCCAAACAGAAGATGCGGGACAATGCATCTGCGTTGGCCAATTGTGTACCTGGTCTATGTTCGACAGTAAACTTAAAATCCTGCAATGCTAGAAACCATCTAGTTACACGAGCATTCTTGCCTCTATTTACATACATCCATTTTAAAGGGGCATGATCTGTCACTAGTCTGAATTGTCTACCCAAGAGGTAATATCTCAAGGTATCTAGTGCCCACTTAATGGCCAAAGCCTACTTTTCCACAATGGCATACCTTTTTTCATGCTCATTGAGTTTCCTACTCAAATAAATGATAGGGTGTTCGTCTCCATCTCTGGTTTGGGACAGCACAGCCCCTCCCTACCTCTGAGGCATCTGTCTGTACCACAAATTCTTTTGAAAAATCTGGTGTTATCAATACAGGTTGTGAACACAAAGCCACTTTTAACGCTTGGAACGCTTTTTCTGCATCAGGGTTCCATTTCACCATTTTTGACTGCTTCCCTTTGGTAAGGTCTGACAACGGCACTGCTGTGGTTGCAAAATTGGGAATAAACTGTCTATAGTACCCAGTTATTCCCAAAAAAGCCCTTACCTGTCTTTTATTCACTGGACGAGGCCAGTTTTGAATAGCATCAATTTTATTCAATTGGGGCCTAATCAGACCTCTACCTATGGTGAAGCCCAAGTATTTGACCTCCTCCATTGCGAGGCAGCACTTCTTTGGGTTAGCAGTTAACCCTGCCTCTCTGATTGAGTCCAGTACTGCTTGTACTTTAACCAAATGGGACCCCCAGTCTGTACTGTGAATTACCACATCATCCAAATAGGCAGCCGCATATTTTCTACGGGGCCTCAAAATTTTATCCATCACCCGTTGAAAGGTTGCTGGAGCCCCATGCAACCCAAAGGGTAACATCTTATACTGGTACAGCCCCTCCGGAACCAAAAAGGCTGTTTTTTCTTTTGTGCTATCAGATAAAGGTATTTGCCAGTAACCTTTGGTCATGTCCAACTTGGTGAGAAACCTTGCTGTTCCCAGCCTTTCTATAAGCTCATCCACACGGGGCATGGGGTATGCGTCAAACTTGGACACCTCATTTAACTTACGAAAGTCATTACAGAAGCGTATGCTACAGTCTGGCTTCGGGATGAGAACTATGGGACTGGACCACTCACTGTTAGATTCCTCTATGACTCCAAGTTCTAACATGGTTTAAACTTCTTTAGAAACAGCTTCTCGCTGAGCTTCAGGAATCCTATATGGCTTTAAATGGACCCTGACCCCTGGTTCTGTGACAATGTCATGTTTTATTATGGTCGTTCAGCCAGGCAGCTCTGAAAATATCTCTATATTTTGGATGAGAAATTCTTAAACCTGATTGTTCTGATCAGCTGATAATGTCTCTGACACCTTTACTGTGGGAAGCAACCGAGGTGAAGACACCGAAGGGCAAGGCTCCGCTGACAGAGACAACCTATCTTTCCAGGGTTTGATTAAGTTAACATGGTAGATTTGTTCGGGTTTTCTCTTTCCCGGTTGGTATACTTTGTAATTAACCTCATTCACTTTTTCCCTAATCTCAAATGGACCCTGCCATTTAGCTAAGAACTTGCTTTCCACAGTGGGTACCCAAACATAAACTCTATCTCCAGGAGCAAATTTCCGTATCTTGGCACTCCGGTTATATACCCTCTGTTGAGCACTTTGGGCCTGTTCCATGTGCTCTCTGACAATAGGTACCACGGCTGCAATCCTATCCTGCATTTGTGTTACATGTTCAACAACGCTTCTATAAGGAGTGGGCTGTCCTTCCCACGTCTCTCTGGCAATGTCCAACAGCCCTCTGGGGTGTCTACCATACAACAAATCAAATGGAGAAAACCCCGCAGAGGACTGAGGAACTTCTCTGATGGCCATTAACAAGTAAGGCAACAAACAATCCCAGTTTTTCTCATCTTTGTCAGCAACCTTTTTTAACATCCTTTTTAATGTTTTATTAAACCTTTCCACCAACTCATCAGTTTGGGGATGGTAAATGGACGTCCTGAGGTGAGTGACCTTAAATAATTTGCACAATTCTTTCATGATCCTTGACATAAATGGAGTACCTTGGTCAGTCAAAATTTCTTTTGGTATTCCCTCTCTACTAAAAACCAGCACCAGCTCCCTAGCTATCGCCTTGGTTGTGATAGTGCATAAAGGGACAGCCTCAGGATATCGAGTGGCATAGTCCATTATTACCAGGATATACTGATGTTCCCGAGCGGACTTTAACAAGGGCCCCATGAGATCCATGGCTATTCTGTCAAACGGGACCTCTAAATAATAGGCATGGGAACTAGTGGGCTCCTGAAATGGGGTCTAGGGGCATGATACTGGCATTCAGGACAGGAAGAACAATATTCAGACACTTCTTTATAAACCCCTGGCCAAAAGAACCTTTGTAAAACTCTTTCAGTGTTTTTTTCTGCCCCTAAATGTCCTGCTGTAACGTGACTATGAGCTAAATCTAGTACCGTTCTCCGATAAGGCTGGGGAACTACCAGCTGTTCCACAACATCCTCACCCTTTTTGACAATGTGGTACAAGAGCTCATTACAGATGGCCATGTGGGGATACGTAACCCTGTCACCTGGTACCACAGGTTCCCCATTAACAATCTTAACATTCTCTCTAGCCTTTATCAAGGTAGGATTCTTTAACTGTTCAGATGCAAAAAGATCCTTCTTTACCTCCAGGTCAGGCACGCTTTCAGTTCTAACTACTATGTCTCTGATCCCAGCAAGAGGGTCCTCACTGGACTCCCCATCTGTCACTTCCCCAGCCAAACTAGCAAAAGGCAAAGGGTCAGAAAGTTCCGAAGACACACGTACATCCATAAAATCACCGGTATTATCAACTGGCTCTTTACTTCTCACATCTGTTGATAAACGTGATTCCCACAGTTTCCAAAAATGAGGAAAATCCCTCCCTATTATGGCCTCATGCACCAAGGTGGGGACCAGTCCTACTTTAACCATTTCTGACCCACAACAAGTTTCTATATTCACTTCAGCAGTGACATAATGTTGGGTATCCCCATGTATGCAAGTTACCCCAATAGGTATTTGCTGGACCTTTAAGGGGTTAACTAAACCAGCTTTCACGAGGGTAACTAAACTTCCTGAATCTAGCAAGGCCTCTACCCGGTTACCCTCTAAGAACACGTTGTCACGATCCGGGTATCTGGACGCCATTACTTACCCTTCAGATGCCTCCTAAGGCGGGCTCAGCGTTCCAGGACCGGATTCCGCTGTTCTTGAGTTTCCACATACAGAGTGGTCTTTTCATCAGCCGCGGTCTCCGCTGTGCCCGCGTGGTTAAATGTGCATCTATCAGCCTGGCGTCTCCTGTCTCCGGTGGCCGGCGCCGCCATTACTGTTTCCCAGACCACATGGATTACAAACCAAACTTCCCTCCAAGTGTCTGCATGGGCGCAGCCATCTTGGATTCTGTCATCTGATCATTTCCACCAATCTGCTGTCTGTGTTGTTGATTTGCATAATTGCCTAGCCAACCCCTTCCTTGCTGCAGGTATAAGTAAGCTGTACCTGAGCAAGGAAGACGTCAGTGCTTTGGTTGTCAAACCTAGTTCCTGTTTGTCTCTCTTCTATGATTGTCTTCCAGGTTCCAGCTCCTGTCTCAAGACTTCCACCATAGAGACCCGCACCAGCATTCCACCTGCGGTGTAGCCTGACTCTCCAATCCATTGTGGATTCATCTGTTTCCAGCTACAACACTACCTGCTTCCAGCCTCAGCTTCCAGCAGAGTACAGCTTCCCTTAAAGGGCCGGTGTCCTTTCTACACTTTACCACTCTCCACCGGAATTATTATTTCTCCGCTCTCAAGTTCTACATTTCTGTTCACATTTCATCGCTCCCAAAGTTCATTTATTATTTAACTGGTTCCAGCCAGTATCCACTCCGTGCTAAACAACAGTCTGGTTCCAGCCAGTATCCACAGCAGCTGTTTACCTTCAGCAACCCAGCTCTTCCTGGAACACCAGCTGGTATAATCCTGGGTTATCTCCATTGCTACAGCCGGGCCTGGTAAGGACTTTCCATCTAGAAGATCATAAGAACTATCTCACACTACCAGTGCCCTGTGGCTCCTGCCATGCTGTAGTACTCAGGAACTGTATTTATTCTTTGCTGACTTTTACGTTTTCTTTTATTGCTGCTGTGATGCGGAGTTGTCATAATAAACATCATTGACTTTTATCTAAGTTGTCGTGGTCACGCCTTCGGGCAGTTATTATTCATGTTACTTACATGTCCAGGGGTCTGATACAACCTCCCAGGTTCCGGTACATCTCAGCCCCTACAACTGAGGCTGCCTCCGTCAGCTCAGGCCCTCAGTTGTGACAGTAAGCACTGACCTAATGAATCCAGCCGGAGACCAGGATCAAGCGGCCAGGCCGATGCAAGAACTGGCAGCCCGACTAGAACATCAGGAGGCTGCACAGGGCCACATCATCCGCTGTCTCCAGGATCTCTCTACTCGGCTGGATGGGATTCAGACAACTCTCCGTGGATCAGGCGCGTCTGGTGCGTCAACCACAGTGACTCCAGCTATAACCCCACCCACCTTACCCATTTCTGCTCCACGTCTTCATCTTCCAACGCCAGCAAAATTTGACGGATCTCCAAGATTCTGCAGGGGATTTCTCAACCAGTGTGAGATTCAGTTTGAGCTACAACCTGGCAATTTTCCCAGTGACCGTACAAAAATTGCCTACATTATTTCTCTTCTCAGTGGCTCAGCCCTTGATTGGGCATCACCGTTATGGGAGAGGTCCGATACCCTGCTATCTTCTTACACTGCATTTGTGTCAACATTCAGGCGCATCTTCGACGAGCCAGGCCGGGTAACTTCAGCTTCGTCTGAGATTCTCCGTTTACGCCAGGAATCACGTACTGTAGGACAATATCTTATACAGTTCCAGATCCTGGCATCCGAACTGGCATGGAACGACGAGGCCCTGTATGCTGCATTCTGGCATGGTTTATCCGAGCGTATTAAAGATGAGTTAGCTACCAGAGACTTACCCTCCAAGTTAGATGAGCTAATCTCACTTTGTACGAAAGTTGACTTGCGTTTCAGAGAGAGAGCAACTGTGCGTGGAAGATCATCTGCTCCAAAATATTCTACTCCTCCTCCTCGCCAACTGTCACCAACTACAGATGAACCCATGCAAATTGGCCGTTCCCGTTTAACTCCTGCTGAGCGCCGAAGACGTCTCTCCGAGTTTCTCTGTCTGTATTGTGCAGCTCCGTCTCACACCATTAATGCCTGTCCCAAACGTCCGGGAAACTCCAAATCCTAGCTCGCCAAGGAGAGGGCCGGCTAGGAGTAATGATCTCCTCTCCATCTCCTCAAGATTGTAACCTCCCAGTCTCGCTTCAAGTTGCTCAACGTTATCAGAACGTCATTGCCCTCCTGGATTCCGGAGCAGCTGGGAACTTTATTACTGAAGCCTATGTTAAACGGTGGTCCCTACCCACCGAGAGACTTCCTTCGTCCTTTTCCTTAACTGCTGTGGATGGCAGTAAAATTTTTGATACAGTTATTTCTCTAAGGACTCTACCAGTTCGTCTGAGAGTGGGAGTTCTTCATTCCGAACTTATTTCATTTTTAGTGATTCCAAGAGCCACACATCCTGTGGTCCTGGGCCTTCCATGGCTCCGTCTTCACAATCCTACAATTGATTGGACGACTACGCAAATCCTGGCATGGGGTTCCTCCTGTACTAAGACATGTTTGTTTAAAGTGTTGCCTGTCTGTTCTTCCTCCCCCAGGTCGTCTGATGTTCCACCTCCTCCATATCAAGATTTCACGGATGTGTTCAGTAAAGCTTCTGCTGATATCCTTCCTCCTCATAGAGAATGGGACTGCCCGATTGATCTCGTTCCAGGGAAGGTTCCACCTCGAGGCCGAACTTATCCGTTGTCTCTCCCCGAGACACATTCTATGGAGGAATACATTAAAGAGAACCTAGCAAAGGGGTTCATTCGACCTTCTTCTTCTCCAGCCGGCGCAGGCTTCTTTTTTGTAAAGAAGAAAGATGGTGGTCTGCGGCCGTGCATCGACTACAGAGGTTTGAACGACATTACCATCAAGAACCGCTATCCTTTACCCCTGATTACTGAGCTCTTTGACAGAGTTAGCGGAGCTACCATCTTTACAAAGCTGGACCTGAGAGGTGCATACAATCTCATCCGGATCCGTGAGGGTGACGAGTGGAAGACCGCATTTAACACCCGTGACGGACATTATGAGTACCTCGTCATGCCCTTCGGATTGAGCAATGCTCCAGCTGTCTTCCAGCATTTCGTCAATGAGATCTTCAGAGACATTCTATACCGTCATGTCGTGGTCTATCTAGATGATATCCTCATTTTTGCCAACGATTTAGAGGAACATCGTTTCTGGGTAAAGGAGGTTCTGTCCCGTCTCCGTGTCAATCATCTCTACTGCAAATTAGAGAAATGCGTCTTTGAAGTCAAGTCCATTCCGTTTCTAGGGTACATTGTGTCCGGTTCCGGACTAGAGATGGATCCTGAGAAACTACAAGCAATCCAGAATTGGCCGGTACCCTTAACCCTCAAAGGGGTCCAGAGGTTCTTAGGGTTCGCCAATTATTACCGAAAGTTTATACGAGACTTTTCCACCATTGTGGCGCCTATTACTGCTTTCACCAAGAAGGGTGCTAACCCGTCCAAGTGGTCTGAAGAAGCCATGCAAGCTTTTCATCTTTTAAAACAGAGGTTCATCTCTGCACCTGTCCTGAAACAGCCTGACATCGACTCTCCTTTCATCTTAGAGGTGGATGCCTCCTCCGTTGGAGTAGGAGCGGTGTTATCTCAGAGGGCTAAAGATGGTCATTTACATCCTTGCAGTTTCTTCTCACGGAAGTTCTCCCCAGCGGAGCGCAACTATGCCATTGGCGACCAGGAGTTGCTAGCCATCAAGCTCGCTCTAGAGGAGTGGAGATATCTGTTGGAGGGAGCTTCTCATTCAATCACCATCCTTACAGACCACAAGAACCTTCTATATCTAAAAGGCGCACAATGTCTCAACCCTCGTCAGGCCAGATGGGCACTTTTCTTTTCCAGGTTCGACTTTAAACTCCAGTTCTGTCCGGGCTCTCAGAATCGCAAGGCCGATGCCCTTTCCCGCTCATGGGAGCAAGAAAATGAGTCAGAGTCTTCAGACAAGCATCCTATTATAAATCCGTTGGCATTCTCCACGGTAGGGATGGACTCTACGCCCCCTTCAGGGAAAAGTTTTGTGAAGCCGACACTAAGGAAGAAGCTCATGCATTGGGCCCATGCTTCCCGTTTTGCCGGACATACAGGTATCCAAAAAACCCTGGAGTTTATCTCTAGGTCCTATTGGTGGCCAACTCTGAAAAAGGACGTTTTGGAGTTTATTGCATCTTGCCCAAAGTGTGCTCAACATAAAGTATCCCGCCAGTCGCCTGCGGGGCAACTGGTTCCACTATCTGTTCCCCGTCGACCATGGACCCATTTGTCGATGGATTTTATTACAGATTTGCCCATGTGCAACAAGTTCAATACCATCTGGGTGGTAGTTGACCGGTTCACCAAGATGGCACACTTCATTCCTCTCACCGGTCTTCCGTCAGCTTCCAAGTTGGCTCAAGTATTCATACAAGAGATCTTCCGACTCCACGGTCTTCCAGAAGAAATTATCTCAGATCGAGGAGTTCAATTCACAGCCAAATTCTGGCGAAGTTTATGTCAAGTCCTCCAAGTCAAGTTAAAGTTTTCCACGGCTTACCATCCTCAGACCAATGGTCAAACTGAGAGGGTGAATCAGGACTTGGAGGCCTTCCTCCGCATCTATGTGTCCTCCTCTCAAGATGACTGGGTTCAATTACTTCCCTGGGCCGAGTTCTGTCATAACAACCAGTATCATTCTTCATCTTCTTCAACACCATTCTTCACCAACTTTGGATTCCACCCTAAAGTCCCTGAGTTCCAACCGCTTCCAGCAACTTCTGTTCCCGCAGTGGATATCACCTTGCATCAGTTTGCCAATATCTGGAAGAGCGTACGATCAGCTCTGCTCAAGGCATCGTTCAGGTACAAGAAGTTTGCGGATAAGAAGCGTCGAGCAGTTCCTGCTCTCAAGGTGGGTGATCGGGTATGGTTGTCCACGAAGAATTTGAGGTTAAGAGTTCCCAGTATGAAGTTTGCACCTCGCTACATCGGTCCTTTCAAAATTGATCAAGTCATCAATCCTGTTGCTTACAGACTCCAGTTACCTCCCTTCTTAAAAATACCCAGGACATTCCATGTTTCCCTGTTGAAACCGCTAATCTTGAATCGGTTTCATTCCTCACTTCCACCAACTCCGAAAGTCCAAACTCAACGAGGCGTTGAGTATGAAGTGGCCAAGATCCTGGACTCACGTCACCGTTACGGTCAACTTCAGTATCTCATTGACTGGAAGGGCTATGGTCCTGAAGAACGCTCTTGGACCAATGCCTCTGACGTCCATGCTCCTGCCTTGGTCCGAAATTTCCACGCAAAGTTTCCTTTAAAGCCTAAGAAGTGTCCTGGGGCCACTCCTAAAGGGGGGGGTGCTGTCACGATCCGGGTATCTGGACGCCATTACTTACCCTTCAGATGCCTCCTAAGGCGGGCTCAGCGTTCCAGGACCGGATTCCGCTGTTCCTGAGTTTCCACATACAGAGTGGTCTTTTCATCAGCCGCGGTCTCCGCTGTGCCCGCGTGGTTAAATGTGCATCTATCAGCCTGGCGTCTCCTGTCTCCGGTGGCCGGCGCCGCCATTACTGTTTCCCAGACCACATGGATTACAAACCAAACTTCCCTCCAAGTGTCTGCATGGGCGCAGCCATCTTGGATTCTGTCATCTGATCATTTCCACCAATCTGCTGTCTGTGTTGTTGATTTGCATAATTGCCTAGCCAACCCCTTCCTTGCTGCAGGTATAAGTAAGCTGTACCTGAGCAAGGAAGACGTCAGTGCTTTGGTTGTCAAACCTAGTTCCTGTTTGTCTCTCTTCTATGATTGTCTTCCAGGTTCCAGCTCCTGTCTCAAGACTTCCACCATAGAGACCCGCACCAGCATTCCACCTGCGGTGTAGCCTGACTCTCCAATCCATTGTGGATTCATCTGTTTCCAGCTACAACACTACCTGCTTCCAGCCTCAGCTTCCAGCAGAGTACAGCTTCCCTTAAAGGGCCGGTGTCCTTTCTACACTTTACCACTCTCCACCGGAATTATTATTTCTCCGCTCTCAAGTTCTACATTTCTGTTCACATTTCATCGCTCCCAAAGTTCATTTATTATTTAACTGGTTCCAGCCAGTATCCACTCCGTGCTAAACAACAGTCTGGTTCCAGCCAGTATCCACAGCAGCTGTTTACCTTCAGCAACCCAGCTCTTCCTGGAACACCAGCTGGTATAATCCTGGGTTATCTCCATTGCTACAGCCGGGCCTGGTAAGGACTTTCCATCTAGAAGATCATAAGAACTATCTCACACTACCAGTGCCCTGTGGCTCCTGCCATGCTGTAGTACTCAGGAACTGTATTTATTCTTTGCTGACTTTTACGTTTTCTTTTATTGCTGCTGTGATGCGGAGTTGTCATAATAAACATCATTGACTTTTATCTAAGTTGTCGTGGTCACGCCTTCGGGCAGTTATTATTCATGTTACTTACATGTCCAGGGGTCTGATACAACCTCCCAGGTTCCGGTACATCTCAGCCCCTACAACTGAGGCTGCCTCCCGTCAGCTCAGGCCCTCAGTTGTGACACACGTCACACATTTGTTTTTCAAACTCAGGTGAAGGTACCACAGTACAGGCTAACCTAGCAAAGAAAGACATTCTGCGACATTCAAAGGCAGCATCACATTGCATGGGTTCTTGCGTGACTGGGCAATTGGCAATAACATGACCTGGCATACCACACCTAAAACATTTAACCACACGATTATCAACCCGTTTGGGCAGCATAGACTGTTCTAGCCCCATTGGCCTGTCTCCAGGGCCAGTGTTTACAGTCTCTCCAGCCTTGCGTTCTCTTAACCGCCCAGCAACATTTTCCCACGGAACAGTCTTACCAGTCTTTACTGAAGGGCGCTGTCGAGGATCTATGGGTTGCTGGGTGGTCATCAGTAATTCCTCTGCTGCCAAATACCTCTCTACCATGTCCACTAATTGGTCAGCAGTACCCGGGTTTCCATGGCTCACCCACTTGCGCAGGACCATGGGCAAAGATCTCAAATAGTGGTCCATGACGACTCTTTCAACCATCTGGGGACCAGTTAATGTATCTGGCTGTAACCACTTTTTTGTTAGCTGAATAAGGTCGTATATCTGGGAGCGAGTTGTGCTCATACTGACAGCGTGACTCCCAGGCGGGTCAGGATCTCAGTCTTTAGTTTATCATAGTCCCGAGCCTCAGCAGGGCTTAAATCAAAATACTTTTTTGGGGCTCACCTGACAGAAAAGGTGCCAGCAGACTGGCCCACTGTGCTTTCGGCCAGTTCTCAGGCTCGGCAGTCCTTTCAAATGTGGTCAGGTAGGCCTCCACATCATCAGCCTCTGTCATTTTCTGCAGGAAGTGACTGGCCCGTATAGAACTAGAGCTGGTCGGAGCACTGACAGCCACATCTCCAATCCGGGCTGCAAGGCTCTGCACCACTTCTGTTAAGGCCTCTCTATCCTGACGCTGCGGCCTGTAAAGTTAGTCAATAGCCACCTGCTGCTGTCTCCTATTTTCCTCCATTGCCACCTGCTGCTGTCTCCTATTTTCCTCCATTGCCAACTGCTGCTGTCTGTTGGCCTCCTGCTGAGCTGCTGTAGCTTGCAGCAAGGCTTTAAGCAGTTCCTCAATGTCGACAGATTTTTTCAGGCGGCTTTGTAGCTGCTTTCACCAAGGACATATATCAAATCCTCAGGGGTGAATCTCAGCAACTTCACACTGGGCTGTATCTGCATAAACCACCGTTTTCTGCAGGCCTCATATAGCTGTTGCTTTCACTTATGCGCAAAATGGAATGCTCGCATTCTCCACCAAGTTGTAACACTGTAAGGGAACAAGGTGCCGTTTCGTGGGGTAAATGGCAGCTATGCAGCAGCTGAGGAGTCACACAAGTCCAGTGTGTGGTGTAACTGGCCACAACCAGTTTTATTAAACAGAAAACAAAACACACATAAAAAGAAAATACCTTGCCTGTCCAGCACTAACTAAACATAAGACGTTCCTAACTATCACTAAACAAAAACACAGAGTTCTCCAGTAAACACTGTATAGCTCACTTGTATAAGGAAGCTCCTCTCACATAGATTCTGCAGTCTCTCCCCAGGCAATCTGCCCCCACTAATCAGGCTAGCAGCCCTAAAAGGCTCTTGCACAGCTGAAAGCCCTGATTAGCCCTCTGTGAGGCAAAAGACCCGAACTGGGCCCAATGTCTTGAACTTATCTCTCTTTTAGGGCCCTTATCCAGCTTTTCCAATACACTGAAAAGGTTCTGACAAAACAAAACATTTCCTAGAAGTTTTCATTTTTCTAATACATGTAAGACAAGAACCTGAGACAAACATACCTGCCCTCAAACACTATTCCAGTGTTCTTGTCACAATATATATATATATATATATATATATACATATATATATATACTGTATGTGATCCTTTATTTATATATATACATACACACACTATATATATACCCAGATCTATATATTAATATATATATATACATACATACATACATACATACACATATACCCAGATCTATATATATATATATATATATATATATATATATATACTGTATATATAGATATATTGAAATATACATACTGTATGTATGCATGAATATGTGAGTTCCTGACCATTTGTGATTTGTATGTGTGTGTTTATGTATATATATATATATATAGTGTCAGTCCAGTCCAGATGCCACCCCGGGTGCTTGCAAGACAGGGCACAACAGTACAGGTGCCCCGGGCAAAAAAGACCTGGGTTTAGGACTGGACCAAGAGGAATCCCAGGGAGGTGTTGGGACACAGCAAGTTTTCATTCAGCCTTAGCACAGCCAGTTTTGGGTACATGGGGTTTGGATGGGAGAGAGAGAGTGGGCGGGCTCCCATCCATGCAGGTCTGGTCCAGGTTTTGGAGCAAGCGCTCCCAGCAATCAGGCACACCTGTGCCACACTTTTATAAAGCTTGATAGGTCAAAGGCTCAGGGCTCCTGATGCCAACTAGTGGTCAAGCGATAGATGGAGGGCCAGTGGGTTAGAGACAGGGAGACTGAGACTTGTATACTGGCCCTCATTCCGAGTTGATCGCTAGCTGCCGTTGTTCGCAGCATAGCGATCAGGCTAAAAATCGGCATTTCTGCACATGCGTACGGGCCGCAGTACTTTCACACAAAACTATGCAGTTTTACACAAGGGCGAGCGACGATTTTCTGATGCTCTGTTGATCGGTGAGTGATTGACATGAAGTGGATGTTTCTGGGTGGTAACTGGACGTTTTCCGGGAGTGTGCTAAAAACGCAGGCATGTCAGGTAAAAACACAGGCGTGCCTAGGGAAATGGGGCAGTGGCTGGCCGAACGCAGGGCGTGTTTGTGATGTCAAAGCAGGAACTAAACTGACTGAAGTGATCGCAAGGTTTGGAGCAGCTCAGAAACTGCATGAAATTTTTTTCGAGCAGTTCTGCTAACCTTTCGGTCGCACTTCTGCTAAGCTAAGATACACTCCAAGATGGCGGCGGCCTAGCGTTTGCACTGCTGCTAAAAGCAGCTAGCCAGCGATCAACTCGGAATGAGGGCCCCTGTACAGTACACGGTGTTTGTGAACCGGTGCCTGGTTAAGGTAGCTTGTAAACTTGTAAACAGACTGCTTTTCCCCTACATCCGTGTCAGCATCTTGTCTGGTGGAAGGTTGCTTTCTTACAAGTGGCACCCAAACAAGGCCCCACTGCCGGACGCAGTAAGTGCAGCATAAAACCAGCAGATGCAGGAGCCACCAGTGCCATGATAGTCTCCACAGACTCTGCAAACTTCCTCTGGTCAGGTTAGTAACCAGCCAGGGTGTGTGTGTCATTTGTTTTTTGTTTTTTTAAGTGTTTTTGTTGTTGTTGTTGTATTGAGGTTTTGTGGTGTATGTTAAGGGACATGAGATTTATATGTTGTGCATCCATCCCGTTTACCATGGAGGAGTTGTTAAGAGCCCTAACTGATGTGGCTGTGGGGCAACAATCCCAGATGAAACTTCTCCAAACACAAGTACTGGCTGAGCAGGAAACCCTGCGCCTGATTCATGATGAAGTGGGTCTCCTGCGACAGCATCATCAGCAGCGTAGGCCGTTGCAAAAGATGTGTCTTTTAGATGATGTGGAGGCCTATCTGGAGACCTTTGAGCATGCAGCTGCACGCCTGGGATGGACAGAGGATTCCTGGGCGATTAAGCTTGCCCCATATTTGACAGGGGATTCCCATAAAATGTATCATGACCTCCGGGCGGACCATCCATCTTCCTATTCACAGCTTTAAGCTGCCATATTGGGTTGCATTGGCATAACCAAGGCCTGCAAAGCCCAGCGGTTCCAGGACTGGCGTTGGACCATGACACAGAATTCTCAAATCCAACTGGCTGAACTTCTAAAGATGGTGAGGTCTTGGCTTCAACTGGAGAGGAATATGGCCACCCAAGTGGTGGATACCATAGACCACTGTGTACAGGTCTTAGACAGAGGCATGCAAAGGTGAGTTCTCCAGGATGACCCTTCAAAATATGGAGGACCTAGCCACTGCAATGGAGAGATATACTGCACTCGGGAAAATGGTTAAGCCCTTAGACCGAGAGACTTGACCAGTTCCAAGAACCCGAAACCTTTGACTTTTGGAAACGGGGGCCCGGACCAATCTGATTATCTGCTATGAGTGCAGGGAACAGGGCCCCATCCGACAGGACTGTACCAAACAGCCCGAGCCTATGAAGTGTGGAGCAGGGAAATCCACATAACCAGCCTACAGCTGTGTCAGAAGCAAGGGTTCGTCTGTGCCCTCCCGGTTCCAGGTGACCCTCCAGATTGCAGCATGGCCAATCCAAGTGCTTGTTGATACTGGGAGTGAGTTGTCAGTTGTCTCCGCAGGGTTGGTCCCTGAAGGCATTGACCAGGTCTTACCAGCGGTTGAGGTGCTCTGCATCCATGGTGCCTCTTGCAAGTACCCCAGAGTGCAGTTTCCAGAGCAATATCAGGGGCAGACAATCCAGCTGGTAGCAGCCGTTGCCCCACGCTTACCCTACCCTTTGATCCTGGTGTGGGATTTCCTAGCATTTCAACTCGAGGATCTGTCTTCCTCTCCAAGATCCGTGGCTCGAAGGTCGAGTAACTCTTCAGTAGCCAACTGTCTGTTTGGAGTTGGTACGTCTACATCAGAAGAGCCGACCAACCTAGAGGAGGCGAGTGATGAAAGGACATTAAGAACTGTCACGTCACTTCAGGATTTTGGACAAGGCCAGCGAGAAGACCTGAACCTCATGAATGCTTTCCAGAACATTTGTAGTTATAATGGGAAAATGTATTCATCCTCACTCGGGGGGGCAGCCCTTATTTCATAGTACAGAAGGATTTACTGTATAGGGTTGTTGAGGAATTGGGTAAGAAAGTTGAGCAGCTTATAGTGCCATGGGTCCATCAGCCTCTGGTCCTGGAAGCTGCCCATTCACAGTTGTGGGGAGGATGTTTGGGGGAGGGAAAAACTATGCAAAGGTTACAGCAGCGATTTTTCTGGCCGGGAATCTGTTCATTGGTAGCAGGGTACTGTCAGGAGTGTCCCATCTGCAAGCGTACCGCACCAAAGCCCCAGTACAGAGCTCCCCTCATAACTCTTCAGGTAATCTCTGTTTCCTTTGAAAGGATTGGGATGGATATGGTGGGGCTGGTAGAAAAATTGGCAAGGGAACATCAGTATATTTTAGTCATTCTTGATTATGCCACACGATACCCTGAAGCCATCCCTCTATGGAATACGAAGACAGCAACCATTGTCAAAGAACTATTGCTGATCTTCTCCCACCTGGGCATACCCAAGGAGGTCCTTACTGACCAGGGGACCCCCTTTATGTCCCGGCTGATGAGCTATTTATATCGGATGCTGGGGGTTAAAAAGATTCACACCTCATTGTATCATCCCCAGACCGATGGCTTGGTGGAGTGTTTTACCTGCACACTCTAGCAGATGTTCAGGGGGGCAGTTGCCCAGGACAAAAGGGATTGGGACCAGCTCTTACATTTTCTGATGTTCACCATTCGAGAGGTTCCCCAGTCCTCTACCGGCTTCAGCCCCTTTGAGCTGTTGTATGTCAGACAGCCCTGGGGAATCCTGTACCTCCTAAAGGAGGGGTGGGAACAACAGATGTCCCTGGAGCCAAACATAGTACAGTTCTTCCACCAGCTCTACGGGCGCTTCCAGCAGATAGCTCCATTAGTCAGGGACCATATGACTCAGGTTCAGTCTAGACAGAATTGTCATTATGACATTCAGGCTGAGAAATTTAGTTTTAACCCTAGGGACAAGGTCTTGATCCTGGTACAGTGGAAGGCAAGCTGTATAACCATTCGCAAGGGCCATATACAGTGCTCAAAGCTGTGGGGCCAGTTACTTATCGTGTGAGCTAACCGGGAAAGCGGAAGCTTACACAGATCTCTCATATATATCTGCTGAAGCCTTGGAAGGAAAGCTCAGAGACAGCAACTGCAAGAGTGGCCAAGATTTCAGCATGTGCAGTCCCAGTTGACAGATTTCTCGATGAGGTCAAGATGCATCAAGCTCAAGACATGGTCAGGCGAAATTTAGATGTCTTTTTGATTATTCCAGGGAGGACTAAGATCATCGAGCATGACACTGTTACTCCTCCAGGGATATGGTCAATATGCGGCCATACCGGATACCCGAGGCAAAGAGGCACACAGTACGCAAGGAAGTGGAGAACATGTTAGGCTTGGGGATTACTGAAGAGTGCACCAGAGGGTGGAATAATCCCAAAGTACCAAGACGTCTGGTGCACTGTGGTTCTGCAACGACTTCCGCAGATTGAACCAGGTGTCTAAATTTGATGCCTATCCCATGCCATGCATTGATGAGATGATCAAACAACTGGCCCAAAGCCAATACTTGACCACTCTTGACCTTACCAAAGAGATTCTCCTCACTGAAGCTGCCAATGCGAAAACAGCCTTTTCCACCCCAGATGGCCTATTTCAGTATCGAGATTTGCCATTTGGTCTTCACAGGGCCCTGGCCATATTCCAGTGGGCTATGAATAAGCTCCTCCAGCCCCACCGAAAGTTCACAGCCGCATACCTATATGACATTGTTATTTTCAGCAACAACTGGGAGTCTCATCTGGCCAAAGTGGATGCCGTATTGAAAATTCTGCGCTTCCACGGCTTCACAGCCAACCCAAAGAAGTGTGCGATAGGTATGTCGGAGGCTAAATACTTGGGGTACGTGGTGGGACGGGGCCAAATCAAACCTCAGGTCAATAAAGTGGATGCGGTTGCTGCCTGGCCAAGGCCTGAGAGGAAGACCCAACTTAGGCCTGGTGGGATATTACTGCAAGTTTGTCCTGAACTTTGCCATCAGAGCAGCTCCGCTCACTGATTGCTTGAAAAAGCAAAGTCCGGACAAGTTTGTGTGGACGTTTTAGGTACATGAGGCCTGGAAGGACTTAAAAATTGCCCTGTGTAAAACACCAGTGTTGATAGCCCCGGACTTCGGTAAAAGGCTCATCCTGCAGACGGATGCTTCAGGAACAGGCCTTGGAGCAGTGTTGTCTCAGGAGATAGGTTCGGAGGAAAAACCAGTCCTCTACCTCAGTAAGAAACTACTGCCTGGGGAACAGCAATATGCCTTGGTAGAGCAGGATGCCTGGCTATCAAGTGGGCAGTAGACGCTTAGGGACTATCTCCTGGGATGGGAGTTCATCTTAATCACCAATCACGCTCCACTCCAATGGATGTGCCTAAATAAGGAGACCAACGCCTGGGTAACACGGTGGTTCCTTTCCCTCCAGCCATACCACTTCAAGGTCCAGCACAGAGCAGGAGGATTACAGACCAAAGTGGATGCCATTTTGAGGAAGTTCCTCTCCTCAGAAGGTGCAGAGCCCTGTGGGGTAAAGCTAGAAGAGGGGGAGGAGTACTCGGAGAGAGGTCGACCTGAAAAGGGGTATGTCTGTAGAGATTGGCAAGCAGGTATGTGCACCAAATAAGAACTCAGCTTCACCCATAGGCTCGAAGCATAGGGGGAGGATACTGTATGTGGCAGTCCAGTCCAGATGTCACCCAGGTGTTTGCAACACAGGGCACAACACTTCAGGTGCCCTGGGCCAAAGCGATTTGTGTTTAGGACTAGACCAAGAGGAAGCCCAGGGAGGTGTTGGGACACAGCAAGTTGTCATTCGGCCTTAGCACAGCCAGTTTTGGGTACATGGGGTTTGGATGGGAGAGAGAGAGAGTGGGCGGGCTCCCATCCATGCAGGTCTGGTCCAGGTTTTGGAGCAAGCGCTCCCAGCAATCAGGCACACCTATGCCACAATTTTATAAAGCTTGTTAGGGCAAGGGCTCAGGGCTTCTGATGCCAATAAGTGGCCAGGCGATAGATGGCGGGCCAGTGGGTAAGAGACAGGGAGGCTGATACTTCTATACATGCTGCTTGTGAACCGGTGCCTGTTTAAGGCTCAGGTTATCCCGCCTGAATCAGAACGAGGCAAAATGTCATCATCCCGCTGTCGGATTCTCACAAGGTTTGGATTCCATATACGGAGCCGCGCATTGCCGCCATTTTCACTCCGACATTGGAGAGTGTAGAGAGAGGACGTGTCTCCATTCTCAGTGTCCTGCATCAGTTCAGTGTTAGTGTCTTGTGCTGCATCAGTCCAGTCACAGTGGTTGTGGGTGCTGTATAAGTCCAGTCCAGTGGTGCTGTCTTGTGCTGCATCAGTGCAGTGGTGGTGTCTTGTGCTGCATAAGTTCAGTCAGGGACAGATTAACAATGGGGCGTATGGAGCTCTAGCTCCAGGCCTCCACATAAAAATAGGCACATTATCTTGGTAATCATAAATCATAAGTATTAAAATAGTTTTTGCTTTTTTTTTCCAAAAAATTACGCAAATTTTCTATGTTTATGTATTTATGGAGACATTGGGGGTCATAGTATATAGGGTGTACACACCCACGTGCCTCTGGCCACACCCATACAGCACTGGTCACAATTCCTCCTCTTCAATGTATTAGCCTCTGGCCTCTGCCAAAACCACCTTTTCGTGTTTTGGTTTTGGTTTTGGGTCTGGATGATTTAAAAAAAAAAATGGCTAAAATCACAGAATTTGGGGGTAATTTTGATCCTACGGTATTATTAACCTCAATAACATTCATTTCCTCTCGTTTCCAGTCTACTGGAAACACCTCACAATATTGTTTTTAGGCCAAAAGGTGCCACCGAGGTGGCAGTATGACTAAGCTAAATGACACAAGTGTGTGGCACAAACACCTGGCCCATCTAGGAGTGGCACTGCAGTGTCAGACAGGAGGGCAGATATAAAAAAGGCCCCAAACAGCACATGATGCAAAGAAGAAAAAGAGGTGCATCGAGGCTGCTGTATGACTAAGCCAAGCAACACAAGTGTGCAGCACAAACACCGGGTCGATCTAGGAGTGGCACTGCAGTGTCAGACAGGATGTCACTGTTAAAAAACTAGGCCCAAAACAGCACCTCATGCAAAGATGTAGAAGAGGTGCAATGAGGTGGCTGTATGACTAAGCTAAGTGACACAAACAATTGGCCCATCTAGGAGTGGCACTGTAGTGTCAGACAGGATGGCACTTTTCAAAAACTAGGCCACAAACAGCACCTCATGCAAATATGTAGAAGAGGTGCAATGAGGTAGCTGTATGACTAAGCCAAGCGACTCAAACAATTGGCCCATCTAGGAGTGGCACCGCAGTGGCAGACAGGAGAGCAGATATCCAAAAAAAAGGCCCCAAACAGCACATGATGGAAGAGGTGCACTGAGGTTGCTGTATGATTAAGCTAAGTAACACAACCACCTGGCCTATCTAGTAGTGTCACGCAATGGCTGAATGTCAAAAGTGGTCTGCAATTGTTCGGTCCACTGACAGCATCTCCTGCATGCCCCTGTCATTTTCAAAAATTCTGCAGTTGGTGGACTTATATGTCAGTACCTCAGGACTAATACAGCAGTACCCATGGACTCATACTGCAGTGTCAGACAGGATGGCACTTTTCAAAATCTAGGCCCCAAACAGCACCTCATGCAAAGATGTCGAAGAGGTGCAATGAGGTAGCTGTATGACTAAGCCAAGTGACACAAACAATTACCACTGGAATTATATGTCCAAATCACTGGAATTATACATGCAAATCACTGGAATTAAATGGCAAAAGCACTGGAATTATACTTCAAAATCACTGGAATTATACGTCCAAATCACTGGAATTATACTGCAAAATCACTGGAATTATATGTCCAAATCACTGGAATTAAATGGTAAAATGGAGGTTGAGGGCTTCCATCGTCATGTGAAGCTGAACCACTAGTCATGAACATAGGCCAGGGCCTCAGCCGTTCCTTGCCACTCCGTGTCGTAAATGGCAAGTTTACATTTCTTCTCAGACCATTTAAATATCTTTTTTGGGGTCTTTTTACTTAACTTTGGCTATTTGGATTTTACATGCCCTCTACTACAATTGCAGATGATGTTGATGGCATTTCATCATCTATGTCATGACTAGTGGCAGCATCTTCAGCACTAGGAGGAAGTGGTTCTTGATCTTTCCCTTTTTTATCCTCCAAATTTTTGTTCTCCATTATTTTTCTGGAGTTATACTGTATAACACAATATGCGGCACAGGAGAGCGTACCCCTACACCTCACAGGGCAAACCCTGTAAAAATGATTTGGATTAAATATTAATAACCCCTTTATTTGGAGAAAACAATATACAGCAAAGGACAGCACCACTGAACTTATATGGCAGCACCACTGAACTGATGCAGGACAACACAGCACCACTGCAATGGACTGGATTTATACAGCAGCACTGGACATATGGCAGCAGAGGACATCACCACTGTGAATGGACACCGGACTGACTGATGCACAGGACACTACCACTGGTCTGATGCAAGACAACACAGCTAATTATATAGCAGCACTGGGCATATGGCAGCAGAGGACACCAACACTGTGAATGGTCACTGGACTGACTGATGCACAGGACACTACCACTGGTCTGATGCAGGACAACACAGCAACACTGTAAGGGACTTGTTATTAAATTAAAAATGATGAATATCGTAGGATCAATAAAAGTTCAGCAGACCTGTTCCATATGTACAGTCCCCATTAGTCCCGTAAGGATCTAGATGCATAAACAGTGCGTGATAGTTACCACGAAGATGAAGTTCAAGGCGTTTAAGCGGTAGGCATCCCGCAAGGTGGCAGTCCCTTGAATAGCAATAACAGCACTAGTAAACACTGTGTCCACATATTAGAGGTATCCATTAGCTTAGAATCCCCTTCTCCTCATTAGTATAGCCTCCAGATGGTATAACTATTAGCTAGGGCAGAATATGACCCCACAGCGTCACCCCACCGCACCGTGGTGCGCACAGGAATTGACCCGGCCCCAGCATATCATCGGCAACGTGTCTTCCTGCTGTGCCCAGACGTAGCAGGGCAGCACGGCGTTAGGCGCACGCCATTGTCCAGATGAACATGGGCTGCTGGGTGAGAACCTGTTGTAATCTTGTTAGTCTTGAAAAAGGCTCAGATGGAGCCGAAACATCGACACCTTTTGCTGACATGCTGTTAATTGTCTCTATGTGAGACACAGATATATTAGGAATAAGGGGAAAGGGGGTATGTTCTGCACCAGCTGTTGAATTGCTAAAAATTTATGTGAGAAAGCCCCAACAAATGTCCATCAATTTCCTTAAATATTGGTTATAGGACGTTTGGGGGTGCTACCAGAGACAAGTAATGTTATACAGGACAACGGAAGAGGAAAAGAATGTCTCTTTGTTGGCGCACAAGTGAAAGTTAAAAATTAACCTTTAATAGATTCATTAAAATTGTCTAACCACGAAGTGAATTATAATAAGCTTATATAATATGATCACCATATGTATCTATTAAAGGTTAATTTTTAACTTTCACTTGTGCGCCAACAAAGAGACATTCTTTTCCTCTTCCGTTGTCCTCTATGTGAGACACACCAATAAAGTTTTCATCATCAAAGAAGTGGTGAGTGCCTGTATCTTTTTTTGGATATATTTCTGGATTTCTTGTGAATCTCTTATGGAGCACCGCCCAGGTTGCAAATTGGAGCAGTGAGTGTGGACTTTCTGGATATATATATATATATATATATATATATATTACTTCTGTCTCAAAATATGAGCAGATGAAAATGTTCCCACTTTAGTTTTAATGCAGTATGGCAAAGTAATTCTTCTATGTATTTTTATTTGAGACTTGCACATTTGGACATTGAGGTATTTACTGTGCTTAGATTGACCTATATTTTGTAGTACAATAAATTATTTTGTCAATAGTAGAAGTGAAAACCATTTTCTTTCAGGCAACTCATTTTTAAGACATATGAAAGATTGCAAATGAAAATGACAAAACCCTTGTCAAATTCTTCAAAATCTGACATATTAAGATCGTAGGAAAGGAATGTTATTTTATAAGATTCTGACTTTCAAGTTAACTTCCATTATCTGCTAAACAGGCATGTACAGGTATCTTGCTATTTTCTTTCAAAATATTAAATGAATTAACCTTATGTTGGTCAAAGGTACTGTAAATGTTATTGTTTTTTCTTTTTCTTTTAAACATTATGTATTAGAAATATACTTGTTAGTTTGAGCATTGTTAAGGAACCAACAGATTTTTTTTTAAACACAATACATAAATTGATGTATTTTACAAAGCATACAGGGTAGGGTGTGATAGAAATTTCACATACATTCTGACTGTCAACAATTTATACATCAGCCTACCCAGTATGCAGTATAAAATACATCAAGTTTCAGTTGGCATGGCTACATAGCATTATGTAGAGTATAATTTATTATCACATTTTCATTGCATTTAACTCTAACAGTGGCCTAAACCTACCATCATTTTAACACTAATATGAGCTTTTGACATTGTTCCTGTTGACATTAAAAATTTCGACTATATGACAATATTGGCAATATGTTTGTGTCAATATTATTTCAATATCAAAATCAATATTGTGAATGTTGATGTTGCACCAGTGAACATAATTTCCATGTTGATATTCGGACACACCTATGCTATATGCTGGAATTGTAAGTTGATACCTGTTTCTTTCTCTTCAGTGCTCTCATACCTGACTTTGGTAATTGCCATTGTAAATTTTTAAATGTATCTTATGTACACATTGTCCCACCATCACTATTGTGAAAGTGATGCTAGAAATATTAAATTCTAAATTTATTTATTGCTGTTTCTAAATAGGAAACATTAGTCAATATATTCTGAAATTGTGTGTTGCCATTAGGGGCCTAATTGAGAATTATACATATGAAATGAATTGCTAAGCCCTTATTGGGACTGAAACTTTTAGAACAAAATACCCTGTGGTTATTAGTACACCCAAGATACATTTTGGCATGAATGAAACTGTTGCACCTGCTCCTCTAGATAGTTAATGGTTCAAAGGTGCACATTACTGTTTAATATATATCTGTCAGTTTCCAGATAGTCCATCCCACAGCATGTCAAGTTATGTCTAATCTGTATCAAGTTATTGTATTTATGTATGAATAATCACTGGCACCTGGTATGTATCTAAGCCTGCATTAATAATTTATATGTCCCGATATGCATCCATAGGTATGGGTTTTTTATTAAATTCTTTTATTTGCTACCCAGATTGCTTAACCTCTGAAGACGTCCTTTTTTTCTGGCTTATGCAACATCTGCATCTTATTAAGATCAAACTCCATAAAGGAACCCATGTGGATGAATTCACTTTCACTGCTGTGAATCACCTATTACAGTATGCACTGTATATGTGGATGTGAACTGATGCCATAGTTTTTTTTATCAATTTTACTGTGAATAGTTGCTTAAAGGAATATTGTGTTGAATACTGTACTGTTTATATCGAGAAGACTCACACTCAGTGCCCTCAGATTTTGTATATATATATATATATATATATATATATATACTGTATATAAATATATATATATATATATATATATATAAACACTACAAGAAAATGGATTTGGACACAAATCTTCTTTATACCACATTCATGCACTTAATTGGAGACTTTCTTAAATTTCTATGCAAGGGCAGATAGCTCAATGACTGCAGTGCCACAGGCTATGGGTACAAATCCCAGGTATGTCAGCATCTTGAAATGTAATAAAGGAGACAGGGGAAGTCAGGAGATGCTGAGCTTCAGAAAAGGGGGGAAGCTTCTAGTGAACATAATTAAAACAGATAATTGACAAGTGCCACCAACAGCACCTCCTACCCTGCAGTGCTATGTGCCTCCACACACACCTAGTTATGGCTCTGGTAAAGTGTAGAAGTAGGTGGTTGGGAGGTATTCAGAGGAGTAATGGGAGACACAGGGAATAGAGAAAAAAGAGAGGAGACACTGGGTCTGGCAGAGACATGGATACACACGGGGCCAGCCCGATCATTACACTGACTATGCAGCCACGTAGAGTTCCATAAGTAGAGGGTGACACCACTGCCTTCTCCACTTCCCAACTGCTGACCTGCTGCCACCTGCTCTGCCTCCAGTAGCAAAGATTAACACATGGAGGAGCTCTTAACATAATGAGAAGAGGCTGTCAGCCCTTGTCTCGAGAGACAGGGCTCCTCCCCAGTACCTCAGCAGAGCAGCTTCAGCAGAGAATCAAATGGCATTCATCCCTGCACACACCTAGAGTCAGTACAGTACCATTGTGTGACAGAAATAGATTAAGGGGACTGGACACAGCACAGCCACTAGATGAACACAGCACTTGTGGATGGAAGCAGCAGAGCACAGCACAGCATTCAGCAGTGTGACTGGAGTCAAATGGCACATAGTCAATGCTGTGGGGTCCTTATATAGCAGCCAAAACCAGTGAGAATCAGAGTCCAGCATGATGACATCCTCAATTTGAGCCTGGTGGAAACTCCCGAGCCATGGCTTAGATTTACTTGGTGCCGGAAGTTCGAGAGGGTCTTTGATTTCACAAAACCTGAAATGCTCAGTTCTATTATAGGTCAAATTTCAGCAATATGGAACAGATGAACTGCTGCAGACAGGTGGCCGAGGTGGGATGCTGGGGACATGAGGCAGAGGTGGGATGCCAGGAACAAGAGAATGAGGTGAGTTGCCGGGGGCAGGATGTATAATTGGAGTGTTATGGATAGGAGGCAGAGGGGGGGGTGCTGGGAACAGGAGGGAGAGGTGAGGTGCTGGGGACAGAAGGCAGAGGTGGGGTGTTGGGGACAGAAGGCAGAGGTGGAGTGCTGGGGACAGGAGGCAGAGATGGGGTGCTGGGGCAAAGAGAATGAGCAGTAGGCAGATGTGGGTTGTTGGGGACAGGAGGCAGAGGTGGGGTGCTTGGGACAGGAGGCAGAGGTGGGATGCTGGGGTCAAGAGGTAGAGGTGGGGTGCTGAGGACAGTAGTAAGAGGTAAAATGCTATGGGCAGGAGGCAGAGGTCGGGTGCAGGGGACAGGAGGAAGATGTGGGGTGCTGGTGACAGGAGGCAGGGGTGGTGTGCTGAGGACATGTGGCAGAGGTGGGATGCTGTGGACAGAAGGCAAACTTGGGGTGATGGGGACAGGAGGAAGAGGTTGGATGCTGGGGACAGGAGGCAGAGGTGGGGTACTGGGGACAGGAGGAAGAGGTGGGGTGCTGGGTAAAGGAGGAAGAGGTGAGGTACTGGGGTCAGGAAGCAGAGGTAGGGTGATGGGGACAGGAGAAAGAGGTGAGGTGATGGGGCAGGAGGCAGATGTAGAGTGCTGGGGACAGGAGAAAGAGGTGGGATGCTGGGGACAGTAGGCAGATGTAGGGTGCTGGAAACAGGAGGCAGTGGTGAGACGCTGGGGTCAGGAGGCAGAGGAAGGGTGCTGGAGACAGGAAGAAGAGGTGAGGTGCTGGGGACAAGAGGTGGAAGCCAGGTATTAAAGGTGGAGGGGAGCTGGTGACAGGAGGAATAGGCAGGGTGGAGGGGAGCCAGGGACAGGAGGAGTAGGAGGGGTGGAGCGGAGCCGGGGACAGGAGGAATAGGCGGTGAGCATACAGATAGAACCTCGCTCATCTAGGCTTCTCTGCTGCGCCTAGGGGCACCATGACTTATTAGCATGAGCCTTTTATATATTGTTATCAGCTGCAATACAATACAGAGAGAACAATACAGGAGGGGATTAAGGGGCTAATTCAACAAGGAATGCAAAACTGCAAAAATCGCAAAAATTGCAAAAATACGTAAAATTTGAGACAAAAAATACAGCTTCTGAGACATACTGCAGCAAAAACTGCATATGCACTACGAAAACTAGGCGTGTAGGGGGCGTACTAAAGGGCTGAACTCACAAAAACTATGAGCAGGGGCGTATGCAGATTTTAGATAGGCAGAGCATACACATTTTTTGCAACTGAACACACATTTATAGTGTACAGTTTCTGAGTGACTACAGGTCAACCTTAAAATCTGCACAAGCTGACTTCAGTTGTAGAGTGTTCGATATATACTGCAATCATTGCTTCATTACACCCAGCTGATACACCTCACACTCAGAGCCGGATTAAGGGGGGGGCCCAGGGGGTACATTACCCTGGGCCCCCCTCTCCAAGGGGCCCCCCGTCCCTGCCGTACACCACAGGGTGTGTGGATAGTGCTCACTCCGGCTGCTACTGCGGGGCGAAAGGAAGCAGACTGTGTGACGGTGCAGGGTTGCGGCTGCCATGGCCCCGGACTGCCTTCGGGGGCCGCCGCTCCTCCTGTACCCTGTCACACTATACTCACTGCATTGTGCATTTTCCCCCTCCTCTCCCCGCGCACTGGAGCATTCCCCGCACCCCCGCCGGAGATCTGAGATGCCCGGCTTCAGTGGCCCCGCCACCCTGGCTCGTAGCGCCTGACGGTCTAAATGTTTTTATGAGATGGAGACAGTTATGCCTCCATCTCTACACTGACTGAGGCGGCCAGGTCCGGAGCTGCCGCACATGCGCGGCAGCTACTCGGTCATTCAGTCAGAGAGCACTGATGACTGTCACAGCCTTCGGTGCTTTAGATTGGAGACGGCTGGATGGGTGCTGCTGCACATCCTGTTTAGTCTCTCGGCTCTCTCCTTCTCCTCTTCCCCCGCCCGAAGCAAGCAGCAAACATTGTGCGGCACAATCAGGTGCAGCGCACACTACAAGAAGTCCCCAGGTATGGCCAGCTGTGGCTTGCAGAGTATCCTATTTGCTGCCTGGCTATATATATAATTTTTTATTATTATTTTTTTGCAAGGGGTCAGGGGTTTCCATATACAGTATTTACCTTATATATACTGTATAAATACACAAATGTATCATATATGTGCCTTATATAGATATATATGTATATACATATATATATATACATGTATATACTCGGTGTGATTTATTGAATTTCTGTGGCAGTCCTTTGAGTACCATCCCACGCTTGCAACTACATGTGTGTGTATGTGTGTAGATATGATATATATGTGTCTGTGTGTGGAACCCCCCACCTACAAATCCTGCGTTTTCTCCTGCTTCTCCAGCAGCTGCCCTGTGGTGGGGGTGAAGTAGTTACCGGACACCGTTCCAGTAGTGTCCTCGACTCACCCTGTGACTGGGTCCGCGGGCCTACCCTCACTAGCGGTGACTGACCAGAGAGCCATGTGGCCTCCTACCCCTCACCCCCCTGTGTGTGGCCCCATGTACCCCCCTGCCTTATGTGTGTGTGTCGCACCCTCTACCCCCCTCAGCCTGGTCTGTGGCCCCATGTGTCCCCCTGTTTGTGTATGACCCCTTGTGCCCTCCTGCACCCCCAACCCCCTGTGTGTGTATGACACCTTGTGCCCTCCTGCACCCCCAACCCTCTGTGTGTGGTCCCTCTACCCCGTGTCTTTTGTGTGTGTGGCACCCTCTCCCCCCCCTCAGCCTGGTGTGTGGCCCCCTGTGTGTGTATGACACCTTGTGCCCTCCTGCCCCCCAACCCCCTGTGTGTGGCCCCTCTACCTCCTGTCTTACATGTGTGTAGCACCATCTACCCTCCCCCCTCACGTTGTGTGGCCGCCTGTGCCCGCTGCCTGTGTGTGTGTCACCCTGTGCCCCCCTACTCCTGTGTGTATAACATTCTGTGCTCCCCCATGTGTGGTGCATTGTGTGTGCCCTGACCCTGTGTTTGTGATACCCTGTGCCCCCATTCCCCTATGTTTGATACACCTCTGTGTGTGTGTGTGGCGCCCAGTGAGATATATAGCAATGCAGGTGGCACTCAGAGACTAGTAGCGTTTAGTGAAAAAAACTGAAATATTATTTCAACACTTCGGGGATCGAGTCCCCTTCGTCAGGAAACGCAGCATTTATAAATGCTACAGGTTTCTGAGTGCTGCCTGCCTTGCTATATATATCTATGAAGTGACACTTCAGACTAGAGGGCACCAGAACAAGATAATTTATAGCAGAGAGCAGAGTGCAGGAACAAGCCTGATTTATATATATATATATATATATATTTTGCAGTATGTCCGTCACTCCTGTAATAATGTTATCTTGACCCGGTGCCTTCACAACATGAGGTAAATGTATGCAGGCAGAGGTGCGGCACTCTGGGCTCAGAACAAAAGATGAGACAAGTGACAACCAAGTCTACAACGTTTAAATCTTGTTAAAAGATTTTCATCAGGCTACAGTGCCGCACCTCTGCATGTATGTATGTATATATATATATATATATATATATATGGGTGGTCTTCAGTATGCCGGCGGTCGGGCTCCCGGCGACCAGCATACCGGCGCCGGGAGCCCGACAGCCGGCATACCGACACTTATTCTCCCTCGTGGGGGTCCACGACCCCCCTGGAGGGAGAATAAAATAGTGTGCCGCGCGTAGCGCGCCACCGTGCCCGTAGCGTGGCGAGCGCAGCAAGCCCACAAGGGGCTCATTTGCGCTCGCCACACTGTCGGTAAGCCGGTGGCCGGCCTCCCGGCGCCGGTATGCTGGTCGCCGGGAGGCCGGCCGCCGGCAGATCATAGTGAACCCATATATATATATATATATATATATATATATAAATGCTTTTATTTTAGTCCATGGGGGCCCCCTGCTCTTTTGTGCCCCTGGCCTCCGAGAGCCTTAGGGGTATATGCAATTGCCGGCGAATCGCGGCAATTTTTCGCCCGTTTTTTAATTCGACACAATTCGACCGTCGAATTCCGGCAAGTGGGTTCCAAAATTCAACATATTCAATAAAAAACGTATTCGACAGTCCCGCTGTCGAAAAACGGCCGATTTGACGGATTTTGTCTCCTGTTTTTATTTGGGTATTTTTTTTCCAGTAGAACTACAGCGTGCCCATTTTTCTCCCGCATGCTGGTACTTGTGGTTCTCCAAGTACCAGCTTGCGGGGGAGGCTTGCTGGGACTTGTAGTACTACTGAAAAAAAACAATATTCTTTCAATTTTCTCAAGGCTATCAGCCCCCCATCCGCAGCCCTTGGATGGGGGGGACAGCCTCGGGCTTCACCCCTGGCCCTTGGGTGGCTGGGGGGCCCCCTTGATTGAAGGGGTCCCCACTCCCCAGGGTACCCCGGCCAGGGGTGACTAGTTGGATATTTAATGCCACGGCCGCAGGGCGCTGTATAAAAGTGACCCCCGGCTGTGGCATTATCTGTCCAGCTAGTGGAGCACAATGCTGGTGTAAAAAATATGGGGGATCCCTACTCTTTTTATCCCCCGTATTTTTTGCACCAGCACCAGGCGCAGAGCCCGGTGCTGGTTTTAAAAATACGGGGGATCCCCTGTCAGTTTCCCCCCCGGATTTTTAGTACCAGGAGCGGCTCGAAGAGCCCGAGGCTGGTTATGCTTAGGAGGGGGGACCCCACGCAATTTTTTTTCTTATTTTTAACATTCCATTTAAAAAAAATAATAATATTTTTAAAAATATATAAATAATACTTGTGCCTCCAAAATAGACAAACCAAGTATCTAATCCCGTCTAATATAAATAGATATGCTATTACCAATAAAAAAAACACAAAAAAAACATGTTTTTACATTTTTTTTATTAGATTCCGCCAGCAAAGTGTGGCTGATTGAAAATGACGAATTTACTGTCTAAAAGCACTGTTATCGAATTTACAAACTTCAATTTAATATACTTTTGTTGAATTGCCGCATTTGTACCATTGCAGAAATGTCGAATTTTACAAATGTCGAATTTCAAAAAGTCGAATTTGGAAAGTCCGTCTTTTTGGCGAAAAGTACTGAATTGCATTGTCAAATTTTTTTTTTTGGCGAAAATGTCCCGTTTTTTTACATTTTCGGGAATTCGACCGCAATTGCATATACCCCTTAATCCAGCTCTGCTCACACTGCTGACCACAATGCAGTTTAATCAGCTGCATTGACACTTAACATCATGTAAGGGAGCTTTAAACTATTTAACACATGTATTACTCTAAAATATATGTTAGTAGTAACCTAGTAATGCTTTAGGTCAATTACAATGCAGGTTTGTCAAGAGCACACTTGTTTTCCTACAAACATGTACAATAACATTTACAAGCAAGATTTTTTTTGTTTTGTTTGGTTAATGGCTTTTTGTTTAAAAGCTGAGATTTTTTATGATTAAAGCAACAAACAATTATTATCTTCAAAATCATACCCACGTACATGTGTAAGGTTTGTTTTTGTTTTTTCCCCTTGACAAAGAAAGATATGTTCAATAACATCACCACAATATTTGTGTTTTGGAGGACATTTTAATTATGCACCACCTTTTTAAAAAAAATATGTTCACATTAAACAATAACATTAGGAATGTTAATAATAACAACAAAACATAATATGTCAGGTATGTAAACTTTCAACATAAAACAAACTTTTTTTTTTCCTTTTTCCGCCTGTATTCGTGGATTCACCAGCGGAAGTAACTCGTCTTGTTGTTCGATGCATCCTGTCAGTAGGCATGGTTGGCTCAATGTTATGTGTGGCTGATTTTAAATTGTGACATCAGAAACCTTTACGCAAAAAATGCAACTAAGTGTAAGTTTTTTCGCAAAAAATGCGGATTTTTAAATCTAATCGCAAAATTAGCAAATTTTAGTCCACCTTTTTTTGTAACATTAAATTAGTGTTGCAGATTTTCCGTTTGGGCGCGCTTTCGCAATTTTGCGATTGGTTGCAGTTATTGCTAATTTGTACTTTTTAAGATCCTAAGTCCGACTGCCCTGGCTCAATTAATCCTATTAAAGGGATAGATGAGGATGGCTCCATCTGTATACCCCGTGTAATAAGTGATGCACAGTGGGGGTAATTAAGAGTTGATCGCAGCAGCAAATTTGTTAGCAGTTGGGCAAAACCGTGGGGGTAATTCTGAGTTGATCACAGCAGGAAATTTGTTAGCAGTTGGGCAAAACCATGTGCACTGCAGGAAGGGCAGATATAACATGTACAGAGAGAGTTAGATTTGGGTGGGGTGTGTTAAATCTACAATCTAAATTGCAGTGTAAAAATAAAGCAGCCAGTATTTACCCTGCACAGAAACAAAATAACCCACCCAAATCTAACTCTTTCTGCAAATGTTATACCTGCCCCCCCCCCTCCCCCCTGCAGTGCACGTGGTTTTGCCCAACTGCTAAAAAATTTCCTGCTGCAATCAACTTGGAATTACCCCCCATGTGCACTGCATGTGTGGGAGCTATAACATTTGCAGAGAGAGTTAGATTTGGGTGGGTTATTTTGTTTCTGTGCAGGGTAAATACTGACTGCTTTATTTTTACACTGCAATTTAGATTTCAGTTTGAACACACCCCACCCAAATCTAACTCTCTCTACCTCAACAAATTTGCTCCTGCGATCAACTCTGAATTAGGCCCAGTGTTCTCTCCGGGCAGATACATATGGAGCTCACTGAGCAATAGTTGTGTTGGCTGCATATGAGGCTTCAGTATCTGGGAATCATTTCTAATAGGGAGATTAAAGTATTTCTACCACCTTCATAATACACTGATCTGTCACGAACATTACATGTGTCATGTCTCATAACTACATATCTGCAATGGGGTGCTGGGACACTGGCTGGCATGCAGTGCTATGTTATCCCACAACAAATTATCCATAACGGACCTTCTTGTGAGTTACACATTGTGAGCGAAATAAAGCAAATGGAAAAACACGGCCAAACCTCTGAAAATGCAGTTTACAGAGATTTGGGCGCATACCGCATATGTGATAGATTCCAGGGCTTAGATGTGGTGGGCAACGCCATGACTCCAGATCCTAAACCTGGAAGTCTTATCATTGCAAAGAGCAGCTCTTACCTCAAGATCTATCCTTTGTGACTTTCTTCATGCTTTAGTAAACACTGATATGCATGCAGGGAGTGGAGGGATGCATCGCTAGCAGAATGCGATGCTTGCAGTATCTTACCCAATATCTGCCCACAATATACACAGAGGTGTTATGTGTATGTGTTATCTGTAACCAAGCACAATCAGTCTATGTTGTATAATCTTTATTACATCAAAGTATGACACAGACTTATACTGTATATACTCACTGTCTGTTTCGATAGGAGTGTGTAGTTGGTATTATTGTGCTTGGTTCTCTGTATACATGTGCTGACAATCACACCTGCTCCTATATCTCCAGAGCTGCCACCTGCATACCTCTCACATACTGAAACCCTCAATTAGTATTTCCTTGTGTTTGTCCATGTTACTTACCAAATGGCCACCCACGGTAATTCTATCTGTCAATCCGACAGTGCATTGGCATTGCCAGGGAATAGAAGTGGAGGGGAGCTATTAGCATGAGAAATAGGCAGAGAGACGGGGTTTAGAGGAAGAGAGGCAGGTACAGCTGTGACCAGGCACACTGCCATGTCATTGTATCATTAATCGTAGCGGGCGCATGGATATGTAACAGCCATGAAAGCATGGTTAGCGATTAATGCACTGCCCGCAGAAAACAAGCAGGAAAACACAGAGGCATACAGAGGAGGCGGGGCCACATGTCAGTCTCTGTACTTGTGGAAACTTCATGGCTGGGCACTGCCTTCAATAGGAGACAGAGCATGGACAATGGTGTAATGCTGCAGGAACCAGCAGCTGGCCTACAGTGCTAAAAATGGGACTGGCCTGGGAGGCATCTGTCACCCTGTCTCCCCCAGCTAGCTATTGATTGCCAACCTGTACAGGGCTGTTTCTAGCCAATTTGGCTCCCAGTGCGAGATTTAAAAATGCGCCCCCCCATGTCATAAAAAAATGTCCCCACACACACACACACACACACACCTAGATGGAAAAAAAGCTTGCGCGTGCACGCGGCAAGGGGGCGTGGCCTCATCTAAATGGGTGTGGCCTCATTTAAATGGGCATGGCCTCATCTGAAAAGACTACCTCACAATCCAGTTTTTGACCCTGCTCCAACAGATCACGCCCACCACAGGAAAAAAAAATTCTACCATATTAAGCCCCACACAGTAATGCCCCCTGCACCATATTATGCCACACACCGCAATGCCCTTGATACATTAAATCCCCACACTACGGCAGGCAAGAGTCCCCATTTCACACATTACGGCAGGTGTCCCCATTTTACACATTGAGAGAGAGAATACTTACAGAGGCGATTACCGCTCTTTGGCCTGCCTCACCAGTTGCTCCTCGCGCCGGCCTTTCCCTCTTCCTGACTTGGATCCCCCTCTGTACTCCGCTCGGGGGGGGTTCGCGGAGTGACGGGGTTTGCGTCGTGACGTGAAACTCCGCCCCCGAGTGGGTTACTCGGGGAGAAATAGGAGGGGGAAGCAGGGAGCCACAGTTAGGGCCACGGCGGGCGCCCAGTGCGGTTGCACTGCTCGCCTGCCCCAAGAAACGGCCCTGATCCTGTATCATACTTCACCACTGACTATAACTAATTAAAAACTCCATATGCACATTTAAAGAAGTCTCTCTGACACATCCACACCTATTTAATTATGTAGAAAGCAGAACAGTAATATCCTATTTGAATCGGTTAATATGAGTGACATTTCATCAACATTTTCTATCATCGTATTTATATATACCATGTTTCAACTACATGTGAACACTGCATAACCAGCACAGGGTTTGGTTTAAAAAGTGGAAGAGGAGAAGAAAGAGAAATGCAGTGAAAGGTTATAGGAGCAACTTGTGAAGTGTTGGAAAGATTAGAGGAGTGACACTGATGCTCTCTCTTTCACACATGTCGCCAAAATGTCTAGTTATGGCTCTTACAAAATGTGATATAAATGAAGGCTGTCGCTCACACAGAATCACAAGGACCCTGGGAGATAAACTGGGGCAGCCCCCAGTTAGCAGCAACAAGGGAGGTGGGGGGCAGGTAGATGGCAATGAAGGACCACTCACATAAGCAGTGGTGTGAGGTTGGAATCAGATTCTTTAGGTGAAGCCAAGGAAGAAAGGTTGTGTTGTTTCTTTGGAGCTATAGTGGTGTCTTCCAGAATCAAATCTCAACATAGGAGGTATTCTTCTGGAGGGTAGCAGCAACAGAGTGCAAAAACAGAGAAGAGATGTGCGGCTGGCATTTTTTGTGTTTTGTGTTTTGGTTTTGGTTCTAATTCCACTTTCAAGTTTTTGGTTTTGGCTTGGTTTTGCCAAAACCAACCTTTTGTGTTTTGGTTTTGGTTTTGGTTCTGGATGATTTTTGATAAAAACAACTAAAATCACAGAATTTGGGGGTAATTTTGATCCTACAGTATTATTAACCTCAACAACATTTATTTCCACTAATTTCCAGTCTATTATGAACACCTCACAGTATTGTTTTTACGCCAAAAGGTTGCACCGAGGTGGCTGTATGACTAAGCTAAGCAACACAAGTGGACAACACAAACACCTGGCCCTTCTAGGAGTGGCACTGCAGTGTCAGACAGGAGGGCAGATATAAAAAAAGGCCTTAAACAGCACCTCATGCAAAGATGTAGAAGAAGTGCAATGAGGTAGCTGTATGACTAAGCCAAGTGACACAAACAATTGGCCCATCTAGGAGTGGCACTGCAGTGTCAGACGGGATGTCAGATATCCAAAAAAAAGGCCCCAAACAGCACATGATGCAAAGAAGAAAAAGAGATGCACTGAGGTTGCTGTATGATTAGGCTAAGCAACACAACCACCTGGCCCATCTAGTAGTGTCACGCATTGGCTGAATGTCGGAAGTGGGCCGCAATTGTTTGGTCCACTGACAGCATCTCCTGCATGCCGCTGTCATTTTTAAAAAAAATCTGCAATTCGTGGAATTATACGGCAGTACCCCAGGACTAATACAGCAGTACTCCTGCAAAATCACTGGAATTAATTGGCAAAATCACTGTAATTAAATGTCCAAATCATTGGAATTATACGTCCAAATCACTGGATTTATATGCCCAAATCATTGGAATTATACGTCCAAATCAATGGAATTTAATGGCAAAATCACTGGAATTATACGGCCAAATCACAGGCATTATATTTCCAAATCACTGGAATTAAATGGCAAAATCACTGGAATTATACTGCAAAATCACTGGAATTATACGTCCAAATCATTGGAATTGTACGGCAAAATCACTGGAATTAAATGGCAGTACCACTGGACATATACGGTAGTGTCAGACAGGATGGCACTTTAAAAAAATAGTTCCCAAACAGCACATGATGATAAGAAGAAAAAGAGGTGTAGATTGAATTGTCCTTGGGCCCTCCCACCCACCCTTATTTTGTATAAACAGGACATGCACACTTTAACAAACCAATCATTTCAGCGACAGGGTCTGCCACACAACTGTGGCTGAAATTACTGGTTTGTTTGGGCCCCCACCAAAAAAGAAACAATCAATCTCTCCTTGCACAAACTGGCTCTACAGAGTCAAGATGTCGACCTCATCCTCATCCTCCGTTTCCTCACCCCTTTCACTGTGTACATACTCCTCCTCACAGAGTATTAATTCGTCCCCACTGGAATCCACCATCACAGGTCCCTGTGTACTTTCTGGAGGCAATTGCTGGTAAAGGTCTTCCCGGAGGAATTTATAATTTATTTTGATGAACATCATCTTCTCCACATTTTGTGGAAGTAACCTCCTACGCCAATCGCTGACAAGGTTACCGGCTGCACTAAACACTCTTTCGGAGTACACACTGGAGGGGGGGGGCAACTTAGGGGGTAATTCCAAGTTGATCGCAGCAAGAATTTTGGTAGCAATTGGACAAAACCATGTGCACTGCAGGGGAGACAGATTTAACATGTGCAGAGAGAGTTAGATTTGGGTGGGGTGTGTTCAATCTGCAATCTAATTTGCAGTGTAAAAATTAAGCAGCCAATATTTACCCTGCACAGAAACAAAATAACCCACCCAAATCTAACTCTCTCTGTACATGTTATATCTGCCTCCCCTGCAGTGCACAAGGTTTTGCCCAACTGCTAAAAAAAAATCCTTCTGCGATCAACTTGGAATTACCCCCTTAGTTAAAATAAAGCCAGTTTGTGCAAGGGCATCCAAATTGTCTCTTTTTCCTGCCAGTATGCAGACGGACTGTCTGATATGCCTACTTGGATGCTGTCACTCATATAATCCTCCACCATTCTTTCAATGGTGACAGAATCATATGCAGTGACAGTAGACATGTCAGTAATCGTTGGCAGGTCCTTCAGTCCAGACCAGATGTCAGCTTTCGCTCCTGACTGCCCTGCATCACCACCAGCGGGTGGGCAAGGAAATCTTATCCTTTTCCTTGCAGCCTCAGTGGTGGAAGAAATTGAAGGAGGAGCTGTTGACGGGTCATGTTCCACTCAAGTTGATAATTTACTCATTAGCTGGTCTTTACACCTCTGCACACTTGTGTCTGCCGGAAACAGAGATACATATAGGCTTTAAACCTAGGATCAAGCACGGTTGCCAAAATGTAGTGCTCTGATTTCAACAGATTGACCACCCTTAAATCCTGGCAAAGTGAATGAAGGGCTCCATCCACAAGTCCCACATACTTTGCGGAATCACTCCATCTTAGCTCTTCCTTCAATTTATCCAGCTGCTTCTGCAAAAGCCTGATAAGGGGAATGACCTGACTCAAGCTGGCAGTGTCTGAACTGACTTCACATGTGGCAAGTTCGAAGGGTTGGAGAACCTTGTACAAGACGGAAATCATTCTCCACTGCACTTGAGTCAGGTGCATTCCCCCTACTTTGCCTATATCGTAGGTGGATGTATAGGCTTGAATGGACTTTTGCTGCTCCTCCATCCTCTGAAGCATATAGAGCAGGGCTGGCCAAACCAGTCCTCGAGATCTACCAACAGTTCACATTTTCAGACCACCTAGCTGGTGCACAGGTGTAGTCATTACTAATTAAGTGTGCTGCATTCATTTCTAACTGACAATTCTACAGATCTCCAGGAGGCCTGGAAAACATGAACTGTTGGTAGATCTCGAGGACCGGTTTGGCCAGCCCTGATATAGAGTGTTGAATTCCACCTCGTTACCATCTCTTGCTTTAGTTGGTGGCGGGGCAGGTTCAGATGTGTTTGATAGCGCTCCGGTCTTCGGCATGCAGTGGCTGAATGCCGAAAGTTGACCACAATTTTTCAGGCCACTGACAGCATCTCCTGCACGCCCCTGTCATTTAAAAAAAAATTCTGCCCCACCAAATTAATTGTATGTGCAAACATGGGACTTGCTTGAATTTGCCCAGATGTAATGCACGCACAATATTGGTGGCGTTGTCCGATATCACAAATCCCCAGGAGAGTCTAATTGGGGTAAGCCATTCTGCAATGATGTTCCTCAGTTTCCGTAAGAGGTTGTCAGCTGTGTGCATCTTATGGAAAGCTGTGATACATAGCATAGCCTGCCTAGGAACGAGTTGGCGTTTGCGATATGCTGCTACTGGCACCGCTGCTGTTGTTGCTGCTGGAGGTCATACATCTACCCAGTAGGCTGTCACAGTCATATAGTCCTTAGTCTGCCCTGTTTCACTTGTCCACATGTCCGTGACTAAGTGAACAGTTTGTACAAATTAATTTTGTAGGATACTAAAGACACATTTTCTGATGTCTCTGTACATTCTCTGTGTCTCCTGTCTAGAGAAGTAGAACCTAGGTGGGATTTGATACAGGGGACACAGTACCTTAAACAATTCTCTAAGTCCCACTGAACTAATGGTGGATACCGGATGCACACCTAACACCAATATAGCTGTCAAGGCCTCAGTTATCCTCTTTGCAAAAGGATGACTGCTGTCATATTTCATCTTCCTCACAAAGGACTGTTGGACAGTCAGTTGCTTACTGGAAGTAGTACAAGTGGTCTTCCAACATCTCCTCTGGGATGACGAATGACTCCCAGCAGCAACAACAGCAGCAGCAGCAACAGCAGGTGTACCACTCAAGGATCCTCCGTAGGAATCCCAGTTAGGAGAGGACTCCTCAGTCTTGACAGTGACATGGGCTGCAGGACTACTGACGTTCCTGACTGAGGAGGAAGTTGACGTTGGGGGAGTTGGTGGTGTGGCTTGCAGGAGCTTGGGAACAAGAGGAAGAAGGGATTTAGGTGTCAGTGGACTGCTTATGCTCTTAATCAAAGTTTCACAACTTGCCACCTCTTCCCGTCCAGTGTTGGGAAGGTCAGGCATCGCAACCGCTGACACACTTGGAATGTCCTTGGGGATTTGTGGTACCATCTCAGAACGCACAGTTCTTTTTTGTGCTTTTTCCAGCCTAACTCTTTTAATTTTTCTAGCGGGAGGATGAGGGCTTCCATCGTCATGTGAAGCTGAACCACTAGTCATGAACATAGGTCAGGGCCTCAGCCTTTCCTGGCCACTCTGTGTCGTAAATGACATATTGGCAAGTTTACGTTTCTCCTCAGACCATTTAAATTTATTTTTTTGATTCTTTTTACTGAACTTTGGCTTTTTGGGTTTTACATGCCCTCTACTATCACATTGGACATCGGCCTTGGCAGACGATGATGGCATTTCATTATCTATGTCATGGCTAGTGGCAGCAGCTTCAGCACTAGGAGGAAGTGGTTCTTGATCTTTCCCTATTTTATCCTCCAAATTTTTGTTCTCCATTATTTTTCTGGAGTTATATAACACAATATGCGGAACAGGAATGACTGATGGCTAATGCACAGGACACTACCACTGATCTGATGCAGGACAACACAGCAACACTGTAAGGGACTTGTTATTATTATACAGCAGCATTGGACATATAGCAGCAGAATATACCACTGTGACTGCCTGGTCACTGGAATGACTGATGGCTGTTGCACAGGACACTACCACTGGTCTGATGCAGGACAACACAGCAACACTGTAAGGGACGTATTATTATACAGCAGCACTGGACATATGGCAGCTGAGTATACCACTGTGACTGCCTGGTCACTGGAATGACTGATGGCTGATGCACAGGACTCTACCACTGGTCTGATGCAGGACAACACAGCAACACTGTAAGGGGCTTATTATTATACAGCAGCACTGGACATATAGCAGCTGAGTATACCACTGTAACTGCCTGGTCACTGGAATGACTGATGGCTGATTCACAGGACACTACCACTGGTCAGGTGCAGGACAACACAGCAACACTGTAGGGGACTTGTATTATTAACAGCAGCACTGGCCATATGGCTGCAGAGTATTCCACTGTGACTGCCTGGTCACTGGAATGACTGATGGCTGATGCATAGGACACTACCACTGGTCTGATGCAGGACAACACAGCAACACTGTAATGGACTTTTTATCATTATACAGCAGCATTGGACATATGGCAGCAGAGTATACCACTGTGACTGCCTGGTCACTGGAATGACTGATGATGATGCACAGGACACTACCACTGGTCTGATGCAGAACAATACAACACCACTGAGCTGATGCAGCACAACACAGCACCACTGGACCAGACTTATACAGCATACATATGGCAGCAAGAGGAGACAACCACTGTTACTGGACAAATACAGCACAAGACACGGACACTGATAGAATGGAGCCACGTCCTCTCTCTACACTCTCCAATGCCGAGTGAAAATGGCGGGGACGCACGGCTCCTTATATGGAAACCAAATCCTGCGAGAATCTGACAGCGGGATGATGATGTTTTGCCTTGTTCTGGTTTCCGAGTCAGGCGGGAAAACCCAAACCTGACTCAGATCCGAGCTCATGACGTGAAGTCCGGTGGCGGTTCGGTTCTCTGAGAACCGAACCCACACATCTCTAAAACAGAGCAGTCAGTGACACAATTAGTCACATGAATAAGGGGAGGTACAAACAAATAGAAAGGTTGTTATAGATTTGTGGGTAACTACTCACTGTTATGGCTACTCACATATTGAGGAGGAGGTGGTTAGTGGGAAGGAGCTGAATGAGTGGAAGCCTTCTTTGAAATGAACAAAGAGGCGTTCGATTTTAGGTCCCAAGATGGGCCTCCCAAGTGAAGAGCCTCATTACTCATTGCAGTCAGAAGACAGCCAGAGTTGTTTTATAAAACATTGGTAGATGTCTGAACCCCGCACCCCTAGAGGAAGGTCTGTGTCACCAAGAAATTGGGCAGAAGCAGGCCATAATTTACAAAGAATCACCAATCCATGGATGCCCATCTTCCCCAGACATAATAGGTCACCTCTGGCACAGAAGCAGAGGCACGATGTACAGTAGCAACAACCCAGAGGCCAGATGGTAGGCAGCTGGACTGGGGGACCCAATAGGCTGGTGTGAACAGTAGCAGCAGGAGGACCTCCCCAGAAATTGCACTGCTCATCCTGTGTAGTAAGCCACACCCCCTGAGATAATTAGGTGTCACACAGATGAATTATAATTTTTGTACAATGTAATAGAGACCTGTCAAACCTGAAGTCTGACTCTGACCAGTGGAGATCTCAGGCATAGGGGCTGACTGGAATGGGAATCTGAGAACTTTTGATAAAGTTCTTATACATTAACCAGGATATGGTAAACTTGAGCGTAGGTCCGAAGGCCTGACCATAATAGAGGAGAATATAAAATAAAACAAGTCTTTTATTCAGCACACAAGATAGTACAGATAGCGGCAGATGATATTAGACTCAATAATCGGTATCACAGATAATACAGTAACATTGGCACAGGAACAAGGGTAATGTTGTAGCAAATGTAATATTGATGGCAAGATGTAATACGAGATACAGTGTGAACCACTGATGAAGTCCCAATATAATGAGCACACAATAGCAGACACAGTTGCAGTGTAAACCACTGACAACGTTCCAATATAAAGGAATACACAATGTTATTGAGCACTGGCGAAATAAAGGATACCGACGGAGCTAGACATCGATGGCGGAACACCTACGGAGCTAGAGATCAATGGCGGAACACCGATGGAGCTAGAAATCGATGGCGGAACACCAACTGAGCTAGAGTCCGATGGCGGAACAACGACGGAGCTAGAGATCGATGGCGGAACACCGACAGAGCTAGAGATCGATGGCGAAACACCGAAGGAGCCAGGTAGAGCTGCAAACTTGATGGAACTCAGGTCTCAGGGCAGAATGCAAACTCCATGAGCAAGGTAACCTGGAAGCAGCTGAGAGCAAACAACCATACAGGGTATAACAATCATAGCACAGGCGAGTAGGTGGTCCTTACCCAGTGTTCTTATAGGAGCCAGTTTGCAGGGATCGGCTGGGATAATCAGGTGTTGCAGGGTGGCTCAGATAGTCACATGATTGGCTGTGCTGGAGTCAGATGATCAGGACTTGTTACAGCAGTACTCCAGGCTTAGGCTCAGATGGGCATTGAGGCCTAGTAGGTCCAAACACTAGGAATCAGACATTATGCTGAGAGAGTTATGCAGTAACAGCATGTACAGACTGCCAGCTGGATGTGATGAACAGAGAGCCTGGTTGCTGAACACTCGATCTTGTCAATTACTCACACAAAGGAATTCCTACTCGTGCTAATGAGCAAGTAATCAAGACTGCAGTTAGTATGTGAAGCAGATGCCTGTTTGCAGAATAAGATGAAGTAAGTCACAGAACATGAGAAATACAGTCAGGATCATGACAAGACCATGTTCATATACAGTATAACATACTTATAACTAATACATACATTAATGACCTACTGATGAGACATATTAATGTAATTATTTTTATAATAATTATAACTGTTAATCATACATATTATTTTGAAGTACTGTGTATTTAATCTATATGTAATGTAGAATTGTAAACTAGCTCCTAATGTTTTATATTTAAATGTTTTATGTCTATGTACTAAGTGTAGAGAGAGATAAAGTACGAGCCAATCAACAATCAGCTTTTGTCACGTTACATGCTGTGTTTGAAAAATTATAGTTAAGAGCTGATTGGTTGGTAGTTTATCTCTCTCCAATTTATCACTCTCCAAGTCTTAGTATATTTGCCTTTTTGGGATTTATAATACATACAGGTAGGGGGAGATTTATCAAAGGTTGGGGAGAGATACATTGGGGAGAGATAATCAGCTTCAAGTGATATTATCACTCGAATTATAAATGGTGCTCCAGCCAAACAGCTCCTGTCATTTCTCAAACACATGAGCTAATTGTTTGGATCACCATTTATCATTCATAACAAGTGATATACAGTATCTGATTGTTAAATCTGCCCCTTTGTTTGAATAATGACACTTAGAGTAGGAGCTGATTAATTGGTACTCTTTTTCCTCTTTATCTCTCTCTAAGCATTGATAAATCTCCCCCTAGTAGTCTAGTAAGAAAATATAAAAATATTACTGATAAAGATAATTCAAGTGGAGGAAGTTCAAAAGGGTTTTTATGTTGATGAAGATCTTTATATGCATGCACATACATAGAGATGGAAAAAAAACTATTCTATGCAACATTTAACTCTCTTGTCTCATCAATTAAACCAATTATATTTATCATAATCACTTTCTTTCCTTCAAGTGAAGGAGACTTGCTGTGACATGCTGTGACAGCTGCACCTTGGAAAGTTATAATAAACATACTTTAAATTTTACTGTAAGTAAAATTGTGATTGGCTTACAATGCCAGAACTTTTTTTTATATTCTACAGTTTGCACTACCATCTTTAACATAACATATTTAAAATGTATGTTTTGCTGTAAAACAGCAAAATATAACAATTATGAATGCCATGGCAGATGAAAACAAACATACAGTATCAGTTTAATCCCGACTGCATACTGAAGTCTTGAGCATACAGCAAGCATTAAGGGAAGTATGGGTTGGATGTCTATGCAGTCACTGTCTATTTCAGAGTTACCTACATCCCTCAGCATACATTATGCAGGTGGGAAGGACCGACTGAGGAGGTTCCTGATTGAAAGAGCAGGAATGCTGGGAGGAGCAGTGAAATAAAGGGGGGGGGGGGGGGACAGATACTGCAGAAAGAAGCGCTACCGCATGCTTAAGGAAGACGAATATTATAGTGTCAGATGATGGCTCCAGAACGTGTTACCAGAGACTGCTTGTCACTATTAATTGTAATTAATATAACTGCCTTCTTCAGTAGGCATATTAAGCAGGTGATATTATCTTGTGCAATTGTATTTATATGTGTGATAGGCTTACCATCTTAGGGTGGATTGGCCTAGACCACAGGTTCTCAAACTTTATCCTCAGGACCTCAAACAGTTCATATTATTCAGGTCACATAGCAGGTGCACAGGTGTATTCATTACTTGCTGACACATTTTAAAAGATCGCCGGGGAACATGCACAGTGCCCATTCTGCGCATGCGCCCGCATTTTCTGCCGGGGTGTGTGCAGAAAATGCGATCACCTCTGCCTGTCAATCAGGCAGAGGCAGTCGCGGGGTAGGGAGGGGCGGGCAATGCTCCACTTCCAGGGAGGAGGCGGAGCATTGTGGGTGTGGAGATGACTGAACGGGGGCGTGTCAGGGGCGTGATCACGGTGGCTGCATGAGGTCACACGCAGACCACCGCGATCAGGAAGTTGGAGGCGAGTCTCCTGCAGCCGCAGCTAAGCTGCGCCAGCAGGAGGCTTCCACTGTTTCTGCTAACAATCAGAAATTGCAAAGCATTTCTGCTTGTTGAAGTGGGGGAGGCTCCAGTCAGCATGCTGGGCGGCCTTGCCCAGTGATGGGTGGCCCACAGCATGCGCTCCAAAGGATAGCGAATTCTGCTAATTAGCACAATTTGCTATCCTCACTGAATTACTTCCTCTGTGCAGAGATCTGAAAAACATACACTGTTTGGGGTCCTGAGGATCGAGTTTGAAAACTTATGCCATAATGCTGTCCATCATTATTAGTCAATATCATAACCCTCCTTAAGTCCTAATACAGTATTTAATTCATGTATTTCATTCATATAGATCAAAGATGGTTGTATGTACAAGGGTTTTCCATCTGAATCCATGGTAAAAGAGGAACAGTTTAATATCCAGAGGGCTCTAGATTTAATTTGTGAGGAGTCACTGCTTCAGGAGACATACAAATTTCATACATCTCTGGAAACTTATCTATCAGAGGCCCCAGAGCATACAGATTGCAGAAGTTAAAATTCAAACGTTGCTTTATATCAAAGAATACAATATATTTAATTTCAAAGAAGGTTTTCTGTCTACTCTGGCAAATATTAACTTTTATTATTTGTTTTAGTTCATTGATCTTGCATCACTTTTATATTATACTTGTCCTGAATCCAGGACGAGTCTATCTACACTTTATTATTATTGTTGTTATTATTATTATTATTATTATTATTAACAACAGTTTCTTTTATGGCGCAGCAAATTCTGTTGTGCTTTATAATTGGAAACCACAGTGATAAAGCAAAACTGGTTACTAACAGTCACAGAGGTAGGAAGGCCCTGCTTGCAAGCTTACAATCTATAGAGAAGTAGGCATTGATAAACAAGGATACTGTAGTAGTTATCTACAGATGGGTCAACATTTATCTTGACTTTTAATAGGATTAACTGAGACTGGCCAATCGGACTTAATCCCCTGCTGTAATGACTTAATCCCCTGCTGTATTGTTCTCTGTATTGTATTGCAGTGGAGAACAATAGATGAAGGGTTTATGCTAATAAATCATGTTGTGCCTAGGCGCAGAAAACTAGTCAAGATAACCATGGACCCATATGCATTGCATAATGATCCACCAGATTGCAGAGGTTCTTGGCGGGCCATATGATATGATCACACAGCTGTTGGCCTGTGGTCAGGAGCATGGGGAAGAGATAATATGTGAGGATATGTCATAATATGTGAGGATATGTGTGGACTGCACAGTGGGGATAGGATAGGATAGGAAAGTTTATGAAGTGGGCAGTTCCGGAATATGATAAGCTTGCCTGAAGAGGTGAGTTTTCAGGGAACGCTTGAAAGTTTGGAGACTAAAGGAGAGTCTGATTGTGCATGGGATGGCATTCCACAGAGTAGATCAACCTGAAGAAAGTCCTGCAATCTTTTACTTCTATTTTATCTTTCACTTTTTATTTTGTATGTAATTTAAAGGTATACTACTGTCTTGTATTTTACCCTTTTCTTGTTGGTTACATTAAATACTGTATAGTTTAATACGGAATTCAACAACTTTCTCAAAAACATGTTGAGAATACTTACAGAATGCTAAGAACTTATGTTTAACAAGTTTGCATACATACAAAATATTTACTGTAAGTAAATAAAATTAACTACAAATTTTATTTCTTGCAAATAGTCACAAAATAAATGTAATTGATTAATACTGAACTATTATTTTTAGAGACTAATTAGACAAACGTGGTTTTAAGCACTCAGAATTCAACATACAGTATGACCCTATCCAATGTGAAAATGTAATGCTGTAGAAATGATTATTGCTGCAAATAAATGTGTTGTAGAGCCAGGATTATGCTGATGTGATTTCCCAAGATGTCGGCACTACCGATGTATGATGTGTAGTTTTCTATCTGAACATAACGTTTTATTATCTATATTAACAGCATCAAACGCATAGGTCAGTGCTTAAAGGTAATTGGTAATTTTCATAAAATCTGCAAGCTGATCAACATATTACCATATTCAGAACTAGCTTGAGTTAAATAGGTGACAATATAATTTCTTGACTTTAATTCTAAAGGGGGTATTTAACAAAGTATGGCGAGAGTTAAAGTGATGATAAATAATGCATTAATCTAACTAATTTTTGAAGTACATACTGTAAAATGAGAGCTAGAAGCTGATTGATTGGTCAGTGATTTATAGCTCTACACTTTATCTCTTTAAATGCTTTGATAAATACCCCCCTAAGTATTGTTAGTTGCTGTATTAAAGAAAGCATACATGTTTCTTACATATTTAAAACTAAATAAATAGTTTTTACAGAATTTCTTCATTTTTAATATTTAACAAATCACCATATTTGCCATGCAATTAATAAATATAATTGAGCTTTTACAGGGATGTGTACATGATTATTATAATCTGGTATGTGATATGCGTTTATATATTATGTCCAAAAAAAAAACATTTTCACATCATTTTAAAACTTTGCAACCAAATATAAGCAGCATTTTTCAGCTACTGTGAAGATTATTCCAATTAAGACTTCTGGCAGCATTCCAACTGTTTTAGTACCTCAAATAGCACAGAGCATAACATAGTTTATGAAGCATTCAAAAGTCAAATACCCTATTAACATAAACATGTACTGAAATCAAGTCATCTAACAATTTTCAGCTTGCTTACTTTCTTTCATTTCACTGAGCTAATCAAAGAAGGTGTCTTTTTCCATTTTCATATTCTGCCACTTAATATAATGCAAAACAGGATATTTGGCATGAGACAGAAATGTAGTACGCAGAAAAATGTAACTTCAGGGCAAATTAATTATAACAATGTATATTCAATTTACATAGTAAATTAACGATAATCCTGTGGAGTGATATTCTTACTGTATATAGCTTTTAAGCTATTCCGTTTCATACCTAATATTGTTTTCCTTTTATTGGCTGTAAATAAATATATATATGTATATATATATATATATATATATATATATATATATATAAAAATCTGTAGAGAAGGGCACTCAATCCAATTTTGAAAAATACATTCTTTTAATATCACCCCAATTTGGGCATAAAAAAATGAACCGCAAAATCACGGTGGCTCAGCAAGAAATAACATGGAATATCATCTCCAAACAACGTGGCGTATCAACGCCTACATATTATTCCCAAAGATGTGTTTCAGAGTCATGGGGATATATATGGTAACTTAGCTGTCACACAGCTAAGTTACCATATATATCCCCATGACTCTGAAACACACCTTTGGGAATAATATGTAGGCGTTGATACGCCACGTTGTTTGAAGATGATATTCCATGTTATTTCTTGCTGAGCCACCGCGATTTTGCTGTTCATTTTTTAATGCCCAAATTGGGGTGATATTAAAAGAATGTATTTTTCAAAATTGGATTGAGTGCCCTTCTCTACAGATTTTTTGCATTTATCTGGACTGTAATGGAACAGAACTTAAGGAGCACCATATATTTGATTATTGGAGTGTGCAAGTATCCACACATTGGATCTATATATATATATATATATATATTATAGTGATGTGCACCGGACATTTTTTTCGGGTTTTGTGTTTTGGTTTTGGGTTCGGTTCCGCGGCCGTGTTTTGGATTCGGACGCGTTTTGGCAAAACCTCACCGAAAATTTTTTGTCGGATTCGGGTGTGTTTTGGATTCGGGTGTTTTTTTCAAAAATCCCTAAACAACAGCTTAAATCATAGAATTTGGGGGTCATTTTGATCCCAAAGTATTATTAACCTCAATAACCATAATTTCCACTCATTTTCAGTCTATTCTGAACACCTCACAATATTATTTTTAGTCCTAAAATTTGCACCGAGGTAGCTGTGTGACTAAGCTAAGCGACCCAAGTGGCCGACACAAACACCTGGCCCATCTAGGAGTGGCACTGCAGTGTCAGACAGGATGGCACTTGAAAAAAATACTCCCCAAACAGCACATGACGCAAAGAAAAAAAGAGGCGCAATGAGGTAGCTGTGTGACTAAGATAAGCGACCCAAGTGGCCGACACAAACACCTGGCCCATCTAGGAGTGGCACTGCAGTGTCAGACAGGATGGCACTTGAAAAAAATACTCCCCAAACAGCACATGACGCAAAGAAAAAAAAGAGGCGCAATGAGGTAGCTGTGTGACTAAGCTAAGCGACCCAAGTGGCCGACACAAACACCTGGCCCATCTAGGAGTGGCACTGCAGTGTCACGCAGGATGGCCCTTCAAAAAAATACTCCCCAAACAGCACATGACGCAAAGAAAAAAAGAGGCGCAATGAGGTAGCTGTGTGACTAAGCTAAGCGACCCAAGTGGCCGACACAAACACCTGGCCCATCTAGGAGTGGCACTGCAGTGTCACGCAGGATGGCCCTTCAAAAAAATACTCCCCAAACAGCACATGACGCAAAGAAAAATGAAAGAAAAAAGAGGTGCAAGATGGAATTGTCCTTGGGCCCTCCCACCCACCCTTATGTTGTATAAACAGGACATGCACACTTTAACAAACCCATCATTTCAGCGACAGGGTCTGCCACACGACTGTGACTGAAATGACTGGTTGGTTTGGGCCCCCACCAAAAAAGAAGCAATCAATCTCTCCTTGCACAAACTGGCTCTACAGAGGCAAGATGTCCACCTCATCATCATCGTCCGATTCATCACCCCTTTCACTGTGTACATCCCCCTCCTCACAGATTATTAATTCGTCCCCACTGGAATCCACCATCTCAGGTCCCTGTGTACTTTCTGGAGGCAATTGCTGCTGGTGAATGTCTCCACGGAGGAATTGATTATAATTCATTTTAATGAACATCATCTTCTCCACATTTTCTGGAAGTAACCTTGTACGCCGATTGCTGACAAGGTGAGCGGCGGCACTAAACACTCTTTCGGAGTACACACTGGAGGGAGGGCAACTTAGGTAGAATAAAGCCAGTTTCTGCAAGGGCCTCCAAATTGCCTCTTTTTCCTGCCAGTATACGTACGGACTGTCTGACGTGCCTACTTGGATGCGGTCACTCATATAATCCTCCACCATTCTTTCAATGGTGAGAGAATCATATGCAGTGACAGTAGACGACATGTCAGTAATCGTTGGCAGGTCCTTCAGTCCGGACCAGATGTCAGCACTCGCTCCAGACTGCCCTGCATTACCGCCAGCGGGTGGGCTCAGAATTCTTAGCCTTTTCCTCGCACCCCCAGTTGCAGGAGAATGTGAAGGAGGAGATGTTGACGGGTCACGTTCCGCTTGACTTGACAATTTTCTCACCAGCAGGTCTTTGAACCTCTGCAGACTTGTGTCTGCCGGAAAGAGAGATACAACGTAGGTTTTAAATCTAGGATCGAGCACGGTGGCCAAAATGTAGTGCTCTGATTTCAACAGATTGACCACCCGTGAATCCTGGTTAAGCGAATGAAGGGCTCCATCCACAAGTCCCACATGCCTAGCGGAATCGCTCTGTTTTAGCTCCTCCTTCAATGTCTCCAGCTTCTTCTGCAAAAGCCTGATGAGGGGAATGACCTGACTCAGGCTAGCAGTGTCTGAACTGACTTCACGTGTGGCAAGTTCAAAAGGTTGCAGAACCTTGCACAACGTTGAAATCATTCTCCACTGCGCTTGAGTCAGGTGCATTCCACCTCCTTTGCCTATATCGTGGCTAGATGTATAGGCTTGAATGGCCTTTTGCTGCTCCTCCATCCTCTGAAGCATATAGAGGGTTGAATTCCACCTCGTTACCACCTCTTGCTTCAGATGATGGCAGGGCAGGTTCAGGTGTTTTTGGTGGTGCTCCAGTCTTCTGTACGCGGTGCCTGTACGCCGAAAGTTGCCCTCAATTCTTCTGGCCACCGACAGCATCTCTTGCAGGCCCCTGTCATTTTTTAAATAATTCTGCACCACCAAATTCAAGGTATGTGCAAAACATGGGACGTGCTGGAATTTGCCCAGATGTAATGCACGCACAATATTGCTGGCGTTGTCCGATGCCACAAATCCCCAGGAGAGTCCAATTGTGGTATGCCATTCTGCAATGATCTTCCTCAGTTGCCGTAAGAGGTTTTCAGCTGTGTGCGTATTCTGGAAAGCGGTGATACAAAGCGTAGCCTGCCTAGGAACGAGTTGGCGTTTGCGAGATGCTGCTACTGGTGCCGCCGCTGCTGTTCTTGCAGCGGGAGGCAATACATCTACCCAGTGGGCTGTCACAGTCATGTAGTCCTGAGTCTGCCCTGCTCCACTTGTCCACATGTCCGTGGTTAAGTGGACATTGGGTACAACTGCATTTTTTAGGACACTGGTGACTCTTTTTCTGAGGTCTGTGTACATTTTCGGTATCGCCTGCCTAGAGAAATGGAACCTAGATGGTATTTGGTACCGGGGACACAGTACCTCAATCAAGTCTATAGTTGGCTCTGAAGTGACGATGGATACCGGAACCACGTTTCTCACCGCCCAGGCTGCCAAGGCCTCAGTTATCCGCTTTGCAGCAGGATGACTGCTGTGATATTTCATCTTCCTGGCAAAGGACTGTTGGACATTCAATTGCTTACTGGAAGTAGTACAAGTGGTCTTCCGACTTACCCTCTGGGATGACGATCGACTCCCAGCAGCAACAAAAGCAGCACCAGCAGCAGTAGGCGTTACACTCAAGGATGCATCGGAGGAATCCCAGGCAGGAGAGGACTCGTCAGACTTGCCAGTGACATGGCCTGCAGGACTATTGGCATTCCTGGGTAAGGAGGAAATTGACACTGAGGGAGTTGGTGGTGTGGTTTGCGGGAGCTTGGTTACAAGAGGAAGGGATTTACTGGTCAGTGGACTGCTTCCGCTGTCGCCCAACGTTTTTGAACTTGTCACTGACTTATGATGAATGCGCTGCAGGTGACGTATAAGGGAGGATGTTCCGAGGTGGTTAACGTCCTTACCCCTACTTATTACAGCTTGACAAAGGCAACACACGGCTTGACACCTGTTGTCCGCATTTGTGTTGAAATAATTCCACACCGAAGAGCTGATTTTTTTTGTATTTTGACCAGGCATGTCAATGGCCATATTCCTCCCACGGACAACAGGTGTCTCCCCGGGTGCCTGACTTAAACAAACCACCTCACCATCAGAATCCTCCTTGTCAATTTCCTCCCCAGCGCCAGCAACACCCATATCCTCATCCTGGTGTACTTCAACACTGACATCTTCAATTTGACTATCAGGAACTGGACTGCGGGTGCTCCTTCCAGCACTTGCAGGGGGCGTGCAAATGGTGGAAGGCGCAAGCTCTTCCCGTCCAGTGTTGGGAAGGTCAGGCATCGCAACCGACACAATTGGACTCTCCTTGGGGATTTTTGATTTCGAAGAACGCACAGTTCTTTGCTGTGCTTTTGCCAGCTTAAGTGTTTTATTTTTTCTAGCGAGAGGATGAGTGCTTCCATCCTCATGTGAAGCTGAACCACTAGCCATGAACATAGGCCAGGGCCTCAGCCGTTCCTTGCCACTCCGTGTCGTAAATGGCATATTGGCAAGTTTACGCTTCTCCTCAGACGCTTTTAATTTTGATTTTTGGGTCATTTTACTGTTCTTTTGTGTTTTGGATTTTACATGCTCTGTACTATGACATTGGGCATCGGCCTTGGCAGACGACGTTGATGGCATTTCATCGTCTCGGCCATGACTAGTGGCAGCAGCTTCAGCACGAGGTGGAAGTGGATCTTGATCTTTCCCTATTTTTTTAACCTCCACATTTTTGTTCTCCATATTTTAATGCGCACAACTAAAAGGCACCACAGGTATACAATGTAGATGGATGGATACTATAGTATACTTATGGACGACGAGTGACGACACAGAGGTAGGTACAGCAGTGGCCTACCATACTGCTATATACAGTATAATGGACCTGGTGGACACTGTCAGCAGACTGCGTTTATAGTATAAAAAAAAAAGACACCACAGGTATACAATGTAGATGGATGGATACTATAGTATACTTATGGACGACGAGTGACGACACAGAGGTAGGTACAGCAGTGGCCTACCGTACTGCTATATACAGTATAATGGACCTGGTGGACACTGTCAGCAGACTGCGTTTATAGTATAAAAAAAAGACACCACAGGTATACAATGTAGATGGATGGATACTATAGTATACTTATGGATGACGAGTGACGACACAGAGGTAGGTACAGCAGTGGCCTACCGTACTGCTATATACAGTATAATGGACATGGTGGACACTGTCAGCAGACTGCGTTTACAGTATAAAAAAAAGACACAACAGGTATACAATGTAGATGGATACTATAGTATACTTATGGACGACGAGTGACGACACAGAGGTAGGTACAGCAGTGGCCTACCGTACTGCTATATACAGTATAATGGACATGGTGGACACTGTCAGCAGACTGCGTTTACAGTATAAAAAAAAAGACACAACAGGTATACAATGTAGATGGATACTATAGTATACTTATGGACGACGAGTGACGACACAGAGGTAGGTACAGCAGTGGCCTACCGTACTGCTATATACAGTATAATGGACCTGGTGGACACTGTCAGCAGACTGCTAAACTAGTATAAAAAAAAGCCACCACAGGAGTGTTTTTCAGGCAGACAAACGTATACTGGTGGTCACTGTCAGCAAAACTGTGCACTGTACTCCTGCTTTAACTGCTCCCCAGTCCCCACAATTAGGCAGTGTGAGCACTCAGCACAGATATATCATGCAGCACACTGAGCACAGATATGGTATGGAGCGTTTTTTTCAGGCAGAGAACGGATAAAAAACTAGCAAAACTCTGCACTGTACTCCTCCTAACAGCTGCTCCCCAGTCCCCAATCCTCCCCACAATAAGCTATGCAATCAGATCAACTGTGTAGTATACTATTAATAATTAACTATATAAACGGAGAGGACGCCAGCCACGTCCTCTCCCTATCAATCTCAATGCACGTGTGAAAATGGCGGTGACGCGCGGCTGCTTATATAGAATCCGAATCTCGCGAGAATCCGACAGCGGGATGATGACGTTCGGGCGCGCTCGGGTTAGCTGAGCAAGGCGGGAGGATCCGAGTCTGCTCGGACCCGTGTAAAAAAATGTAAAGCTCGGGTGGGTTCGGTTTCTCGGAAACCGTACCCGCTCATCACTAATATATATATATATATATATATATAGCAAGAGAAGAACGGTGTCACTCCAGGTCTTGTGCAAAAAATTTAAGTGTATTAAGAATATACAAATCTAACAAACATCTCCAACATTTCGGGGCCCGTAGCCCCTTTGTCAAGGCATGATTAAGTGTAAAGTAAATCCCTCTTACCTTTTAAAGCATGTACTGCTCACCCGTGAGGAGAAGCTTCTCCTGCGCTTCCTGCCGCTCCGGGCGCCAGGGGCTTCCGGCGTGTCGCGTGGATTGTGTCATCCACGCTGCCTCTCTGCTTCCGGCGTCACATTGCTAAGCAGCACGCCGGGTCCGCGGTTTGGTCACCATAGTAACCAAGGCCGCTCCCCACAGTGTGTCAGGGTCTGCAATAGAAAATGGAAAATATCCATGTGTAAAATGTGATGCTCTCTTACATACAGTATTACTGTCACATATTGTTACTACCTAGTGGACTGATGTATAAATAAATAGAAAATTGTTACTCGATTTCATTGTTAATCTAATCTAGTTACTACTGCAATGTATCAAACTCATTATGTTGAATCTTTAATAGGTTCCCCTATCCCAGATGCTACTATGGGGCAACCTCTCCACTATACTACTTCCCATAGACATGCAAAAGAATAGAGAATAGCCCATCACCATAGAGGTCTATATAGATTACATGGTCAAAGCATATATTCCACTTATAGATTTTATATCGCACTTATAGCACCCGGATGGTTTAGTTAGAAAGTTCACAGGTGGGGTATTGCCAAACCCAGTGATGTCCGAGTGTACTATAGCATCTTTGATGTTTCTCCCCCTTGAGAAGCAACACATGGGTCTCAAAGATTTAAAGCACTGTAATTTCTCATCACTTGCCACTATGGGCCACAGTGCTTTGGTGGCTCTTTGGACCACTGGACTTGACGTGCAGAACTTACTGGTCCATGGGATTACATCCTTAGATCCTCTCTTCACTTTTGTTAGCAGAGAGTCTCTTTATAAAGCAAGGACTTCAAATTTCTGCTCCTGGAGTTTGCCTCGATCATATCCCCTCCTTGCAAATCTCTCTACTACTTTATTAAGTTCCATTTCTAGTGTACTCCGATCACTGTGGATCCTCGCTGTTCGCATCAGTTGGGACCTTGGTAGTCCTCTAATTAGGGGTTTCGGGTGGTGGCTGTCTGCCCTTAAAAGGGTATTCTTGTCGGTGGGTTTGGTATATAGAGTTGTGGTGATTGTACTATTCATGATGCTAATCAACACATCAAGGTAATTCATGGTCTTCATGTCATATTGATACGTAAATTTAATACAGGATGCTTTAGCATTAATTCTGTCCATCAAACTCTTGAACAACTCCACCCCCCCTGTCCATAACATGAATACATCGTCGATAAACCGACAGTATAGCAATATATGTTGGGCTATTTCTCTTTTTGCAAAGAACAACTTTTTCTCCTCCTTAAACATAAAGACGTTAGCGTACGCCGGCGCTACGCTACTGCCCATCGCATACCCATTTTGTTGGAGATAATATTTCCCATTGAACAGGAAATAATTCCTGTGTAGGGTGAGGTATAGTAGGTGCATATACAGGTCTTTGTCCACCACTGCCATATTTTCATCCTCTAGAAATTCTCTTGTAGCTTGTAGTCCCTCAATATGAGGAATACTGGTATACAGGCTACAGACATCCATTACACACATCAGTGTGTTTGGTGGTGTCTGGCCCACTTCCTCTAGCCTTAACAGGAATTCAGTAGTGTCCTTAATGAAGGTGGGTTGTCGTATTACCAATGGTTGTAATACGCAATCCAAATATTGTGAAATTGAGTGATAGAGGGAGTCCCTTGCAGAAATGATCGGTCTCCCGGGTGGATTCTTTTTGTCCTTATGTATTTTAGGGGTCAAAACAGGACTGGTACTAATGGATGTCTCTGTGTCAATGCTTCCACTGTTTTACTAGTAATCAGGCCCTAAAGTCTGGCTTCATCCAAAATTTTGTCCAATTCCAATTTATATTGTTGAATTGGATCAGCTTCAAGACACGATAAGTGCTGGTTTCTGCTAGCTGTTTGTAAATTTCTCCCCGGTAATCCTCTATATTTTGGATTACCAGGTCCCCTATCCTATAGAGGATCACCGGGGAGAAATTTACAAACAGCTAGCAGAAACCAGCACTTATCGGTGTCTTGAAGCTGATCCAACTCAACAATATAAATTGGAATTGGAATTTTTTTGGGATGAAGCCAGACTTAAGGCCCTGATTACTACTAAAACAGTGGAAGCATTGACACAGAAAAATCTATTAGTACCAGTCCTGTTTACAACCCCTAAAATACATAAGGACAATAAGAATCCACCCGGGAAACCGATCATTTCTGCAAGGGACTCCCTCTATCAGCCAATTTCACAATATTTGGATTGTGTATTACAACCATTGGTAATACGACAACCCACCTTCATTAAGGACACTACTGAATTCCTGTTAAGGCTAGAGGAAGTGGGCCAGACACCACCAAACACACTGATGTGTGTAATGGATGTCTGTAGCCTGTATACCAGTATCCCTCATATTGAGGGACTACAAGCTACAAGAGAATTTCTAGAGGATGAAAATATGGCAGTGGTGGACAAAGACCTGTATATGCACCTACTATACCTCACCCTACACAGAAATTATTTCATGTTCGATGGGAAATATTATCTCCAACAAAATGGGTGTGCGATGGGCAGTAGCATAGCGCCGGCGTATGCTAACGTCTTTATGTTTAAGGAGGAGAAAAAGTTGTTCTTTGCAAATAGAGAAATAGCCCAACATATATTGCTATACTGTCAGTTTGTCGACGATGTATTCATGTTATGGACAGAGGGGGGTGGAGTTGTTCAAGAGTTTGATGGACAGAATTAATCCTAAAGCATCCTGTATTAAATTTACGTATCAATATGACATGAAGACCATGAATTACCTTGATGTGTTGATTAGCATCACAAATAGTACAATCACCACAACTCTATATACCAAACCCACCGACAAGAATACCCTTTTAAGGGCGGACAGCCACCACCCGAAACCCCTAATTAGAGGACTACCAAGGTCCCAACTGATGCGAACAGCGAGGATCCACAGTGATCGGAGTACACTAGAAATGGAACTTAATAAAGTAGTAGAGAAATTTGCAAGGAGGGGATATGATCGAGGCAAACTCCAGGAGCAGAAATGTGAAGTCCTTGCTTTAGTAAGAGACTCTCTGCTAACAAAAGTGAAGAGAGGATCTAAGGATGTAATCCCATGGACCAGTAAGTTCTGCACGTCAAGTCCAGTGGTCCAAAGAGCCACCAAAGCACTGTGGCCCATAGTGGCAAGTGATGAGAAATTGCAGTGCTTTAAATCTAAAAGACTCATGTGTTGCTTCACAAGGGGGAAGTAACATCAAATATGCTATAGTACACTCGGACATCACTGGGCTTGGCAATACCCCACCTGTGAACTTTCTAACTAAACCACCCGGGTGCTATAAGTGCCTGGTGTGCACCACCTGCAAATACATGGTAATTGGAACTAAATTTAAACATCCCAGTAAAGAACAGACTTTTAGTATCCGCCATGTGTTAACGTGTACTACGACCCATGTTATTTATTTTATTACATGCCCCTTTGGGCTTGGATATGTGGGAAAGACCATTAGAGATCTGAGACAAAGAATGGCACTACAACAGATCAGCTATCTCAGCAGCCATCAAGTCAGGGAGATCAGACCAACCAGTGGCACAACATTTTGTGGATAAAAAACACCCGTTAAGTGCATTAAAACATATGATCATCGACCACGTTCCCAATAGCCTGAGAGGCGGAGACAGAAACGGAAGACTACTAAAGATGGAAGCAAGATGGATCTTCAAGTTAGAGACCATACAACCTAATGGTCTGAATGAACAGATCCTGTGGAACTCGCTGAATAAGCACTGAGCGCTTAGCGATATAAAATCTATAAGTGGAATATATGCTTTGACCATGTAATCTATATAGACCTCTATGGTGATGGGCTATTCTCTATTCTTTTGCATGTCTATGGGAAGTAGTATAGTGGAGAGGTTGCCCCGTAGTAGCATCTGGGATAGGGGTACCTATTAAGATCCAATATAATGAGTTTGATACATTGCAGTAGTTACTAGATTAGATTAACAATGAAATCGAGTAACAATTTTCTATTTATTTATACATCAGTCCACTAGGTAGTAACAATATGTGACAGTAATACTGTATGTAAGAGAGCATCACATTTTACACATGGATATTTTCCATTTTCTATTGCAGACCCTGACACGCTGTGGGGAGTGGCCTAGGTTACTATGGTGACCAAACCGCGGACCCGGCGTGCTGCTTAGCAACGTGACGTCGGAAACAGAGAGGCAGCGGGGATGATGCAATCCCCGCGACATGCCGGAAGCCCCCGGCGCCCGGAGCGGCAGGAAGCGCAGGAGAAGCTCCTCCTCATGGGTGAGCAGTTCATGCTTTAAAAGGTAAGAGGGATTTACTTTACACTTAATCACGCCTTGACAAAGTGGCTACGGGCCCCGAAACGTTGGAGATGTTTGTGAGATTTGTATATTCTTAATACACTTCAATTTTTTGCACAAGACCTGGAGTGATGCCGTTCTTCTCTTGCTACATGTCAATTATATCACAGAGGGCACCCAGGCTATAGAAACAGGGAGGACCAGGAGTGCTGGGCATTACAACAGTTTATATATATATATATATATTATTTAAAAGCCCGTCAAAATGATGGACACCAGGGCCGGATTATATAAAGAGGGCAGTCGCTACTCACACAGGAGCTGCCAGGTTTATGCCACTGGGAGCTGGGGTTTGTCAAGCTGAGTGTGTTTGAGTGTGTTTGTGTGACTGAGTGAGTGAGTGTGTGTGTGTGTGTGTGTGTGTGTGTGTGTGTGTGTGTGTGTGTGTGTGTGTCAGGGACGTGCAGTGAGGTAAATGTCACAGGATGCAGTGGCTAGTACCAGAGCCAGATTTACACTGCAATATATGAGTCCAAGGGTTCGTGTGGGCATTATACAAAGGTGCAGCAGTATCTGCTGCTGGAAATTTGGTGAGCTTTGATGAATCCCTATCTGCCCCTACCCCACTCTCCACCCCCCATCCCTATCTGCTTTTACACCCACTCTCTCCCCCCAGCCCCCTCTCCATATGCAGATAAGTATTATTGGGATGTAGTAGAATGACTGGCACATTACCAGCATCTACAGCCCGCCACCCCCTAATCCCAACAGTCATTACGCTCGTCACCCCCCCTCCCCCCCCAGCATTTCACGGCCGGGATCCCGGCCACCAGTAACCCATACCTAACACGTTTTATTAATATCAGCAGCAGCAGCAGGGTAGGAGGCTGTAAAATCTTCCTGCTGTATCAGATTTACTTTGAGCTGTGTCACACAAAGGAATCATTTGGTCTGTGTAGCGGCCTCTAATGGTAGGCAGCACACATAGGGGCAGACTTGGTTTTTAAAATAAAAGATGGATATATATATATATATATATATATATGTGTGCGTATATACAGTATATATATATATATATATATATATATACCCCTTGCTTGCTGTGGGCTGAAACTGCACCACTACTGTGTTACTGCTTGATGCCGCTGTGTGCTTACCCCTGCCTAACCCCTGCATTGCTTGTTACTGTGATGTTGTCAGCCTAGTTAATGATCAAAGTGTGGCCTAAACTTCATTTCAAAATTCCCCTGGTGACTATTGTTATTCTTTTAGGTTGTATACCAATAGCACATATTAACAAGATATGGGTTTAGGCACCACAGTACCCTGCTTGTGATGTATACAATGAGATCCTGTGTTCAGATCAGCCCTCAGTGTGCACAGTGCAGCTGCAGCAGCATCCAGCATGAGTTTCATAAACGTGAGAAGTACAGAAAACTATATCACATGGAAGTTTACTATGGAGATGCAGCTCAAGTGTGAGAAGATGTGGTCCAGGTGGCAATCCTAATCCTGATGAAGTAGATACAGCCATGGGACCAATAGGCCAAAGAAGGGTTGGACATGCCGACAGGGGCACGGGGGAAACCCCGGGTAGACCTCACTGCCTGGGGCCCACCTCCTCCTCTAGGGAAAAGGTTCAAGATTGTGCACTTGACATTATACATATGCTACCTTTTACTGCACAGGTCTATGGTGTATTTTCTACAGTGCATTGCTGGTACATTATCATTCATGTCCTAGCTTTATTAACTTAATTTATTTATCAAGGGGTCCAGCCCTTGCACTCTCTAATAATTAGGCAAACAAAAATGGTGGCAGGCCACACCCCCAGTGGAGGCTTGCACTTCTATACATGGGCCCCTTCCACTGCATTCACCCCAGTGGGCCCCTCTTGCCCCAGTGTGACACAGGGCCCAGGTGTAGCGAAATATGTTTGTTTCTTAATTAACAGAAAAGTGTCAGCACATGACATGTGAATAGCCCTGTAGATAGCATACTGGATGATAATAAAGGTCTCATGAGGAGAATCAACCTGAGGTGTACACTGTATGTTGACAATGAGTATATTGTTTATGTCTATACTGTATATCAATAATTGACATTTGTAGGAGTCCAAGTCGAAGAAGAGGATGTCATAATGTTGATGCTACAGAACTTAACTTCTGAATTTGACTCAGTAGTTGATTTAGAATCTAATATGACTAAACTATTAACAGAGATTGTGAGGACTAAACTGTTGCAGTTCCAGGAATACATACCAGTTGACACAAGTGCAGAGAGTATTGCATTACATACAATTAATACTAAGCCCCAAAAGCCCAAGTATAGGTGTTGTGTATGTCACAAAGTTTGACACATGGCCTAGGAATGCAAACTGTTAAGGGACTCGCTGTCCAGAGCACAGGGACATCACTAGCTCTCCCTCTTGTGCAGCAGCAGAATCAGGCACCCAGATATTGAGCAGGACACTATGCAGTGCAGGCAGAGACACAGGAGTATCAGGTTTCATAAGCTTTTTATGGCGTGTCGCAATCAGAGGAGAGATAGGAGGGGGGAGAGAGCTGTAAGTGACCCAGGGATCCCAGCTTCTCTTCCTCACCGCCTGGATGTCTGGGTCCTATGTAACCTGTTATATAATGAGAGCATTTGGATCTAAAGAGAGACAGACAGACAGACACACACACACACACACACACACACACACACACACACACACACACACACACACACACACACACACAGAGCCATTCTGAGTCCTGTCCCAGTGTGTAAGTAGTATAGAAGCTGCTATTCTTGCATATGACAAGATAAATTATAGATTTTATTTTTCTATGTGTACAATATTTTATGTTTGTTTACAGTATCTTTGTTCCGCTACAAGAAAACTTTAGAAAATATTTGTATCTCAGTTAGGTAGAGCTATAAGCAGTACCAAGGCATTATTAAACTATTTAAGCAAACACACACCATTGGTTTAAATTTAATATACACAATTCATACCTGCCAACATGACATATTTCAGGAGGCACAAAATGCTCCTTACCTTGCAGGGGGATGTATGCACAATCTAATATACATAACCCAGCCCCCCATTCCTTCCCCCTTGCCGCCCCCTGTCTTAAGTGTCCAGGACCCTCCCAAAGCTTAATCCGGCAGTGGGTGCACCACAATGCCCAGCTTGCATCAGGCCGCACCACTACTGTGTTACTGCATGATATCATTGTGTGCACACCAATGATTAACCCCTGCATTACTTGTTACCTTGCTGTTACCAACAAACCAGCAAGTATTACTGTGTGGGCTAAACTCCATTTCACAATTCTGCTGGTGCCCATCGTTAACCTTCTAGTTTCTACACCAATTGGACCTATCAACAACAGTTAAATAGAAAATGAAGACTGGGAGCACTGTCAGATTTAGTATTTAGCATGTACTGTATGTATGTATGTATATATATATATATATATATATATATATATATAAAAAAAAATGCAAAAGAATGGCGGCACTCCAGGACTTGTGATATCAAAGGTCAGTGTATTCAAGCATCACAAACACAAATGCTTCCGACGTTTCAGGGCCCGCAGCCCCTTTTTCAAGGTGTATGTGAAAAAATAAAACTATCTTACCTTAAGTAGTGTGCAGAAACCCGCCAATGAGGTGTGGAAGGACGCCTCCGGCCACTCCATCGCCGCCACACTCCCTGGACTTCCGGGTGTCGCTGCGTGTGACGTCACGCGTCCTAGCGTCCGGTTGCTAGGGTAGCAGCCTCCGCATCAGGTTGCGCTGGCTGGGGCTGTCAGAGAGAGTGGTGAAAGTTTAAAATAGGTGACACCCTGCTATGCCATCCACGTGTAAATAAATATGTAGCTGACTAAGCCATGTTGATAAAAATGCATATAGAAATACATGTTATGCATATTAAAAGTGCAGATAGAACTATGTGAGCATGCTGGGGGGACTGGGGGTAGAAACCAAGGGAGAACCTCTCTGTCTGGGCACCTGCTTAAAGAAAGTGTCTAAACATACTGAAGGCTACACCAGCAAGGACCCATGTGCGAATCTTACATGCTAAATGATCCGTGCACAGGCTAAAGAAACCAGTGCCCGGGTGGAAAAGTCCACTTATGCCCCTAGCCCGAAAAAAACCCCAGTATAGAAATTCAACATGTAAAGCAAAAGGCCATCCTTATACTTAAAGAGCACTAAAATTAAGAAAAAGTGTTTGGCACGTGATCTATGATGAAGTGTTTGAGGGAGCTAAGTGGGTGGTTCTCCTCTGCAAAATATCTGGCTACGGGTTGATCAGATTTTTTGCCTGTCAATGCTTGATTTATGGCTGATCTATGCAGGGCCATGCGTTCTCTGACAGATCTAGTAGTCTTACCCACGTAGCCTTTATCGCATGGGCACAAAATCAAATAGATGATGAATTTAGAAGTGCAGGTTAGGACGTGTCTAATATGTCCCACTTGGTCAGAAAGGGGTTATTTAAACGAAGGCCCTGTTAGCATATGAGTGCAAGTAGTGCACCCCAAACAACTATAACACCCAGGGGCTTTGGACAAAAAGGTTGTCGGGGGTATGCTATTAAATCCTGTAATGTCTGAATGGAAAATGTTGTCTTTTATATTTCTTCCTCTTATGAAGCATGACATGGGTCTCCTTGATCAAAAACATTTCAGATTTTTATCGGTGGCAACAATGGACCAAAGTGCCCTCACTGCCCGTTGAATAATGGGACTGGATGTAGAGAATTTAGACTTCCATGGAATCACCTGCTGATCTGCTTTCTTGGCTTTAGGGGCAAGTAGGGAGCATCTGTCCATGGACATTACCTCTTCTTTTTGTTGTTTCAGCAGGGTAATGTCATATCCTCTTTGGACAAATTTATTAATTACTAGATCTAGTTGGTCTCCCAATTTGGTCCAGTCACTGTTAATTCGGGCTGTTCTTAGCATCTGGGATTTCGGTAGTCCTTTGATCAAAGATCTTGGGTGATGACTATTGGCCCTCAGCAGATTGTTTTTATCGATTGGTTTTGTGAATACCTTCGTAGATATCTGTTGATTAGTCAACATGATATGCACAGCTAGGTAATTGGCCGTCTGCTCGCTGCAAGTAAAGGTAAATTTAATGGGTGAATTGGTTGCGTTAACTTGCCCCATTAATTGCATGAATTCGGATTCGCCCCCGTCCATAGCATGAATATGTCATTGATAAATCTTGTGTATAACAGAATGTGGTCAAAAATGCTGTTGTCACTGAAGAAGAATTTTTGTTACTCCTGAAACATATAGATGTTTGCATAGGACGGGGCGACTGAGCTACCCATGGCACAACCAGACTGCTGTTCATAAAATTTCCCATTAAAAAGGAAATAATTTCTCTGCAGGGTCAGCTCCGTCGCCGCCGCGCTCCCTGGACTTCCAGGTGTCGCTGCGTGTGACGTCACGCATCCTAGCATCGGGTTGCTGTGATAGCAGCCGCTGCATCAGGTTGCGCTGGCCAGGGCTGTCAGAGAGAGTGGTGAAAGTTTAAAATAGGTGACACCCTGCTATGCCATCCACGTGTAAATAAATATGTAGCTGACTAAGCCATGTTGATAAAAATGCATATAGAAATACATGTTATGCATATTAAAAGTGCAGATAGAACTATGTGAGCATGCTGGGAGGACTGGGGGTAGAAAACCAAGGGAGAACCTCTCTGTCTGGGCACCTGCTTAAAGAAAGTGTCTAAACATACTGAAGGCTACACCAGCAAGGACCCATGTGCGAATCTTACATGCTAAATGATCCGTGCACAAGCTAAAGAAACCAGTGCCCAGGTGGAAAAGACCACTTACGCCCCTAGCCCCAAAAAAACCCCAGTATAGAAATGCAACATGCAAAGCAAAAGGCCATCCTTATACTTAAAGAGCACTACAATTAAGAAAAAGTGCACTTAAACAATGGAATGTCTGTAGATAAAGATCTTCCAGTTTGGTTCAAAAGTGTCCCAAATGTTGTTGTCTCCAGGATAATAAAAAGTCCTTCCATAAAAGGCATCTGTGCTGACTCTAGCTGGAACGTAAATTACTACCGAAGGGAATTCCACGAAATCTTCTCATTCAATCCCCTTGGGCTGGTCATATTTAGTCTGAAGATCCATCTCGCTTCTAACTTGAGGAGTTTGGCTCCTCGATCTCCTCCCCGAATGGAGTCTGGCACGTGATCTATGATGAAGTGTTTGAAGGAGCTAAGTGGGTGGTTCTCCTCTGCAAAATGTCTGGCTACGGGTTGATCAGATTATTTGCCTGTCAATGCTTGATTTATGGCTGATCTGTGCAGGGCCATGCGTTCTCTGACAGATCTAGTAGTCTTACCCATGTAGCCTTTTTCGCATATGCACAAAATCAAATAGATGATGAATTTAGAAGTGCAGGTTAGGATGTGTCTAATATGTCCCACTTGGTCAGAAAGGGGAAATTTAAAACGAAGGCCCCGTTAGCATATAAGTGCACGTAGTGCACCCCAAACACCTATAACACCCAGGGGCTTTGGACAAAAAGGTTGTCGGGGGTATGCTATTAAATCCTGTAATGTCCGAATGGACAATGTTGTCTTTTATATTTCTTCCTCTCATGAAGCATGACATGGGTCTCCTTGATCTAAAACATTTCAGATTTTCATTGGTGGCAACAATGGGCCAAAGTGCCCTCACTGCCCGTTGAATAATGGGACTGGATGTAGAGAAGTTAGACTTCCATGGAATCACCTGCTGATCTGCTTTCTTGGCTTTAGGGGCAAGTAGGGAGCATCTGTCCATGGACATTACCTCTTCTTTTTGTTGTTTCAGCAGGGTAATGTCATATCCTCTTTGGACAAATTTATTAATTACTAGATCTAGTTGGTCTCCCAATTTGGTCCAGTCACTGTTAATTCAGGCTGTTCTTAGTATCTGGGATTTCAGTAGTCCTTTGATCAAATATCTTGGGTGATGACTATTAGCCCTCAGCAGATTGTTTTTATCAGTTGGTTTTGTGAATACCTTCGTAGATATCTGTTGATTAGTCAACATGATATGCACATCCAGGTAATTGGCCGTCTGCTCGCTGCAAGTAAAGGTAAATTTAATGGGTGAATTGGTTGCGTTAATTTGCCCCATTAATTGCATGAATTCGGATTCGCCCCCCGTCCATAGCATGAATATGTCATCGATAATACTTGTGTATAACAGAATGTGGTAAAAAATGCTGTTGTCACTGAAGAAGAATTTCTGTTCCTCCTGAAACATATAGATGTTTGCATAGGATGGGGCAACTGAGCTACCCATGGCACAACCAGACTGCTGTTCATAAAATTTCCCATTAAAAAGGAAATAATTTCTCCACAGGGTCAGCTCCAATAGCTGGAGGAATCTGATGCGGAGGCTGCTACCATAGCAACCCGACGCTAGGACGTGTGACGTCACACGCAGCGACACCCGGAAGTCCAGGGAGCGCGGCGGCGACGGAGTGGCCAGAGGCATCCTTCCACACCTCACTGGCGGGTTTCTGCACACTACTTAAGGTAAGATAGTTTTATTTTTTCACATACACATTGAAAAAGGGGCTGCGGGCCCCGAAACGTCGGAAGCATTTGTGTTTGTGATGCTTGAATAGACTGACCTTTGATAGCACAAGTCCTGGAGTGCCGCCATTCTTTGAATCTTGCGGGTTTTGGAACCTATATAAACAGCTGCGCGGCACCATTTTTCACTCCGGACTTGGAGAGTGAGGGACACAGAGCTCAGTTTCTCTCTGTGGGTGGTGGCGTCAGGTGGGGTTAGTGTGTGCTCTGTAGGGGTGCTACTGCAGTCACTGTGGTGTACCTGTGCTGTGTTAGGGGTGCTGTCCTGGCTGTCCTTGCTGTCCTGGCTGTCACTGATGTTTCATGTGCTGCAGTTGTACATGGGTGTTGCTGTCCTGGCTGTCACTGTGTTGTACAGGGTGCAGGGACACTGTCCTCCTGTATGCTGAAAAATATAGGGGTGCTGCTGGCATTGTATATTGTAAAAATTCATGGGTGCAGTTGTTAAAAATTAAAAGCACACTTCTACTGTGTGCTGTAAAATATTGTTGTGCTGCTGGACCTGTATGGTATAAAAATTAAGGGGTGCAGTACTGCTCCTGTATGATGTAAAATATAGGGGTGTTGCTGCTAAAATAACATTACACTAGCCCTGTATGTTGTAAAAATTCAGGGGTGCAGTTGTGAAAAATTAAAAGCACACTGCTGTATGCTGTAAAATATAGGGGTGTTGCTATTCAAATAACATTACACTGGCCCTGTATGCTATAAAAATTCGGGGTGCAGTTTTTTTTAATTAAAAGCACACTGTTGTATGCTGTAAAATAAAGGGTTGTTGCTATTCAAATAACATTACAATGGCCCTGTATGCTATAAACATTCAGAGGTGCAGTTGTTAAAAATTAAACACACACTGTTGTATTCTGTAAAATATGGGGGTGTTGCTGTTCAAATAACATTACACTTGCCCTTTATGCTATAAAAATTCAGGGGTGCAGTTTGTAAAAATTAAAATCACACTGCTGTATGCTGTTAAATATAGGGTTGTTGCTATTCAAATAACATTACAATGGCCCTGTATGCTATAAAAATTCAGAGGTGCAATTGTTAAACATTAAATGCACATTGTTGTATTCTGTAAAATATAGGGGTGTTGCTATTCAAATAACATTACACTGGCCATGTATTTTGTAAAAATTCAGGGGTGTAGCTATTAAAAATTAAAAGCACACTGCTTTATGCTGTAAAATATAGGGGTGTTGCTGTTCAAATAACATTACACTGGCCCTGTATGCTATAAAAATTCAGAGGTGCAGTTGTTAAAAATTAAAAGCACACTGCTGCTGAATGCTGTAAAATATTGGGGTGTTGTTGGCCCTTTATGCTATAGAAATTCTGGGGTGTAGTGAAAATTAATGTACACTGGCCCTCTCTTGAATGCTGTAATAATTCTAGGGTGTAGTGAAAATCAATGTACACTAGTCATGTCTTGCATGCTGTAATTATTCTAGGGTGCAGTGAAAATCAAAGTACACTAGTCATGTCTTGCATGCTGTAATTATTCTAGGGTGCAGTGAAAATCAATATACACTGTCCCTTTCTTGTATGCTGTAATTATTCCAGGGTGCAGCAAAAATCAATGTACACTGTCCCTGCCTTGTGTGCTGTAATAATTCTAGGGTGCACTGAAAATCAATGTACACTAGCCCTGTCTTGCATGCTGTAATTATTCTAGGGTGCAGTGAAAATCAATGTACACTGTCCCTTTCTTGTATGCTGTAATTATTCCAGGGTGCAGTGAAAATCGATGTACACTGGCCCTGTCTTGTATGCTGTAAAATTACAGGGGTGTTGTGAAAATACAGGGGTGCTGGCACTGTCTGCGGTTGCAATGTCTAGGCCTGACCTTCAAAACACTGTATGGGAAGAGGAGGCTCCTACCATCATTTGCACGCCCCCCTGCAAGTACTGGGAGGAGCACCACCAGTCCAGTTGCTGATATTGAGATTGAGGATGTCACTGTAGAAGTACACCAGGATGAGGAGGATATGGGTGTAGCTGGCGCTGTGGAGGAAGTTGACGATGAGGATTCTGATGGTGTTGTGGTTTGTTTGAATAAGGCACCAATGGAGATAGTTGTTGGCCATGGGATGAAAAAGTCCATTGTCATGCCTAGGCAAAATACCAAAAAAGCCACCTCTTTGGTGTGGAATTATTTCTCCACAAATCCCAACAACAGGTGTCAAGCCATCTGTTGCTTTTGTTAATCCAGAATAAGTAGGGGTAAGGATGTTATCCACCTTGGAATATCCTCCCTTATACGTCACCTGCAGTGCATTCATCATAAGTCATTGTCAAGTTCCGAAACTTTGTGTAATAGCATAAGCACTCCACTGATACCTAAATGATGTGGTTTTGTTTGTTTGAATATTATTTCTCTGTGAGGATGTAAACACTGAAAGGGGGGGGGGGGAATCTGAGGATGAGGATGACATATTGCCACTGTAAAGCCAGTTTGTGCAAGTAGAGATTAATTGCTTCTTTTTTTGGTGGGGGCCCAAACAAACCAATCATTTCAGCCACAGTCATGTGGAAGACCTTGTCGCTGGAATAATTGGTTTGTTAAAGTGTGCATGTCCTGTTTATACAACATAAGGGTTGGTGGGAGAGCCCAAGGACAATTCCATCTTGCACCTCTTTTTCTTCTTTGCATTGTGTGCTTTTTGGGGCCTAGTTTTTAAAAGTGCAATCCTGTCTGACATTGCAGTGCCACTCCTAGATGGACCACGTGTTTGTGCTGCCCACTTGGGTCGCTTAGCTTAGTCATCCAGCTACCTCATTGGACCTCTTTTTCTTCTTTGCATTATGTGCTCTTTGGGGCCTAGTTTTTAAAACTGCCATCCTGTCTGACACTGCAGTGCCACTCCTAGATAGGCCAGATGTTTGTGCCACCCACTTGTGTCGCTTAGCTTAGTTATCCAGCAAACTCGGTGCAACCTTTTGGCCTAAAAACAATATTGTGAGGTGTTCAGAATAGACTGAAAATGAGTGGAAATGAATGTTATTGAGGTTAATAATACTGTAGGATCAAAATTACCCCCATATTCTGTGATTTTAGCTGTTTTTGTGTTTTTTTTAAAAATCATCCAGATCCAAAACCAAACTAAGAAAGGGTGTTTTGGGCAAAACCAATCCAGATCCAAAACACGAGCGGGGATCCAGATCCAAAACCAAAACACAAAACCTGAAAAGTGCCCGCCGCACATCTCTAATATCAACCATTCTGAATATATGTAAAAACAAAACCTAATGTCTACTTACTTTCCTTACTCTAACATCTAAAAGTACTATACTAGTAAAATTGAATCAAACGAGAAGGTGAAAAAAAAGTGTTATTGTTATTATTATTACATTTTATTTATAGGGCACCACAAGTGTTTTGCAGCGCCGTACATACGGAAAACATTAGAACAATACAGGGTACACATAACTTAACATCGCAGTAACAGAAAAACTAAAGCAGAGCACAGGTAACAATTAGCAGCACAATTCTCAGTACACACTGCAGCTGGGATGTAAGGCAGCAAAGGAGTAGTCGGTGTACTACTGGGGACAGGCAGCCACTGGAACAGATAAACAGTAATGAGCAAGAGGAAAAGCAGGTATAGTCATTTGCTATGTAGGAAAGTGCTGTAACTGAAGTGTGAGAGAAGAGGGTTGTGAGAACAGGAGGGAAAAAGTCCCTGCTCCAGGGAGCTCACAATCTAGGGGGTGTTGGATGTGACAGGTAGGTGACATCAGGTGCAAGCAAGCGAAAGGCAGCCTGGCAGTAGGAATTAAATGAGGAACAGATGGGCAAGGCATGAGGTAGTGGGTTGGGAGAGTGGCCTCGAAATTAGGTTATGTGAAAGGGTATGCTTTGATGACCAGGTGGGTTTTCAGTGCCTGTTTGAAGCTTTGAAATTTAATCTAATGTTACTCAAAGTGCACATTTCTAACAGAAACAAGGACAAGAAATGTCACACAAAGCACCTAAGTTAAATAGAACATAACAGCAAAGCAATCTGCACAACATAAAATGTACTGCACCTGCACAATTTTAACCCTTAGAGACTGAAAATAAAATACTGTTTATAGACTATGACAAGCATCTGAAAACTACAAAGCAGAAATTAACTAACAATCATATTTGGGTGCGATCCATGATTGCCCCTTATCGCCGGAATGTTTTGTACTGCACAGTTAATGACAATCATTTTGGCTGTTATATTGTCTTTTGATGGTGTATTGAGTAGAGATGAGTTGGTTCGGTTCATCGAAATCTGAACCCAACCGAACTTCACGTGGTTTACAGTTACACGGGTCCAAGGCAGCCTTGGTTCTTCCCGCCTTGCTCGGTTAACCTGAATGAGGCAAAGCGTCATCATCCCGCTGTCGTATTCTCGCGAGACTCGGATTCCATATAAAGAGCCACGCGTCGCCGCTATTTTCACTCGTGCATTGTAGATTGAGCGGAGAGGACGTGTCTACATGCTCTGCCTGAATAGCCCAATATCAGCTAAATATAAGCTTAATATCTGTGGTCAGTAGCATTGCTGCATTGTGGTGACCAGTATATGGTAGTACAGTAGTCCATTGCTGTATTTTGCTGCTCCTTGTCAGTTCTATTATCATGAACAGTGCTTAATATCTGTGCTCATTATTATCATTGCTGCATTGTGGTGACCAGTATATAGTAGTACAGTACAGTAGTCCAGAGCTGCTCTCGCTACCCAGTGTCAGTTCTATTATCCTGAACTTTGCTCAATACCTGTGCTCATTATTATCATTGCTGCATTGTGGTGACCACTGACCAGTATATAGTAGAACAGTACAGTAGTCCAGTGCTGTTCTCACTGCCAAGTCTCAGTTAAATTATCCTGAACAGTGCTCAATATCTGTGCTCATTATTATCATTGCTGCATTGTGGTGACCAGTATATGTTAGTACAGTGCAGTAGTCCATTGCTGTATTTTGCTGTTCTGTGTCAGTTCTTTTATCCTGAACAGTCCTCAACATCTGTGCTCATTATTATCATTGCTGCATTGTGGTGACCACTTACCAGTATATAGTAGTACAGTACAGTAGTCCAGTGCTGTTCTCACTGCCCAGTGTCAGTTCTAGTATCCTGAACAGTGCTCAATATCTGAGCTCATTATTATCATTGCTGTATTGTGGTGACCACTGACCAGTATATAGTAGTGCAGTACAGTAGTCCAGTGCTGTTCTCACTGCCCAGTGTCAGTTCTAGTATCCTGAACAGTGCTCAATATCTGAGCTCATTATTATCATTGCTGCATTGTGGTGACCACTGACCAGCATATAGTAGTATAGTACAGTACAGTAGTCCAGTGCTGTTCTCACTGCCCAGTGTCAGTTCTAGTTTCCTGAACAGTGCTCAATATCTGAGCTCATTATTATCATTGCTGCATTGTGGTGACCACTGACCAGTATATATTAGTACAGTACAGTAGTTCAGTGCTGTTCTTGCTGCCAAGTGTCAGTTCTATTATCCTGAACAGTGCTCAATATCTGTGCTCATTATTATCATTGCTGCATTGTGGTGACCACTGACCAGTATATAGTAGTACAGTACAGTAGTCCAGTGCTGTTCTCGCTGCCCAGTGTCAGTTCTATTATCCTAAACAGTGCTCAATATCCATGCTCAATATTATTATAGCTGCATTGTGATGACCACTGACCAGTATATAGTAGTACAGTCCAGTAGTCCAGTGCAGTTCTCGCTGCCCAGTGTCAGTTCTATTACGCTGAACAGTGCTCAATATCTCTGCTCATTATTATCATTGCTGCATTGTGGTGACAAGTATATGGTAGTACAGTACAGTAGTCCATTGCTGTATTTTGCTTCTCCGTGTCACTTCTATTATCCTGAACAGTGCTAAATATCTGTGCTCATTATTATCATTGCTGCATTTTGGTGACCAATGACCAGTATATACTACTACAGTACAGTAGTCCAGTGCTATTCTTGCTGCAAAGTTTTAGTTCTATTATCCTGAACAGTGCTCAATATCTGTGCTCATTATTATCATTGCTGCATTGCGGTGACAACAGACCAGTATATAGTAGTACAGTACAGTAGTCCAGTGCTGTTCTCGCTGCCCAGTGTCAGTTTTATTATTCTGAAAAGTGCTCAATATCTGTGCTCATTATTATCATTGCTGCATTGTGGTGATCACTGACCAGTATATAGTAGTATAGTACAGTAGTCCATTGCTGTATTTTGCTGTTCCATGTCAATACTAGTATCCTGAACACTGCTAAATATCTGTGCTCATTATTATCATTGCTGCATTGTAGTGATCACTGACCAGTATATAGTAGTGCCGTACAGTAGTCCAGTGCTGTTCTCGCTGCCCAGTGTCAGTTCTAGTATCCTGAACAGTGCTCAATATCTGTGCTCATTATTATCATTGCTGCATTGTGGTGACCACTGACCAGTATATAGTAGTACAGTACAGTAGTACAGTGCTTTACTCGCTGCCCAGTGTCAGTTCTTTTATCCTGAACAGTGCTCAATATCTGTGCTCATTATTATCATTGCTGCATTGTGGTGACCAGCATATGGTAGTAAAGTACGGTAGTCCATTGCTGTATTTTGCTGCTCTGTGTCAGTTCTAGTATAATGAACAGTGCTCAATAACTGTGCTCATTATTATCATTGCTGCATTGTGGTGACCACTGACCAGTATATAGTATTACAGTACAGTAGTCCAGTGCTGTTCTTGCTGCCCAGTGTCAGTTCTAGTATTCTGAACAGTGCTCAATATCTGTGCTCATTATTATCATTGCTGCATTGTGGTGACCACTGACCAGTATATAGTAGTACAGTAGATCAGGGCTGTTCTCACTGCCCAGTGTTAGTTCTATTATCCTGAACAGTGCTCAATATCTATGCTCATTAATATCATTGATGCATTGTGGTGACCACTGACCAGTATATAGTAGTACAGTACAGTAGACCATTGCTGTATTTTGCAGCTCCATGTCAGTTCTAGTATCCTGAACAGTGCTCAATATCTGTGCTCATTATTATCATTGCTGCATTGCGGTGACCACTGACCAGTATATAGTAGTACAGTACAGTGCAGTAGTACAGTACTGTTCTCGCTGCCCAGTGTCAGTTCTAGTATCCTGAACAGTGCTCAATATCTGTGCTCATTATTATCATTGCTGCATTGTGGTGACCACTGACCAGTATATAGTAGTACAGTACAGTAGTACAGTGCTTTACTCGCTGACCAGTGTCAGATCTATTATCCTGAACAGTGATCAAAATCTGTGCTCATTATTATCATTGCTGCATTGTGGTGACCAGTATATGGTAGTACAGTACCGTAGTCCATTGCTGTATTTTGCTGCTCCGTGTCCGTTCTACTATCCTGAACAGTGCTCAATAACTGTGCTCATTATTATCATTGCTGCATTGTGGTGATCACTGACCAGTATATAGTAGTACAGTACAGTAGTCCATTGCTGTATTTTGCTGCTTCATGTCAGTTCTAGTATCCTGAACAGTGCTCAATATATGTGCTCATTATTATCATTGCTGCATTGTGGTGACCACTGACCAGTATATAATAGTACAGTACAGGAGTTCAGTGCTGTTCTCGCTGCCAAGTGTCAGTTCTATTATCCTGAACAGTGCTCAATTTCTGTGCTCATTATTATCATTGCTGCATTGTGGTGACCACTGACCAGTTTATAGTAGTACAGTACAGTAGTCCAGTGCTGTTCTCGCTGCCCAGTGTCAGTTCTATGATCCTGAACAGTGCTCAATATCTGTGCTCAATATTATTATAGCTGCATTGTGATGACCACTGACCAGTATATAGTAGTACAGTACAGTAGTCCAGTGCTGTTCTCGCTGCCCAGTGTCCGTTCTATTACCCTGAGCAGTGCTCAATATCTCTGCTCATTATTATCATTGCTGCATTGTAATGACAAGTATATGGTAGTTCAGTACAGTAGCCCATTGCTGTATTTTGCTGCTCCGTGTCACTTCTAGTATCCTGAACAGTGCTCAATATCTGTGCTCATTATTATCATTGCTGCATTGCGGTGACAACTGACCAGTATATAGTAGTACAGTACAGTAGTCCAGTGCTGTTCTCGCTGCCCAGTGTCAGTTCTAGTATCCTGAACACTGCTAAATATCTGTGCTCATTATTATCATTGCTGCATTGTGGTGACCACTGACCAGTATATAGTAGTACAGTCCAGTAGTCCAGTGCTGTTCTCGCTGCCCAGTGTCAGTTCTAGTATCCTCAACAGTGCTCAATATCTGTGCTCATTATTATCATTGCTGCATTGTGTTGACCACTGACCAGTATATAGTAGTACAGAACAGTATTCCAGTTCTTTTCTCGCTGCCCAGTGTCAGTTCTATTATCCTGAACAGTGCTCAATATCTGTGCTCATTATTATCATTGCTGCATTTTGGTGACCAGTATATGGTAGTACAGTACCGTAGTCCATTGCTGTATTTTGCTGCTCCGTGTCAGTTCTAGTATCCTGAACAGTGCTCAATAACTGTGCTCATTATTATCATTGCTGCATTGTGGTGACCACTGACCAGTATATAGTAGTACAGCACAGTAGTCCAGTGCTGTTCTCGCTGCCCAGTGTCAGTTCTAGTATCCTGAACAGTGCTCAATATCTGTGCTCATTATTATCATTGCTGCATTGTGGTGACCACTGACCAGTATATAGTTGCACAGTAGACCAGTGCTGTTCTCGCTGCCCAGTGTCAGTTCTAGTATCCTGAACAGTGCTCAATATTTGTGCTCATTATTATCATTGCTGCATTGTGGTGATGACTGACCAGTATATAGTAGTACAGTACAGTAGACCATTGCTGTATTTTGCTACTCCATGTCAGTTCTAGTATCCTGAACAGTGCTCAATATCTGTGCTCATTATTATCATTGCTGCATTGTGGTGACCACTGACCAGTATATACTAGTACAGTAAAGTATTCCAGTGCTGTTCTTGCTGCCCAGTGTCAGTTCTATTATCCTGAACAGTGCTCAATATCTGTGCTCATTATTATCATTGCTGCATTATGGTGACCACTGACTAGTCTATAGTAGAACAGTACAGTAATCCATTGCTGTTCTTACTGCCCAGTGTCAGTTCTATTATCCTGAACAGTGCTCAATATCTCTGCTCATTATTATCATTGCTGCATTGTGGTGATCAGTATATGGTAGTACAGTACAGTAGTCCATTGCTGTATTTTGGTGCTCCGTGTCAGTTCTAGTATCCTGAACAGTGCTCTATATCTGTGCTCATTATTATCATTGCTGCATTGTGGTGACCACTGACCAGTATATAGTAGTACAGTACTGTAGTCCAGTGATGTTCTCGCTGCCCAGTGTCAGTTCTAGTATCCTGAACAGTGCTCTATATCTGTGCTCATTATTATCATTGCTGCATTGTGGTGACCAATGTCCAGTATATAGTAGTACAGTACAGTAGTCCAGTGCTGTTCTTGCTGCCCAGTGTCAGTTCTAGTATCCTGAAGAGTGCTCAATATCTGTGCTCATTATTATCATTGCTGCTTTGTGTCGACCACTGACCAGTATATAGTAGTTCAGTACAGTACAGTAGTCCAGTGCTGTTCTCGCAGCCCAGTGTCCGTTCTACTATCCTGAACAGTGCTCAATATCTGTGCTCATTATTATCATTGCTGCATTGTGGTGACGAGTATATGGTAGTACAGTACAGTAGTTCATTGCGGTATTTTGCTGCTCCATGTCAGTTCTAGTATCCTGAACAGTGCTTAATATCTGTGCTCATTATTATCATTGCAGCATTGTGGTGACCACTGACCAGTATATAGTAGTACAGTAGTGCAGTGCTGTTCTAGCTGCCTAGTGTCAGTTCTAGTATCCTGAACAGAGTTCAATATCTGTGCTCATTATTATCATTGCTACATTGTGGTGACCAGTATACGGTAGTAAAGTACCGTAGTCCATTGCTGTATTTTGCTGCTCTGTGCCAGTTCTAGTATCCTGAACAGTGCTCAATAACTGTGCTCATTATTATCATTGCTGCATTGTGGTGACCACTGACCAGTATATAGTAGTACAGTACAGTAGTCCAGTGCTGTTCTCGCTGCCCAGTGTTAGTTCTATTATCCTGAACAGTGCTCAATATATGTGCTCATTGTTATCATTGCTGCATTGTGGTGATCATTGACCAGTATATAGTAGTATAGTACAGTAGTCCATTGCTGTATTTTGCTGCCCAGTGTCAGTTCTAGTATCCTGAACAGTGCTCAATATCTGTGCTCATTATTATCATTGCTGCATTGTGGTGACCACTGACCAGTATAAAGTAGTACAGTACAGTAGGCCAGTGCTGTTCTCACTGCCCAGTGTCAGTTCTATTATACTGAACAGTGCTCAATATCTGTGCTCATTATTATCATTGCTGCATTGTGGTGACCAGTATATGGTAGTACAGTACAGTAGTTCATTGCTGCATTTTGCAGCTCTGTCAGTTCTAGTATCCTGAACAGTGCTCAATATCTGTGCTCATTATCATTGCTGCATTGTGTTGACCAATGACCAGTTTATAATAGTAAAGTGCTGTTCTCGCTGCCCAGTGTCAGTTCTAGTATCCTGAACAGTGCTCAATATCTTAGCTCATTATTATCATTGCTGCATTGTGGTGACCACTGACCAGTATATAGTAGTACAGTACAGTAGTACAGTACAGTAGTCCAGTGCTGTTCTCGCTGCTCAGTTTTAGTTCTATTATCCTGAACAGTGATCAATATCTGTGCTCATTATTATCATTGCTGCATTGTGGTGACCACTGACCAGTATATAGTAGTACAGTACAGTATTATATTGCTGTATTTTGCTGCTCTGTGTCAGTACTAGTATCCTGAACAGTGCTCAATATCTGTGCTCATTATTATCATTGCTGCATTGTGGTGACCACTGACCAGTATATAGTAGTACAGTCCAGTAGTCCAGTGCTGTTCTCGCTGCCCAGTGTCAGTTCTAGTATCCTGAACACTGCTCAATATCTGTGCTCATTATTATCATTGCTGCATTGTGATGACCACTGACCAGTATATAGTAGTGCAGTACAGCAGTCCAGTGCTCTTCTCGCTGCCCAGTGTCAGTTCTAGTATCCTGAACAGTGCTCAAAATCTGTGCTCAGTATCAGTGCTGCATTGTGCTGACTAAAATTCTAGTGTCTTGTGCTGCATCTTGCTGCTGTAGTGTGCTGTGGTAGTGTCCTGCCACTGTGCATAGGTCATCATCATTCTAGTCACAGTGGTATCTGGTATCTATCTAGTGGTATTTAATTCCAGACATTACTGCCGTCTAATTCCAGATATAGTACTGGCATATAATTCCACACATTAAAAAATGGAGAACAAAAATGTGGAGGGTAAAATAAGGAAAGATCAAGATCCACTTCCATCTAGTGCTGAAGCTGCTGCCACTAGTCATGGCAGAGATGATGAAATGCCATCAACGTCGTCTGCCAAGGCTGATGCCCAATGTCATAGTAGAGAGCATGTAAAATCCAATAAACAAAAGTTCAGTAAAATGACCCAAAAATCTAAATTAAAATCATCTGAGGAGAAGTGTAAACTTGCCAATATGCCATTTACGACACGGAGTGGCAAGGAACAGCTGAGGCCCTGGCCTATGTTCATGGCTAGTGGTTCAGCTTCACATGAGGATGGAAGCACTCATCCGCCCGCTAGAAAAATGCAAAGAGTTAAGCTGCCAAAAGCACAGCAAAGAACTGTGCGTTCTTCTTAATCACAAATCCCCAAGGAGAGTCCAACTGTGTCGGTTGCGATGCCTGACCTTCCCAACACTGGACGGGAAGAGATGGCTCCTTCCAACATTTGCACGCCCCCTGCAAGTGCAGGAAGGAGCACCCACAGTCCAGTTCCTGATATTAAAATAGAAGATGTCACTGTTGAAGCACACCAGGATGAGGAAATGGGTGTTGCTGGCGCTAAGGAGGAAATTGACAAGGAGGATTCTGATGGAGAGGTGGTTTAAGTCAGGCACCCGGGGAGACACCTGTTGTCCACGGGATGAATATGGCCATTGACATGCCTGGTCAAAATACAAAAAAAATCACCTCTTCGGTGTGGCATTTTTTCAACAGAAATGCGGACAACTGGTGTCAAGCCGTGTGTTGCCTTTGTCAAGCTGTAATAAGTAGGGGTAAGGATGTTAACCACCTAGGCACATCCTCCCTTATACGTCACCAGGAGCACATTCATCAGAAGTCATTGACAATTTCAAAAACTTTGTGTGACAGCGGAAGCAGTCCACTGACAACTAAATCCCTTTTTCCTCTTGTACCCAAGCTCCTGCAAACCACACCACCAACTTCCTCAATGTCAATTTCCTCCTTACACAGGAACGCCAATAGTCCTGCAGGCCATGTCACTGGCAAGTCTGACGAGTCCTCTCCTAACTGGGATTCCTCCGATGGATCCTTCAGTGTAACACCTACTGCTGCTGGCGCTGCTGTTGTTGCTGCTGGGAGTCAATGATCGTCATCCCAGAGGGGAAGTTGGAAGACTACTTGTACTACTTCCAGTAAGCAATTGACTGTCCAATAGTCCTTTGCGAGGAAGATGAAATATCACATCAGTCATCCTGTTGCAAAGCGGATTACTCAAGCCTTGGCAACTATGTTGATCCGGTATCTGCCGTTAGTTCACAGAGACTTAGAGAATTGCTTGAGGTAGTTTGTCCGCGGTACCAAATACCATCTAGGTTCCACTTCTCTAAGCAGACGATACCGAGAATGTACACAGACGTCAGATAAAGAGTCACCAGTGTCCTAAAAAATGCAGTTGTACCCAATGTCCACTTAACCACGGACATGTGGACAAGTGGATCAGGGTAGACTAAGTACTATATGACTCTGACTGCCCACTGGGTAGATGGATTGCCTCCCGCAGCAACAACAGCAGCGGCGGCACCAGTAGCAGCATCTCGCAAATGCCAACTCGTTCCTAGGCAGGCTACGCTTTGTATCACTGCTTTCCATAAGAGGCATACAGCTGACAACCTCTTACGGAAACTTAGGAACATCATTGCAGATTGGCTTACCCCAATTGGACTCTCCTGGGGATTTGTGACATCGGACAATGCCACCAATATTGTGCGTGCATTACATGTGGGCAAATTCCAGCACGTCCCATGTTTTGCACATACTGTACACTGAATTTGGTGGTGTAACATTTTTAAAAAAATGACAGGGGCGTGCAAGAGATGCTGTCGGTGGCCCAAAGAAATGCGGTCCACTTTCGGCATTCAGCCACCGCGTGCCGAAGACTGGAGCACCAGCAAACATTCATAAACATGCCCTACCATCAGCTGAAGCAAGAGGTGGTAACAAGGTGGAATTCAACCCTCTATATGCTTCAGAGAAGCAGCAAAAGGCCATTCAAGCCTATACATCTGCCTACGATATAGGCAAAGGAGGGGTAATGCACCTGACTAAAGCGCAGTGGAGATTGATTTCATCGTTGTGCAAGGTTCTGCAACCATTTGAACTTGCCACTCGTGAAGTCAGTTCAGACACTGCCAGCCTGAGTCAGGTCATTCCCCTCATCAGGCTTTTGCAGAAGCAGCTGTATAAATTGAAGGAGGAGCTAAAACGGAGCGATTCCGCTAGGCATTTGGGACTTGTAGATGGAGCCCTTCATTCGCTTAACCAGGATTCACGGGTGGTCAATCTGTTGAAATCAGAGCACTACATTTTGGCCACCGTGCTCGATCCTAGGTTTATAGCCTATGTTGTATCTCTCTTTCCAGCAGACACAAGTCTGCAGATGTTCAAAGACCTGCTGGTGACACACTTGTCAAGTCAAGCGGAACGTGACCCGGCAACAGCTACTCCTTCATTTTCTACCGACACTGGAGCTGCCAGGAAAAGGATAAAATTTCCAAAACCACCCGCTGGTGGTGATGCAGGGCAGTCAGGAGCGATAGCTGACATCTGGTCCGGACTGAAGGACCTGCCAACGATTACTGACATGTTGTCTACTGTCACTGCATATGATTCTGTCACCATTGAAAGAATGGTGGAGGATTATATGAGTGACAGCATCCAAGTAGGCATGTTAGACAGTCCGTACGTATACTGGCAGGAAAAAGAGGCAATTTGGAGGCCCTTGCACAAACTGGCTTTATTTTACCTAAGTTGCCCCCCCCCCCCCCTCCAGTGTGTACTCCCAAAGAGTGTTTAGTGCAGCCGGTAACCTTGTCAGCGATTGGCGTAAGAGGTTACCTGCCAGAAAATGTGGAGAAGATGATGTTCATCAAAATTAATTATAATCAATTCTTCCGTGGAGACATTTACCAGCAATTGCCTCCAGAAAGTACACAGGGACCTGTGATGGTGGATTCCAGTGGGGACGAATTAATACTCTGTGAGGAGGGGGATGTACACAGTGAAAGGGGTAAGGCATCGGACAATGAGGAGGAGGTGGACATCTTGCCTCAGTAGAGCCAGTTTGTGCCAGGAGAGATTGATTGCTTCTTTTTTGGTGGGGGCCCAAACCAACCAGTCATTTCAGCCACAGTCGTGTGGCTGACACTGTCTCTGAAATGATGGGTTTGTTAAAGTGTGCATGTCCTGTTTATACAACATAAGGGTGGGTGGGAGGGCCCAAGGACAATTACATCTTGTACCTCTTTTTTTAATTTATTTATCTTTGCATCATGTGCTCTTTGGGGACTATTTTTTTTAGTGCTATCCTGTCTGACACTGCAGTGCCACTCCTAGATGGGCCAGGTGTTTGTGCCGCCCACTTGGGTCGATAAGCTTAGTCATCCAGCGACCTTGGTGTAAATTTTAGGACTAAAAACAATATTGTGAGGTGTGAGGTGTTAAGAATAGACTGGAAATTAGTGGAAATTATGGTAATTGCGGTTAATAATACTATAGGATCAAAATTACCCCCAAATTCTATGATTTAAGCTGTTTTTGAGGGGGTTTTGGAAAAAAACACCCGAATCCAAAACACACCCGAATCCGACAAAAATTCTTAAGGGAGGTTTTGCCAAAACGCGTCCGAATCTAAAACTCAACCGCAGAACCGAATCCAAAACCAAAACACAAAACCCTAAAAATGTCTGGTGCACATCTCTAGTATTGAGGCTATTTGTGTTGTGTTGTGAGGCTGGAATTTAGTTGCGATAAGCAGCATGCTTGGTGCGATGTCTAGATGGATCAGTGAGATCTGTGTATGCTTATTTGTCTTAAGTGTAAATAAAGAGTTCACTTAAAAAAGAAATTGGTGCGGGCTCTCTCTCCAGAAGCATAACCAGCACTGGACGGGAGGTATGCCACAGCTAGGGGACATGCTTTTTGGGGTCACCCCAGCCAAAGTATTAACACCCCCTAGTAGTCAGTAAAGGTCAGGGAATCCTGGGGAAGTGCATAACCACAAGTAACAGCATGCACAGCTTTAAGGGCCCACTGGTTCCTCTAGTCCCCCTCCTGTAAAAGAAATATTTCAATAAAGACATTACGCACAGTGACAGTAAAACTTTAATACACACACTCACATGTACTTATCTTTCCTTTGTGACAATCAGTCCTTTTATCTGGGACCCATAGTCCTCCTGTAAAAGACAATATTAATCTACTTTTAACTGAACTGCTATTAACTTGGCACCCACTGCCCAGGGATGTTGGGTATAGCCCCAGTCTTCAGCTCAGGTGCCCTGGAGAGGGGAAACACTTTATTGGGGGAGTCTCCATTTCTCCAGGAATGCCCGGCCTGAGGGGATTAATGCTTTCGCCAGGGTGATCCCAAAAAGTATGTCCCCTTGCTGTGGCATTACCCCCCTCCCACCCCTCACACCCACTAGTAAAAGTACATTGCTGTTTTTTGGAAATACATGTAACCCCTACATATTCTTACCCCCATATTTCCGGAACCAAGACCGGCTCAAGAGCCCGGTGCTGGTTCAATGACCCCCATGTCATATTTTCCCATGTTTCTAGAACTGGGATCTGCTCACAGAGCCTGTTGCTGGTTATGCTTCTGGAGGGGGACTCCACACCGATTTGTTTTCACAAATTAACTCTTTACTACACTAAAAACAGATAGGGCTGCACGGATCTTACTGATCCGTGCAGGCTGTGCACCAAAACATTCTTTCTACAACCAGTACATTGATATAGTGCATTGAGCTGCGACTTTGGTGTGATTTCACTAAGCAATTCTTAGCAAATTCAGGATTAGCAATGCTACCAATGTTATTTTGATAATGCAACTTCCGTGCAAATTGGTCCTTAGTAAATTAAGCCCAGTACCCACGGGCCGATGCTGGAGAGATGTGTGCTGAGCGAACCGCTCAGCACACATCTCTCCTGCCGCTCAGCACAGCGCGATCTGTGCTGAGCGTGCGGGGGGAGATGGGGGGGGGGCGCTTATTTCACCCAGCGGGTGAAGTGAGCGACCCGCTAGATTGGCCTGCATGCAGGCCAATCTAGCAGCAGCGATAGCGATGTGCGGGGACGCGCATCGCTATCGCCGAGGGGGCTACACACGGAGCGATCATGCCGATATTCTAAGCAATCTAGTCAGATTGCTTAGAATATCGCTCCGTGAGTACCCCCCTTTAAGTGATTCACAAGATTCATGGCTTTTTAGCAAACAAAAAAAATGTCAATTCAATCCAAATTGACCATCAGTAAATACCCCCCCCAAGAGTTAATATCACATAATCCACATTGCATTTTATCATGTTTGAGTAAACAATTCTGCAAAAACTTGTATATGTTTTCATAGATTGAACATGTTATATCGATTCTAAAGATATTCATAAATTGCTGTAAGTATATAGTACTTCTGCTAGCTGCCCACACCTTTTTATTCTATCTTATGCTTATTTAACATGTCTCTTTTCAGTTCTTTTTAGATAACACTTTATTCCTCAAATGCTCACGGTAAACCTTAGTTTTGTGATGTTATGTGCAGAGATTCTCATTACGCTTTACAGCTTTTGAACTGGATACAGTAGTAAATTTTATGTGTTCCATTTTGTATTTACTTAATTCTTTTTACATTGATCTCTTCCCAAAAGATAATGGTTTTAATAGTTATTTGTACCAGTGAATTGAAAAAAGTAATCAAGTGTTATATTCATGGAATTTGGAAACCTATGAACCACATAGTATTTAAAAATACAATTATGATATAAAAATAATAAAATGTCAGAACCTTCTTTTTACTATATGCTTTAAATATGCATAGTTGGATTAAATTAAATTTAAGGAATAAGTCCTTTCCTCCAAATTATTTTCAAATATTAGAACATCTATGTGCACAATATAGTGGTGATTATTTGCTTGAGACATCATTTGCATCATGTTTCACACCTTTATCACTTTATTACTCCTTAATATAATTTCTTCAGCCTCCTTCTCTCTGACCTCCAAACTATCACCTCGTTCGTCTTCATCTCATCCTAAACACGACTGCCTACTTCATTATCCTCTCTTGCCACTCTGGTAGCCACTCCACTAGCTCTTTGCTCCATACCAAATCAAGTTTAGACTTATTTCATTCACCTGTAAAGCCCATAATCACTCCTGACCTCCCTACATGTCCACCTCATTCCCACACATGCTCCCTTCCTTTCATTCTGATCTGCAAATAACTGCCTCCTCTCCTTTGGGCCAGATGCATCATCGCTTGGAAAGTGATAAAATGGAGAGTGAAAAAGTACAAGCCAATCAGGTCCTAACTGACATTTTTCAAACACAGCCTGTGAGATGGTAGTTGGGACCTGATTGGCTGTACTTTTTTACTCTCCATTTTATCACTTTCCAAGCGATGATGCATCTAGCCATTTTTCTCTAACCACCACTTGTCACTACCACCCTCTCCTACTGTCAGGATTTCTCCTATGCTGCTCTCAACTCCTGTAATGCCCTTCTATGCCCAATTAGACACTCCGTCTTCTAGACCTTAATCATATCCTTGACACTCATCTTTTCCTTCAAGCCTACTACCCCTCCTCTTAACTGTTATGTTTCTGTTTTCCACATGTCTGCCCATGTTCTGTATTCACCCATAATCAGTCTAAAAAGTAAGCTCTCACAAGCAGGACCATCTCTTCAACTGATTTCTCTGTGTAATTCTGTATTATGCAGGTTATGTTTATGTAGTTATGCCTACTATATAAATGTGTCTAATATGTGACTTTGGAAATTAGTCTATTGGACAAGTTAATAAGGTACAAGTTTTGTAAAGTGTTGCCATTCTGATGTATTTCTGGTGACTTTAAATCAACTGTATGTAATAGAATGTAGGTAACAGAATGTGACTACAGCCAAAGCGTAGCTCCTCAATCTCTCAATGACGAAACTTGTCCTCTGGAAGATTCTAATGTTAAACAAACAACACACCATGGGCCTAATTCAGACCTGATCGCAGCAGCAAATTTGTTAGCTAATGGGCAAAACCATGTGCACTGCAGGGGGGCAGATATAACATGTGCAGAGAGAGAGAGTTAGATTTGGGTGGGTTGTATTGTTTCTGTGCAGGGTAAATACTGGCTGCTTTATTTTTATACTGCAATTTAGATTTCAGTTTGAACACACCCCACCCAATGTAACTGTCTTTGCACATGTTAGCTCTGCCTCCAGGGCAAGTGCTAGGGTGTTTGGCTCCCCCCTGCAAATGATACATTTGCGCCCTCCCTCACTTCACCAAGGGAAGTGCATGCCGAAGAGACAGCGCATGCCAGGCATTGTTTCTGCACAGTGCCTGTAAGGCAGGTTGACCCGCGCAGCATGGAGGGTAAGGGGTAAGAGGCACCTGTACCCGCACTGATCAGTGACCAGCAGGAAACTGGAATCCAGGGGAGGAGGGCACAGTGGCTGGTTTACACAGTAAATGGGACAGAACACAGAGGGAGGTGTGGGGGGCGTTGGCGCAGTGACAGAAAACAGGGGGGTGGTGACACTGTGACTGGGACAGAACACAGACAGGGTGTGACACAGTGACAGAACACAGGGGGAGGGGGTGACACAAGGACAGATCACTGGAGGGGTGGCACAGTGACAGAACACTGGGGGTGACACTAACAGAACACTGGGGGGGTGGCACAGTGATAGAACACTGGGAGGGTCGCACAGTGACAGAACACTGGGGGTGACACACTTGACAGAACAATGGGGGAGTGATATACTTTAAAGAATACTGGGGGGTGGCACAGTGACAGAACACTGGGAGGGTCGCACAGTGACAGTACACTGGGGGTGACACACTTGACAGAACAATGGGGGAGTGACATACTTTAAAGAATACTGGGGGGGGGTGGCACAGTGACAGAACACTGGGGGGTGACACACCTGACAGAACACTGGGGGGGTGACACACTTGACAGAACACTAGGGGGGTGTCACACTTGACAGTTGACAGAACACTAAGGGGGCACACTTGACAGAACACTGGGTGGTGACACAGACTGACAGAACACTGGGGGGGTGACACACTTGACAGAACACTAGGGGGGTGTCACACTTGACAGTTGACAGAACACTAGGGGGGCACACTTGACAGAACACTGGGTGGTGACACACTTGACAGAACACTGGGGGGGTGACACACTTGACAGAACACTAGGGGGGTGTCACACTTGACAGTTGACAGAACACTAGGGGGGCACACTTGACAGAACACTGGGTGGTGACAAACTTGTCAGAACACTTGGAGAGTGACACACTTGACAGAATTGCACACACAATGGTGTATTCCTGCAGCATAAATCAAAGAGATATCAGTCCACCTGTTGCTATGGGATATTCCCGCTGGATCGGGTAAATATAACACAGAGTTGTATCCCCTACACTGAGACGCCAGTGACAGGTGGACTGATATCTCTTTGAATTATGTGGCAGGAATACACCATGGTGTGTGCAATTGTCGGTGACATTATTATCATAGGTGTGCGCAGGGGGGGTGCCTGGTGCACCCAGGCACCCCCTAATGTCCGGCACCCCGATCTCACATGCCTGATGCAGCGATTGCCGAGCAGGCTGATTACTGTCCCCTCTGTGCTGCACCGTGTCAGGACTGCATTACTGACCGAACACATGGGTTATTCAAGGGTGCCACTGCCACCGGCTTTCAAACTCCCGGCTCCACCTCCATGTACAAAAAGAGCGTGATGTGACGTGATTACGTCATGCTGCTCGCACACCCACTAGTCACACCCGCCACATACCCACCTCTCTGCTTCAATGCTATGCCAACGCCAGCCACTGATGAGGATCAGCATGCAGCCAGCGTTCCTCTTAGGAAGACAAATTTAATACTGGCAGGCGGCCGGCGGTAGCATTGACACGACACTCGTTTTTCCAGAAGCAGCAGTACTAGTCTGCGACTGTCAGTGTCAGTGAGTGACTGACTTGTAAGTAAGCTGCTGCAGCTTACAGGGGAAAGAGAGGGGGAGCCAGACCAGGCTGAGGAGGAGCAGTGTAATTGCAGTGAGTGCCATCAGGGGTGTTTGGTGCACACCACAACATCTGACAATGGGAGTAATTCTGAGTTGATCGCAGCAGGAATTTTGTTAGCAGTTGGGCAAAACCATGTGCACTGCAGGGGAGGCAGATATAACGTGCAGAGAGAGTTAGATTTGGGTGTGGTGTGTTCAATCTGCAATCTAAATTGCAGTGTAAAAATAAAGCAGCCAGTATTTACCCTGCACAGAAACAATAAAACCCACCCAAATCTAACTCTCTCTGCACATGTTATATCTGCCTCCCCTGCAGTGCACATGGTTTTGCCCAACTGCTAACAAAGTTCCTGCTGCGATCAACTCAGAATTACCCCCAATGTATCTGCTTTATTAGGATTGGTACAAGGGTGGATATTTTATATTGTGTTGACCGTCAATAGATGGCGCTAGACATGCCCAAAAGGCGGTGCTAGACACACCCTCCCGACGGTGCACCCCCAAATAAAACGTGCTGCGCACGCCTATGATTATTATTGCTACATAGTGATTATAATTGTTTACTTTACTAAAAAGAAATATATTGTTACTAATAAGTAACCAGCTTGTGGAGCCTTCAGGAATAGATCTGGCTGTGGTCTTAGTTACATATATACTAGTGATGAGCGGGTTCGGTTTCTCGGAAACCGAACCCCCCCGAACTTCACCCTTTTTACACGGGTCCGAGCCATTCTCGGATTCTCCCGTATGGCTCGGGTAACCCGAGCGCGCCCGAATGTCATCATCCCGCTGTCGGATTCTCGCAAGATTCGGATTCTATATAAGCAGCCTCGCGTCGCCGCCATTTTCACTCGTGCATTGCAAATGTTAGGGAGAGGACGTGGCTGGCGTCCTCTCCGTTATTGTTGAATTTGATTGTGCATTATTGCTTAATTCATTGTGGGGAGGACTGGGGAGCAGCTGTATAATATAGGAGGAGTACAGTGCAGAGTTTTGCTGATCAGTGACCACCAGTTATCCGTTCTCTGCCTGAAAAAAACGCTCCGTATCTGTGCTCAGTGTGCTGCATATATATCTGTGTCACACTGCTTAATTGTGGGGACTGGGGAGCAGCTGTATTATATAGCAGGAGTACAGTGCAGAGTTTTGCTGACAGTGACCACCAGTATACGTTGTCTGCCTGAAAAATACTCCATTTCTGTGCTCAGTGTGCTGCTTTATTTTAATGTGGGGACTGGGGACCACCAGTATAATTAATATTATATAGTAGGAGTACAGTGCAGAGTTTTGCTGACAGTGACCACCATTATACGTTGTCTGCCTGAAAAACACTCCATATCTGTGCTCAGTGTGCTGCTTTATTGTGGGGACTGGGGAGTCGGGACCACCAGTATAATATTATATAGGAGGAGTACAGTGCAGAGTTTTGCTGACACAGTGACCACCAGTATACTATATATAGCAGTACGGTACGGAATGCCACTGCTGTACCTACCTCTGTGTCGTCATTAAGTATACTATCCATCTACATTCTATACGTGTGGTGCATTTTAGTTTTGCAGTTTGCTGACACAGTGACCACCAGTATACTATATATAGCAGTACGGTACGGAAGGCCACTGCTGTACCTACCTCTGTGTGGTCATTAAGTATACTATCCATCTACATTCTATAACTGTGGTGCATTTTAGTTGTGCGCAGTATTTATAGTAGTAGGCCATTGCTATTGATACTGGCATATAATTCCACACAATAAAATATGGAGAACAAAAATGTGGAGGTTAAAATAGGGAAAGATCAAGATCCACTTCCACCTCGTGCTGAAGCTGCTGCCACTAGTCATGGCCAAGACGATGAAATGCCATCAACGTCGTCTGCCAAGGCCGATGCCCAATGTCATAGTAGAGAGCATGTAAAATCCAAAAAACAAAAGTTCAGTAAAATGACCCAAAAATCAAAATTAAAAGCGTCTGAGGAGAAGCGTAAACTTGCCAATATGCCATTTACGACACGGAGTGGCAAGGAACGGCTGAGGCCCTGGCCTATGTTCATGGCTAGTGGTTCAGCTTCACATGAGGATGGAAGCACTCATCCTCTCGCTAGAAAAATGAAAAGACTTAAGCTGGCAAAAGCACAGCAAAGAACTGTGCGTTCTTCTAAATCACAAATACCCAAGGAGAGTCCAATTGTGTCGGTTGCGATGCCTGACCTTCCCAACACTGGACGGGAAGAGCTTGCGCCTTCCACCATTTGCACGCCCCCTGCAAGTGCTGGAAGGAGCACCCGCAGTCCAGTTCCTGATAGTCAAATTGAAGATGTCACTGTTGAAGTACACCAGGATGAGGATATGGGTGTTGCTGGCGCTGGGGAGGAAATTGACAAGGAGGATTCTGATGGTGAGGTGGTTTGTTTAAGTCAGGCACCCAGGGAGACACCTGTTGTCCGTGGGACGAATATGGCCATTGACATGCCTGGTCAAAATACAAAAAAAATCAGCTCTTCGATGTGGAATTATTTCAACACAAAGGCGGACAACAGGTGTCAAGCCGTGTGTTGCCTTTGTCAAGCTGTAATAAATAGGGGTAAGGACGTTAACCACCTCGGAACATCCTCCCTTATACGTCACCTGCAGCGCATTCATCATAAGTCAGTGACAAGTTCAAAAACTTTGGGTGACAACGGAAGCAGTCCACTGACCACTAAATCCCTTCCTCTTGTAACCAAGCTCCTGCAAACCACCCCACCAACTCCCTCAGTGTCAATTTCCTCCTTACCCAGGAAAGCCAATAGTCCTGCAGGCCATGTCACTGGCAAGTCTGACGAGTCCTCTCCTGCCTGGGATTCCTCCGATGCATCCTTGAGTGTAACGCCTACTGCTGCTGGCGCTGCTGTTGTAGCTGCTGGGAGTCGATCGTCATCCCAGAGGGGAAGTCGGAAGACCACTTGTACTACTTCCAGTAAGCAATTGACTGTCCAACAGTCCTTTGCGAGGAAGATGAAATATCACAGCAGTCATCCTGCTGCAAAGCAGATAACTCAGGCCTTGGCAGCCTGGGCGGTGAGAAACGTGGTTCCGGTATCCCACGTTAATTCAGAGGCAACTAGAGACTTGATTGAGGTACTGTATCCCCGGTACCAAATACCATCTAGGTTCCATTTCTCTAGGCAGGCGATACCGAAAATGTACACAGACCTCAGAAAAAGAGTCACCAGTGTCCTAAAAAATGCAGTTGTACCCAATGTCCACTTAACCACGGACATGTGGACAAGTGGAGCAGGGCAGACTCAGGACTATATGACTGTGACAGCCCACTGGGTAGATGTATTGCCTCCCGCAGCAAGAACAGCAGCGGCGGCACCAGTAGCAGCATCTCGCAAATGCCAACTCGTTCCTAGGCAGGCTACGCTTTGTATCACCGCTTTCCAAAAGAGGCACACAGCTGACAACCTCTTACGGAAACTGAGGAAGATCATCGCAGAATGGCTTACCCCAATTGGACTCTCCTGGGGATTTGTGACATCGGACAACGCCAGCAATATTGTGCGTGCATTACATCTGGGCAAATTCCAGCACGTCCCATGTTTTGCACATACATTGAATTTGGTGGTGCAGAATTATTTAAAAAACGACCGTGGCGTTCAAGAGATGCTGTCGGTGGCCCGAAGAATTGCGGGACACTTTCGGCATTCAGCCACCGCGTACAGAACACTGGAGCACCACCAAACAATCCTGAACCTGCCCTGCCATCATCTGAAGCAAGAGGTGGTAACGAGGTGGAATTCAACCCTCTATATGCTTCAGAGGATGGAGGAGCAGCAAAAGGCCATTCAAGCCTATACATCTGGCCACGATATAGGCAAAGGAGGGGGAATGCACCTGACTCAAGCGCAGTGGAGAATGATTTCAACATTGTGCAAGGTTCTGCAACCCTTTGAACTTGCCACACGTGAAGTCAGTTCAGACACTGCCAGCCTGAGTCAGGTCATTCCCCTCATCAGGCTTTTGCAGAAGAAGCTGGAGACATTGAAGTAGGAGCTAAAACAGAGCGATTCCGCTAGGCATGTGGGACTTGTGGATGGAGCCCTTAATTCGCTTAACCATGATTCACGGGTGGTCAATCTGTTGAAATCAGAGCACTAAATTTTGGCCACCGTGCTCGATCCTAGATTTAAAACCTACGTTGTATCTCTCTTTCCGGCAGACACAAGTCTGCAGAGGTTCAAGGACCTGCTGGTGAGAAAATTGTCAAGTCAAGCGGAACGTGACCCGTCAACATCTCCTCCTTCACATTCTCCCGCAACTGGGGGTGCGAGGAAAAGGCTATGAAATCCGAGCCCACCCGCTGGCGGTGATGCAGGGCAGTCTGGAGCGAGTGCTGACATCTGGTCCGAACTGAAGGACCTGCCAACGATTACTGACATGTCGTCTACTGTCACTTCATATGATTCTCTCACCATTGAAAGAATGGTGGAGGATTATATGAGTGACCGCATCCAAGTAGGCACGTCAGACAGTCCGTACGTTTACTGGCAGGAAAAAGAGGCAATTTTGAGGCCCTTGCACAAACTGGCTTTATTCTACCTAAGTTGCCCTCCCTCCAGTGTGTACTCCGAAAGAGTGTTTAGTGCAGCCGCTCACCTTGTCAGCAATCGGCGTACGAGGATATTTCCAGAAAATGTGGAGAAGATGATGTTCATCAAAATGAATTATAATCAATTCCTCCGTGGAGACATTCACCAGCAGCAATTGCCTCCACAAAGTACACAGGGACCTGAGATGGTGGATTCAAGTGGGGACTAATGAATAATCTGTGAGGAGGGGGATGTACACAGTGAAAGGGGTGAGGAATCGGAGGATGATGATGAGGTGGACATCTTGCCTTTGTAGAGCCAGTTTGTGCAAGGAGAGATTGATTGCTTCTTTTTTTGGTGGGGGCCCAAACCAACCAGTCATTTCAGTCACAGTCGTGTGGCAGACCCTGTCGCTGAAATGATGGGTTCGTTAAAGTGTGCATGTCCTGTTTATACAACATAAGGGTGGGTGGGAGGGCCCAAGGACAATTCCATCTTGCACCTCTTTTTTCTTTCATTTTTGTTTGCATCACGTGCTGTTTGGGGACAATTTTTTTGAAGTGCCATCCTGCCTGACACTGCGGTGCCACTCCTAGATGGGCCAGGTGTTTGTGTCGGCCACTTATGTCGCTTAGCTTAGTCAACCAGCGACCTTGGTGCGCCTCTTTTTTTCTTTGCATCATGTGCTGTTTGGGGACTATTTTTTTGAAGTGCCATCATGCCTGACACTGCAGTGCCACTCCTAGATGGGCCAGGTGTTTGTGTCCGCCACTTGTGTCGCTTAGCTTAGCCATCCAGCGACCTCGGTGCAAATTTTAGGACTAAAAAATAATATTGTGAGGTGTGAGGTGTTCAGAATAGACTGGAAATGAGTGGAAATTATGGTTATTGAGGTTAATAATACTATGGGATCAAAATGACCCCCAAATTCTATGATTTAAGCTGTTTTTTAGGGTTTTTTGAAAAAAACACCCGATTCCAAAACACACCCAAATGCGACAAAAAAATTTCGGTGAGGTTTTGCCAAAACGCGTCCGAATCCAAAACACGGCCGCGGAACCGAATCCAAAACCAAAACACAAAACCCGAAAAATATCCGGTGCACATTACTAATATATACGTATATATTTTATCCAGCTCTATCGTTTTAATTATCATACGTGTATTGTGAATGTTAGCATAGATTATTTAAAGTGTACTATTGTAATTTGAATATAGTAAAAATTTATATATTTCTACAAGCAAGTTTCTCGTTTATTTATTGTACGAATTCAAACACAATTACATAAATTAAAAGTATATATTTAATATTTATTGTCAGAATATCAAGCGCAATAATAATAATTTTTTTCTGTTGTTTCTTTTCTTGGAGCCTTTGCATTAGCTCTCATTATTTGCAGCTGATGGGTATCTGATTTTGCTATACGCTGATTATATTTGCGCCGGGAATTGTGGTGGTTTTTCTCCATAAATAATAGTTATGTACTGTATGTGTATGCGAATCTACTTTTAACAACAGATAGCCCAGGTGAATTCAGACCTGAGCGAAGCCACACGTCTGTATGTAGTGGCTGCATTCGGGTGGTCTGCGCACGCACACTGGCCGCAGTACGCATGTGTGACCCTACATCTTGCAACCGCATAGAAGTTATTGACACAAGTGGCCGCCGGGGGGGGTGTCAATGCAGAATGTTGCGGGAGGGATGGGCCAAAGGGGGGCATGCGTTTTCAGGGTGACTATGTCACACTCAGCCACTGTGGTTAAAAAAAAGGCGGTTGACCGCCTGACAGCGCAGCCAGGAGTCAACCCTAATTCAATGCATACACAATGTAATTGCAGATGCATCAAGAGGCAGAGCCACACATACTAAGTGGCCTTGCCCTGTTCTGGGTGGCCCCCAACATTTGAGGAGATGGATGCAGATCTTGCTGCGTATGCATTGATCTGCGCCCATCTCTGAATCAGGTCCTGTATCATTCTTTGACATCCTATTTGTAAAAATATGAATCTTTTCTCCAATGTACCTTTGTTTGGGACGCCACTGTAAATAAAGAAAAACTGGTATAATTAGCTTTGTGAACTTAATGCACTGATCTCAATACACAAACATACAAAGATAAGATTACTTACTTAGGTAAGACTGAGAATACCTGTAATTTCAGTTCTTCTCAAAAATAACACCCATAAAACAATTCATCACATAACATTAACGTTCTTCTCAGAGAAGCTAATGCAATCCAAAATATGAAAATGGTAAAACACCATAAAGCATGGCCGGACTGGCCATCTGGCACATGCCATAAGGGCCGATGGGCAAGTGGGCCGAATCGGTTACTCAGAGAGCCGGGAAGGCCGCGCACAGCGCAGCCTCTGGCTCTCTGTTTCTATCGTCTCCATGGAAATGGGGCGTGCCGCGAGTCCACACCCCAGGACTCGTGGCACGCCCCCAGCAACCATCGCCATTATAATGAGGGCGTGTCATGAGTCCATGCCCCCAATCACTTGTGGCACGCCCCCATATGTCACACGACATGCCCCCTGTGACGCGCGTGCCCCCACGATTGCCAGGGCCGAATTAAGGCCCCAGTCCGTCCATGCCATAAAGTACATTAATACAGTATTTCGACAATGAACCCGGCATGGTTAACAGTAAAGTGTGGACTGTACTGTCTGATCCTTTATCAGTGTGTACAGTAGCTAATGAAGAAGAAATTGTTATATGCTATATTTAAGAATGAGTTGTTGCAAATTCTAAAATGACAGAATGCTGAATCCATGTAATTTTTCATTTATTTATCTTATAATGTGTATTGCATTCTTGGGGAATGCACGGGTTAAAATGCATGCCTAGTAACTTTGCTTAATGTTAGGGAGGTTTTTTTCAATTATTTTAAATATGCTGCAATCCACCGCTAACTCATAAAGCTCCTTGATTGCTAAAATGTAAAACCTTTTAAATGGAATGCATCATTTGCCACTTTGAAAAGATAACATTCAAAATTGTTTACCCTTTGGTTTGCAGGATTCAGTGTTATTCATATGATATATGCTAAAGTAGTACACTGTTTTACCTTGATTCCAACAGCATTATTTCAACTAAAATGTACAGTTATATGATTATTAAAATTATGAAGATGTTCAAACTGCTAACAGCTGGCACAATAATGCAATGGAAATGTGGTTGTCAAGGAAACAACTCAATTCAAAATACTTTTCGACACCTTTAAAACTTTACACTTTATGTTTTCACATTTCAAAGGCTATTTAGCTTTCTGGTTGCAGATTTTCTTATATAAATTTAAGATAAGTATATGTAATTGAATATTTAAAAGGAAAAAGAACCAATTGAAAAAGTACCTTACCACCACTATAAAAGTATTTGCAAAAAATCAGACATTGATAAGAAGTCGATTTAAAGTGTTAACAGCTGATGTTGGCTTTTGTTTCTGACATTTAAATGATATACCTCTGTGAACTGAATTCATAACTGTAAAATAAACAAGACTGAAAAAAGGTCATCTTTATTGAGAATAGAAACACTTACTATGGTGGTAGAGAAAGGGCAGCTAGAACCTGACTTAGGGGGACATTTACTAAGCAGTGATAAGAGCAGAGTATTGAGCCAGTGGAGAAGTGCCCATGGCAACCAATCAGCACTGAAGTAACATCTATAATTTGCATACTATAAAATTATACAGAGCTGCTGATTGGTGGATGGGGCAACTTCTCCACTGGCTCACTTCTCCGCTCTTATCACTGCTTAGTAAATGTCCCCCTAAGTGACCAAAGTGCAAAGCAACTAACATGTATTCAATTGCACAACTATCACATGCTTTATTTTGGGAGTGGGAAAAGGTAAAGGAGAATAAAAACTGTAGGGCTTTTGCATGCATTGGGGGTAATAGGGTTTTAACTAATTAACTGGATAATATTTATTCTTCCAAAAGTTGCTCAGAAATTGTCTGGTCTAAATAATTCCATATGTTTAAGAGCACCTATTTAAAACTTTAAAACTTATCTCACACACACACACACACACACACACACACACACACACACACACACACACACACACACATACACACACACACACACACACACACGAAAAAAGAGCCAACAACATCTAATTCATGAAAAAATGCAGATATATCTAAAACAAATGTGCATACACTGCAGATACATCATTAAAGTGCATATTGGACAGGAGGCAAATCAGTTAGAAACATGGTACAGCATGAACAGAGGACAGTACATATCACAAGTCACAACCATCGAATGTCAGTCATCCTGCCATGAAGAGGTCACAGCTCTGACAGCTGTGTTAACAGGACTCCTTAGTTATGGGCAAATGACACAGTCAAACCAAGTCTTCTAAATACCTAATCCAATCAACCAGGGCACACTCAACTGTTGTCTAAACTCCAGTCAGCTGTACTCATGTCTCTATAACCAGAAGTATTGCAGCGCTGTAATGGAGATGACCGGAATTCAATGCTGGTAACCATGGTAAGCAATGCAAGAGGAATGTGGATACAGAAAAAACACTGTCTCCCACTACCCACAAAGCACAGAATGGAGGACAGGCATTAAGTGCAACACCAGGAAGTGACAAATCATCACAATCTGGTAGTGCCCACAGTAACACAGTGTAACCATAACAACCCGGTATGCTTACATAAACAAATAGCATTAATATTTAATAAAGCAGTCCTCAATAACAGTAGAAATAAGAGTGCGTAGGATTATATGAGGATTGTCCATAAGGGGACAAGGCAAATGATCACAAACAATATACATATAACACAAACCATAATTGCATGTTACTAGAAAGGCAATGTGTAAACAAAATCTCATTTAGCATATATGAAATAGACAGCACCATCAGATGCACTATTGCAATAAAGAAAACAACTAAATGATGGTCTCTCATTCAAGCCAAATGGGGCAATAGTATTGAGGAGATGTACCCTGAAACATTTACTTTGTAATAGAAGTTTATTGCGATCCCCACCCCTACTGAGAGAAGGAATATGGTCTATTGGCATGCAGTGAAACTCCCTCATAGTGTGTCTATGTGCATTGTGCAGCAAAATGTCTCGCAAGTGGTGGAGTGCTTGAATGGATGAACAAAGTGGTGCAATAAATTCTTTAGGGGTACATTTACTAAGCAGTGATAAGAGGGGAGAAGTGAGCCAGTGGAGAAGTGCCCATGGCAACCAATCAGCACTGAAGTAACATTTATAATTTGCATACTATAAAATTATACAGAGCTGCTGATTGGTTGATGGGGCAACTTCTCCACTGGCTCACTTCTCTGCTCTTATCACTGCTTCATGAATAGACCCCTGATTATTGCAGGGATTTAACAAATAAACATACAGATGGAGCCACCTTTATCTTGGCATTTAATAGGATTAACTGTGCCAGGGCAGTCAAATTTAATCTCCTGCTGTAATGACTTAATCCTGATGTATTGTTCTCTCTGTATTGTAATTCCATCTGAGAACAATAGATGAAAGGTTTATGCTAATAAACCATGGCGTGCCTAGGCGCAGCAGAGAAGCCAAGATGACCGTGGCTCCATCTGTATGCATGGAGAGAGGCTTCGATAGGATCATTTTCCTGTCATATGTAGCAAGTAAAGCGATTGTTAATGTGATCATTATATGTCCGGATTTGTGTCCCAACTGCACAACTCCACTTGTGTGGTCATCAGACAGCGCATGTGTGAGCAGCTATTGCTGAGGATCCATCTCCTAGAAATATGTGCAATATGTTCAGTAGTTTACAATGGCTAATGGGACCAAACTCCAGCATACTTCACATACTAGAACATGGTCCCATTAGCCAAGAGAACGCAAAATCCAACAATGGTCATTTAAAATAATTTACTAATACAAAGGCATTGGCTTCCTATATTATAATATAACTCTCAAAATTCTTTTCTAAGAAGAACGCAAGCAATGGTTAGTAAATATGCTATCAATAATTGCATGCAGTTTATACAGTAGGTCATTTTGAATTATAACCCACACGTAGAAAACCCTTTTTCAACAAACATAAATAAAATAAGTATAAATAAAATGTGTCAACTATATTGTTCATATACAGTAAATGAAAAAAATGTACACAATGATGTCCAGTTTCATGTTCAGTGCGGTAATGTGGTTATTTACCAGGCATAGATAATGCTTATACTGGCCATATACAGAAAGATAAACTGCCTGTCAATCTGACAGGGATTTTATCTGACACTGCAGATATCACAGGCATACACTGTCAGATCTTTCACAGTGTATTGGCCGTGACATCAGTGCTCCGCCCCCATGTCAGGGAACAGGGGAAATGTCCGTCGGTCTGTTGCACCAGGGCATACACTGCCCAATGCAGCTGACATGACACTGTCAAAATCGGACGGACATTCTGGACAATCCGGCATGTCCAAATGATGAATATTACTGGATCAGTTGCCCGCATACAGGCTGCTTTTATCTCGCCGATCTGCCGATATTGGGCGGATTGGCCAGATAATTGTAACATATATTATGCCCAGCATTAGTGTTTTTCAAATAGGAATGTGTCAGTTTGCTTTTAGTTAATTAGTATGCAAATGATCTCCTCACATACATAGATAGTAAGTCTAAAAACAAGTCTAATTATTTTAACTAGCCTTTAGTACTCGCAACATCCCATATTACTTAAGAGAAAGAAAAAATATATATTATTCAGATCAATGGTATTGTGTGAAGCATGATTGCAATTCTCACCACTTCACCTGCTTGGTGACTGTAGCCATAAAGTAAATGCTGTGTTTTCTCTCCTAATCCATGACAAAACTTTCTAGCTTTCTCAAAATGTTTAAGAGCTATTAAAATACTGTCTCAGTCTAGACATGTTTCATAAGTGTTGTGATCTCATCAGATACATCCATTATTTATTTAATATTTATTACCAGTTATTTATATAGAGCACACATATTCCACAGCTCTTTAAAGAGAATATTTGGCCATTCACATCAGTCCCTGCCCCAGTGGAGCTTAGAATCAATATTCCCTACCACATGAACATGCACACATTCACGCTAGGGTTATTTTTTTTGTTGGGATCCAATTAACCTACGAGTATATTTTTGGATTGTGGGAGGAAACCGGAGTACCTGGAGGAAACCCACGAATGTATGGGAAGAATATGCAAACTAGTGATGTGCACCGGACATTTTTCGGCTTTTGTGTTTTGGTTTTGGATTCGGCTCCGCGGCCGTGTTTTGGATTCGGACGCGTTTTGGCAAAACCTCAACGAAATTTTTTTGTCGGATTCGGGTGTGTTTTGGATTCGGGTGTTTTTTACAGAAAACCCTAAAAAACAGCTTAAATCATAGAATTTGGGGGTCATTTTGATCCCATAGTATTATTAACCTCAATAACCATCATTTACACTCATTTCCAGTCTATTCTGAACACCTCACACCTCACAATATTATTTTTAGTCCTAAAATTTGCACCAAGGTTGCTGGATGGCTAAGCTAAGCGACACAAGTGGCCGACACAAACACCTGGCCCATCTAGGAGTGGCACTGCAGTGTCAGGCAGGATGGCAATTCAAAAAAATTGTCCCCAAACAGCACATGATGCAAAGAAAAAAAGAGGCGCACCAAGATCGCACCACAGGTATAGAATGTAGATGGATAGTATACTTGACGACACAGAGGTAGGTACAGCAGTGGCCTTCCGTACCGTACTGCTATATATACTGGTGGTCACTGTGTCAGCAAACTGCAAAACTAAAATGCACCACAGGTATAGAATGTAGATGGATAGTATACTTGAAGACACAGAGGTAGGTACAGCAGTGGCCTTCGGTACCGTACTGCTATATATACTGGTGGTCACTGTGTCAGCAAACTGCAAAACTAAAATGCACCACAGGTATATAATGTAGATGGATAGTATACTTGACGACACAGAGGTAGGTACAGCAGTGGCCTTCCGTACCATACTGCTATATATACTGGTGGTCACTGTGTCAGCAAACTGCAAAACTAAAATGCACCACAGGTATAGAATGTAGATGGATAGTATACTTGGCGACACAGAGGTAGGTACAGCAGTGGCCTTCCGTACCGTACTGCTATATATACTGGTGGTCACTGTGTCAACAAACTGCAAAACTAAAATGCACCACAGGTATAGAATCTAGATGGATAGTATACTTGACGACACAGAGGTAGGTACAGCAGTGGCCTTCCGTACCGTACTGCTATATATACTGGTGGTCACTGTGTCAGCAAACTGCAAAACTGAAATGCACCACAGGTATAGAATGTAGATGGATAGTATACTTGACAACACAGAGGTAGGTACAGCAGTGGCCTTCCGTACCGTACTGCTATATATACTGGAGGTCACTGTGTCAGCAAACCGCAAAACTAAAATGCACCACAGGTATTTAATCTAGATGGATAGTATACTTGGCGACACAGAGGTAGGTACAGCAGTGGCCTTCCGTACCGTACTGCTATATATACTGGTGGTCACTCTGTCAGCAAACTGCAAAACTGAAATGCACCACAGGTATAGAATGTAGATGGATAGTATACTTGACGACACAGAGGTAGGTACAGCAGTGGCCTTCCGTATCGTACTGCTATATATACTGGTGGTCACTGTGTCAGCAAACTGCAAAACTAAAATGCACCACAGGTATAGAATCTAGATGGATAGTATACTTGACGACACAGAGGTAGGTACAGCAGTGGCCTTCCGTACCGTACTGCTATATATGCTGGTGGTCACTGTGTCAGCAAACTGCACAACTGAAATGTACCACAGGTATAGAATGTAGATGGATAGTATACTTGACGACACAGAGGTAGGTACAGCAGTGGCCTTCCGTACCGTACTGCTATATATACTGGTGGTCACTGTGTCAGCAAACTGCAAAACTAAAATGCACCACATGTATAGAATGTAGATGGATAGTATACTTGACGACACAGAGGTAGGTACAGCAGTGGCCTTCCGTACTGTACTGCTATATATACTGGTGGTCACTGTGTCAGCAAACTGCAAAACTAAAATGCACCACAGGTATAGAATGTAGATGGATAGTATACTTGACGATACAGAGGTAGGTACAGCAGTGGCCTTCCGTACCGTACTGCTATATATACTGGTGGTCACTGTGTTAGCAAACTGCAAAACTGAAATGCACCACAGGTATAGAATCTAGATGGATAGTACACTTGACGACACAGAGGTAGGTACAGCAGTGGCCTTCCGTACCGTACTGCTATATATACTGGTGGTCACTGTGTCAGCAAACTGCAAAACTAAAATGCACCACAGGTATAGAATGTAGATGGATAGTATACTTGACGACACAGAGGTAGGTACAGCAGTGGCCTACTGTACCGTAATGCTATATATTATATACTAGTGGTCACTGGTCAGCAAAACTCTGCACTGAACTCCTCCTTTATAATATTATACTGGTGGTCCCCAGTCCCCACAATAAAGCAGCACACTGAGCACAGATATGGAGTGTTTTTCAGGCAGACAACGTATACTGTTGGTCACTGTCAGCAAAACTCTGCACTGTACTCCTGCTATATAATACAGCTGCTCCCCAGTCCCCACAATTAAGCAGTGTGAGCACAGATATATGCAGCACACTGAGCACAGATAAGGAGCATTTTTTTCATGCAGAGAACGGATAAAACTGGTGGTCACTGATCAGCAAAACTCTGCACTGTACTCCTCCTATATTAATATAAAGCTGCTCCCCAGTCCCCACAATGATATAAGCAAGCACAAATATTTGCATCAACTCAACAATGAATAAACGGAGAGGACGCCAGCCACGTCCTCTCCCTAACATTTCCAATGCACGAGTGAAAATGGTGGCGACGCGCGGCTGCTTATATAAAATCCGAATCTCGCGAGAATCCGACAGCGGGATGATGACGTTCGGGCCCGCTCGGGTTAACCGAGCCATACGGGAGAATCCGAGTATGCCTCGGACCCGTGTAAAAAGGGTGAAGTTCGGGGGGGGTTCGGTTTCCGAGAAACCGATCCCGCTCATCAAGAATGCAAACTCCACAAAGTTAGAACCATGGTGGGAATTGAACCCATGACCTCAGTGCTGTTTGGCAGTAATGCTAACCATTAAACCATCTGTACTGCCCATATAAATATGATGACTCTCCAATCATTAACAAATCATACTTAGCAAATCATGTTTGACAATTTTAAATGACCAAAAAAAAAATAAATGAGTACACAAATGAACAGCAGTAAAAATATGGTAATAGTAAATGGTATTGTATTATTTAATTGATTACAATTTAAATTGGTTAAATTGTCGTTTTTTGTTTATTCTTAAAAATCCAGTTTATATTAATATTGTATTCAATTAAAATATTATACAATATTGATGAAATATTTTTATGAATTCATATATCATTAGCATATTTCATACAATTATCTTTAGGTCATTCCTAACTGCATATTGCAGCTGACATCTGTGTGAATACAGTAAAGGGTTTTTGACCATACACATTTGAAGTTGTTCTAAACAGTCCCATAACACTTAATGTTTCTCCTCCACAAGTAGTAAGTGACCGATCTATCACAGCTGGAGAGTCATAGACACCCTAACCTGTACATAGATTTAAACATTGTATCCTTTTCAGTGCCTGTGATATTTTTTATTTCATAGTTATTTTTAGTGGTAGCCGGATGATAGATAGTGTCTAGTTCAGTATTTTTCAACCGCTGTGCCGCGGCACACTAGTGTGCCGCGTGCGGTTGTCAGATGTGCCGCTGCCTGTCGCCGTCAGAGATGTCTGCCGCTCTGCTGCCCCTATTATTGCTACTAGGCTCGGGCAGCACACTGCTCTCTTCCGTGGCCTATGGTGACGTGGGGTGACTCATAGGTCACGCACGTCACGCCTACCCATCTGCTCTCCTGCCCGCCAGCTCTCCTTCCCGCCTACCCTGGCCGCCAGCTCTCCTGCCCGCCTACCCCGGCCGCCAGCTCTCCTGCACGCCTGCCCCGGCCGTCAGCTCTCCTGCTCGCCGCACCTACCCATTCCCCTGCTCCGTGCTGAGCGAGAAACCTGAGGTTGGGGCCAATGTATTTTATTTATTTAATTGATTGCTGGGGAATTACTGGGGGGGGGGGGGGACACGACACAATGTGTGACATTACTTGGGGGGGGGGGCAGTGTGGTGGAACTACTGGGGGACAACACACACAATGTGTGACATTGCTGGGGGAACAGTGTCTGGTGGAATTACTGGGGGGGACACAGTGTGTGACATTACTGGGGGAACAGTGTGTGGTGGAATTACTGGGGGGGCTACACAATGTGTGACATTACTGGGGGAACAGTGTGTGGTGGAATTACTGGGGGGGCTACACAATGTGTGACATTACTGTGGGTGGCAGTGTGTGGTGGAATTACTATTACTATATTTTATTACTGTGGAGGTGAATGAATTTTTTATTACAGTGGGGGCCAATGTGTCTGTTTTATTACTGCGGTAAATATCAGTATATTAGTTGAAAAAACTGACTGTGTGCCTTGGCAATTTTAAAATCTCATTTAGTGTGCCACGAGTTTAAAAAGGTTGAAAATCACTGGTCTAGTTAGACAGTCAATAGATAGACACCATATGTTAGACAGACATTAGGTCGACAGGGCCAAAAGGTCGACATGAAAAAGGTAGACAGTACAAAATGTCAACAGGGTCAAAAGGTAGACAGGGTCAAAAGGTAGACAGGGTCAAAAGGTCGACATAAAAAGGTAGACTGTTTTTTTTTAAATTGACATGTTTTTGGACTTTTTAATATCTTATCAATCCATGTCGGCATAGAGTTAATTATAAACCTTGTGGCGAGCGCAGCAAGCCACCGAGCCCGAAGTGTGACGAGTGAAGGTATCTTCAGATCTCAGAGGTGGGTAGATCCCAGTTTTTTTTTTACCATAGCTAAATAATGACACACTAGAATAGGTCACCAGCTGGCCAATGCAAGCAACCGCAGCCTGCACCCAGGGGTGATAAGACAAAGAGGATTGTCCTAGAAGAAAGGCAGGATTGTAAAAAGGTAGAGTCATAGGAAATAATTGTGAAGAGATACAAGGTCTCCATTGTAATGATCTCCATAGAGTCAAGGTTGAGCCCACAGTGGGACGGCCAACCAAAGAAGAGTTAGCAGCCAAGTCAACAGACTGAGGCAAACAGGAAACCCTTGATTTTCGATCACCAACCTCTGCCTAATTCCAGTCTAGACCACTCCAGAACTCTATAAAGTAAAAGGAAAAGTGAGGTTGCTGGAAGCTCTCTAATTATCTATAGCACATCATGACAAACGTAAGGACGTCATCCACCCCATACAAAGTTCCTTATCAAGCAGTGGATTCTAAAAAAACAACTCCTAGGCACATGTATTAGGAGGGTCTGGAAAAAGTAAAGTATTATAGGTAATACATTCATTTTAATTATACTTGTGTTGTCCAAACACAAGAATGCGCCCCAGTCATGAATCTCTCAACGAAGCAAAGCAAGGAGGGGCAATTTTTTTCAGAGAATACAGTAAATGGGACAGATTCTGAAGGGTGCCAGGATAAAGTGAAGGAGGACCTCAGAGTATTCACAACCAAGACTGTAAAAGTAACTGCTATCTATTTAGTAAAGTTTATTTTAAACTCATTTGTGAAATTTGTGTATGAGGAGAGATATGGACACAGATGGAGTAATCATAATGATCATCTGATAATTAAGATAGCTTATACTCACAGCCACCCACAGTTAGTCAAGAGATGTCAGAGTTAAATTTGATAACCCAGGCAAGATACTCCATGCATAATACAAAAATAAGAGGAGATGGGGCAAACTTGCAGAGTATCATTATAAATAAATACTGGAGTGACAATGAGCCATTTATTTTTAGGCATGGTGTAGGCAGATCAAAAGAGCCACAATTCTAAACAAAGAGGTAGAGCCTAGTCCCATGGAATAAACAGACGTCCCGTGAACAGACAGTCAATTCTATCAAAGGCCTTCTGTGCATCAGTTAAGATCAAGGCAACTTGGGATATCTCAGTCAGAGCAATGTGCATCAAATCAATTACCTTGGTGGAGTTGTCCTGTGCCTCATGACCTCGGACAAAACCCACCTGATCAGAGTGTATTAACATGGGAAGGATAGTTTTAACCCTGTTTGCAATGAGCTTACCAAGCAATTTGAGATCCACATTCAGGTGACAACTTTATGGAGTTAAATGCCCACATCTTAGGTAGATATGATTTTTATTTTTGAAATTTACTAGCCCTGTCCAGACCAGTATGTGATATGTGATTTTTTTTTTATATATAATTCAGAGGAGTTTATAAGCCTATTTTAATTATTTGTTTATATCAGAGCCATAATGTCATGGATAGGTTTGTCTGTGAACCTGAACTGGAGTCTTGGGTGCATGGATTCTCTGGTGAGCATTGGAAAACTGGATGGCCTTAAGTTATCTGGAGATGCAGCTGAGGACCAGAAGGAAGTGCAGGTGATGCTTAATCACAGATTATAAATTATATGGAGTCGGAACACAGGATTCATTGGAATGAAACCAGAATGCTGACATACTGGAATGAATAGAACAACTGAATACTCTGGAATACTGTATTCTCATAATTGAAGTAAGCAGTGGCGTAAGTTCGTCCCAGTTGCCCGGAGGCAAGATAAATATTGGTGCCCCCCTATTTCCTATATTAAGATAAATGTGTGTGTGTGTGTGTGTGTGTGTGTGTGTGTGTGTGTGTGTGTGATACAGTATTTATACATTTAATTGTCTTTTATTTTAAATCACACATTTCTTAGCAGTCATACCCAGGATTAGAACTCATGACCTGTTACACTAACAGCAGACACTTTACTGATGGAGCTATTTGCTCCTGTAGAGGAAGTATGAGAATTCTAACTTTATTAAGTTACGTGTAATTGTCAGAGAAGTATCTTCATATAGTTAAAATTCTCATATTTCCTATACAGGAGCAAACAGCTTCATCAGTGAGGTGTCTGTTTCCAGTGTAATAGGTTGCACTAGCGCATGCAGGGGGAGTTTCTGATTACCTAGAAACCCCCCCTGGCCGCCGATTTATTGCCGCACATGACCGATTTTATATTTATTTATTTATTGAGACGGAGGAGTGACGCGAGTCACGCGACAACTCCCTCCGTGAATCTAGAGAGAGAGATGGCTGGCAGTGCCTGCTGGCTGAAGCTAGGGGGAGCTGCAACGCGCAGATCCTCCCAGGCATTTCCTATGGGGCTGTGAGAGCTGACCGGGTGAAGCTTGGCATTCTCTTCCTCAGTCCGCGCACGGTGAGTGAGTAGGGGAGGGGAGGGGGGGGGGGGTAGGAGACGAGAGGGGGCTAACAGAGGACAGTGTTCACTCTTTTATTCTTTAAGACTGTTTCCTGTAATTTACAAGAATGCCCACATATTTATTCTTATTTAAGGTTTGGTATACTTTTGTACTGATTGCAGCAGTATTCAGGCTGCCTGTGGACCTACAGCTGTACTGGGACCATACTGTAAATTTTAGATATATACATATATATACAGTATATACGCATACACTTCTGTACTGTATATTACATTACTTTTAGAAGGCACCACAGTAGGATTCAGAGTGCAAAATATGGGAGTGCCGGACAAAAACGTGTGTGTGTGTGTGTGTGTGTGTGTATAACACACACTAAGATTATATATAGCGTCAAGGGTCCGGCACTCCTCACTTAAAACAGGTGCTTTCCTGGTGACCTCACAGATAATAGCAATATCTCCATGGAAGGTGCGGCACTCAAGTTATTAATAATGCAAATGTAAACAAGTTTCTGTCAACATTTCAATATATTTATTTCATATTGTCATCAGGTGTTTTATTTTTTTATATATATATATATATATATATATAGTCACCTCAGACTCTGCCCCCTTCATGTGCTTGCCTCCACACCCTCTTTGGAAACCCCCCTTCACAAATCCTGCGTTTGCCCCTGGGTTGTGGTTTCTAATCCTGGGTGTGACACTTGTAAAATGTGTATATTCAGTATAATAAAGAGGGTGTGATTTGTAAGGTGCAGGGTCCAGTGAGGAAGTCGGCCAATGAAAAGACATCGGCAGCTATCAAATCAATTAACTTAATTCAATGGTGTCACAGAATGGGAGGAGAGGTGCCCCCTTCAGAACAGGAGCCCGGCGGCAGATGACTCCGTTGCCTCCCAGAGTTCTGCCTATGGAAGTAAGACTGAATGTGGAAGAGATGAGGATGCTAGCTGGTACGTGGGAATTGACCAAGACCTAGTACAGAGGCATGGAGTCTAACATGCTGGTGACCTTCACCAGGGACCCCCTCAAGGGAGTATTGGGCTTAGCTATGCCAAACACACAGGTCGCGGCCCACTGACTGTGTTTCCCAGTACTAATGCCAGAATATCACAGGTGGACAGAGATAGAAAGTTAGAAACCAAGATGATACTGGATCGCCAGGATGAAATGGGAGTAACTGGAGCACAGTAATGAAAGCGATGGTGCTGATTATCGGACTGTAAATGATGGTACAGGTTATCAGACCCGAACTGATGGTTCAGGATTTCAGACTGAAACCAATAATGCAGGATATCAGACTGGAACCAATGGTGCAGGATTTTGAACTGGAACCAATGGTTCAGGATTTCAGACTGGATACAGGAGCCAGTAGTGCAGTAAGGCGGAGATTGGCATTTAGAGCAATAGAGCAAAGTTGAATGCTGGAGCTCACTGGAAAGGTCTAAATGGGGCTATAGACAACATTGCATTGGCCCCTTCTGTCTCTCAAGGAAGTCCCTTTATATCCCTGACTGATCATGGATTGGCTGCTGGTATCATATGACTGTAGACTGGTCTTCCATAGGTGCTTGGATCAAAGAGCTGCACCGGGGCCCCAGAGGATTGCCATGGAGCTGGATCCAGGAGCAGGGTGACAGGTGAGTTACCCAGTGGTAATGGAAACTGGGACATTTTGTGACACATAAAAGGTGCCCTTTGATAGTCGCACTCCCTACAAATGTGATGTCATAACTGCATGCCTAGGGAATGGGGTCGCCTACTCTGGGATGGAGAGCTCCACCTGAAGTGTCCTAAGGATGTTCCATGCAGATCCACAGGCTGTAGGGCGTTTGTCTGTATTGCCCATTGTATGCTCTGGGCAGTGTTGCAGTGCTACTGGCTGCAGGGAGCTGTTACAGGCACAGTATTAGCCATATACATATGCCATGGGACAGCAACTGTGCTGATCCCAGGGCCCTGCACACTGTGCTAAGACATATTATTTTAATCACCATTAGCTGCATGTGCGCCTTTTAACATAGCAATGCGACTTAGACACATTTAAAAGGAAAAACTTGCACATAAAGATGCTCTGCGCCAGTGCCGTAACTAGCTATGGGCCAGCGGTGCCTGGCACAGAGCGCAAGAGCACTGTGGGCGCAGGACCACTGGCCGAACCCGCAGGGCAGCGACGCTGACCACTGCTCCCCCTCTCTGGCCACAGTGCTTCCACTAACAACAGCAACCTATCCGAAGCGCTGCACCCTGCAACCACCGGCAGCCACTGACAGCCGCCCGTCATAGTACCGGCGGCAATCTAACGAGGACAGATTTAAAAGCCAGCACCTCCGCAGCCGCACTGACTGCAGGGAAGGAGCCGGTGGAAGGCGGTGGGTGCTGGGTCAGCAGCACCTGTTTGCTGGGCAGGGTAACACGCGGACCGGGAGCACCTGACGGGCGGGCAACCGCAATTGAAAGTGTGCTGGCTGTCTTCTGCTGAGGACTCCATGTGGATGCTGGATCGGTGATCGTGGCCTCCCCCCAGGTGAGTTGACACACACACACACTCTCTCTCACCTCTGCCTGCTTAATGTGTAAAAAGGGGGACGCTGTCTGCCGTAATGTGTAAAAAGGGGGATGCTGTCTGCCGTAATGTGTTAAAAGGGGACGCTGTCTGCCGTAATGTGTAAAAAGGGGGATGCTGTCTGCCGTAATGTGTAAAAAGGTGACGCTGTCTGCCGTAATGTGTAAAAAGGGGACGCTGTTTGCCATAATGTGTAAAAAGGGGACGCTGTCTGCCGTAATGTGTAAAAAGGGGACGCTGTCTGCCGTAATGTGTAAAAAGTGGGACGATGTCTGCCGTAATGTGTAAAAAGGGGATGCTGTCTGCCGTAATGTGTAAAAAGGGGATGCTGTCTGCCGTAATGTGTAAAAAGGGGACGCTGTAAAAAGGGGACGCTGTCTGCCATAATGTGTAAAAAGGGGATACTGTCTGCCATAATGTGTAAAAAGGGGACGCTGTCTGCCATAATGTGTAAAAAGGGGGATGCTGTCTGCCATAATGTGTAAAAGGGGCTCCACCTGGTGTAGTGGCGCTACTGTGCGGCGTAATTTGAATAATGGAGACTACTGTGCACTGTAGTATGAATTGGTATTATTCCCTTCCCTACGAAGCCACGCCCCTAATTTTTTTGCACGCGCCGATTTTTCATAAAGGGTGGGCGGCGCCAATGCCGTTTCTTGCACACAGCGCTAAAATGCACTGTTCGGCGCTACTGAGTCACACCACAGAATGGCATGACTAAAAGAGTTGTTTAACGTGACTGTAGCAAGGATGTAGGAGGACACATCTGTAGTCTAATCAGCAAGCGAATTTTCCAGGTTGACAAGGTTCAAATTTATATTTATATAAATAAATTGTAATGTATTATGAGCATCATAAATACACATTTTCTCCTAGAACTACTTTCCTTCAATATGTATCTATGTATTGTATAGAATTTCAAATTAGTTGCTTAGGTACTTTTCACATTATGATCTACCTGTGATTAATTGGTAAAAAAATTATAGTTTCAAGACATGTAGCGTTAATGACATTTTTTTTTTTGCAGAAATAATATGCGTGGGCCCATACTGACATAAAGAAAGTCATTAGGGCTTTGCTCCATACTGTACAGTAGCCCCAGGGATAACCAACAGCTTGTTAGGATGACATCGCACAAAAAAAACTTTAATTAAGATCAGAGATCTGCAAAACATATTAGAGCATTCGCTGGCCTCTTGTGTCATTTACAATTCCCAGTTACAATAAAACTGACACACCAATAACGCTGAAAGCACTCATCAGTGAAACGGATTACCATAAAAATTAGCTAAGGCATACTTTTGGACGATTTCAGAACTAAGAAAAGTATAAAATGTATTTTTAGAATTTCAAGTAGCCTAATTTTTTTTATCATGCTTAATACACTAAATTAAATTATTGACTTTTCCTATACAACTGGGTAGTTTAGTGTTTTATAATGACCAATTTCCATATTTTTCAGTTGCAAGGAAGTACAGTTTGAATAAAAATATCTGTTTGTATACTTTGTATTACTCCTCTTGACAGTTCAAGCTTTGCGATCATCTAAAACGCTTTAATGCTTTCTGTTAAAGGTGAGAGTATTGTTTGAAAATCACCCAACTCATAGTGGGTGAAATGTAATAATGGGAAATTGTGGTCCAAACCCTGAAAACTGCAGTTTTCAGACTTTGGCTGCATTTCCTATAATGCCAGCTTTTCTGTCGTTACCCTATAAAAGCTGATGGACTTCTTTCCGCAATGTCCTCTGAGAGGGATCCAACAGTACATATGCGATTAGTGTATATGTTAGTACATATGCGATTAGTATCTATGTAATAAGTGGTGGGATGTACTGAATCGTGGAAGTGATGCTTAGTACATCCCTTAAATAATGTCATATTTCACAGAGCACATCATATGATGAGATTGATAATGCCGATTTATTACCTTATAACATTCACTATATATGGGTAAGAGACTCAGTACGCAATTGGCATATGGGGTACCGTAAAGGTACGCACTTAGCGTAGCAGACGCTTAGCCGTGGTCGAGACGCACATGCGGCACGCTCGCTCACAGCTTAACGCTTGGTGTCGAGCACGCTATAGGCAGCCGACTACCGTAATGCTACGCAAACAGTGTAGCGGACGCTCGTGACCACGAGGGGAACACGAGCGGCGCAGACGCTCACGGGATGACACTCAGTAACCCTTGTATGCAACACACTGAAAGATTGAGTTAGTACTGTAAACCTTACTACTGAAATACTGTAGCGATATAACGCTGCTTAACCTTGTTAATATAAAAGCTGCTTGAGCGATTGAGACGCTCCGATTACCCTCAGCAATGTAATAAACACACAATACCTTGCTAAGGTTCCAACACCTTTACTAACAATATTTAGCTAAGTAAAAGGGGAAAACAGTTAACAGTTCATACACTACAGGCTAACATAAATATCTAACAGAATAACTACACGTGAATATACAATAGCGGCACAATCGCAAACACAAATACATAGACTAAGAATGAACGGCTAACATTACACGGGTAACAAAGTGGCCACAGAGAAACATACCATACGGGGAACACGCGCTAGCGCAACCGGATCGAATCCTCCAATTATCAGAGATAAATGTTGATGAGAGAGAGTACTGGCCGGTCTGGGGACAGTGACCCTTATATACACAATATACAGTGCACTACAAAGGGTCCTACAATCTTATTGTTCATTGGACACAGGAATGTCTCTCCGCATTAAAACAAAAGGTCATAGGTTGGTTTAAACAGGTGGGCTGTGACTATATCGAACTGCTCAGGTGGGAGGGAATCTCAAGATTCCCGCCGCATGGATAATGAACCGCAAATATAGTAAATGTCCAGAAACTACTAATAGACATAACTATACGCAGGAGCGCTTAATCTTTACCTAACCAGCACCGGATTGTTCCTAATAAAATGTTCTTTAGTTAGGTACCAACCATCACCGCTCAGACCCTATCTGACCCTTCGTATCATGCAAAGAGGAATTCCTCTGTCCAGGGACCAGTTACAATAAACAAACTTACAGTTATTATTAAGGGGAACATTACCTATAAAACATACTATTTGGATTTACTATGTAACGATTGAGTTGCCCGCTAGACGCACACAAACTCTACCGTAAATGCACATACCACGCGCTCAAGCGCATGGCCGTGGAGGCGCCGTCACGCAACTGCGAATATGTGCACGCACGGGAGAGAATGTGCACGTGCAGCGGGCAAGCGCATGGGGTGAATATATGGCAACGTGTAGCATGATATTTGTCCGACTTTGACAGTCCACCCTTTGGCAGTCATCAATAACTGCCACTTCCTAAAACAGTTCAAAAAAAGAAAATATATGTCATCATGTAAATACCTTTTTATGATTGGGTAAAGGGAGGAGAAGAGAAGGTGGGGAAAAGGTATGACCTAGTGAGATAGTAGAAGCATGTGTGTATGAATCCATGTTTGAGGGGTCATGTATCATCGTGCCGTACGTGTTTTACATCAAGCTTCGAGGTATTGCGAAGTATACATTTGAATCCTTCTTATCCCATATTAAGGGTCTGTGGATGGGCTGTCAAACTTTACCGAGCTCTTTCGGCTTTTGGTTGCAACTAAATGGGGGAGCACATTTAGTTGATGATACATGAATGGGGGGGTATGTGAGTGCTGATATCTGTGTCTATATTCCCTATCGACTATGTGTGTCATTACCTGAAGGTTGTAGAGGTGAAGATAAGAAGCAATTATTATAAATGCAGTCATAAACTATGTGAGTTTAATATGCATTCACCGATTGAGGTCTTGTCTGATGTCTTGTCTTGATGTACATGTTGTCTGATGTCTCTTGATGCTTTTGCTATAAATGGCGACAAAAGCTTTTCCATTGTCCAGAAAAAACAGTCTCTAAAGTATTGGGCTATCGTAAAAATTTAAAGTCACTAGGGATATTGGGGGTCTGTGGTATTAGTCCATCAATGGTCTGTGTAAAAGAGGTTGTCAAATTCTTCTTCCAAGCGGATGTCTTTGTACCTTGGAGGAAAACAAAGGAGAAACGGGTGAAAGAAACGGACCGTGGAATCACATTTTCATCACAACATTGTCCCTATCGTTGGGTCATAAATCAAATTTGTTGTTGTTATTACAGTGTCCTCGCTCCTCAGACTCATCACTCTGGTACTACCTTTACACTTCGTTAAAGCCCGAACGCATCTAAATATCAGTCCAACCAATATGACGACTCCCAGAATACACAAGAGAAATTTCCCTACGTCCATTATAATACCTTGGGCCCATTCTCCTAAGCCCGAGAACCAATTTCGTGGGTTCAACCATGACACCCAACCGGTCAGCTCATTGCCCACAGCGGCGAGAGTGAGATTATGTCTCCTTCGGAACTCCCACTTTAATTGTAAAATGTCATCCATCTTTTGGTCTATGACCTCGGCCGGGACCTCGTGCTGTTTGTAATATACGTGCAGCACTTTACTCCATATTGAGTTGCTAGGGTAACACAATACCCGCCTGTCACAGCTGTGAGGTAATTGAGAATCATCCTATGCTGAACCAGCTCTGTTTTGTAGGCTTGTAACTCTTTCCCAGTGTACCTAAACGTGTCGTCATACATTTCGGTGATATTGTCTAACAAATTTGCTAGCGCAGATATATATCTATAATTTATCACTCCTCTGGCGGTACGAGTGATATCTAACGCGAGTAGGAATTGAATCCCGGTGGATTCATGGATCAGATCAGAGGCCGGATGCTCTGTCCTCTCTATCAGGTGCCGTTTAACGACGTGCTCGTAATGAGTGTGAGTATAAGGAGCTTGGGCACTGCGGTGAATGTCTTTCATTTTGTTATGGGTTACAGTCATTACTTCAGGCAGTACTTTTCCAATATAACACAATCCCTCTGAGTTTGGGGCAAGCCACTTATATGCCTTCCTCCCGCATATGAAATATGCATCATCGGGGAGAACATATGGGACAGAGTATGACATTACCATGTTACAAATTTTCCATGTGAAACCTCCTAACCCTAATTCTCCCATCTGTTTAGTACACGTATCTGTTTGTACGATATGTGCACAGTATCCTGGTGATACTTCTCCAACTCGCATGGTCCTACTTCCTAAAGTGTACCTATACCAGAAAAATCTTCCAGGGTCGGCTATCTGGCGTATAAGTTCTGTGTCTATGGGCATTCTGTCGGCTCTGTATGAAAAGGTCATGGTTTGATTACTCCATGACACTTCCCAATTTCCCGGCTTTCGGGGATTGGAAATGTTAAAGCATACTAAAGACCTATCCACATGATATTGGTGGAGCTTCAAACTAGGAGGACTAGAGATATTAAACCTCTTGTCCACCGGCCTCCCACCACTTAGCTCAAGTACCTCTCCTACAGTTAAAGGGAATGGTACTAGTCCTGATTTGCTATGACCTTGAGGTACTTGAGAGCATACCCAACAGTCTGTCTGGTTTAACACTTTACCCACTAAGGAGTGATAGACACTCAATGGATGCCGGTCCATGTGGATATTAAAACTGGACTGACATTTCTTGATGCACCCATCCTCAACTATATTGTCACAATGCCTACAGATGCAGTTCTCCTCAGCTAACAATCCTTCACAATTCCTTCTATTGTCAATGCTACCAGATCGTTTTCTGATACTCGTCTTTACTCAGTGATTGTGCTGCTCTTGGAAATCTACGCCTTCATCCTGGTCATCAGAACCCATTCCAGATCCTTCTTCGACCTCCATGGTACTCTCACCGAAACAGACTGCTCTGGTCAACATCATGGTCAACAGGAAAATCCAGATCACAGTCTCTTGGGGCAAGTCCATCTTAGGAGGAAAAGGAGAAAAATAAGAAGGGGGGGAGGAGAATAGGAGGGAGATGGGAACTGGAGAAAATAACAAAAGGGAAAAAGAAATCCGGCTCGACAAACGCTTCTGGTCTTAATATTCTCAGCGCTCAGGTGTTGTCTCAATCCTCCCTGAACAGACACTCTAGTGATACAACCTCTACCGTCTGTTCTTTATCACGGGACCTCTCTGGGTCAGCAACCTTTTTACAATGAGACGAATGGACCCAAGTCTCCCTCTCTGCAACCTTCAATGCAGTTGTGCTGGTCAATAAGACTTGATATGGTCCTTCCCATCTGTCAATAAGGCAACCTGAGCGTAGAAAATTCCGTATCATTACATAATCCCCAGGTTCAATGTCATGACAATTACGGTCTGGCAAATCAGGAATCACCAACTTTAGATTATCATTCTGATTCCTCAATTGCTTACTCATCTTAACCAAGCACTTTACGGTTACTTCATTGTTACATTTCAAATCCTCCTGGGGGTTAATCATAACATGGGGTTGTCGACCAAACAGAATTTCAAAAGGAGACAGATTAAGAGGGGACCTGGGAGTGGTTCTGATGCTGTATAATACGATTGGCAAAGCTTCAGGCCATAGACTTCACCTGTAAAATGGGTACCCCTATCACTCTCAATGATTCTAGGGATACCATACCTGCACACAAATTCCTGCACAATTTTCTTTGCAGTAAACACAACGGTATTTGTGGCCGCGGGAAATGCTTCAACCCAATTTGAGAACACGTCAATACAGACCAATACATACTTTAAATTTCTACAAGGTGGCAATTGTATGAAATCAAATTGTATTACCTGAAAAGGGCCATCTGTCGGAGGGATATGGGATGGCTCTGTTGGTATTGCCTTTCCGATATTCTTCCTCAAGCAGGTGAGACATGTCATCGCTCTTTTACCCGCATGGGAAGAAAATCCTGGGGCGCACCAATAAGCTCTTACCAACTTACACATTCCTTCTATGCCTAGATGAGTCAGCCCATGTGCCGCTTCCGCTAGACTTGGAAAGTATGCTCTGGGTGCCACTGGCTTACCCTGTCCATCTGTCCAGAGTCCTGAGGACTCCTGGCCATATCCTTTTGACCTCCAAACTGCCTTTTCCTGTGGGGAACACAAGTTTTGCATTTCACATAATTTCTGTGTGTTTACAGTATTAAATACCATTAGTTGTGTGATGTCTGTTTGTATGGGGGTACTGGCTGCTGATTTAGCAGCTTCGTCTGCTCGGCTGTTACCAAGTGATACCGGATCTTGGCTATATGTGTGAGCTTTACACTTGATAACAGCCACTCTGTCGGGTTCCTGTATCGCTGTTAGAAGTCTTTTGATGTGGGCTGCATGCGCTACGGGTGTGCCAGCTGCCGTCATGAAATTTCTGAGGCGCCATAGGGCCCCAAAATCATGGACTACTCCGAAGGCGTACCTAGAATCTGTGTAAATATTGGCTGACTTGCCCTTAGCCAATTCGCATGCTCTGGTTAGGGCAACCAGTTCAGCAACTTGTGCTGAGTGTGGTGGGCCTAGCGGTTCTGCTTCTATGGTACTTTGGTCATCTACGGACTGCGTATCCAGTACACAAGTCTCCCGAGTCCGTCTGTCTGTGACAACTACCGTCAGTGTAGAAAGTAAAATCTACATCTTCCAGTGGGTTGTCACTGATGTCAGGCCTTGCCGTGAAATTTTGGGTCAAATATTCCATACAATCATGTGTGTCGCTGTCCTTACTAAATCCTCCTTCACCATCACTCTCATCCTCCACCCTTTGTGGCTGTCCAGGCACACCTGGGAGATATGTTGCAGGATTTAGTGCACTGCATCTCTTTATAGTAATGTTTACCGGGGCCATCAATGCCAATTCCCATCTTGTAAACCGTGCAGATGAGACGTGCCTGGTTTGGGCAGAATTCAGTAACACTGCATGTGGTGTATGAATTGTGAGGTTGTGTCCTAGCACTACATCTTCGCTTTTACTTACTAGCAATGCTATCGCTGCAACACTTCGCAAGCATGTGGGGAGGGATCGCGCTACCGTATCTAGCTGAGCGCTATAGTAGGCTACCGGCCTGCTGGCATCACCATGCTTCTGGGTTAAAACACCTGCTGCGCACCCAGCACTCTCTGTTCCGTACAGCTCAAAGGGTTTCCCATAGTCTGGCATACCTAATGCCGGTGCCTGCGTTAGGCACTGTTTAAGTCTCTCAAATGCCATCTCGGATTCGTCTGTGTGCGAAATCCGATCAGGTTTGCTTGATGAGACCATCTCCTGCAAATTAGGGCCAGTATGGAAAAACCTGGGATCCAGTTACGGCAATACCCACACATTCCTAAAAACGTTCTAATCTGTTGCTGGGTTTGTGGCAGGGTCATGTCATGAATTGCTTGAATTCTATCAGCGGTGAGGTGTCTCAGTCCTTGTGTCAGACAGTGTCCCAAATACTTCACCCTGGTCTGGCATAATTGTAACTTATCCTTGGAAACCTTGTGTCCTGTGTCTGAAAGATGAAACAGGAGTTGTTTCGTATCTCTCAGGGACGCTTCTAGTGAATCAGAACACAGCAGTAAATCATCCACGTACTGTATTAATACTGATCCACTCTCAGGTTGGAAAGACTGTAAACAATCATGCAAGGCCTGAAAGAAAATACTTGGGCTGTCAATGAAACCTTGTGGTAAGCGAGTCCAGGTGTACTGAACTCCTCTGTATGTAAATGCGAATAAGTATTGACTGTCAGGGTGCAGAGGTACCGAGAAGAAGGCGGAGCAGAGGTCAAGAGGTCAACACAGTGAAATATTTGGCAGTGGGAGGGATTTGCATAAGGATGACAGCTGGATTTGGCACTACAGGGAATTGACTCTCAACTATTTTGTGGATCCCCCTTAGATCCTGCACTAATCTGTAACCCCTCCCCCCACTCTTTTTAACAGGGAAGATGGGATTATTGGCAGTGCTGGACGTCCTTACCAGAATGCCCTGTTGTAGCAAACGCTCTATTACAGGGTAAACTCCTAACTCCACCTCTGGCTTCAGAGGGTATTGTGGGATTTTTGGAGCTATCCTACCATCTTTTACTTGCACAACTACTGGGGCTACGTTTGCCATTAATCCAGTGTCTTGTCCGTCCTTGGTCCAAAGTGACTCCGGTATCTGGGAAGTCATTTCTTCTACCTTGGACGGACACCTATTTACAATAACAGAGTGTGACATTAATCTTGTTGGGGAGTCTAGCATATCCTGCGCTTCCTGAGCGTGGTTTTTGGGTATGTCCAAGAACACACCTTCAGGAGTACAATATATGACGCATCCCATTTTGCACAGTAAATCTCTCCCTAGGAGATTAGTCGGAGCCGATGCAGCCAGCAGAAAAGAATGCTTGGTATGCAAAGGCCCTATCGTAATCTCTGCTGGTTTGCTTAAAGGGTATTGTCGCACTACTCCTGTTACTCCCATGGCTGGAATTGTTTTACCAGTGGTTCTCATGCGCACGGTCGAATTTATCACTGACTTGGCCGCCCCTGTATCTACAAGGAAATTTAGAGATTTACCAGCTACATCAATTGTGACCTCGGGTTCACTTCCAAGGCTCGCAATTAATTTCACTGGCTGCAGATTACAGGTGTGGCCCCACCCCTATGGTGCGTGGTGACCTCCCTGCATCGCACTGGCAGCTATTACCTGTGAAGGGGGTAAATGGGAACTATCAGAGACTTGCCAGTCTCTTCTTGGGGGATACCTTCTTGTTTCCCCTGCGTGTGGCTCATAACTCCGTCTCTGCGGTCCTTGATCCCAATCTCGTATGTCATGTCGTTGTCTAGGGTTTCTATATGCATTGTGTGGGTTACTGGTGCAGTTACGTGCAAAATGTCCTTCCCTACTACAATTGTAACATTTTACCATATACGGCTTACCACCAGGGGTCTGAGATTTAGACTGAGGCGGCCTTGTTGTAAGGGCTTGGAAACTTATAGCCATCAGTTTATCACCCTGTGACTCCCTGCGTCTTGTGATGTTCCTGTCGTGCCCAACAGCAGTCTCTCTTAAGGCGGCCACCGACATACCTCTCCAGTTAGGTTGAGTGGTTTGTACCCTATTCCTTAACACCTCCTTTAAACCGTCCATCAAGACGGACACCGCTACCTCTCTATGGTGTACATTTGCCTCAATTTCCACGATCCCAGTATATTTAGCCATTTCCTCCAGTGCCCGGTGGAAATAGGCAGTTTCTCCTTCCATTTGTTTGATGGAGAAAATTTTGTTCCATTTTACCACAGCTGGGAAGTATATTCCCAGCTGCAGATTGATTCTGGTTACATTATCTTGATTATACTCATCCGTAAGGGGTACCTCTTCGTCTAATTTACAGTCAGCTATAAATTTTACAGGGTCAATACTAGAGGGCAGGCATGCCCGCAGTAGTGTCCGCCAATCTTTGTTGTTAGGTTCAGTGGAGTTACCCAGGTCCTTAATGAACCTCTGACATGCGGCTAAATCTTTTCTGGGATAAGGGAATTCAGACAAAATTGTTCTTAATTCTGCTCAGGACCAGGGACAGTGCATTGCAATATTCCTGATGGGTGTGACCCCATTTGTGTCGGTCTTCCCATTGGGGACCGCTATCACTCTAACAGGATTAAGATTAATTACTTCATTCTGGGTTGATTCTACAGTGTGTGGTGCAACAGTTTCAGCATATTGTACAGTGCCGTACTTACCTTTAGACACAACCTCACCTGTCCCTGAACTATGGGACCTTGATACCACTCTTACTGGTTGGGCGGTGCCCACTGGAGTATCGTTTATGGTGGCCGCTAGAGAGAGAGCTGAAATCGTAGTGGGCTCATCTTCCTGGTCGTATTCCTTGGGGAAGTTTAAAATGGGATACAACTTGCATGGATTAGCGTTAGTATCAACATTTGCATTAACTTTCATTTTATTCTTATCACTACTACATTGGTTAAGTGCACCCTTATCGAACACCCGCATGCCATTCTCTGCAGCCACTTTTTTCCCTACTGTATACGGTGGTGGTGCCGTTGCTATCAGACTTCTATCAGGATTCGAATTTGCTTTCTGAGCTAATTCCTGTTGTATTTCACTTTCCTGTTGCCATACCTGTAAACAAAAGTGATGTCTAATCCTCTGCTTTGCAGATTTTATTAGACCTATCCTTCTTCTTAGATTTTGCAATACCTCAGGGTTCAAACTGCCTACCCGGGGAAACTGTTCCCCATCATCCTCTGTCATTCGTTCCCATTCTTTGCATAATACCTGTGTGTGTGATCCGTATTTTTCACACATTATATACCGTGCTGACCCTTTGGGCCAACAAATACCAACGTGAACCCTTGTTGGACGTCCCTTCTTTGAGCAATTGGCCCCCATTGTTTGCAGATATTGCTGTCTCAGCGAATTCTTACAAAACAAACCAAGTTGCCCGCGGTAAGGCGACGGTGAAAGTTCAACTAGTGCCTTCACTCACTTTACGCCCCAATTGGCCAATACGAGTTCCAGCAATGTGCCCACCACTGGTCGTACCCAATTCGTGTGATCTTTTTGTAACCTCTATTTACTGGGGCATGTGGGAGTATGCTACCCTCCCCAGTAAGTATTGGTTGTTGGAGATTTCCTGAGTGAACAGCGAAACTCCCTTAAAATAACAAAAACCTACACAAATCATGTTAGAATGTACAAATAGCGTTTATGATCCCACAGTAAATTTTAATGGGTATCAAGGTAACAAACTAATGCACACAATTACGTGCGGTCCAGTCACACTGCGCATAAGTAACTCAATATTTATACGCTGTACGACCAACGGAATCGGTTGTTTAGGCTGCGAAAACTTCAGCCGGAGCTCAACTTATCTATATGGGTACTACGCAAAACCCCCCGGGCTGCGCTTAAACCTTCGCAGTCCTTTTGTCTGTGGATACTACTTGCTCCTCTTTCCTTATGTAATGTTAACGCGGGCAAGCCAGTCCCACGCCACCAAGTGTCCACTCACCTGATGTGGTCTCCGACGGGATCCCGATTTCTGGGTTCACAAAATAATACCTTTATTTCCACACTCACTCCTATTCACTCATATGCACACTGATCTTTCTGTACAGAAATTCCTTTCATACAGGCAGTAGTCCAATCCCTGAGTATTGCAAATAGAAAAAGGTTCCCTTTTAACTAAGCTTTTTTTGGAAACTGAACAAACCTGTGCTATTATCAGGTGGCTATACTATACCGCCCACACCAAAACAATGCTATTGTGTAATTTGAGTTTCGGTGGGCGTATCCGTATGCTCTGTTGCGTAATATACACTCCGTGCGTCGACCCTCGCGTCACGTACGCTAGTCCCACCCTTTGTTAGGGACACGTGTACGCAGGCCAGATATGTCCACAGATACACAACTAACACATTTCTATAAATGTAAATGATGTTCAACTGTAATCGCTTACCGTACACCACACAGTATCTGCTATGCTGTGTGTGTGTCCTTTACAATTATTCCCTTAAAAATGATCCTTTATAATCTCAACTAAATAGCACCAGATTTTCTCAGCACGTGTCTAATAATCGATTCTAATGGCAACAAGAGAGTGAGATGTAACAATGTACAAATGAAAAGAATGCAGGTGTGTGCGTGCGTGCGTGTGTGCAAAACAGAAATAAACAGTTTTAAAAGATAATAGCGTATTGTTCTTACCTTCCTACCTTCCGGTTCCGGATTCCACCCCAGCACTCCTACAGCGTAGCGTAACAGACGCTTATCTAGTCAGCACCACTGTATCCCTCACCACCAATACGGATACGAAAGGATACTGCTTTCCCACCCTTTGCTGACAGATAAAGTCTGTGTGCACTAGTGTGGATATGTGGAGGACGGACGAGGCCCCAATTGATAATGCCAATTTATTACCTTATAACATTCACTATATATGGGTAAGAGACTCAGTACGCAATTGGCGTATGGGGTACCGTAAGGGTACGCACTTAGCGTAGCAGACGCTTAGCCGTGGTCAAGACGCACATGCGGCACGCTCGCTCACAGCTTAACGCTTGGTGTCGAGCACGCTATAGGCGGCCGACTACCATAATGCTACGCAAACAGCGTAGCGGACGCTCGTGACCACGAGGGGAACACGAGCGGCGCAGATGCTCATGGGATGACACTCAGTAACCCTTGTATGCAACACACTGAAAGATTGAGTTAGTACTTTAAACCTTACTACTGAAATACTGTAGCGATATAACGCTGCTTAACCTTGTTAATATAAAAGCTGCTTGAGCGATTGAGACGCTCCGATTACCCTCAGCAATGTAATAAACACACAATACCTTGCTAAGGTTCCAACACCTTTACTAACAATATTTAGCTAAGTAAAAAGGGGAAAACAGTTAACAGTTCATACACTACAGGCTAACATAAATATCTAACAGAATAACTACACGTGAATATACAATAGCGGCACAATCGCAAACACAAATACATAGACTAAGAATGAACGGCTAACATTACACGGGTAACAAAGTGGCCACAGAGAAACATACCATACGGGGAACACGCGCTAGCGCAACCGGATCCAGTCCTCCAATTATCAGAGATAAATGTTGATGAGAGAGTACTGGCCGGTCTGGGGACAGTGACCCTTATATACACAATATACAGTGCACTACAAAGGGTCCTACAATCAAATTGTTCATTGGACACAGGAATGTCTCTCCGCATTAAAACAAAAGGTCATAGGTTGGTTTGAACAGGTGGGCTGTGACTATATCGAACTGCTCAGGTGGGAGGGAATCTCAAGATTCCCGCCGCATGGATAATGAACCGCAAATATAGTAAATGTCCAGAAACTACTAATAGACATAACTATACGCAGGAGCGATAAATCTTTACCTAACCAGCACCGGATTGTTCCTAATAACATGTTCTTTAGTTAGGTACCAACCATCACCGCTCAGACCCTATCTGACCCTTCGTATCATGCAAAGAGGAATTCCTCTGTCCAGGGACCAGTTACAATAAACAAACTTATAGTTACTATTAAGGGGAACATTACCTATAAAACATACTATTTGGATTTACTATGTAACGATTGAGTCACCCGCTAGACGCACACAAACTCTACCGTAAATGCACATACCACGCGCTCAAGCGCATGGCCGTGGAGGCGCCGTCATGCAACTGCGAATATGTGCACGCACGGGAGAGAATGTGCACGTGCAGCGGGAAGCGTATGGGGTGAATATATGGCAACGTGTAGCATGATATTTTTCCGACTTTGACAAGGAGGTATAGACATTTCAATACCCAGGAAAGGAAAGATAACTTAATTCAATGAAAACATGAAAAAATTAACTAAGACTCAAAGTGTATATCAATACATTGCATCAATACATCCTTACATTGCTCCACAGATTTGTTGTATTGAAGTCATGCATTTTAAACCATAATTTACTAAGCACTGATTGTCAGAAATACAGTAATATACAGGACGTCCCAGAGACACCCCAGCCTAAATTTCATATGTGAATATAGGTATGACTGTAGTAGCAGTGCTACTACTGTTGCTGTTCAATGTCTCTAGCTGGTGGCCGGAAGGTTTAATCTTGCCATAATTTTGTGGTGGTGGTGGTGGAGGGGACAATGCATACATACCCACACTACCCACAATGTACTAGACATTGGTCTAGGGTAAAATTGCCATGGCCACTTTCCCAAGTCTAAGAACAAAAATTACCAAGTATTTGCCATCTATTGCTATCAAAAGGACACGGCAATCAGCTTGCCATCTAAAACTCCATCATTTACTACCTATCGGATTTGAACATCAGTATAGCTCTGACAGCAATGTCCATCATATATTTTCTATCTAAAGACCCATAGAATTATTCCGTTCTGATAGAATGTAGTTTCACAGAGAAGTGTAATTTTAACAGAACCGACACAAACACTTCCTATAACCATTCTATTGGCTTAAACAAGCACTTAATTTTTTGACATTACAAACCCCTCACAAAAATGCCCCAAACAGTGCCAACACATTGCAAGTGTATTGAGGTGGCAGGTTGTTTGGTTTTGGAGAGAGGAATTAAGAATTTGGTGGAGTAATTTATGCCAATAAAAGGATTGCTGTAAGTTGTGTTGTCTTGCCTTTTTAGCTATAGTCTTGTCTATTTTAAAAGTTTGTCTTATTTATCTTTTTGTCATTAATGTCATTATTATAGTATTTCTGTTTTGTCAGTGTTTATTTGTGTTTGCTCGTGTAGAGTGTAGTGTTAGTAAGTTTTGGTTTCCATGTTATTTGCTTTGTGTTATTATGGAGGGGGAGCCAGAGCTATAGATATGTGAACTGTATTTGAAGATTGAGAAGGAGAAGACAAGCAAAACAAAAACAGCCACAATACCAGGTTCAGATTTAATGAAAGTGTGGCCCTGGTAAATGCCTAAATGTAACCTTTACATACAGTATGACACCAAATGTAAAGGTAATTAAAAGTAACATGTACAGATGGAGGTATGCACTTCTGGCAGGCCTAGGCGATCAGGCACCTAGCCCCGCTACGGGAGTGCACAGAGACTCTCCCACTAAAGTTAATGGGGTGTGTGCGCATCTCGGATGGTGTGCCCAGGCACAGTCGGAGCCACGATTAGCGTGGCTCCATATGTATAAACTTTATTAAGTTGCATTTTTATATACAAAACATTTTGCCAACTATGGTCTGCTACAACATCCGTCATGGTGTGAAATATACTTACAGGTGATAAAGTGTTTTATTAGAGTCTACTTGACCTGCCTCCCACTGTCAATGGGACCCCTACCTGCTTAATATCTATATTGCATTACCTGGTGGACGAGGTTCATCTGGCTCACCTTCTACTTGGTGGTTGTGGTAGATTAGCCCTATTGCTGCCATGCCAGTGGCCTTTAATGCCTCAAATTCCAGGGGCCCTCATCCAATGTCACTGAGGAGGCCCAGCTAGAGCAGTAGATCATCATCTTGCTGCTTCCATATAGGGAATCCATCTTGTGTCAGCCGCAGGGAGTCATCATGGTTCACCACCCTGCTACCCATAGCTTACTTGCACACAAACACTGGTAACACAGATGGGGTGGAAAGTGAGCATGGGACAAAGGGTTTAGGATGAGAGACATCTGGGTTTGGTAAAGAATTGGGTCTTGAGAGCCTGTTTGCAGATTTTGTAGAGGGGTAGAGAGTCTCAGGGGTAAAAGTAGAGAATTCCAGAGAAAGTGGGCAGCACGTACAAAATCTTGGAGGTACTGTAGGAGTGGCAGGAGGTAATCAGTAGGCAGTAGATGTGGGGTGCATTAGCAGAGCAAATGGGACAGGCAGGAGTATAAATGGAGATAAGGTCAGAGATGTAAATGGGAGAGAACTGCACAACACAGTCCATGTACAAAAAAATCAAAAATACCTTTCCAGATATTCAAGGTCACATAATGTGACATTGAAATGTAGACATCAATACTCAAATACAAAACCATATGTCATGAATACTATGGTCCCCCAGCTTCAAAACAAGACCAGCATGAGAGCTCCACAACAACCAGAAGCAAAGTCACAACCTGTTCTAGTTGACCTTACAAGCATAAACCCCATACTTCTTATCATGTTTGCTACCCTGCTGCATGAACACCGCGCATTACAAAGGGCCAAAACTAGAGATGAGCGGGTTCGGTTTCTCTGAATCCGAACCCGCCAGAACTTCATGTTTTTTTTCACGGGTCCGAGCGACTCGGATCTTCCCGCCTTGCTCGGTTAACCCGAGCGCGCCCGAACGTCATCATGACGCTGTCGGATTCTCGCGAGGCTCGGATTCTATCGCGAGACTCGGATTCTATATAAGGAGCCGCGCGTCGCCGCCATTTTCACACGTGCATTGAGATTGATAGGGAGAGGACGTGGCTGGCGTCCTCTCCATTTAGATTATAAGAGACTGAGAGAGATTTACTGGAGCTGACTAGGAGGAGTACTGTTACTGTAGAAGTGTAGAGACTGAGTGGAGAGAGTTTACTAGTGAGGACAGTGCAGTTTACTTTATAATCCGTTCTCTGCCTGAAAAAAGCGATACACAGCACACAGTGACTCAGTCACATACCATATCTATGTGCACTGCTCAGGCTCAGGCCAGTGTGCTGCATCATCTATTATCTATATATAATATTATATATATCTGTCTGACTGCTCAGCTCACACAGCTTATAATTGTGGGGGAGACTGGGGAGCACTACTGCAGTGCCAGTTATAGGTTATAGCAGGAGCCAGGAGTACATAATATATTATATAGTGAGTGACCACCAGACACACAGTGCAGTTTATTTAATATATCCGTTCTCTGCCTGAAAAAAGCGATACACACAGTGACTCAGTCAGTCACATACCATATCTGTGTGCACTGCTCAGGCTCAGGCCAGTGTGCTGCATCATCTATATATATTATATATCTGTCTGACTGCTCAGCTCACACAGCTTATAATTGTGGGGGAGACTGGGGAGCACTACTGCAGTGCCAGTTATAGGTTATAGCAGGAGCCAGGAGTACATAATATTATATTAAAATTAAACAGTGCACACTTTTGCTGCAGGAGTGCCACTGCCAGTGTGACTAGTGACCAGTGACCTGACCACCAGTATATATAATATTAGTAGTATACTATCTCTTTATCAACCAGTCTATATTAGCAGCAGACACAGTACAGTGCGGTAGTTCACGGCTGTGGCTACCTCTGTGTCGGCACTCGGCAGCCCGTCCATAATTGTATATACCACCTAACCGTGGTTTTTTTTTCTTTCTTTATACATACATACTAGTTACGAGTATACTATCTCTTTATCAACCAGTCTATATTAGCAGCAGACACAGTACAGTGCGGTAGTTCACGGCTGTGGCTACCTCTGTGTCGGCACTCGGCAGCCCGTCCATAATTGTATATACCACCTAACCGTGGTTTTTTTTTCTTTCTTTATACATACATACTAGTTACGAGTATACTATCTCTTTATCAACCAGTCTATATATTAGCAGCAGACACAGTACAGTGCGGTAGTTCACGGCTGTGGCTACCTCTGTGTCGGCACTCGGCAGCCCGTCCATAATTGTATATACCACCTAACCGTGGTTTTTTTTTCTTTCTTTATACATACATACTAGTTACGAGTATACTATCTCTTTATCAACCAGTCTATATTAGCAGCAGACACAGTACAGTGCGGTAGTTCACGGCTGTGGCTACCTCTGTGTCGGCACTCGGCAGCCCGTCCATAATTGTATATACCACCTAACCGTGGTTTTTTTTTCTTTCTTTATACATACATACTAGTTACGAGTATACTATCTCTTTATCAACCAGTCTATATATTAGCAGCAGACACAGTACAGTGCGGTAGTTCACGGCTGTGGCTACCTCTGTGTCGGCACTCGGCAGCCCGTCCATAATTGTATATACCACCTAACCGTGGTTTTTTTTTCTTTCTTTATACATACATACTAGTTACGAGTATACTATCTCTTTATCAACCAGTCTATATATTAGCAGCAGACACAGTACAGTGCGGTAGTTCACGGCTGTGGCTACCTCTGTGTCGGCACTCGGCAGCCCGTCCATAATTGTATATACCACCTAACCGTGGTTTTTTTTTCTTTCTTTATACATACATACTAGTTACGAGTATACTATCTCTTTATCAACCAGTCTATATATTAGCAGCAGACACAGTACAGTGTGGTAGTTCACGGCTGTGGCTACCTCTGTGTCGGCACTCGGCAGCCCGTCCATAATTGTATATACCACCTAACCGTGGTTTTTTTTTCTTTCTTTATACATACATACTAGTTACGAGTATACTATCTCTTTATCAACCAGTCTATATATTAGCAGCAGACACAGTACAGTGCGGTAGTTCACGGCTGTGGCTACCTCTGTGTCGGCACTCGGCAGCCCGTCCATAATTGTATACTAGTATCCAATCCATCCATCTCCATTGTTTACCTGAGGTGCCTTTAAGTTGTGCCTATTAAAATATGGAGAACAAAAATGTTGAGGTTCCAAAATTAGGGAAAGATCAAGATCCACTTCCACCTCGTGCTGAAGCTGCTGCCACTAGTCATGGCCGAGACGATGAAATGCCAGCAACGTCGTCTGCCAAGGCCGATGCCCAATGTCATAGTACAGAGCATGTCAAATCCAAAACACCAAATATCAGTAAATAAAGGACTCCAAAACCTAAAATAAAATTGTCGGAGGAGAAGCGTAAACTTGCCAATATGCCATTTACCACACGGAGTGGCAAGGAACGGCTGAGGCCCTGGCCTATGTTCATGGCTAGTGGTTCAGCTTCACATGAGGATGGAAGTACTCAGCCTCTCGCTAGAAAAATGAAAAGACTCAAGCAGGCAAAAGCAGCACAGCAAAGAACTGTGCATTCTTCGAAATCCCAAATCCACAAGGAGAGTCCAATTGTGTCGGTTGCGATGCCTGACCTTCCCAACACTGGACGTGAAGAGCATGCGCCTTCCACCATTTGCACGCCCCCTGCAAGTGCTGGAAGGAGCACCCGCAGTCCAGTTCCTGATAGTCAGATTGAAGATGTCAGTGTTGAAGTACACCAGGATGAGGAGGATATGGGTGTTGCTGGCGCTGGGGAGGAAATTGACCAGGAGGATTCTGATGGTGAGGTGGTTTGTTTAAGACAGGCACCCGGGGAGACACCTGTTGGGAGGAATATGGCCGTTGACATGCCAGGTGAAAATACCAAAAAAATCAGCTCTTCGGTGTGGAGGTATTTCACCAGAAATGCGGACAACAGGTGTCAAGCCGTGTGTTCCCTTTGTCAAGCTGTAATAAGTAGGGGTAAGGACGTTAACCACCTCGGAACATCCTCCCTTATACGTCACCTGCAGTGCATTCATAATAAGTCAGTGACAAGTTCAAAAACTTTGGGTGACAGCGGAAGCAGTCCACTGACCAGTAAATCCCTTCCTCTTGTAACCAAGCTCACGCAAACCACCCCACCAACTCCCTCAGTGTCAATTTCCTCCTTCCCCAGGAATGCCAATAGTCCTGCAGGCCATGTCACTGGCAATTCTGACGAGTCCTCTCCTGCCTGGGATTCCTCCGATGCATCCTTGCGTGTAACGCCTACTGCTGCTGGCGCTGCTGTTGTTGCCGCTGGGAGTCGATGGTCATCCCAGAGGGGAAGTCGTAAGCCCACTTGTACTACTTCCAGTAAGCAATTGACTGTTCAACAGTCCTTTGCGAGGAAGATGAAATATCACAGCAGTCATCCTACTGCAAAGCGGATAACTGAGTCCTTGACAACTATGTTGGTGTTAGACGTGCGTCCGGTATCCGCCGTTAGTTCACAGGGAACTAGACAATTTATTGAAGCAGTGTGCCCCCGTTACCAAATACCATCTAGGTTCCACTTCTCTAGGCAGGCGATACCGAGAATGTACACGGACGTCAGAAAAAGACTCACCAGTGTCCTAAAAAATGCAGTTGTACCCAATGTCCACTTAACCACGGACATGTGGACAAGTGGAGCAGGGCAGGGTCAGGACTATATGACTGTGACAGCCCACTGGGTAGATGTATGGACTCCCGCCGCAAGAACAGCAGCGGCGGCACCAGTAGCAGCATCTCGCAAACGCCAACTCTTTCCTAGGCAGGCTACGCTTTGTATCACCGCTTTCCAGAATACGCACACAGCTGAAAACCTCTTACGGCAACTGAGGAAGATCATCGCGGAATGGCTTACCCCAATTGGACTCTCCTGTGGATTTGTGGCATCGGACAACGCCAGCAATATTGTGTGTGCATTAAATATGGGCAAATTCCAGCACGTCCCATGTTTTGCACATACCTTGAATTTGGTGGTGCAGAATTTTTTAAAAAACGACAGGGGCGTGCAAGAGATGCTGTCGGTGGCCAGAAAAATTGCGGGACACTTTCGGCGTACAGGCACCACGTACAGAAGACTGGAGCACCACCAAAAACTACTGAACCTGCCCTGCCATCATCTGAAGCAAGAAGTGGTAACGAGGTGGAATTCAACCCTCTATATGCTTCAGAGGTTGGAGGAGCAGCAAAAGGCCATTCAAGCCTATACAATTGAGCACGATATAGGAGGTGGAATGCACCTGTCTCAAGTGCAGTGGAGAATGATTTCAACGTTGTGCAAGGTTCTGATGCCCTTTGAACTTGCCACACGTGAAGTCAGTTCAGACACTGCCAGCCTGAGTCAGGTCATTCCCCTCATCAGGCTTTTGCAGAAGAAGCTGGAGGCATTGAAGAAGGAGCTAAAAGGGAGCGATTCCGCTAGGCATGTGGGACTTGTGGATGCAGCCCTTAATTCGCTTAACAAGGATTCACGGGTGGTCAATCTGTTGAAATCAGAGCACTACATTTTGGCCACCGTGCTCGATCCTAGATTTAAAGCCTACCTTGGATCTCTCTTTCCGGCAGACACAGGTCTGCTGGGGTTGAAAGACCTGCTGGTGACAAAATTGTCAAGTCAAGCGGAACGCGACCTGTCAACATCTCCTCCTTCACATTCTCCCGCAACTGGGGGTGCGAGGAAAAGGCTCAGAATTCCGAGCCCACCCGCTGGCGGTGATGCAGGGCAGTCTGGAGCGACTGCTGATGCTGACATCTGGTCCGGACTGAAGGACCTGACAACGATTACGGACATGTCGTCTACTGTCACTGCATATGATTCTCTCAACATTGATAAAATGGTGGAGGATTATATGAGTGACCGTATCCAAGTAGGCACGTCACACAGTCCGTACTTATACTGGCAGGAAAAAGAGGCAATTTGGAGGCCCTTGCACAAACTGGCTTTATTCTACCTAAGTTGCCCTCCCACAAGTGTGTACTCCGAAAGAGTGTTTAGTGCCGCCGCTCACCTTGTCAGCAATCGGCGTACGAGGTTACATCCAGAAAATGTGGAGAAGATGATGTTCATTAAAATGAATTATAATCAATTCCTCCGCGGAGACATTGACCAGCAGCAATTGCCTCCACAAAGTACACAGGGAGCTGAGATGGTGGATTCCAGTGGGGACGAATTGATAATCTGTGAGGAGGGGGATGTACACGGTGATATATCGGAGGGTGAAGATGAGGTGGACATCTTGCCTCTGTAGAGCCAGTTTGTGCAAGGAGAGATTAATTGCTTCTTTTTTTGGGGGGGTCCAAACCAACCCGTCATATCAGTCACAGTCGTGTGGCAGACCCTGTCACTGAAATGATGGGTTGGTTAAAGTGTGCATGTCCTGTTTTGTTTATACAACATAAGGGTGGGTGGGAGGGCCCAAGGACAATTCCATCTTGCACCTCTTTTTTCTTTTCTTTTTCTTTGCATCATGTGCTGATTGGGGAGGGTTTTTTGGAAGGGACATCCTGCGTGACACTGCAGTGCCACTCCTAGATGGGCCCGGTGTTTGTGTCGGCCACTAGGGTCGCTAATCTTACTCACACAGCTACCTCATTGCGCCTCTTTTTTTCTTTGCGTCATGTGCTGTTTGGGGAGGGTTTTTTGGAAGGGACATCCTGCGTGACACTGCAGTGCCACTCCTAGATGGGCCCGGTGTTTGTGTCAGCCACTAGGGTCGCTAATCTTACTCACACAGCTACCTCATTGCGCCTCTTTTTTTCTTTGCGTCATGTGCTGTTTGGGGAGGGTTTTTTGGAAGGGCCATCCTGCGTGACACTGCAGTGCCACTCCTAGATGGGCCCGGTGTTTGTGTCGGCCACTAGGGTCGCTAATCTTACTCACACAGCTACCTCATTGCGCCTCTTTTTTTCTTTGCGTCATGTGCTGTTTGGGGAGGGTTTTTTGGAAGGGACATCCTGCGTGACACTGCAGTGCCACTCCTAGATGGGCCCGGTGTTTGTGTCGGCCACTAGGGTCGCTTATCTTACTCACACAGCGACCTCGGTGCAAATTTTAGGACTAAAAATAATATTGTGAGGTGTGAGGTATTCAGAATAGACTGAAAATGAGTGTAAATTATGGTTTTTGAGGTTAATAATACTTTGGGATCAAAATGACCCCCAAATTCTATGATTTAAGCTGTTTTTTAGTGTTTTTTGAAAAAAACACCCGAATCCAAAACACACCCGAATCCGACAAAAAAAAATTCGGTGAGGTTTTGCCAAAACGCGTTCGAACCCAAAACACGGCCGCGGAACCGAACCCAAAACCAAAACACAAAACCCGAAAAATTTCAGGCGCTCATCTCTAGCCAAAACCCCACATATGAAGGTCACTTTATGTCATCCATGATCCCACTAAACCCCACAAAAATCCAAGGTGGTCGAGTGTGAAGCTGTGATGATTTGGCATGGAATTACCCAAATTGGGATGCAAGTAAAATGGGACAACACTACATTGCCTGTACTCTTCATTCTGGAGTAGCCACAGATCAAAAATATGCAATATACACTTCACAAAACAGCCACACACTCCACTCTGCATCAGCCCCACAGATGTTACATTTGGGTGTAGTATGAGTGGCCGGCTGTTGGGATCCCGGCGACCCAGGATACAGGCACCGGGATCCCGACTGCCAGCATGCCAGCAGCTGGGCGAGCGCAAATGATCCCCTTGCTGGCTTGCTGCGATCGCCACACTGTGAGCACGATGGCGCACTACGGGCGCAACGCTATTTATTCTCCCCCCAGGGGGGTCGTGGACCCCCAAGAGGGAGAATAGTTGTCGGTATGCCGGGTGTCGGCATACCGTCACCGGTATAATGAGCGCCGGTTTCCAAACAGCCGGCATACTAAATACCACCCATTACATTTGTCAGTGGTGCATAGTAGGCAACTGTGCTCCGGAACATCCTGACAGATATTATCAGCGGGCTGGAATGGAGTCAGAGATCGACAGAGGTCTGGGATGCTGGGCAATTTCTTTTTCAAAGGGGCAATAACCTACAAGGCAAGTACTACTTCTAGCATTAGGACACTGCAACCACCCATTTTATGTCATCTCTTCTAGGTATAACCTATCCCACCCAAGGTAATACTATTTAGTTCACCCAAGGTACTATAGCTGCCTCACCTGGTAGCTTTTGTGGGTGGAATATACAAACAATGGACGTTATAAATAAAAATGTCTACACCAATACTGCATTATGCTTATTGTGCTACCTAAGATTACATTATATTTTATTATTTCTGTGTGGTTTTATACTTGCTGTAACTATAAACCTTTTTGTACAATGGACTATGTTTTTGATATCTGTAAATCAACTTTGAAACCTAGAAAAAAGCAATATATACTGTAAATAAAAATTTTATTATTATTATTATTATTATTATTCAGTAGACAACAGCAGAGCACAATATTTGTCACTTTACCAGACTATATAACTACACTCCACCAGATGTGTCAAGACACCTAAACCTAGTTTTTAATAGATGAATAGGGCATTCATGAAGGGATGACTGACTTGGGATGAAGGCATCATGACATGAGCCATGATAACCAGTTACAATACTCATTATTTTTGCACCACCTGCAAAATCCTGTTGCTTCCATATTTCTTACAGTTGCATTGCTGCAGATGCTTCTGCTTCTGCAATACAGATGTGTCCTCATACATCTCACCTCAATATTCCATGCAGCATGAGATGCCAGGTGCCAGTGAGGTGCCAGGTCCCATGCAACTCTATTAGCATTGGGCATCTTTTATTGCTGAAATTGCATTTTAGTCGCAATGCAATGTGAATATTATGGACCAGGAGTCTGTGCTGATTCATTTGATATGCAACACTTGTCTATTGTATTTGACTGAATCTGTTTACAGGGCATAATGAAACTTGTATTGAGAAAAAAAGCTGTGGCTGCTATATTGTAGCACTTCATATACTGTACATATAAAGACTCATCCACACACAGAAATATAAGTGTCATATATCAAATTAATCAGCACTCTTTCTGGGTGTATCATAGCGGCATCACATTGTAACTAAGGGCCTAATTCAGACCTGGTCGCACGCAGGCGTTTTTTTGCACTGCTGCAACCAGGTAATTTCTGCTTACAGGGGGAGGGGTAATTACTGTGCAGGGGTGCGATCGGATGTGCAGTGAGCAAAAGTTTGTGCAGTTTCTGCACAGCCCAGGAATAACTCAGCCGCTGCAACGTTCCGAGCTGGTGCTGACGTCAGGAATCCTCCTCCTCTGCGTTTTTCCAGACACTTTCTTAAAATGGTGAGTTGCCTCCCACGAACGCCTTCTGCCTGTCAATGTTATTGCGATCGCCGGTGCGATCGCTTTCTTTGTTAGCTCTGTCGCTGCCCAGCGATTCCTTTCGCCGGTGGCCAACGCTCCTGTGCATTGCGGTTCATATGGCTGCGAAAAAAGGCAGCATGCGATCAGGTCTGAATGACCCCCTAAGACACATTTTTGGCAAAAGTAAATGGCCGACACCAGCAGTATCTCATGGGTCCTGGCGTGTTGGGAGGGACTGTTTGGCGTGAATGCAGCTAAGATGTATAAATACAAACCTGTAGCATTTCAGAGGACACATCATTTGAACGAAGGGACTACTTTTTTTGAAATGTGGGTGACATAATATGAAAAGTGCAATTACTTATATGTGAAATATGACATGTAATTTCCTCCTCTCCTTGCATTTCCTCTTCTCTTTCAAAGGTAACCCCATCTTTCTTGTTGTCAGGCTTGGGAATATTGTACATCTAAAATAATTCCATATGTATAATTTATTATATTGTATTTTAGACTAAAATGACATCTCTCCCCAATCCGCATTGGCCACTGTCACCTAATATGGATATTTTTTATTTTTTCAAATTCCTCCAGTCACAATGTAGGATGAGTGGGACTCATCTCCTGCAGGTTACAGATATATGCAAAGTACGAGCAATACTCATCATCCACAAAAAAGGAGTTTCGTTTAATGAAAAAAGTGTTTCTAAAAGTAAGGTGCCATCTCTCACTGTAATAATGAAAGACTACACTTTATAGACTGCCTGTCTGTAAAGTACGTGGGATTGGCAAAGCTTAACTACATTGTCCTGTAAGTTCTAGTTAGAGATGAGCAGGTTTGGTTCTCAGAGAACCGAACCCTACCGAACTTTGCTTTCCGAGTCCGGATCCGAGCCAGGCTCGGATTTTCCCTCTTGACTTGGAAACCCAAACACGGCAAAACGTCATCATCCCACTGTCGGATTCTCGTGGGATTTGGATTCCATATAAGGAGCCACGCTTCCCTGCCATTTTCACTCCAGTCTCGGAGAGTGTATAGAGAGGACGTGTCCTCAGTCTTCAGTGTCTGTGTGTTGGGGCAGGAAAGTGGGGTCGGAAGTGTTGTGCTGCTCAGTCCAGTCCAGTGTAGTCACTCAGTGTATTGTTGGCTGCATCGGTCCAAGCAGTCACAGTGTTGATGTTCTCTGCTGCCATATATCCAGTGTAGCTGTAAAGTGGTGCTGTGTTGTGCAGACCAGTCCAGTGTAGTCAGTGTATTGTGCTGTATCAGTCCAGCCATTCACAGTGTTGGTGTTCTCTGCTGCCATATATCCAGCGTAGCTGTATAAAGTGGTGCTGTGTTGTGCAGAGCAGTGGTAGTGTCCTGTGTCATCAGTAATTTCAGTGACAATATACGCTGCTGCTATATATCCACTGCTGCAGTATAACAATTATAACAACCTGTTGGGCTGCATCAGACCAGTGGTAGTGTCTTGTGTAATCAGTAATTCCAGTGATGATATATGTTGCTGCTATATATCCACTTGCTGCAGTATAACAATTATAATTATAACAACCTGTTGGGCTGCATCAGACCAGTGGTAGTGTCCTGTGTCATCAGTAATTCCAGTGATGATATACGCTGCTGCTATATATCCACTGCTGTAGTATAACAATTATAACAACCTGTTGTGATGCATCAGACCAGTGGTAGTGTCCTGTGTCATCAGTAATTCCAGTGACGATATACACTGCTGCTATATAGCCACTGCTGCAGTATAACAATTATAACAGCCTGTTGGGCTGCATCAGACCAGTGGTAGTGTCCTGTGTCATCAGTAATTCCAGTGACGATATACGCTGCTGCTATATATCCACTGCTGCAGTATAACAATTATAACTGAAGCTGCTGCCACTAGCCAAGGCTGATGCCCAATGTGATAGTAGAGGTCGTGTAAAATCCAAAAAGCCAAAGTTCAGTAAAAAGAACCAAAAAAGAAAAACGTAAACTTGCCAAAATGCCATTTACGACATGGAGTGGCAAGGAACGGCTGAGGCCCTTGCTTATGTTCATGGCTAATGGTTCAGCTTCACATGATGATGAAAGCCCTCATCCTCCCGCTAGAAAAATTAAAAGAGTTAAGCTGGAAAGAGCACAGAAAAGAACTGTGCGCTCTGAGATGGTATTAAAAATCCCCAAGGATAGTCCAAGTGTGTCGGCAGTTGCGATGCCTGACCTTCCCAACACTGGACAGGAAGAGGTGGCTCCTTCCACCATTTGCATACCCCCTGTAAGTGCTGCAAGAAGCACCCACAGTGCAGTTCCTGATATTCAAATTGAAGATGTCACTGTTGAAATACACCAGGATGAGGATATGGGTGTTGCTGGCGCTGAGGAGGACGTTGACGATGAGGATTCTGATGGTGATGTGGATTGTTTAAGTCAGGCACGGGGGAAGACACCTGTTGTCCTTGGGATGAAGAAGCCCATTGTGATGCCAGGGCAAACTACCAAAAAAGCCACCTCTTCGGTGTGGAATTATTTCTCCTCAAATCCGGACAACAGGTGTCAAGCCATCGGTTGCCTCTGTCAATCTGTAATAAGTAGGGATAAGGATGTTAACCACCTAGGAACATCCTCCCTTATACGTCACCTGCTGCACATTTATCAGAAGTCAGTGTCAAGTTCAGAAATTTTGGGTAAGAGCGTAAGCAGTCCACTGACACCTAAATCCCTTCTTCCTCCTGTACCCAAGCTCCTGCAAGCAACACCACCAACTCCCTCAACGTCAACTTCCTCCTCAGTCAGGAACGTCCGTAGTCCTGCAGGCCATGTCACTTTCAAGACTGTGGAGTCATCTCCTAACCGGGATTCCTCCGGAGGATCCTTGAGTGGTACGCCTGCTGTTGCTGCCGCTGCTATTGTTGCTGCTGGGAGTCGATCGTCATTCCAGAGGAGAAGTAGGAAGACCACTTGTACTAATTCCAGTATGCAATTGACTGTCCAACAGTCCTTTGTGAGGAAGATGAAATATGACAGCGTCATCCTTTTGCAAAGCAGATAACTGAGGCCTTGACAACTATGTTGGTGTTAGAGGTGCGGCCGGTATCCACCATTAGTTCAGAGTCACTTAAAGATTTATTTGAGGTACTGTGTCCCCAGTTTCAAATCCCATCTAGGTTCCACTTCTCTAGGCAGGCGATACCGAGAATGTACACAGACGTCAAAAAAAGAGTCACCAGTGTCCTAAAAAATGCGGTTGTATCCACTGTCCACTTAACCACGGACATGTGGACAAGTGGAACAGGGCAGACTAAGGACTATATGACTGTGACAGCCCACTGGGTTGATGTATGGCCTCCCGCAACGGCACCAGTAGCAGCATCTTGCAAACGCTAACTCGTTCCTGTTATGCACACCAGTGCCTGCAGGAATGTACTGGTGTCTGAACTATTATGCACACCAGTGCCTGCAGGAATGTACTGGTGTCTGAACTGTTATGCACACCAGTGCCTGCAGGAATGTACTGGTGTCTGAACGGATAGGGATGCAAAACAAATGAACTCACAGACAGACTGGGGAATATGACATTACGTACACAGAAGGTGATAGGGTAACAAAATAAACACAAAGTGAACAGATAAGCCCAGAGGCTAAGAAACTGGGTGTCTCCCTAGTATTAGGAATGCTCAGATGGAAAAAGCAAGATGTTGTGTTTTAATACGTAGAGAACCCGAAATGCTGTTGCTAAGGGCAACAGCAAAAACCCTAAAGGGTTACCAACGGGTGTGGCAGTAAACTCCTTGGTCAGAGATGGAATGATAGACACAAGGAGAGTCTCCACAATCCTAATCCTCACTTGCAGTGCACAGGTTCAGCTTACTGCCACTAAACTGACACCTGAACACCTTTGCACAGTGAGAAAGGATTTAGGCAGGCAAGTCTGAGAATACAGCTGCAAACTTGCTAAGTTCACAGAGTAGCAAAAGAACCCCAGCAAGTTAAACGACTGACTCCAGTCTTACTGCTAGGTCTGGATTGGCAGAGTGTAGTACCAAACCCCAAGGCCTATTTGCAGTAAGCAACAACAAATACAAAGCTACACAGTACTGGCTAACTTTCAGGAACTGACTAACCAACAAAGATTCAGCAGCATCTGCTTAACCTGAGAAGAGGCCTTATATAGCAGGTGCTGTCCACGCCCCACTCAGACCTCACAGACTGTGAGCACAAAAACCAGCACCGGATCCCCTGCCGTGCACAAAGCCTGTAACCACTGCACAGCAAAAGACCCGAACCGGAGTATCAGCTGCGCTCAGGCCACTCTGCTAGCACTTGTCTCCCGGTTGCCATGACGACGTGGCAGCACAGGGCAGGAGACCCTAACAGTTCCTAGGCAGGCTACGTTTGTACCACCGCTTTCCAAAAGAAGTACACAGCTGACAACCTCTTACGGAAACTGAGGAACATCATCGCAGAATGGCTTACCCCAATTGGACTCTCCTGGGGATTTGTGATATCGGAAAATGCCACCAATAATGTGCGTGCATTACAACTGAATAATTTCAGCTTGTCCCATGTTTTGCACATACAATTAATTTGGTGGTGCAGAATTTTTTTAAAAATGAGAGGGGTGTGCAGGAGATGCTGTCGGTGGTCTGAAAAATTGCAGGCCACTTTTGGCATTCTGCCACTGCGTGCCGATAACTGGAGCGCCAGCAAACACTCCTGAATCTGCCCACCATCAACTGAAGCAAGAGGTGGTAACAAGGCGGAATTGAACACTCTATATGCTTCAGAGGATGGAGGAGCAGCAAAAGGCCATTCAAGCCTATACATCCACCTACGATATAGGCAAAGGAGGGGTAATGCACCTGACTCAAGCGCAGTGGAGAATGATTTCCATCTTGTGCAAGGTTCTCCAATCCTTCGAACTTGCCACACGTGAAGTCAGTTCAGACACTGCCAGCTTGAGTCATGTCATTCCCCTCATCAGGCTTTTGCAGAAGCAGCTGTATAAATTGAAGGAGTAGCTAAGATGGAGCAATTCCGCAAAGTATGTGGGACTTGTGGATGGAGCCCTTCATTCACTTTGCCAAGATTCAAGGGTGGTCAATCTGTTGAAATCAGAGCACTACATTTTGGCCACCGTGCTCGATCCTAGGTTTAAAGCCTATGTTGTATCTCTCTTTCCAGCAGACACAAGTGTGCAGGGGTTGCAAAGACCTGCTAGTTAGTAAATTGTCAACTCAAGCGGAAGGTGACTCGTAAACAAGCTCCTCCTTCAATTTCTCCTGCCACTGTGGTTGCAAGGAAAAGAATAACATTTCCTAGCCCACTCGCTGGCAGTGATGCAGGGCAGTCAGGAGCAAAAGCTGACATCTGGTCTGGACTGAAGGACCTGCCAACGATTACTGACATGTCTCCTGTCACTTCATATGATTCTGTCACCATTGAAAGAATGGTGGAGGATTATATGAGTGACAGCATCCAAGTAGGCATGTCAGACAGTCCGAACGTGTACTGGCAGGAAAAAGATGCAATTTGGAGGCCCTTGCACAAACTGGCTTTATTTTACCTAAGTACCCCCCCCCCCCTACAGTGTGTACTTCGAAAGAGTGTTTAGTGCAGCCGGTAACCTTGTCAGCAATCGGCATAGAAGGCTACTTCCACAAAATGTGGAGGAGATGATGTTCATCAAAATGAATTATACAGTCTTCCGGGAAGACCTTTACCAGCAAATGCCTCCAGAAAGTACACAGGAACCTGTGATGGTGAATTCCAGTGGGGACGAATTAATACTCTGTGAGGAGGATGTACATGGTGAAAGGGGTGAGGAATTGGAGGATGATGATGAGGTGGACATCTTGCCTCTGTAGAGCCAGTTTGTGATAGGAGAGATTGATTGCCTCTTTTTTGGTGTGGGCCCAAACAAACCAGTCATTTCAGCCACAGTCGTGTGGCAGACCCTGTCGCTGAAATTATTGGTTTGTTAAAGTGTACATGTCCTGTTTATACAACATAAGGGTGGGTGGGAGGGCCCAAGGACAATTCCATCTTGCACCTCTTTTTCTTCTTTTCATCATGTGCTGTTTGGGGACTAGTTTTTTTAAGTGCCATCCTGTCTGTAACTGCAGTGCCACTACTAGATGGGCCAGGTGTTTGTGTCGCACACTTGTGTCGCTTAGCTTGCCCATCCAGCTACCTCATTGCACCTCTTTTTCTTCTTTGCATCATGTGCTGTTTGGGGACTAGTCTTTTTAAGTGCCATCCTGTCTGTAACTGCAGTGCCACTCCTAGATGGGCCAGGTGTTTGTGTCGCACACTTGTGTCGCTTAGCTTGGCCATCCAGCTACCTCATTGCACCTCTTTTTCTTCTTTGCATCATGTGCTGTTTGGGGACTATTTTTAAAATCTGCCATCCTGTCTGCCACTGCAGTGCCACTCCTAGATGGGCTAGGTGTTTGTGCCGCAAACTTGTTTCGCTTAGGTTAGTCATACAGACGGTTCCGGTATGAATGGTCGACCATGTTATGGTCAACAGTCATTAGGTCGACCACTATTGGTCGACATTGACATGGTCGACATGGACACATGGTCGACACATGAAAATGGTCGAAACATGAAAGGTCGACATGAGTTTTTTTACTTTTTTTGGTGTCGTTTTTTGCGTAAAGTGACTGGGAACCCCAATTAGTGCACCGCGTCCCCTCGCATGGCTCGCTTCGCTCGCCATGCTTCAGGCATGGTGCCTTCGCTTCGCTCGGCACACTTTACCGTTCCAATCGTAGTCCATGTGGATCGTAAAGTATGGAAAAGTTCCCCTAAATAAAAAAAAAGTAAAAAAATGCATGTTGACCTTTTCATGTCGACCAATTTCATGTGTCGACCATGTGTCCATGTCGACCATGTCAATGTCGACCAATAGTGGTCGACCTAATGACTGTCGACCATAACATGGTCGACCATGTGAACGGATACCCATACAGACACCTCGGTGCAACTTTTAGGCCTAAAAACAATATTGTGATGTGTGAGGTGTTCAGAATAGACTGGAAATGAGTGGAAATGATTGTTATTGAGGTTAATAATACTGTAGGAGCAAAATTACCCCCAAATTCTATGATTTTAGCTTTTTCTTATGGTTTTTTAAAAAAATCATCCAGATCCTAAACTAAAACCAAAACACAAAAGGGTGGTTTTGTCAAAACCAATCCAAAAACAAAACATGAGCAGGGAATTAGAACCAAAACCAAAACACAAAACACGAAAAATGCCAGCCGCACATCTCTAGTACTATTGAGCAGTACACTTTCTCTTTTTAAACTGCTTTGATCAAGATCGGGTGTAGAAAGGTAAGTAATAATTACTACACTACAGAAGATATGTAGACTAAATTAAATAATAATATTATAATGTTGCAAATAATATTCACATAACTGAAGAAAGCACAAACATTATTCAGAACCATATAATATTGGTCCTAATTCAGACCTGAATTTGTTAGCAAATGGGCAAAACCGTGGGGGTCATTCCGAGTTGTTCGCTAGCTGTTTTCGGTCGCAGCGCAGCGATTAGGTAAAAAAGCTTCACTTCTGTGCATGCGTATGCGGTGCAATGCGCACGCGAGACGTACTTTCACAACAGCTGATGCAGTTTCACACAAGGTCTAGCGACGCTTTCCAATTGCACTGCTGGCCGCAGAGTGATTGACAGGAAGTGGGTGTTTCTGGGTGGTACCTGACCATTTTCGGGGAGTGTGTAAAAACGCAGGCGTGTCAGATACAAACGCAGGCGTACCTGGGGAAACGCAGGCGTGGCTGGGGAAACGCAGGTGTAGCTGGCCAAATGCAGGGCGTATTCGTGAAGTCAAAACAGGAACTAAATAGTCTGAAGCTAGGAGTAGGTCTGGAGCTGCTCAGAAACTACACAATCTTTTTTTGTAGTCGCGCCGCGATCCTTTCGTTCGCACTTCTGCTAAGATACACTCCCAGAGGGCAGCGGCTTAGTGTTTGCACGGCTGCTAAAAGCAGCTAGCGAGCGAACAACTCGGAATGAGGGCCCATGTGCACTGCATGGGGGGGCAGATATTACCTGTGCAGAGAGAGTTAGATTTGGGTGGGTTATATTCAGAGGCATATCTAGGGTAGTGGGGCACGTGCCCTGGGCGCCTTGGCAGGCCCAGGAGAAGGGGGCGCCGCCGGCGGCCAGGGCATCATGCCCCACTCGCCACCGGTAACCCTAAATGTGAGGGGAGGAGAGCGCAGCATCTCTCCCTCCCCTCACCGCCGCTGCCAGCACTAGCAGCGCTGCCAGCAGCGCTGCTGTGTCTGGTCTCCGGCATTAGCCAATCAGAGCTTGCGAACCGGCTCCTGATTGGCTGCCGGTCCGCGAGCTCTGATTGGCTAGCGAACCGGCGCCAGACAGCTGCCAGAGACCTGGAGCTGTGAGGGGACGGAGAGGCGCTGCGCTGCTCTCTCCTCGCCTCACATATCAACAACAAGGCGGCCGGTGAGTGACCAGGGGGGTCAACGGCGGCGGCACAGTGGGGCATGTATCTGGCACCAAATGGGGCATGTAACTGGCACTGAGTGGGGCCTGTCACTGTGGGGCATGTATCTGGCACTGTGGGGCATGTATCTGGCACTGTGGGGCAATGTAACTGGCACAGTGGGGCATGTATCTGGCACTGTGGGGCAATGTAACTGGCACTGTGGGGCAATGTAACTGGCAGTGTGAGCATGTATCTGGCACTGAGTGGGGCATGTATCTGGCACTGTGGGGCAATGTAACTGGCAGTGTGAGGCATGTATCTGGCACTGAGTGGGGCATGTATCTGGCACTGTGGGGCAATGTATCTGGCACTGTGGGACAATGTAACTGGCACTGTGGGGCAATGTAACTGGCACTGTGGGGCAATGTTACTGGCACTGTGGGGCATGTATCTGGCACTGTGGGGCAATGTATCTGGCATTGTGGGGCATGTATACGGCACTGTGGGGCATGTATCCGGCACTGTGGGGCAATGTAACTGGCACTGTGGGGCATGTATCCGGCACTGTGGGGCATTGTATGTGGCACTGTGGGGCAATGTAACTGGCACCGTGGGCCATTTTCAGTGGCCACACCCCTTCTGGGGTGTTGCCACGCCCATGTTTAGGTGCACGCGCCTTCGGCGCACGCACATCCTTCTTTTTGTGTTTTTCTTTTCTTTTCTTTTTCTTTTTATTTTTTTTGGGGGGCGCCATTTTCCATTTTGCCCTGGGCTCCGAAAACCCTAGCTACGCCTCTGATTATATTGTTTCTGTGCAGGGTAAATACTGCCTGCTTTATTTTTACACTGCAATTTAGATTTCAGCTTGAACACACCCCACCCAAATCAAACTCTTTCTGCACATGTTATATGTGCCCCCCTACAGTGCACATAGGGGGGTCATTCTGAGTTGTTCGCTCGCAAGCTGCTTTTAGAAGCTTTGCACACGCTAAGCCGCCGCCTACTGGGAGTGAATCTTAGCTTATCAAAATTGCGAACGAAAGATTCGCAATATTGCGATAAGACATCTCTGTGCAGTTTCTGAGTAACTCGAGACTTACTCGGCATCTGCGATCAGTTCAGTGCTTGTCGTTCCTGGTTTGACGTCACAAACACACCCAGCGTTCGCCCAGACACTCCTCCGTTTCTCCAGCCACTCCCGCGTTTTTCCCAGAAACGGTAACGTTTTTTCACACACTCCCATAAAATGGCCAGTTTCCGCCCAGAAACACCCACTTCCTGTCAATCACATTACGATCACCAGAACGAGGAAAAAACCGTGAGTAAAATTCCTAACTGCATAGCAAATTTACTTGGCGCAGTCGCAGTGCGGACATTGCACATGCGCACTAAGCGGAAAATCGCTGCGATGCAAAGAAATTTACCGAGCGAACAACTCGGAATGACCCCCATGGTTTTGCCCATTTGCTAACAAATTTGCTGCTGCGATTAGGTCTGAGTTAGACCCTTTATTTCTCACAAATAGGACACAAATTAAAAGTAAAACTAAGGGGGCAGAGATATTATTATTAGGGATGTGCGCAGGGCCATTTTTGCTTGATTTGGAATTGGTTCTGATTTGTTAGCCGACTTTGGATTTTGATTTTTTTTTTTTTCATTTTTACAAAAAAGCTAAAATCTCTTAATTTTGGCCTTTGTTTGTTCCTAGGGCATTATTAACCTCAATAACTTTCATTTCCAGTCATTTCCACTCAATTTTGACCACCTCACAGCTTAAAATATCATTTTCCCCAATATTGGCCAAAGACTGGCTGGCTAAACTGTAGTTTACAATGTGGGTTGGATACAGTGTGGGATGGATACAGTGCGAGCCACAGGACAGTTTGGATACAAAGCGCCATACAGTGTGGGTTGGATACAGTGCTGGTTGAATACTGCGTGGGTTGGATATAGTGCGGGATACAGTGCAGGTTGGATACAGTGTTGAATACAGTGTCAGTTGGATACAGTGCTGGTCGGATACAGTGCGGGAAATATTACTGGTTTGATACAGTGCTGGTCGGATACAGTGCGGGATATATTACTGGTTGGATACAGTGTGGGTCGGAAACAGTGCAGGTTGGATACAGTGTGGAATACAGTGTGGGTTGGATACAGTGCAGATCGGATACAGTGCGGGATATATTACTTCTTGGATACAGTGTGGGATACAGTGTGGGTCGGAAACAGTGCAGGTTGGATACAGTGTGGGTTGAATAAAGTGTGGGCTATACTGCAGGTCAGAGACAGTGCAAAATACACTGTGGGTTGGATATAGTGTGAGTTTGATATTGTGTGAGTCGTATACAGTTTGGGTTGAATACAGTTCAAGTTGCATACAGTGCTGAATACAATACTGGTTGGATACAGAGCAGGATACAGTGTGGATCGGATACAGTGTGGGATATATTGCTAGTTGGATACAGTGCAGGTTGGATACAGTGTGGGTTGAATAAAGTGTGGGCTATACTGCAGGTCAGAGACAGTGCAAAATACACTGTGGGTTGGATATAGTGTGGGTTTGATATTGTGTGAGTCGTATACAGTTTGGGTTGAATACAGTTCAAGTTGCATACAGTGCTGAATACAATACTGGTTGGATACAGAGCAGGATACAGTGTGGATCGGATACAGTGTGGGATATATTGCTAGTTGGATACAGTGCAGGTTGAATAAAGTGCAGGATACACTGTTGGTTGGATACAGTGTGGGATGGATTTAGTGCAGGATTCAGTGTGGGTCGGATGCAATGGAGGATACAGTGCAGGGCGGATACACCAATAGTGCACTTACTGTGACACGGGATGCCAGCGATGTCTTCAGTGTGGGAGTTTAGGCAGTGCAAGGGTGCTGGCCGAGTTCTCAGTGTGGGGTTGCCGACGGTGTCGGTACTGCTGGGGTGCTGTCCTCAGTGCAGAGTTGCTGCTAGTGTCAGTACTGTTGGCTGTGTTGGCAATGTTGGGGTGTCAGGGGTGTCCTCACTGCAGGGGTGCTGGCATTGTCGGCAGTGCTGGCAGTGCTCTCAGTGTAGGGTTGCTGGCGATGTCTGTACTGCTCGGTGCTGGTGGTGTCCGAGGTGATGGTGGTGTCCTCAGTGCAGGGATGCCAGCAGTGTCCTTTGTACAGAGTTGCTGGCGGAGTCAGTACTGCCAGTTGTGTCAGCAGTGTGGGTGTGCCACTAGTGTCCTCACTGCCTGGGTGGCAGTAGTGTTGGCAGTGCTGGCAGTGCTGGCAGTGTTCTCAGTGTGTGGTTGCCAGTGAGGTCAGTACTGCTGGGGTGCTGTTGAAGTCGGCGGTATAGGAGTGTCCGCGATGTCAACAACATGGGAGTGCCAATGGTGTCCTCAGTGCTGGGGTGTGTACGTGGTGTCGACAGTGTGGGGCTGCCGGCTGAGTCAGCCGTGCAGGGTTGCTGGTTGTGTTGGCAGTGCAGGAGTGCCAGCAATGTCCTCAGTGTGGGAGTGCCGGCAGTGTCAGCATTGATGGAGTGCCGGCAGTGTCCTCAGTGCGGGAGTGATCAACAGTGCAGGAGTGCCGGTGGTATTCTCGGTGCGGGTGTGCTGGCAGTGTAGGGGTGTCAGCAGTGCAGGTAGCAGTGTCAGCAGTGCGGGTGGCAGTGTCATTATGTTCGGTGCAGGCCGCCATGTAGTCCCATTAAAGTCTATGGGGACATGCTGATTGGCTGAGAGCGCCCCTCTCAGCCAATCAGCATTCAGGCCATTGACTTAATGGGATTTTTGAAATTGGTGCCCGAGCCGAAACTGCAAGATCCAACAGCGGCATAACATGGTTTAACCTCGGGTCGGGATCCAAGACATCCGAGCCCCAGCTCGATTGCTTCAGATTCCGGAAGTTTGGAGCAGTTCGGATTTCATAACATCCTAAACCGCTCATCTCTAATTATTATGAAACCAAGGATGCACAGATTAATTTTTGCAAAATTACAGGTTCAGATACATTTTTTATTAAGTAAAAGTGCCACATAATCGTTTAGTTGACGCCAGTGGTGTGGTTTTACAAATCTATCAGGAGAGACTCTTATTTTAGCAATGTTAATAACCAGTATTAAAACATTGGCCCTCATTCCGAGTTGTTCGCTCGCAAGCTGCTTTTAGCAGCTTTGCACACGCTAAGCCGCCGCCTACTGGGAGTGATTCTTAGCATAGTAGATTTGCGAACGAAAGATTAGCAGATTTGCGAATAGACAGTTCTTAGCAGTTTCTGAGTAGCTCGAGACTTACTCTGCCACTGCGATCAGTTCAGTCAGTTTCGTACCTGGTTTGACGTCACAAACACACCCAGTGTTCACCCAGACACTCCCCTGTTTCTCCAGACACTCCCGCGTTTTTCCCAGAAACGGCAGCGTTTTTTCGCACACACCCATAAAACGGCCAGTTTCCGCCCAGAAACACCCACTTCCTGTCAATTACACTACGATCACCAGAACGAAGAAAAAACCTCGTAATGCCGTGAGTAAAATACCTAACTTAATAGCAAATTTAATTGGCGCAGTCGCACTGCGGACATTGCGCATGCGCATTAGCGACTAATCGCTCTGTTGCGGAAAAAAAATAACGAGCGATCAACTCGGAATGACCTCCATTGGGGGTCATTCCGAGTTAATCGCTCGCTAGCTGTTTTTAGTAGCCGTGCAAACGCTATGCCGCCTCCCACTGGGAGTTTGTATTTTAGCATAGCAGAAGTGCGAACGAAAGGGTCGCAGAATGGCTAGAAAGTTTTTTTGTGCAGTTTTAGAGTAGCTCAAAACCTACTCAGCACTTGCGATGACTTCAGACTGTTCAGTTCCTGTTTTGACGTCACAAACACGCCCTGCGTTCGGCCAGCCACGCCTGTGTTTTTCCTGGCACGCCTGCGTTTTTTCGCTCCCTGAAAACGGTCAGTTGACACCCAGAAACGCCCACTTCATGTCAATCACTCTGCGGCCAGCAGTGCGACTGAAAAGCTTCGCTAGACCTTGTGTGAAATTATATCGTTCGTTGTAATAGTACGTTGCGGGTGTGCATTGCTCCGCGTACGCATGCGCAGAAGTGCCATTTTTTTGCCTCGCCGCTGCACAGCGAACGAATGCAGCTAGCGAACAACTCGGAATGACCACCATTGTTATTGTTTATTATTGCATTTTATTCCTATTGTAAGATAGTCTATCTTAATAACTAATATGTGGAGCTTGCAAGCTTTTCGACATGTGCTAATTGTTCTTATATATCAAATTGTTTGTTTGTGAATTTATGCTTATAAAACAAAGATTTTTTATGTGAATGAGCTTCACTGAGTCTATTCATTCTGACAGACAGTACTTTTGATACTTAATGATACATATTTTACCAGTGTCCCAAGCGCAGTGTTTTCTTTCTACATAATCGCTTAGGGCAAAATAACTGACGTTGGGGTAATTCTGAGTTGATCGCAGCAGCAACTTTGTTAGCAATTGGGCAAAACCATGTGCACTGCATGGGGGGGGAGGGGGGGCAGATATAACATTTGCAGAGAGAGTTAGATTTGGGTGGGTTATTTTGTTTCTGTGCAGGGTAAATACTGGCTGCTTTATTTTTACACTGCAATTTAGATTTCAGTTTGAATACACCCCACCAAAATCTAACACTCTCTGCACATGCTATATCTGTCCCTCCTGCAGTGCACATGGGGGGTCATTCCGAGTTGTTCGCTCGCAAGCTGCTTTTAGCAGCTTTGCACACGCTAAGCCGCCGCCTACTGGGAGTGAATCTTAGCTTATCAAAATTGCGAACGAAAGATTAGCAAAATAGCGAATAGACACCTCTTAGCAGTTTCTGAGTAGCTCCAGACTTACTCGGCATCTGCGATCAGTTCAGTGCTTGTCGTTCCTGGTTTGACGTCACAAACACACCCAGCGTTCGCCCAGACACTCCTCCGTTTCTCCAGCCACTCCCGCGTTTTTCCCTGAAACGGTAGCGTTTTTTCGCACACACCCATAAAACGGACAGTTTCCGCCCAGAAACACCCACTTCCTGTCAATCACATTACGATCACCAGAACGAAGAAAAAACCTTGTAATGCCGTGAGTAAAATACCTAACTTAATAGCAAATTTACTTGGCGCAGTCGCACTGCGGACATTGCGCATGCGCATTAGCGACTAATCGCTCCGTTGCGAGAAAAAAATACAGAGCGAACAACTCGGAATGACCCCCATGGTTTTTCCCAACTGCTAACAAATTTGCTGCTGCGATCAACTCAGAATTAGGCCCGCAGTGCAGCTTTATGTGTATGTTTCAAAATTCACTGCTAGATGTTTATCATGATGTGCATACTATGAACAATTTACTGCACCTTTCGTGTCATCCCACCTGAGCCCTCCCTCACCTTCTCCACCTTTGAGGTTCACACTATCTGCCTCTTCTACCCCATTCACCTCCTTGTGGCAGTGATATACCGCCCCCCTGGCCACTGTTCACCTTTCCTTGACAACTTTGCTGCCTGGCTTCCACACTTTCTCTCCTCCGACCTCCCCTCTGTCATCCTCGGTGACTTTAACATCCCTATTGACATCACTAATGCTGCTTCCACTAATCTTATCGCCCTTTCCACCTCCTTTAGATTTTCTCAATGGACCTCCACTCCTGCTCACAATCTCGGCCACTCCCTCGACCTTGTCTTCACCCACCGACAGTGGTGGATTCCGGGGGGGGGGGGCACCCAGGCACGTGCCCCCCCTGTTGTTTAGGATAATTTTGTAATCCTTTATGGTCATTACATTTTGACCGCATAGCAACAGGGCTGGCCGGAGCGGCGCGGCGGTGCGCAGGGGGGTGGGCGGGTCGTGATTTAGGGGCACTCCTTCTAGCTCCCTTTAGCCCGGACTGATTCTGCAGCCACCGGGTCCCGCCGCTGCCCGTACTCGGCACAGTGACAGGGTGAAGGAGCTCTCGTCTCCAGCGTTCCCTGGCACAGGCCCGGCGACAGGGGGGGACAAAGGGGACATCCGTACCGGGCCCTGAGAGTAAGGAAAACACTGTACAGGCGTCACCAAGTCGACTCTCTCCCTCCCACCCCACCCCCTCCCGAAGTAGCGGTTCATTACTGGCAAGCGGGGCAATCACACTGTGACCCCGCCAGTGCCGTCAATCTTCTGCCGCACTCTCACCTTCCACCAGCAGCATGCCTGTAATGTGGGAGGGTTCAAGAGGCCTCTCCCGTCCCACCCAGGAGCCACAGGAAGACATCGGCAGCACGGACCTCTAGCTGCACTCCCCGACAGAGACCCTCACACTGCCCCCACCCGCTAAACGGCGCCCAGCCACCATCCCTTCACAGCCCCAGACTAGAGTCTGGCAGAAGCAGGCCACCCCTGATGACTCCCACTACCAAGCCAGCAGCAACACAGACAGGCTAGATCAGTGGCAGCAGCTGTGCTGTCCATGCCCCCCCCCCCAGCTGTAAGCAGGACTAGAGACCCCAGGGCACGGGCAGAGCTGAGATGGGAAAGTGGTGTTCAGCAGACTGGATACCTACAGGAGCCTTCCCCTGGGAGCATTGCTCCACCAGACCACCACCCTGTGAGTATCTAGCTGTGGGAATAGAAGTCCCAGCATGTTTGTTGTCTACTGTACACTTGGCATGGTGTTACGTGGCAGTGTAACTACCATTGCCAGCATGTGGAGCTTTAACAGGCCACCCCCTACCATAGAAATTTTTTGCTTTGTGCTCCACTTAAGGGCCCTACACATTCGACAACCCGCCGCCTAGCTGCCTGACCGCCGATACAGCCGACAGGTGACCCGGCAACAGGAGGGTGGGCAGTGACTGGGGGAGTGAAGTTTCTTCACTCACCCCATCACCCGGCTCCAAAGCAGTGCATGCTAATATAGACGAGATTGTCCATATTGGCTTGCATGCATAAGCGACCCGGCACCAACGATGAAGGAGCGCGGGGACTGTGCATCGTTCATCGTTGGTGCCTACACACTGAACGATAACGTTCATATCGTTCAGTTATATCGCCTAATGTGTAGGGCCTATTAGTCTAAAACTGTCCCTGCCCCCTAGGTTACTCAATAATATGGTCCGGTCTAGCAGTCCGTGCTGCATTGTCGTCATGACTCTGCTCTGGCCCTGACTTACTTGTCTGTCCCTACCGGCTTCGAGGAGACGAGCATCCCAACAGGAAAACATGTACATGTATGTATGCAGCTATCTATCTATCTATCTATCTATCTATCTATCTATCTATATATAAAGACGCTCTCCTCTTTAAAGTGGAGGGGGTTGATCATGGAGAGTTGAGGGGCCCCGAAAGGTATCAGTATACCGGGCCCAAAGATTTCTGTTGCCGGCCCTGGTCACGCAGGCTGGGTGCTGGGCAGCTCAGACTCCCCGAACTCCTCCCATGCTCTGGTGCTCTCTCCCTTCTGGAGACCCCGGTTGACCAGGGAGCCAGAGCCGGCATCTTCACCAACGGCTCCCCTCGCTGACCACTGTAAGTAAGATTGGTATCTCTGGCAAGGGGGCAGAGGTTGCGGGAAATACTGACAAAATACAGAGGGATTATGCTTAATTTTTTAGTGTTTATATTTTTAGTGTTTTACAGAAAATCAAACTCTGCAATCTTTCCCCAAAACGTTCCCTGTGCTGATTTACATACAGCGATTCTGTCAGAGAGCTCAGGTGCAGATTTATTAAGCATGATGAAATGATAAAGTGGAAAGTGATAAAGCACCAGCCACTCAGCTCCTGTCATTTTTTAAACCCAGCCTGTAACATAGAAGTTAAGTTAGGAGCTGACTGGCTGGTACTTTATCACCTTCCACTTTATCACTTCACCGAGCTTAATAAATCTTTATTAGGCATCGTCTTAAACTGTCATTCAGCCATCTGCTCAGTGGTGGAACTACCGCCAGTGCAAGCAGTGCCTTGCACTGGGGCCCGCCACTGTCCAGGGGTCTAAATCCAGCGCGGCATGTAATGAGTCAAACTGGCTCATTACATGACGTTGTCTGCCGTAATGTGTAAAAAAGGGGACTCTGCTGTAATGTGTAAAAAGGGGGACGCTGTCTGCCATTATGTGTAAAAAGGGGACACTGTCTGCCGTTGGTTGTAAAAAGTGGACGCTATCTGCCGTTATGTGTAAAAAGTGGACGCTGTCTGCCGTTATGTGTAAAAAAGGGGACGCTGGCTGCCGTAATGTGTAAAAAAGGGAGACGCTGTCTGCCGTAATGTGTAAAAAGGGGACGCTGTCTGCCGTAATGTGTAAAAGAGGGACGCTGTCTGCCATAATGTGTAAAAGGGGCCCTGCCTGGTGTAGTGGTGCTACTGTGCGGCGTAATTTGAATAATGGAGACTACTGTGAATTGGTATTATTTTGTGTCCACGCCCCTATATTTTTTGCGCGCTGTTGTACATAGAAGGGCCCCCCCTTCTATGAGCCACACCCAGGAGCATGAGCAAAAGAAACACCCCTCCACCCCCGACTTCCACTAACATGGTGCCCCCCCTGTCATTTTGTTCTGGATCCGCCCCTGCCCACTGATGTGATCTCTCTGATTTCTCAAACTCTCCCTTCCCTCTTTCTGACCATCATCTGCTTTCTTTCATCCCTCTCATCCTCCTTTCTCCTCTACACGCCCAAACCCACCATCACCAGACGCAATCTCGGGTCTCTCGACCCCACTTTCATGTCCCCCCTCGAGACTTTCCTCTCTCCTCTTTCCACCATGACCTGTCCCAACAAGGCAGCCTCCTTCTATAACTCTTCCCTAACTGCTGTTCTCGACTCTGTGGCCCACCTCTCCTCTGTCCCCCTCCACCGCTTGAGACCCCAATCCTGGCACACCAAATGAACACGCTTCTTACAAAAATGCTCGTGCTCCACTAAATGCTCCTGGAGGAAATCTCACTCTTTGCCGGACTTCCTCCATTTCAAGTTTATTCTCTCCTCCTACAGCTCTGCTCTTTCCCTCGCCAAGCAATTCTTTTTCCAAGAACTCATCTCTTCTCAGTCATCCTGTCCATGCCATCTCTTTGAAACTTTCAACACTCTCCTTCACCCCCTCCTTCTCCCCTCCCATCTTCCCTCACTGCCACTGACTTTGCCTCCTTCTTCAGCTCCAAAATTGAGGATATCCGACACATCTCCCCCCATCAACCCTCTGCTGCCCCCATCATCCCTCCCCTCCATCTATCTCACCCTGTTCTCCTTCCATCTCACTTCAGAAAAGGAAGTCCACTCCCTTATCTTATCCTCTCCCCCCCTCCACCTGCCCCCTGGACCACCTTCCCTCCCATCTGCTCCGCTCCATCTCCCCAACTGCCTGCTCCCACCTTGCTCAACTCTTTAACCTATTGTTCTCTACCAGAATCTTCCCCTCACCATTCAAACATGCTCTGGTTTCACCTATTCTCAAAAAACCCAACCTCACCCTTCATGACCCACTAACTACCACCCCATCTTTCTTCTCCCTTTCACCTCCAAACTACTTGAATGACTGGTCTACCACCTTCTCAGAAGCTACCTCTCTGACAACTCCTTCCTTGATACACTACATTCTGGCTTTCGCCCACTCCACTCCACTGAGACTGCCCTGGTGAAAGTCACCAATGACCTGCTTTCGGCCAAGTCCAGGGGACACTTCTCCCTGCTCATCCTTCTGGACCTCTCTGCTGCCTTTGACACTGTGGATCATCCTCTCCTCCTCTGCACTCTCCTAAACGCTGGCCTCTCTAGCACTGTCTTTGACTGGTTTTCTTCTTACCTCACTAACCGCTCCTTCTCTGTGTCTGTCTCCGGCACCACCTCACACCCTTTAATCCTTCCTGTTGGTGTCCCTCAGGGTTATCTCCTTGGCCCCTTTCTGTTCTCCCTGTATACCTCTTCCCTGGGTGCGCTCATTAACTACTTTGGCCTTCAATACCACCTCTATGCTGATGACACACAACTCTACCTCTCCTCTCCTGATCTGTCCTTCTCTGTCCTCTCTCAGTGTTCCAGCTGCCTCTCTGCTATCTCCTCCTAGATGTTTGAGCACTCTCTGTAGCTCAACTTGGACAAAACTGAACTCATATACTTTCTCCCATCCAGAGCAACACCCCCTACCAATATCTCTATCACTGTTGACAACATCACCATCTCCCCCATTCCCCAACTTATCTGCTTGGGCATCACTCTTGACTCCTCCCTCTCCTTTGCACCCCACATCCAAGCTCTGGCACAATCCTGTCAGTTCCACCTACGCTACAATTCTCGCATCAGGCGATTTCTTTCCCAGAGTGCAACAAAACTTATCATCCACTCACTGGTCATCTCACAACTCGACTACTGCAATGTTCTCCTCACTGACCTCGCTTGCTCCCATCTTGCTCCCCTCCAATCTGTCCTGAAATCCCCAGCTAGGCTTATCTTCCTCTCCCACCGCTCCACATCTGCCACTCCCCTTCGACGAAATCTACAGTGACTGCCATTCCCCTACAGAATCCTCTTCAAACTCCTCACTCTCACATACAGGCCATCTCTAATTCACACAGAAACTCCTGGCGCCACTATTTTACAGAAATTCAGCTGCTTTCCCTGGGGTAATTGGAAAAAAACAACCCTATAATTAAAAACAGAATCAAAAAACAAATGGAAAAGTGCTAGAAATCTGTAGTAGATATATTTTGTTTTTTATTTAAAAAAATTTTTTACATCACATATAACAAACCATTTGATACTGGCCAGCACCATTCACACATATAAAATATCTCCATAGTCTAAAAATTATTAGATATATAAATGACAAAATGTACCACTACAGAGCAAAATACTGAAAGGCTATTCTGCAACAAAGTCTCTTTATCTTATACTGCTGTGGGACTATGTATCACCTGGAATAGCTGCAGAATTTATCTGTAACAAAGTCTCCTTTGCTTAAGTCTCAATAACACTAGGTAGCACCTAAAGTGTTTAATGTCCAGCACCTGAGAGTTGTTGGCTATTAGAGTTGTTAATTAGCCTTTAGACGTCCTTCAGCTTTATAATTGCATTTATACTTCGCTAAAAAACTCTCGCTGAGTTAATAGACACAGTTCATGCGTATTCCTGCAGTATTAGTAGACATCATGCAAATGCTCATAACAGGTTAATTTACCATATATGCCAATATGGAAATTGGAATAACCTCAGTTAATCAGCAGAGTTGATGGTATTCCTCCCGGCTGGATCTCCTCCCGGCAGCCTTATCTGGAGTCCATATACATTGCCTTTATAGCACTCCGTCCCCCTTCTAATGGCTTTGTGGGGTTTGCAACACGCTGGCCAGCGGATGTGGTATTTGGAAGCTGTATCCCTACATCTCCAACCTCTGCTCCCTTCATACTCCCTCCCGCCCCCTACTGTCGACCAATGACCATTGCCTCTCCACCACCCTGGTCACTGCTTCCCATGCTCGAGTTCAAGATTATGCCTGTGCTGCACGCCTTCAGTGGAACACACTCCCCTGCTTCATTAGACTCTTCCCAACCTTGCAAAGCTTCAAATGGGCACTAAAAACCCACCTATTCATCAAAGCATACCCTCTCGACGCATAACCTAGTCCTGAGGCTGCTCCTCCATCCCCCTGCCTCATATCTTGAACATCTCAGCTTTGCTTACATACTGCCATCAGGCTACCTTCAGCTTGCTTGCACTTCATGTCATCTGTCTGTCGATCCTTCACACTAGATTATTATCTCTTCAGACCAGGACCCTCTTTCCTTTTGTTATCTAAGCCCTCTTCACAACACATTTCACTCGCAGCTCTCCCCTACTCAGCGACCATCTTTACCCGCTTTTTCTCCAGCTGGTAAAGGCTCATTTCCATCTATGGCCACCAGCCCCTAGAAGTACAATGATAATTCCCTCACTACTTAAATCTTAGCTGTATTATGTCTTGAGAATTGTGGTAATCTTTGTAACCTGTACTCTATTTCTGTTATTTATTTACTGTAATGCTAAGTTTTGTCTCCCTGTACTGTCTTTTGTACGGCGCTGAGAAACAATTGTGGTACCTTATAAATAAAATTTAATAATAATAATACTGTAGATACAATGGGGTAAATTAACTAAGCTGGGAGTTTTTTTTTAGAACTGGTGATGTTGCCCATAGCATACTGTATATCTATTTACTTCTAGAATATAATAGATAAAATCTGATAGGTTGCTATGGGCAACATCACCAGTTCTAAAATAACTTCCACCTTAGTAAATTTACCCCAAAAAGTGCAAAAGAAATAGAAAATTATTTGCATTGAACATTCAGTATAGTTTGTAAATTAGGTTCTCACATATTCTTCCTGAGGACATTACAGTACATAATTTTTTATCGACCAATTCAAGAATAAATTGTTGGAAATTTGTAATTTAAATTTGTAATTTATGAAAATTTAAAAAATTATGACCACTCTTCTCTCTTCTGAGAATTTCTCATTTTAAATTCACCTGTACTGAAGAAAATGAAAGGAAGTTAAGGGTAGTGTATGAAGAAGAATAATGCATCAAGAACAGAGGATGATGAAGAAATAAACGTGTTTTAAAACTTGGATAGTATAAGTAATATTTGTTCATATTCGCTGTCTTGTGTAAAACGTGGAAGTCTTAGGGGTAAATTTACAAAAATTAGTGTTTGGCCAGTGTTTGCCTGAGATTAAACAAGGTGGTGAATGATCGGAGATGGATGTGGTTTTTTTTTTAAATCAAATATGGAGATTTACTACACATCTGCATTTTCGGATATTCTGTTTTCCAATGGTACATGCAATCATACTTCACAACTGTGTTTCAGTTGAGAATGACCAAACACTCCCATGAATGGCTAGTTTTTAGTCTGGTCCATGTTTTCTAATTGTGCCCATATTCAGGGCTGGTTCTAGTTCTTTTGGTGCCCCGGGCAGAGAATAGGAGCATGGCTTCATACAGGGGGCGTGGTCAGTTACGCCCCCTGTAGAGCTGTGCCCCCATTTGTGGCCCCTGTAGCGTAGCGCCGCTTGCACACAAAAAAATAATAATATGATCAATCCCCGCTCCTGACCGCTGCAGACCTCCGCCGGCGCCGCTCCTCTCTTCGGATTTCGGTCATGACGTCTCTCCCATAGCACAGCATACACAGACGCTAGAGGTCAAATATGACCCCTAGCGTCTGTCAGTCCCACAATGCTGTGCGGTGCGCGATGACGTCATTGCGCACTGCACAGCAAAGGTCCTCTCCACGAAGGGAAACTAGATGCATAGCGTCTAGTTCCCTTCACAATGGGGGATCAGCGGGGGACACAGCGGGACACAGTTGGGGGCACAGTAGCAGATCTTGCCATGGTGCGGCGCCCTCTGGAAGGCGGTATCCCGGGCAAAAGTCCTGCTTGCCCGTGGCAAGATCCGCTACTGCCCATATTCCGGTTCATGTTTGCAATATACATAAGAAAACAGAAGCTGCTTTTGATAATTTTCTATTGGTTTAAAGTGTCACATGTGGCAGTGACATGCCTGAGCCTTATAAATATGCCCCAAACCAGACGGACGTTTTGTGTTTATTTAGTGGAGATGAGATAGGGGGTTTGTTGGGGAGTTGGTGAGTGTCTGGAGTCTTTTATTGTGATTTCTGAGTGCTGCATTGTGTTTGAATTTTGTCTGGTGTATATTTTTGTCTTGTTCTTAATCAATCTGTCTCATTTTTCTGTTATGGTTATTTTTCACAAGTCTCTTGTAAGTGTTATTTTGTGTTCGGTAGAGAATGACAGTGGCCAGGATGACGATGGTCAAAATACTGACGAGGCATCCCAAAGATCAGAATCCCGACACAGGAAGGTAAGAATACTTACCTTCCACAAATGATCCCTTAACACTCCCTCCCTGCATCCAGAATCAAACCTATCCTAGCAGACTAACCCTAACCCTCCGTGGTGGCACCTGAACCTAACCTTTCTTTCACGCAGCCTAAACCTAAAACAGCTTAGCCCTAGCCCTCCAGGTGGGGTGCCTAACCCTAACCCCTTTTTCCCTGCAGCCTAAACCTAACCCCCCCAGGCTGTCGCATAACACTAACCCTCCCCCTGTAGCCTAAACCTAACCACCCCACCATGGCTTGCCTCTCTAGTTTGCCAATATTTGCTCATTTGGGGTCCTGGCGATTGGGATTCTGGTGCCAGGCAGCTGACCCTATTTGGGATGCTGGTGTCGGGGAGGAGGGGGGGGGAAGGGGGCAGGTGCTGGTGCAGCTCGGGCTACTGGGTACCCTGTGTGAGCCTCTTGGCTCCTCCAGGGCTTGCACAGGGGATTTGTCTGCGAGGATTGTGCTGCTGCTGCTGTACTCCCCAGTGCTTAATGTATATATAGGGGCTCTGCTGTCTTGTGTAATGTGTATAAGGGGCACTGTTGTCTGGTGTAACGTGTATAATGGGCTCTGTTGTCTGGCTTAATGTGTATATGGGGCTCTGTTGTCTGGTGTAATGTGTATAAGGAGCTATGCTGTCTGATGTAATTTGTATAAGGGGCTCTGTTGTGTGTCACAGCAAGTGTAAGGGGCTCTGCTGTGCAGTGTAATATGAATAATGGGCATTGCTGTAGATGTGCTATGTGGAATGGAAAAGAATATTCCCAGAGTGACAAAAAATGGAAAGTGCGTCATGTTGTCATGCCCCATTTTCCATGGCCATGCCTTTTTTTTTTTGCATTCCTGCAGTGCTCGCACACAATACCGCTAAGAATTTTTTTTTACTTGTACCACTGGTGCTGTTAGTGTGTTAATAGAGGAGTTTGTCTTTATTTTTTATGTTCTGTGTTGTTTGTTTTTTGTTGAGGATGTCAGGGGGAAAAGGTAGTGAGGTGCATGAGGTGGAAGCCCTTGAGCCCTAGTCCAGTGATGAGGATAGTGGGGTCCTGCTCGTGCAGTGCACCAGGACCAAGAAGACAGACTGCAATATCAAATTCTCCTTTGCAAACAATATGTTCCTGGTGCAGGAGATGAGGAATCACCACCAACAGCTATTTGTTCATGGGGTGGCCTGTGTCTCCATCCACAAGAAGAAAGCTATCTGGGAAAAGGCTGGGACTGCAGTCAATTCAGAGGGCCTGGTGCACAGTAGTGAGGACACCTGCAAAAAGCACTTTTCAGAAATACGGCAAAGGGTCAAGTCCAAGATAGCAAAAGAGGGGCCGGCAGACAGGCAGAGGCTCCCCTTACGTAGCGAACTACAGTGACTACAAGAGCCACTCAAGATCTTTGTCAAGGTCGTTCAGTGCACATATGTCCAGGACACAAATGCACCAGTGCAGCCTGGTAAGTGTTCATACTTTTAATTGTGGCCTTTAACCACTTAACTGACCTTTTTTCCCCCCTCAAAAAAAGCTCAGAGATTGTCGGATTTTTTTATGAGTGAATTAGGTGAAGAACATGAATTTAACCTCATCCAAAATTATTTTAGTAAAAAAAAAAACCATTGGTCGGAACATCGGTCGGAAACATCAGAACATCGGGAACATTGCGACCATAGCGACGTTATTTTTTATACCCCAGACAGCTGGCAGGTACACAGAGGGCTTGGGGGTTTAATTTACACTTCCCCAGCGGCTGCTGTTGCCTGCAGCCACTGGGTGGGGGGGAGGGGGGTCTTGCCGTGCTGACCAATCAGCAATGATTGGCAGCACACAACACTGAGGAAAGGGTGCAGGGAGGCCGAAGGACCTTCCGGTCCATCTGGGAGCAGCAGCAGAGGGAAGTTTCCTTTCCCTGCAGATGCTAACACTGTTTATCTGACTGGTTGCATCTTGTGCGACCAGGTCAGATACCTGTAAATCACTTGCTGGTATGGTCGCATCTGATGTGACCATGCTAGGCAAGTGGTTACATAATTTCTGCGCCCGTTTTTTCTGGTGAGAAAAATGTTATGTTTGATCCAGTGGCATAAATTTGTCCCAGTTGCCCGGAGACAAGATAAATATTGGTGCCTCCCCCTATATTTAGATAAATATACGTGTGTGTGTGTGTGTGTGTGTGTGTGTGTGTGTGTGTGTGTATATATATATATATATATATATATATATATATAAAATATATACTGTATATATACATTTCATTGTTTTTTTATTTTAAATCACACATTTCTTAGCAGTTATTCCCAGGATTAGAACCCATGACCTGTTACACTGACGGCAGATACTTTACTGATGGAACTATTTACTCCTGTACAGGAAACTTGAGAATCTCCTATATAATAGCCCAGATCTGTCACTCTGTGACTTTGTGGATAATGCTGGACGTGGCTAGGAGCTCTCATTGGCAGCTGATTGGGTGAGAAACACCCTCCCACACAGGTTACATCCAATGGGAGGCTCTGCCCTTTGGCGGCTGTGTGTTCCCAGAGCAGGATTAACAATGGGGCTGATGGAGCTTCAGCTCCAGGTCCACACCCTAAAATAGGCCCACTGCATCTGCAGCAACATACCCTCCAGCAATTTACACATAAAAATCTGCACAAATTCAAAAAGGGGGCGTGGTCACGGGTACAGTGGTGTGGCCATGCCCCTTTTCCTATACTTTCAGTGAAGTTTGGAGAGCAAAAAATTGGTACAGACCATAAAAAAAGGTACTGTGCCTGCCAAAAAGGTACAGTTGGAGGGTATTTCACTGCATCTGCAGTAAGTCTCTGCACTGTAGATAGGGGAAAAAAAACTTTTACTGCAGTGTCCTATGTCCAGCTGCCAGTCTGCCTGCCCCCTCTGGCATCAAAAATCCCCACTCCCTAGCCGCGGCACAGGTGGAACAAAAGCTGCTGCGGCCACCGGCATAGATGTGTATGAAAGCGGCGCAGCGGAAGGCTTTCATAGCCCTTCCTGCGCCACATACTCTCTGAGCTTCGGAGCCTCCTCTGCGCGTGATGTCACAGAAGTGCCTCCCAGCCACAGCCGCGCCAACATCCCCAGAGGCCCCGTCTCCACAACACAGCACCTGGGCTGCCGGCCTGGAAGCCCAGAGTTGGCTAATGTAACGGATAGAGTGGGTGATATCACAGAGGGTAATGTCTGGATGCTGAATCAATGTAAAAGGTGACAGTGCTGTGCAGTGCAGTGGGTGTGCAGTGTCACTGACACTGCACAGCACTCTCACCTTTTACATTCATTCGGCGAGACAGTCAGTTCTGCCAGCCAGTCACTATTGTTAGCGCCAGTGTCCCATGCCCTATGTCCGTGCAATATTTTACCACTCACAATTATGATTGGAGGTAATACTCCATATAATACAAATATTGCACACTGCAAGGGCGTGCAAGGGTTAAGGGGGCGTAGCCCCTTACTACAGTGTGAAGAGCGCCCGTAAGGCGCAATGAATCACCTAGTTCTAACTATATGAAGTTAGGTGTAATTGTCAAAGAAGTAACTTCATATACTGTAGTTAAAATCCTCATATTTCCTATACAGGTGCAAATGGGTGTGGTTCATTGGGTCAACCACACTTAGGTTGACCACTATTGGTCAACAGTGACTAAGTTGACTCCCAAAATAGGTTTACACAAGCATTAGCTCGACATGAGCAAGGTCGACATGACATAAGGTCGACATGAGTTTTTTTTTTTTTTTTAAATGGTGTTGTTTTCTTTGCTGAGTGACCGGGAACCCTAATTAGTGCACCGTGTCCCCTCGCATGCTGAGCAAAGGTTACCGTTCCCAATCGTAGTCCACAAGGATCGTAAGGTATGAAAAAGTTCAAATATTAAAAAAAAAATTGAAAAACTTATGTCGACCTTTTGTCATGTCATCCTAGTATATGTCGACCTAGTGACCATGTCGACCTAGAAGCCATGCTGACCTAGTGCATGAAGAACAATAGTGGTCGACCTAATGACTGTCGACCTAAGTGTGGTCGACCTAGATTCTGGAGCAAATAACTTCATCAGTAAGGTGTCTGCTTCCAGTGTACTAGGTCATGGGTTCTTTTCCTGGGTTTGACACTGGTAAAATGTGTATGTATAATAAAGAGGGTGTGACTTGTAAGGTGCTGGGAATAGTGAGGAAATCGGCCATTGAAAAGATAGTGGCAGTTATCAATTAACTTAATTGAATGGTGTCGTAGAATGGGAGGAGAGGTGCCCCCTTCAGGGCAGATGCCTCCGTTGCCTCCCAGAGTTACGCCTCTGGGTCCCATACAGTACTGCTCAGCCTGCACTGCAGCAAGTGACTGTGAACCCACCACTGCTTCTGCCACAGTGAAATGGGACCAACCAGTAATTGCTGAATCTGCATGCTGCAGGTGACTGAATCTTATAGGCCAGTACTCACTGGCCGATGTGGGAGAGATGTGTGCCGCACAGGCCAATCTAGCACCAGTAATAGCGATGCGCATGGCTGCGCATCGCTATCGCTGTAGGGGGTACACACGGAGCGATCATGCTTAAAATCTAAGCAATCTAGTCAGATTGCTTAGATTTTAAGCAGTGATCGCTCCGTGAGTACCCCCCTTATGAGTCTGACACAGACCCACAGGCCATTGTCATAGATTTGCATGAGCCATTTTTTTCAGGTTTGGGGGAGAGAGGGTCACCAAACTATATTGTATACATATATGCATATATACATATCTACATATCCTATATTAAAAAGATCTACAAAATAATCATCACCATATTTCTGCATGTGCCTGCATGGTGTGAACAGAAAATAAGAATTTACTTACCGATAATTCTATTTCTCATAGTCCGTAGTGGATGCTGGGAACTCCGTAAGGACCATGGGGATTAGGGGCTCCGCAGGAGACTGGGCACAAAAGTAAAAGCTTTAGGACTACCTGGTGTGCACTGGCTCATCCCCCTATGACCCCCCTCCAAGCCTCAGTTAGGATACTGTGCCCGGACGAGCGTACACAATAAGGAAGGATTTTGAATCCCGGGTAAGACTCATACCAGCCGCACCAATCACACCGTACAACCTGTGATCTGAACCCAGTTAACAGCATGATAACAGAGGAGCCTCTGAAAAGATGGCTCACAACAATAATAACCCGATTTTTGTAACAATAACTATGTACAAGTATTGCAGACAATCCGCACTTGGGATGGGCGCCCAGCATCCACTACGGACTATGAGAAATAGAATTATCGGTAAGTAAATTCTTATTTTCTCTGACGTCCTAGTGGATGCTGGGAACTCCGTAAGGACCATGGGGATTATACCAAAGCTCCCAAACGGGCGGGAGAGTGCGGATGACTCTGCAGCACCGAATGAGAGAACTCCAGGTCCTCCTCAGCCAGGGTATCAAATTTGTAGAATTTAGCAAACGTGTTTGCCCCTGACCAAGTAGCTGCTCGGCAAAGTTGTAACGCCGAGACCCCTCGGGCAGCCGCCCAAGATGAGCCCACCTTCCTTGTGGAATGGGCTTTTAAAGATTTAGGCTGTGGCAGGCCTGCCACAGAATGTGCAAGCTGAATTGTACTACAAATCCAACGAGCAATAGTCTGCTTAGAAGCAGGAGCACCCAGCTTATTGGGTGCATACAGGATAAACAGCGAGTCAGATTTCCTGACTCCAGCCGTCCTGGAAACATATATTTTCAGGGCCCTGACTACGTCCAGCAACTTGGAGTCCTCCAAGTCCCTAGTAGCCGCAGGTACCACAATAGGCTGGTTCAAGTGAAACGCTGAAACCACCTTAGGGAGAAATTGAGGACGAGTCCTCAATTCCGCCCTGTCTGAATGGAAGATCAGATAAGGGCTTTTACAGGATAAAGCCCGCCAATTCTGACACGCGCCTGGCCGAGGCCAGGGCCAACAACATGACCACTTTCCATGTGAGATATTTTAACTCCACAGATTCAAGTGGTTCAAACCAATGTGACTTTAGGAACCCCAAAACTACATTGAGATCCCAAGGTGCCACTGGAGGCACAAAAGGAGGCTGTATATGCAGTACCCCTTTTACAAACGTCTGAACTTCAGGAACTGAAGCTAGATCTTTCTGGAAGAAAATTGACAGGGCCGAAATTTGAACCTTAATGGACCCCAATTTTAGGCCCATAGACACTCCTGTTTTCAGGAAATGCAGGAATCGACCTAGTTGAAAATTCCTCCATCGGGGCCTTACTGGCCTCGCACCCCGCAACATATTTTCGCCAATGTGGTGATAATGCTTTGCAGTGACATCCTTCCTGGCTTGATCAGGGTAGGGATGACTTCATCCGGAATGCCTTTTTCCTTCAGGATCCGGCGTTCAACCGCCCTGCCGTCAAACGCAGCCGCGGTAAGTCTTGGAATAGACAGGGTCCTTGCCTGGAGCAGGTCCCTTCTTAGAGGTAAAGGCCACGGGTCCTCCGTGAGCATCTCTTGAAGTTCCGGGTACCAAGTCCTTCTTGGCCAATCCGGAGCCACGAGTATAGTTCTTACTCCCCTCCGTCTTATAATTCTCAGTACTTTTGGTATGAGAGGAAGAGGAGGGAACACATACACTGACTGGTACACCCATGGTGTTACCAGAGCGTCCACAGCTATTGCCTGAGGGTCCCTTGACCTGGCGCAATACCTGTCCAATTTTTTGTTTAGGCGGGACGCCATCATGCCCACCTTTGGTTTTTCCCAATGGTTTACAATCATGTGGAAGACTTCTGGGTGAAGTCCCCACTCTCCCGGGTGGAGGTCGTGCCTGCTGAGGAAGTCTGCTTCCCAGTTGTCCACTCCCGGAATGAACACTGCTGACAGTGCTATCACATGATTTTCCGCCCAGCGAAAAATCCTTGCAGCTTTTGCCATTACCCTCCTGCTTCTTGTGCCGCCCTGTCTGTTTACGTGGGCGACTGCCGTGATGTTGTCCGACTGGATCAGCACCGGCTGACCTTGAAGCAGAGGTCTTGCTTGGAATAGGGCATTGTAAATGGCCCTTAGCTCCAAAATATTTATGTGAAGTGATGTCCCCAGGCTTGACCACAAGCCCTGGAAATTTCTTCCCTGTGTGACTGCTCTCCAGCCTCGCAGGCTGGCATCCGTGGTCACCAGGACCCAGTCCTGAATGCCGAATCTGCGGCCCTCTAAAAGATGAGCACTCTGCAACCACCACAGGAGAGACACCCTTGTCTTTGGTGACAGGGTTATCCGCTAATGCATCTGAAGATGCGATCCGGACCATTTGTCCAGCAGGTCCCACTGGAAAGTTCTTGCGTGGAATCTGCCGAATGGAATTGCTTCGTAGGAAGCCACCATTTTTCCCAGGACCCTTGTGCACTGATGCACTGACACTTGGCCTGGTTTTAGGAGGTTTCTGACTAGTTCGGATAACTCCCTGGCTTTCTCCTCCGGGAGAAAACACCTTTTTCTGGACTGTGTCCAGGATCATCCCTAGGAATAGAAGGCGTGTCGTCAGGATCAGCTGCGATTTTGGAATATTGAGAATCCAACCGTGCTACCGCAGCACTATCTGAGATAGTGCTACCCCGACTTCCAACTGTTCCCTGGATCTTGCCCTTATCAGGAGATCGTCCAAGTAAGGGATAACTAAAAACTCCCTTCTTTCGAAGGAGTATCATCATTTCGGCCATTACCTTGGTAAAGACCCGTGGTGCCGTGGACAATCCAAACGGCAGCGTCTGAAACTGATAGTGACAGTTCTGTATCACAAACCTGAGGTACCCTTGGAGAAGGGTAAATTGGGACATGTAGGTAAGCATCTTTGATGTCCAGAGAGACCATATAGTCCCCTTCTTCCAGGTTTGCAATCACTGCTCTGAGTGACTCCATCTTGAATTTGAACCTTTGTATGTAAGTGTTCAAGGATTTTAGAGTTAAAATTGGTCTCACCGAGCCGTCCGGCTTCGGTACCACCAATAGTGTGGAATAGTACCCCTTTCCCTGTTGCAGGAGGGGTACCTTGATTATCACCTGCTGGGAATACAGCCTGTGAATGGCTTGCAATACTGTCTCCCTGTCTGAGGGAGACGTCGGTAAAGCAGACTTTATGAAACGGCGAGGGGAAGACGTCTCGAATTTCTTGAGACGGGCCCCCACCGTGCCTGAGACCGCTTGTAAAGCCCCAGCGTCATGCTGAGGACTTTGCGGAGGCGGGAGAGGGCTTTTGTGGGAATTGGCTGTTTGCTGCAGCCTTTTTCCTCTCCCTCTGCCACGGGGCAGAAATGAGGCGCCTTTTGCCCGCTTTATGGGGCCGAAAGGACTGCGCCTGATAATACGGCGTCTTCTTAGGTTGAGAAGCTACCTGGGGTAAAAATGTGGATTTTCCAGCCGTTGCCGTGGCCACCAGGTCTGTTAGACCTACCCCAAATAACTCTTCCCTTTTATAAGGCGATACTTCCATATGCCTTTTGGGATCAGCATCACCTGACCACTGTCTTGTCCATAACCTTCTTCTGGCAGAAATGGACAGCGCACTTACTCTTGATGCCAGTCGGCAAATATCCCTCTGTGCATCACGCATATATAAAAATGCATCTTTTAAATGCTCTATAGTTAGTAATATACTGTCCCTATCTAGGGTATCAATATTGTCAGTCAGGGAATACGACCAAGCCACCCCAGCACTACACATCCAGGCTGAGGCGATTGCTGGTCGCAGTATCACACCCGTGTGAGTGTATATACATTTTAGGATATTTTACTGCTTTCTGTCAGTAGGTTCCTTAAGGGCGGCCGTATCCGGGGACGGTAGTGCCACCTGTTTAGACAAGCGTGTGAGCGCTTTATTCACCCTAAAGGGTGTTTCCCAACGTGCTCTATCCTCTGGCGGGAAGGGGTATGATGCCAATAACTTTTTTATCGGGGGAAACCCACGCATCATCACACACTTCATTTAATTCCTCAGATGCAGGAAAAACAACAGGCAGTTTTTTCTCACCCAACATAATACCCTTTTTAGTGGTACTGGTATTATCAGAAATGTGTAAAAACATTTTCCATAGCCTCAATCATATAACGTGTGGCCCTACTGGAAGTCACATTCGTCTCTTAATCGTCGACACTGGAGTCAGTATCCGTGTCGGCGTCTGTATCTGCCATCTGCGGTAACGGGCGTTTTAGAGCCCCAGATGGCTTTTGAGACACCTGGACAGGCACAGACTGAGTCGCCGGCCGTCTCATGTCATCAATCTTTTGTAAAGAGCTGACACTGTCACATAATTCCTTCCATAAGCTCATCCACTCAGGTGTCGACTCCCTAGGGGGTGACATCTCTGTTACAGGCAATTGCTCCGCCTCCACCTCATTTTCCTCCTCATACATGTCGACACAACGTACCGACACACAGCACACACACAGGGAATGCTCTGATAGAGGACAGGACCCCACTAGCCCTTTGGAGAGACAGAGGGAGAGTATGCCAGCACACACCAGAGCGCTATATATATATACAGGGATAACCTTATATAAGTGTTTTTCCCCTTATAGCTGCTGTATTGTTATACTGCGCCTAATTAGTGCCCCCCTCTCTTTTTTAACCCCTTTCTGTAGTGTAGTAACTGCAGGGGAGAGCCAGGGAGCTTCCCTCCAACGGAGCTGTGAGAGAAAATGGCGCCAGTGTGCTGAGGAGATAGGCTCCGCCCCCTTCTCGGCGGCCTTTTCTCCCGTTTTTCTGTGGAATCTGGCAGGGGTTAAAATACACCCATATAGCCCTGGGGGTTATATGTGGTGTATTTATGCCAGCCAAGGTGTTTTACATTGCTGCTCAGGGCGCCCCCCCCCTAGCGCCCTGCACCCTCAGTGACCGGAGTGTGAAGTGTGCCTGAGTAACAATGGCGCACAGCTGCAGTGCTGTGCGCTACCTTTTTGAAGACTGATGTCTTCTGCCGCCGATTTTTCCGGACCTTTTCTTGCTTCTGGCTCTGTAAGGGGGCCGGCGGCGCGGCTCCGGGACCGAGCTCCGAGGCTGGGCCTGTGTTCGGTCCCTCTGGAGCTAATGGTGTCCAGTAGCCTAAGAAGCCCAATCCACTCTGCACGCAGGTGAGTTCGCTTCTTCTCCCCTTAGTCCCTCGATGCAGTGAGCCTGTTGCCAGCAGGTCTCACTGAAAATAAAAAACCTAAAACTAAACTTTTCACTAAGAAGCTCAGGAGAGCCCCTAGTGTGCACCCTTCTCGGCCGGGCACAAAAATCTAACTGAGGCTTGGAGGGGTGTCATAGGGGGAGGAGCCAGTGCACACCAGGTAGTCCTAAAGCTTTTACTTTTGTGCCCAGTCTCCTGCGGAGCCGCTAATCCCCATGGTCCTTACGGAGTTCCCAGCATCCACTAGGACGTCAGAGAAATAAGCATTGCTGCCTCATGCTGCTTGTGGGCTGGTTGTGAGTCTGTAATTGAATAGATCTGGGCATTTTGCTCTAGGGAGAAGACTATGCAGCTCAACACAAAGCTACAGTAATTAAATATTTCCCTGTATGCAAAAAATTAAACTCTCAAATATTTAAATAATAGATACTCAAAAGTAAAATAACCGTATAAGCAAAAACAAGCATAAATATATATTAGTCAAAAGATCCACAAACATATTGACAGCCATATAAAGATACTACTTAAAGTAACACATTGGTCATTCTAGTTATTAGCAAAACAACTATTTATCATCAAAATATTAAAAATCTGCAATAGCCAAACACACAATTCATTCTGCATACACACCAATACACAGTACTTAATACATCAGTCTTATTCTAATACATAAATACTGTAAAGTGCTATACAAGCTATTTCTGGAGCTAGTATAGGTTCAACAAACATTACAATCATACAAAATAAACCGGATAAAATGTAAATTCAGTATGCCTAGAGTGAACATTAAACAAAAACTTATTTTTTAAAGAAAATTTACCACTAAAAGACATTCAGATGGTTAAATTAAATTCAGTCTTCTAGGGAAAACTGTATTTAGTGCATGTATGCAACATGCTACATTTTAGAATAACATCTCATTCCAGTTGCCAAATCATCTAGGCAATGTGATATGACCAATCAACTTGGCGATTCACCATTAAGAAATGTTTTGCCACAGGTTTATCTGATCAACTGCTTCAAAGTGCTGAATAAATCGAAGATTAGTGAATTGCCATTTAAGTACTATTATCTTGAGAGGTCAAATACACAAGCAGGCATCAGAAGTAGCTACAGTAGAAAGTGCTTTTGAAAGTTATCATTATCATTACTTAACACACCAAAAGCTCTGCATTACCTACAAGTGCCTTCTAAAAGTCCACGTGTACCTGTGTATTTACTCTGTCTATTCTTTCACATTTCTGGGTTGGTCACTTCTACTTGTCCAGACATACTGTACTGTAAGGAGATGCAAGTCAATTACATGCAAAAAATCCCCCACTACATCCAGACATAAGGATATAAGGCATGCACAAAACAGAAATTCATACATTACATAAAAAATAAATAAATATTACCAAAATACCCAAGAAATTTGCATAATACACATAAACAATTAAAGAAGGAATGACAGTTATAGCTTCTAATGAGTAGTTACATTAGTAGCTTTCTAAATGATGTGTTTGGGTTTGTCAGATATGACTCATAAATCCTCCCACATATTATTCGTGGTTGCACTGAATAAATTAAATGGGAACATTTCCTTATTTGTGGCTTTGAAGTCAGGTGATTTAAACACCTTAAAAAACATTTTCTTTTTCTAATGTAGGAGTTAATTGCTTATGAAATTGTTTATAATACATTATGAAGTACAAGCAAATGGTTGATTGTTCTGAATTCATCAAAATGTATTATGGTTTACTGAAGTGATACTTCTTCAAAATGATAGAAAAAGTAATTATTGTTAAATAGTCTACCAATTGCAATAATGTTAATACTTCTGAAATGTAAATGTATGTGGTATGTTTACAAAGATATTCATATTTTACTTTTTATTAATCAAAAGTACAATAAATTTATTGTCTCACTTCCACACATTGATTGTGAAATTAACATTTAATGGCAAATATTTTTCATCTTATGCTGCTTAAATACAGGCTATTTCTCATAAAAATTGGTAATTCACTTTCAAAGGTCTAAAAATAAATTACTCAAACATGTTTCAAATGAAAAAGGTTAAGGAAAATAAATTTAATTTCATACAAATATAAGATCTTTAGGATGTATATTGTATGTAATTGTGAACTGTTTTAATTCAGTTAACTTTATTCTTAAATAAATTCAAAAAATAATTTTGGTAGAAATTTTTTACTGCAGTGTAAAATCAACTATAGAAAAAAAGTATGAGGAAAAAAGCTCTAAGTATATAAAGAAAGCACGATCATGTCACTTTAACACTCAGAAAAGATATGTAATTTTAGTTTACTTCAGAAATACTGGAAACAACAGAAAACATTGAAAGATAGACCTAACAAATGCGTAGAGTAAAATATACAATAAAAAAACTAAATTACAGTGATAGAGAACTATAGAATTTATTTGCAAAGAATCTGGTGCTCCATCAAATCTGCCCTTGTGTTTTAAGTTTTTTTGTTTGTTTTTTCAAAATATTTTTATTAGCGATTCTGTAGTTTAAAACATATATGCTTACAATGACCTTTTGTACATGAATAACAATCAAATGTGAATAGGTACAATACAATGCATACAAATCTTACAGATAATCACCATGTACAGTACAAAATATCTAGATAAAATTATGAATTTTTTCCCTTACTGTACAAGCATTTTCAATGCAATGCAATGCACCCTCCCACTGATCGTATGCATAGGAGTGATAATTAATGCATATGAATGTATATTTAAGCAGTGGTGTGGGTACTTCCGGGTTTATGGCCTAGGAGTCCTTCTTAACATGCGCTGTGTGGGGGACATAGGGAAAAATCCTTCTGGATGCATCTCAGGGAATGCTACAGGGAGAAACCCACAGGCGTCTATTAGGCAACATCATCTATAGATGGCAGGGCCTGTCGGGGTCCACTCTCCAGAGAGTTTTGATTTCCAGAGGTTGGTGCATATGGGAAAGGCAGTTAAGCCTCAGAAAATACTATTTTCAGTGGTTTTAGCACATTTTTGTCATTGATGCATCCCACCCAATATGTTCAAAATCATAATAGCTATATGTTAGTCACTTGTACTCATGATGTATTTTACTGTATATGCCCCCAGCATGCACACAAAATGTTCTGTATAAATGTTATCTCTTATGTTACCTTTAAGTCTTCCTATTTTGTGATGTTTTGTGGATCGGCTGCAGCCCATAGAAGATGGATAAGGCAGCCTGAAAGGCAGAGAGTGGCTTCCTACAGGGAGCCAACTTTCTGTTGTTCACAGCCTGGTTTAGAAGTCACAGAGGGAGGAAACACCTCCGAATGGGACTGTCTGTAGTGTCTCTGACTGGAAAGCAAGACTTCCTATAGGAAGTCTCTACCAGTCACAGTGAAGCCAGTGCAGTCTCATGGACTGTATCTGGCTTCACTGACTCTGAGTTGAGATGGGGGATTTTACCTCTTATACCAATCATCAATAAATTTTGTGTTAGACAGAGCAAAAAGACTAGTGATATTTTCTTAAAATACAAAGACTATTGGCAAAAAACAAGGTACACTTCATGTGAAGACGCCACACAAAAATCATTATTGGAATGTGATGTGCACTAATGGCAAAATATGGCCTTAGCAGTGGGGTAAGAAAACCCTCAAAATTGAAAGGTTTAATATTATGGGTGTGTGCCGGGCCATTTTTCAGGTTTTGTGTTTTAGTTTTGGATCTGGATCTTCTTCATGTTTTGGATCTGTATTGGTTTTGCCAAAACCGCCCATGTGGGCTTTGGTTTTGGATTTGGATTATTTTTTTAATCATAAAAACAGCTAAAATAACAGAATTTGGGGGTGTTTTTGTTCCTACAGTATTATTAACCTCAATAACATTCATTTCCACACATTTCCATACTATTCTGAACACCTCAAAGCTCACAATATTGTTTTTATCCAGTTCGAGACAAAAACGTTACAATGATTTAGCTGGATGACTAAGCAAAGCAACTGCAGTGGGCAGCAAACACATGGTACTTAATATATTTTTAAATGCTGTAATCATCAGATACAATTATTTTAAAATTGGGATCAAGTTCTTCTGTTCCTCAAATATATCTTTGAATGCAGAAGGTTAGTTATACTAATTTAATTTATATTTAGTTAATTTATAATTATTATTAATAATTCACAAAAAGATGATTAAGGCATAGAAGAATAAAAAAGACAATATTTTAGATGCGGTAATCATGATTATAATTTATTTTTGATCAAGTTCTTCGGTTCCTCAAAGATATATTTGATATGAAGAAGGTTCACTATACAAGTGTGGAGAGTTTAGTTATATTAATTTAATTTAAATGTAGTTAATTTATAATTAATATTAATAATATTAATTTGAATGAATCACAATCTGGTGATAAGAAGAATTATGAAAGTAGGACAATACAGCATCCTGAAATAGACGGAGCATGCCTGGATGTATACTGGGAATATACAGCACAAAATATTAATTTAAATCAAGATATATATATATTATTTTTTATATCTCACACTGCGGTTACAGTGTCGCACAAATGAGTCAAATATGTATTTTTTTATATCACACACCAGCGGTTACAGTGTTGCACAAATGAGTCAGAAATATATATAATTAAACACTGCGGTTGACTTTTACCAACAGCATCGCACAATACGTCTTTGAGTAGGAAATAATATACTGCAGTCTGACAGCCAGTGTCATGGTACTTATGAAAATAAAATAAAAATTGTATAGTAGACTGGGGTACAGATCAAATAAAAAATATATTTTTTTATAATTATAATTTTAGGCTTTTTGTTTTTAGCTTTTATTATTTTCATTTTACACTGGGTCGGAGCCCCTGGATGGATGGACATATCACCCCTTTCAGATAAAGCAGCCAAACACCCCTTTTTCAGATAAAGCAGGCAGAGAGAGCACACTTTTTTCAGATACAGCAGAGAGGGCACCCTTTTTCCAGATACAGCAGGCAGAGAGAATACCCCTTTCAGATACAGCAGACAGAGAGAGCACACCTTTTTCAAATACAGCAGACAGAGAGAGCACCTTTTTTTCAGATATAGCAGGCAGAGAGAGCACCACTTTCAGATACAGCAGGCAGAGAGAGCACCCCTTTCAGATACAGCAGACAGAGATAGCACCCTTTTTTCAGATACAGCAGACAGAGAGAGCACCCTTTTTCAGATACAGCAAAGAGAGCACCCCTTTTTCAGATACAGCAGAAAGAGAGAGAGCACCCTTTTTCAGAAACAGCAGGCAGAGAGACCACCCCTTTTCAGACACAGCAGACAGAGAGAGCACACCTTTTTCAGATACAGCAGAAAGACAGAGCACCTGCCCCACGCCAGACAACACAGTACTGGAGACAAACACATCTGTCCAATACATTCTCCACAGCCAGAGTGAAGATGGCGCCAATTCACGGGGACTTATATAGAATCCAAAACCAGTGAGAATCTGACATCAGGAAGATGGCATTTGGCCTTGCTTTGGGATCCGAGTAAGGTGGTAAGTCCTGAGCAAGACTCAGATCCTGCCTCGGATAGCAATGTACGGGTGGGTTCAGTTCTCTGAAAACCAAACCCGCTCATCCCTAGTTAATATTTACCATTTTGATGCAGGTAAAAGCTGCAGGTGCAACTTTTTCCTATTCAATTAGATAACATCATTACAGTAACTTAGACTTCCTCTATTAATGTAAAAATGACAAGACACAGGGCTTAATTCATGTTTGTAAGGAATTGCACAGCTTCAAGGAAGCAGCCGTGCAATTATATGTGATTAGGGAGGCCAATCCCGGGCCATTTTTTTAATCACGGGTATCGGGATTGAAAAATGGTCAATCCCGGGATTCCCGGGATACCCGGGATTGGCTTTCAACTGTTTCCGGCCATCCCCCACGCCCCTCAACGCCCCTCCCCACCTGCCCCGCAGACATTAAAAAAAGTACAAACCTGCACAGCCGGGTAGCTGGTGAGGAGGAGGCGGCGGCGGAGTGCAGGGGAGCCGGTGGTTGAGTGCATGGAAGCCGAGAGGAGGCGGCGGGTAAGTGCAGGAGGAGCCGGCGGGTAGGTGTAGGGGGAGCCGGGAGGAGGCGGCGGGTAAATGCAGGAGGAGCCGGCGGATAAGTGTAGGGGGAGCCGGGAGGAGGCAGCAGGTACCTTCCTGCTCTGCGGCTGCTGACAGCGTAGCGTGACCTCACAGGTACAGGTCACGCTGCGCAGGGGGAGCCGAGAGGAGGGAGCCTGGCAGTGTTTGAGCATCCTGAGGACGCTCAACGCTGATCCCTCAATCCCCGGGATTGGTGCTTCCAATCCCGGGATTGAATCCCGGCCGTTTTTGGGCCTAAATCCCGGGATCCCGATCCCGGGATTGGCCTCCCTATATGTGATTAAAATTCACATGTAGCAGAAGGCATCTGTAGGAGCTAGATACCTCCTGCATGCATTTCTAATATCCGAAAGTTGTGATAAACAATATTTTTAAGCAGTGGTCAGCCTGCATAAGCTGAAGCTTACTCAGGCTGGCCATTGGATCTGGACACCCGTGTATAGTAAGTCTCTATCCAATGACACAGACGCTAAACCCATCATGCCCCCATTTTAAAGAACAGTGCCAGTTGCTACCCCTGCTCCCCCCCCAAATATTAAGGGGGGGCTGTAAGTGATATCGCAAGATCTGATCTACACAAGTGCAGAACATACATAAACCTAATCTGAATTAGTCCCACAGTGCAGTCCCCCCAGTACACCCAATGTATTTACAGTATTAAAATATGTCCAGCAGTGGCCGCTCCAGAGATGGGGTTGAAGCACATTTCAAATTTCAGATAAGGGAGTCGCACCTACTGCTGACAACTGTCATCCCAAACTCACTCACTGGCTGTTGGTGTGGCTCCCCTATTTGAACTTTGGACTGCACTGATGGCCAGTATGCTGAAAATATATAATTTTTCATGTCACTTTCTCATAAAAAGCACAGAAATGGGTGTAATTATGTGGTTCATATGTGTTGAGGTGTTGTAATGCTGGGTAAGGGGATTATTTACTTGCAGATTGGAGTTTTTTTTCCATTTTTTTAATACACATTTAACTAAACAAGTACAAATCCTTACAGAGATATTTTGATGTACACCCAAATAGTCTTAACACTTTAGATTGCTGAAATACATGTGCTAATTATAATTTTTACATCATTTATAAAAGTTGCAAAAATGAACTATTTGACACCATTTTCCTGCCTCCAATACTTTGCTTATAGCCACTAACAGCCATTTATTTGGTTTTGTCTTATTTCATAGACTTCAAATAGATCACATGCTCTTTCATGCACTACAAATAGATCACACACTGCAGAGTTAATGCACAACACTGTCATGATGCCAACTTGCCATTTCTAATTTAATTGTGTGGGTAATGGGAGCGCATTTCATGAAAATATCCTGTGAAGTGCAAAGATCTTCTCAATATAGAAGTCACGGTTAATTGAATTTGGCCCATTGACTTATCTAGTTTTTATATTTGGAAGTCATCTGTAGTAAACATGCTTGTACTGTATTTACAGATCCAAAAGATAATCTTCCTCATCTAGTGTAAGTGACTTCTTAACAGTTTTAACATCAAATAAACAGCAAAAATATTTAGGAAGACTACAACTACAGTATAGTGATTCCTTCAATTACTCTATCACTTCTCTGTCTAAACAACATATTACCATCATTGTGCAATCCATTCTTAATATTTCCTCTCTCATCCTTCTACTTAGCACAGAGTTTTATTGCACTTAATATTTTTTCTTTTTAACTGTAACTAGCGATTTCCATCCTGTCTTTCTAAAAGTTAAAATCTGTGTTTTGGTACAGTAATTAAGTATTTAACCACTCTTACCAATAATTGCCAAATTCTCCCCTACACATTTGGTGTTATGGGTCTATGCTTATTTGAATATGTGGCCATTAGTGTAGTGTAAAATCCAGTCATTTGTGCTATGCATGCCCCCAGCATATGGTCATAAATATATTACTTCTACACATGACATTTTAGTGCATAGGTATTTGAACACATATGTTACGAACTCGCCATCAGTTTCTATGGGTTAGATGTACTAAGCCTTGGATAGTGATAAAATGGAGTTAGATAAACTGCCAGCCAATAAGCATTTAAGACTGGACTGCTTTTAGCCACTATTAACAATATTATTTGCTCTTTAAAGAGACAGATATTTTTTTTCAGGAACATTTAACTATGGCTGCATTTTAAGGGATGGATTCCTGTATGTGTTTTATGCAAATCCATACAAAAATAGACAATCTGTCTAACACAACTTACTGTATGTTGTCTAATGATTATAGTAATTTAAAATATATTTATGCAAATATTTTTATTCTGTTAAACATATGCACAAATTGGTTCTGAATGCATATTGATTTATGAACACAGTGAACCCTAAAGTATTAAAAGAGGAAACCCTCTGATTCTCCTCTGAACATTTTAACCAAATAGAAATGTTGTACAGAAAAAAAATGGCAGGCCATGTTAAAATTATTTATTATTATCCTTTATTTATATGGTGCTACAAGGGTTCTGCAGTGTCCAATTATAAAGTACATAAACAAATAATCAAAACAGGAAAACAGCAACTTACAGTTGATGACAAGTAAGACAAGGATAAGCACATGAGGGAAGGGGTCCCTACTTATGAGAGCTTACATTCTAAAGGCAAGGGGTAGACAGACACGGGTGACACAGATGGGGTACACATAGAACATGGAACAGAGGGTTAGGATGTGATTTGGCTGGGTTTGGTGAAGAAGTGGGTCTTGAGAGCCCATTTGAAGTTTTGTAGAGAGGTGGAGAGTCTGAATGGGAGAGGTAGGGAATTCTAGAGAAAGGGAGCAACACATGAAAAATCTTGGAGGTAGGAGTGGGAGGAAGAAATCTGTAGACAGGAGAGTCGGCATGCATTAGCAGAGTGAAGAGGACGGGTGGGAGTGTAAAGGGAGATAAGGTCAGAGATGTAAATGGGAGGGGAGTGGGTGAGGGCTTTGTGAGTGTGAGAAGCTTGAAATTGATTCTGAAAGGGAAGGGGAGCCAGTGAAGGTCTTGTAAGAGAGGATAGGTGGACGTAGTGCGTTTGGTGAGGAAGATGAGCTGGGCAGCAGTATTGAGGATAGATTAGAGTGGAGAGAGGTACTTGTCAGGAATGACAGTCAGTTGGAGATTACAACAGTCCGGTCTTGAGATGACCAGTGAGTGGATAAGGGTCTTTGTGGCATCCTGGGTCAGAAAGAGTCTGATCCTGGAAATATTTTTTAGATGAAAACGGCAGGTTTATGAGAGGTGCTGAATGTGTGGTTTGAAGGAGAGGGAGGAGTCAAGGATTACTCCAAGACAGGGCACTTAGGGGCTAGAGGAGATAGTAGTGCCATCAATAGAAAATTAAATTGTGGGAGGTGAGGTTATGTGGGAGGGAAGATGATCAGCTCGGTCTTAGACATGCTAAGTTTAAGAATGCGCTGGGACATCCAAGAAGAGATAGAAGAGAGACAGTTTGAGATACACATGAGGAGAGCAGGGGAGAGGTCTGGGGAGGAAAGATAGATTTGAGTATCATCAGCATAGAGATGATATTGTAAGTGAAAAGAGCTAATGAGCTTACCTAATGAGGATGTGTAGAGAGAGAAAAGATGAGGACCAAGGACAGAACCTTGGGGTACACCTACAGTTAGTGGAAGTGAGGGGGAGGCGGAGTCCTTATGGCAGACAGAGAATGAATGGTCAGAGAGGTAGGAAGACAGCTAAGAGAGGGCAGTATCACACAGACCAATGGAGTGAAGGATTTGTAGAAGGAGAGGGTGGTCCACAGTGTTAAAAGCAGCAGAGAGGTCAAGAAGAAGAAGATAGTAGTGGCCCTTAGATTTGGCAGCATGGAGGTCATTGCAGACTTTTAAGAGGGCAGTTTCAGTGGAGTGGAGAGGAAGGAATCCAGACTGGAATGGGTCTAGCAGTGAGTGTGAGGAAATAAATGAAGTAAGGTGGTTGTAGACAATACGCTGAAGGAGTTTGGAGGCAAAAGGTAGACAAGAGCTGGGTCAGTAGTTGGAAAGACTGTTTGGATAAAGGGTAGGTTTTTAAAGAATAGGAGAGATGATTGCATGCTTGAAGGCAGAGGAGACAGTGCTTGGTGAGAGGGAGCGATTGAGAAGGTGGGAAAGATGGGAACAGGCAGAAGGAGAGAGGTAGCAGAGGAGGTGGGTTGTGATAGGGTCAAGTGGGGAGGTGGTGAGGGGAGAGGAACAGATGAGGGCCATGACTTCCCCACCAGATACATGGAAGAAAGATGTCAGAGTTGGTGAGAGGGCTGGGGAGGGGTGGAAAGGGATGAGAGAAGGCTGGTTGCTGATGGTCTGGTGGGATGTGATGTCCTGACGTATGGAGTCAATTTTGGATGTGAAGTAAGTGGCAAAGTCAAGAGCAGAGAGTGAGGAGGGGAGACAAAGCGGAGGTGGGCAGAGGAGTGAGTTGAGAGTGGCAAAGAGGCACTGGGGGTTGGAAGACTGGGAGGAGATTAGGTTCTTGAAGTATGACTGTTTAGCAAGGGAAAGGTCAGCACTGAAGGATGAGAAGATAAGTTTGAAATGGAGGAAGTCTGCCTTAGAGCGTGATTTCCTCCATTGTTGCTCAGCAGTATGTGAGCATTTTTGCAGATATCTGGTGCTCTTGGTGTGCCAGGGTTGAGGTGTTAACTTGTGAGGGTGAATAGTGGTTGGTGGAGCAACAGAGTCAATATTAGAAGTAAGGGATGAATTGTATATGGAAGTGGCTTGTTCAGGGCATGAGAGAGAGAATAGGAGAGAGAAGTGAGTCAAACAGGGAGGAAAGGAATGTGGTGTCAATAGCCTCAATGTTACGCTTAGTGATGGTAGCCTTAGGAGGTAGAGATGGGGAAGCAGAGAGAGATAGGTTAAAGGAGAGCAGGTGGTGGTCAGAGAGGGGAAATGGGGAGTTGGAAAGATCAGAAATATCACAATGGTGAGTGAAGACCAGATCCACTGAGCTCCCATTCACATGGGAGGGTGAGGAAGTCTACTGGGAGAGACCAAGTGACGAGGTGAGATTAAGGAGTTTAGAGGCAGGTGATTGTGTGGGGTTATCGATAGGGATGTTGAAATTGCCCAGGATAATGGAGGGAATGTCAGAAGAGAGGAAGTGAGGATGTCAGGAAGCAAAGTTGTCGAGGAATTTGGAGGCAATACCAGAGGGCAGCAAATGACAGCTACTCTAAGTTTAACTGGTTGGAAGAGGCATATAGTATGGACTTCAAATATAGAGAATGTAAGGGATGGTTCTGGTGGTATGAGTTGGTTGGAGTAACTAGAAGGTAAAAGGACCCCAACACCATCCCCATGGTGACCCCCAGGTCTGAAGGTGTGTGTGACTGTGATGCCCCCAGCAGAGAGAGTAGCAGGAGACGTAGTGTCCGAGGGAGTAATCCAGGTTTCAGTAATGGCTAGTAGGTGCAGTGAGTTGGAAATGAAAAGGTCATGAGTGGGGACCAGTTTGTTAGAAACAGATCTGGCATTCCAGAGGGCACAGGATAGGGGATATGAGTTTGTGGGAGAGATGTGAATGAGATTATCAGGGTTGCTGTAGCATTGAGGTGAGATTAACTTTGAGGGCAGGGATGATGAGAGAGTAGTGATGGTGCTGGTGCCTGAGTTAGGAAGGGAAACAGCATGAGGTGGGCAGGGAAGGAGTTCAGTGTGATGAGGATGGGGGTGTGAGGAGATGACACGGAAAGGAGGGAGGGAGCAGGGCTGAGTCATGGGGTAGTAGGACCATGGGGCAGAGGTGAATAAAAGTGAAGTAACAGGAAAGGAGGGGGAAGGAAACAGAGGGGTGTAGGGGAGACAGAGGAGGGGAGAGGAGGGGATGCAGGGGACTAGGGGGGAAGGATAAAAGTGTGAACGGAGGGCAAGATACATGATTAGGTAGACACTGAGTGATGTGGGGAGTAGAAGAAAACCTTGACATAGTGTTAAGTAGGTAAATAGGTGAGGGAAACTGGAACTAGCAGTGGAGGTTGTAAGGGAATCAGAGCAGAAGAATTGCAGAAATGTAGGTGAGAAAAGCAGTGTTAGCTCAATGGGTGTAAATTTAGTTTGAAGTGAATCAAAAGGGTAGATAGAGTGGGTGCAGAAATGTATTTGAGCTGTAATAAATGATAGGATTGTGAGTGAGGGTCAAAAAGTAATGGTAATTCAGACAGGACTTTTAAGTGTTTGTAGATAAAATTGCATTGATGCAACTGTACATAAAAAAAGCAAATTACAAAAATACAGATAAAAACGTGTTGGTAAAATGGATGTTTTTTTGAAATGTCTAAGTAAGGTAGTTCTGTGTTATTTAATCAGATTTAACAATCAGGAGGTGAATGATATGTAAGAGTATGGGAACTCACACTTGTTATTAGTTTTGTTATTAGTTCTTCAGATTTTCTTTTTTGTTAGTTTGATGTCCTTCTGTTTTCCGTCTCTTTCACTTCGATTGAACGGTGATGGAATACTGCTGTTATGTGTCAGTTTTATCACACTTTGATAAAAATGCACACTTAGAAAATAAATCCACAGCCAACAGGATAGAACTTAAGTAAAGAAATTTTAAGCTACTATATAATTTCTACACATACTGTATTAAGAGTTTAAATTAAGATGAGAAAAAAATGCATCAAAGAAAACACAAACATTCTCAAGGGCAGATTTTAAAAAGTATATATTTGTAGCGTTTTTAAAAAAAATCACATTTGCTTTTGGCTCACTCAATTAAAATCTCAAAGATTTTTGTGGCCACGTTGGTTACATTTTTTTTTGTGTTAGATGAAGCAAAAAGACTAGTAATATTTTCTTAAAATAGAAAGACTATTGGCAAAAAAAGGTACAATTTGTGGGAAGACGCCATACAAAAATCATTGCTATACATGTTGGGGTAAGAAAATGACAAAAAATGTTAGAGTAGGGTAAGAAAACCCTCACAATTAAAAGTGTTAATATGTACCTTCTTGATGCAGGAAAATCCTGCAGGTGCAACTTTTTTTCTATCCAGTTAGATAACAGCATTACAGTAACTTAGAATTCCTCTATTAATGTAAAAATGACCACACACAGGGCCTAATTTATGTTTGTAAGGAACTGCACAGCCTCAAAAAAGCAGCTGTGCAATTCAATTGGCCTTTCTGTCTACGATTTTACTTATTTTTTGTTATTTTGCTATATTGTCTCTCGCTGCGTCGAGTGTCTATTTCTGTGCTATTATGTTTTTTTTATTCCATATTGCAGTGTGTATACAAATATCCTAATAAAAACTGATTATAACATTTTTTTCACATGTAGCAGGAGGCGTCTGTAGGAGATAGATACCTCCTGCATGTATTTCTAATATCTGAGTGCTGTGATTCACAATGTTTTTAAGCAGTGGTCAGCCTGCGTAATCTGAATCTTACTCAGGCTGGCCATTGGATCCGGACACCCGTGTATAGTAAGTTTGTGTCCAATGACGCAGACCCTGAACCCATCATGCCCCCATTTTGAAGAACGGTGCTAGTTGCCGCCCCTGCTCCACCCCCAAATACTAATGGGAGGTTGTGAGTGATATCGCAAGACTGGATCTACACAAGTTCAGAACGTATGTACATAGGGGGTAATTCAGAGTTGATCGTACCGCAAACTTGTTAGCAGTTGGGCAATACCATGTGCACTGTGGGGGGGGGCAGATATAACATGTGCAGAGAGAGTTAGATTTGGGTGTGGTGTGTTCTAACTGAAATCTAAATAGCAGTGTAAAATAAAAGCAGCCAGTATTTACCGTGACCAGAAACAAAATAACACACCCAAATCTAACTCTCTCTGCAAATGTTATATCTGCCCCCCCCCCTGCAGTGCACATGGGGGCTGATTCAGACCTCATCGGTGCTGTGCATTTTCGCACAGCAGTGATCAGGTCTGAACTGCTCATGCACCGGCGCCGCAATGCGTGGTGCATGGCAGACAAGCGACGGCTGGCGTAGCCCTGCGATCGCCTCTGCCTGATTGACAGCAGAGGCAGTCACTGAGCGGGAGGGGGTGGGCAGGGACCGTTGGGGGGCAGACCGTGGCAGCTGCGCGACCCGGGCAGTGACGAGTAGCTCCCTGCCAGTGCGTAGGAGCTGCGCTGGCTTGCAGCTACTTCTGAAGTACAAATGAATCGCCACTGTGCAATGCTATTGTACTTGTGCTACGGGGCAGGGACTGACATGCAGGCCGGCTAGCCCTGAGCTGGGTATCCCCCCGCATGTCAGTGTGACTGATCGTAGATGTGCAAAATTTAGCACATCAACGATCAGGTCTGAATTAACCCCATGGTTTTGTTCAACTGCTAACAAATTTGCTATTACGATCAGGTCTGAATTACCCTCATAAACCTTTGGGTTTATATACAAATCTGAATTAGTCCCACAGTGCAGTGCTCCCAGTACACCCAATGTATTGTATTTATAGTTTTAAAAGTATGTCCAGCAGTGGCAGCTCCAGAGATGGGGCTGTAGTGCATTCCAAATTTACCAACAACTGTCATCCCACACTGACTCACTTGCTGTTGGTGTGGCTCCCCTATTAGAACTTTGGACTGCACTGATGGGCAGTATGCTAAAAAACTATGTAATGTTTCATGTCACTTTCTCATAAATAGCAGAGAAATGGGTTTAAGTATGTGGTTCATATTAGAGATGAGCGGGTTCGGTTCGTCGAGATCCGAACACCCCCGAACTTCACCTATTAAACACGGGTCCGAAGCAGCCTCGGATCTTCCCGCCTTGCTCGGTTAACCCGAACGAGGCCGAACGTCATCATCCCGCTGTCGGATTCTCGCGAGATTCATATTCTATATAAAGAGCCGCGCGTCACCGCCATTTTCACTCGTGATTGGAGATTGAACAGAGAGGACGTGGCTACGTTCTCTCTCTTAAAAGCTCCATATCTTTTCTCAGTGTGCTGCAAATATCTGTGCTCAGTGTGCTGCAAATATCTACGTTCTCTGCCTGAAAAGCTCCATATCTGTGCTCAGTGTGCTGCAAATATCTACGTTCTCTGCCTGAAAAGCTCCATATCTGTGCTCAGTGTGCTGCAAATATCTGTGCTCAGTGTGCTGCATTGTGGGGACCACCAGTATATAATTATAGTAGTACAGTACAGTAGGCCATTGCTGTGTCTTGCAGATCCATGTCAGACTCAGTTCTAGACAGTATCCTGATCATCAGTGCTCAATATCTGCTGCATTGTTGTGTGACCAGTATATATACTATATATATATATATATATATATATATATATATATATAGTAGTACAGTGCAGCATTTTGGTGACCACCAGTATATAAGTACAGTACAGTAGGCCATTGCTGTATCTTGCAGCTCCGTGTCACTTCAAGTATCCATATCTGTGCTGCATTGTTGTGAGCAGTATATATAATAGTACAATGCAGCATTTTGGTGACCAACAGTACATAGTTGTACAGTACAGTAGGCCATTGCTGTATCTTGCAGCTCCGTGTCACTTCAAGTATCCATATCTGTGCTGCATTGTTGTGAGCAGTATATATATATATATATATATATATATATAGTAGTACAGTGCAGCATTTTGGTGACCAACAGTATATAGTTGTACAGTACAGTAGGCCATTGCTGTATCTTGCAGCTCTGTGTCACTTCAAGTATCCATATCTGTGCTACATTGTTGTGAGCAGTATATATAGTAGTACAGTGCAGCATTTTGGTGACCACCAGTACATAGTAGTGATGAGCGGGTTCGGATCCTCGGGATCCGAACCCCCCCGAACTTCACCCATTTTACACGGATCCGAGGCAGACTCGGATCCTCCTGCCTTGCTCGGTTAACCCGAGCGTGCCTGAACTTCATCATCCCGCTGTCGGATTCTCACGAGATTCGTATTTTATATAAGGAGACGCGCGTAGCCATCATTTTTCACTCATGCATTGGAGATGATCGTGAGAGGAAGTGGCTGGCGTCTTCTCAGTTTCTATGTTCAGTGGGCTGCAAATTGTGCTGCAAATATCTGTGCTCAGTGTGCTGCAAATATCTGTGCTCAGTGTGCTGCAAGTGCAAATATCTACGTTCTCTGCCTGAAAAACGCTCCATATCTGACTGTGCTCAGTGTGCTGCAAATATCTGTGCTCAGTGTGCTAATTGCTTTATTGTGGGGACTGGGGACCAGCAGTATTATATAGTAGGAGGACAGTGCAGAGTTTTGCTGACCAGTGACCAGTGACCACCAGTATTATACGTTCTCTGCCTGAAAAACGCTCCATATCTGTGCTGCATTGTAGTATATAGTAGGAGGAAAGTGCAGAATTTTGCTGACCACCAGTATAACTATATATATAGCAGTACGGTACAGTAGTCCATTGTTCTACCTACCTATGTGTCATCAAGTATACTATCCATCCATACCTGTGGTGCATTTCAGTTTTGCACAGTTTGCTGTCCACCAGTATATACTATATAGCAGTACGGTACAGAAGGCCACTGCTCTACCTTCCTCTGTGTCGTCAAGTATACTATCCATCCATACCTGTGGTGCATTTCAGTTTTGCACAGTTTGCTGACCACCAATATATACTATATAGCAGTACGGTACAGTAGGCCACTGCTCTACCTACCTCTGTGTCGTCAAGTATACTAGTATCCATCCATACCTGTGGTGCATTTCAGTTTTGCACAGTTTGCTGTCCACCAGTATATAATATATAGCAGTACGGTACAGTAAGCCACTGCTCTACCTACCTCTGTGTCGTCAAGAATACTAGTATCCATCCATACCTGTGGTGCATTTCAGTTTTGCACAGTTTGCTGACCACCAATATATACTATATAGCAGTACGGTACAGTAGGCCACTGCTCTACCTACCTCTGTGTCGTCAAGTATACTATCCATCCATACCTGTGGTGCATTTCAGTTTTGCACAGTTTGCTGTCCACCAGTATATAATATATAGCAGTACGGTACAGTAGGCCACTGCTCTACCTACCTCTGTGTCGTCAAGTATACTAGTATCCATCATACCTGTGGTGCATTTCAGTTTTGCACAGTTTGCTGACCACCAGTATATACTATAAAGCAGTACGGTACAGTAGGCCACTGCTCTACCTACCTCTGTGTCGTCAAGTATACTATCCATCCATAACTGTAATGTATTTCAGTTTTTGCACAGTTTGCTGACCACCAGTATATAGAGCCAGTTTGTGTAAGGAGAGATTGATTGCTTCTTTTTTGGTTGGGACCCAAACCAACCAGTCATTTCAGTCACAGTCGTGTGGCAGACCCTGTCGCTGAAATGATGGGTCCATTAAAGTGTGCATGTCCTGTTTATACAACATAAGGGTGGGTGGGAGGGCCCAAGGACAATTCCATCTTGCACCTCTTTTTTCTTTCATTTTTCTTTGCATCATGTGCTGTTTGGGGACTATTTTTTTGAAGTGCCATCCTGCCTGCCACTGCAGTGCCACTCCTAGATGGGCCAGGTGTTTGTGTCGGCCACTTGGGTCTCTTAGCTTAGTCACACAGCTACCTCACTGCGCCTCTTTTTTTCTTTACATCATGTGCTGTTTGGGGACTATTTTTTTGAAGTGCCATCCTGTCTGACACTGCAGTGCCACTCCTAGATGGGCCAGGTGTTTGTGTCGGCCACTTGTGTCGCTTAGCTTAGCCATCCAGCGACCTTGGTGCACCTCTTTTTTTCTTTTCATTATGTGCTGTTTGGGGACTATTTTTTAAATCTGCCATCCTGTCTGACACTTCAGTGCCACTCCTAGATGGGCCAGGTGTTTGTTTCGGCCACTTGTGTCGCTTAGCTTAGCCATCCAGCGACCTTGGTGCACCTCTTTTTTTCTTTGCATCATGTGCTGTTTGGGGACTATTTTTTAAATCTGCCATCCTGTCTGACACTGCAGTGCCACTCCTAGATGGGCCAGGTGTTTATGTCGGCCACTTGGGTTGCTTAGCTTAGCCATCCAGCGACCTTGGTGCACCTCTTTTTTTCTTTGCATCATGTGCTGTTTGGGGACTATTTTTTAAATCTGCCATCCTGTCTGACACTGCAGTGCCACTCCTAGATGGGCCAGGTGTTTGTGTCGGCCACTTGGGTCGCTTAGCTTAGTCATCCAGCGACCTCGGTGCAAATTTTAGGACTAAAAATAATATTGTGAGGTGTGAGGTGTTCAGAATAGACTGAAAATGAGTGGAAATTATGGTTATTGAGGTTAATAATACTATGGGATCAAAATGACCCCCAAATTCTATGATTTAAGCTGTTTTTGAGGGTTTTTTGTAAAAAAAACACCCGAATCCAAAACACACCCGACTCCGACAAAAAGATTTTGCCAAAATGCATCCGAATCCAAAACACGGCCTCGGAACCGAATCCAAAACCAAAACTCAAAACCCGAAAAATTTCCGGTGCACATCACTAGTACATAGTTGTACAGTACAGTAGGCCATTGCTGTATCTTGCAGCTCTGTGTCACTTCAAGTATCCATATCTGAGCTGCATTGTTGTGAGCAGTATATATATATATATATATATATTTATTAGTACAGTGCAGCATTTTGGTGACCAACAGTATATAGTTGTACAGTAAAGTAGGCCATTGCTGTATCTTGCAGCTCCGTGTCACTTCAAGTATCCATATCTGTGCTGCATTGTTGTGAGCAGTATATATATAGTAGTACAGTGCAGCATTTTGGTGAACACCAGTATATAGTTGTGCAGTACAGTAGGCCATTGCTGTATCTTGCAGCTCCGTGTCACTTCAAGAATCCATATCTGAGCTGCATTGTTGTGAGCAGTATATATAGTAGTACAGTGCAGCATTTTGGTGACCAACAGTATATAGTTGTACAGTACAGTACAGTAGGCCATTGCTATTGATATAATAATATTACTGGCATATAATTCCACACATTCAAAAATGGAGAACAAAAATGTGGAGGGTGAAATAGGGAAAGATCAAGATCCGCTTCCACCTACTGCTGAAGCTGCTACAACTAGTCATGGCAGAGACGATGAAATGCCATCAATGTCATCTGCCAAGGCCGATGTCCAATGTCATAGTAGAGAGCATGTAAAATCCAAAAAACTAAAGTTCAGTAAAATGACCCAAAAATCAAAATTGAAAGCATCTGAGGAGAAGCGTAAACTTGCCAATATGTCATTTATGACACGGAGTGGCAAGGAATGGCTGAGGCCATGGCCTATGTTCATGGCTAGTGTTTCAGCTTTACATGAGGATGGAAGCACTCATCCTCCCGGTAGAAAAATGAAAAGAGTTAAGCTGGCAAAAGCACAGCAAAGAACTGTGCATTCTTCTAAATCCCCAAATCCCCAAGTAGAGTCTAATTGTGTCGGCGGTTGCGATGCCTGACCTTCCCAACACTGGATGAGAAGAGGTGGCTCCTTCCACCATTTGCACGCCCCCTGCAAGTAATGGAAGGACCACCCACAGTCCAGTTCCTGATAGTCAAATTGAAGATGTCACTGTTGAAGTACACCAGGATGAGGATATGGGTGTTGCTGGCGCTGAGCAGGAAATTGACAAGGAGGATTCTGATGGTGAGGTGGTTTGTTTAAGTCAGGCACCCGGGGAGACACCTGTTGTCCATGGGATGAATATGGCCATTGACATGCCTGGTCAAATTACAAAAAAAAATCACCTCTTCGGTGTGGAATTATTTTAACAGAAATGCAGACAACAGATGTCAAGCCATGTGTTGCCTTTGTCAAGCTGTAATAAGTAGGGGTAAAGACGTTAACCACCTAGGAACATCCTCCCTTATACGTCACCTGGAGCGCATTCATCAGAAGTCATTGACAAGTTCAAAAACTTTGGGTGACAGTGGAAGCAGTCCACTGACAGCTAAATCCCTTCCTCTTGTACCCAAGCTCCTGCAAAGCACACCACCAACTCCCTCAGTGTCAATTTCCTCCTTAAACAGGAAAGATGATAGTCCTGCAGGCCATGTCACTGGCAAGTCTGATGAGTCCTCTCCTGCCTGGGATTCCTCCGATGGATCCTAGAGTGTAACGTCTACTGCTGCTGGCGCTGCTGTTGTTGCTGCTGGGAGTCGATCATCATCCCAGAGGGGAAGTCGGAAGACCACTTGTACTACTTACAGTAAGCAATTGACTGTCCAACAGTCCTTTGCGAGGAAGATGAAATATCACAGCAGTCATCCTGTTGCAAAGCGGATAACTCAGGCCTTGGCAGCTATGTTGGTATTAGACGTGCGTCCGGTATCCGGCGTTAGTTCACAGTGACTTTTAGAATTTCTTGAGATAGTGTGTCCCCGGTACCAAATACCATCTAGGTTCAACTTCTCTAGGCAGGCGATACCGAGAATGTACACAGACGTCAGAAAGAGAGTCACCAGTGTCCTAAAAAATGCAGTGTACACAATGTCCACTTAACCACGGATATGTGGACAAGTGGAGCAGGGCAGACTCAGGACTATATGACTGTGACAGCCCACTGGGTAGATGTATTGCCTCCCGCAGCAAGAATAGCAGCGGCGGCACCAGTAGCAGCATCTTGCAAACGCCAACTCGTTCCTAGGCAGGCTACCTTTGTATCACCACTTTCCATAAGAGGCACACAGCTGACAACCTCTTACGGAAACTGAGGAACATCATCGCAGATTGGCTTACCCCAATTGGACTCTCCTGGGGATTTGTGACATCCGACAACACCACCAATATTGTGCATGCATTACATGTGGGCAAATTCCAGCACATCCCATGTTTTGCACATACATTGAATTTGGTGGTGCAGAATTTTTTTAAAAATGACAGGGGCGTGCAAGAGATGCTGTCGGTGGCCCGAAGAATTGCGGGCCACTTTCGGCATTCAGCCACTGCGTGCCGAAGACTGGAGCACCAGCAAATACTCCTGAACCTGCCCCGCCATCATCTGGAGCAAGAGGTGGTAACGAGGTGGAATTCAACTCTCTATATGTTTCAGAGGATGGAGGAGTAGTAAAAGGCCATTCAAGCCTGTACATCTGCCTACGATATAGGCAAAGGAGGGGGAATGCACCTGACTCAAGCGCAGTGAAGAATGATTTCAATGTTGTGCAAGGTTCTGCAACCCTTTGAACTTGCCACACGTGAAGTCAGTTCAGACACTGCCAGCCTGAGTCAGGTCATTCCCCTCATCAGGCTTTTGCAGAAGCAGCTGGAGAGATTGAAGGAGGAGCTAAAATGGAGCGATTCCACTAGTCATGTGGGACTTGTGGATGGAGCCCTTCATTCGCTTAACCAGGATTCACGGGTGGTCAATCTGTTGAAATCAGAGCACTACATTTTGGCCACCGTGCTTGATCCTAGGTTTAAAGCCTACGTTGTATCTCTCTTTCTGGCAGACACAAGTCTGGACATGTTCAAATCTCTGCTGGTGAGACACTTGTCAAGTCACACGGAACGTAACCCGCCAACAGCTCCTCCGTCATTTTCTCCCGCCACTGGAGCTGCCAGGAAAAGGATCAGATTTCTAAAACCACCCGCTGGCGGCGATGCATGGCAGACAGGAGTGAAAACTTACATCTGGTCCGGACTGAAGGACCTGCCAACGATTACTAACATGTCGTCAACTGTCACTGCATATGATTCTGTCACTATTGAAAGAATGGTGGAGGATTATATGAGTGACAGCATCCAAGTAGTCACGTCAGACAGTCCGTACGTATACTTGCAGGAAAAGAGGCAATTTGGAGGCCCTTGCAAAAACTGGCTTTATTTTACCTAAGTTGCCCCCCCTCCAGTGTGTACTCTGAAAGAGTGTTTAGTGCAGCCGGTCACCTTGTCAGCGATCGGCGTACAAGGTTACTTCCACAAAATGTTGAGAAGATGATGTTCATCAAAATTGATTATAATCAATTCCTCCGTGGAGACATTCACCAGCAATTGCCTCCAGAAAGTACACAGGGACCTGAGATGGTGGATTCCAGTGGGGACGAATTAATACTCTGTGAGGAAGGGGATGTACACAGTGAAAGGGGTGAGGAATCAGAGGATGATGATGAGGTCGACATCTTGCATCTGTAGAGCCAGTTTGAGCAAGGAAAGATTGATTGCTTCTTTTTTTGGTGGGGGCCCAAACCAACCAGTCATTTCAGCCACAGTCGTGTGCCAGACCCTGTGGCTGAAAGGATGGGTTTGTTAAAGTGTGCATGTCCTGTTTATACAACATAAGGATGGGTGGGAGGGCCATGGATAATTCCATCTTGCCCCTCTTTTTTATTTATTTATCTTTGCATCATGTGATGTTTGGGGCCAATTTTTATAAGTGCCATCCTGTCTGACACTGCAGTGCAGGGTCGGACTGGCCCACAGGAGTACAGGGGAAACCACCGGTGGGCCCCACTGACTGGGGACCCACTCCTCCCTCTAGGGATCAGGTTTCAGACTGTGCACTTGTATTATACATAGCAAATATGTTGCATTATGCTGCACACGTCTATTGTGTATTCCAAGCCTATGTGGAGGCTGGTCACACCCCCTCTATAGGCTGGCCACACCCCAAGTATGGGCCCCTATAACTGCATCCCCCCGGTAGGCCCTGCATGACCCAGTCCGACACTGCTGCAGTGCCACTCCTAGATGGGCCAGATGTTTGTGCCACCCTCCTGGGTCACTTAGCTTAGTCATCCAGCGACCTTGGTGCAACTTTTAGGACTAAAAATAATATTGTGAGGTGTCCAGAATAGACTGGAAATGAGTGGAAATTATGGTTATTGAGGTTAATAATACTATAGGATCAAAATTACCCCCAGATTTTATGATTTAAGCTGTTTTTGAGGGGTTTTTCAAAAAAAAAAACAGAATCCAAAACACACTCGAATCCGACAAAAAATTTTTAAGGGACGTTTTGCCAAAATGCGTTCGAATCCAAAACACGGCCGCGGAACCGAATCCAAAACCAAAACACAAAACCTGAAAAATTTCCGGGTCACATCTCTAGTTCATATATGTCGAGGTGTTGTAATGCTGGGAAAGGGGACTATTTACTTGCAGATTGGAGTTTCTTTCAACTTTTTATAAACATGTAACTAAACTAGGGATGAGTGGGTTCGGCTTCCTGAAAACCGAACCTGCCCTAACTTGGTCATCCAAGGCCGAAACTGAGTAAGGCACGGATCTCCCTGTCTGACTCGGATCCCCATTCCTGGCAAAACCTCAGGAACCCTCTGTCGGATTTTGAGGTTTTACCTCGGACTCCGGTCTCCATAGTAACCTATGGAAAATCACTGAATGACTGAGTGAGCCGTCTGTCACGGCTCTCAGCCAATCAGCATCTCCCCATAGGCTACTATGAGCAAGATGGATGCCCCCACAGCGCTAATAGCGCTGCCGCCTGCATAGCCGACACCGCCTTCCACACTGCCGACACTCCTACACTGTCAGCACTTCCACACTGCCAACACTGCCAACACACCTGCACTGAGGACACTGCCATCACTCCTGGACTGAGGACTCCATTAGCAGTCCTATACTGCCAACACTGCCGGCACCACTGCACTGGGGACACCACTGGCACCCCTGCACTGCCAACACTGCCAGGACCACTGCACTGAGGACACTGCCAGCACTCCTGCACTGAGGACACCTCCAGAACTTCCACACTGCCGGCATCAGTGCACTGAGGACACAGCTGGCACTCCTGCACTGCCAACACTGCCGGCACCACTGCACTGAGGACACCACTGATACCCCTGCACTGCTGACACTGCCAGCATCACCACACTGAGGACACCGCTGGCACCCCTGCACTGCCGACACTGTTGGCACCACTGCATTGAGGACACCACTAGAACTCCTGCACTGCTGACACTACCACACTGTGGACTCCGCTGACACCTCTACACTGCAGACACTACCACTCCAAGGACATCACTGGCACCCCTGCACTGCCGACACTTCTGGCACCACCACACTGAAGACACCACTGACAACCCACCACTGAGGATCCTCCCACAGTAAGTGCACTATTGGTTTATCTAACCTGCACTGTATCCAACCTGCACTGTAACCCGTGCTGTATCTGACCCACACTGTATCCAACCCTCATTGTATTTGACCTGCACTGTATCCAACCCACACTGTATTAGACCTGCGCTGTATTCAACCCACACTGTATTAGACCTGCGTTGTGTCCAACCCACACTGTATTAGACCCACACTGTGACCTGCACTTTATCCAGCCCACACTGTATCTGACCCACAATATATACAACTCACAGTGTATGCGACCTGTACTGTATCTGACCTGCATTGTATCCAATATGCACTGTATCTGACTTTGCACTGTAGCCAACCCTCACTGTATGCGACACCCACTGTATCCAACCCACGCTGTATCCAACCCACACTCTGACCTGCACTGTATCCGACCCAAACTGTATCCCGCACTGTATCTGACATGCACTGTATCTCGCACTGTATCCGAGCTTGCACTGTAGCCAATGCGCACTATATCCAACCCGCTCTGTATCCGACCTGTACTGTATCTCACACTGTATCCAACCTTGCACTGTAGCCAATGCGCACTATATCCAACCTGCACTCCAACTTGCACTATATCTCACACTGTATCAGACCTTGCACTGTAGCCAACGTGTGCTATATCCAACCCGCACTCCAATATGCACTGCATCTCGTACTATATCCAACCTGCACTGTATCTTGCACTGTATCCAACCTTGCACTGTAGACAAAATGCCCTATATCCAACCCGCACTGCAACCTGCACTCAATCCGACACACACTGTATCGAACCCACACAGTATTCGATCCGCACTGTATGCGATCTGCACTATATACAACCCGTAATGAATTCCACCTACACTGTATCCGACCTGCCCTGTATCCACCTGCACTGTATCTGACCCACACTGCAACCTGCATTGTATCTGACCCGCTTTGTATCCAACCTGTACTGTAACCCGCACTGTGTCTGACCCGCACTGTATCCGAACAGCACTGTAACCTGGTCAATATTTAACTGTGTGTCCCAAAGTATTCTACACTGTACTACGCAGGTACGGAATGCTGTTTTTTTGTGATTGTGGAGATTTTGGGGAGCTGCTTGACAAAAAGGCTGTTTGATCGGGGCCTTACATTGGCACAGAGTGACAGTCATCAGTGACTCAGGGCCCCCAGGAGGGAGGTACAGACTGGGCACTGAGAATAGGCATGTGCTGGGGGCATGTGCATTTGTGTAAGGGGCATCAATGTCTGATGTTGCTTATTTACACATGGTTTCTTGGTTTTTTTCTTTGCTGTTTGGTAACTACTTTAGAGCAATGATATTGTACACATGATTCTCAGGAAATTGCTGTGTTGGATTGTTTTCTATTGATAGTACTTGTGAGTTGGTTTGATTGGTTATTGCTAATACAGTATTAATTTATAAATTACTGCCGTGTGTTTGTGCCGCTGCTCTGTTGCTTAGTTTAGACAGCCAGGCTTTGACTTATGTTGGTGAACAATATTGTGAGGTGTGAGGCTGTCAAAATTGACTGGAAATGAATGTTTTTGAGGTTAATAATACTGTAGGAACAGTATTATCAAATTCTGTGATTTTGGCTGTTTTTATGGGGGGTTTTCCCAAAAATGTCAGATCCAAAATCAAACCCGAAAGGATGGTTTTGGCAAAATCAATCCAGATCCAAAACACAACAGGAGATCCAGAATCAAAACCAAAACACAAAACCCGAAGAGTGTCCAGTGCAAATCTCTAAACTAAACACTTACAATCAATACAGAGACATTTTGATGTACACCTAAACAGTCTTAATACTTTTGATTGCTGAAATACATGTGCTAATTATCATTTTTACATCATTTATAAAAGTTCCTAAAATCAACTATTTAACACAATTTACCTGCCTCCAATACTTTGCTTATAGCCACTAACAGCCTTCTACACTATCCTGCTATCTTATTTGGTTTTGTCTTATTTCATAGACTTCAAATAGATCACATGCTCTTTCATGCACTACGAATAGATCACACACTGCAAAGTTAATGCACAACACTGTCATGATGCCAGCTTGCCATTTCTAATTTAATTGTGTGGGTATTGGGAGCGCATTTCATGAAAATATCCTGTGAAGTGCAAAGATCTTCTCAATATAGAAGTCAAGGCTAATTGAATTTGGCCCATTGACTTATCTAGTTTTTATATTTGGAAGTCATCTGTAGTAAACATGCTTGTACTGTATCTACAGATCCAAAAGGTAATCTTCCTCATCTAGTGTAAGTGACTTCTTAACAATTTCAACATTAAATAAACAGCAACAATATTTAGAAGGACTTCAACTACAGTATAGTGATTCCCTTAAATTTGCTTCCCATTTTAGTATTCCCCCCTTCTTTGTTTCGCTCTATTACTTCTGAATTTAAACAATATTTTATCATTGTGCAATCCTTTCTTAATATTTTTATTATTATTTATAAGTTTTATTGTGTTTAATAATACTATTTTTTAACTGTAACTAGCAAATTCCATCCTGTCTTTCTAAAAGCTAAAATCTCAGTTTTGGTACAATAATTAAGTATTTAACCACACTTACCAATAATCGCCAAATTCTCCCCTACACATTTGGTGTGATGGGTCTAATGCTTATTTGCATATGTGGCCATTAGTGTAGTGTAAAATCCGGTCATTTGTGCTATGCATGGCCCCAGCAAATGGTCATATATATATATATATATATATATATATTACTTTTACACATGACATTTTAGGACTTAAACTTGTGAACACATATGTGACCAACTTAGCATCAACCTCTATGGGTTAGATGTACTAAGCTTTGGGGAGTGATAAAATGGAGAGAGATAAACTATCTGCCAATCAGTTCCTAATTGCCATGTTACAGGATGTGTTTGAAAAATGACAGGAGCTGATTGGTTTGTAGATTATGGGGCATATGCAATTGCGGTCGAATTCCCGAAATTGTCGAAAAACTGGACTTTTTCGCCCCCAAAAAAAATCGACAATGCAATTCAGTACTTTCCGTCAAAAAACGGACTTTCAAAATTCGACTTTTTGAAATTCGACATTTGTCAAATTCGACATTTCTGCAATGGTACAAATGCAGCAATTCGCCAAAAGTATATTCAATTGAAGTTTGGAAATTCGACAACAGTGCTTTTAGACAGTAAATTCGTCATTTTCAATCCGCCACACTTTGGTGGGGGAATCTAATAAAAAAAATTTAAAACATATTTTTTTTTGTGTTTTTTTTTATTGGTAATAGCATATCTATTTATATTAGAAGGGATTAGGTACTTGGTTTGTCTATTTTGGAGGCACAAGTATTATTTATATATTTTTAAAAATATATATATATTTTTTTTTAATGGAATGGTAAAATCCCGAAAAAAAATGGCGTGGGGTCCCCCCTCCAAAGCATAACCAGCCTCGGGCTCTTCGAGCCGGTCCTGGTTCTAAAAATCCGGGGGGGAAAATGACAGGGGATCCCCCGTATTTTTAAAACCAGCACCGGGCTCTGCGCCTGGTGCTGGTGCAAAAAATACGGGGGACAAAAAGAGTAGGGGTCCCCCGTATTTTTTACACCAGCATCAGGCTCCACTAGCTGGACAGATAATGCCACAGCCGGGGGGTCACTTTTATACAGCGCCCTGCGGCCGTGGCATTAAATATCCAAATAGTCACCACTGGCCGGGGTACCCTGGGGGAGTAGGGACCCCTTCAATCAAGGGGTCCCCCCCAGCCACCCAAGGGCCAGGGGTGAAGCCCGAGGCTGTCCCCCCCATCCAAGGGCTGCGGATGGGGGGCTGATAGCCTTTGGAAAAATGAAAGAATATTGTTTTTTCCAGTAGTACTACAAGTCCCAGCAAGCCTCCCCCGCAAGCTGGTACTTGGAGAACCACAAGTACCAGCATGCGGGAGAAAAACGGGCCCGCTGGTACCTGTAGTTCTACTGGGAAAAAAATACCCAAATAAAAACAGGACACGCACACCTTGAAAGTACAACTTTATTTCACACCTGCCGATACACACATACTTACCTATGTTGACACAACGTTCGGTCCACTTGTCCAAGTAGAATCCGTTGTACCTGTGAATAAAAATATACTCACCTCAATCCAGTGTCCAGGTTATAATCCACGTACTTGGCAAAACAACGAAACGGCAACCCGGACCAAACGGACTGAAAGGAGTCCCATGTTTATACATGGGACCCCTTTCCACGAATGCCGGGACCCCATGTGACTCCTGTCACAGAAGGTCCCTTCAGCCAATCAGGAAGCGCTACTTCGTGGCACTCACCTGATTGGCTGTATGCGCGTCTGCTGTCAGACAGCGCATCGCAAAGCCTCTCCATTATATTCAATGGTGGGAACTTTGCGTCAGCGGTGAGGTCACCCGCGGTCAGCGGCTGACCGCGGGTAACCCTACTGCTACCCGCAAAGTTCCCACCATTGAAACTAATGGAGGGAGCTGTGCGATGCGCTGTCTGACAGCAGACGCGCATACAGCCAATCAGGTGAGTGCCACGAAGTAGCGCTTCCTGATTGGCTGAAGGGACCTTCTGTGACAGGAGTCACGTGGGGTCCCGGCATTCATGGAAAGGGGTCCCATGTGTAAACATGGGACCCCTTTTAGTCCGTTTGGTCCGGGTTGCCGTTTTGTTGTTTTGCCAAGTACGTGGATTATAACCTGGACACTGGATTGAGGTGAGTATAATTTTATTCACAGGTACCCCGGATTCTACTTGGACAAGTGGACCGAACGTCGTGTCAACATAGGTAAGTATGTGTGTATCGGCAGGTGTGAAATAAAGTTGTACTTTCAAGGTGTGCGTGTCCTGTTTTTATTTGGGTATTTTTTCCCAGTAGAACTACAGGTACCAGCGGGCCCGTTTTTCTCCCGCATGCTGGTACTTGTGGTTATCCAAGTACCAGCTTGCGGGGGAGGCTTGCTGGGACTTGTAGTACTACTGGAAAAAACAATATTCTTTCATTTTTCCAAAGGCTATCAGCCCCCCATCCGCAGCCCTTGGATGGGGGGACAGCCTCGGGCTTCACCCATGGCCCTTGGGTGGCTCGGGGGGACCCCTTGATTGAAGGGGTCCCCACTCCCCCAGGGTACCCCGGCCAGGGGTGACTAGTTGGATATTTAATGCCACGTCCGCAGGGCGCTGTATAAAAGTGACCCCCGGCTGTGGCATTATCTGTCCAGCTAGTGGAGCCCGATGCTGGTGTAAAAAATACGGGGGACCCCTACTCTTTTTGTCCCCCGTATTTTTTGCACCAGCACCAGGCGCAGAGCCCGGTGCTGGTTTTAAAAATACGGGGGATCCCATGACATTTTTTCCCCCGGATTTTTAGAACCAGGACCGACTCGAAGAGCCCGAGGCTGGTTATGCTTTGGAGGGGGGACCCCACGCCATTTTTTTTTTTCGGGGAGATTTTAAAAAATCGGATCAAAATCCGTCAAATCGGCCGTTTTTCGTCAGCGGGACTGTCGAATCCGTTTTTTATTGAATATGGTCAATTTCGGCACCCACTTGCCGAAATTAGACGGTCGAATTGTGTCGAATTAAAAAACGGGCGAAAAATTGCCGCGATTCGCCGCTAATTGCATATACCCCTATCTCTCTTCACTTTCTCACTCTGCAAGGCTTAGTACATATGCCTCTTAGTCTCTGTCTTTGTACATAAGATCTAGCATTACTGTACTTCCTTGTATGTTTGTTCTATAACTACAGTAATTGCTTGAGAGAAAACATAGACTATAAACAATGTAATTAATCATATCTGAAAATAAGCATCTTGCAGTTTTCAGCCACAATCAGGCATCCTGAAATTATTATCTCGTCATTTACTTCACACTTCAGTGATTTCCGCTGTTAATAATACTATATCTTGTCCTGATACTCAATAAATTGTACCTGTATATTTCAAAAACCTCTGTCACCAGTTTATGGAATTACACAAAGTGATCTACAGTGACCTGTACTGTATTAAAGTTGCTTTTATCTAATTATTTATTTATTAAGCAATTCAATCTCTATCTTTTTTGTACAAATCTTCACTAAACAGTATACCCTATAATGTCCCAGTCAGAGTTATCATTGTACCATCATGCAGTTTTAGCTACGAGACCTAAGCTTTTCATTGACGTGATTAAAGCCAGCTTAAGGAGCTTATTTCTTAAACTTCAGGGAGTTGTACACATAAGCATTTAAGACGGGACTGCTTTTAGCCACTATTAACAATATTATTTACTCTTTAAGGGGACAGATTTTTTTTCCAGCAACATTTAACTATGGCTGAATTTTAAGGGATGGATTACTGTATGTGTTTTATGCAAATCCATACAAAAATTAACAATCTGTCTAACACAATTTATTGTATGTTGTCTGAGTATAGTAATTTAAAATATATTAATGCAAATATTTTTATTTTATTCTGTTAAACAAATGCACAATTGGTTCTGAATGCATATTGATTTAAGAACGCAGTGAACCCTAAAGTACTAAAAGAGGAAGCCCTCTGATTCTCCTCTGAATGTTTAGAGATGTGCGGTGGACACTTTTCGGGTTTTGTGTTTTGGTTTTGGATCTGGATCTCCGTTCGTCTTTTGGAACTGGATTGGTTTTGCCAAAACCATCCGTTCAGGTTTTGGTTTTGGATCTGTATTTTATTGAAAAAAACATTTAAAAAAAAATCACAGAATTTGGGGGTATTTTTGAGCCTACGGTATTATTAACCTCAATAACATTGATTTCCACTCATTTCCAATCTATTCTGAGCACCTCACACCTCACAATATTGTTTTTACTTTTTAGGCCGAAATATTGCACCGAGGTAGATGGATGACTAAGCTAAGTGACACAAGTGGGCGGCACAAACATGTGGCCCATCTAGGAGTGGCACTGCAGTGGCAGACAGGATGGCAGTTTTAAAAACTAGGCCCCAAAGAGCATATAATGCAAAAAAAAAGAGGTGCATTATGGAATTGTCTTTGGGCCCTCTCACCCACCCTTGGCCATCATTCCGAGTTGATCGCTCGCTAGCTACTTTTAGCAGCTACTTTTAGCAGCCGTGCAAACACATTGTCGCCGCCTTCAGGGGAGTGTATTTTTACTTTGCAAGTGCGTGAATGCCTGTGCAGCCGAGTGGGTACAAACACATTTTGTGCAGAACAAGACCAGCCCTGTAGTTACTTATTCTGTGCGATGATTGCAGCGACGAAGGTCCCGGAATTGACGTCAGATGCTGGCCCTGCAAACAACTGGACATGCCTGCGTTTTTCCAAACACTTCCAGAAAACGGTCAGTTGACACCCATAAACTCCCACTTCCTGTCAATCTCCTTGCGATCGGCTGTGCAAATGGAATTGTCACTAGAAGCAGTGCAAAACAATGCTCTTTGTACCCGTATGCTGTGTGTGCGCATTGCGCCCCATACGCATGCGTAATTTTGCTGTTTTTTTTAAATGATCGCTATGCAGCGAACATCAGCAGCAAGCGATCAACTCGGAATGACCCCCCTTTGTGTTGTTTAAACAGGACATGCACAATTTAATAAACCCATCATTTCAGCGACAGGTGGCCACCCTGGAAAAAGTCTGCCAAGTTCTCTGAATCATAGCTAGCTACAAACATAACACCTCCTTCTTTAATGACTTTTCACATTAAGGAAAGTGTCAAGAAGGTGATTAAAAATTAGAGAGGCACACGCAATCAGGAACAACACACAGGCTTTCACCTCCACTCCTATATCGGTGTGGAACGGAAAGGACTTCAACCAAGCAAATATACAATTACCACATTACTGGACAAACTGAAAAACTAGGAGCCAAAGCCTCCAAATTTGTACCACCTTCTCCACTTTCAGGGATTAAGATAATCTTTAATTTAATGCTGGGAGCAAGTAAACTGGTGTGTACCACAGGATCAAGATTGAATATTTTCCCCTCCATGGAGTCTGGAGACTTACAGTATTTTGTGAAAATCTTGTGGTTTCTTTTTTTCCCCCATTTTTATTGCGTGTTTATTTACATATTTTGTGGCAGATGCCTTATCTTTGTTTTTCACACCTCCAAGTTACACACATGTAAGCATACCTGTGTGTCCCAGTTACACAAATGTGTGCATACCTGTGTGTCCCAGTACCATGCATGTAAACATACTTGTATGTCTTGTTTATTTTTTACATGTTTTATTTTTAAATATAACTGCCCTTTAGATGTTTTAGCAACCCCCCGTGAGCCCCCACAGCAGCCCTGGATCAGGCAAGTTGAGTTCGGGCAGGTTCGCTAAAGTACTAAGTTTTTGTTGTTGAGCTCTTGCCCTAGTGGAGCTTACAACTCTACAGTCTAAACTCATTTCATACTATAAGTAGGACTGTGGGAGGAAGCAATGCCTACCTCTGTACCCACAGCATGCCTCAGCCTGGCAAGCCAGACATTTTCCTGGCTGTAAGCCACAATGAGTCTCCATATTGGGCCTTATTTAGTAACTGTCTGTGCCTCACGGGAGCTCCTGCCCCATCTAGTGCTGCAGTGCAATGGGAAGCTGATGCAATGGAAGATCACTGAAACTGTGTTCTTCTAACACCCCGAGGTCTTGTGATAACCCTACGTAGCCCTTAGGAAAAGAACCCTGTGCAACAAATGTGCATCTTGTAAATAAATAATCCCAAAATGTGGAACATTAATGATACATCAAAATTAAGGTTGACTAATTGGAGCCATTCATTTGAGTGAGCCCCTAACATGAAGAGTGCAAATGAATATGATGGAGGGCGCTGTCAATAGCCACTGGTGCAGGGGGTGTTATATCCCCAAGGGAGTAAAAATACAAAGAAAAACAAAAAGCACCTGTGCTCTGTTGCTATAAGTAGTATATCCCCCAACTTAATTGTGTAGATAAACTAAAATTTAATAATCAATATAAAGGATGGTAGGTTAGGTTGAATTAATGTATGGAGTGTCAGTGTGGACTTAATTCCGGAGGGACTCCCAGCCTGGGGTATGATATACTTCTCCTGAGGGGATTTGTGAATGTGTCATGACCTATGAATTCATTTTATTGAAACGTTTTTATGTTTGAAAGACATCTTTGTTTTTAGATATTGTTTTGATTAAATTGAATATATACATTAATTCAACCTAACCTACCGTCCTTTATATTGATTATTAAATTTTAGTTTATCTACACAATTAAGTTGGGGGATATACCCCTTATAGCAACAGAGCACAGGAGCTTTTTGTTTTTCTTTGTATTTTTACTCCCTTGGGGATATAACACCCCCAGCACCAGTGGCTATTGACAGCGCCCTCCATCATATTCATTTGCACTTTTCATGTTAGGGGCTCACTCAAATGAATGGCTCCAATTAGTCAACCTTAATTTTGATGTATCATTAATGTTCCACATTTTGGGATTATTTATTTACAAGATGCACATTTGTTGCACAGGGTTCTTTTCCTAAGGGCTACGTAGGGTTATCACAAGACCTCGGGGTGTTAGAAGAACACAGTTTCAGTGATCTTGCATTGCATCAGCTTCCCATTGCACTGCAGCACTAGATGGGGCAGGAGCTCCCGTGAGGCACAGACAGTTACTAAATAAGGCCCAATATGGAGACTCATTGTGGCTTACAGCCAGGAAAATGTCTGGCTTGCCAGGCTGAGGCATGCTGTGGGTACAGAGGTTAGCATTGCTTCCTCCCACAGTCCTACTTATAGTATGAAATGAGTTTTGACTGTAGAGTTGTAAGCTCCACTAGGGCAAGAGCTCAACAACAAAAACTTAGTACTTTAGCGAACCTACCCGAACTCAACTTGCCTGATCCAGGGCTGCTGTGGGGGCTCACGGGGGGCTGCTAAAACATCTAAAGGGCAGTTATATTTAAAAATAAAACATATTAATGTCATGGAGACGACATTGCTGGACACTTCACTATTATCCCCTCCATGAGATTGGAGAATTCTCTTCAAAACTTTACCCGGACGGCATCAATTGGACTCTTTCCTCTGGACACTACCACCTGCAGGTGAAATTGGAGATATCCCTACCTGATTGGAAAAGCTTGCACTTTGTGCTTAAAAGGGACCTAATGAATTCCATCATCTATTAATCCTTCTACCCGTCAGTGTGGACTTAATTCCGGAGGGACTCCCAGCCTGGGGTATGATATACTTCTCCTGAGGGGATTTGTGAATGTGTCATGACCTATGAATTCATTTTATTGAAACGTTTTTATGTTTGAAAGACATCTTTGTTTTAAGATATTGTTTTGATTAAATTGAATATATACATTAATTCAACCTAACCTACCGTCCTTTATATTGATTATTAAATTTTAGTTCATCTACACAATTAAGTTGGGGGATATACCCCTTATAGCAACAGAGCGCAGGTGCTTTTTGTTTTACCCTAACATGAAGAACCTCTCACTAATGCTGGGTACACTTTGCACACAAGAAGATGTAGATGAGTGGTTTCAAACAGGGCACCCCTGGAATTATATGGCAGACATATAGACATAGGTGTGTTTGGAAAATCTAGTTTTCTCTGGAAGTTGCACTGGATTATGAGTCTGTCTCTTCTGAGTCTGACTGACTTTGGCCACAAATGTTGTCTCATTGGAAAATACTTCGTCATAATTGCAATTTCCATTTCCACCTTTGTGGCTATATGTTGTGATGTTGAAGCTTGTTTCATATTCTGCTCTAGGATTTAATTTAAACCTAGGACCAAGTACAGCAGCACCGATGGAATTATACGGTAGCGCCTCTGGACTTATGCAGTAGATAGGCAGCACCCCTGGATTTATACAGCATAGGCAGCACCCCTGGAGAATTACACAGCACAGCAGACAGACAGCAGCACTCCTGGTCTTAAATTGCAGTGGGGAAGCACCCCTTGACTGATAGGGCAGAGGGGAAGAGCCCAATATAGGCAGCACCCCTGGAATGATGTGGCAAAGAAAAGACGTGCAAGATGGAAATGTCCTTAGGCCCTCCTACCCAATGTTGTATAAACAGGACATACACACTTTAACAAACCAAACATTTCAGCTACAGCATCTGCCACATGGCTGTGCCTGAAATAATTGATTTGTTTGGGCCCCCACCAAAAAAGAAGCAATTAATCTCTCCTTGCTCAAACTAGTTCTACAGAGGCACAATGTTGTCCTCATCCTCCAATTCCACCCCCTTCAGTGTTTACATCTTCATCCTCATCCTCACAGAAAAATAATATTCAAACAAACCACATCATTTAGGTGTCAGTGGACTGCTTACGCTCTTACCCAAAGCTTCTGAACTTGACAATGACTTATGATGAATGCACTGCGGGTGACATATAAGGGAGGATGTTCCTATGGGGTTAATGTCCTTACCCCTACTTATTATAGATTGACAAATGCAACAGATGGCTTGACACCTGTTGTCCAGATTTATGGAGAAATAATTCCACACCGAAGAGGATTTTGCCTAGGCATGACAATGGGCTTTTTCATCCCATGGCCAACAACTGTCTCATCTGGTGCCTTATTCAAACAAACCACATCACCATCAGTATCATTATCGTCAACTTCCTCCTCAGCACCAGCTATACCAATATCCTCCTCATCCTGGTGTACTTCTGCAATGACATCCTCAATCTCAATATCAGCAAATGGACCTGTGGTGCTCCTCCCAGCACTTGCAGGGGGCGTGCAAACAGTCTTGAGAAGGCCAGGCCTAGACATCGCAACCGCTGACACACTTGGACTCTCCTTGGAGATTTGTGATATCTCTGAACGCACAGTTGTTTTTTCCTGTGCTTCAACAAGCTTTATTTTTACTACATTTTGAGAGGAAGGAGGGATTGCATCTTCATGAAAAGCTGAACCACCAGTCATGACCATAGGCCAAGGCCTTAGCCTTTCCTTGACAATTAATGTTGTGAATGTTATATTGTCAATTTTACGTTTCTTATCAGATAATTTCTTTTTTTTTTTTTGGTTCTTAAATTTTGGTTCTTGGATTTTGCATGCCCTCTATGACACTGGGCATTGGCCTTAGCAGATGACGTTGATGGAATTGCATTGTCAGTGTCATGAATGGTGGCAGCAGCAGTTTCAGCACTCATACTAGGAACTGGAAGTGGTTCCTGATCTTTCACCAGTGTTTCCTCCAAATTGTTGTTCTACATTTCATAGGACAGCATCCCTTTTTTATTGCAGTACACATAACAGTGCCCCTTTTTTCACAGCACCTTTGTATTTTCAAAACGCCCCTGTAATTATACAGCAAACAAGACAGGGCCAGCACTCCTTTATATTCATAGCACCCCTGTATATTTACAGCATACAGGACAGGGACAGTGTACATGTATTTTCACAGCACCCCTGCATTTTTACATCATACAGGACAGGGTCAGGGTACATTTCTTTTCACAGCACCCCTTTATTTTTACAGCATACAGGACAGGCCAGTGTACATTTATTTTGACAGCACCCCTGAATTTTTACAGCGTACAAGACAGGGCCCGTATACATTTATTTTCACTGCACCCCTGAATTTTTAAAACATACCAAACAGGGCCAGTGTACATTTATTTTGAGAGCACCTCTGAATTTTTACAGTATACAAGACAGGGCCAGTTTACATTTAGTTTCACAGCACCCCTAAATTTATACAGCATACAAGACAGGGCCAACATCCATGTACTTTCACAGCGTACAGGAGGACAGTGCCCCTGAATAGCACAGTGACAGCCAGGACATCAACACCCATGTACAGCTGCAGCACCACTAACAGCACATGACACCACAGTGACAGGACAACAGCCCTAACAGCACCCCTAGAGAGCACACACTGACCCCACCCGACACCACCACCCACAGAGACAGACAGACAGAGAGACAGAGGTCTATCTCCCTCACTCTCCAGGTCCGGAGTGAAAATGGCGGCGATGCATGGCTCTTTATATGGAATCCAAAACCCACGAGAATCCGACAGCAGGATGATGACATTTTGCCTCGTTTTGGGATCCAAATCTGGCGGGAAGTCCCGAGCCGGACTCTGTTTCCGTCTTGGATCTTGAAGTTTGGGGTGTTCGGTTCTCTGAGAAATGAAGCCGCTCATCTCTAGTTTCAATCAAATAGAGAGCAGTGCAAATTTACATTTTGTTTCACCATGGCCTTTGATACCTTAGTCTAGTATAATGTACCATACTTCATCATCAAACATTTATTTAAAGATCATGATGGTCAATTAAGGTCACTATACTGTAAGCATGCTTAATAATGTACAAATGGATTTTTGTTATCCTCCTGATATCCACTCAGCAAAAGGCAAATGGTCTATAGGCCCATCATTATTAATTTCCATTCACCAAACTGCTGGGGTTTAGAGCCCCAGCCAAAGCCATAGTAGCACGCTAACATCTTTTTTTTTAAATATTTTAACTCATTTGAATAACACTCAACAGCTTACTGTATATTGTAGGTTTGTAAAAGGCATTGTTCCTCAATTATTTTTACTAAATGCCAAACAGTTTAGCTTAAGAACATTTTACTCTCAATGACTGCTCCCACCTGTATATAACAAACATGTTATACTGTGCAGTGCTTTTCTGAAGGTATATCAGTAAGGCGCATGCTGTAGGTACCATCTAGACCAGTGATGGGGAACCTTTGGCACTCCAGCTGTTGTTGCACTACAAATTCCAGCATGCCCTACTACAGTTTTAGCATGGCCAAATAGCAAAACTATAGCAGGGCATGCTGGGATGTGTACTTCAACAACAGTTAGAGTGCCAAAGGTTCCCCATCACAGATCTAGAGCATAGTGCATTGTGGAAGCCACATCATTTTGATTCCTGTATATTTTAGGTTACTACTCCAGATTCAGTAAGAAAGAATTGAGGAATATCACCCCAGGAAGCAAATCTAAATAGAGAATAGATTACTTTTTTTTTTTACAATATAGTTGTTGGAATGATAGTTGTGAAGGGAGCAGTAGCGGGAGGAAGCGGTTCAGCACTAGTGAGAGATGTAGCTCTGCGATGACAAACGTTTGAGCATGGTTGACCTTGAGCTTCCTCTCAAATAAGGAGGTTTTTCAAATATTTCAGCTGAACAGTGACCTTCTGCATTTCTATGAGCAGGTAAAAGTGATTAGGAGATTATGACCTGCACAAATTATCTTGTTCCATACACATCAATGTCAAGTAAAAACAAAGTGAAGCCAAATCATAGCAGATTCCACTGCTTACTTTTGTGATCCTGTTCTGCATTTATTGCTACATGATTATTATTTTAAGTTATACCAATGTATTGGACCCAGAATTCTCTCCTCCCTTTACATTTACCACAGGCTCGGGGATCAGTACTAAATCCCGCTGGACGGGATCCCGGCGGTCGAAATACCGACGCCGGAATCCAGACCACACAAACCCGACAGGGGTGGCGAGCGGAACGCGGCCCCTTGCGGGCACGGTGCCTCACTACGCTCGGCACACTATTGTATTCTCCCTCTATGGGTGTCGTGGACACCCACAGAGGGAGAATATGTCGGGATTCCGGTGTCGGTATTTTGACCGCTGGGATCCCGTCCAGCGGGATCTTGACCGCCTCCCACAGGCTCACTTTGGTAGGAATAAAAACTGCAGTTGGTTTAAGTGTATTATTATGATTGCCAATATGGTAATTCATTCTTTTGCTGCATTCAAACTATATTTGGGATGTCTGAAAACTGACAGCCTCTTCACTGTTCTAATTAAATATTCAATAAGGGGCACTCACAGAAATGTAATTAGAATGACCTCTATCACCTATGAAAGATAAACTTGAACCTGGTTGCAGTTTGATGTCATTTGAAAATATTGTATAACCATTGGTGGTAGACACAATATTAGGATTTGTTCAGGCTTTTTTTTTAGCCCACAGAATGAAATATTGATACCATTTGCATTTTTGTATATGACCTTAATCATAAGAAGATGTTAATGTGTCAATTAACTCACCTCTGGACAGAAGCAATTGATCTACTTTATATATAATTAAATGCTTGCATTAGTTTGGAAGTTACCTGTAGCATAAGTGAGATACAGTACGGTATGTTTATATATATATATATATATATAGAGAGAGAGAGAGAGAGAGAGAGAGAGATTGGATATTTATGATTTGTGCAAAAGCAAAACATGCAACAGTATTACACATAATGGGAACGCCACGCCATGCTGCTGTTTTGAGCAAAGATGTGTGAGAAGAACACATCTGTATATAGAGATAAGATAGAAAGAGCACCTGGATAAAGGTGCTACTGTATAGAGATGTTGTGGGTAGTGACCAATAATGTTATTGTACCGCACTGATAACTCTCAGTGTATATTATAGTAGTGTGCAGAAGTAGTTTCCTCATGCAGTCAGTAGGTCCCCGTGTGTATGATTATCAGCTGGAGACCCAACTTTGAAAGAAAGTGCAATGGAAAATGCTAGTGCTACATAAATATTAATAAATAAACAAATAAATAGATGTTATTGCCAAGAATTCTAAAACCCTTTTGGTGTCACTGGGCCTTTCAAATAGCAGTGGAAATTTGAAACAAAATCTAATAAAAGAAATATTATACTTTTCATTGAATGTTTTTTTTTCCCATGGGGGACAATTTATTTTATTGTTTTCTTGGGGGGCCAATGTGTGAGTTTTTTTTCCTGTGTGGGCCAATGTGTTTTTTTTTTCTTGTGCAATGCTTTTTGTCTGAGCATGCGTCCGGATGATTTTTGCACAGAGTTGCAGTACAGATTCAGACCCGCACCCCAAGAAGTGTATTAGACATGTGTTGGGCTTTCCCAGGTGGTTACAGGGAATAGTCTAATCAGATGCAGATGTAACATAGTATGGGTGTGTCATTTGAGTGATTCGGGTGTGTTGCTGAATCTGTTGTATGCATACAGAGATACTGAATAGCTCACATTGGAGGCCATATTCAGATGGATGATCTGCACCTAGCATAGGGTTAGTGAAAGTACCAATTGTGTGACCATTGGTGGTGTCTAAAGATGCACAAAGCATGAGTGCAGCATCTGTAAACACTGACAGTGGGCGTCTCCATCCTTGTACATTCCAAAGCACATATGTACTCACTCCATGGAAGGGCATTGTAGCAGCATTAATGTAACGTCACAGGCGCAACTCCAGCAAAAGATGTAAGGAAGGCTGCAACTGTGCCCAACTCAGAATTGGGCCCTAAGAGGAGGGATCCCGCCCCTCCTTGACAGACCCCACACCCTCACTAGACCCTCTCTCCTTCTGGGGTGCTGGTTGTCTATCCCAATCCACCCCTCATTTGACTGTGGACTATAGTAAATTTCTTCAAACGTACAAATAAAATCCCCCAAAAGTGGGGGAGTGGCCTGGCAGCCTGCTGAGAAAGACGTGGGTCTAAGGAGCTCCTTCTAGGGATCATTTATAGCCTTGTCTATTTGCTATCTGGGGACCTCTTGCTGCCCCTTCCCCTTCCCTGGTGCCAGCCCTCTGTGGGCAGTTGAGGTTGCAGAGCCGGGGGGCACTTTAGGTGCCCCTGCAGGTTGCGGCCTCCTGCCTCATCTTAAGCCGGGGACTGTAGTGTGGAGAGCGCCCCCCGCCTATTACCTGCTGCATCGCCTGGACACGGAGACTCTCAGCCTGTTCCCCTAGCTGGCCTGGTGTGGTCGGGACCCGTCCTGCTGGCGGTGCTGGGCGGTGTGTCTGCCCTCCACTGCCTCCGGAGTTCTGGCTCCCGTCGCGGCTTCCCCCGCCGCCCGATACCCGAAACCGGAAGTGTGGATCTCTGCGGCCGGGGACTGCTCTCTCCGTGCGGCTGCACACTGCCGCAATCTGAGGCCCCGGTACCGCTCCGGCCGGGGATAAAAGTTACTGACAGCTGTCCCTGGACGGACGTGGAGCAGCGCTGACGGGACAAGGGCTGGGACCCTGTCTGCCCTGCAGAGAAGACGCCGCTGATCCTGCCTGTCTCCTCTGTCCCCCTCCTTCTTAGCATGGGGGCCGCAGCTGTGGAAGCTCTCCCTACCGCCAACCAATAATGATGATAATGAGATGAAATCAATATATATGTATATATAATATCACTAGTACTGCAGCTGGACAGGTATATATTATATATTTATTATGTAATGACTGATGACGGACCTGCTGGACACTGTCAGCTCAGCAGCACCGCAGACTGCTACAGTAAGCTACTATAGTAGTATGTATAAAGAAGAAAAAAAGAAAAAAAAAACACGGGTAGGTGCTAGGTGGTATACAATATTATATATATATTATATACAATTATATATATATATATATATATATAATATATATTAAACTCATAAACTGGTGGTGATTATTAAACTGGTGGTCAGGTCACTGGTCACACTATCAGCAACTTGCAAGTAGTACTCCTGAGTCCTAAGCAGACAATCACAATATATATTATACTGGTGGTCAGTGTGGTCACAAACAATGGCAGTGTGGCTGGCACTCTGGCAGCAAAAGTCTGCACTGTACGTTATATGTACTCCTGAGTCCTGAGTCCTGCTCTCAGACTCTAACTGCTCCCCACTGTCAGTGTCTCCCCCACAAGTCAGATAATACAGTCACACTATCTCTCTCTATCACTTCAGCAAGTACTAGTAGTAGTAGTACTCCTCCTAATGCTCCCCAAATTACTACTGTGTCTCTCTCTGTCTCACTCTCTTCTCGAATCTCTATAAACGGAGAGGACGCCAGCCACGTCCTCTCCCTATGAATCTCAATGCACGTGTGAAAAATGGCGGCGACGCGCGGCTCCTTATATAGAATCCGAGTCTCGCAATAGAATCCGAGCCTCGCGAGAATCCGACAGCGTGATGATGACGTTCGGGCGCGCTCGGGTTAACCGAGCAAGGCGGGAAGATCCGAGTCGCTCGGACCCGTGTAAAAAAACCTGAAGTTCGGGCGGGTTTGGATTCCGAGGAACCGAACCCGCTCATCTCTAACATATACGTATTGCTATTGTCTCTACCGAGTGCGCCTGAGCCACAGCCACATCACACCAGATTCTCCAGTGTTGCTGTCACGCTACAACCAGAGCTACGGTGCCATAACGATACTGTGTCACGGAGCCACTACCGCCCTATTTCTACTACACCTGTGCAGCTTTTATGTCATATCCACAGCTGTGTTCATAACTACCCGCCTCGCATGTCATGCTCCCGTACTGTTCCCAGTGTGCTGACTCCATTGGTACTGACATCAATCTCCAGCTAGTGGTGTTCCCCGGAGGTGAAGCATCAACCCTTCCCAGCAAGCTCTACTTCCCACCACACATTGCCTCCTGTAAGCTGATGCCTTGCTGACCCCCGGAGGACGCATCCTGAGCTTCTCCTTCTAAACAAGTAAGCTTTTCCTTGCAATTCCGCTGGAACTATTCCACAACTCCTCCACCATGAGAAAATCTCAAGCTAAAAATAAGAACCGGCCTCAAGCTGATATTACACACCACTTTAACAAGAACGACAAATCGTCCCCCTCCAATTCACACCCGGCCTCTCCCCGCCCACATACTGATTCAGACATGGATCGTGAGGAAGCGCCAGCCACCAAGAAGGACATCTCTGATCTAAAGGCTCTTCTTGTGTCTCTTAACACCTCCCTCACCACCGAACTCCATAAAGTGGCGGGCGAACTGAAGCAAGACATTTCTGCTCTTGACAAGCGCACCACAGCACTGGAATCCACCTCCTCCCAATGCTCTTCCTTTCACTCAAACATATATGCAGACCTGGAGTACCTCAGCCGTGAGCTCGAATTCCTGAAGGAGAAGAACGAGGACTTGGAAAATCGGGAGATACGCAACAACATCCGCGTCAGAAATATCCCTGAGTCTGTGGTGCCTGCTAACCTTCTCCCCTACCTCACTCGTTTCTTCACCTTCCTGGTACCATCCCTATCCCCTCCTGTTCTGGGTATAGAACGCGCACACCGCGCCTTACGCCCCAAACCTAAGGACTCTGACCCTCCCCGAGATGTGGTTCTCCGTTTCCTATCCTTTCGCATTAAAGAGCAAATCCTGTCGGTCAGTCGTAACTCCCCCCGATACTCTTTGAAGGAACGAAACATCAGATATTTCAGGACTTGGCACCCATTACTATAGCCAAGCGCAGAGATCTCCGAGACGTTACGCTAACTCTTCGTGACCATGGCTACAAGTATCGTTGGGGGTTTCTCTTTCGCCTTCTGGTGGACGTCAATGGGCGTCAACACGTTAGCCGCATTCCTGATGAGGGAAAAGGACTACTCCAGCAGTTGGAACTCCGACTTGCCTCCTCCACAACTGCAACGAGTGATAGCGCTGCCACCTGATCAGATCTTGCGACATCTGCCTTATTGTATCTCTACCCCCCCATATGATGGCCTGGTGTAATCCTTCATAATATTTAATCTATTTAGGTTCCTTAGTACTGTTATACCACAAGAATTTTGAGATACTACACTGTATATGTTCCTGTTGTGTTTGCAATTTACTGTTTTTATTGACTGTTATATCCACACTTACTGTTTGATGTTATTACTTAGGGCTCAGGATGCACTTTCTCTACTTGCCTTCTCCCTTTCCGCCAGACCGTGCCCCTCCTCTACACAAGGAATTTCTATAACCGTCTTCCTTTGGACTCTCCTTCTAGTACCCCCAATTGGGGTTTATCTTACCTTCTCTCGCTCCCTACCTAGAGCACCCCCCTGTCTTGCCTGGGTGCTCCAACTGTGTGGCCGACCTCCTCTTCGGGAGGTCTATACCCACATTTTATTTTAGTTACTTCATTTCTTTTCCACATTTTCTTTCCCCCAACCTCTCCTCTATCCCTCTCTATCCCTCTCCCCCTCATTCTACACATCCATTCCGCTCCCCCCCAACTCAATATGTTGCTCTGTATTTTGACGCTGAACGTAAGGGGTCTCAATACTCCTCAAAAACGCTCCATGCTACTATCAAACGCCCGCTCTCAATCTGCCGACATCCTTTTTTTACAGGAGACTCACCTTAAACTTGGAGACCATCCCTCGCTGTCATCCAAACAATTTCCAACAGTTTTTTATTCAAATAATCAGTCAAAACGTTGTGGAGTGGCGATCTTAATACGCAATTCAGTTCCTTTTGTACTGACCGACTCACTTCACGATGATAACGGACGTTTTCTCATACTGAAAGGTCAGCTTGGTGGGAAGGACATTACATTAGCTTCACTGTATGCTCCTAATACAGGTCAATCTGTGTTTTTTCGCAGTTTTTTTCTTGAACTTCACAGTTTTCACCGTGGTGAGGTTTTACTGGGAGGTGACTTTAATTCTATTATTTCCCACACCCTCGACCGCTCCAGTAGTGCCTACCTTCCTTCTTGTCCCGCTAGCTCTAGGACCTTGGGGAGGCAAATGGCCGAGACTGGCCTGTTCGACACTTGGAGGGCTCTCTATCCCACAGCCAGGGACTATACTTACTATTCCCGCCCTCATGACTCCTACTCGAGGATCGATATGCTTCTTTGTTGCGCGTCTTTAACCAATTCCCTTATTGACTCGACCATTCACTCTGTTTCCTGGTCAGACCACTCTGCTGTCACAATTCACCTAGATCTCGGGTCTCCTCACACGGGTGGGCATTTCTGGAGACTAAACGAGACACTCCTGAAGCTCCCAGACTTTCAGACTACCATATCCGCTAAATTATCTGAATATTTCAAAACTAACACTACGCCAGATGTATCCTTAAACCCGGTGTGGGAAGCCCATAAAGCGACGATCACGGGAGATTATCCACTATGCTTCTCACCGCAAAAAAAAACAATTGGCCAACATGTCTGCCCTTTCAGCCAGCATCCAGAAGTTGGAAGCTGAACACAAGCGCACTCACTCGGCCACAGTACTAAAACAGCTGGATAAGGCGAGAGGCGACCTGAATACTATCTTAGCAGAAAAAACTGAAAAATCCCTACGCTGGCTAGGTCAGAAATTTTACGATAAAACCAACAAAGCTGACACCTTATTGGCTAACAAACTAAGGGCTAAACGTGCAGCACAAGCAGTAATCTCTCTAAAGGATAAAACTAACACACTGTCCTATGATCCCAAAACCATCAACCAAACATTTAAGGAATACTACGAAACTTTATATAACCTCCCCTCACCTCTAGACTCCTCCGCATTCTCACAACAATGTAGGGACTATCTCGCATCTTGCGCTCTTCCATCCATTAGTCCTCACACACAACTTGGTCTTAGCCGGGATATTTCCAAGGAGGAAATTACACAAGCCCTCAAATCTCAAAAACCATCTAAAGCCCCCGACCCGGATGATTTTCCCATGATTTACTATAAATCCTTTGCAACCCTCTTAGTTCCCCATCTTGCTGCACTGTTCAACTCCGTACTAGATGGATCCTATTTTCGCCCTGAATCCACAAAATCTAAAATGATAGTCATCCCTAAACCAGACAAAGATCACACTATATGTTCTAACTATAGGCCCATTTCCCTTCTGAACACTGACCTCAAACTATTCACCAAAATCTTGGCCACTAGACTCAACGCGATATTACCAACCCTGATAGACCCGGACCAAGTGGGCTTTGTTCCTCATCGCCAAGGACTAGATAACACGCGTAGAACCATCGATCTAATCCAACATATTAATCGGTTAAAACTACCCTCGGTGGTCCTGGCGATGGATGCCGAAAAGGCATTTGACCGGGTCTCTTGGCCTTTTCTGTTCCATACCCTTGAATCTTTCGGCCTTAATGGCCGTTTTCTTCATGCTGTCAGGACCTTATACCACAACCCCTCTTCAGTGGTCACGACCAATGGTATTTGTTCAGAGCCCTTTAAACTGAATAATGGTACTAGGCAGGGATGCCCCCTCTCCCCTCTACTCTTTGCGCTCTGTATTGAGCCATTAGCTGCACAAATTAGAGCCAATAACATAATCTCTGGAGTTTCTCTGGGTGACTAACAATACAAAATATCATTATTTGCAGATGACATACTCTTTACCCTGACTAACCCCACTGTCTCTCTCCCCCCCATGCTACGTGAACTACGCAGATTCGGTTCCCTCTCGGGTTACAAAATCAATGAGGGGAAATCCGAGGCGCTATCCCTTCACATCCCATGCCAAACGCGACTGAACTTGGAATCTGCTTTTAATTTTCAATGGCGACCCACCCAGATCCGTTACTTGGGTATATATGTCACCAAGCAATACTCCCATTTATACCATGCCAATTACGCCCCCCTTCTCAGACGGCTTCAACAAGATATATCAACCTGGAAATCCCTTTATATATCTTGGATTGGAAGGCTCAATGCAGTAAAAATGAATGCCCTTCCTAAATTAATGTACCTATTCCAAACACTCCCAATTAAGGTTCCAGCACATGTCCTCCAATCTCTACAAGCCCTGTTTGGGAAATTTATATGGGCAGGCAAAAAAACGAGATTAAGCCGTCTGGTACTGTCCAAATCCACAGACAATGGCGGTCTAGGCCTTCCCCTATTGCAAAATTATTACTACGCTACACAATTGAGCCACATTATCTCATGGCATTCCCCTCCTGGACTGAAAAAGTGGGTCGACATTGAAAACGCATTATCTCCAGATCTTAGTGTAGACTCTCTCCCATGGCTGCCCCGGATTCACAGGCCAGCCTCGACCTACGCCTATCCCTCTATCCATTTTACCCTGACGACGTGGGACACGATTAACAAGCGTTTTTCCCTCACGACTTACTCCTCCCCTTTAACGTCCCTTTGGAGACACCCCCTATTCCCGCCAGGGTTTTCTGATAAATGGGCTGCCCCCTGGCTAGCGGCCGGCATCACTCGCTTTATGCACATTGCTGGGCACTCGGCTCCGTCCACTTTTGCAGGTTTTCAAGAACGATACAACCTCCCCGCTGCATTGCACTACTCTTACCTGCAGATCCACCATTTTGTACATACTTACCGCAACTCTAAACCCTTTCGCCAACCCTCTCTTTTTGAACGCCAATGTCTATACTCGGTTGGCTGTAGCGGCGCCATCTCTATGCTGTACCATTCTATTCTATCTGCCAAATCCCCCCACAAAGAATCTTTCGAAACTGCCTGGGAACACGACCTTGGCACACAGTTTGACGACGAGGAATGGTCTTGTATCCGACATCGGATCGCTGAAGCCTCCATTAGTGTCGGCATCAGGGAGACGACCTACAAGGTGTACACCCGTTGGTATTTGACCCCTGACAAACTTCATCGTATATATCCACATTCCTCAGCCCAGTGTTGGCGAGGCTGTGGCATGGTGGGCACCTTTTTTCATATTTGGTGGGAATGTCTGGTGATCCAACAGTTCTGGAAAGTGGCAGTGACACTTATGGCAAATGTTACCTCCTGCTCTGTGCCTATGGATCCATCGATACTCCTTCTCCACACACCCCTTCGTTCGGTGTCTAAGGCAGAGAACAAGCTGATCTTCCATATATCTAATGCTTCCACACTCCTGATTGCCAAATCGTGGAAATCTCCCATACCTCCTACTCAGAGCGCTCTAATTAATAGACTGTGGTACGTTTCCTCTATGGAATATATCACCTCCCTTCTCAATGACACTGTGTCCGAGTACCATCGGGTGTGGAACTCCTGGTACACTTTGTATTCCTCTCCTTTGCCGGGTACCCCTCCCTTACCCCTTTCTTCCTCCTAGCACCTCACCCCTCCTTTCCCCCCCCCCCCCCCTTCACTCCTCTACCCTTCTTTACTGGCCCTCTCCTTCTCGGCACTACTTAATCCATTTTTTTTTCTCCCTTTCTTTCTCAGGTTCCCCCCCCCCCCCCCCCGCCCCCCACCTCGTCTGTTCCCTTTTTCTCTATGGCACACCTAAAATGAGACATTTATATGCTTTGCTTTCTGAGATATTTGCTTTTTGTTGATCTTTCTGTTTTTGTTTTTCTTCTCTGTTACACCATACTATTTCTGTGACAGCACTCAATACATCCTCCTGTATCGTTTTATCACCGAACTGTTACATTTTTCTTTTTTCATCTGCTGTTCTCTGTGATTGGACATGCTCTACACACTGTTGACCAATCGTACTGTCGATCACCTATTCCAGTTATGTTCTGTTCTTATTGTTGACATAAAATAAAATAAATTGTTTAAAAAAAAATCCCCCAAAAGTGAGGTTTTGCAAAACACAGTAGAAAATGTACTCCTTGGTATTTGATAACACAACAAATAAGATTTTGTTTGATACAATTTATAAGAGACATAATTGAGTCTCTTCCTCCACATGTCTATATTATCCAATATTTTATTACCTGTTCATTTTTCTCTATATTGTTATTTTAAAACTGTGAAAAATCTATTATTCTCTGTTTTTAGCCAATTTAGTCTCAAAAGATGGCTCACTGCAGTGATCTTCATTGCGATAAATGAAAGTAGACTGCTGTCCAGATGAATAATATATTTTGCCTCCATCACAACTTCATCTTAAATGTTTTCTTAATAGGCTTCTGATATTTGCTACATATATATTTATACATGTTTAAATGTTGTTTATGGACTATTTTATGTATTTAATGTCTGATCCTTTATCACTTGCCCACATTTTTAATTGCCACTTTGCTTCATACAGTTTTGCATGTTTAATAAATGTGTAGGGTGCTAAGAAGCGAAAACATCTCAAGAAATAGTTTTTTAAAAATTAACTATTAACCCAACTACAAGCAAAATCGTAAAATTTGCAGTTCAAAGCTATATTAGTGCACATTTCTTTATGACTTTCCATAACAGCTGTCTCTCTGCATTACTAAATAGCTTGCTTTAAGGTCAATTAGTAAAGTAAGCAGAGTCGTGAAAGCAGAAGCAGAGCTAGCAAAATCAGCAAATTGTATGTTAATTGTCTTGTTCACATCACAGAAGCCAGATTATTTATGATGCAAAGCAGGTTGACTCATGTCAGGAAAATGTCTCTGAAATAGTTTAGTCAACAGAGGATAATTAAGTATCCTCCGTGTGCATTTTTATTTCACAAATGCCTGAACTTTACAGACAGCTGTTGTGTGCATGGACTTCAGTCAGGTGGAAAAAAAAAATTTTTTTAAACAGAACATTCTTCTTTAATTAAAAAAGGCAAATATCAAGAATCATGGGGAAAGAAAATTAAATCAAACATTAGTCTTAATTTTTTCTAGAGCACGTACTCAATATATGTTCATCATTAAAGATGTGCAATTCAAGTTTTTATTTTGTGTTCAGTGATGGGGTTGTTTCTTAAACTGGGTACACATAAGATGATATATCACCTGATACATGTCAGACTTTGAGAATCTGTTGACCTAGGGTTACCACATCATCTCTTTAATTCTGGACACATATTAATTACACAGGTTCTGTGGCTGGCTGACTTCAATACTCCATTTCTCCTGGTTTTAATCAGCCACAGAACCTGTGTAATTAATACATGTCCAGAATTAAAGGGATGAGGTGGTAACCCTAGTTGGACCCAAACTAGCCAGGAACCAGGAAATGGAAGCTGAAGCCTTGGAGTACAGCTAGGAGGTTTAATGTAACTTCTTCACATACAGGATATGACAGAAGAAAAAAATCATAAACAATAGTCTTATAAAGAGTTCTTGACCACGGGTATGTGGCTGGAGAGCTAGATAGCTGGAACACGACTTAATGCTTGAACATGGATGCACAGTATAGCTGGGTAGCTGAATAGCTGACATAACCAGGACACGGCTTGATATTTGAGCACTGGTGCACAGCGAATCAGAGCAGCTGGATAGCTGAGACAGCTGGGACATGGTTTGATGGTTGACCACAGGTGCAGAGCAGGTTAGCTGGATAGCTGAGAGAACCGGGACATGGCTTGATGCTTGACCACAGGTGCACAGCAGAGCAGAGTAGCTGGATAGCTGAGCTAGCCGGGACACAGCTTGATGCTTGACCACAGTTGCACAGCAGAGCAGGGTACCTGGATAACTGAGATAGCCAGGACATAGATTGATGCTTGAACACAGGTACACAGTAGAGAAGGCTAGCTGGATAGCTGGGACAGACGGGACACGGCTTGATGCTTAACCACTGGTGCACAGCAAGCAGGGTAGCTGAGTATTCTCCTGATGGACAATGCAGAGACCTCAAATCACCTCCTTTATATCCTGGACTATCTGTGAATTGGCTGGACATGTCACATGATTGTAAAGAGACTTCTGATTGGTAAAGAGTCTGGTCAGATGATCAAAGTGTCATGGCCACAACCATGGATTAAACTGGTGGGAGAGTCAGCTGAGCCTAGCCGGGATTGGACTAAACTCTGTCACCTGACCAGAGGCAAGATGGCGGCATCCATGACTGGTCTCAGGGGGAAGTTTGGTTTAGGCCCAAACACCAGGAAGCAGAGCACCAAGGAGACTCACTCAGAGGATAATACACAGAATACTGAGAGTGCTGTACAAAGACAGCAGGAATGACAAATCGCTCAATGAGCAGGGAGAGAGCAGCTGCTGATTCCTGTATCCTACAGATTACTCTTACAAAGGAATTCTCACACAGGTGACTTAATCAAGAGTTTTCAGCAGTGAGCAACACAGACTGCAGCTTGTATACAGAATTGTAGGAGTGATGGCAGAGGTAAGACACAAACCATGAGAGAATTAGTCAGGATTGTGACAATACAGAGTTTCAATGGGGATCGGAACTATATATCAAGCTCATACTGTTGTCTAATGTGTATCCCCAATTGGTTGCTCCCACAGGTTGTTTGCTGGGTCATCCCATTGGGGTTACTGCACACCCCAAGGGACCACCCAGCAAATGACAGGATGCAGGAGAATGTGGTCATGAATGATATATTGCGCACTATTTTATTCACTGGGATCAGCATGAGATCCCAGCAGTCAGGAGGCCGACACCGGGATCCCGGCAGTGAGTGTTTACCACGCTTCAGGCCCGGTGGCGGCCTTCAGTCACCACAAGGTTCTATTCTCCCTCGAAGGGTAGCGTGGACCACCACCCAAGCGGGGAAACTAGCCGGCGGCCGGGACTATGACCACCAGTATTGTAGATCTTGTTGGGATTCCGGCATCGGTATATTGACTGCCAGGATCCCGTCCGGTGGTCAACTGACTGCCTCACCATTTAGTGTGTATGGTAATAAATGATGTATCGTTTCATCAGTTATCCTGTCTGCTAGGAACCACATCGTTATGAGTGTACCCAACTATTGCAAAGGTTTGCTGGGCAGAACATTTTACCCCTCTTCACTCCCTTAGGAGTCAAAAAATCCCTGCTTAGTGGGTGGCTACGAATAACTGTCACAGTTTCCAGAACACCCAGCAGGTCACATGTTCCAGGTCACCCAGCAGGTGCACAAGGAGAGTTTACCATCTGATACATTTTCAAAGAGCACAATGGTGATGTTTTGCCACATAACTAAGAAAAGAAGAAACCAATTACAATGTTAATATCATTCTGCAAATCTACAGACCACAAGCTTTCATTTGGTATAAGAATGTGCCCTTCCCAGACAAAGGCATCATATAAGTAAGTCCCTCATAATAGTCATCCTTCTGCTATTAATATATAGAATAATAATAATAATAATAATAATAATAATAATATCGTTCTATAGTGTTTTCAAATGGACATTCCTATCTACTGTGAATATCTGCAGCATCTACTTAGATTTGTTCACATCTATAAAAAAAAATGCCTCATAGGAAATCATTTATTTAATTAATCTAGCCCAGATGAAAAATGCTTTGGAGTGAATGGACTGTTGAATTAAGCATAGTTTCCTTTGAAACTGATGGGAAATAAAATGCACGGCATACGGTAAATTAATATGACTAGATAATATGCCTTGGTGTATTTGCTGAATTGAACAAATAAATTATGCAGCAATCATAGGTAAAAAAAAAAATCCATCTACGGAGAAAAAAATAAATAGTAAAAACATCATTCAATTTGTGTACGCGTGATGAGCATTATATAAATTTTACAACACAATTAAAAAACTTAAATGCGCACCTGGGAGCACTGTCTAGCTGTTCACAATAGTAATTGATATGAGCTGGTTTAGAGGTCCTTGGGCTAGTTTAGGTCATCTTTCTACTAGAGATGTACAGCACTTTTCATGTTTAGTGTTTTGGTTCTAATTCCCCGCTCGTGGTTTGGGTTGGTTTTGCCAAAACCACCCTTTCGTGTTTTGGTTTTGGATCTACATGATTTTTTTTAAAAACATAAAAACAGCTAAAATCACAGGATTTGGGGGTAATTTTGTTCCTACGGTATTATTAACCTCAATAACATTCATTTCCACACATTTCCAGTCTATTCTGAACACTTCACACCTCACTATGGGGGTAATTCTGAGTTGATCGCAGCAGGAACTTTGTTAGCAGTTGGTCAAAACCATGTGCACTGCAGGGGAGGCAGATATAACATGTGCAGAGAGAGTTAGATTTGGGTGGGTTATTTTGTTTCTGTGCAGGGTAAATACTGGCTGCTTTATTTTTACACTGCAATTTAGATTGCAGATTGAACACACCACACCCAAATCTAACTCTCTCTGCACATGTTATATCTGCCCACCTGCAGTGCACATGGGCCCTCATTCCGAGTCGTTCGCTCGGTATTTTTCATCGCATCGCAGTGAAATTGCGCTTAGTACGCATGCGCAATATTCGCACTGCGACTGCGCCAGGTAATTTTACAATGGAGATAGTATTTTTACTCACGGCTTTTTCATCGCTCCGGCGATCGTAGTGTGATTGACAGGAAATGGGTGTTACTGGGCGGAAACAGGCCGTTTTATGGGCGTGCGGGAAAAAACGCTACCGTTTCCGGAAAAAACGCAGGAGTGGCCGGGGAAACGGGGGAGTGTCTGGGCGAACGCTGGGTGTGTTTGTGACGTCAAAACAGGAACGACAAGCACTGAACTGATCGCAGATGCCGAGTAAGTGTGGAGCTACTCTAAAACTGCTAAGTAGTTTGTAATCGCAATATTGCGAATACATCGTTCGCAATTTTAAGATGCTAAGATACACTCCCAGTAGGCGGCGGCTTAGCGTGAGCAACTCTGCTAAAATCGCCTTGCGAGCGATCAACTCAGAATTACCCCCCTATATTGTTTTTAGGCCTAAAAGTTGCACCTAGGTCACTGTATGACTAAGCTAAGCGACACAAGTGTGCAACATAAACACCTGGCCCATCTAGGAGTGGCACTGCAGTGTCAGACAGGATGGCACTTTTAAAAACTAGCCCCCAAAGAGCACATAATGCAAAGAATAGAAAGTGGTGCAATGAGGTAGCTGGATGGCTAAGCTAAGCGACACAAGTGTGAGGCACAAATACCTGGCCCATCTAGGAGTTGCACTGCTGTTGCAGATGGGATGGCACTTAAAAAACTAGGCCCCAAACAGCACATCATGCAAAGAAGTAAGAGGTGCAATTAGGTAGCTGCGTGGCTAAACTAAGCGACACAAGTGTGTGACACAAACACCTGGCCCATCTAAGAGTGGCACTGCAGTAGGATGGCACTTTAAAAAACTAGTCCCCAAACAGCACATCATGCAAAGAAGAAAAAGAAGTGCAATGAGGAAGCTGTATGACTAAGCTAAGCGACACAAGTGTGCGGCACAAACAACATGGGACGAGCTGAAATTTGCCCAGATGTACTACACGCACAATAATGGTGGCACAGGATAGCATAACCATAAACCAAAAACACACATGGCAAAGCCTGTAAAATTAATTTGGATAATAATAACCCTTTCATTTGAAGCTATTATAATAATTTGCAGCACAGGCGAGCGTACCCCTACACCACACAGGGCAAACCATGTAAAAATGATTTGGATAATAATTTAAGTAATGTATATAACCTTTTTATTTGGAGTAAATAATATACAGCACAGGACACCACCACTGGACTTATGGCAGCACAAGACACCACCACTGGACTGATGCAGCACAAGACAGCACAACTGGACTGGACTTATACAGCAGTACTCCTGGACTTATACGTCAGTACCCCTGGTGTTATACGGCAGTATCCCTGGAGTTGTACGGCAGTGTCAGACAGGATGGCACTTAAAAAAACTAGCCCCAAACAGCACATGATGCAAAGAAGAAAAAGAGGTGCAAGATGGAATTGTCCCACCCTATTGTTGTATAAACAGGACATGCACACTTTATTAAACCAATAATTTCAGTGACAGGGTCTGCCACCTGACTGTGGCTGAAATGACTGGTTTGTTTGGGCCCCCACCAAAAAAGAAGCAATCAATCTCTCCTTGCACAAACTGGCTCTACAAAGGCAAGATGTTGACCTCATCCTCCAATTCCTCACCCATTTCACTGTGGACATCCTCCTCCTCACAGAGTATTAAATCGTCCCCACTGGAATCCAACATCACTGGTCCCTTTATTTCTTTCTGGAGGCAATTGCTGGATAAGGTCTCCCCCCGGAGAAATTTATAATTCATTTTGATGAACATCATCTTCTTCACATTTTGTGGCAGTAACCTCCTATGCCAATCGCTGACAAGGTTACCGGCTGCACTAAACACTCTCTCAGAGTACACACTGGAATGGGGGGCAATTTAGGTAAAATAAAGACAGTTTGTGCAAGGGCATTCAAATTGCCTCTTTTTCCTGCCAGTATACGTACGTACTGTCTGACATGCCTACTTGGATGCTGTCACTTATATAATCATCCACCATTCTTTCAATGGTGACAGAATCATATGTTGTGACAGTAGACATGTCAGTAATCGTTGGCAGGTCCTTCAGGCTGGACCAGATGTTAGCACTCACTCCTGACTGCCCTGCATCACTGCCAGCTGGTGGGTTTGGAAATCTTCTCCTTTTCCTCGCAGCCCCAGTTGTGGGAGAAAGTGAAGGAGGAGCTGTTGATGGATCACGTTCCACTTGAGTTGACAACTTTCTCACCAGCAGGTCTTTGAACTGCTGCAGACTAGTGTCCGCCAGAAAGAGAGATACAACATAGGCTTTAAACCTAGGATCGAGCACGGTGGCCAAAATGTAGTGCTCTGATTTCAACAGATTGACCACCCTTGAATCCTAGCAAAGCAAATGAAGGGCTCCATCCACAAGTCCCACATACTTAGCGGAATCACTCCATCTTAGCTCCTCGTTCAATTTTTCCAGCTGCTTCTGCAAAAGCCTGATGAGGGGAATGACCTGACTCAAGCTTGCAGTGTCTGAGCTGACTTCACGTGTGGCAAGTTCGATGAGTTGGAGAAACTTGCACAAGATGGAAATCATTCTCCACTGCGCTTGAGTCAGGTGCATTCCCCCTCCTTTGCCTATATCATAGGTGGATGAATAGGCTTGAATGGCCTTTTACTGCTCCTCCATCCTCTGAAGCATATAGAGTGTTGAATTCCACCTCATTACCACCTCTTACTTCAGGTGATGGCAGGGCAGGTTCAGGCGTGTTTGACGGTGCTCTAGTCTTTGGCATGCGGTGGATGAATGCTGAAAGTGGCCTGCAATTTTTCTGGCCACCGACAGCATCTCCTGCACTCCCCTGTTATTTTAAAAAAAAAATCTGCATCACCAAATTAATTTTATGTGCAAAACATGGGACATGCTGGAATTTGCCCAGATGTAATGCATGCACAATATTGGTGGTGTTGTACGATATCACAAAACCCCAGGAGAGTCTAATTGGGGTAAGTCATTGTGCAATGATGTCCCTAAGTTACCGTAAGAGGTTGTCAGCTGTGTGCCTCTTACAGAAAGCGGTGATACATAGCATAGCCTGCCTAGGAACGAGTTGGCATTTGCAAGATGCTACTACTGGTGCACCTGCTTTTGCTGCTGCTGGAGGCCATACATCTACCCAGTGGGCTGTCACAGTCATATAGTCCTTAGTCTGCCCTATTCCACTTGCCCACATGTCCGTGGGTAAGTGGACAGTGGGTACAACTGCATTTTGTAGGACACTAAGTACACTTTTTCTGACGTCTCTGTACGTTCTCGGTAACGCCTGCCTTTAGAAGTGGAACCTAGATGGGATTTGATACTGGGGACACAGTACCTCAAACAATTCTCTAAGTCCCACTGAACTAATGGCGGATACCGGATGCACGTCTAACACCAACATAGCTGTCAAGGCCTCAGTTATCCGCTTTGTAAAAGGATGACTGCTGTCATATTTCATCTTCCTCACAAAGGACTGTTGGACAGTCAATTGCATACTGGAAGTAGTACAAGTGGTCTTCCGACTTCCCCTCTGGGATGGTGATCGACTCCCAGCAAGAACAACAGCAGCGGCAGCAACAGCAGGCATACCACTCAAGGATCCTCTGGAAGAATCCCGGTTAGGAGAGGACTCCTCAGTCTTGCCAGTGACATGGCCTGCAGGACTACTTATGTTCCTGACTGAGGAGGAAGTTGACATTGAGGGAGTTGGTGGTGTGGTTTGCAGGAGCTTGAGGAAGAAGGGATTTAAGTGTCGGTGGACTGCTTATACTCTTACCTAAAGTTTCACAACTTGACACTGACTTCAGGTGACGTATAAGGGAGGATGCTCCTGAGTGGTTAACATCCTTACCCCTATTATTACAGATTGACAGCGACAACACACAGCTTGACATCTGTGGTCCGGATTTGTGGACCAATTATTCCACACCGAAGAGGTGGCTTTTTTGGTATTTTGACCATGCATGACAATGGGCTTCTTCATCCCATGGATAACAGGTGCCTCCCCGGTGCCTCATTTAAACAAACTACATCACCACCAGAATCCTCATCATCAACTTCCTCCTCAGCGCCAGCAACACCCATAGCCTCAATCTGGTGTACTTCAACAGTAACATCTTCAATTTGAATATCAGAAACTGGATTGTGGGTGCTCCTTCCAGCACCTGCAGGGGGTGTGCAAATTGTGGAGGGAGCCACCTCTTCTTGTACAGCGTTGGGAAGGTCAGGAATTGCAACCACCGACACACTTTGACTCTCCTTGGGGATTTGTGATACATACATATGCATAGAATGCATAGTTCTTTTCTGTGCTTTTTACAGCTTGACTCTTGTAATTTTTCTAGTGGGAGGATGAGGGCTTCCATCGTCATGTGAAGCTGAACCACTAGTCATGAACATAGACCAGGGCCTTAGCCGTTCCTTGCCACTCCGTGTCGTAAATGGCATATTGGCAAGTTTACATTTCTTCTCAGACCATTTAAATTGATTTTTTTTACTGAACTTTGGCTTTTTGGATTTTACATGCCCTGTACTATAACATTGGGCATGGGCTTTGGTAGACGACGTTTATGGCATTTCATTATCTATGTCATGACTAGTGGCAGCAGCTTCGGCACTAGGAGGAAGTGGTTCTTGATCTTTCCCTATTTTATCCTCCAAATTTTTGTTCTCCATTATTTTTCTGGAGTTAAAAAAAAATATGCGGTACAGAAGAACATACATCTACATCACACAGGAAAATCCCTGTGAAAATTATTTAGATTAAATATTAATAACCCCTTTATTTGGAGTAAATAATATACAGCACAGGACAGCACCACTGAACTTATATGGCAGCACCACTGGACTGGATTTATACAGAATTATATTTATATGGAATTATACGGTAGGATCACTGGAAATATACAGCAGGATCACTGGAATTATACAGAAGGATCACTGGAATTATACAGCAGGATCACTGGATTTATACGGCAGGATCACTGGAATTATACGGCAGGATAACTGGAATTATAAGGCAGTATCAGTGGACATATACGGCAGTATCACTGGATTTATATGGCAGGATCACTGGATTTATATGGCAGGATCACTAAAATTATACGGCAGGATCACTGGATTTATACAGCAGGATCACTGGATTTATATGGCAGGATCACTGGAATTATATGGCAATATCACAGGAATTATACGCCAGTATCCCGAGAATTATACGTCAATATCACTGTAATTATATGCCAGTTTCACGGGAATTATATAGCAATATCACTGTAATTATACGGCAATATCACTGTAATTATACGCCAGTATCACAGGAATTATATGGAAATATCACTCTATTTATACGGCAATATCACAGGAATTATACGCCAGAGTCCCGAGAATTATACGGCAATATCACTGTAATGATACTGCAATATCACAGGAATTATATGCCAGTATCCCGAGAATTATACGCCTATATCACTGTAATTACACGCCAGTATCACGGGAATTATATGTCAATATAACTGTAATTATACGGCAATATCACAGGAATTATAGGCCAGTATCCCGAGAATTATATGGCAATATCACTGTAATTATAAGTCAGTATCACGGGAATTATACGGCAATATCACTGTAATTATACGGCAATATCACAGGTATTATACGCCAGTATCCCGATAAGTATACGGCAATATCACTGTAATTATACGCCAGTTTCACGGGAATTATATGGCAATATCACTGTAATTATATGGCAATATCAAAGGAATTATACACCAGTATCCCGAGAATTATACGGCAATATCACTGTAATTATATGCCAGTATCACAGGAATTATATGGCAATATCACTGTAATTATACGGCAATATCACGGGAATTATACACCAGTATCCCGAGAATTATACGGCAATATCACTGTAATTATACGCCAGTATCATGGGAATTATATGGCAATATCACTGTTATTATATGCCAGTAACACTGGATATATGGCAGTAGAGGACACCACCACTGTGACTGGTCACTGGACTGATGCTGCACAAGAGAGACACTACCCCTGGTCTGATGCAAGACAACACAGCAAAACTGCAAGAGACTTATACAGCAGTACTGGGGACATATAGCAGCAGAGGACACTACCACTGTAACTGGTCACTGGACTGATGCTGCACAAGAGAGACACTACCCCTGGTCTGATCAGTGTCGGCCCTAACCAATATGATGCCCTAGGCAAGTTTTTGGCTGGTGCCCCGTAGCACTACCGCTAGTTCCACCACTGACCCTGCACCCCTTTCCCAGTACCATCACCCCTCACCCATATCAGTCCTCATTACTGTGTCCCCTGCTTCTGCTTGGATACAGATGTGCCCTCATACATCTTCACTCAAAATGCCACGCAGCACGAGTTGCTTTTTTTGCCAAAAATTCGGGTGCTTTCATTGACAAAAGTGCATCTTATTTGCATTACTACATAGCTAGGATGCACAAGCAGCTCCTAATAATTAAAATGATATGCAACATGCCTATATTCTGTGTGCAACTGTGGCTGTATCTGCATATGAATTGATACGTCACAGTGATTTCCAGGAATACACTGTACCGTAGCATTTTGTATGCAGATACAGCCACAGTCACACACAGAATATACGCATGCCGCATATCATTTTAATCAGAAGAAGCTGCTTGTGCTCCTAGGCATTACAAATGACCTAGGCATTTGCCTAGTTTGCCTATGCCTAGGACTGGCTCTGGGTCTTATGCAAGACAACACAATAAAACTGCAAGGGACTTATACAGCAGCTAGCAGCACTGGGGACATATAGTAGCAGAGGATACCAACACTGTGAATGGCTGGACTGATGCAGCATAAGACACTGACTACACTGGACTGAGCAGCACAAGACAGCACTAGAATCGCCACCCCACTTTCCCGACCCCACACAGACACTGAGGACTGAGACACGTCCTCTCACTACACTCTCCAAGACTGGAGTGAAAATGGCCATGACACGTGGCTCCTTATATGGAATCCAAATCCTGTGAGAATCCGACAGCGGGATGATGACGTTTTGCCTCGTTCTGGTTTCCGAGTCAGGCGGGAAAACCTGAGCCTGACTCGGATCCGGGCTTGTGACGTGACGTCCGGTAGGGTTCGGTTCTCTAAAAACCGAACACGCTAGCAGTTTTTAGCATTCGTGCAAACGCTATGCCGCCGCCCACTGGGAGTGTGTTTTAGCTTAGCAGAAGTGCGAACGGTTGTATCGCAGAGCGCCTGCAAAAAATGTTTGTGTCATTTCAGAGTAGCTCAAAACCTACTCAGCACTTGCGATCACTTCAGACTATTCAGTTCCGGATTTGACGTCACACACCTGCCCAGCGTTCGCCCAGCCTCCTTTGAAAAAGCTGCTAGCTGACAGCAGCGAAACGCGTCAGGTACACCAGGACCCAAGTTTGGACATCGTTGGAAGACCGAACCACCCCCATTCTATCCAGATTACCATTTGTTTATGGAGGATTCCAATAGCAAGTTGAACCGACCATTTCTTCTCCACCGCATCGCATGAGGAGCTCATCATTTATACCTTGGAGCATCACAAACCTCTAGCGGTAATATACCATACAATATACCATACAATCGGACATTGCTTATCTCCTAAACTGCTTTAACTGGACACTTTACTCATTTTGGGGGACCATATAGGAACGGACTTTCCACTCTCCAATTCTTTTTGTCCACTTGGGTAACCTAACCAAAACATACAGTTTAATATTGCATATTTTTTTTTCATTGCATTTTATGTTGCATGTTTATGGAGTATTCACCATGCTATTTTAGATATTTTAATATTAAAAAGTATTATTGATACATTTACATTATTGTTGGTACATCTTTGGAATAGCGCAGCCTCTCTATTTGTTTCTTGTTCGCCCAGCCACGCCTGCATTTTCCCTGGCATGCCTGCATTTTTCCGAACTCTCCCTGAAAACGGTCAGTTGCCACCCAGAAACGCCCACTTCATGTCAAGCACTCTGCGGCAACCAGTGCGACTGAAATGCATCGCTAGACCCTGTGCAAAACTGCATCATTCGTTGTGCCCGTACGTCGCGGGTGCACATTGTGCCGCATGCGCATGCACAGAACTGCCGTTTTTTTGCCTGATCACTGCTCTGCGAACAAATGCGGCTACCGATCAACTCGGAATGACCACCTATGTAATCCAATAAAACAAAATATGTTGTCCACCTCAATAAGCAACACACTTACTTATAACCATAACGGCCCCTGTGTGGGCACCGTGAGTAAATGGGAAAAAAACAGTTTAAAAGAAGGAGGGGGTAGGGCGCAAAAAAGTAATTTATATATACATCCATGTATTCATTCCCTATGAAGTGTGGTATGGTAACCTGCTTCCGATTATTGCTTGAAAATGTATTGGATCACTATATATAATTAGGTGTGTATTTATATATAAATTTGCCAGTGTGAATTTGGACCTAAAGAAGCAAAAGGCATTTTGGTAAATAGATTCAATGGAAAATGCAATGATTCAATATGCTTGTTGTCATAAAGGTGATATTGCATACAAACACAAAAGCAGTGCATCTGTACACTTGTGCTTTGCGAATTTGCAAGGCGGACGATTATCAATCAACTGCGCATTGGTACGGATCGCAGTGCACATGCACGAGGCTATGATACAATTTACAAAAGAAATAAAAAAAAGAGTGTAATACATTAAAATATAGTAGCATTTTAAACTTGCAGTTTCAAATTGCTCCTCTGGTTTAGGTGATTAGCAAGTTGTGTCTTTGTAATACAGTTCTCCCAAAGTCAAGATCTTGGTACAGTATATTTACAGGAAGAAAGGGAACAGAGGGATTCCATTGGTTCCTTTCAACAAGATGAAGATCAGACAAACACATTTTTCCTCAACACAAAATCTGAAATAAAAAGGAGAAACAGCAATAGCATAACACATTGTAAAGTAGTAACATTTTGAACATACACTTTAAATCAGCTCAACTGAAATATTGTAGGTGATTTACGCCTCCAGTTTGGTCTTTATATCTGTGGTTGCTGTACCCTACATTCTATTTCCCTCATGCAATAAAACCCTTTATCTGCAAAGATTACCTTAAAAGTTTTTATTTATTTAGCCTGTCACAACAAGTTACCATGGCACCTGAAATAAGTATTTCTAGGAATCACTCACACATTCTGAAAGTTTTTTTGATCAGGACACACTAATAAGATGATCAATATGTCTAATTCATATTATTATTATTATTATTATTATTATTATTATTATTATTATAATTATTATTATCCTTTATTTATATGGCGCCACATGGAATCTGCAGCTCCCAATTAAAGAGTAAACAAATGAGCAAAACATGAAGACAGTGACTTACAATTCAATACAGTATAGGACACGTATAGGGTACAGTATATAAACATAGCTGCATCAGTAAACAGCACTGAAATAAGTATCAGGGTGGCAGATAACTGAGGAATTTGGTGCCATCAAAGAAAGTATTGAAAAGAAGATAGGTTAAGTAAGAGACATAAAGGCACATGAGGGAAGAGGGCCCTGCTCATGAAAGCTTACATTCTAAAGGAGAGGGGCACACAGAAAGAGGTGACACAGATAGGGTAGAAAGTGAGCGTGGGCCACAGAGGGCTTAGGATGAGAGATGAATGGGTTTCGTGAAGAAGTGGGTCTTGAGAGCTTGTTTAAAGTTTTGTAGAGAGGTGGAGAGTATGACGGGGAGAGGAAGAGAATTCCAGAAAAAAGGAGCAGCACATGCAAAATCTTGGAGGTAGGAGTGGGAGGAGGTAATCAGTAGGCAGGAGAGGCGGAGTGCATTAGCAGAGCGAAGAGGACGGGTGGGAGAGTAAAGGGAGATAGGGTCAGAGATGTAAATGGGAGAGGAGTGGGTGAGAGCTTTGTAAGTGAATGTGAGAAGCTTGAAAGGGATTCTGAAGGGGAGGCAGAGCCAGTGAATGTCTAGTAAGAGAGGGGAGGTGGATGTAGTGCATTTGATGAGTAAGATGATCCGGGCAGCAGCATTGAGGATAAATTGGAGTGGAGAGAGGTATGTGTTAGGAATGCCAGTCAGGAGGAGATTACAGTAGTCCAGTCTGGAGGTGGCCAGTGAGTGGATAAGGGTCTTAGTGGCATCCTGGGTGAGAAGGGGTCTGATCCTGGAAATATTATTGAGATGAAAATTATTGATAATGAAATTGTAGGAGGTGAGCTTGTGCGGGAGGGTGGGAAGATGATCAGCTCAGTCTTAGACACGTTAAGTTTAAGAAAGCGCTGGGACATCCAAGAAGAGATATCAGAGAGAGAGTTGGATACACAATTGAGTAAAGCAGGTGAGAGGTCATAGGAGGAAAGGAAGATTTGAGTGCCATCAGCATAGAGATATTTTAAGTCAAAAGAGCTAATGAGTTCACCTAAAGAGGATGTATAGAGAGAGAAAGGGAGAGGCACAAGAACAGAAACGTGGGGTTCTACTACAATTAGTATAAATTCATTCTGATACTGCAGATGAGAATTTAGTATCAATGTCACCATCCCTGCTCAATATGTCAGTGATTCCTGTTTTTACTCATTTCTAGTGCTTTGTGGCATTCTATATAAAATGTTAGCAGAATAAATATTTCCCCAAATGCCAGAACAAGTCCTGTAGAATCAGTTATATGTGGCCCTCACTTCATCAACCCTCTATGCTCACTGGCAGTCTGTTCCCCCCAGATATTAACATGTAATATAATTACTGTAGCTTATATATAACCTGACAATGGCACAAGATAGTCTAGAAGATTGTGTAACAGACAGAAACCTGAGGTGAGGGCAGTGATGCAAGTAGAAAAAATGTGTAATAGGTACTGTGTGTGCGAGCCAAAAAAATGGGTGTGGCCAAATGCCACATGGGGCGTGGCCAATGAAAATGGGGGCGTGATACACATATGGGGGGGGCAGATACACATATGACCCCAATAGTGGCAGATACATATGGCACCACAGTGCCAGATATACATTGCCTCAGAGTGCCAGATACACATTGCCCCAGAGTGGCAGATACACATTGCCCCAGAGTGCCATATACATAAATGCTTCCACAGTGTCAGATACACAAATGCCCCCACAGTGCCAGATACACATTGCCCCACAGTGCAAGATACACATTGCCCCAGTGTCAGATATATATTGCTCCACAGTGCCAGATACACATTGCCCCAGTGTCAGATATACATTGCCCCTCAGTGCCAGATACACATTGCCCCACAGTGCCAGATATACAGTACATTGCCCCAGAGTGTCCCCCCTGCTCACCGCTGCCTCTGCTATGTGAGGGGAGGAGAGCGCAGTGCCTTTCCTGCCCTGCCCCGCAATGCATGTGAAGTCCAGCCTCCGTCGGCGGGTATCTCAAATGAGGTGCCAGTTCGTCAGCAAATCAGAGCTCGCAGACTGGCAGACAATCAGGAGCCGCGGCTGCCGGTCCACGAGCTCTGATTAGCAAGAAAACCGGTGCCTTATTGAGATTCACCCTGCCGCTGCCGGAGACTAGACATCACAGAGAATTGAGGGGCAGGAGAGGCACTGCGCTATCCTCCCCTTACAAAGCAGCGGGATGCAGGTATGGTGGATGGCCCAGCAGTAGGTGTACCGCATGGGAATTTCTTACCGGTATGCCGTACCGCCCCATACTGCCATACTTGCAGCATTGGATGCAACACTATCTCAGGCGTTTCCAAGGAATCCATATGCAGTTAGCTAAATATAAATCCAAGTATAGAGAGAGCATTCACCAGTATTCTTAAAGGGTAAAATTCAAGATGATTTTTAATACCTCACATCATGTCAAATGACATGTGCATTTGACATGATCTGAGTTATTAAAAATAATCTAGAATTTTATCCTTAAAGAAGACTGGTGTGTGCTCTCTCTATACTTGGATAGATTTTATATATATATATATATATATATATATATATATATATAAATATAGTGCCTTCCGCTGTAGGTATTGGTACAAATGAGCAAAAAAGGCAGCAGCACTCCGGGACTTAGAAAAATATAAACCACTGTATTGTGCAAAAAAACAGCCTCATCTGGTCAACGTTTCAGGGCCCGCAGCCCCTTTGTCAAGGCGTGAACAAAAAGGCTGTGGCCCCGAAACGTTGGCCAGTTTTTTCTAAATCCCGGAGCGCTGCCTTTCTTGCTCATTATATATATATAAATATATATATATATATATATATATATATACATTCTGGATGGCGACAATCAGGAAACAAATCCAACAGAAGCATTTCCTGATGAAAATGCTGGCGCATTAAAACGATGATGTGGTAAAGAATTCTGCTTTTTGTGGATTTATTTTCCTGAGTGCCGCCGTCCAGATTGCATATACAGTGTCTGATACACAGCACAAATCGGTGGGCAATGGGGCAAGTCACTTTCATTCCAAGTGTATAGAGTGCTGGATAACAATGCCATATATATATATAATATTATGTACGGCGTAATGGAGGCACTCCAAGGCTTTCATTCAAATACCAAAAAGTGCTTTTATTTCAACGTTTTGGGAACCAGTCCTGTCGTCAGGTTTTCCTGACGATGGGACTGGTTCTCGAAATGTTGAAATAAAAGCACTTTATTGTATTTGAATGAAAGCCTTGGAGTGCCACCATTACGCCTTACATATTGGAAATTAACCTCTAATGGAGGGCACTCAAGCAAGTAAAGCGAGGCCATTACAGGAGGGTTGTGTCTATGTTCCCTTTGTGATCAGGACCAGGAAGTGACAGGGAAACAAGACGCTACCATTATAGGAGTGCCAGGTGAATTGGATTATATATATATATATATATATATTCATACACACACACACACACACACACACACACATATATAAATATATATATACATATATATATATAAACCCAACAGTACCCTTATCTTGCACCTGTAAAGCAGTGCTACATGAGAGATCTCTGTTGAAAGACCTCAATTACATACAATATAAATACAATTCCCAAGCGTGCTATAGTAGACATAGTTATAACAATTTTTCAAAGAAAATCAAAATGGATGTATGATAAGCACTGGAGAATAATGGTTCCTGGGGGACCTGAAACAGACAACCCCTCACCAGATAGTCACCCAAACAAGAAGCCCAAGGCCAATTAGTAAAAAATATTGATTTAATATCACAATTTTATACACATAAAAATGAAAAAATGATTTTTTTAAAAATGATTTTTTACAGTCTTTACATATGAAAGATATAAATGCCAGTAAGTTATATCCAGTATGTTCAAAATGTAGTAAGTACTCCCTCACCTTTTTGCAAGGTGTGAGCTAAACAGGGAGTGTTCTCACAGACTGGTTAAATAGCTTATGACTGACAAAACCAACGCGTTTCGTCTACACGACTTCATCAGGGGTAACAATATAAAAATCGGACTTGTTAAAATTAAGGATTAAGGATGCGGTCACTCATATAATCCTCCACCATTTTTTCAATGGTGATTGAATCATATGCATTGACAGTAGACAACATGTCAGTAATCATTGGCAGGTCCTTCAGTCCGGACCAGATGTCAGCACTCGCTCCAGACTGCCCTGCATCACCGCCAGCAGGTGGGCTCGGAATTCTTAGCCTTTTCCTCGCAGCCCCAGTTTCGGGTGAAGGAGGAGCTGTTGACGGTTCACGTTCCGCTTGACTTGACAAGTGTCTCACCAGCAGGTCTTTGCACCTCTGCAGACTTGTGTCTGCCGGAAAGAGAAATACAACGTAGGGTTTAAACCTAGGATCGAGCACGGTGGCCAAAATGTAGTGCTCTGATTTCAACAGATTGATCACCCGTGAATCCTTGTTAAGCGAATTAAGGGCTCCATACAAAAGTCCCACATGCCTAGTGGAATTACTCCATTTTAGCTCCTCCTTCAATCTCTCCAGCTTCTTCTGCAAAAGCCTGATGAGGGGAATGACCTGACTCAGGCTGGCAGTGTCTGAACTGACTTCACGTGTGGCAAGTTCAAAGGGTTGCAGAACCTTGCACAACATTGAAATCATTCTCCACTGCGCTTGAGTCAGGTGAATTCCACCTCGTTACCACCTCTTGCTTCAGATGATGGCGGGGCAGGTACAGGAGTGTTTGCTGGTGCTCCAATCTTCGGCACGCGGTGGCTGAATGCCGAAAGTGGCCCGCAATTCTTCGGGCCACCGACAGCATCTCTTGCACGCCCCTGTCGTTTTTTAAATAATTCTGCACCACCAAATTCAATGTATGTGCAAAACATGGGACGTGCTGGAATTTGCCCACATGTAATGCACGCACAATATTGGTGGCGTTGTCCGATGTCACAAATCCCCAGGAGAGTCCAATTGGGGTAAGCCATTCTGCGATGATGTTCCTCAGTTTCCGTAAGAGGTTGTCAGCTGTGTGCCTCTTATGGAAAGCGGTGATACAAAGTGTAGCCTACCTAGGAACGAGTTGGCGTTTGCGATATGCTGCTACTGGTGCCGCCGCTGCTGTTCTTGCTGCGGGAGGCAATACATCTACCCAGTGGGCTGTCACAGTCATATAGTCCTGAGTCTGCCCTGCTCCACTTGTCCACATGTCCGTGGTTAAGTGGACATTGGGTACAACTGCATTTTTTAGGATACTGGTGACTCTTTTTCTGACGTCTGTGTACATTATCGGTATCGCCAGCCTAGAGAAATGGAACCTAGATGGTATTTGGGGACACAGTACCTCAATCAATTCTCTAGTTCCCTGTGAATTAACGGTGGATACCGGAAACACGTTTAACACCACCCAGGCTGCCACGGCCTGAGTTATCCGCTTTGCAGCAGGATGACTGCTGTGATATTTCATCTTCCTCGCAAAGGACTGTTGGACAGTCAATTGCTTACTGGAAGTAGTACAAGTGGTCTTCCGACTTCCCCTCTGGGATGACGATCGACTCCCAGCAGCAACAACAGCAGCGCCAGCAGCAGTAGGTATTACACTCAAGGATGCATCGGAGGAATCCCAGGCTGGAGAGGACTCGTCAGACTTGACAGTGACATGGCCTGCAGGGCTATTGGCTTTCCTGTCTAAGGAGGAAATTGACATTGAGGGAGTTGGTGGTGTGGTTTGCTGGAGCTTGGTTACAAGAGGAAGGGATTTAGTTGTCAGTGGACTGCTTCCGCTGTCACCCAAAGTTTTTGAACTTGTCAATGACTTCTGATGAATGCGCTCCAGGTGACATATTAGGGAGGATGTTCCTAGGAGGTTAACGTCCTTACCCCTACTTATTACAGCTTGACAAAGGCAACACACGGCTTGACAAATGTTGTCCGCATTTCTGTTAAAATAATTCCACACCGACGAGGTGATTTTTTTTGTAATTTGACCAGGCATGTCAATGGCCATATTCGTCCCACAGACAACAGGTGTCTCCCCGGGTGCCTGACTTAAACAAACCACCTCACCATCAGAATCCTCCTTGTCAATTTCCTCCTCAGCGCTAGGAACACCCATATCCTCATCCTGGTGTACTTCAACAGTGACATCTTCAATTTGACTATCAGGAACTGGACTGCGGGTGCTCCATCCAGCACTTGCAGGGGGCGTGCAAATGGTGGTAGGCGCCACCTCTTCCCGTCCAGTGTTGGGAAGGTCAGGCATCGCAACCGACACAATTGAACTATCCTTGGGGATTTGTGATTTAGAAGAACGCACAGTTCTTTGCTGTGCTTTTGCCAGCTTAAGTCTTTTCATTTTTCTAGCGAGAGGATGAGTGCTTCCATCCTCTTGTGAATCTGAACCACTAGCCATGAACATAGGACAGGGCCTCAGCCGTTCCTTGCCACTCTGTGTCGCAAATGGCATATTGGCAAGTTTACGCTTCTCATCAGACGCTTTTAATTTTGATTTTTGGGTCATTTAACTAAACTTTTGTTTTTTGGATTTTACATGCTCTCTACTATGACATTGGGCATCGGCCTTGGCAGACGACGTTGATGGCATTCCATTGTCCCGGCCATGACTAGTGGCAGCAGCTTCAGCACGAGGTGGAAGTGAATCTTGATCTTTCCCTATTTTACCCTCCACATTTTTGTTCTCCATTTTTTTATGTATGGAATTATATGCCAGTAATATATCAATAGCAATGGAATACTGTACCGTACTGCTATATATTATATACTGGTGGTCAGCAAAATTCTGCACTGTCCTCCTACTATATATACTGCGCACAACTAAAATGCACCACAGGTATGGATAGTATACTAGACAATTCAGAGGTAGGTAGAGCAGTGGCCTACTGTACCGTACTGCTATATATTATATACTGGTGGTCAGCAAAATTCTGCACTGTCCTCCTACTATATATACTGTGCACAACTAAAATGAACCACAGGTATGGATGGATAGTATACTAGACGACACAGAGGTAGGTAGAGAAGTGGCCTACTGTACCGTACTGCTATATATTATATACTGGTGGTCAGCAAAATTCTGCACTGTCCTCCTACTATATATACTGTGCACAACTAGTGATGAGCGGGTTCGGTTCCTCGGAAACCGAACCCCCCCGAACTTCACACATTGTACACGGGTCTGAGGCATACTCGGATTCTCCCGTATGGCTCGGTTAACCCTAGCGCGCCCGAACGTCATCATCCCGCTGTCAGATACTCGCGAGATTCGGATACTATATAAGGAGCCGCGCGTCGCCGCCATTTTCACTCATGCATTGGAAATGTTAGGGAGAGGACGTGGCTGGCGTCCTCTCCGTTTATTAATGTTCATGCAAATATTTGTGCTTATTGCTTAATTGTGGGAACTGGGGAGCAGCTGTATTATATAGGAGGAGTACAGTGCAGAGTTTTACTGATCAGTGACCACCAGTTTTATCCGTTCTCTGACTGAAAAACGCTCCATATCTGTGCTCAGTGTGCTGCATATATCTGTGCTCACACTGCTTAATTGTGGGGACTGGGGAGCAGCTGTATTATATAGGAGTAGTACAGTGCAGAGTTTTGCTGATCAGTGACCACCACTTTTATCCGTTCTCTGCCTGAAAAACGCTCCATATCTGTGCTCAGTGTGCTGCATATATCTGTGCTCACACTGCTTTATTGTGGGGACTGGGGACCAGCAGTATTATATAGGAGGAGTACAGTGCAGAGTTTTGCTGACAGTGACCACCAGTATATAAAGCAGTACGGTACGGAAGGCCACTACTCTACCTACCTCTGTGTCGACAAGTATACTATCCATCTAGATTCTATACCTGTGGTGCATTTTAGTTTTGCAGTTTGCTGACAGTGACCACCAGTATATATAGCAGTACGGTACGGAAGGCCACTGCTCTACCTACCTCTGTGCCGTCAAGTATACTATCCATCTAGATTCTATACCTGTGGTGCATTTTAGTTTTGCAGTTTGCTGACAGTGACCACCAGTATATATAGCAGTACGGTACGGAAGGCCACTGCTCTACCTACCTCTGTGTCGTCAAGTATACTATCCATCTAGATTCTATACCTGTGGTGCATTTTAGTTTTGCAGTTTGCTGACACTGACCACCAGTATATATAGCAGTACGGTACGGAAGACCACTGCTCTACCTACCTCTGTATCGTCAAGTATACTATCCATCTAGATTCTATACCTGTGGTGCATTTTAGTTTTGCAGTTTGCTGACAGTGACCACCAGTATATATAGCAGTACGGTACGGAAGGTCACTGCTCTACCTACCTCTGTGTCGTCAAGTATACTATCCATCTAGATTCTATACCTGTGGTGCATTTTAGTTTTGCAGTTTGCTGACAGTGACCACCAGTATATATAGCAGTACGGTACGGAAGGCCACTGCTCTACCTACCTCTGTGTCGTCAAGTATACTATCCATCTAGATTCTATACCTGTGGTGCATTTTAGTTTTGCTGTTTGCTGACAGTGACCACCAGTATATATAGCAGTACGGTACGGAAGGCCACTGCTCTACCTACCTCTGTGTCGTCAAGTATACTATCCATCTAGATTCTATACCTGTGGTGCATTTTAGTTTTGCAGTTTGCTGACAGTGACCACCAGTATATATAACAGTACGGTACGGAAGGTCACTGCTCTACCTACCTCTGTGTCGTCAAGTATACTATCCATTTAGATTCTTTACCTGTGGTGCATTTTAGTTTTGCAGTTTGCTGACAGTGAGCACCAGTATATATAGCAGTACGGTACGGAAGGCCACTGCTCTACAAACCTCTGTGTCGTCAAGTATACTATCCATCTAGATTCTATACCTGTGGTGCATTTTAGTCTTGCAGTTTGCTGACAGTGAGCACCAGTATATATAGCAGTACGGTTCGGAAGGCCACTGCTCTACCTACCTCTGTGTCGTCAAGTATACTATCCATCTAGATTCTATACCTGTGGTGCATTTTAGTTTTGCAGTTTGCTGACAGTGACCACCAGTATATATAGCAGTACGGTACGGAAGGCCACTGCTCTACCTACCTCTGTGTCGTCAAGTATACTATCCATCTAGATTCTATACCTGTGGTGCATTTTAGTCTTGCAGGTTGCTGACAGTGAACACCAGTATATATAGCAGTACGGTACGGAAGGCCACTGCTCTACCTACCTCTGTGTCGTCAAGTATACTATCCATCTAGATTCTATACCTGTGGTGCATTTTAGTTTTGCAGTTTGCTGACAGTGACCACCAGTATACATAGCAGTACGGTACGGAAGGCCACTGCTCTACCTACCTCTGTGTCGTCAAGTATACTATCCATCTAGATTCTATACCTGTGGTGCAATTTAGTCTTGCAGTTTGCTGACAGTGACCACCAGTATATATAGCAGTACGGTACGGAAGGCCACTGCTCTACCTACCTCTGTGTCGTCAAGTATACTATCCATCTAGATTCTATACCTGTGTTGCATTTTAGTTTTGCAGTTTGCTGACAGTGACCACCAGCATATTTAGCAGTACGGTACGGAAGGCCACTGCTCTACCTACCTCTGTGTCGTCAAGTATACTATCCATCTAGATTCTATACCTGTGGTGCATTTTAGTTTTGAAGTTTGCTGACAGTGACCACCAGTATATATAGCACTACGGTACAGAAAGCCACTGCTCTACCTACCTCTGTGTCATCAATTATACTATCCATCTAGATTCTATACCTGTGGTGCATTTTAGTTTTGCAGTTTGCTGACAGTGACCACCAGTATATATAGCAGTACGGTACGGAAGGCCACTGCTCTACCTACCTCTGTGTCGTCAAGTATACTATCCATCTAGATTCTACACCTGTGGTGCATTTTAGTTTTGCAGTTTGCTGACAGTGACCACCAGTATATATGACAGTACGGTACGGAAGGCCACTGCTCTACCTACCTCTGTGTTGTCAAGTATACTATCCATCTAGATTCTATAACTGTGGTGCATTTTTAGTTTTGCAGTTTGCTGATAGTGACCACCAGTATATATAGCAGTACGGTACGGAAGGCAACTGCTCTACCTACCTCTGTGTCGTCAAGTATACTATCCATCTAGATTCTATACCTGTGGTGCATTTTAGTTTTGCAGTTTGCTGACAGTGACCACCAGTATACATAGCAGTACGGTACGGAAGGCCACTGCTCTACCTACCTCTGTGTCGTCAAGTATACTATCCATCTAGATTCTATACCTGTGTTGCATTTTAGTTTTGCAGTTTGCTGACAGTGACCACCAGCATATTTAGCAGTACGGTACGGAAGGCCACTGCTCTACCTACCTCTTTGTCGTCAAGTATACTATCCATCTAGATTCTATACCTGTGGTGCATTTTAGTTTTGCAGTTTGCTGACAGTGACCACCAGTATAAATAGCAGTACAGTACGGAAGGCCACTGCTCTACCTACCTCTGTGTCGTCAAGTATACTATCCATCTAGATTCTATACCTGTGGTGCATTTATTTTTGCAGTTTGCTGACAGTGACCACCAGTATATATAGCAGTACGGTACGGAAGGCCACTGCTCTACCTACCTCTGTGTCGTCAAGTATACTATCCATCTAGATTCTATACCTGTGGTGCATTTTAGTTTTGCAGTTTGCTGACAGTGACCACCAGTATATATAGCACTACGGTACAGAAGGCCACTGCTCTACCTACCTCTGTGTCGTCAAGTATACTATTTATCTAGATTCAATACCTGTGGTGCATTTTAGTTTTGCAGTTTGCTGACAGTGACCACCAGTATATATAGCAGTACGGTACGGAAGGCCACTGCTCTACCTACCTCTGTGTCGTCAAGTATACTATCCATCTAGATTCTATGCCTGTGGGGCATTTTAGTTTTGCAGTTTGCTGACAGTGACCACCAGTATATATAGCAGTACGGTATGGAAGGCAACTGCTCTACCTACCTCTGTGTCGTCAAGTATACTATCCATCTAGATTCTATGCCTGTGGGGCATTTAGTTTTGCAGTTTGCTGACAGTGACCACCAGTATATATAGCAGTACGGTACGGAAGGCCACTGCTCTACCTACCTCTGTGTCGTCAAGTATACTATCCATCTAGATTCTATACCTGTGGTGCATTTTAGTTTTGCAGTTTGCTGACAGTGACCACCAGCATATTTAGCAGTATGGTATAGAAGGCCACTGCTCTACCTACCTCTGTGTCGTCAAGTATACTATCCATCTAGATTCTATACCTGTGGTGCATTGTAGTTTTGCAGTTTGCTGACCGTGACCACCAGTATAAATAGCAGTACGGTACAGAAGGCCACTGCTCTACCTACCTCTGTGTCGTCAAGTATACTATCCATCTAGATTCTATACCTGTGGTGCATTTTAGTTTTGCAGTTTACTGACAGTGACCACCAGAATATATAACAGTACGGTACGGAAGGCCACTGCTCTACCTACCTCTGTGTTGTCAAGTATACTATCCATCTAGATTCTATACCTGTGGTGCATTTTAGTTTTGCAGTTTGCTGACAGTGACCACCAGTATACATAGCAGTACGGTACGGAAGGCCACTGCTCTACCTACCTCTGTGTCGTCAAGTATACTATCCATCTAGATTCTATACATGTGGTGCAATTTAGTCTTGCAGTTTGCTGACAGTGACCACCAGTATATATAGCAGTACGGTACGGAAGGCCACTGCTCTACCTACCTCTGTGTCGTCAAGTATACTATCCATCTAGATTCTATACCTGTGTTGCATTTTAGTTTTGCAGTTTGCTGACAGTGACAACCAGCATATTTAGCACTACGGTATTGAAGGCCACTGCTCTACCTACCTCTCTGTCGTCAAGTATACTATCCATCTAGATTCTATACCTGTGGTGCATTTTAGTTTTGCAGTTTGCTGACCGTGACCACCAGTATAAATAGCAGTACGGTACGGAAGGCCACTGCTCTACCTTCCTCTGTGTCATCAAGTATACTATCCATCTAGATTCTATACCTGTGGTGCATTTTAGTTTTGCAGTTTGCTGACAGTGACCACCAGTATATATAGCAGTACGGTACAGAAGGCCACTGCTCTACCTACCTCTGTGTCGTCAAGTATACTATCCATCTAGATTATATACCTGTGGTGCATTTTAGTTTTGCAGTTTGCTGACAGTGACCACCAGTATATATAACAGTACGGTACGGAAGGCCACTGCTCTACCTACCTCTGTGTTGTCAAGTATACTATCCATCTAGATTCTATACCTGTGGTGCATTTTTAGTTTTGCAGTTTGCTGATAGTGACCACCAGTATATATAGCAGTACGGTACGGAAGGCAACTGCTCTACCTACCTCTGTGTCGTCAAGTATACTATCCATCTAGATTCTATACCTGTGGGGCATTTTAGTTTTGCAGTTTGCTGACAGTGACCACCAGTATATATAGCAGTACGGTACGGAAGGCCACTGCTCTACCTACCTCTGTGTCGTCAAGTATACTATCCATCTAGATTCTATACCTGTGGTGCATTTTAGTTTTGCAGTTTGCTGACAGTGACCACCAGTATATATAGCAGTACGGTACGGAAGGCAACTGCTCTACCTACCTCTGTGTCGTCAAGTATACTATCCATCTAGATTCTATACCTGTGGTGCATTTTAGTTTTGCAGTTTGCTGACAGTGACCACCAGTATATATAGCAGTACTGTACAGAAGGCCACTGCTCTACCTACCTCTGTGTCGTCAAGTATACTATCCATCTAGATTCTATACCTGTGGTGCATTTTAGTTTTGCAGTTTGCTGACAGTGACCACCAGTATATAAAGCAGTACTGTACAGAAGGCCACTGCTCTACCTACCTCTGTGTCGTCAAGTATACTATCCATCTAGATTCTATACCTGTGGTGCATTTTAGTTTTGCAGTTTGCTGACAGTGACCACCAGTATATATAGCAGTACGGTACGGAAGGCCACTGCTTAACCTACCTTTGTTTTGTCAAGTATACTATCCATCCATACCTGTGGTGCATTTCAGTTGTGCGCAGTATATATAGTAGTAGGCCATTGCTATTGATACTGGCATATAATTCCACACATTAAAAAATGGAGAACAAAAATGTGGAGTTTAAAATAGGGAAAGAACAAGATCCACTTCCACCTCGTGCTGAAGCTGCTGCCACTAGTCATGGCCGAGACGATGAAATGCCTTCAACGACGTCTGCCAAGGCCGATGCCCAATGTCATAGTAGAGAGCATGTAAAATCCAAAAAACAAAAGTTCAGTAAAATGACCCAAAAATCAAAATTGAAAGCGTCTGATGAGAAGCGTAAACTTGCCAATATGCCATTTACGACACGGAGTGGCAAGGAACGGCTGAGACCCTGGCCTTTGTTCATGGCTAGTGGTTCAGATTCACATGAGGACGGAAGCACTCATCCTCTCGCTAGAAAAATGAAAAGACTTAAGCTGGCAAAAGCACAGCAAAGAACTGTGCGTTCTTCTAAATCACAAATCCCCAAGGAGAGTCCAATTGTGTCGGTTGCGATGCCTGACCTTCCCAACACTGGACGGGAAGAGCTTACGCCTTCCACCATTTGCACGCTCCCTGCAAATGCTTGAAGGAGAACCCGCAGTCCAGTTCCTGATAGTCAAATTGAAGATGTCACTGTTGAAGTACACCAGGATGAGGTTATGGGTGTTGCTGGCGCTGGGGAGGAAATTGACAAGGAGGATTCTGATGGTGAGGTGGTTTATTTAAGTCAGGCACCCGGGGAGACACCTGTTGTCCATGGGACGAATATGGCCATTGACATGCCTGGTCAAAATTAAAAAAAAAATCACCTCTTCGGTGTGGAATTATTTCAACACAAATGCAGACAACAGGTGTCAAGCCGTGTGTTGCCTTTGTCAAGCTGTAATAAGTAGGGGTAAGGACGTTAACCACCTAGGAACATCCTCCCTTATACGTCACCTGGTCCGCATTCATCAGAAGTTACTGACAAGTTCCAAAACTTTGGATGACAGCAGAAACAGTCCACTGACCACTAAATCCCTTCCTCTTGTAACCAAGCTCCTGCAAACCACACCACCAACTCCCTCAGTGTCAATTTCCACCTTACACAGGAAAGCCAATAGTCCTGCAGGCCATGTCACTGGCAAGTCTGACGAGTCCTCTCCTGCCTGGGATTCCTCCGATGCATCCTTGAGTGTAACGCCTACTGCTGCTGGCACTGCTGTTGTTGCTGCTGGGAGTCGATCGTCATCCCAGAGGGGAAGTCAGAAGACCACTTGTACTACTTCCAGTTAGCAATTGACTGTCCAACAGTCCTTTGCGAGGAAGATGAAATATCACAGCAGTCATCCTGCTGCAAAGCGGATAACTCAGGTCTTGTCTGCCTGGGTGGTGAGAAACGTGGTTCCGGTATCCACCGTTAATTCAGAGGCAACTAGAGACTTGTTTGAGGTACTGTGTTCCCGGTACCAAATACCATCTAAGTTCCATTTCTCTAGGCAGGCGATACCGAAAATGTACAAAGACGTCAGAAAAAGAGTCACCAGTGTCCTAAAAAATGCAGTTGTACCCAATGTCCACTTAACCACGGACATGTGGACAAGTGGAGCAGGGCAGACTCAGGACTATATGACTGTGACAGCCCACTGGGTAGATGTATTGCCTCCCGCAGCAAGAACAGCAGCGGCGGCACCAGTAGCAGCATCTCGCAAACGCCAACTCGCTCCAAGGCAGGCTATGCTTTGTATCACCGCTTTCCATAAGAGGCACACAGCTGACAACCTCTTACGGAAACTGAGGAACATCATCGCAGAATGGCTTACCCCAATTGGACTCTCCTGGGGATTTGTGACATCGGACAACACCACCAATATTGTGCGTGCATTACATCTGGGCAAATTCCAGCACGTCCCATGTTTTGCACATACATTGAATTTGGTGGAGCAGAATTATTTAAAAAACGACAGGGGCGTGCAAGAGATGCTGTCGGTGGCCCGAAGAATTGCGGGCCACTTTCGGCATTCAGCCACCGCGTGCCGAAGACTGGAGCACCAGCAAACAGTCCTGAACCTGCCCTGCCATCATCTGAAGCAAGAGGTGGTAACGAGGTGGAATTCAACCCTCTATATGCTTCAGAGGATGGAGGAGCAGCAAAAGGCCATTCAAGCCTATACATCTGCCCACGATACAGGCAAAGGAGGGGGAATGCACCTGACTCAAGCGCAGTGGAGAATGATTTCAACGTTGTGCAAGGTTCTGCAATCCTTTGAACTTGCCACACGTGAAGTCAGTTCAGACACTGCCAGCCTGAGTCAGGTCATTCCCCTCATCAGGCTTTTGCAGAAGAAGCTGGAGACATTGAAGGAGGAGCTAAAACAGAGCGATTCCGCTAGGCATGTGGGACTTGTGGATGGAGCCCTTAATTCGCTTAACCAGGATTCACGGGTGGTCAATCTGTTGAAATCAGAGCACTACATTTTGGCCACGGTGCTCGATCCTAGATTTAAAACCTACATTGTATCTCTCTTTCCGGCAGACACAAGTCTGCAGTGGTTCAAAGACCTGCTGGTGAGAAAATTGTCAAGTCAAGCGGAACGTGACCCGTCAACAGCTCCTCCTTCACATTCTCCCGCAACTGGGGGTGCGAGGAAATTACGAGCCCACCCGCTGGCGGTGATGCAGGGCAGTCTGGAGCGAGTGCTGACATCTGGTCCGGACTGAAGGACCTGGCAATGATTACTGACATGTCGTCTACTGTCACTGCATATGATTCTGTCACCATTGAAAGAATGGTGGAGGATTATATGAGTGACCGCATCCAAGTAGGCACGTCAGACAGTCCGTACGTATACTGGCAGGAAAAAGAGGTAATTTGGAGGCCCTTGCACAAACTGGCTTTATTCAACCTAAGTTGCCCTCCCTCCAGTGTGTACTCCGAAAGAGTGTTTAGTGCAGCCGCTCACCTTGTCAGCAATCGGCGTACGAGGTTACTTCCAGAAAATGTGGAGAAGATGATGTTCATCAAAATGAATTATAATCAATTCCTCCGTGGAGACATTCACTAGCAATTGCCTCCAGAAAGTACACAGGGATCTGAGATGGTGGATTCCAGTGGGGACGAATTAATAATCTGTGAGGTGGGGATGTACACAGTGAAAGGGGTGAGGAATCGGAGGATGATGATGTGGACATCTTGCCTCTGTAGAGCTAGTTTGTGCAAGGAGAGATTGATTGCTTCATTTTTTGTGGGGGCCCAAACCAACCAGTCATTTCAGTCACAGTCGTGTGGCAGACCCTGTCGCTGAAATGATGGGTTCGTTAAAGTGTGCATGTCCTGTTTACATAACATAAGGGTGGGTGGGAGGGCCCAAGGACAATTCCATCTTGCACCTCTATTTTCTTTCATTTTTCTTTGCGTCATGTGCTGTTTGGGGACAATTTTTTTGAAGTGCCATCCTGTCTGACACTGCAGTGCCACTCCTAGATGGGCCAGGTGTTTGTGTCGGCCACATGGGTCGCTTAGCTTAGTCACACAGCTACCTCATTGCGCCTCTTTTTTTCTTTGCATCATGTGCTGTTTGGGGACTATTTTTTTGAAGTGCCATCCTGTCTGACACTGCAGTGCCACTCCTAGATGGGCCAGGTGTTTGTGTCGGCCACTTGTGTCGCTTAGTTTAGTCACACAGCGACCTTGGTGCGCCTCTATTTTTCTTAGCATCATGTGCTGTTTGGGGACAATTTTTTTGAAGTGACATCCTGCCTGACACTGCAGTGCCACTCCTAGATGGGCCAGGTGTTTGTGTCGGCCACTTGGGTCGCTTAGCTTAGCCATCCAGCGACCTCGGTGCAAATTTTAGGACTAAAAATAATATTGTGAGGTGTTCAGAATAGACTGAAAATGAGTGTAAATTATGGTTATTGAGGTTAATAATACTATGGGATCAAAATGATCCCCAAATTCTATGATTCAAGCTGTTTTTGAGGGTTTTTTTAAAAAAACAGCCGAATCCAAAACACACCCGAATCCGACAAACAATTTTCAGGGAGGTTTTGCCAAAACGTGTCCGAATCCAAAACACGGCCGCGGAACCGAATCCAAAATCAAAACACAAAACACGAAAAATTTCCGGTGCACATCACTATGCACAACTAAAATGCACCACAGGTGTGGATGGATAGTATACTTGACGACACAGAGGTAGGTAGAGCAGTGGACTACTGTACCGTACTGCTATTTATTATATACTGGTGGTCAGCAAAATTCTGCACTGTCCTCCTACTATATATACTGCGCACACCTAAAATGCACCACAGGTATGGATGGATAGTATACTTGACGACACAGAGGTAGGTAGAGCAGTGGACTACTGTACCATACTGCTATTTATTATATACTGGTGGTCAGCAAAATACTGCACTGTCCTCCTACTATATATACTGCGCACAACTAAAATGCACCAAATGTATGGATGGATAGTATAACTAATGACACAGAGGTAAGTAGAGCAGTGGACTACTGTACCATACTGCTATATATTGTATACTGGTGGTCAGCAAAATTCTGCACTGTCCTCCTACTATATATACTGTGCACAACTAAAATGCACCACAGGTATGGATGGATACTATACTTGACGACACAGAGGTAGATAGAGCAGTGGACTACTGTACCGTACTGCTATATATTATGTACTGGTGGTCAGCAAAATTCTGCACTGTCCTCCTACTATATATACTGCGCACAACTAAAATGCACCACAGGTATGGATGGATAGTATTCTTGACGACACAGAGGTAGGTAGAGCAGTGGACTACTGTACCGTACTGCTATATATTATATACTGGTGGTCAGCAAAATTCTGCACTGTCCTCCTACTATATATACTGCGCACAACTAAAATGCACCACAGGTATGGATGGATAGTATACTTGACCACACAGAGGTAGGTAGAGCATTGGCCTACTGTACCGTACTGCTATTTATTATATACTGGTGGTCAGCAAAATTCTGCACTGTCCTCCTACTATATATACTGCGCACAACTAAAATGCACCACAGGTATGGATGGATAGTATACTTGACGACACAGAGGTAGGTAGAGCAGTGGACTACTGTACCATACTGCTATATATTATATACTGGTGGTCAGCAAAATTCTGCACTGTCCTCCTACTATATATACTGCGCACAACTAAAATGCACCAAACGTAGGGATGGATAGTATACTTAATGACACAGAGGTAAGTAGAGCAGTGGACTACTGTACCATACTGCTATATATTGTATACTGGTGGTCAGCAAAATTCTGCACTGTCCTCCTACTATATATACTGTGCACAACTAAAATGCACCACAGGTATGGATGGATAGTATACTTGACTATACAGAGGTAGGTAGAGCAGTGGCCTACTGTACCGTACTGCTATATATTATATACTGGTGGTCAGCAAAATTATGCACTGTCCTACTACTATATATATACTGCACACAAAAACTTAAATGCACCACAGGTATGGATGGATAGTATACTTGACGACACAGAGGTAGGTAGAGCAGTGGACTACTGTACCGTACTGCTATATATTGTATACTGGTGGTCAGCAAAATTCTGCACTGTCCTCCTTCTATATATACTTCGCACAACTAAAATGCACCACAGGTATGGATGGATAGTATACTTGACTACACAGAGGTAGGTTGAGCAGTGGACTACTGTACAGTACTGCTATATATTATATAAGGGTGGTCAGCAAAATTCTGCACTGTCCTCCTACTATATATACTGCACACAACTAAAATGAACCACAGGTATGGATGGATAGTATACTTGATGACACAGAGGTAGGTAGAGCAGTGGACTACTGTACCGTACTGCTATATATTATATACTGGTGGTCAGCAAAATTCTGCACTGTCCTCCTACTATATATACTGCGCACAACTAAAATGCACCACAGGTACGGATGGATAGTATACTTGATGACACAGAGGTAGGTAGAGCAGTGGCCTACTGTACCATACTGCTATATATTATGTACTGGTGGTCAGCAAAATTCTGCACTGTCCTCCTACTATATATACTGCACACAACTAAAATGCACCACAGGTATGAATGGATAGTATACTTGACGACACAGAGGTAGGTAGAGCAGTGGACTACTGTACCGTATTGCTATCTAATACTGGTGGTCACTGGTCAGCAAAATTCTGCACTGTCCTCCTACTATATACTACAGTGCAGCACAGATATGGAGCGTTTTTCAGGCAGAGAACGTAGATATTTTCAGCACACTGAGCACAGATATTTGAAAGCACACTGAGCACAGATATTTGCAGCACACTGAGCACAGATATTTGCAGCACACTGAACACAGAAACTGAGAGAACGCTGCACGTTCTCTCCCTATTATCTCCAATGTACGAGTGAAAATGGCGGCGAATCGTGGCTCCTTATATAGAATACGAATCTTGCGAGAATCCGACAGCGAGATGATGATGTTCGTGCGCGCTCGGGTTAACCGAGCAAGGCGGGAGGATTCGAGTCTGCCTCGGAACCGTGTAAAATGGGTGAAGTTCGAGGGGGTCGGATTCCGAGGAACCGAACCCGCTCATCACTAGTTCACATTGTAGGATTACTGTAGATTGCTTGGAAATGGCCTTATAATTCTTTTCAGATTGACATCAGCATCACAAGCATCTCTGAAAGTATTGCTTATGTCTTTTCTTCTTCGCATGGTGTTACCATAAACCTCAATGCCCCAGACTGGACAATTAATAAAGCAGTAGCAGCACCTACTAGTATTCAAATGACGCATATCATAATTTGTAATTAATTTTTTATAGCAATTTTTTGACCTTGATGAAGTTTGGATGATGTGTACTCATATCCTGTTATGTAAAATTAAAGATTTTAAAGAGGGTGCATTTCTTTTTCATGACTGTGCACATTGCAACATTATTCAATAATGAAAGCAATACAATTATATGGTAGGAGGTGTAATAGAAAATATCTGTTGCGTGCCTAACACTCCCTGTCTCAGAAGAGTCTACTGTAGGTATATCTTCCAGTGGTGAAGATCTTGAAAGCAATGGAAGCATTTGCCTCCATGTGGCAACTGTCAGGGGCAAAGGGGGCACAGATGAATCCTTCTATAACCACTGCCTGCACCCCGTTAATCTCTGTAATGGCACCGTCAGTGGTTATAGATCAATATGTGCCGCTTGTGCCCCCTGACAGTCCAGGGAGCAGCCATCACTTGCCTAAGGCTGCTTGGTACAAGAAAATTTTGTTTTTTTTGACTGGAGCTGGAGAGACACTGTGGGGCTGAGACACAAGGGGGGAGGCTAAAGAGAAAGTGGCTGGAGATTATACACAACTGTCAGGATTACTGACACATTACCTCTTCCTTTTCCCTATCAGCTTTGCTACTGCACATGCACCTCCGTCTCTTTCCCCTCTAAACACCTGGCATGTACTTACACCCCTGTGTATTCCCAGCTGTATGATTGTTTGAGGAACAAAAATAAATGTAAAGTATTAATTGTAATATGCTATTACATTTATAGACAACCAGGCATGTCCAGCATTATCTACCATCTCTTTCTAACTGATCATACAGGAACGTGTATAATGTACACTTTTGTTTTACCATAAAATGTAGCACTGTGTTAAACTCCTTGCCACTTTAAGTCATAGAAGGATTTTTTATTATGCAATGTGGGAATTGCGCTATAAAGCGTCCCTTTTACTATACTTAAACTAAATTGAATTCTCAGAAAAATACAGTGAAAACTTATATGTTGTACTAAAGGCTTTTTATAACTGCAAAATGGTAGTATAAAATAATTAAACCTTATGGAATATGAGCAGTCGGACAGTTAAGTACTATAGGTGGTTACAGATTTAATACTATGGTTCATAAATGGAAATTAAGAATAGTTCTGAAATAAAATATCCCATTGCTCAAGGAGCTCATTCCGGGAAATACGAAAACACCGTGAACCATAATCCTTAACTTCTATAACATTTTAAGGAAAAAAAATACATTGACTAGAACAGAGGCATTATGTTCTTCTACAAAACTAAGATTACTGTGGAGTCTGTCCTGCTAAAATAATAATAAAATCGCTGACAAGCCCATAATAACATACAATCTAAACATTATTCCTTCTGGTCTTCATAATCAACAAATCACTTACATTTTGTATACAAATACAACAGAGGTGCTCCAATTACAGTATAGTGGAATTAAATGTAAAATATAAACATAGATATTATACTGAATAGGTACAGTAACTGTATTTGTTCATGACTTAAAAAACATGTTCTGTATAGTATTTAACTTTATTTATATGGCTCCATTGAATGCACACAGTATTATACAAACCAGAGAACTGCATTAGACTGATATGGAGAAAAACCAGGAGTTTGCACAGCTTCAGGGACATCTACAGTATATAACTGAGCATACTGTATATCAAAGAAAGACAATTAGTAATACACAATAATAGCCGAGGAACCCAGACCACCTGTTACTATGAGCAGGAGCTTGTTAGGGATGTACTGTATGTGCTTTTCACACTGATTCAGCATCTCCCAAGCTTCAGTTTCACTGCCAAGCATCCATTTTTGGTGTGAGTGCTGTGACACTAAAGTTCTGCCAGTCCCACACCATACTAGCAGCATCCTACCAGTATAGAATAAGATTTCCACACTGATTACCCAATCATCCCTATAGTTGAAAACAGTAAGTAATCAGTTCACTGCATTGATCAATATTTGGCACCTGTCTCTTCTTTAAGTGTTATTCCTGGTTTGATTTGAAATCAATCATAGCCTGTCAGGAGCAGTATGCATAACATTATAACCGGTCCAAACATAGGTTATTTTGGCACATGGATCCTGCTCCGACAAGTCCAGCCCAAATTTGACAAATGAGCTGTAGATGCTATCTCATGTAGTACAGGACCTGTCGCTACATGTAGCTGTCCAAGAGTAGATTTCTCGATCACCTCCATCACCCCATGGTTACATAACAGAACCTAATGTACATCTTCCAGATCATTTTTCTGGGGAGACCGGAGGTTATTCTGGAATTTCAGAGAAAGTTGTAAATTATGCTTCAGGCTGAGGCCTCATTCTTTTGGTTCAGAACAACAATGGATAGGGATTATAATCTCTTTACTTCAGTGGGTTCCCCAAACGTGGGCTTTCAGTTTAAGCACCAATCATTCTTCTCTTCAATCTGTTGAAGCATTTTTTAAAGTTTTAGGCTTACTTTATGATAACCCTGACAATGTTGATTCATCTGAATTTTATCTACATTACCGTAAACAAGGCCAGAGAACTGCAGAAGAATATTGTTCTGAATTCAATTGCTGGTCCACTGAGAGTGAGTGGAACGAGCTGACATTAAGAAGTAAAATTTGTGTTGGATTATCTGATCAAAGATTCCCTACTTCAATATCCAGTTTCAGATTCCCTGGAGGCTTCAGTACAATTGGCAGTTAAAATAGCAGACATATAGGAGAGAAGGCTGGAGAAAGAAGCTCCAACATCCACTTGGTCTGACAATTCCTCATCAGTTTTGGTTGATTCTTCTAAGCCTATGTAAATGGGGGCCAATAGATTATCATTGGAAGAGAAAGGCGATGTTCTCTACACCTACATTTATTGTGGTGGCAAGGTTTACAGCCAATCTCTTCCAGAAATCCACTCTTTGTTCCAGTCCAAATTCATTATAACAAGCTTTCTACTAACATCTCAGCTTTCCTAGATAGTAGCACTGCTAAAAACTACCTAGATATTGAATTTGCTAAATCTTTGAAGATTTCCTCAGTATAACTGAATCCAGCAGTTACTGTTTGTGACCTTGATGACAATCACTTACTTGGGGGACGGATCATGTATCATACACATCCTGTCCGCATCTCCATTGGGGGATTACATTCTGAGGAAATATCCTTATCAATTCAAATTCCTGATCAATAGTCCCACAGTTTTGTTAATTCTGGGACATCCCTGGCTTGTTTAATACACACATCAGGATTGATTGTGTCATTGACCTCATTCCTGGAGCCAGATTGCTGAAAGGGAGAGTCTATGGCTTGTCAGTTCCAGTTACTAAGGCTATGGATAAATACATTAAAGAGAATCTCAGTAAAGTCTACTGCTGGCGCTGGTTTCTTTTCTGTATCCAAGAAGGATGGTAGTCTATGAACATGCATTGACTACAGGGATATATAAAATATCACAATCAAGAACACCTACCTCCTGCTTCTGATTTTGGTTCTCTTTGATCAGCTTCAGGGCACCACCATTTTTTTGCAAAACTTGCCTCCATGGAGCTTACAAGCATATCCGCATCAGAGAGGGGGGTGATTGGAAGAAGGCCTTTAATACTCATTCAGGGCACTACAAATACCTGGTCATGCTCTTTGACCTTTGCAATGTACTCGCCATCTTCCAAGACTTGATTAATGACGTCCTTCATGATATTCTTGGAAAATTTGCTGTGGTCTACCTAGACAATATCTTGATCTATTCTTGCACTCTACAACTCCATTGCAGTCATGTAAGACAAATTTTTCAGAGAGTTCATGAACATCACATTTTTGCTAAATTGGAAAATTGTGAGTTCAAAGTCCAACAGCTAGCCTTATGAGATATATCATTATTCCCTAAGGTTTAGCAATACATATAATGATACTTCTAAGCATTCAGTTTTGAGTTCTACCTACTAATTTGAAAGCAATCCAGATATTTTTGGAATTTTCAAAATTACAGATGTGTCATTCTTTGTCTCTTCTGATCACTCCAATATCTGCTTTGTCTAAGAAAGGGTTGGATCCTGCCAACTGGTCTCCTCAAGTTTTGGAAGCCTTTAAAGCCTTGAGACAAGCCTTTGTCTTTGCCCTGTACTCAGCCACCCAAATCCTAATTGCCTTTTATTGTGGAGGTGGATGCTTCAGAAGTGGTAATGAGAGCCATACTGTATCAAAAATATCCTGAAGACAAAAACAAATTGCATCCTCTTACATCATAGTTAACTGAAGTTAACTATGATGTGAGAAATTGTGAGCTTCTTGTCATTAAGTGGCTATTCAAAGAATGGGGACATTGGCTGGAAGGAGCTTTACACACAATTATGGTCCTCACTGATCATAATAATTTGTTATACATTGAACCGGCCAAAAAACTGAATTACAGAAAGGCGCATTGGGCATTATTCTTTACCCAATTTAATGTTATCCGTACTTATAGGCATGACTCCAAGAACCTCAAAGCTGATTATCTATCTCACAGTTTTTCTCAAACATGCCCCTACTCTTATGAGTCTGCCCAATATTCCTGATATATATATTCATCTTGTTATGACCTTGGACTTAATTCCTCAACTCACTTGTCTTCAGAATGAAACTACACCTGATACCGCTGCTAGATTACTCTTTCCTCCTGAACATTTGAGAGGATTTGTGGTGCTGAATTTCACTGTAGTAAGATGTCAGGACATCCTGAAATTTTGAAAACACAAGAACTCATGACTCACTCTGTATGGTTGCCTACTGTTTCTCAGGATATCAAAGAATATGCATCAGTTCGTGATATATGTGCCCTTAAAAAGTCTCCCAGAAGTCAGCCTCTCAGTCAACTGTTGCCACTGTCTACTTCCAAGATATTCTGGACCCATATTTCTAGGGATTTCACTGTTAATCTACAAGTTATTTGGGGTCATAATACTATTAGGGTTGTTGTTGACCGATTTGGCAAATCTGCTCATTTTATTAATCCCACCATGTTACCTATTGCTAAGTCTTTGGCCTCATTGTTCCTGCAACATGTTTTCAGATTACATTGTTTGCCTTTGGACATTGTCTCTGATAGAAGATATACATTTTTTGCCCAGTTCTGTAGATCCTTCTGTTCGTTAATTGGCATCAGCCTAAGTTTTTCCTTTGCATATCACCCACAGTCTAACGGACAGACGAAAAAGGTGAATCAGTCTTCGGAGTAATATATTCACTGCTATATTTCCAAGTTCATTAATAATTGGACTGCACATTTATCAATGGCTGAATAAGCTTACAACAATGCTTATCATTCTTTAACCCACATGTCTACCTTTTTGTGTGTGTATGGGTATCGCAAAAGATCAATTATTTTTCTTTATTGAAGTCTGTAAGAAAAAAGGAGGCTGCGCTATCAGAGGAAAGAACAATGTCAATCACTAAATGTGTAATTTAAAACAATTTATTGAAAAACAATAATTCATTAAAAAGCAGTACTTCTGTGCAAGATAATATGCCAAATATATGCAAAAAATGGGTTTTACCAATTATATGCAAGAGTTGGAGTTTACCCAAGGTATTGGTACAGGACTGATGGTTTATATTCTATAGGATCCGTTCCACATTTTGCCCATGAATGATACGTCCAGTTATAATCCACTATGGAGAGTCCCTTTTAGATGGTGATTAAGAGAGTCCATGAAAAAGTTCCATATGCCGCTAGAGGGTTAATGCAGTGTCCCATAAATAGTGAATACCTCATGCAGTGCGGAGATAGGATGGTGTCTCTCTCGGACTCCTCTGGATAGCTGGTCAACGGTTTGGGCTGGTTCGGGTCCAATTCAAAGATGTCCTGTTCCAAAGGGTAAGTGACTGACGCGTTTCACTGCATAGACCTTGCAGCTTTTTCAAAGGTGTACTCTGCTGTCTGGGTTTTGGCTTTATATACCCTAGACAAAATGGTGGCTTAATTGGCACCTGGATGCACATTTCCTGTTTAACACTGACATATCTCTTTCTAATCATTAAAACAACAAAAATGTGTATAGGAGACAGACCTACTTATATGGGAAAACCTATAGTGATGTAAGACTTTTATTTCAACTGCTAATACATACTTTTCATTTCCTTAAAAATTTAACATGGAATACATCGGTCCAATCAAAGGATTTGTTTACTACTTTGTAGTCATGGAAACTTTTCCAAACATCATTTCATAGGTTGGATTGGAAATCATATGATCAATGTCAGTCATGTGACTGAAGTCACATGATAAGTGGAATATCATCTGATGTATTTACAGAGTGTATAGTGAATAGAGTGCTTTTTATTTTTGAGTTTATGAGCAGTGGCAGCTACTGACTAATTAAATTAATCTCTAATTCATAACCCTTCTGGTGGAAATGCCACGGAGGTCCGGCGTCTACTCCCGGACTGTTGTCATAGCAACCACATCCGGAAGTGACGTGACGTCTAAAGCGGCCAATGAGCGTTCCCGAGCCGTCGCCATAGTGACGCGGCTCGGGGTGGGCGGATGGTAATCCCTGTGTAACCGGAGGCTTAACTCCTCCCCTCCCCGTCACCATGACGACGCGGCCCTTAGCCGCGTCCTCCTCAGCCCTTAGCCGCGTCCTCCTCGGCCGGGTAGCTTGTTCTTGTATGGGAGACATACATGTCACTTCCGGCCGGTACCCATGGTGATCCCAGCTAACTCGTCCTTCACAGGCTGGTGTTCACGTAAGGACGGGTAGCTGGATCTTGTGTGTGAAATATGTGTGTCACTTCCGGCCGGTCCCCATGGAAACCCCAGCTGACTCGTCTTTAACGGACGGATTATAATTAAGTAAGCAGCAGAATGTATATACTTTTGGGCCGGTAACCATGGCAACCATATAAAGCTGAATATGCTTAAAGGTTCTCTATTTTATACTCAAATATTTTTAATGTATACATGACTCAATGGCTGCTATTCTGGAAACCTGCTTTTATCTAATTGAGCCAGCAGACATTATATATACAGATCATATACAAGACTGAATCACAAATATTAAACCATTGCACCTCATCTAGGGGAACTAGTGGTTTATACTTAGAGGCTCTTAATATCAATCTTATGTTATGAAAATCTGAATCAAACAAACAGTTTAATTGCTAATAGGCTTAAATCCCTAACAGCTGGATACATCAGGAAATAAGTTATTTCTCCAAGTAGAAAGGACAGGAACAATAGATTGAACTGAATATATGTATTATAACTTGGTGCCTAGTAATTTTCTTTTTAGATTACTACACAGAAATCTAGGTCAGCCAAGAAATAACAATAAAATATTTCTATGGCTGGCAAGATTAAAGACACCTGAGAAAGAGGACGGAAACAACTGGATATATAGAAGAAGGAATTTTGGTACAGAGAGAATAGGAGTAGTAGGCTGAATTAAATAGAAATATTAGGCTTAATGCCTATGAAGCAGAAGGGAGTTCATGTTTATAATGAATTATTAATGGAAAGATGTGAATCCACAATAATTAGTCTTTATATTAAATAATCATATTCAGTTCCACTGCCTCATTGAGGCCATCTGGGTGAATAGAGCCCATCCTAAACATCCAGTAGACCTCCTGTTGGCACAATTTTTTTAAACGATCTCCTCCCCTATTTGTCATGGGAATATGTTCTATCCCTATTATTTTGAGGCTTTTAGGATCGCCATTGTTGTGGTCATTGAAATGTTGAGAGACACTATGTGTGGATACTCGATTTAGAATGTTCCTACGATGCTCGAGAAATCTAGTACGAAGTTTTCTGGTGGTGCGGCCTACATAGCAGAGACCACAACCACACTGTAGGATATACACAACGTATGTCGAATTACAGTTAATATGACTTCTAATTTTGTATTGTTTTTCCCCTTTATCGGTTTTTACATACTGTGTTTTCTCTATATACTGACAAGTAATGCATCTAGTGCTACCACATCTGTAAAAACCCGTTATTGGAGAAAGCCAAGGATCTTTACTGAAGGTTGTTTTTTTCTCAGGCCTCAAGTGGCTGGGAGCTAGGGAGTTCTTTAAGGATCGCCCCTTCCGAAAAATAAATGTGGGTTTAATTGGGAGAATATCCCTTAATAAATTATCTTGTTTTAATATACTGTAATTTTTCTTGATTATAGATTTTATCTTAGGGCAGTAATCATTATAGGTAGTGATAAAAGCTAGATGGTATTCTGTATCTCTTTCAGGGTTGTTATTTGATTTCTTTTCTTTGGATAATAATAGATCTCTATCTATCTCTATCACCTCTTCTAATGTTTTATGTAATAAAGATGCAGGGTACCCCCGATGTTCAAAGGACTCTACCATGTGTTTGGCTTGTGGTTCAAACAACTTTAAGTCAGAGCAATTTCTTCTGAGACGTATCAATTGGCTCCGGGGTATGCTTTTTTTCCAGGGTGGGTAATGTGCACTGGAAAAATGGAGATAGGCATTTGATCCTACCTCCTTTGTATAATTGGTAGTGTGTATTTGTCCATCACGTGCCTCTAAGTTCAAATCTAAAAAATTAATGGAGTGCGGGTGGTACTGGTGCGTGAATTTTAAATTATAAGAGTTCTGATTAAGTGAATTAACAAATGCTTGTGCCGAAAGTGCATCCCCATCCCAAATAATAAATAAATCATCAATGTACCTGCCATAGAGGACCAGGGCCGCGCCATGCCCGCCGCCCCACACATGTTGGTCCTCGAATTGACCCATGTAAAGGTTGGCGTAGCTAGGCGTGAACCTGGTCCCCATGGCGGTACCCAGAATTTGTAAATAATGTGAGTCCAAAAACAAAAAATAATTATGACGTAATATAAATGAAATGGAATCGATAATAAATTTTTGATGGATATCAGTAAGGTCTCCATCTTGATTAAGACGGTTAGATATAACTGACAACCCTTTTTGGTGCAGTATGTTCGAATACAGACTCTGTACATCCATGGTGAGAAAGGCATATGAGTCTTTCCATTTAATACCTGAGATTAGTGCCAAAAAGTGAGTAGTATCTTTAACGTGAAATCGGAGGAAAGGAACCTGTGGCTGTAAATGTGAATCAACATAAAACGAAAGATTAGAAGTGAGGGAGTGAATACCTGAAATAATAGGGCGCCCAGGGGATGAAGTGAGGGATTTGTGTATTTTGGGTAGGTGGTAGTAAATGGGGATGACTGGATGTTCTATGTAAAGAAACCGGAATTCTTCTTTGGAGATGATTTCCGAGACCATCGCATTGTCTAATAGTTCTAAGAGTTCAGATAGGAATTCCTTGGTGGGGTCTTTTTCTTGCACAGAAGTACTGCTTTTTAATGAATTATTGTTTTTTAATAAATTGTTTTAAATTACACATTTAGTGATTGACATTGTTCTTTCCACTGATAGCGCAGCCTCCTTTTTTCTTACAGTTTCCCTCCAGGGAGTGACTTTCCCGTATTATTGGCTGCTGCTTAGCTAAGCAACTCGCCTCACAGCGCCCAAATACCTTTGGGTATTTTTTTACCTTATTTTTGCATCTTTATTGAAGTCTGCCTGAGATAAACAATATTGCTTCTTACCTCAAAAGAGTCTGGGAAAGAGTGCATTCTGCCCTTAACATGCCTTCATTTGACTCCAAATTTTTTACGAATCGTCACAAGAGCCCTTGTACATTCAAGATGGGAAATAAAGTCTGGCTATCAGCCCAAAATATAAGTGTTCATCAGTCTTCAATAAAATTTGATCAAGTGGAGAAATTGAATTGGGTGTTTCAGTTAGTAGTCTTATAAATAGGAAGCTGCAAGTAGCTCACCAGAAAGTGGTGGCTAACCCCTAAAAGCTACAAGCAGAAAATGAAGAGTTGGAGCGCTGACAGATTTAGCTTACAGTATATATATTTATTAATGCAGCAATAAAAAGGTACCTAAAGTACAAAGAATAAAAAAGAAACAATAATCACTATAGGAACAATATAATATATGGAAACCTACAGCAACCACATACTTATCACTGCTCTGTCAGCATGATAACACTAATGTTTATTATAACAGTGAAAACATTTTTGCCAACAATGTAGTTGAATCACTAAATAATGAAGACAAGCTTAGTAAAATAAATCAATAAAACATAGTGAGCTTGTGAAAGCATCTAGTCACCTTGTATAAACAAGGTTAATGGCTAGTCATAAAGAGAAGCCTGCCTAGACTCAGAGTCTTTGTAAATAAAAAACAAAACAAAAGAAAACACTTTTTTGTTATTTTTGAGAGTTGCCCATGATGATTGCAGACCATCAATGTAATAATTGTCTTTAGTGATCCCTAGCTGGATGCATGCAATGCAAGTTCACCAGATGCATAAATATTCAGTGTGGTAAATAAAATGATGGGCAATTACATTTATAAATAAATATAATAGTGGCAATGAGACAGTCTTCCTAGACCCAATAAATCCCATGCTAAGTGCAAGGTGGTGCCAGCTGCAAGGATGCTCCGTCCATGCTACAGAGCAGTGCTGTGGCAAGTAGTAGTGTTGGTTTGTTAGTAGTTTAGCCAGTTAGAGCTGCTGAGTGTTGTAACAGTGCCGATGCATCAGCAAAGTTCCAGTTGAAGCTGGAAGATAAACAAGGGAATCTGGATGATAGTGCTGTAAGGTCCCACTAGTGAAACAAATGGAAGTGAGGACACCTAACCAGTTTCTCAGCCCTAAGGGAACTGGCCATTCCCCAGAGGTAATGAACCTCACTCCATTAGATCCTTAGGATCAGGGCCAGATTAAGCCTTGGGGGGCTGTACTAAATACAGAAGGGGCCACCCCCACCACTCTGGCCCTCCACATCTTGTCAGCATCACCCCAACTTGTCATCCTGCCCATCGTATGAGGGAAATTGTTTTAGCAGTTGAGCAAAACCATATGCACTGCAGGGGGGGCAGATATAACATGTGCAGAGAGAGTTAGATTTGGGTGGGGTGTGTTCAAACTGAAATCTAAATTGCACTGTAAAAATAAAGCAGCCAGTATTTACTCTGCACAGAAACAAAAAACCCACCCAAATCTACTGTAACTCTCTCTGCAGATGTTATATCTGCCACACCTGCAGTGCACATGGTTTTGCCCAACTGCCTACAAATTTGCTGCTACAATCAGGTATGAATTACCCCCCAAAGTCCAAAAGAGTATTCGAACATTAATCAATCAAATTTGAATTCAGAGTGAGGACCTGGGCTATAAAAATAGTCAAAATCGAGACCATGTTGTTTGCGTTATCACAATCAAAGTGAGGGGAGTACGGCAAAATACCCTAAGAGAAAACTACGGGAGCATCTGAAAAATTTCTGCAACATGCACAGTTAGGCCATAACCTGAGGATGACAATTCCACTTGTCTGCAGAGGAACCATTCCGTATTCTCAAAAAGTTGATATATTTTAGTTTGAACCTAGTTTTTACCATTGTAAAAGATATTATTTTGCCATTTGTAATTTAGGGGGGATTCTAGAGGTCCATTGGATAAGAATAGCCTTTTTTGCTACCGTTACAATGGTGGTTAGAAATGGTAAAATGGTTTGCTTGGATGGTCCCAAATTACAGTTATAAAATGAGCACAGAACAGTGCCAGTGAGTCAGGTGGGATCTGTAGGTGGGATCATTGATGTATTGAAATATTTTACTCCAAAAAATGCGTATCTCCCCTGACGAAGTCCAGTGATACAAAACCGGTCGGGAGTTTGGAGCAGAGCAGTGGATTTAATATCTCCTTCCAGTGAGACGATTGCGGTATACCCATTCATCCACACCCAGCGGTCATCACCTCGGTCATGCTGCTGAGCGCGTTCCGGAGGCGCTGATCTGGAGGATTGCGAGTGAAGCTGGTTATTTTAAATTAGGATGTATGTGAGTGGAATACTTTTTTGCTGTAAAAACTTTTTAAAATATACTCACCTGTGCGCCATCCTTTTGTGCTTTCTTTACATGTATTGAGCTGGTGGGATGGCTCCTGGGATTTGGCTGCACCGATACATCTCTTGTCCTTATATTGGACTATTGGACTGGCTGGGAAAAGGTTACATTGCGCAGTCTAATTGTTTTTATATATATATATATATATATATATATATATACACACAGTGTCCAAAAAATAGGCGGCACTGGGAGACTTTTAAAGTGCATAAATGTGCTTTAATGCAGAATTTCTATGTTTCGGGGTCGCAGCCCCTTCGTCAGGATGACAAATAGCAAATAAAACAGTGTTTAAATACCTGTACACCCGGGAAACCTCCACTCTGCCTCCAATCACGTCGCTCAGATCTCGGTCGTGTCTCACCAGAAGTAACACCATCCCGGACCGACCTGCCGGTGTGTTGGGGCTGAAACAGAGTCACCATGGCAACCATCAACCTCCCATACACTTCAACTTGCTGTGACATGTAACAATTTGTAGAAACCAATACGAATAGTATAACATGTATCAGTTTAGATAGAAACAGTGACACTTTTATACAAAACAAATACTATGCTTACTATCCAAAATAGTGGTAAACAATAATAAAAAGACATAATGCAAAAATATATTAATTAAGAAAATAAGTCGCACTACCAATGACCTCCTGCTTCATATCCGAACTATTTTTAATAAGCTAACTCATGCTAGTCTTATACATTGCAAGCAAACTTTTTTACTGACACACTATGCAACTTATTATTCATATACAGTAGATTATAAAAAGCATCTAAAGTTTATTGTCTCATTGAGCCCTTTAGGATATAGCGTGTTTAACTTGAATATCCACATATATTCTACCTGTAGTAATTTTATAGACCTGTTCCCTCCTCTAAACGATCGAGGGACTTGGTCAATGAGTTTGTACCTTAATGTGGCAATGCTATGCTTGGCCTACATGAAGTGCCATGCTACAGGTTGTTCACTGTGCCCCGATTAATAGCTTCTCTTATAGCATACCTATACTGGGCCATGCGGACCTTAAATTCAAAGTCTGCATGGCCCAGCATAGGTATGCTATAAGAAGTCCTCATCCTCCAGTAAGAAAAAATGATAAGAGTTAAGCTGGAAAGAGCACAGAAAATAACTGTGCGTTCTAAGATGGTATCACAAATCCCCAAGGAGAGTCCAAGTGTGTCAGCAGTTGCAATGCCTGACCTTCCCAACACTGGACGGGAAGAGGTGGCTCCTTCTACCATTTGCACGCCCCCTGCAAGTGCTGGAAAGAGAACCCACAGTCCAGTTCCTGATACTCCAATTGAAGATGTCACTGTTGAAGTACACCAGGATGAGGATATGGGTGTTGCTGGCGCTTAGGAGGAACTTGACGATGAGGATTCTCATGGTGATGTGGTTTGTTTAAGTCAGGCACCGGGGGAGACACCTGTTGTCCTTGGAACGAAGAAGCCCATTGTGATGCCTGGGCAAACTACCAAAAAAGCCACCACTTCAGTTTGGAATTATTTCTCCACAAATCCGGACTACAGGTGTCAAGCCATCTGTTGCCTCTGTCATTCTGTAATAAGTAGGGGTAAGGATGTTAACCACCTAGGAACATCCTCCCTTATACGTCACCTGCTGCGCATTCAACAGAAGTCAATGTGAAGTTGTGAAACTTTGGGTAAGAGCGTAAGCAGTCCACTGACACCTAAATTCCTTCTTCCTCCTGTACCCAAGCTCCTGCAAGCCACACCACCAACTCCCTCAACGTCAACTTCCTCCTCAGTCAGGAATGTCAGTAGTCCTGCAGGCCATGTCACTGGCAAGACTGAGGAGTCCTCTCCTAACCAGGATTTCTCTGTAGGATCCTTGAGTGGTATGCCTGCTGTTACTGCCGCTGCTGTTGTTGCTGCTGGGAGTCGATCGTCATCCCAGAGGGGAAGTCGGAAGACCACTTGTACTACTTCCAGTAAGCAATTGACTGTCCAACAGTCCTTTGTGAGGAAGATGAAATATGACAGCAGTCATCCTTTTGCAAATTGGATAACTGAGGCCTTGACAGCTATGTTGGTAATAGACGTGCATCCAGTAGTCACCATTAGTTCAGTGGGACTTAGAGAATTGTTTGAGGTACTGTATCCCCGGTACCAAATCCCATCTAGGTTCCACTTCTCTAGGCAGGCGATACCGAGAATGTACACAGACGTCAGAAAAAGAGTCACCAGTGTCCTACAAAATGCAGTTGTACCCACTGTCCACTTAACCACGGACATGTGGACAAGAGGAACAGGGCAGACTAAGGACTATATGACTGTAACAGCCCACTGGGTAGATGTATGGCCTCCCACAGCAACAACAGCAGCGGCACCAGTAGCAGCATCTCGCAAACGCCAGCTCACAGGCTACGCTATGTATCACTGCTTTCCTTAAGAGGCACACAGCTGACAACCTCCCACTTGTGTCGCTTAGCTTAGCCATCCAGCTACCTCATTGCACCTCTTTTTCTTCTTTGCATTATGTGCTGTGTGGGGCCTATTTTTTAAATCTGCCATCCTGTCTGTAACTGCAGTGCCACTCTTAGATGGGCCAGGTGTTTGTGCCGCACACTTGTGTCGCTTAGGTTGGCCATCCAGCTACCTAATTGCACCTCTTTTTCTTCTTTGCATCATGTGCTGTTTGGGGACTAGTTTTTGATTAGTGCCATCTTGTCTGCAACTGCAGTGCCATTCCTAGATGGGCCAGGTGTTTGTGCTGCACACTTATGTCACTTAGCTTAGTCATACAGCCACCTCGCTGCAACTTTTAGGCCTAAAAATAATATTCTGAGGTGTGAGGTGTTCAAAATAGACTGTAAATGAGTGGAAATGAATGTTATTGAGGTTAATAATACCATAGGGGCAAAATTACCACCAAATTCTGTGATTTTATCTGTTTTTATATTTTTTTAAAAATCACCCAGATCCAAAACCAAAACATGAAAGGGTAGTTTTGGCAAAACCAAGCCAAAACCAAAACACAAAAGTGGAATTAGAACCAAAACCAAAACACGAAAAGTGCCAGCCGCACATCTCTAATATATATATATATATATATATATATATATATAGTCAGTTCCAGACCCGGCACTCATTAGCATACAAACATTCAAAATGCCTGGTGCCCTCTCCAGCAAAAGCAATTGCATGTATAGTTACGGATCAGAGCGGCACTCATAGGACTTCAATCAAATGATCAGGACATCACCCCGTCTTTAGCAACGTTTCGGTTTTATTGAAAAACCGTCATCAGGCTTACATAACAAACAAAGAAATACATCTTACCTATATACCAGCATGACACCATGTGAACCTCGTCCCGGGTGTGAGTCGCGTTCATTTCCGCTGATGCGTTCAATTACGCCGACGTCACCCGGAGCGTAACATTGAGTGAAACTTAAAACATTAACCCTTCACCAACATATCATGTTGCAGAGGCAAAAATATAAATATGACAAAAAGACTGAGCTATATATTGTCTGTACTCGTCCAGTATAATAATACGGTGACGGTCATAATCTGAAACACATAGTTATATAGTGTTACTATTATAGCTCTTAATTAATACTGCAAATAACAAACTCTACACAGCTCTAAAAAAGAAAGCTCGAAAATGATAACATTTCATTTAAACCGTACGGAGCAATGGTATTTAAAAAGTGAATCCATCTAGTTTCGCACCGCAAAAGTGCTTTATTGCGGTCTCCACCCCTACGACTCTCTGGAATGTGGTCGATCATTTTATATTTTAAACTAGAAAGGTTGTGGCCCTTAGCTTTAAAATGTTTGGCCACAGGTTGTTCAGAAATCCTACCTTCCAAGGCCAATTTGATCGCACTCCTATGCTGTGCCATCCTTTCTTTAAAGGTGCAGGAAGTTTTACCTACATAAAGTAGCCCACAAGGGCATTTTATGTAGTACACTACAAAACGTGTGGTACAAGTCAGACAGTGTGAAATTTTAATTGCTTTACCCGAATGAGGGTGATACAAAGTATCACCTGTTTCAAGGTAAATGCATGTAGTACAGCCTAAGCATCTATAATTGCCCGGCTTTCTACTAAGGAAATTAATCGATCTCGATGATGAAAAATCAGAGATGTCTGAATGTACCAACATGTCACGGAGATTCCTACCTCTCCGGTAACATGGTAACAATCGTTTTTTAGATAAAGGTTTTAGATCAGGATCGGCTTGCAAAACAGGCCAGATCCTTTTAGCCTTAGCCGTCAAGTTCTTACTTGCTGTAGTAAATTTGCTTATATATACCATAATGTCTTGATCTCCACCCTTATTACTATTGAAATTGGTTCTAGGAGCTGCTAATGCCTTGGACTTGGCTTGTTGTAACAATTTATTAGAATATCCACGTTCCAAAAATCTTTGGATCATAAAATCCATCTGTTTAAGTTCACCCTGCTCATTACTGCAGATGCGATGCACACGCAGTAATTGGGAGTAAGGGAGTCCTCTTTTGAGGTGTTCTGGATGATGACTAGACGCCTGTAAATAATTATTGCAATCTGTCGGTTTTCTATATACTGATGTGGAGAAGCCAGTTGTAGTTCTGGTAATATCCACATCAAGAAAATGAATGCTTTCCTTCTGAATACTATACGTAAATTTAATGTTAGGGTCACAGAGGTTAATGTCACTCATCATCTGTACAAATGACTCACGTGTGCCAGTCCACAGTAAAAACACGTCATCTATATAACGAAGGAAAAAAGGAATATTATTCCTATATTCCTCCTTAGCAAAAAATAACTGTTGTTCCAAGTCAAACATAAATGCATTGGCATACATGGGGGCCACTGGGGACCCCATCGCGCAGCCAAGCACTTGTAGGTAGTAACATTTATTGAACAAAAAATAGTTGCATGTGAGTACTAATTTGAGAAGATCAATAAAGACATTAACATCTGGACCGATATACAACTGCTGATTATCCTCAATTAGCTTCCTTACTGCAGGTATACCTCTCTCATGGGGGATATTAGTGTACAGACTGACAATGTCAGCTGTGCACATCCAGCATTCACCAACTGGTAAAACAACATCTCTTAATTTCTCCAAAAACATGAATGTATCTTTCAGATACGTTTTTTGTTTTTGGATTACAGGTTGTAAGTAATAATCAAGAAATCTGGATACTTGATAAAACAATGAATCCCGAGCAGCAATAATAGGGCGACCAGGCGGATGGGTTGCATTTTTATGTAGTTTTGGAATCAGATAAAAAATAGGAATAACTGGTGTTTTATTCAATAAAGCTTCAACTACATCACTCTAAATTAAACCATCCCTGGTAGCCCCCTGTAATACAAAGTTTAGCTCACAAATGTAATCACTGGTAGAATCTCCTGCCAATTTGGTATAAACATTCACATCAGACAACTGTCGATCAGCCTCACAGATATAATCCTTCAGGTCTTGTATCACAATCCCGCCCCCCTTATCGGCAGGGCGTATTGTGATATCTTTACGACCCGAAAGGTTGGTGAGAGCCATACGTTCTGCAAATGTTAAATTCCCTCGGATTTTAATGGGGTTAGTAGACAATTTATCAATTTCATTATGCATAGTTCTAGTATGTGATCGTATAGCTACATTTGAAGACACAGGATCAAAATGTGATTTCGCACGGATAGGACAATCACTCCTCACATCCCCATCAAAGTCCCTGTTAGCAAAATACTCTTTTAACCTTAATTGTCTATTGAAACGTGCCAAGTCCACCTTGCTCTCAAAGCACTGATGTTTAGTTGTGGGTATAAAACTAAGTCCACGTTGAAGAACACGTTGTTCTATATCAGTTAAAGGGACTGATGATAAATTATAAATCACTTCTTGGTTTTTGCCGTCTTTTTTGCGCTCTCTTTCACATTGCCTTCCTCTGTTAGGGCATCTCTTTGGGCCCTGGTCTTTATCCCTAAAGGGACCTTTGCTTTGGTGTTCCTCCTACTAGTCGAGGGTTTGTCTGTGTCACTTTGAGACGTTCCACTAGATCCATCAGTCTCCAGGGTAAATTTCCTCATATTGCCACGAAATCTGGGACGATAAGGCTTAGATCTTTGAAATTGGGGAAATTGGTTTCATTAGAATTTACTGTAGAAGCTGTGGATAATTTGTCCCCCAAGGTGACAGTAATTCACCTTGGGGGTATACAGCCGCATGAAACCCCGTACCATCATCTCTGCCTCTACGGGGTTTCATGCGGCTGTATACCCCCAAGGTGAATTACTGTCATTATCTGACATCGATGCCGAACGCATTTTAATTAAAGACAAATTATCCACAGCTTCTACAGTAAATTCTAATGAAACCAATTTCCTTCAATTACTGAAATTTAAGAAAAAAGAAATTGACTTTTACTTTCATGGGGTTACTCTGTCCGATTATTATCGGGAAAGGAAGATCCCTCGTGGTTTCCGTATTAAAAATTCACCTACGATTGGGCGTAATAATCCGGAATTCTGCCGCAGGTGGGCGGCAGTTTTAAACAAAGCCTCTTTTGATCTCATTCTTCTGGTAGTTGAAGAGGCTACCAGGGAACTTAATTTAGTACGTGAAAAGATCAAACATTTAGAGGCAGCATGTATGGAAATCTTGAGTTCTGATAAGGACAATGAATGGTTAACCAAGCTACAGACTCAGACAGACAAATACCGTAATGACCTCATAATGTTTAAGACAAAGAAATTCTCAGCTGTTTCCCGTGATTATGAGGATAATAGAGTTTACAATTTTTCTAATCCGCAATTTCAAAGATCTAAGCCTTATCGTCCCAGATTTCGTGGCAACATGAGGAAATTTCCCCTGGAGACTGATGGATCTAGTGGAACGTCTCAAAGTGACACAGACAAACCCTCGACTAGTAGGAGGAACACCAAAGCAAAGGTCCCTTTAGGGATAAAGACCAGGGCCCAAAGAGATGCCCTAACAGAGGACGAACTAGAAGGGGAAGGCAATGTGAAAGAGAGCGCAAAAAAGACAGCAAAAACCAAGAAGTGATTTATAATTTATCATCAGTCCCTTTAACTGATATAGAACAACGTGTTCTTCAACGTGGACTTAGTTTTATACCCACAACTAAACATCAGTGCTTTGAGAGCAAGGTGGACTTGGCACGTTTCAATAGACAATTAAGGTTAAAAGAGTATTTTGCTAACAGGGACTTTGATGGGGATGTGAGGAGTGATTGTCCTATCCGTGCGAAATCACATTTTGATCCTGTGTCTTCAAATGTAGCTATACGATCATATACTAGAACTATGCATAATGAAATTGATAAATTGTCTACTAACCCCATTAAAATCCGAGGGAATTTAACATTTGCAGAATGTATGGCTCTCACCAACCTTTCGGGTCGTAAAGATATCACAATACGCCCTGCCGATAAGGGGGGCGGGATTGTGATACAAGACCTGAAGGATTATATCTGTGAGGCTGATCGACAGTTGTCTGATGTGAATGTTTATACCAAATTGGCAGGAGATTCTACCAGTGATTACATTTGTGAGCTAAACTTTGTATTACAGGGGGCTACCAGGGATGGTTTAATTAAGAGTGATGTAGTTGAAGCTTTATTGAATAAAACACCAGTTATTCCTATTTTTTATTTGATTCCAAAACTACATAAAAATGCAACCCATCCGCCTGGTCGCCCTATTATTGCTGCTCCGGATTCATTGTTTTATCAAGTATCCAGATTTCTTGATTATTACTTACAACCTGTAATCCAAAAACAAAAAACGTATCTGAAAGATACATTCATGTTTTTGGAGAAATTAAGAGATGTTGTTTTACCAGTTGGTGAATGCTGGAAGTGCACAGCTGACATTGTCAGTCTGTACACTTATATCCCCCATGAGAGAGGTATACCTGCGGTAAGGAAGCTAATTGAGGATAATCAGCAGTTGTATATCGGTCCAGATGTTAATGTCTTTATTGATCTTCTCAAATTAGTACTCACATGCAACTATTTTTTGTTCAATAAATGTTACTACCTACAAGTGCTTGGCTGCGCGATGGGGTCCCCAGTGGCCCCCGCGTATGCCAATGCATTTATGTTTGACTTGGAACAACAGTTATTTTTTGCTAAGGAGGAATATAGGAATAATATTCCTTTTTTCCTTCGTTATATAGATGACGTGTTTTTACTGTGGACTGGCACACGTGAGTCATTTGTACAGATGATGAGTGACATTAACCTCTGTGACCCTAACATTAAATTTACGTATAGTATTCAGAAGGAAAGCATTCATTTTCTTGATGTGGATATTACCAGAACTACAACTGGCTTCTCCACATCAGTATATAGAAAACCGACAGATTGCAATAATTATTTACAGGCGTCTAGTCATCATCCAGAACCCCTCAAAAGAGGACTCCCTTACTCCCAATTACTGCGTGTGCATCGCATCTGCAGTAATGAGCAGGATGAACTTAAACAGATGGATTTTATGATCCAAAGATTTTTGGAACGTGGATATTCTAATAAATTGTTACAACAAGCCAAGTCCAAGGCATTAGCAGCTCCTAGAACCAATTTCAATAGTAATAAGGGTGGAGATCAAGACACTATGGTATATATAAGCAAATTTACTACCGCAAGTAAGAACTTGACGGCTAAGGCTAAAAGGATCTGGCCTGTTTTACAAGCTGATCCTGATCTAAAACCTTTTTCTAAAAAACGATTGTTACCATGTTACCGGAGAGGTAGGAATCTCCGTGACATGTTGGTACATTCAGACATCTCTGATTTTTCATCATCGAGATCGATTAATTTCCTTAGTAGAAAGCCGGGCAATTATAGATGCTTAGGCTGTACTACATGCATTTACCTTGAAACAGGTGATACTTTGTATCACCCTCATTCGGGTAAAGCAATTAAAATTTCACACTGTCTGACTTGTACCACACGTTTTGTAGTGTACTACATAAAATGCCCTTGTGGGCTACTTTATGTAGGTAAAACTTCCTGCACCTTTAAAGAAAGGATGGCACAGCATAGGAGTGCGATCAAATTGGCCTTGGAAGGTAGGATTTCTGAACAACCTGTGGCCAAACATTTTAAAGCTAAGGGCCACAACCTTTCTAGTTTAAAATATAAAATGATCGACCACATTCCAGAGAGTCGTAGGGGTGGAGACCGCAATAAAGCACTTTTGCGGTGCGAAACTAGATGGATTCACTTTTTAAATACCATTGCTCCGTACGGTTTAAATGAAATGTTATCATTTTCGAGCTTTCTTTTTTAGAGCTGTGTAGAGTTTGTTATTTGCAGTATTAATTAAGAGCTATAATAGTAACACTATATAACTATGTGTTTCAGATTATGACTGTCACCGTATTATTATACTGGACGAGTACAGACAATATATAGCTCAGTCTTTTTGTCATATTTATATTTTTGCCTCTGCAACATGATATGTTGGTGAAGGGTTAATGTTTTAAGTTTCACTCAATGTTACGCTCCGGGTGACGTCGGCGTAATTGAACGCGTCAGCGGAATTGAACGCGACTCACACCCGGGACGAGGTTCACATGGTGTCATGCTGGTATATAGGTAAGATGTATTTCTTTGTTTGTTATGTAAGCCTGATGACGGTTTTTCAATAAAACCGAAACGTTGCTAAAGACGGGGTGATGTCCTGATCATTTGATTGAAGTCCTATGAGTGCCGCTCTGATCCGTAACTATATATATATATATATATATATATATATATATATTTATTTGCAGTGGACAATAATATATATATATATATATATATATATATATACCAACAAATATAAAACCACAGCACTCACCACCCCAGAAGTGGGGTGCAGTGTCTGGACTCACCACTCATAGGGTGGGGTGCATGTAGCCCATGGCCACCTGCTTAAAAATATACAAACAGAAAATACACTAACTAAACCCCCATCATTTATTTATTGATGTTGTTAAAATAAGTGAGCTTGCTTTGGTGAATGCTGAACTTTCTGTTTGTATATACATATACATTATATATATATATATATATATATATTTATATATATATACAAACAGAAAGTTCAGCACTCACCAAAGCAAGCTTACTAATCTTCACAACATCAATAAATAAATGATGGGGTATAGTTAGTGAATTGGCCAATGCATGGAAGCCTGAAAACCGCTCCCCAAGGTACCCCACCTTCATGCAGGTCCTACACAATCACAGAGTCTCAAAAATTCTGGGGTGGCGAGTGCTGTGGTTTTATATTTGTTGGTATATTGTAGGGTTAATCTTTGGTTAACTCATATTAACTGTGGCCACAAGCTTTTTTTATGTACCCCTATGCAAACCCAGTTCTCTTAAACCCGAGTCAGCTGTTCTTCAGTAATTTATCAGCCAGTGTCAGGGGACTAGTGTACCTTTAAAAGCCATGGAGTGTGTGGCAGGTGCACTGTAAACCAAGTAGGCATATTTGCAGTTATATTATGTGTAATACAGTTGCCAGGTTTTATTTTTTTGAGACTCTGTGATAGTGTAGGACCTGCATGAAGGTGGGGTACCTTGGCGAGCGGTTTGCAGGCTTCCCTGTATTGGCCAATTCACTAACTAAACCCCCATCATTTATTTATTGATGTTGTGAAAATAAGTGAGCTTGCTTTGGTAGGTGCTGAACTTTCTGTTTGTATATTTTTAAGTAGGTGGCCATGGGCTACATGCACCCCACCTTATGAGTGGTGATTGCAGACACTGCACCCCGATTCTGGAATGGCGAGTGCTGTGGTATTGTTGGTATGTATGAATATATATATATATATATATATATATATATAAGCAATCGAGAAAAAAATGGCATCACTCCAGGTCTTAAGGTGGTAAATCTTCAATTAGTGTAATTTAAAAAACATCACAAATTACACTAGTTGAAGATTTACCACCTTAAGACCTGGAGTGACGCCATTTTTTTCTCGATTGCTTACACTTACTGCTGTGGAGGGCACCCAGGCATATATGCACTCTAGGACCAGGAGTGCTGGGCACTACTTCTACTATATATATATATATATATATATATATATATTGCCCATTGCCCTGATGTGGGAAGTAAGTGAAATGGAGCAGTTATATCATGGATCTAGGTAGACTAGAGGAATGGTCAAGAGTGTGGCAATTACAGTTTACTGCCAAAAAATGCAAAATCATGCACTTGGGTCTCAAAAATCCAAAGTATAAATATAGTATTAATGGCACTATAATGGAAACTGCTGAGGAGGAAAGGGATCTAAGAGTCACTATTTCAGATGACTTAAAGACAGGTAAGCAATGTAACAAAGCAATGAGAAAGGCAAGTCAGATGCTTGGCTGTATTGGGAGAGGAATCAGCAGCAGAAAGAAAGAAGTAATAATGCCACTGTATAAGCCATTGGTCCGGCCTCATCTAGTATACTGTGTTCAGTTCTGGAGGCCATATTGTCAAAAGGATATTAATACATTAGAGACTGTACAAAGAAGGGTAACTAAAATGGTGCATGGTCTTCATCACAAAACATACCCAGAAAGACAAAAAAATCTCAATATATATAGTTTGTAGCAGAGAAGGGAAAGGGGGGACATGAACGAAACTTTTAAATATTTCAAGAGTTTTAACAAAGTCCAGGAGGTAAACATTCTTCAAATGAAGAGAAGGAATAGGACACGAGGACATGCACTGAGACTGGAGGGAGGTACAGATGGAGCAGCGCTCATCTGAGCGGCTCCACTGCAGGCGTGCATTCTCGTCGTGACTATGCGATCCGTCTGCCTAGTCACGCCGGGAGTGTCGCATCTCCATCTGGGCGCGCGACAAAGATGCTCTACAATTCTAGTGAAAGGGGCATGTCTCCATCACGGGCGTGCGCACCTAGCCGACGGAGATGTTCTCGGCATTAGGCGCGTCCGGGCAGGCGCGCCCAGGCACAGGCGGAGCAATGACTAGCGTGGCTCCTTCTGTAGGTTCAGGGGAAATTTGAGGAAACATTACTTCACAGAAAGGGTAGTGGACAAGTAGAATAGCCTCTCATCAGAGGTGGTTGAGGCTAAGACAGTAGAGCAATTTAAACATGCATGGGATAGACATAAGGATATCCTTACAAAGAAATAAGGATCAAATAAGGTTTGAGATAAAAATATCGTAAAAAAAGAGGCAGACTACATGGGCCAAGTGGTTCTTATCTGCCATCAAATTCTATGTTTCTATGTTACCGATATGTTATACTTAGCAACATTGTTATTATTAAATTTTTTCTATGCTGTATGAGTCTATACACTACCTGTTGAATGTGTTGCTCAAATCAGGACTTCCCAACAGATTAAAAAAAGTATAATGATTTTCACAGTGACATCCCTGCACACAGAAATAATTTTTAATTCACTCTTCTTACTTTACTTTCACAAAAATATTTTATTATTTTGGTTTTTAAATATAATTTTACTTATTTAAAATTATGATAAGTTATATTTTATTGTATCTTCTTTGTGCACCATATGATACAAATCTTTGTCTTGTTTTTTTCTTATTGAGAGAATGCCATGCAGAATAAGTATCTTTGAAAAGAAAAGTAGTCAACATACCCAGAGGTAATTTAGATTGATGTACATGTAGCAGAGCACTGGGAGAGTACTGGGTAAACAGGTCATATTCCAGTTGTAAGTTAGTATATAGACTACTACCATGGCACCAATCAATAATATACAGTATATCGGAAAAACACAGCTTTAAAAAAAAAACGCTAAGTCAGGGACACCCAGTCCTCCGCAGCCACATGGCTGACTTAACTTTTTCAGTGCTACCTGCAATTTCTTACTTCTCCATACTTCTCCATAAAAATTTAGCAAACAATTGGGAACATGGGCACATGTCAGATTTGGAAAGTGCTACAGATATCATTTGAATTAGGTAGGACATTTTCACAAAAATAATACTCTTTGTGACAGCAGTTCGTCCCAGCAAGCTGAGTGTTAACAGCATCCAATTATCCAAGGAGGTACGCAGTTTGTTTATCAGTGGGGTAAAATTAGCGTGATATAGGTTATGCAGAGTTGGGGTTACGTGGATACCTAAATATTTAAGTGTAGCCCTGGTCAATTTAAAAGATGCTGTCTGAAATGCAGATGAGTCCAGTTGGGAAGTGGAACCTAATGGTAGAACCTCAGATTTATCAAAGTTAATCTTATAATCCGAAAAAGAGCCGAAATCTAAGAGGGCCTCCAACACAGAAGGAACCAAGCGGGCAGGGTCAGTGAGAAATAAGAGCATGTCATCAGCAAACAATGCTAGTTTAGATTCCTGGGTGTCCACTCGGATCCCCGTGAAGGAGGTCTTGTCCCGTAACATAATGGCTAACGGTTCCAGAGCTAAGGCAAAAAGGAGTAGGGATAGGGGGCAACCTTGTCTCATCCTGCCTTGTATCGGGAAAGGCGTAGATAAAAACATTGAAGTGACCTGAAGTAAAGGGTTTGAATAAAATGTTGAGAAATGTTATGGAAGGCATCCGGAAACCCAAAACAGGTAATTGCCTCCATGAGATAATCCCAAATCACTAGGTCGAATGCCTTTTCAGCATCTAGTGATAGCAGAAAGGCCTCATTTGGGTTGCTGGATGACTCCAGCCATTGTTGGATAGTAAATACTTTGCATACAATAGCAAATGAATGACTGCACCAAATAAATCCCGTTTGATCCCTATTAATCATAGAGAGGAGCATAAATTTATACCTATCCGCCATAATTTTAGTCAAAATTTTATAGTTGATGTTTAATAGGAAAATGGGACAATAGGACTCAGGAAGTTCCGGGTCTCTGCCTGGTTAAGGCAATACCTTCAGCGTGGCTGTGTTAAAATGAAGCGGAAGCTTATGAGAAGATATAATAGAATTATAAACCTGTACGAGGGTAGCTTGGATCTTGGGAAATAGGAGATGATAATATTCCCCTGGCAAAACTGCCACGGCCGGGGCCTTTGCAAGGTTTAAGAGTTCTAATAATAGTCGTCAATTCTTCCAAAGCACTTGGTGCTCTGAGCACATCAGCCTGTGCCGAGGAGATTTGTGGGAAATTCAGATTATCCCAAAATTTACGTTTTGCTAATAGAGTCAATGGGTTCCTCATGATATAAAGAACTATAGAAGTCTCGGAATGAATCTATGTTTTGTTTCCCAGAAGTCAGTCTGGTACCATCCACCTGTCGCAATGAGGAAACATGTATGGGAGATTGGGTGTGCAGAGTGGTTTGTCCATCTTGTTGCCGTATACATGAAATCTGTAACTATGTTGATAGGCATACCGATCACTAATTTGGGTGAATATGTTGTCAAAATCCTGTTTTTTAAGAAAATAATTCTGCTTATGAGCAGGTGTAGGAGAACGTTTATATACTTGGGAAAACCTGGGTCAGGTCCTCTTGCTGCATTAGGTCCTCTTGATGCAGCTATGGATTTAGAGTGTTTGGCCATGTAAGATAAAACTTCACCTTGGATCACCGCTTTAGATGCTTGCCAGAATACCACTGGATTTTGCTGCCCATGAGCCTCATTGTTATGAACGTATGACAGCCAAGCAGCTTCTATTATATTTCGAAATGTCAAGGATGTAAGTAAATAGGTGGGAAAACGCCATTGGCAGTGATCCCTATGTTTTTGTGTCAGTGAGAAAGTGAACCACATCAAAGCATGGTCTAATATGAAGATCGGATCAATTCCCGAGTTAGTGATACATATGTTGACCAGAACAGGTAGTTAATCCTTGACAAAGTGCCACGCGCAGCAGAAAGACATGTGAATTCACGATCAGTAGGCTGATGTACTTTCCAGACATCAGACAGCTGAAGCTGTCGCATGATTGACAGAATAACTAATCAAGGAGGAGTACAGCGGCGTTTGGATGGTGTCAATCTATCCATGTCCAAGGATGAGAGCAGGTTGAAATCATCCCCTACAATCAATAAAGAGGAGGCGTAACCAGTTAACTTAGCTAATAAACACTGAAAGAACAAATCAGAAGATGCATTGGGAGCATATACAGTATATTGCATATTACATACTGAACTGAGTGTATAGATACCACCACTAACACAAATCTACCCTCTGGGTCTGCATATGAGGAATGATGAACATGGGGTACATTTCTGTTCAAGCCTTAGAGCTGATGGAGGCTGAAGCCATGACAATTGTATTATACATTGTGAGTTTATTTGTTTCAAGAAAAGTGAGATGTGTCTCCTGTAGCAATACCACATCAACTTTAAATTTTTTAATATACGTGAGAACCGTTTTATGTTTAATCAAGGAGTTAATTCCTCTGGTATTCTAGGAGCAATCTTTAAGGAACGCCATTAAGTATTGTCACAGAATACATAATGAGAAAAACAAACTAACAAAGGACTTTAAAGGTACTGAATTAAAAAGTAGATTCCAAGGTCCTAACTCTGATGCACAAAAAAATAAAAGATAAAGTCAATGGGCAATAAAAAAAACAAAAGAAAAAACAAAACACATGAAAAAATTAGAACAAGGTTATATATAGAAAAAGCACTGTCAAAGTCAGAAAAATATCTCTACACACACTGCCATATTTGCACCTCATACTGGTCCGTACTGCGCATGCGTACGCTCTCCCGTACGTGCGCATACTCACAGTCGCGGGCACCCGCAGGCGCATGGTATGCGTATTTACGGTAGAGTTTATGCGATCGTAGCGTGCGACTCAATCATTACATATTTTCACTAATAATGTATTTTGTAGATCATGGTCCCTTTGATAGATTCGGAAAGTTTGGTTAATATAGAATGTTCATGAACAGAGAAATCCCTCTTTGTTTGATACGAAGGGTCAGACAGGAGTAATACAGTGGTGTTTAGTATCCATCGGAAGAATATTTAATTAGAAATATTCCGGTGTTGGTTTGAAGCAGATCAATCGCTCGTGCGAATAGTTATGGACATAAGAAGTTTATGAACATTTACTTTATTTGCACTTTATTACCCATGCGGCGGGAAACCCAGTTTCCCTCCCACCTGAGCAGTTGGAAATAGTCACAGCCCACCTGTATGAATCAACCTATGACCTTTTATTATAATGCGAAGCCGAATTCCTGTGTCCAATGAACAATGAGATTGTAGGGACCATTGAATTGTATTGTGTGTGGGGCATAAATAGGCAGGCCGACCATATCCAGTTCACTCTCTTCAACGGTTCTCATTGCTGATAATCGGGAGCTGGATATCGAGGCGCATGCGATCGTTTCCCCTTGTGCGTAAGTGTTTCTCCGCAGCTATATTGATCTTCTTGTTATTGTGGGCCAATCTCTCTCAATTTCTCTCTCTCTCTCTCTCTCTCTCCTTCTCTTTCTCACTCATTTTTTCCTTATATTGTATTGTATTGTATTTCTTGTGTAGTTATCTGGTTAGGTAGTCTATGTTATATTGTAGTGTATGACTTGTATTGTGTTTAACTCTTTTGCAAGTATAGCATTCATAATATATATTTTAGGCGTTGGACCCTGAGCACGGTATCTGTGTGTTTCTTATAGTATTAAGTATTCTCAGAGCGTCGGTGACGCTCAAACAGCTTTTAAGGTAATAAGGTTATACTGTGTTGCATTTACTCTCTAATATTACACTAAGGTTTTACTGCACAATACACTGTTTATGGTTTAGATACAAAGGTTTAATATAGTGAGCGTCAGCTCCGCTGGTGATCTCCTCGTGGTCCCGAGCATTCGCTACGTTATAGCGAATCATTACTTTAGTTAACAGCCAATAACGTGCCTGCCTGTGATCTCTTGGCCGTGAGTGAACGTGACGCTTGAGCGTCTCGATCACGGCAAAGCGATTGTTACGCAACTAGCGTACCCTTACGGTACTTCATACGTAAATAGCGTACAGTGTTCTTAGACCTCATAAAGGGTATTATATACGATAAATATTTAGCTTTATCAATTGGCGGCTCGTCCTGTCCTTCACATATCTGCACTAGGTAATTTCAGCAGACATTATCCAGCAGCAAAGGGCGGGAGATCATATTCCTCGTAGTGCTGTTTGGATAAGCGTCTGCTTCTCTTAGTAAAGGGTGCTGAAGGAATCCGGGAACCGGAGGTAAGAACAAAACAATAGTGTCTTTTTAAAACTGTTTATTTTTCTGTCTTGCGTACACACGCACGCACACATATATATCTGCATTTCCTTTTTATTGGTGTATTTTCGTATGTCACTCTCCTGTTTGCCAGTTCTATAGTTGATAAACGTATAAATTGTGTTACGGTGGATCTTTGCTTTGCGTACACGTGTCTCTAACAAAAGACTGAGACTTGCGTACGCAATCCAAGGGCCGACGCACGCAGCGTATATTACGCAACGGAGCGTACGGGTACGCCCACGTAACTCAAATCACAAGTTTTTTTTCTCTCTCCTCTCAACGCGATAAGTAGCGCCACGCGGTAAATAACGCCAGGCGATAAATCGCACAATTTTTTTTTTTTAATTCCAAATTTAAATTAATAGATCCTTCTCCTAGTTTGTAACACATCTGGTCTAAAGAGACATTTCTGCGCAGAAATAGAAATAGAAACAAAAGTGTACATGTGGTGAGTGAGTGTGTTGTATACAATTTTACAGGTTGAACCACAAGAAAAGTCGAGTACTCGTGAGGTACATGCGTGTAAGTGACGTACATTGTGGCTAGGGAGGCATCCCTGGTTAAATATACAATTTGAGCATTAGAGTGTAGCAGACCAGGAGGTCATACTGTAACAGACCAGGAGGTCATAGCAGACCAACAGGTTCAGGTACAGCAGACAAGGAAGTCCGCTATACAGTCCACAGGCACAACACCAAGAAAGGGTTGGTGCAACACCCATATAGGCCATATAAGCTCTGGCTGAAGGAATACGCAGCCGAAATTTTCGATTCCACTGGTCGCTCAGTACATAAGATTAGTTGCTTGTGTACTAAACGATTGTACCGCACGTAATTGTGTGCATTAGTAAACCTGACCGGTACTATTTGTGTACAAAGGTCATAAACGCTATTTGTACATTCTAACGTGATTTGTGTAATTTTTTTTATTTTAAGGGAAGTTCGCTGCTCACTCAGGAACTATCCAGCAACCAATAGTTACTGGAAAGAGTAAGTGTTCTTCGGAGCACCCTCACAGGTTCCAGTAAATAGAGGTTCAGGTCGCAGGGGCCCTAGGTCGAGTACGCCAGCACCATATCGGTGTGATCAGGTCGTATTGGTCGGCGTGGGCGAGTGAGTGGGGTACTCGGTAAACCGCCACCGTCAGCCTATTTTGGACATTTGGTTTGCGTAAGGGTTGGTTAAATAAAGCAACACCTTCGAACTATGGGGGCCACTTGTTCAGGTAGGGGGCGATCAACCTCGGTTCGGGTTGATTCAGTGAACCGACCAATTGGGTCGGCAAGGTATGTAATGTGTGAGAAATACGGAAGTCACACAGAAGCTTTATGTGATGAATGGGAGAGAATGACAGTACATGACGGGGAGAAATTCCCAAGAGTAGGTAGCTTCAGCACAGAGGTGTTAACGAATTTAAGGAGAAGGATATGTCTCATTAAATCAGCAAAGAGACGAATCAAACATTACGATTATTTGCAGTTGTGGCAGCAGGAAGGTGACATACAGAGAGGATTGGCTCAGGCGGCGGGATCTGGCTCAATCAGAAAACTGATAGCCACGGCCCCACCGCCACCATACATATCAGGAGAGAAATTGGTTGCGGAGAATGACGCACTAAGGTGTAACACACAAACACTTAGCAACTGTGTAAATGTTAAAGATAATGTTAACCAATTAACCAATACAAGTATTAACCCGTGCAAGTTGTACCCTGTTTTGAACTTTCCTCAGGAGTGTGATCAAGAAGACGAATCGGCAACAATTTCAGCGCTCTCTCTAGCAGCCACCATAGCAGAGACCACAGTAGGCACAGCTCCACCCACGAGATTAGTAACAAAGGCCCCTAGCGGAGGGATAGGTGAGGTCGTGTCTACAGGTAAGTACGGCACCATACACTATGCTGAAGCCATTTCACCACAGGCTGTAGAACCCACACAGAGTGATGTTGTTAGAGTTAATCTTGTTAGGGTAATAGCTGTTCCAAATGGGAAAACTGACACAACAGGGGTCACCCCTGTGAGGAACATTGCCATGTATAGCCCATTTTCCAGAATGGAATTAAGGACCATCGTGTCTGAATTCCCTGACCCTAGAAAAGATTTAGTTGCCAGTCAAAAATACATCAGAGACTTAGGTAACACTGTAGAGCCCAACAATAAAGACTGGCAGATATTGCCGAGAGCATGTTTACCCTCCAATGTTGACGCAACTCAATTTTTAGCTGATTGCGGATTAGATCAGGATGTACCTCTTACAGATGTGTACAACAAAGACAATGTAAAAAGAATAAACTTACAGTTAAAAGAATATTTCCCAGCGGTAGTCAGATGGAACAAGATATTCTCCATTAAACAGAAGGAGTCAGAGACAGCTGCAGAGTATTTTCACAGAGCATTATCAGAAATGGCAAAATACACAGGCATAGAGGACATCAAAACAAACATAAACCATCGAGAAGTAGCAGTATCGATACTGATGGATGGTTTAAAAGAGTCATTGAAGACTAGGGTACATACCACACAACCATGTTGGCGAGGTCTGTCTGTGGCTACTTTGAGAGAGGCTGCTATTGATCACGATAGGAACATCACCAGACACAGGGAACAACAAAGTGATAAGTTAATGGCCGTAAGTATACAGGCCCTGACCACAAGGCAGCCTTTGTTTGTATCACCAAACCCTGTGGGTAAGTCAAGTGTGGTTACTTGTTATTCTTGTCATAAACAGGGACACATGGCACGAGATTGTAGAGTAAAGAATGTACGAAACTCATACCAACCCCCTAGACAATGACACGACACACGACATTGGGAGCAAGGTCCGCAGAAACGGAGTTATGAGCCACATGCAGGGGAAACAAAAAGATACCCCCCAAACAGAGATTGGCAAACCTCTGGTAGTTCCCAGCTAACTCCCTCACAAGTAGTTGCTGCCAGCGGGATTCAGGGAGGTCACCATACCCAATAGGGGTGTGGCCATACCTGTAATCTGCAGCCAGTAAAATTGATTGCAAGTCTTGGAAGTGAACCAGAAATTGCAATCAATGTAGCTGGTAAATCATTAAACTTTCTTGTAGACACAGGGGCGGCCAAATCAGTGATAAATTCGACAGTGGGCATGAGGACCACTGGTAGGACAATTCCAGCCGTGGGAGTAACAGGAGTAGTCCAGCATTACCCTGTTAGCAAACCAGCAGAGATTACAATAGGGCCTTTACATACCAAGCATTCCTTTTTGCTGGCTGCATCGGCACCGACCAATCTCCTGGGAAGAGACTTACTGTGTAAAATGGGGTGCGTCATTTATTGTACTCCTGAAGGTGTATTCTTGGACATACCTGAGAATCACGCTCAGGAAGTACGAGACATGTTAGACTCCCCGTCAAAATTAATGTCACATACCACTATGACAAATAGGACTCCCTCCCAAGTAGAAGAAATGACATCTCAGATACCAGAGTCACTTTGGACAAAAGATGGACAGGACACTGGATTAATGGCAAACGTAGCTCCGGTAGTTGTACAAGTAAAAGATGGTAGGATAGCTCCAAAAATCCCACAGTACCCTCTGAAGCCAGAGGTGGAGTTAGGAGTTTACCCAGTAATAGAGCGCTTGCTACAACAGGGCATTCTGGTAAGAACGTCCAGCACTGCTAATAGTCCCATCTTCCCTGTGAAAAAGAGTGGGGGGAGGGGTTACCGGCTAGTGCAGGATCTAAGGGGGATTAACAAAATAGTTGAGAGTCAGTTCCCCGTAGTGCCAAATCCAGCTGTCATCCTAATGCAAATCCCTCCCACTGCGAAATTTTTCACTGTTATTGACCTCTGCTCCGCTTTCTTTTCGGTACCTCTGCACCCTGACAGTCAATATTTGTTCGCATTTACATACAGAGGAGTCCAATACACATGGACTCGATTACCACAAGGATTCATAGATAGCCCAAGTATATTTTCTCAGGCTTTGCATGATTGCTTACAGTCTTTCCAACCAGTGAGTGGATCAGTATTAATACAGTACGTGGATGATCTACTACTGTGTTCTGATTCATTGGAGGCATCCCTGAAGGATACGAAACAGCTCCTGTTTCATCTTTCAGACACAGGACACAAGGTTTCCAAAGACAAGTTGCAATTATGCCAAACTAGGGTAAAATATTTGGGACACTGTTTAACACAAGGACTGAGACACCTGACCGCTGATAGAATTCAAGCAATTAGAGACATGACTCTGCCACAAACCCAGCAACAGATCAGAACGTTTTTAGGAATGTGTGGGTATTGCCGTAACTGGATCCCAGGGTTTTCCATTCTAGCGTTACCCTTGCAGGAGATGGTCTCCTCAAACAAACCTGATCGGATTTCGCATACAGACGAGTCTGAGGCAGCATTTGAGAGACTTAAACAGTGCCTAACGCAGGCACCAGCATTAGGTATGCCGGACTATGGGAAACCCTTTGAACTATACGGAACAGAAAGTGCTGGTTGCGCGGCAGGCGTACTAACCCAAAAGCACGGTGATGCCAGCAGGCCGGTAGCATATTACAGCGCTCAGCTAGATACGGTAGCGCGATCCCTCCCCACATGCTTGCGAAGCGTTGCTGCGATAGCATTGCTAGTAACGAAAAGCGAAGACGTCGTGCTAGGTCACAACCTCACAATTCATACACCGCATGCAGTGTCAGCCTTGTTAAATTCTGCCCAAACCAGGCACGTCTCATCAGCGCGGTTTACAAGATGGGAATTGGCACTAATGGCCCCCGTAAACATCACCATAAGGAGATGCAGTGCATTAAATCCTGCAACATATCTCCCAAGTGTGTCTGGACAGACCCAAAGGGTGGAGGATGAGAGTACTGGGGAAGGAGGATTTAATACAAAGGAAGATACTCATGATTGTATAGAATATTTGACCCAAAATTTTACCGCAAGGCCTGACATCAGTGACAACCCACTGGAAGATGCAGAACTTACGTTCTACACGGACGGTAGTTGTCATAGACAGTCAGACTCGGGAGACTTGTGTACTGGGTACGCAGTCGTAGATGACCAAGGCACCATAGAAGCGGAACCGCTAGGCCCACCTCACTCAGCCCAGGTTGCTGAACTGGTCGCCCTAACCAGAGCATGTGAATTGGCTAAGGGCAAATCAGCCAATATCTACACCGATTCTAGATACGCATTCGGGGTAGTCCATGATTTCGGAGCCCTATGGCGCCTCAGAAATTTCATGACGGCAGCTGGTACACCGGTAGCGCATGCAGCTCACATAAAAAGGCTTCTAACAGCGATACAGGAACCCGACAGAGTGGCTGTTATCAAATGTAAAGCACATACATATAGCCAAGACCCAGTATCGCTTGGTAACAGCCGAGCAGACGAAGCAGCTAAGTTAGCAGCTGCTACCCCCAGACAGACAGACACCACACAACTGATGGTATTTAATACCATCAACACACAGAAGTTGTGTGAGATGCAAAATTTGTGTTCCACACAGGAAAAGGCAGTCTGGAAGGCAAAGGGATATGGCCAGGAGTCCTCAGGACTCTGGACGGATGGACAAGGTAAACCGGTGGCCCCCAGAACATACCTTCCATGTTTGGCTGAGGCAGCTCACGGGCTGACTCATCTAGGCAAGGAAGGGATGTGCAAGTTGGTAAGAGCATATTGGTGCGCCCCAGGATTATCCTCTCATGCGAGTAAAAGAGCCATGTCATGCCTTACCTGTTTGAGAAAGAATATTGGAAAGGCAATACCTACAGAACCATCCCATATCCCACCTGCCGGCGGCCCTTTCCAGGTAATACAGATTGACTTCATTCAATTACCCCCTTGTCGAAATTTGAAATATGTACTTGTTTGTATAGATGTTTTCTCAAATTGGGTCGAAGCATTTCCGGCGGCCACAAATACCGCTATGTTTACTGCTAAGAAAATTGTGCAGGAATTTGTATGTAGATATGGTATCCCTAGAATTATCGAAAGTGATAGGGGTACCCATTTTACAGGTGATGTCTTTCAAGGAATGTGTAAGTTGATGGGAATTGATAGCAAGCTGCACACTCCGTACCGTCCACAGGCGAGTGCGAAGGTCGAAAGAGTGAACAGCACTATTAAAAATAAATTGAGTAAAGTGATGGCAGAGACAGGATTGACATGGCCAGAAGCTTTACCCATTGTATTGTACAGTATCAGAACCACTCCCAGGTCCCCTCTTAATCTGTCTCCCTTTGAAATCTTGTTTGGTCGACAACCGCATGTCATGATTAACCCTCAGGATGATTTGAAATGTAACAATGAAGTGACTGTAAAGTACTTGATTAACATGAGTAAACAGTTAAGGAATCAAAATGATAATCTGAAGTTGGTGATTCCTGATTTACCAGATAGTAATTGTCATGACATTGAACCTGGGGATTATGTGATGATACGGAATTTTCTACGCTCAGGTTGCCTTATTGACAGATGGGAAGGACCATACCAGGTCTTATTGACTAGCACTACAGCATTGAAGGTTGCTGAGAGAGAGACTTGGGTTCATTCATCCCACTGCAAGAAGGTTGCTGATCCAGAGAAGTCCCGTGATAAGGAACAGACGGTAGAGGTTGTATCACTGGAGTGTCTGTTCCAGGAGGACTGAGGCGGCACCTGAGCCGTGAAAATCTCAAGACCAAGAGCTGTTGTCGACTCCCCACTCCCTTTTATTGTTTTTCTCCACTTCCCATCCCCTCTCCCTAAAATTTCTTTTTTTCCCCCTTCTCATTCTTCTCCGTTTCCTCCTATAAGATGGACTTGCCCCAAGAGACTGTGATCCGGATTTTCCTGTTAACCATGATGTTGACCAGAGCAGTCTGTTCCGGCGAGAGTACCATGGAGGTCGAGAGAGGTTCTGGAATGGGTTCTGATGACAGAGATGGAGGCGTAGTTTTCCGAGAACAACATAATCAACAAGCAAAGGCGAGTATCAGAAAACGATCCGATAGCATTGACCATAGAAGGAATTGTGAAGGATTGTTAGCTGAAGAAAACTGTATCTGTAGGCTCTGTAACAATGTCATTGAGGATGGGTGCATTAAGAAATGCCAATCCAGTTTTAATATCCATATGGACCGGCATCCATTGAGTGACTATCACTCCTTAGTGGGTAATGTGTTAAACAAAACAGATTGTTGGGTATGCTCTCAAGTACCTCAGGGTCATAGCAAATCAGGGCTAGTACCATTTCCTTTAACGATAGAGGAGGTACTTGAGTTAAATGGTGGGAGACCGGTGGACCGGAGGTTTAATATCTCCAGCCCTCCTAGTTTGAAGCTCCACCAATACCATGTGGATAGGTCCCTATTATGTTTCAACATCTCCAATCCCCGAAAACCGGGAAATTGGGAAGTGTCATGGAGTAACCACACCATGACCTTTTCGCATAGAGCAGATAGAATGCCTACAGATACAGAGCTTGTACGCCACATAGCCAGTAGAGGAAAATCTTTCCGGTATAGGTATACCTTAGGAAATAGGATTACTAGAGTTGGAGAGGTATCACCAGGATACTGTGCACATATCGTACAACTTGATACGTGTACTAAGCAGATGGAAGAATTAGGGTTAGGAGATTTCACATGGAAGGTGTGTAATATGGTTATGTCCTACTCCGTCCCATATGTTCTCCCCGATGATGCATATTTCATATGCGGGAGAAAGGCGTACAAGTGGCTTGCCCAAACTCTGAAGGATTGTGTTATATTGGAAAAGTATTGCCTGAAGTAATGACTGTATCACATGACAAAATGAAAGACATACACCGTGGTGCCCAAGCTCCTTATACTCACACCCATTACGAGCACGTTGTTAAAAGGCACCTGATAGAGAAGACAGAGCATCCGGCCTCTGATCTGATAAGTGAATCCACCGGGATTCAATTCTTAATCGCGTTAGATTTCACCCGCACCGCTAGAGGAGTGCTGAATTATAAATACATATCGGCGCTCGCAAATTTGTTAGATAATATCACTGAAATGTATGATGACACGTTTAGATATACTGGAAGGGAATTTCAAGCTTATAAAACAGAACTGGTGCAGCATAGAATGGTTCTTAATTACCTCACAGCAGTGACAGGCGGATATTGTGTTACATTGGCAACACAGTATGGCGTGAAGTGTTGCACGTATATCACGAATAGCACCGATGATCCGGTCGAGGTCATAGACCAAAAGATGGACGATATTCTCCAATTGAAGTGGGAATTTCGCCGAAAACACAATCTCACTCTTGCTGCTGTAGGTAATGAGCTGACTGGTTGGGTGTCATGGTTGAACCCGCGAAATTGGTTCTCCGGTTTAGGAGACTGGGCTCAAGGAGTCATAATGGATGTTGGGAAGTTTCTCCTATGTATCTTAGGTGTTGTCATATCGATTGGATTGATATTTAGATGCGGTCAGGCTTTAATGAAGTGCAATCATCGTACTAGGGTAATGAGTTTAAGGAGTGAGGAAACTGTAATTAACCTGGACTTGATTTATGACCCAAATGTAGAAACAATGATGTGATGAAAATGCGATTTCTACGGTCCGTTTCTTTCACCTGTTTTTCTGTTTTTCTCTAAGATAAAAAGACCCCCTTGGACGAGGAAGTTGACAAGACACAATACAGACAACGGATTGACCAAAGAAGAAGTTTTGACCACTTTAGATACGGACATTTGATGAACTTTGCCATGGATCCCCAGTTTCCCTAGAATTCTTAAACTCACGCTAGCCCAACATTTTTGTAAATCTATTGGCATTGACAAAGCTTTTTGCTCGCACCTAATGGGCAAAACAGCGCAAAGAAGACGACTTTCAACTGATACCGAACAAAACTTCAACCGACAGATGTACATTAACCTGACATAGAATACCACTGCATTTTCCATAAGTGTTCTTTATCTTCATCTCTACAACCCTCAGGTAATAACACACATAGTCGATAGGAAATACAGGCACAGATATCAGCAACCACATACCTCCCCTATTCATGTATCATCAACTAAAATGTGCTTCCCCATTTTGTTACAACCAAAACCGAAAAGAGCTCGGTAAAGTTTGACAGCCCATCCACAGACCCGTACCACGGGATAAGAAGGAATTCAAATGTATACTTCGCAATACCTCGAAGCTTGATTTACAACACGTACGGCACGATGATACATGACCCCCCAAACATGGACTCATACACACATGCTTCTGCTATCTCACTAGGTCATACCCTCTTCCCACCTACTCCTCACTCCTCCCTTACCCAACCATGGAAATGAATTAACCCCTGACATATATTTTTCTCCTTTTGAAATGTTTTAGAAGGTGGCAGTTATTATTGACTGCCAAAGGGTGGACTGTCAAAGTCAGAAAAATATCTCTACACACACTGCCATATTTGCACCTCATACTGGTCCGTGCTGCGCATGCGTACGCTCTCCCGTACGTGCGCATACTCACAGTCGCGGGCACCCGCAGGCGCATGGTATGCATATTTACGGTAGAGTTTATGCGATCGTAGCGTGCGACTCAATCATTACATATTTTCACTAATAATGTATTTTGTAGATCATGGTCCCTTTGATAGATTCTGAAAGTTTGGTTAATATAGAATGTTCATGAACAGAGAAATCCCTCTTTGTTTGATACGAAGGGTCAGACAGGAGTAATACAGTGGTGTTTAGTATCCATCGGAAGAATATTTAATTAGAAATATTCCGGTGTTGGTTTGAAGCAGATCAATCGCTCGTGCGAATAGTTATGGACATAAGAAGTTTATGAACATTTACTTTATTTGCACTTTATTACCCATGCGGCGGGAAACCCAGTTTCCCTCCAACCTGAGCAGTTGGAAATAGTCACAGCCCACCTGTATGAATCAACCTATGACCTTTTGTTATAATGCGAAGCCGAATTCCTGTGTCCAATGAACAATGAGATTGTAGGGACCATTGAATTGTATTGTGTGTGGGGCATAAATAGGCAGGCCGACCATATCCAGTTCACTCTCTTCAACGGTTCTCATTGCTGATAATCGGGAGCTGGATATCGAGGCGCATGCGATCGTTTCCCCTTGTGCGTAAGTGTTTCTCCGCAGCTATATTGATCTTCTTGTTATTGTGGGCCAATCTCTCTCAATTTCTCTCTCTCTCTCTCTCTCTCCTTCTCTTTCTCACTCATTTTTTCCTTATATTGTATTGTATTGTATTTCTTGTGTAGTTATCTGGTTAGGTAGTTTATGTTATATTGTAGTGTATGACTTGTATTGTGTTTAACTCTTTTGCAAGTATAGCATTCATAATATATATTTTAGGCGTTGGACCCTGAGCACGGTATCTGTGTGTTTCTTATAGTATTAAGTATTCTCAGAGCGTCGGTGACGCTCAAACAGCTTTTAAGGTAATAAGGTTATACTGTGTTGCATTTACTCTCTAATATTACACTAAGGTTTTACTGCACAATACACTGTTTATGGTTTAGATACAAAGGTTTAATATAGTGAGCGTCAGCTCCGCTGGTGATCTCCTTGTGGTCCCGAGCGTTCGCTACGTTATAGCGAATCATTACTTTAGTTAACAGCCAATAACGTGCCTGCCTGTGATCTCTTGGCCGTGAGTGAACGTGACGCTTGAGCGTCTCGATCACGGCAAAGCGATTGTTACGCAACTAGCGTACCCTTACGGTACTTCATACGTAAATAGCGTACAGTGTTCTTAGACCTCATAAAGGGTATTATATACGATAAATATTTAGCTTTATCAGCACATATGTAGAATGGCACCAGTCCCTCTGCATAAGCACATATGTCATGCATATCAGGTAATTAATAAAACAATAAACAGTGAATAAGGTGCATACAGAGCTCTTAGCCCATTGCAGCTATCCATTACATAAGAAAAATTCCACAGCACCTCACATCCCTTTTAGGTGGGAAAGTGGCAAACAGGAAGCAGGAATAGGTAGTAAGATTCATACAGTTGCAAAATAGAAAATATACATCAATAATAAATAAGTATAGAGTTAAGGCATCATAATACACAATAGATATGCATATATACATTACGTGTCATGGAAAGTGCAACAACATAAACAAGCCGGCAGAACGTCAGAGTGGGCTGCCATTCAAGAGTCTTAAAAAGAGTGAGAAGAAAAGACCAATATTAGCCAAATAAAGGTTACAGTAAATGTCATTATTCTCCCCTTCGTCATGATTAGCAGTATGGTATGGGTCATTCCATTCTCGAACATAATCTTCAGCATCCTCAGCAGTAGTAAAAAAAAATGGAAGAGGAACCTTTGAATATGCACAGTACAATAAAGCAAACTTGTGGCCTTGTTTAATGAGGCTGGAGCATCTTGGTGAAAAGGCTTTTCAGGCTTTGGTAACCTCAGCCGAGTAGTGTTGAAAGATTAGCAGTTTGGATTTAGTCTCTTCCCAGAGTAAATCTCTGTTGCGATGGAAGGCTGTCCAAATGGCATCCTTATGAGCAGAGTTCAGACAACAAAAACGGACACGCGTGGGCGTTGGTTACTGTGGTGAATGAGCGGGTCAATACGGTGTTGCCCGTTCAATAACTAGGTCTGTACAAATTGACTTCAATATTTTTTGAAGGTGACCTTTAGAAAATTATATGGTGCAGGGCCTTTAACAGATTCTAGTATACCCAGTATTCTCAGGTTGTCATGATATGACCTATTTTCAAAGTCGTCCAATTTGTTCCATATCTGATAATTGTCTTTTTGTAGACATGTTGTCAGAGATTGCAATGATTGTATATCTTGAAAATTCACCCCCACTCTATTGTCCAGTACAGCAGTTTTTACTTATTTGACTTGCACTTTCACTTGTATTGCCTGTGCAATTGTGATGCTTGTTCTTTTAATAAGGACTGTACGGTGTATTTAATAGCCTGCACCATCATAGAATATGTAATTTTATTTCTAGAAGCTTGTTCTGTATACAGCTGCTGAAAGCTGAAAATGCCCAGTCATTTTATGGACCACAGACAACATCTCATGCACAGACTTCCAATCTTTTAATAAAATTTTAATCACTATTATTACTGTGTGCAAAGTTGTAATGCACACACAGGGGTAAATTTACTAAGCACACGATTTTGACCGATTTTATGTTTTTTCTTCAAAGTGTCATCTCGGGAATTTACTAAACTCAAATCTCGGCAGTGATGAAGGCATTCGTATTTTTTTTTTTTTAAGTCAGAGTAAAAAAATACGAATGAATACATCGGTCAAAAACGCCTGTTATTTTATACAACTTGGTATTTTACTAAAAATTCATATTTGTAATTACCACTGTGAAAGGACCATTTCGGCCATGAAATTTAGAGATTTGTAAAAAATTAAGATTTTTAAATAGACCAGCTTTTGAGAATCGTGTTTAGATGTGTTTCATGTTAAACCTAAGTTCAGCCTACATTTTTTACAACATAAAAAAGAACATAACTACATGATTACAAACCCACAAACACAAATGGCTGTTGTCCTGTGTTGCAGTAATTTTATGTGTTCAGATGTATTCCTGACACTGCTCCATCATTTTTACATAAACCAGGGCCATGTAACTGATGATGTTACCAGGTTGAAAAGGCTTTGCGTAAGTTGCGCAGTGCGTTTTGGTTTATGTGGACTATTAAGAGGCCATACAGCTCATCCAGACTACATAGAATATACATTAACCGGGTATTTGTCCTTTTCTATGTTGAATTACAACCTGTAAAAACACACTCTCACTCTGTCTTAGCCTTGACCACACTCCTGACTATTTTGAAGTTACCTTAGAATCCAAGCTCACAGGCCACCTTTTTAAAAAGTTAAAATTGTTGATTAGTCACAAATAAACTTTGTTAAAATTGAAAAATACATGTGTAATGTGACTTAACACACATTGTAGAATAATTTTACTGACCTCACTCACATTATTCTTTAATTTAGACACACTTGCGTTGTGTGCATTGCATAGCAAACGAGATTGTACACTATGGTGGCTGAACCAGGAGTGTCACTGGCATACAGTAATGTAAACTTTCTATGTGCCGGGTGGCATGGGCAATGTGCACAGGTGTCAGACTTTTCTAACACGTTGATCCAAATCCACCTTGGGCCAGACAGTATATTGGTATTAATAGAGGCTTATTAGAGCAAATAAGGAGGATGATGCTCATTATGTACTTAAAATGTCTTGCCTATAATAGGTTCAGCATATGTGGCCTATTCTTGGCCACCCATTATGTAAAGACATTTTTTTGGGTTTTTTTTTTGTGTGACACATTTTCACAATAATAACAATCTGAATTAACTCAATATAACTATAATGATTTTGGACACAAATCAGGTGAATCTTGTTCAAACAAATATGTTTATTATATTTTTTTGAGTGAAAATTAACTTTTTAATCAACCTGCTAATTTTTACCCCCCTAAGAAACAAACACCTGTTGTGGAAAACATTATTTTTTTTGTGGGCCCTTAGAGCCGGCAGAGTCTGGGCCAGGGACATTCGATCTTCTTCTTCTAAATCTTCTTACTGGGGATGAAATAGGCATATTTAAAGGTGTGGTTGGGTGTGTAGGTTAGAGATATTGTGGCTGAGGTTGGTTAGTGTGGCATTAAGTTGGTTGTTTGATGCCATGTTGTTTTCTATGATTCTTCCTAGACTTTCACAAAGGCGATTATTTGTTTCAAGAAGATTGAGGTCCTTCTGATGCTGCCTCATTTGGTCGTCCATAATCCTGGCCAAGGTTTGCATCATGTGGCTGTTGTCAGCCCGCATTTGTTCCATGCAAGTACCAATTCTGCTTAGCTCAGAATTTTGTCTGCTCATAGTGCGACTTATTCGGGGCATGTAATGTGGCAGACTTGAGAGCAGCTGTGTGTCTGCAAAGACAGTCCAAATGTTGCGACTGCTGTGTTGCCCAGCTGTCCAAAAATTCCTTGGTTTTGTGGCGGTGATGTGGCTGGGCTCATTTGTGGTATTGGAGTAGTTGGTGGTGGAGGCAGAGCCATAGGTGGCGTGCTTGGTGTGGTCGGGTCTACTGGCTGCAGGTTAAGCACATAAGTTTCCTCCATATCATCTGACTGTTGTTCGGGTGTCATGCTGCCTTTATCTGTGTGTGTGTTTGAATGGGATAAAATTTAAATTCGTCTTTTTTTATATAGATATTTCTCAAAAATTGTTTGAAAAAAACAACATGCAACAAACATATTGGGTCCAAGTCCATACCTACATAAGCATACATTTTGCCTACCTATTATGACCTGCCCTATCTATCCATTTATATCTAAATATTTTGGTACACAACCTTAAGGCCAAACATGATGTTAAATGACATTTTAAAGGTCAATCCCTGTGTTAGTCTGATTTTGCCTTAATCACTATGTTGGTAGGTTACAGTACATCTATGATGGCTAGACTCTAAAAGCACGCATTTTTTTAACAAATGTTAAATGCACAATGGTCCAATATTATACTGTGTGCTAGAGATGTGCACAGGACATTTTTCGGGTTTTGTGTTTTGGTTTTGGATTTGGTTCCACGGACGTGTTTTGGATTCGGACGCGTTTTGGCAAAACCTCCCTGAAATTTTTTTGACGGATTCGGGTGTGTTTTGGATTCGGGTGTTTTTTTTCAAAAACCCCTCAAAAACAGCTTAAATCATAGAATTTGGGGGTAGTTTTGATCCTATAGTATTATTAACCTCAATAACCGCAATTTCCACTCATTTCCAATCTATTCTGAACACCTCACACCTCACAATACTATTTTTAGTCCTAAAATTTGCACTCAGGTCACTGGATGACTAAGCAAAGCGACCCAAGAGGGCGGCACAAACACCTGGCCCATCTAGGAGTGGCACTGCAGTGTCAGACAGGATGGCACTTAAAAAATTGGCCCCAAAGAGCACATGATGCAAAGAATAGAGAAAAAGAGGTGCACTGTGGTCTCTGGACGGCTAAGCTAAGCGACACAAACACCTCAATATCACAGGAATTATTCATTCTAATCAATGGTATAATTGGTTCAAATCACTGGAAGAAAATGACAAAATCACTGGAATCATTCATTCTAATCAATGGTATTATTGGTCCAAATCACTGGAAGAAAATGACAAAATCACTAGAATTATTCATTCTAATCAATGGTATTATTGGTCCAAATCACTGGAAGAAATTGACAATATCACTGGAATTATTTGTTCTAATCAATGGTATTATTGGTCCAAATCACTGGAAGAAAATGACAATATCACTGGAATTATTCGTTCTAATCAATGGTATTATTGGTCATAATCACTTGAAGAAAATGACAAAATCACAGGAATTATTCGTTCTAATCAATGGTATTATTGGTCCAAATCACTGGAAGAAAATGACAAAATCACTGGAATTATTCGTTCTAATCAATGGTATTATTGGTCAAAATCACTGGAAGAAAATGACAAAATCACAGGAATTATTCGTTCTAATCAATGGTATTATTGGTCCAAATCACTGGAAGAAGACTGACGTTTTTGGGATTATGGAGACATAATGTTTTTGAATATAAATCCTAAAGCAGGTGGTGTATTAGAGAAAAAGAGTGCAAGAGACCAGCCATGCAGTTTCTGAAATATTATGACAAAATGTTACTGTATTTCATAAGCACTCATTCCTAACTCTGCTAAGTACTGTTTGGTATACTGTATCTGGCTTCCATGAGGTAGTTATCCATTATTTCAGCTTCCATTGACCTTTTTGAAAGCAGTAGAAGTTATCGATTATTTTTTTTATTTTTATTTTCCCCTATTTTTAATTTTCTCCTGCATAGCCCAGTAAAATGTTGCAATGTTAAGTATTGACTTGTGCCTTCTGGGGGTCCACTTCTTCACCAAACCCAGCCAAATCTCATCCTGATTCCTAACCCTGTGTTCCACGTTCTCTATGTAACCCATCTGTGTCACCCATGGCTGTCTACCCCTCCACTTTAGATTGTAAGCTCTCATGAGCAGGGCCCTCTTCCCTCATGTGCTTATATACTGTTGGTCACCAAAATGCTGCACTGTAATACTATATATACTGCTCACAAAAATGCCGCACAGATATGGAATGGATACTTGCAGTGACACAGGGCTGCAAGATACAGCAATGGCCTACTCTTCAACTATATACTGTTAGTCACCAAAATGCTGCACTGTAATACTATATATACTGCTCACAAAAATGCAGCACAAATATGGAATGGACACTTGCAGTTACACAGAGCTGCAAGATACAGCAATGGCCTACTGTACACAACTATATACTGTTGGGTCACCAAAATGCTGCACTGTAATACTGTATATATACTGCTCACAAAAATGCTGCACAGATATGGAATGGATACTTGCAGTGACACAGAGCTGCAAGATACAGCAATGGCCTACTGTACACAACTATATACTGTTGGGTCACCAAAATGCTGCACTGTAATACTGTATATATACTGCTCACAAAAATGCTGCACAGATATGGAATGGATACTTGCAGTGACACAGAGCTGCAAGATACAGCAATGGCCTACTGTACAACTATATACTGTTAGTCACCAAAATGCTGCACTGTAATACTATATATACTGCTCACAAAAATGTCGCACAGATATGGAATGGATACTTGCAGTGAAACAGAGCTGCAAGATACAGCAATGGCCTAATGTACAACTATATACTGTTAGTCACCAAAATGCTGCACTGTAATACTATATATACTGCTCACAAAAATGCCGCACAGATATGGAATGGATACTTGCAGTGACACAGAGCTGCAAGATAAAGCAATGGCCTACTGTACAACTATGTACTGTTAGTCACCAAAATGCTGCACTGTAATACTATTATATACTGCTCACAAAAATGCCGCACAGATATGGAATGGATACTTGCAGTGACACAGAGCTGCAAGATACTGCAATGGCCTACTCTACAACTATATACTGTTAGTCACCAAAATGCTGCACTGTAATACTATATATACTGCTCACAAAAATGTCGCACAGATATGGAATGGATACTTGCAGTGACACCTAGCTGCAAGATACAGCAATGGCCTACTGTACAACTATATACTGTTAGTCACCAAAATGCTGCACTGTAATACTATATATACTGCTCACAAAAAGGCTGCACAGATATGGAATGGATACTTGCAGTGACACAGAGCTGCAAGATACAGCAATGGCCTACTGTACAACTATATACTGTTAGTCACCAAAATGCTGCACTGTAATACTATATATACTGCTCACAAAAATGCCGCACAGATATGGAATGGATACTTGCAGTGACACAGAGCTGCAAGATAAAGCAATGGCCTACTGTACTGTACTACTATATTATATACCGGTGGTCCCCAGTCCCCACAATGCAGCACACTGATCAGATATTTGCAGCACACTGAGCACAGATATGGAGCGTTTTCAGGAAGAGAACGTAGATATTTTCAGCACACTGAGAACAGATTATTTGCTGCACACTGAGCACAGATATTTGCAGTACACTGAGCACAGATTACGGAGCTTTTCAGGGAGAGAACGCTGCCACGTCCTCTCCGTTCAATCTCCAATGCACGAGTGAAAATGGCGGCGATGCGCAGCTCCTTATATAGAATACGAATCTCGCGAGAATCCAACAGCGGGATGATGACTTTCGGGCGCGTTCTGGTTAACCGAGCAAGGCGGGAAGATCCGAAGCTGCCTCGGACCTGTGTAAAATACGTGAAGTTCGGGGGGGTTCGGATCCCGAGGAACCGAACCCGCTCATCTCTACTGTGTGCTAACTTGACTTTCTGATTTGTTTGTATACTTGTGCCAAATATGCTTGTGTTTTCATCAAATGTTGTGACATACAAATAGAAGACATTTTTAAGGTTCTTTAAAGGGCTGGACGTCTCAAAACCATTTGCTTTAAACATGTTATATGCTAATCTAAAGGGATTACTGTGTCTGTTTGTTTATTAGCTAATTATATTTAATGTTTTGTGTGGTATGTTTTGGTATGTTTATTTGTTTGGATTCACCTGGAAGTTGAGGGGACTGCGGTTGAAGTGGTGGGGAGGGCGCCAGCAAATCGGACGGTGGCCTTGATGAGACCGTAGAGATGCGGCGCGTTGGTGGAGAGGCAGATTGTGGTCTTGGCAGATCGGGTTGTGGTCTTTTATGTGCCACATGTTTCCGCGTGGCAAATCCGTGGCCTGTGTGCATTTGCGCAGTCAGGTGATGGCGGGATGGACCTGTGTGAAACAATTGCACTTTTAGAATTTTGACAATGATTTCACATCCTCCTTAAGTTTTTATGTGTTAAAAATGTACCTGCAGCACCAGCAGCACATGTGCGACATTTGATGGAGTGGTTTTGCGTGTGCATTTTCTTGCCTCTGTAATCCAAAGGAAAATATGATTTGTACACACAAATGCATTTGCTAACAACATTACTAACAAACACCATTTCTCAATTATGTATTACAAACACATACCTACCACTGAAAACATCAAACAACAAAATTTAAACTATTGTGTAATGCAACTTCTGCAAAATTATAAAAACACTATGCTACACACATGCCAACACGTGCGTAGGTTACAATACATACAATTTTTCATCAAGAACAGACTACATACCAAATGCATCAATCCTTAACCAAATAGGTATTTAGGAACACTAACACTATTATTGAAACATCAAAACACCACCAAGAAAAGCGTCTTAGTTTTAAACAACACTAAACATCATGCAGTCATGTGTACTTAACTACAAAATATTCAAAAATCCACACTAAAACATTTTCAGGTAAATGGTGTTGGCCACCATTAACCAATACAAACATTCCTAAATAAGGGACATTTCACAAGGGGCATTTACAAGGACTTAAACTAATTAGCACCAGACAATCCAAACATACTGGAGCATTTTCACAAACAATAATGAGAGGCACAATTGCACACACTAATACACAATAAACTAACATAGACAAAATACATCAAATAGCAGGACTAGACTGATTTAAAAAAAAAAACTATTTAAATAAAAAAAATAATAATACCATCCTGCCTGGGCCGATCGGAATCACGCACATGAGTGGCACCAACCATTTCGCTAGGAATTAAGCTTCACACTATCCACTCCCATTCAGCATAAGTAGCGATAAATGGATGTGCGCCCCCGGTTTGGAGGGCAGACTTGGCCTCCTTGGCCATCTTGGCCTTAACACGGCGCTTTATGTCATAAAAGCGTTTACAACACGTGTCCTCGGTCCTTCTAACAAGTCCCTTGCAGTTCACAGCAGCTACAACTTTACCCCAAATAACACTCTTTCTGCGAGATGTGACTTTGGAGGCCTCAGCACCAAAGAGCTGACGATGATGGCGCATCAACTCACCAACCAATGCAACATTTTCTGAGTAACTAAATTTTATGTTGCGCCCTGTCTTCGTAGTGGTGCATGGCTGCGGAGCAACAGCACCATTACTCTCACTCTCACTAAAGGCCGCAGCATCAACCTCCCCCTCCTCCTCACCCTCACTCTCCCCCTCCGACTCACTACCCTCCTCCCTCTCACTAACACTCTCAGCCTCACTCAACACCTCCAATTCACTCACCTCCCCCACCTCACTGACCGCTGACTGAGACATAATTGACACAAACAACATATAACACTAAGAAAAAACACAAAACACACTCCTCCGCTAACCCTACACACCACACACCAACCACACCCAAACACACACACACACACGCACAACAATAGACTGAAAAAAAAACAACCACTAAAAAATAGACAAACTTCTAAAAAACACAACAATAATCACAAGATGACTTACAAACCAAATACATCACTCAGCAATCACTTAAACTCACCTAAACAACTTTCCAAATCTCCTACCGCACACAACACTACCTCTCTCCTCTCCACTAGCTAAACCCACGAGGTCCGTCCGGTTTGGGATGTATTTATACTATGCAGCACAGTCACTCCTCCATCACAAACCCAACCAATCACGGACGAGTGACAAAAATGAAACCACTGAAAAATACGGCAGCGAAAAAAAAACACTGCCGTGATTAGAAAGTATGAATCCGTAATAAAAACTAAAAAATATGTCCGAAAACACACACATCGGCCGTAAAAACCATGTCTAAAATACGAAACACATCGACATCGGAAATTACGAATGAAGACAACTTGGCAGTTTAGTAAATTATATGTAATTTATTCAAAAAGTTGCACAAAAAACATGACCGATACAATTCGAGATTAAACACCCACCAAATCGACACAAATACGAATCTTAGTAAATATTCCCCAGTGTTTACCCCATTATCAGAAATTAGAAATTCTGAGTCTTAAGGGGTTCGTGTTTTGGTTTTTGGTTTTTGACCTCGATCCTCGCTCGTGTTGTGGATCTGGATTGGTTATGACTAAACCACCCTTTCTGGTTTTGGTTTTGGTTTTGGATCTGGATGATTTTTGAAAAAAACATAAAAACAGCTAAAATCACAGAATTTGGGGGTAATTTTGATCCTACCGTATTATTAACCTCAATAACATTCATTTCCACTCATTTCGATTCTGAACACCTCACACCTCACAATATTGTTTTTAGGCCAAAAGGTTGCACCGCGGCCCCAAGGAGCACATAATGCAAAGAAAAAAAGAGGTGCACCAAGGTCGCTGGGTGACTAAGCTAAGCAACACAAGTGGGCAACACAAACACCTGGCCCATCTAGGAGTGGTACTTCAGTGTCAGCCAGGATGGCAATTTTAAAAACTAGGCCCCAAAGAGCACATAATGCAAAGAAAAAAATAAGAGGTACAAGATGGTATTGTCCTTGGGCCCTCCCACCCACCCTTATGTTGTATAAACAGGACATGCAAACTTTAACAAACCAATCATTTCGACAACATGGTCTGCCACATGACTGTTGCTGAAATTATTGGTTTTTGTTTGGGTCCTCAAAAAAAAATAAGCAATTAATCCCCCCATCAAAAAAGAAGCAATTTTCTCTCCTTGCACAAACTGGCTCTACAGAAGCAAGATGTCATCCTCATCCCCATCTTCATCTGATTCCTCATCCCTTTCAGTGTGTACATCCTCCTCCTCCTCCTCCTCACAGATTATTCATGCATCCCCATGGGAATCCACCATCACAGGTCCCTGTGTACTTTCTGGAGGCAATTGTTGGTAAATGTCATCATGGAGGAATTTATAATTAATTTCAATGAACATCATCTTCTCCACATTTTCTGGAAGTAACCTCTTATGCTGATCGCTGACAAGGTGACCAGCTGCACTAAACACTCTTTTGGAGTACACACTGGAAGGAGGGCAACTTAAGTAAAATAAAGCCAGTATGTGCAAGGGCCTCCAATTTGCCTCTTTTTCCTGCCAGTATAGATATGGACTGTATAACATTCCTACTTGGAAGCTGTCACCCATATAATCCTCCACCATGCTTTGAATAGTGACAGAATCATATGCAGTGACAGTAGACATGCAGAGCCGGCCCTAACCAATATGATGCCCTAGGCAAGATTTTGGCTGGTGCCCCCTAGCACCACCGCTGGTTCCGCCTCTGACCTTGCACCTCTTTCCCAGCACCATCACCCTTCACCCATAGCAGTCCTTATTTTGGTGTTTGTACCCCCTATATTTTAAATAGGAACAGTTTGCACATTTGGCACACAGCCCAAAAAGGGGTGTGTTTTTGCTGGCAAGGGGCATGGCCACACAATAGTATCCCCAATTCCAATTACACCACACAACTTCATTCACATTTGATCTTGCGATAGTGTTCATAATTCATATTACATCCCACAGTAGTATCACTTTACCTTATAAACGTTACTACTCACAGTAGAGCCCCTTATTCGCAATACATCACACCCTATTGCTCTTTATTCACATTAGACAACACAGTAGTGCCCTTTCTATATGCAATGCCACATAGTAGAGCACCTTATACACATAATGCCACACATTAGTAATGCATTTATGCACATAATTCCACACAGTAATGCCCCATACACATATGAGACACATTATTAATGTCCTTATAAACATAATGCACCTTACACATTATGACAACCTTTATTAATGCCCTTATACACATAATGTCCCTTACACATAAGCCGCACATTATTAATGCCCTTATACACATAATGACACGCATAGTGCCCCTTACACATATGTTGCACATTATTTATGCATTTTTACATGACACACATAATGCTCCTTACACATATTCCGAACACTACTGCACAACCAACCCACTCACATGCACACAGCACTCACACTGCCACTAACACTGTGACCTCTGCCTCTGCTTGGATACATATGTGTCCTCATAAATATTGCCTCAATGCTAACATCTGGCACCTTTTTTTAATTGAAATGCATCTTATTTGCATTGCTATGTGGCTAGGATGCACAAGCAGCGTCTACTGATTAAAATGATATGCAGCATGCCTATATACTGTGTGAGACTGTGGCTGTATCTGCATATGAAATGCTACACACAGAATATAGGCATGCTGCATATAATTTTAATCAGCAGAAGCTGTTGATGCCCCTAGGCATATCAAATGCCATAGGCAACAGCCTAGTTTGCCTATGCCTATGGCCGGCTCTGTAGACATGTCAGTAATCGTTGACAGGCCCTTCAGTCTGGACCAGATGTCAGCACTCGCTGCTGACTGCCCTGCATCACTGCCAGTGGGTGGGCTAGGAAATCTTATCCTTTTCCTTGCAGCCCCAGTTGCGGGGAAAAACAAAGGAGGAGCTGATGACGGGTCACTTTCCATTTGAGTTGACAATTTTCTCACCAGCAGGTCTTTGAACCTCTGCAGAGTTGTGTCTGCTGGAAAGAGAGATACAGCGTAGGCTTTAAACCTAGGATCGAGCACGGCGGCCAAAATGTAGTGCTCTGATTTCAACAGATTGACCACCCTTGAATCCTGACAAAGCGAATGAAGGGCTCCATCCACAAGTCCCACTTTCTTAGCGGAATCGCTCTATCTTAGCTCCTCCTTCAATTTCTCCAGCTGCTTCTGCAAAAGCCTGATGAGGGGAATGACCTGACTCAAGCTGGCAGTGTCTGAACTGACTTCATGTGTGGCAAGTACAAAGGGTTGGAGAACCTTGCACAAGATGGAAATCATTCTCCACTGTGCTTGAGTCAGGTGCATTCCCCCTACTTTGCCTATATCGTAAGTGGATGTATAGTCTTGAATGACGTTTTGCTGCTCATCCATCCTCTGAAGCATACAGAGTGTTGAATTCCACCTCATTACCACCTCTTGCTTCAGGTGATGGCAGAGCAGGTTCATGAGTGTTTGCCGGTGCTCCAGTCTTTGGCACGTGGTAGCTAAATGCCTAAAGTAGCCTGCAATTTTTCGGGCCACCAACAGCATCTCCTGCATGCCCCTGTCATTTTTTAAAAAATTATTCACTGCCAAATTAATTGTGTGTGTAAAACATGGGACGTGCTGGAATTTGCCCAGATGTAATGTTGGATATCACAAATCCCCAGGAGAGTCTAAGTGATATCCAACATTACATCTTGTGCAATGATGTACCTCTGTTTCCATAAGAGGTTGTCAGCAGTGTGCCTCTTATGGAAATACACAATAGCCTGCCTAGGAATGAGCTGGCGTTTGTGAGATGCTGCTACTGGTGCCGCTGCTGTTGTTGCTGCGGGAGGCAATATATCTACCAAGTGGGCTGTCACAGTCATGTAGTATTTAGTTTGCCCTACTCCACTTGTCCACATGTCCATGGTAAGAGGACACTGGGTACAACCGCATTTTTCAGGACATGGGGGACACTTTTCTTAATGTCCCTGTACAGTCCGGGAATCGCTTTCCTGATGAAGTGGAATCCAGATGGGATTTAGTTCCAGGGACACACTACCTCTATCAATTGTCAAAATCCCACTGCACCAATGGCGGATACCGGATGCATGTCTAACACAAACATAGCTGTCAAGGCCTCAGTTATCCGCTTTGCAACAGGATGACAGCTGTCATATTTCATCTTCCTCGCAAAGGACTGTTGGACAGTCAAATGCTTAGTTAAGGTAGTACAAGTGGTCTTCTGACTTCACCTCTGGGATGACGATCGACTCCCAGCAGCAACGACAGCAGAGGAAGCAGCAGCAGTAGGCATAACACTCAAGGATCCTTCGGAGGAATCGCGGTTAGGAAAGGACTCGTCTGTCATGCCAGTGACATAGCCTGCAGGACTACTGACGTTCCTGACTGAGGAGGAAATTGACGTTGAGGGAGTTGGTGGTGTGGCTTGCAGGAGCTTGGGTACAAGAGGAAGAAGGGATTTAGTTGTCAGTGGACTGCTTACTCTCTTACCCAAAGTTTCTGAACTTGACAATGACTTCTGATGAATGTGCTACAGGTGAGGTATAAATTAGGATGTTCCTAGGTGGTTAACATCCTTACCCTACTTATTACGGATTGACAGATGCAACGCACGGCTTGACACCTGTTGTCTGGATTTGTGGAGAAACAATTACAAACCGAAGAGGTGGCTTTTTTGGTAGTTTGCCCAGGCATGACAATGGGCTTTCTCATCCCATGGACTACAACTGTCTCCACTGGTGCCTGATTTAAATAAACCACATCACCATCAGAATCCTCTTTGTCAAGTTTCTCCTCAGCAACAGCAACACCCATATCCTCATCCTGGTGTACTTCAACAGTGACATCTTCAATTTGAATATCAGAAACTGGACTGTGGGTGCTCCTTCCAGCATTTGCAGAGGGCGTGCAAATGGTAGAAGGAGCCATCTCTTCCCGTCCAGTGTTGGGAAGGTCAGGCATCGCAACCGCCGACACACTTGGCCTCTCCTTGGGGATTTGTGATACCATCTTAGTACACAGTTATTTGCTGTGCTTTTGCCAGCTTAACTCTTATTATTTTTCTAGTGGGAGAATGAGGGTTTCCATCAGGTGAAGCTGAACCACTAGTCATGAACATAGGCCAGGGCATTAGCCGTTCCTTCCCACTCCATGTAGTAAATGGCATATTGGCAAGTTTACGTTTCTCCTCAGACCACTTCCATTTATTTTTTGGGTCATTTTACTGAACTTTGGCTTTTTGGATTTTACATGCCCTCTACTATCACATTGGGCATCGGCCTTGGCAGACAACATTTATGGCATTTTATCACCTATGTCATGACTAGTGGCTGCAGCTACAGCACTAGGAGGAAGTGGTTCTTGATCTTTCCCTATTTTATCCTCCAAATGTTTGTTCTCCATTATTTTTCTGGAGTTATATAACAATATTCGGCACAGGATAGCATACCTCTACACCACACAGGACAAACCCTGTGAAAATGACTGGATTAAATATTAATAACCCCTTTATTTGGAGTAAATAATATACAGCACAGGACAGCACCAGTGAACTTATACGGCAGCACGACTGGACTGAACATATGCGGCAGTACCACTGGACTGGATTTATATGGCAGTACCACTGGAATTATATGGCAGTACCACTGGACATATATACGGCAGTATCACTGGACTGGATTTATGTTGCAGTACCACTGGACTTATACGGCAGTATCACTGGATTGGATTTATACGACAGTTCCACTGGACATATACGGCAGTACCACTGGACTGGATTTATACAACAGTACCACAGGACTTATATGGCAGTACCACTGGACATATACGGCAGTACCACTGGACTGGATTTATACGGCAGTACCACTGGACATATATGGCAGTATCACTGGACTTATACGGCAGAATCACTGGACTGGATTTATTCAGCAGTACCACTGGATTTATACGGAGGTACCACTGGACATATACGACAGTATCACTGGAATTATATGGCAGTATCACTGGTATTATATGACAGTACCACTGGACTTATACGGCAGTACCACTGGAATGGATTTATACAGCAGTACCACTGGACTTATACGGCAGTAGCACCGGACTGGATTTATATGGCAGTACCACTGGACATATACGGCAGTATCACTGGACTGGATTTATATGGCAGTACCACTGGACATATACCGCAGTATCACTGGACTTATACAGCAGTAACACTGGACTTGATTTATATGGCAGTACCACTAGACTTATACGGCAGTACCACTGGACTGGATTTATATGGCAGTACCACTGGACTTATACGGCAGTACCACTGGACTGGATTTATATGGCATTACCACTGGACATATACGGCAGTATCACTGGACTGGATTTATATGGCAGTGCCACTGGACTTATACTGCAGTACCACTGAACTCGATTTATATGGCAGTACCACTGGACTGGATTTATACGGCAGTACCACTGTATTTATACGGCAGTACCGCTGGACATATACGGCAGTATCACTGGAATTATATGGCAGTACCACTGGACTTATATGGCATTACCCATTACCACTGGACATATATGGCAGTACAACTGGACATATACAGCAGTATCACTGGACTTATACGGCAGTATCACTGGACTGGATTTATTCGTCAGTACCAGGAACGTGCAGTCAGGGGAGGCAGTGCCTCCCCTGTCATTGATGTTTACAGTAATACAAAGAAGATAGTTATGACACATTCTGTGTCATAAGTATCTTCTTTACTTTATTCTAATCATTTTAAGGCATTAAATTCGTTTGGGAGGCACTAATAGCAAGTGCCTCAAACTGACAATGGTAACGGTGATAGAGCGTGTGGACGGTGCCAAGCACTGGGCTGTAAATGTCCATTGAAAAATGCAGTGAAAGTGGCACTTCCACATGTGCCTCGTTGACAGGGATGGGCTTCCCCTGCCAGCGAGGCACATGTGATTGGACAGTGGATCCATGCTGGATCCGTTGTCCAATTACACATACGAGGCGGCAGAACAAGGCTCACCTCTATTCATTCCCCCTGACTCATCTCCTGCTGGGGCCTGGGTGATGGGAGCCTTCCTGACCCGTGCTCCTTGTTTTACCCCGCAGCTGACAGCAGTGGATTATCAGCGGCATCGGCGGAGGTAAGCCTGGAGCTGGGAGAGCATTGTGCAGTGGCGGCCGGTGCTCTTCTCCTCCTTTCAGGTAACAGCCTCAGCAGCACTCTCCTGCTGGCGGCTCTACACACAGGCTGCTGGGGAAGTACTGGAGAAGCCAGTGAATCCCCAGCCATTGAAATCACTGCACATCACTGGGCAGTACCACTGGATTTATACAGTAGTACCACTGGACATATACAGCAGTACAGTATCACTGGAATTATATGGCAGAATCACTGGAATTATATGGCAGTTCCACTTGACTTATACGGCAGTACCACTGGACTGGATTTATGTGGCAGTACCATTGGATTTATGTGGCAGTACCACTGGACTGGATTTATATGGCAGTGCCACTGGACATATACGGCAGTATCATTGGATTGTATGACAGTATCACTGGACATATACGACAGTATCACTGGACATATACGGCAGTATCACTAGACTGGATTTATATGGCAGTACCACTGGACTTATAACGGCAGTACCACTGGACTGGATTTATACGGCAGTACCACTGGACTTATACGGCAGTACCACTGGACATACATGACAGTATCACTGGAATTATATGGCAGTACCACTGGACTTATATGGCAGTATCATTGGACTGGACATATATGGCAGTACCACTGGACATATACGGCAGTATCACTGGAATTATACGGCAGCACCACTGGATTTATATGGCAGTACTACTGGACATATACGGCAGTACCACTGGACATATATGGCCGTTTTACTGGACTTATATAGCAGTATCACTGGACTGGATTTATACGGCATTACCACTGGATTTATACAGCATTACCACTGGACAATTTGCTACATACTGTATATAGTGACCTTTTACCATCAAACATAGATAAATTGTGGGGCACAGTATGGTCATTGTGAAAACAATATTTCCCAGATTTTCCTTCTCCTGAGGTATCCCTTAAACAATTTGCCTCGGTGCTGAAATGGGTGAAGTTAGCCAAGCTGCAGAAAATCCATATTAAATTTCTTGATAAAGCTAATGTCTACTAGTTGCCCTAAATCCTCTGTGTCCTCAGCTACCTACATCCATAATATTTGGTAATGCTCTAAAATTAAATGATTTTGGTGTAAAGTTCATAATTTGCTCCAGTCTATTTTGCATTGTACTCTTCCTTTTTCATGGAAACCTATGCTGCTAGCTGATTTCACACCATGGACCCCCACTATGGTTCAGACTACAATGTTACCTTTGTTAACTACAATTACCACCCTAGCAAGGCTATTAATATTGAGGCAGTGGTTGGAGAAATCCGCTACTTCTATTGAAATGTTGAAGGCAGAATTATTGATCTATTTACACCATGAAGGACACACTGCATGTTTTGATATTGAAAAAGTGGTGACTTTTCATGCTAACTGGGACTTATACCATGCCTATTATGCAAATATTTGATAATTCCAGTCACTTTGAGAAACATTTCTTAATGGACTCCTTTATACTGTCTGTTCTTTTGTTTTTTTATTTTTCAAAATATGCTATTGCTATTTGATACTGACTCTTTTCCCCCCAATCCCTTCCCCTCCTCCTTTCCTTCTCCATTCCTCTACTTTTCTTTCCCCTAACAATCATAAAATGAATGTCTGTTTTTTTTCCATCTGTTTTGTTCAAGATGTACTATTGCTATCCTGCTATATATTGCTCATGTGCTCTATACTTCTTTTTTTGTATCTACTTATTCACAATAAAATTGTTTGGGAAAAAAAAGAAGAGGATTGCTTCCAGACAATAAAACCAGGTAAGTATGAAAAAAAAAACATGGTTGAAATTAAACTGTGTTTTGTCATTGTTTATTTGAATGTTTTTACATTAAACTGTGTATGTCTTTATTAGCTTTTTTTGTGGCAAACAATAGTTGCCAGCTAGCCTAATGCCAGGGCAAACTATCAGATCCATGTGTTATTCATTCAATCCACAAAAGTACAGTACTAGGTGAGGCAGTCAAGTTGGGCTTACTAAGGTTACACTGTAGGAGATAAGCCATACAAGGACCCAAGGCATATATAGGAAAACTGACACGTGTGTTATATGATATACCCTGTATTAATAAATTAACATGTAGTAAATCCTGGCCATGGAGGAACCATCCGAGGCAGCCATATGGGGCACATTGTGTAAGTTGCTTCAGGCAAGGTGTACAATTAGTCGAGGTATAGCATACACTGTGGAATACAGGATTTTTTATTTTTAAGTGAATCACAGTGGCATAAAAGACAGTATTAAAACAGTGTAAAGGTCAAAATAAAAATAATGTAATTATATATCACATATTTCAGGGAGCATAAGGTAATATTCACAGCAGTAAGGGAGCACGATGATCCACTTGTGTGGGTGGAGGATACTTTCATGAGGGGTTCTGGAGGACTGTGAACTGGAATGGAGGTTCAGAAAGGGGCACAATCTGGAGGCATCAGGAGGATTGAGGGATAGGTGTCAGGCAGCACATAGTGGAGTAGTGTCACAGGAGAGTTGGAGATGGATAGTGGGCAGTTTGTTACAGATGGATCTGGAATTCTAGAGGGCACAGTAAAATGGTAGAGTGTGAGTGGGGAGATGTGGATAGTATTGGCATGGAGATGAGGGCAAGAGATAGAGATGGGAATTGGGTGAGAATGAGAACACACGGCAGAATATAGTAATGAAAAATTTGATAAGTTGAAAGGAGCAAATTTAGCAAAAAGTAGCACATTCAGAGATGGTACTCAGGCCGTTAAGCAGTTGAGTTATAGTGTGTGCAGTAGATAGAGATAATGCAGTGAAATTGATAAAAAAAAAAGCAGGACAGAGAACAGTGATAACTACAACTACAGGAATAATAGGAGCTGCAATGGGTAAAGGAAGAAAATACTGGGATAAACAGTAATAAAAGTGTATGGATGTGAGAGTGTGCGAAAAGCAATGGAAAGTATCATTTAATCTGAGTACTACTTTTATGTCTACAAATTAAATACCACTGTTTTCTGACACAATGTATCTATGTGAAATGTAACAATCTGGCATACAGTACAGTATGTCCCAAGCCCCATGAGGGTCACAATTAATCTTTGCCTTTTCACAAAAAGTAGATTTTCCAATTACTCTCTACCATTTTATTATTATCCTTTATTTATATGGTGTCACAAGGGTTCCCCAGTACCTTACAAATTACATAAACAAATTAGTTACGACAACCGGGCAGACGAGTTACATAGCTGAATGGCATTGATGAAGATGTGGGTCTTGAGAGCCTATTGGAAGAGAGGTGGAGAATTTGATAGGGAGAGAATTTTAGAGGTAGGAAGCAGAATGGGCAAAATCTCGAAAAGGTGGGAGTGGCAATAAGTAATCAGTTGACAGGAGAGATAGCATTAATTTGTGTAGCAAAGTGGGTGGGCTGGATGTAATGGGTGAGGGCTTTGTAAGTGAGTTTGAGAATCTTTTGGTGTCTGATGGGGAAGGGAAGCTAGTGTAGGGCTTGTAGGAGAGAGAAGGCAGACATATTACGTTTAGATAGGGAAATTAGGTTTTCAGCAGCATTAAAGGCAGATTGCAGTGGAGAGAGGTGGGAGTCTAAGAGGCCAGTTAATTAGTCTAATCTGGAGATGACCAGTGAGTGGATGAGGGTCTTAGTTGCCTCCAGAGTGTGAAAGGGTCTGATCCTAAAAATATTTCTTAGATGGAAAGAGCATGACTGTGAGAGGTACTGAATATGTGGTTTGAAGGATAGGAAGGAGTCAAGGATAACTCAAGACAGTGGGGACTAAAGTAGATTGTTGTCCTACCAATAGATAATGAAATAGTGAGAGGTGAGGTTATATGTAGAATGATGATCAGATAATTCTTAGACATGTTAAGTTTAAGAAAGCGCTGGGACATTCATGAAGAAATAGCAGAGTGGCAGTTGGAAATACAAGTGAGAAGAGAGGTGGAGAGGTTAGGGAAGGAAAGGTAGATCTGAGTGTCATCACATATAGATGATGTTTGAGGTCAAAATAGCTAATGGGCTCACCTGGAGAGGAGGTATAGATGGAGGAAAGGAGAGGTCCCAGAACAGAATCTTGGGGATCTACTGTTAGTGGAAGTGGAGGGGAAGTGGATTTATAAGAGAGGACATGGAAAGAGGGGTCAGAGAGGTAGGAGAACAGCCAGGAGAAAACAGTTTTAGGCATACGGAAGGAGGGAATAATTTGCTGGAGGAGATGGTGCTCAACAGTGTCAGCTGGGGCTTTTAAAGTCTGCCACCTGTACATTCTGCACGGCCTGCCTGCTGCATCTTCTCTCTCTGCCCCCCTCCCCCCCTGAGATGTCCAGGTTTGTGCTGCGGAGTTGGGGAGCGCTTTAGGTGCTCCTGCGGATTGCGGCCTACCTGGGCTCTCCGATCCGGGCCCTCGATTTCCGTCCCATCTCGCCGCGGACTTCCGGGGATGTGGATCCAGCGAGAGACTGCCCACTTCCGGCTCCTGTGGCTCCGACTGATGCTGGGCGCTGCCCGGGGACCCTCTCTGCTCGCCTACCTGCCCTGGCTCGTGGAGGGTGATGGAGCACGGCTCGGCCCGCCTGCCTGGTGAGAACCGTCGCGGCCATCTTGGTGGAGTCCCCGGCCTGATTCCTCCTATCCCACTGCTGGTGCGCTCGCGAGACTACACCCTGACTTCCCCTGTCTCACTGCTATTCCCCTGAGCCGCCCGCTGATATCTGCGGGACACAGGGGCTACGTGGGGGGCCCACACGAGCTGTGATCTGGGCGGTCTGGAGGTCCACAATCTCGGCAGTGCCGCTACCTCACCCCCGGAGCTCCGTGGTGTGGGGGACTTCCGCTCCCGTGAATAGGAGCAGGGGGCCTGCAAATTCTGTTTCTGTCCACATCTACATAATTCCTGAAGCCCACCTGATGTACTTAGCAGGCCTATCTCACAGCATTAGGTAATATTGTCAGCCTGGCAGTGCCTGACAGTCATTCCCAGTCGGCACTTTGTTATTCGTGGTCCCCTCCCTGGACACCCATGATACCCTGATGTGCGAGGTTTGGAAGTAGTGGACACACTGTATCTTTGGGAAAAATTGCCACTATAGTGAGAGGCTGGCCTCCTGTTTCGTTAATTGCTCACTGCCCCCCCGACACCACTTCGGGCTGTGTGTCGATATATGTTCACGGTGCGGTCTTCCCTGCTTGCTGGCAATATGTCCTCAGGGCAGCTGGAAGCTTGGAAGTCTGAAATGCACTAGGGATGCCTGCCTATCTCTTCAGCCACTGATGGGTTTTTAAATGGGTCTCCAGCTCTACAGAATTGCCTTCATGTCTCATAGCATGCAGTCCAGCTTACCTATGCCACAACCATAATATTCTGTCGAATATACTCGCGCTACTCTGTCTTCATATTCCATTGATCACCTGAGACACCTTGTTCTGTCATTATGCCTCCAAAGAGAGGAGGGAAAACCTCCAAGAAGCCTGCACCTATACAGTTTCCTAAAGCATCCAACACTAATCGTACCTTTGCCTCCTTATCATTGGCAAACGCCTGCTTGCCCATGTCTATGTCGAAATCTTTGACTCCCCAGTTGTCTTCGGACTTGGATCTTAATCTTGACCCTCAGGCGCCCCTTACCACTCAAACGATGCTTAAGATGTTTTCAGCGTTTCACTCGGATATCTTATCAGGGGTAGATTCCTCCATCCAAACACTTAGAGCTGATCTTAGTGGCATAACTGGGCGAACCGAACATCTTGAAGAAAAAATGCAGGAACTGGTAACTTCACATAATGACCTGCTGGTATCCCACTCGGACCTGCAAAATGATGTTGTTTCGATGCGTGAGAAGATTGCAGACCTGGAAGACAGATCGAGGAGAAACAACCTCAAAATTCGTGGTATACCCGATTTTGTCGCTCCGTTAGAATTGCAGGACTATGTTATAAAAATTTTCCGGACTCTTCTTCCTACAGCGTCTGCTCAGGATCTGCTATTAGACCGGGTCCACCACCTGCCTAAACCAAAAAGCGGTTATTCCTCCAGCTTCCCGAGGGATGTCTTATTACGGGTTAATTTCTTCCACGCCAAAGAGGACATTCTTAGAGCCACCAGACAAGCGGAGGGCTCTGACGTCATGGGTGGTCTGCAGCTATATCCGGATCTTTCTCAATTTACCTTGGATAAACGGCGTGCATTGCACCCAATCACGTCGGCTCTGCGAGACAACGACATCCTGTATAAGTGGGGTTTCCCAGTCAAGTTGATTATCAGCTACGAATCTTCTTCTTACATCGTTTCTTCCTATGAAGCTTGAGTGAAGCTACTCGACGACTGGGACATTCCAATTGCACAGCCGACGGCCAGGGCACCTGCTCCGATGTCGGATACTTGACTTGCAGATCTGATGTATAGAGTGTTATTGCGTTGTAGATTCGTATTTGTAGATGGAGCGAGTTAAGTATGTTAACCCCAGACTCACATGTATAGTAGGGCTGCCTGTACATCTTGATCTGGCTCTTAATTTTTGCTGTTACTCTATTTGATTTTCTTCCTTAATGTGGGATAATGGTCGTTTACCTTGCTGATATGTTTTCAGACATACTGGCTGGTACTGCATGTTTCGCAAATATGTTTGACAAAAATGTTGATGTTTAGTTAGTATTTACAATCTTATCTTTTAGCTGTGAGTTTACTGGGTGGCTGAGCCTATAGATGGCTTTTGGGAGACCCATTTGAACCTGTACCCCCACTGGTTCTTGCTTTGCCACTATGGTTTTTGTTGCAAACACTGTTTTTCTCGCTTTCTCTTTTTTTGCCCCCCTCCTTCCCCCTTCCCCCAACGGTTGCTCCCTCATGGATGTCTACTCTCTGGTTAGGTCACACAGTCTACCAATTGCTCCTTGGATATATTAATGGTTAAATTCTTTTCATTGAATGTTAATGGATTGAATTCCCCCTGTAAGAGACGCCAAGCCCTAGACACCTTTTATAAAGAAAAGGCTAAAGTGGTGGCCCTCCAAGAAACACACTTCATGGCTTCTGCCCCACCGACCCTTCGAAACTCCCGATACCCACTGGCTTATTTTGCGAACAATTCTTCTAAGAAAAATGGAGTCGCTATCCTTTTCCACAATTCTGTGCAATTTGATCTAGTTTCTCAATATTTAGATAAGGAGGGCAGATACCTGATCTTGGTAGGAAAATTAGATGATGTAGAGGTCACACTAGTTTCCTTGTATGCCCCGAATTCTAATCAACTACCTTTTCTCCTCAAATTATTCTCTACTATCCACACCTTACGGAAGGGCAGATTAATAGTAATGGGGGATTTCAACCTAGTCCCTGACGAGAAATTGGATAAAACGCACCACTCTAAAAGGACCCAGACAGGGTTACGCTCCCGGGCTACTTTAGCCCGTTTATTAACAGAATATGAACTCCACGATGTATGGTGCGTATCTTCCCCCACAGTTAAAGACTACACTTTTTCCCCCCATGTCCATAACACGTACTCCTGTATTGACCTGATATTGGCGGATAAATGGTCCTTACAACTTACTCATAGATCATTTATTACCCCAATTGCTTGGTCGGATCATGCTGCAGTGATATGGTCATGGAAGAGCACCCAGCCCCAGTTCACACATAGGACGTGGAGACTGCAGGAATATATCTTAAAGTCCCCGGAAGCGTCCTCGGCCATCGCTGACTCCTTATCCACATATCTCGCTATGAATTCTCCATCGGATACATCTATTCCGATACATTGGTGTGCCTTGAAAGCAGTGATTCCAGGGAACAATTATTCAAACAGGGGCTAGGTTGAAACGACAATTTTTGAGTTTACAAGAAGCGTTGGAAACGCAGTTATTACAGGCAGAGTCTCTTAATAGGGCACAACCCTCCCGTCGTTTGAAACGGGAGATAGTATCCATTAGGAATCAACTTCAGAAAATGTTTCTACAACGTATGCAGCGAGCATATGCTAAACTCCAACAGAAATACTACTCGTTAGGAAACAAATCAGGCAAATTTCTGGCCCAAAAACTGAGATCTCGCCATACTAGAAATAAAATTAAATGTATCCTAACCCCATCGGGACAGAAATTACTCAATCCAGCTGATATAACAAATGCCTTTGCCACGTTTTACGATAACCTGTATAACCTAGCCTCAGATACTACTACTATTTAACTTACCCATGCTTTGATATCTTCCTTTTTGGAAGGCTTACAGTTTCCTCTGCTGACCCCAGATCAGTTAGTATCCCTTAATAAACCCTGGGACTCGGAGGAAATAATCTCAGCCATTTAGTCCCTCCCATCGGAGAAAGCCCCAGGCCCGGATGGCTTCACAAATTCCTTTTATAAAAAACATGTTTCAGACCTTGAACCCTCACTCACTGCTTTATATAATTATGCCACTGATAGCGGTTCCCTGCCAGAGGAAATATTACAAGCCCGCATTATTACAATACATAAATCTGACAAAGATCCCACTCACTGCCAGAACTATAGGCCAATAGCGCTATTAAACACAGATTTAAAAATGTACTCCAAACTTATTGCACGTAGACTGTCCCCACTGATTCCAGTCTTAGTACACCCAGATCAAGTAGGTTTTGTGGCAGGACGCCAGGCATCAGATAACACGAGGAGGGTTTTTGATTTAGCAGACTATATTTCTTTTAAAGGAGAGGAAGCCATCTTCCTCTCTCTTGACGCTGAAAAAGCTTTTGACAGGCTGCATTGCGGTTTTCTTTATAACATCTTAGATAAATTTGGGATACGGGGCCCCATCCTATCGTCCATCTCAGCGCTCTATAGCGCTCCCAATGCTAGAGTCTTCAGTAATAGCTTCACGTCTTCTCCTTTTAAAATCTCCAATGGCACGAGACAGGGGTGCCCTTTGTCTCCTCTCATGTATGTTCTGGCTATTGAACCGCTTGCCATGGCGATTTGACAGGCTCCAGGTATAGTGGTGGGATCCTCTACGCACAAAGTTAGTTTATATGTGGATGATGTACTTCTATTCATTACCAATCCTGCTTCCACGCTCCCGGATCTGCACGAGATCATTGACAGATTTAGCACAGCTTAATTTTACAAGCTAAATATGTCCAAAACTGAAGCACTGCCATTCAACCTAGATCCAGATAAGCTACTGACACTCCAACTAGAATATAAATATAACTGGAAGAAAGACTCCCTTGTGTATCTTGGAATTCTTATACCTAACTCTCTTTCCTTAACGACTGAGATTAATTATAGTCCTATGATTGACTATATAGGTTCCCTTTGTAAATCATGGTTTGGAGGTATCATGGTTGGGTAGAGTGGCCGCGTTCAAGATGTCGATCCTCCCCAGATTGATATACTTCTTCAGAGCAATCCCCTATATTGTCCCCTTGCGAATCATAGGCCGCATTCACACGTTGATACTGAAATACATCTGAAAGGGGAAACCCCCTCTCATAGCGTGTGAACACTTTTCTAAACCTAGAAGTCAGGGAGGATTGGCAGTTCCAGATCTCAGACAATATCAATTTGCTTGATGGTAGCCCAGTTGAGCGATTGGTCTCTGCCGACAGGACAGAAATGTTGGGTAGACCTGGAAAGGGAATTATATGTTCGTACCTCTTTGTTGGATCTACTGTGGATTCCAATGCAACAAAGACTCCCCCCTACTCTACCACTCCAGTCCATCGCAGACTCCCTTGTGGCGTAGGACTCCATTGTGGTCTCTACTAAGGTTGTTTCTCTTCCAGCCCGCAATCTGTCTTTGTTGGCCCTCTCCAGGCTAATTCCAGATCTATGCCTTGCGAAATGGATTGCTTCAGGTAGAGACTCTATCGCGCCATTGGTTGATGGTGTAGCGATCACTCCGTTTAGTGTCTTGCAAGGTCTATTCGACCTCCCTACAGTAGAATTGTTTACTTATATACATCTTACCCACTGGCTGAAGACCTCTATTAAAGTCATGGAACCAATGCAATTGCCGCCCCCCAACATATTATTAAGATTAGCAAAGGGTAACAGTAAGGGAGCGATTCGTTTTTGGTATTCCATTGCAGAAGACAACCAGGGATGGGGAAAATCAGCTGCACACTCTAGGTGGGAGGCAGATCTGGCATGCACCTTTTCAACACACAGCAAGGGGAGGCGATATTGCTCTCATCCCATAGGATGTCCAAGTGCACAAACCACATAGAGATGCATTATAAATTATTGAATAATCTCTACTACACGTTAAATTAAATAGAATTTGGCCAACTGTCTCTAATTATTGCTGGAGAGACTGCTCGGAGAGGGATGATATCTTACATGTGTTCTGGTCCTGTTCGAAAATACGCCGTCTCTGGAGCAAAGTGTTTGCTCTGGCGTCTACTGTTCTTCATGCTCCCCTCCAGATGTCCCCTTCACTGGCGCTGTTACATACCTACCCGGTGGATTTACCACCTAGAGACCGCTATGTACTCGGTCATATTTTTATCGCCACTAGAGCAGCCATTGGGCAAGACTGGAAATAGCCTTCCCCTCCCTCACTATCTAAAATTGTACTAAAAATACAGTATGCTTTTCAAAAGGAAACCATGGACATACCGCCCTCTTCTGAGGTTAACCCCTCGGTGGGTAAATGGGCCCGTTGGCAAGAGTATATGGCATCGGATTCTGGGGCGACCATGATTTATGAGTCAGTCTGATTCCCTTTTTCTTATCTTTGGTAATTCTCCTTTTTGCTCCTATATGTTTTTGGTTAATTGAGGTTGCTGTACTGTGTATTGATTGAAACTATCTGTACCCACATGTTAATACATTGTATACATGGACTTCCTCATCCCCCTCCCCATGTACCCCCCTTTCCCCACTCTCCCTTTTTTCTTTCTGTACTCCCCTCCCCTTCTGAGTTTGAACAGAACAAAATTCTAATAAAAATTATCAAGTTAAAAAAAAAAAATCTGGTAAATGTATGGGAAATGTAGACATACATTATAATGTTGCTACTAGAAGTCAGTTATAACTACTATAATGTCTGCTTTTACAATAGAAAAATTGTGCACTAATTGTACAAGTATGTCACTGTGAAACATTTTAATCACTGTTTCATGTCATCGTTGCTTTTAAAAATGAAATTCAGTTATACAGTGTGGAAAACATAATTCAAATGCATGATTATTTTGAAATTTACCTTTTCTGCATAACTAAATTGCATGCCATGTCACCTACATTCACTTAAATGCTAATCGTAAATCCAAGTAAAACTAACAATTCCTGTGTAATTTAACAAAATATTTTACCTGCAGATACTGTATGTGAATAATTAGAGTTTATTGTCACATCAATTTGGCCTGGGCACGATAACCCCCTAACATGGCAATGTCTCCACATTGGAAGTGAAAAAATTTATTAACACGTTAGATCAGGCATACCCAAACTGCGGCCCTCCAGCTGTTGAGAAACTACACATCCCAGCATGCCCTGACACAGCTTTAGCATTCTCTGACAGCAAAACTGTGTCAGGGCATGCTGGGATATGTAGTTTCACAACAGCTGGGGGGTCGCAGTTTGGACATGCCTGCTTTAGATGAACCACAACCTCCTTATCACCTAACATTCACGCTATCCTATTCTTTGCTATCCAGTTTCTTAAACCAAATATGCTGCTCTTAGGTCTGTAGGACACCTTTTGGTAATATTAGCTTTCATATATCTCCAGGCAAATTCAGTTTAAACACAGAGAAAATAAAAAAAAGACATTGGGGGTAATTCAGATCTGATCGCTGGGCTGCATTTTCTACGGTATCCGGTGTCTAGGTCGACCACACTTAGGTCGACAATGTCAAGGAAGACCACTATTGGTCAACAGTAACTAGATCGACAGGGCTTCAAGGCCGACACGGTCTCTAGGTCGACATGTTCTATGTCGACAGGTCAAAAGGTCGACATAGGTTTTTCACATTTTTAATTTTTTTAAACTTTTTCATATTTAACGATCCACGTGGACTATGATTGGGAATAGTAACATGTACCGAGTGCAGCGAGGCACCTTGCCCGATGCATGGTGAGCGAACCAAGCCATGCGAGGGGACATGGTGCACTAATTGGGGGTCCCGGTCACTGTACGGAGAAAACGACACAAAAAAATAATAATGAAAAAACTCATGTCAACCTTTTGACCTGTCGACCTAGAACATGTCGACCTAGAAACCCTGTCGACCTAGAATCCCTGTCGACCTACTTACTGTTGACCAATAGTGACCGACCTAGACACTGTCGATCTAAGTGACACTCATTTTTTGCTGTCCTGCGATCAGGTAGTGGCCGCCTGCAGGGGGAGGGGAAAATTGCTGTGCAAGTGTGCGATCGCTTCTGTTGCAGAGCTGCATAAAGATCAGTTTGTACAGTCTCTGCACAGCCCCCAGGACTTACTTATCCTGTACGATAGAATGCTGCTTATTGGGGCCGGAGCTGATGTCAGGCACCCTCTCTGAAAATGCTTGAGCCCATCTGCGTTTTTCCGGACACTCCTTGAAAACGGTCAGTTGCCACCCACAAATGGCATCTTCCTGTCAATCTCCTTGCGAACGCCCATGCGAATGGATCCTTCCCGTCGCTGACCAGCGATCCCCATTGCAGCCATGCAACACGCCGGTGCAGTGCAGTGCATATACATGCGCAGTTCGTATCTGATCACCCGCTGTGCGAAAACGCACAGCAGCGATCAGAACTGAATTTCCTTCATTGTACAGTACGTAATACAGGGGTCTATTCATGTAAACCAGTGAATCCCATTTGTTAGATTACACTATCGCATCAGTTTTATGCAATATACTGTATATAGGGCCTTCTTCAAGGTTGATTGCAAAATAAAATTTAATGGGCAAAACCATATGCATTGCAGGTGGGGCAGATATAACATGTAGAGAGAGAGTTAGATTTGGGTGGGTTATATTATTTCTGTGCAGGGTAAATACTGGCAGCTTTATTTTACACTGCAATTTAAATTTTAGTATGAACACACCCCACCCAAATCTAAATCTCTCTGCACAGGGGGTTTTCTCATTTCTCCTATATCTATTGACCCATCAGGGCCTTCGTCAACGAGTCTGTCCCCCTGATGAAGGCCCATACAGGCCGATACGCGTAGGATAAATTAGAAAACCCTTTGTAGATGTACAATTCCCATCAACAATTAACAGAGTGTAACACAATACTCGGCTCCCAGAAAGTCACAGAACCATGAGCTGCGATAACGTGACCGCAAGCCCAGAACTAGGAAGTGCAAGAAACAGCAGCAGCTGCAGAACATGCAGAGATGATGGATGCAGGCGGACTCTGGGACACAACAACAGAGATGCAGGTAAGACTCTGTAAGAGGGGGAAGAGCCCGGGGATTAGTCTTATAGGTCTCAAAGCCGATGTTCTTTCTTCCCCTAGATTGTATCTGTATCCCGGGGCTCCTGGGAACTAGAGCGCGCTTATAACAGAACAACTTCTGGTTTGCCCAGACACTAGTGAGAACAGTGAATCCGAAGTCCCCACACCTGATTCCTCCTGCCAACTCAGGGGTACCCCATACACCGGAACAGTGCACCAACCCCCCTCTAGAGTTCTCTTTCCCCCTGTTTTTACCTGCTATTAGTTTTTGTGTTTTGGATACACCTAAGAGCTCTCCTTTTTATTCAGACCAGATATGAGACTTTGACCCTACACATAGAGGTGGGACACCACCCTCTAGTGGACAGCATTCAGACCCACTATCTTAAGCCTGCAAACAATGTGTTAATGCATTTCAATTGTTCATTCATTATTAATATTTTTTCTTCTTTGTCTTCATTTCAATTTATTTGAATATTATATTTTCATTTTATACTGCATAATTCTGCTCTGATGAGTAGAATGACCGAACACTGTTTAAACTTTGAACCTAGTAAAATCATTAATCAAAAGCCTTTCAAGCACTTTATTACCAGCTAACATTCAGGCGCAACTGCAAAACCCTATTGTTTGCAAAGTGTAAGTTTAGCTCTACTGAAATTAATTTCAATACACGTCACGTTTTAGTAATGTAAATTTAACACAGTTTTCTTTCCAACTTAATGTCTTTACCCTGCTCCTGCTAACAAAATAGCATATGGATCAATCCATGGGCCTAATTCTGGGCATAGTTCAGACTGGATCGCTGCAGCGGCAGTTATCGCAGTCTGAATCCTTATGTGGAACCCCGGGAGCCCAGTGAGATGCTAAAAGCATCTCATATCTGCAATCGCCTCTGTCTGATTGACAGGCAGAGGCGGTCGCAGGGCGGGAGGGGAACGCCATTTGAATGCCGCTGGCGGGGGGTGCGCTCCGGACATTGGAAGTGTGTCTGGACCGTTGCGGGGGCATATCGCCATAGCTGTGTGATGTCACACACAGCTGCTGCTACCCGGGACGCAGCGAGTAGCGGCCTGCCAGCATTGCCACGGTGCGATGCTTTTGCACCCTTGTGGGGGGGGAGCAGAGGCAGACATGCGGGATGGACTAGCCCTGTGCTGGGCGTCACCCCGCATGTCTGTGTAAATGATCGTAGATGTGCTAAATTTAGCACATCTACCATCAGATTTGAATTACTATTATTAACTATGGGGCTATGGATCTCTGTGCATGGATGTAGCTGGTAAGATTTATCATGCAGCATATGTGCAGATGCAAATGTATGCATTTTTTCTGTATGTCTGTCTGTCCTACCAGATATGTCTTTCTGTGAAATGTGAGTTTTGGGGCAGGAACTGGGCAGTGACCATACAATCATTTGGAACTGTTCTGACTTGTGGGAGTGCATAGGAGGGTCATAGGCAGACCTGGCCCTAAGCATTTTGATGCCCTAGGCAAGATTCTTGCTGGTTCCCCCTAGCCAGCCTCTGCTACCTTGAGTCCTCCTTTACTATAGCCCATGGCACAGCGGCAGACAGCATACAATGAGCCAGTCTGACTCATTATACTGCTGTAAACTGCAGGCTCCTTCATTGCAGCAGGCCCAGTTGCAATATACCAGCTGCACCTATGCTGTTCTGCTTCTGCCTCATCACCCCTCTCCCAACTCAGTACCCAGCACACGGCACCAGCAACCCTCACAGCAGGCAGCTCTGCACCCCTGAGCTGAGAGCTCTGAGGCAGTAGGCAGCCAGAACAGAGCCATCAGGAGCCCCAAAAACTACTGCTGCCCACTGGCAAAGTTTGCCTACCTTGCATATGCCTAGGGTCAGCTCTGGTGATGGGGTTATTAATTAAAGCTCAGTGCTATTCTGAGTCGTTTGTATGTATAATGGAATGATGGTTGTGTTGGATTTCTTGCATAGTAGAATGGGGTATGATGCATGTTGCAATACTAATGATAACTCCTGCATCAGTGGGCAGACACATTGGCAGTAATTCAATTGTTTTATTGGGTGCCTGTTGGAGCAATTCAATTGTTGCACTGATCAGATGCTCATTACTGTTGACTAGAGATATGTGGCGGGCACTTATCGTGTTTTGTGTTTTGGTTTTGGTTCTGGTTCCATGCTCGTGTTTTTCGGATCTGGATTGGTTTTGCCAAAACCATCCTTTCGTGTTTTGGTTTTGGATCTGGATGATTTTTGAAAAAAAATATAAAAACGGCCAAAATCACATAATTTGGGGGTAATTTGGATCCTACGGTATTATTAACCTCAATAACATTAATATCCACTCATTTCCAGTCTATTCTGAACACCTCACACCTGACAATATTGTTTTTAGGCCAAAGGGTTGCACCAAGGTGGCTGGATGACTAAGCTAAGCAACACAAGTGTGCGGCATAAACACCTGGCCCATCTAGGAGTGGCACTGCAGTGTTAGACAGGTTGGCAGATTTAAAAAATAGTCCACAAACAGCACATGATGCAAAGAAGAAAAAGAGGTGCAATGAGGTAGCTGTATGACTAAGCTAAGCGACACAAGTGTGCGGCACAAACACCTGGCCTATCTAGGAGTGGCACTGAAGTTGCAGACAGGATAGCACTTAAAAAAAACTAGGCCCCAAACAGCACATCATGCAAAGAAGAAAAAGAGGTGCAATGAGGTAGCTGTATGACTAAGCTAAGCCACACAAGTGTGCGGCACAAACAACATGGGACATGCTGGAATTTGCCCAGATGTAATACACGCACAATATTGTTTGCACAGGAGAGCTTACCGCTAAACCACACACACACATGGCAAAGCCTGTAAAATTAATTTGGATAATATTTACCCTTTTATTTGGAGCTATTACAATAATATGCAGTACAGGCGAGCGTATCCCTACACCACACAGGGCAAACCCTGTAAAAATTATTTGGATAATAATATAAATAATGTATATAACTCTTTTATTTGGAGTAAATAATATACAGCACAGGACACCACCACTGGACTTATGGCAGCACAAGACACCACCACTGGACTGATGCAGCACAAGACAGCACCACTGGACTGGACTTACACGGCAGTACCCCTGGACTTGTACGGCAGTGTCAGACAGGATGGTACTTTAAAAAAATAGTCCCCAAACAGCACATGATGCAAAAAAGAAAAAGAGATGCAAGATGGAATTGTCCTTGGACCCTCCCACCCACCCTTATGTTGTATTAACAGGACATGCACACTTTAACAAACCAATCATTTCAGCAACTGTGGCTGAAATTACTGGTTTGTTTGGGCCCCCACCAAAAAAGAAGCAATCAATCTCTCCTTGCATAAACTGGCTCTACAGAGGCAAGATGTCGACGTCATCCTCATCCTCTGATTCCTCACCCCTTTCAATGTGTACATCCTCCTCCTCACAGAGTATTAATTCGTCCCCAGTGGAATCCACCATCACAGGTCCCTGTGTACTTTCTGGAGGAAATTGCTGGTAAAGGTCTCCACGGAGGAATTTATAATTCATTTTGATGAACATCATCCTCTGGACATTTTGTGGAAGTAACCTCCTACACCGATCGCTGACAAGGTTACCGGCTGCACTAAACACTCTTTTGGAGTACACACTGGAGGGGGGGCAACTTGGATAAAATAAAGCCAGTTTGTGCAAGGGCATCCAAAGTCCCTCTTTTTCCTGCCAGTATACGTACGGACTGTCTGACATGCCTACTTGGATGGTGTCACTCATATAATCCTCCACCATTCTTTTACTGGTGACAGAATCATATGCAGTGACAGTAGACATGTCAGTAATCGTTGGCAGGTCCTTCAGTCCGGACCAGATGTCAACACTTGCTCCTGACTGCCCTGCATCACCGCCAGTGGGTGGGCTAGGAAATTTTATACTTTTCCTCACAGCCCCAGTTGCAGGAGAAATTGAAGGAGGAGCGGTGGCACGCCACTTTCATAGGTATCATCAGAACTACAAGCCTTCGGATTACAAAAAAATTAACCTAGGCATCAGAGGGGATGATCTGATGCAGGAACTCCTCAAACATGAATCCAAGTGAACATTCAAACTAGACTGGCTGGCACCAAAAGGGATGAACGAAAACATAAACTATTGAGTCTTCATCTAGCCGAAACACAGTCCTTAACTTGAGAACTATAAACAGAAATTTGCTCTCTTCTAACCCACCATCACTAGTGATAGTGACCTATCTTAACTTCCTAAACATACCATTTACACTATTTCCTACCAGGACTCATGTCCTTACCCATCACATCCAACCCATAATGTCACGTCTAATTATGCACCACAACAATGTTTGATATACAACTAAATCACCTATTTGCGACACACACAACATCCTATCTCCACACTGTCACCTAATATCCTCATGATTACGACACTTCATAATAGTCATCAACAGTCCCTCTATCACATTTAGACTCTACACAATACCTCACACCTCTCATACCTCACATAATACCAACCTACTTATATTGCACCAATAACCATATTTCATTAAGACCATACAATACTTTATCACCATTTATTTTATAAAATGGGTGAATATACACTCACTCAGAGTTCGCGATACTAGTCTATATTATCACAATTAATCTACTAATACATTTCACACTATCATCAGCACTTGTCTCTACTTTAACAACCATAATCACTATTCCACACTACTAGAAAATTTACATACGCTTAACTTGTATATTGCCTCAATGAGTTCATCACTATTGTCTTTCTATTATACTAAAATTAGTGTATAAGAGTACTATTTTATTTTGTCCCAGTTTGGTATTTAACCTACATACTGGGTTATTATGGAATCTAATACAATCAGTGGTTGCTAGGCAACCGCGCAAACAAACCTATGAGAACTAAGCGGCCGAGGCTGCTTAGCAACAGAACACATCCTCCAATGATATGATGCATACGTATTGATGCGGTGACGCGATGATGCAGCTCTAGTGGGCGGTCTGACGCAAAGACATGATGACGCGCATATATGCGGCTCCGGCAGGTGATATATTGAAACCAGGTAATCAGTGAAAAAACACGCACGTCTGGTTGCTAAGCAACCAGATGCGTTATATGACGTAATAACGCGCTCACTGAATAAGCTTACATAGAACCTATTGTAAACAGTCAGTATACATGTGCCTGTGATCAATCTCCTTTCTTTATAAGGGGTCTTTGTTGCTTTCCCAATTTGACATACTCATATGCTTTGGACTTTATTTAAAAAGCTATAGGAACTGAATATACAAATTACTGATATGTGTTAACCTATTGCTCATTAATTATCACCCACTGCTCAAGGTGTTTGCATCCATTTCTACCAAGTACCCGTCATGCATTCTAACAAAAGAGGTTTTAATGTCCACCAATACCTAATAATAACCACTCAGCCTGAAAAAGGTAAAAGTTTTACCACTCATTTTTGGCAAAAGAAGTTATTAAGTTTACAAATCACCTGGTAAAAATATCTGTCATACACTTCTATCAAAATAAGTTATATCTATTGAGAATAACAGCCCAGTTGGAACAGGTGATACATGGAAACATGCACACAGAGAACCTGTCAATCATGATTAAAGTAATTAACCTGTAATCCCTCCCACTGACACAAGTCAGCTATAAATAGGAGAAACAATCTCAGAGTCACCACACAGTGAACAAGCCACACAGTGGTGAAATGGTCCATCTGTGAATGTGAACCAGTGGAACCAGACAGTGCACGGTCTGGTCCACTCTGTCCTCCCTTGGTATCGTATAGCCCATTTGGGCCTTTAATTATCTATGTTTATGTTTTGCTAACTGATAAATGTATCTGATATTTGTAATTATTATCTGAATAAGCTAACATAGAACCTAGTGTAAACAGTGAGTAAACATGTGCCTGTGATCAATCCATTTTCCTTATAAGGGGTCATTATAGATTATCCCAATTTGATGTACCAACATATGCTTTGCACTTTATTTAAAAAGCCAAAGGTATTTGAGGGCACATTTTGAATATACAAATTACTGACATATGTTAACCCATTGCTCATTAATTATCACCTTCTGCTTAAAGTGCTTGAACTTATTTCTACTAAGTACTTGTCATGCATTTCTGACAAAAGAGGTTATAATGTCCACCAATAAAACCATTGGTCTGGAAAAAGGTGACAATTTTACCACACATTTCTGGCAAAAAAAGGTTATGATGTTTACAAACCACCTGGTAGAAATATCTGTCATATATTTCTATAAAAACATTTTTCTCTCAGCACCCTATCTCTCTCATCCAATGTCCTCTATAACCGTATATGACATTGGACAGCAGAAGTAGGGGTGCACCCTCTCTATCACTACTTATTCGAGAACTCTCTCATCCATTGCCAGACATCAAGTTCCCTGCAATGCACACTGTAACAGGCACTTGGGGCAGACTAGCAGGACAGTAGAAGTTCCCACTTTTGGTATTCATACCAAAACCATACACTCTCTCATTTGTGGGGTTACAATACTACTGCCACACTTCACTGGCCACGCCCAAATCCATCTGATCTTGGAAGCAAAGCAGTGATGGGCCTGATCAGTACAAGGTTAGGTGACTACCTCGGAATATCAGGTGCAGTAGAACTATTTCCCAGCAAACAGCAGAAGTGGTGGAGGAAACATTGGCCCTCATTCCGAGTTGATCGCTCGGTAATTTTCTTCGCATCGCAGTGAAATTCCGCTTAGTACGCATGCGCAATATTCGCACTGCGACTGCGCCAAGTAATTTTACAATGAAGATAGTATTTTTACTCACGGCTTTTTCTTCGCTCTGGCGAACGTAGTGTGATTGACAGGAAATGGGTGTTACTGGGCGGAAACACAGCGTTTTCGGGGCGTGTAGATAAAAACGCTACCGTTTCCGGAAAAAACGCAGGAGTGGCCGGAGAAACGGGGGAGTGTCTGGGCGAACGCTGGGTGTGTTTATGACGTCAAACCAGGAACGACAAGCACTGAACTGAACGCAGATGCCGAGTAAGTCTGAAGCTACTCTGAAACTGCTAAGTAGTTTGTAATCGCAATATTGCGAATACATCGGTCGCAATTTTAAGAAGCTAAGATACACTCCCAGTAGGCGTAGGCTTAGCGTGAGCAACTCTGCTAAATTCGCCTTGCGAGCGATCAACTCGGAATGAGGGCCATTGGCTTTACCTCTATATCTACATCCTCTTGTTAGGAATAGAAATCTAATGACACATATTCAAATACCGAAAAAATTAACTTTGCTCAGCTGATTGCCCACAGCAGCAAGGGAGCAATTATCAAGGAGTTTACACGATTCTCATTTAATATGATAAAAGTAGTAAATGTACTCCTGACACACTTAGATATCATATATATATCTCTGATTTGAAATATTTTTCACCTTAGGCGTGAATCTCAAATTGACACTGTCCACTATGATTGGTGCCAATAGAGGGTATTTTAACCCTAATATTTACATAATTGAAGTATCCTATAGGTGTTTGTTTTTATATTAAAGTCTATGTCGATCCTTTTTTCTTATAATTAACTTTAATAAACGTAAAGTATTTCCAAAGTGTTCCCCAACACAGTCTTTCTTCCTTCCAAAACTGCCCTGCATCACTGCCAGTAGGTGGGCTAGGAAATCTTATCCTTTTCCTCACAGCCCCAGTTGCGGGAGAAAATGAAGGAGGAGCTGTTGACGGGTCACATTTCGCTTGAGTTGACAATTTTCTCACCAGCAGGTCTTTGAACCTCTGCAGACTTGTGTATGCTGGAAGGAGAGATACAACGTAGGCTTTAAACCTAGGATCGAGCACGGTGGCTAAAATGTAGTGCTCTGATTTCAACAGATTGACCACACTTGAATCCTTGCAAAGTGAATGAAGGGCTCCATCCACAAGTCCCATATACTTAGCGGAATCGCTCCGTCTTAGCTCCTCCTTCATTTTCTCCAGCTGCTTCTGCAAAAGCCTGATGAGGGGAATTACCTGAATCAAGCTGGCAGTGTCTGAACTGACTTCACATGTGGCAAGTTTGAAGGGTTGGAGAACCTTGCACAAGATGGAAATAATTCTCCACTGCGCTTGAGTCAGCTGCATTCCCCCTCATTTGCCTATATTATAGGTGGATGTATAGGCTTGAATGGCCTTTTGCTGCTCCTCCAACCTCTGAAGCATATAGGGTTCAGGCCACCGACAGCATCTCCTGCACACCCCTGTCATTTAAAAAAATATTCTGCATCACCAAATTAATTGTATGTGCAAAACATGGGACGTGCTGGAATTTGCCCAGATGTAATGCACGCATAATATTGGTGGTATTGTCCGATATCATAAATCCCTAGGAAAGTCTAATTAGGGCAAGCCATTGTGTGATGTCCCTCAGTTTCTGTAAGAAGTTGTCAGCAGTGTGATACATAGCGTAGCCTGCCTAGGAACGAGTTAACATTTGCGAGATGCTGCTACTGGTGCCACTGCTGTTTTTGCTGTGGAAGGCAATACACCTACCCAGTGGGCTGTCACAGTCTAGTCCTTAGTCTGCCCTGTTTCACTTGTCCACAATGTCCGTGGTAAGTGGACAGTGGGTACAACTGCATATTTTAGGATAATGAGGACACGTTTTCTGACATCTCTGTACATTCTCGGTAACAACAGTAGCAGCAGCAACAACAGCAGTAGGCGTACCACTCAAGATTCCAACGGAGGAATCCCGGTTAGGAGAGGACTCCTCAGTCTTGCCAGTGACATGGCCTGCAGGACTACTTATATTCCTGACTGACGAGGAAGTTGATGTCGAGGGAGTTGTTGGTGTGGCTTGCAGGAGCTTGTGTACAAGAGGAAGAAGGGATTTAGGTGTCAGTGGACTGCTTACGCTCTTACCCAAAGTTTCATAAGTTGACACTGACTTCTGATGAATGCGCAGCAGGTGACCTATAACGGAGGATGTTCCTAGGTGGTTAACGTCCTTATCCCTACTTATTACGGATTGACAGAGGCAACACATGGCTTGACACCTGTTGTCCGGATTTGTGGAGAAATAATTCCACACCGAAGAGGTGGCTTTTTTGGTGTTTTGACCAGGCATCACAATGGGCTTATTCATCCCATGGACAACAGGTGTCTCCCCCGGTCCTGATTTAAATAAACCACATCACCATCAGAATCCTCATCGTTTACTTCCTCCTCAGCACCAGCAACACCCATATCCTCATCCGGGTGTACTTCAACAGTGACATCTCCAATTTGAATATCAGAAACTTGACTGTGGGTGCTCCTTCAGGCATTTGCAGAGGGTGTGCAAATGGTGGAAGGACCCACTTCTTCCCGTCCAGTGTTGGGAAGGTCAGGCATCACAACCGCCAACACACTTGTACTCTCCTTGGGGATTTGTGATATCATCTTAGAAGGCACAGTTCTTTGCTGTGCTTTTGCCAGCTTAACACTTATTTTTCTAGTAGGAGGATGAGGGCTTCTATCGTCATGTGAAGCTGAACCACTAGTCATGAACATAGGCCAGGGACTTAGCCGTTCCTTGCCACTCCATGTCGTAAATGGCATATTGGCAAGTTAACATTTCTCCTCAGATCATTTAAATTTATTTTTTGGGGTCATTTTACTGAACTTCGACTTTTTGGATTTTACATGCTCTCTACTATGACATTGGGCATCGGTTTTGGCAGACGACGTTGATGGCATTTCATTGTCTATGTCATGACTAGTGGCAGCAGCTTCAGCAATAGGAGGAAGTGGTTCTTGATCTTTCCCTATTTTATCCTCCAAATTTTTGTTCTGCACTATTTTTCTGGAGTTATATAACAATATGCGGTACAGGAGCGCTTACCTCTACACCACACAGGGCTAACCCTGTGAAAATTATTTGGATTACATATTAATAACCCCTTTATTTGGAGTAAATAATATACATCACAGGACAGCACAACTAAATTTATATGGCAGCTCCACTGGACTGGAATTATATGGCAGTATCACTGGAATTATACGGTAGTATCACTGGATTTATATGGCATTACCACTGGACTGGAATTATACGGCAGTACCACTGGAATTATACGCCAGTACCACTGGAATTATACGCCAGTACCACTGGAATTATACGCCAGTACCACTGGATAAATATGGCAGTATCACTGCAATTATACGGCAGTACCACTGGACTTGGCATTACCACTGGACTGGAATTATACGGCAGTATCACTAGAATTATATGGCAGTACCACTGGACTTTTGCCAGTTTCACTGGAATTATACGGAAGTAATGCTGGACATACACGGAAGTACTGCTGGACATATTCGGCAGTATCACTGGACATATAAAGCAGCACTGGACATATGGCAGCAGAGGACACCACCACTGTGACTGGACTGATGCAGCACAAGACACTACCACCCTACTTATGCAGCACAATACAGCACCACTGCAATGGACTGAACTTATACAGCAGCACTGGATATATGGCAGCAAAGGACACCACTAATGTGACTGGACTGATGCAGCACAATACTTCACCACTGAACTGATGCAGCACAAAACAGCACCACTGCACTGGACTTATACATCAGCACTGGACATATGGCAGCAGAAGACACAACCACTGTGACTGGACTGATGCAGCACAAGACACTTCCACTGTACTGATGCAGGACACTGAGGATGGAGACACGTCCTCTCGCTACATTCTCCAATTCCGGAATGAAAATGGCTGCGACGCGTGGCTCCTTATATGGAATCCAAACCCCGTGAGAATCCGACAGCGGGATGATGACATTTTGCCTCATTCTGGTTTCCGAGTCAGGCAGGAAAACCCGAGCCTGACTTGAATCCGGGCTCGGGTAGTGAAGTTTCGGGGGGTTCGGTTTTCAGGGAAACGAACCCACTCATCTCTACTGTTGACATGCCCAAAAGCAGCAGGTTTAGCCACGCAAAGCAGCTCAACCTGTCTAAAGCCACGGACTTTTTATACTCAAGAGTCTGCAAGAAGAAATATTGTCCCTATGGGGTGGAATTCAAATGTTATCCCGCTAGCAGTCAGTGGATGGCTCCTAAATGGAGCTATTGAAATGTAGCTCCGTTCGACCATAAAGGGCTACCGGTGTCTGCGTCTCTTTAGATGGGAGATTGGGCACAATTATCAATTGAAGTTCACCATTTGAATCAAGTCTGAAAGAATGTTACATCTTATGTTAACTCTGTGATTTTGGGTCCTCATACTAGCGTATGGGGACAGTGTGCCAGATCGGGACTAAAAGCTAAGCAGGACATTTTAACGGTGTCTCCTGCATTACCTTTTTGATGACTGAAACACTGACTTAGCTTTGTCACCTCCTTTTGTATAAACTAATTTTCACCTGCTTTTGTAATTATTAAATGATAATGAATAGACCCCAAAATATCCAAGCAATTTATATTTTTATGTAAGATCGCTCATATGCTTTAAATGTTTACTAATTACCTTATGGTACACAAATGACAATATACTACATACAGAAAAATAAAAACCATACAAAATGTATAAATAATTCATAAAATAGTATTAAATTTCTTTGGTGTTTATTGAAGAAAAAAAGTGAAAACAAGGTAATATCATTATTGATAGCCACACAAGAAGTGAATTAAATTAAAATATGCTTAGGCATATTTCATAAACTGCTGATTCAAATTTAATTAGTATTCACTCAAAAAACTAAATAGCATATTGCACCTTCAGCAACATGTAAATAGGCTAATATTGCATTAAAACTGATTAAAGATTGGAATCTCATTATAGCATGATCAATTAAATCATAATCACACAACAGGAAGCTTTAAAAAAAAAAAAACAGAAAGGGGGCTGAATGCAGTAACAATCTCTCTGATAGTCTCTATCCCTCTAATCAGCAAACTGCTGCAGATAAATGACCTAGATTGAAATGCAGCCTTTTGACACTGCTCCACTTTCTTTCCTGATGACTTTTTGATCAGGAAAGGGATTTGCTCTCTTCTGTCATTTGTTTTTATTTTTATATTTTTCAGTCCCATTAGCCATTTTAACTGTTAACTTGCCATAAAGAAAGCATTCTCTTCAAAGTGGCTTACATTGATGTAAACACGTAAAATCAATATGTTCCTGTGATATGTCAGTATATACTAATATTGCTATACATTTATGTGCAGAACAACCTTACAATCAAGAAGTTCAGACACCAGAACTTGTCAATTATAAGATGGCCTTGCTTGTTACCTTAGACGCTCCAGGAACATTTCTTCTGAATGTAAGTGTACCTTGTCATTATTATAAAGAATAGTGTATGCTGTAGGAATTATCTTCTGCTGAAAAACAAACTTTTGCTGTATATAGCTATTGATGCAAATTTTAATAGTTGTATCTCACTAAAAATATAAAGGATTCATACTGTTTAGCCATGTATAATTTTGTGTATATAAATAGCTATTAATCTGAGTTAGATCTGCAATCCTTATTTCTCAGCTAATATTAAAACCATACACAAATTTCAGAAAAAAATAGTCAGTGCGTGGTATAATTAGGAACAAAGCTGAAAGCTTACATGAATTTAACATGCTATATCTTTTAAATTAAGGTGGCCTAGTAAAGCTGGGTATGCACCTATACAATTGTCGGGTCGTTCATTCAATATTGACCTGTTCTTTTGATATTGCAGAGTGTATACGCACCTTCAAACATGTTTTGTCGGAAGAAAACTGGTCAATCAATGGTGTGTACAATATTTTATGTGCTGTTTAATATTCATCCAATTTGACTGAGCCATATTAGACCAAAAGTGTAGTGTGTGTGCACCTTTGACCATACTTTTGCTTTTTTTTTCATCAGCATGTACAATGAAACTTGTCAGGTGTCTTGCTGCATACTTTATGCATAATTTCCTCCATCACTATATGAAATAAAGTGATTGTAAAGAATTGCCTGTCTTTTGTTGTTCACAACTGTATTTGACCTATACTGTGATACTGCAATATATTAGATTTTTTTTTTTTTTTTACTCGCTAAAATGTTCTCTGTAAGATTTGCAGCAGTCAGCATCCCGGCAGTCAAAATACTGATACCGGAATCCCGACCCCACTCAGATTGCTGATACCAGCATCCGGAATACGGTGACAAGCCTGGAGCCGAAATCCTGACAACCGGGTTACAAAACGAGTGCGCGCCAGGCCGGGATCCTGACTAACGGTATTGTAACTGCTTCCCTTCTTGGTACCCTGTTCGCCAAATGAAGAGGCCTTCGGGCAGCATTGGTGCTTTTTCCTCTGCATGATGCCACTCACATACCACTAGTCATGGCCCTGACTGAACAAAACAGTTTGAGTGGGATGGGAAAGAGTAGACATACAGAACGTAATACAGATAAATCAGGTGAGGAGGGGAGTGTACAATACAGAATATACAGATGGGGGAGCACACAGATTATGCATTCACCATATTCATACACTTCAGAGTTTTTTGTTACTTTGTTATTCAGCTACAAAACCCTTTATTAAATAACACATTTCAATACACTGCCATATCCAGGATTAAAACCCATAACCTGCTGCATTCCAGTTAAACACCTTACTCATTGAGCTCTTTAAACCTGCATAAAAACTATGAGATTTTTAAGTTTTATATGAAGCTTCTTGTACTTTGTAAAAAAAATAATCAGCATTGCAATTGAGCAGATTTATGTAGTATGCAGCCACACACATCCAATCCCTTGCTGCCACACACTACATACTGTAGATTTGCTCAGTTCCAATTCTGATTGTATTTCATGAAATACAAACTGAGCTTCAAATAATAGAATTCTCTAGCTTTCTATGCAGGGTCAGATAGCTAATGAATAGAGTGTCTGACTGCAATGGGTTTGAATCCCGCAATGTCAGCATCTTAAAATGTAATAATGGACAGTGTGACTGAATAACAAAGAGCTTTTAAGTTAAGTTCATGAATGTTGAACAGATATTACTGATAGAAGGAGTTGGGGAAGGAGACTTGGGCAGGCAGGAGATGCCAGACTTCAAATAGAAAGGAAGCCATAAGTGAAAGTAATTAAAACAGATACTTAACTAGTGCCCCCTACCCTGCAGTGCTGTGCGCAGTGTCACACTCTGCACCACCCAAGTTACAGCCCTGATGACATATAACAGTGTGCTCCAGTTCATATTGTGCCTCATTACAGTGGCCAACAGTTCACATTATACTGGAAATGTAATGTCACACAATTTAGGCTGGGCAATGGATAAGATTCAATTGCTTAGCAGGCAAATCTGGGAAATTGGTATTTAACTTTATAATCTGGGTTCGGGCCCCCCTAACCCTCTGGGCTTCGTAGCAATGGCACCCCTTGCACCCACTATAGTTAAGCCCACGGGTATGAGCATTCTGATGTTCTGTTTGTCTATAGGTGGTTCTAACCCTGGCCACTTCAGAACATATGAAAAAGCAAGAGATGAAAAGTGATAACAATGAGTCTTATCATGCATATAGTACCTCAAAAAACTTGTACATTAAGAACGAACAACTCACATTAACAAATGCAGAAACTGATTTAAATGGGTCTTTTATGTAAACTTTTCTCTCAGTTCTGATTTGTAAAAAGCATGAAAGTACAAAAAAATGTTCTCCACCACTTGGTTGAATATTTAGTCACATAAACGTAACTATTGTTTCTTGACAAGGGCTACCACCAATTCACCGACTGCTTTTCTATTTGTGCAATTTACGGTGCCTCCACCCAAGCCTTCTATGATCCAAATCTCCTTAGTGAAGGGAAAAAAATGTTGCGTCAATATAACATTTTAAAAAAAATATACACTTCCATATATGGATTCTGTATGATATCCAGGCTGTCGGGATCCCATTGGTCAGGAGACCGATGCCAGGATCCCAACAGCCGGGATACCGGCGGTGAGTGCAGCGTGTCCCCTCTTGGGTTTGCTGCGCTCACCATGCTTTTGGCCCAGTGATGGCCACCCGAGTGGGGATTACAACCAGCGGTTGGGATTCCGACCATCAGTATTTCACTGGGTGTCTGGATTCCACTGTCTGTATCTTGGCAACCAGGATCCCGACAGCCGGCAAATTTAATGTCTCCCCCATATATGGTATGCCTTTTCTGTGCAATTGGTGTTTTACAACAATTTTTAAATCTATATATATTTATTAGAGATGTGTGTTTGCCCAAATCTTTGGGTTTAGGTTCTTGTTTTGGATCTGTATCTTCTTCCTGTTTTGGCAAAATCTCCCTTGCAACTTTTTGATCTGTATTTGTTTTGGATCTGTATTTTTTTTTAAAAAATCATAAAAACATCTAAAATCACAGAACTTAAGCCTGTTTTAGTTCCTACAGTATTATTAACCTCAATAACATTAATTTTCCGTCGTTTCCAATTAAATTTAACCACCTCACAGTTCACAAAATTGTTTTCATCCAATTTAGACCAAAGGTTTCAGCGAGCCGGCTCGTCACTAACCGACACAGCAGAGTAAAAAAAAAAGGAGTTGATAGCTCACAGAACTGAGGTCATGGGTTTGATTCCCACCATGGCTCTAACTGTGTGGAGTTTGTATATTCTCCCTGTACCTGTGTGGATTCCCTATGGGTACTCTGATTTCCTCCCACAATCCAAAAATAAATTGGTAGGTTAATTAGCTTGCAACAAAATATTGACCCTAGCATTAACGTGCGTGTATGTGTACATGTGCAGACTAGATGGGCCAAGTGGTTCTTATCTGCCATCAAGTTCTGTTTCTGTGTTTACTTACAACAAAAATAGTGCTTTAAAGTAAATATCCAAAGCACTTTCTCAACATGTTGAATACTAACATAGTAACATAGTTTTCTAAGGCTGAAGAAAGACGAGTTCAACCTGTTAGTGCTCTCCTACACTGTAATATTTTTAAGACTTTAACTGTGGTAAATACTGTAATAAATCATTATTATTAAACAGTAATAAGAATTCAAAATGATACATACTGTATGCAGCATTTACAGTATAACAATTGAATTGTACTATGTATAATCAATAATGATAATAAGTGTTGAAATATTGCAAAGATATTTTACTTTACTTTCACTATTTGTGTACTGTATGTAAAATGGTTTTCCTCATCTATGAAAGAGAAATCTGATTTGTGACAACTGGTCAATGTTAGCCATTACATTTTTTTATGCTATTAAAAGTCTCTATAGACTTTTTTAGGGTACATTTGTAAAACCGGTTGAATTATACAAAATACTGATTTAACGCATTGGTCTTTACTCCACTTGCACTCTGCTAAACAAATACCACCACTGTATACTGTACATTAATGTGAATATACTATTTAGACAACATACTGTATATGCATAACAAAGTTATAAATTGAATATCCGTAGTCACATGTCTATGAAAGAGTTAACAACAGATTGCATCCCGTCTGCGCTAAATCCTGACTTACTGAAGCTGTAGTGGTTGTCAGCATGGAGTATTTAGCAATCTCTCTATCTTCATTTCTTTTTTAGAAGCAAGATGCAGTATGTTCCACTTTGAAGGTTGCTACCCTTGCTGTTTTTGATTTAGTGGCATGTTCCTTGAAGATTGCTTGTTGAGCAGTCAGAACAGATTTTAATTATTTAACTTTTTTTTAACTACTGGATAGACATTGTTGTTCCATCTTTGTGTTGACATAGAAATCTAGCAACATGGCACATCATACCAGGCATTTCCTCTAAATGAACTTATGAATAGATCAATGTAGTGTGTGTGTGTGTGTGTGTGTGTGTGTGTGTGTGTGTGTGTACATATTTTATATATATATATATATATATATATATATATATATATAACATTCAATATGTTAGTTAAAAACAGCATGGACACCCCTGAGTATCTTGGTTTCTGTGCTCTCCAGTCACCATCACTTCAACTCCCACCCCTACCCGTGGCCCTGCCTAGCGTCTAATAAAAATTGGGATATGCACACTGGCGGAATGTATTGACCCAGTTAACCATATTTACTGGGGTTATGCTGGTTAAAAAGAGCATGAAATGGAGCTTGTAGCAGCAATAGTACCAGCCAGTGTCTGCACACAAGCTATGAGTAGCAATGCTGGATGCTGGAACAGTGGGAAAAGGCAAGGTATTGCAGGATCTCTCTTGAAGGAATGATGTCCATCTCCCACTATGTCACTTTACATAGTACTGCACATGTGTGGCACCATCTTTTTACTATCTCTGATGGCCTTCTTGATTTAGGGAATGAATCAACCCTGGAGGAACAATGTTGGAGTGTGTGATATAGTGTTCTCCTATACTAACAGTCAATACTGTGTAAGCATTGCTGGGAGGTGTGACATCATTGCTTTTCCCAGCATGCAGAGAAAAAACTGTGCAATGGAGTTGGCTGGGTGCAGGGCTGCTGGGAGGTGTGATGTGACAATCTCGCCCAGAAGACAGGGTCCAGAGAACATTTCTCTGTGGTGTGAGGTGAGCACTTGGTGGAGGGGATGCATGCCCAGGGGCATAGTTTGATCAATGGGTTCCATATTGGCCACTCCTCCTGCAACTACAGTAGCTACAGTATGCCTTTGCATACAAGTAAAAGTCACAGGTTAGATGGTAAAGGCACATTTGTGAAAGTGCAAAACTCTGTGTTAATAATGTTTTGTGAAAGGTGTATATTTACTAGAGATGTGCGGCTGGCACTTTTTTCATGTTTTGTGCTTTGGTTTTGGTTCTAACTCCACTTTTGTGTTTTAGTTTTGGATTGGTTTTGCCAAAAGCACCCTTTCGTGTTTTGGTTTTGGATCTGGATGATTTAAAAAAAAACATAAAAACGGCTAAAATCACAGAATTTGTGGGTAATTTTGATCCTATGGTATATTAACCTCAATAACATTCATTTCCAGTCTATTCTAAACACCTCACACCTCACCATATTGTTTTTAGGCCAAAAGGTTGCACCAAGGTGGCTGTATGACTAAGCTAAATGACACAAGTGTGCGGCCTAAACACCTGGCACATCTAGGAGTGGCACTGCAGTGTCAGACAGGAGGGCAGATATAAAAAAAGGCCCCAAACAGCACATGATGCAAAGAAGAAAAAGAGGTGCAACGAGGCTGCTGTATGACTAAGCCAAGCGACAGAAGTGTGCGGCGCAAACAACTAGCCCATCTAGGAATGGCACAACAGTGTTAGACAGGATGGCACTTTTCAAAAACTAGGCCCCAAACAGCACCTCATGCAAAGATGTTGAAGAGGTGCAATGGGGTAGCTGTATGACTAAGCCAAGCAACACAAACAATTGGCCCATCTAGGAGTGGCACTGCAGTGGCAGACAGGAGGGCAGATATAAAAAAGGCCCCAAACAGCACATGATGCAAAGAAGAAAAAAAGGTGCACCGAGGTTGCTGTATGACTAAGCTAAGCAACACAACCACCTGGCCCATCTAGTAGTGTAATACAGTGGCTGAATGTCAAAAGTGGGCCGGTCCACTGACAGCATCTCCTGCACGCCCCTGTCATTTTTAAAAAAAATTCTGCAATTGGTGGACTTACACGGCAGTACCCCAGGACTAATACAGCAGTATCCCTGGACTCATACGGCAGTGTCAGACATGGTGGCACTTTTCAAAAACTAGGCCCCAAACAGCACCTCATGCAAAGATGTCGAAGAGGTGCAATAAGGTAGCTGTATGACTAAGCCAAGCGACACAAACAATTCCCACTGGAATTATACGTCCAAATCACTGGAATTATACGTCCAAATCACTGGAATTATACGTCCAAATCACTGGAATTATACGTCCAAATCACTGGAATTATACGACAAAATCACTGGAATTAAATGGCAGTACCATTGGACATATATGGAAGCGTCAGACAGGATGGCACTTTAAAAAAAATAGTCCCCAAACAGCACATGATGCAAAGAAGGAAAAGAAGTGCAAGATGGAATTGTCCTTGTGCCCTCCCACCCACCCTTATGTGGTATAAAAAGGACATGTACACTTTAACAAACCAATCATGTCAGTGACAGGGTCTGCCACACGACTGTGGCTGAAATGACTGGTTTGTTTTGGCCCCCACCAAAAAAGAAGCAATCTCTCATTGCACAAACTGGCTCTACAGAGGCAAGATGTCAACCTCATCCTCATCCTCTGATTCCTCACCCATTTCACTGTGTACATCCCCCTCCTCACAGAGTATTAATTCGTCCCCATGGAATCCACCATCACAGGTCTCTGTGTACTTTCCGAAGACAATTGCTGGTCAAGGTCTTCCCGGAGGAATTTATAATTTATTTTTATGAGCATCATCTTCTCCACATTTTGTGGAAGTAACCTCCTACGCCGATCGCTGACAAGGTTACCGGCTGCACTAAACACTCTTTCAGAGTACACACTTGAGGGGAGGCAACTTAGGTAAAATAAAGCCAGTTTTTGCAAGGGCATCCAAATTGCCTCTTTTTCCTGCCAGTATACATACGGACTGTCTGATATGCCTACTTGGATGCTGTCACTCATATAATTCTCCACCATTCTTTCAATGGTGACAGAATCATATGCAGTGACAGTAGACGACATGTCAGTAATCGTTGGCAGGTCCTTCAGTCCGGACCAGATGTCAGCTTTCGCTCCTGACTGCCCTGCATCACCGCCAGCGGGTGGGCTAGGAAATGTTATCCTTTTCTTCGCAGCCCCAATGGTGGGAAAAATTGAAGGCGGAGCTGTTGACAGGTCACATTTAGCTTGAGTTGACAATTTACTCACCAGCAGGTCTTTGCACCTCTGCACACTTGTGTCTGCTGGAAAGAGAGATACAACGTAGGCTTTAAACCTAGGATCGAGCACGGTGGCTAAAATGTAGTGCTCTGATTTCAACAGATTGACCATCCTTGAATCCTGGCAAAGCGAATAAAGGGCTCCATCCTCAAGTCCCAAATACTTAGTGGAATCGCTCCATCTTAGCTCCTCCTTCAATTTCTCCAGCTGCTTCTGCAAAAGTCTGATGAGGGGAATGACCTGACTCAAGCTTGCAGTGTCTGAACTGACTTCACGTGTGGCAAGTTCAAAGGGTTGGAGAACCTTGCACAAGATGCAAATCATTTTCCACTGCGCTTGAGTCAGGTGCATTCCCCCTCCTTTGTCTATATCGTAGGTGGATGTATAGGCTTTTTTTTTTTTTAAAGATCTATTTATTGAAATTTTTGGACATACAGCTTGAACACAGTTCGAACATGTCAGAAGTCACTATAATGACAACAAATCATGTCAAAGTTTGCATCACACGTATCAAGTCAAAACTGAACATGTAGAGAATTAGTCAAAAGACTACTCATAGTGTGCTGATAACATGTTATTTCACAAAGCAATCTAACTCTGTACCAAAATAGAGAATAAAGAAAATTTAGGAGACAGAGGAAAGAGGAGGTAGGGAAGGAAAGGGATGTCAGCGGAAGGTAGAGGCCAGCATATTTATACCGTAAAATGTTTAATTCTATTAAAGTAAGTGAAGAGAGCGAGATTGAACTTAACTTTCACATACATAAGACTTATAGGCAGGATCTTTGCAGTCTAAAATCTTTAATATGTGAATCTTCGTAGGGAGATCTAAAATTTCAATAAAGGACTCCATTTTACACGAAACTTGCAAATTCCAAAATTGGATGCTGAGGTTAGCAATGTTCTCTTGTCATAATATAAGAGTTGTAAAAGTTTTTGTTTAATCTCAATAGAGAGAGCGGAGCGTTTAACCCATCTAATCAAAATTATTTTTTTACCAAGTGTGAGTATAATGCTGAGTAAACGGTAAATCTCCAGTTTCAAAATCTAATTCTTAAAGTTTAAACATAGACAGGCTAGCAGATCTGGTTTAATATTTGTGAAAAATAGGTGGTTGATAAACGCTATGAGTTTACACCAGAAAAGTCTAACTTTCCTACACTCCCACATACAATGTATAAAAGAAGCAGAGGAAATTCCACATTTAACACAACTCCCAGTTTCACTTGGTATCATATGCTTACGTTGCAACTGGGTAATGTATGCCCTGTGCAGGGTTCTCAAATGTACCTCTTGTAAATAAGATGAGGCTAAATATTTGAGAGACCTTTGGCATGGGTCAGTAAGTTCGGTAATATCCGTTAAAGTGGGGATATCACATTTCCAATTTAATAATAAACTATCCCATTGAACAGTGGGGGAACATGACCATAAAATAGTGTACATATATTTCACTTTAAAAGGACGTGATTGAGCAGATCTAAGAAGAGCATCAATAGCTTTAGAAAACGGATTCGAACTGCATGAAAAGTTAGGATGGTTAGAAGAAATGAAGGAAAGCACAAAGTGATGCACCTGGAAATACATAAACATTAGAGATGTGCGGCTTCGGTTCCTCGGAATCCGAACCCCCCAGAACTTCACCTATTTTACACGTTTCCGAGGCAGCCTCGGATCTTCCCGCCTTGCTCGGTTAACCAGAACGCGCCCGAACGTCATCATCCCGTTGTCGGATTCTCGCGAGATTGGTATTCTATATAAGGAGCCGCGCGTCGCCACCATTTTCACTCGTGCTTTGGAGATTGAACGGAGAGGACGTGGCTGCGTTCTCTCCCTGAAAAGCTCCGTAATCTGTGCTCAGTGTGCTGCAAATATCTGTGCTCAGTGTGCTGCAAATAATCTGTGCTCAGTGTGCTGAAAATATCTACGTTCTCTGCCTGAAAACGCTCCATATCTGTGCTCAGTGTGCTGCAAATATCTGATCAGTGTGCTGCATTGTGGGGACTGGGGACCACCAGTATATAATATATACTTTTCTATAGCTTCTATACTGCTTGTCAGGACACATGGTTACAGTTACACCGCTCTGTACTGATATATACAATAATATATATACTTTTCTATAGCCTCTATACTGCTTGTCAGGAACATGTGTCACAGTTACACTGCTCTGTACTGATGTATACAGTAATATATATATACTTTTCTATAGCTTCTATACTACTTGTCAGGACACACGTGTCACAGTTGCACCGCTCTGTACTACTACTGATATACAGTAATATATATACTTGTCAGGACACATGGGTCACAGTTACACCGCTCTGTACTGATATATACAATAATTTTAAATAATTTTCTATAGCTTCTATACTGCTTGTCAAGACACACATGTGTCACAGTTACACCGCTCTGTACTACTACTGATATGCAGTAATATATATACTTTCCTATAGCTTCTATACTGCTTGTTAGGACACGTGTCAGTTACACTGCTCTGTACTGATATATATATACAATAATATATATACTTTTCTACAGCTTCTATACTGCTTGTCAGGACACATGGGTCACAGTTACACTGCTCTGTACTGATATATACAATAATTTTAAATCATTTTCTATAGCTTCTATACTGCTTGTCAGGACACATGTGTCACAGTTACACTGCTCTGTACTTTTATATATACAATAATATATATACTTTTCTATAGCTTCTAGTATTAAAGTGCAGCATTTTGGTGACCAACAGTATACATGTACAGTACAGTAGGCCATTGCTATTGATATATTACTGGCATATAATTCCACACATTAAAAAAATGGAGAACAAAAATGTGGAGGGTAAAATAGGGAAAGATCAAGATCCACTTCCACCTCATGCTGAAGCTGCTGCCACTAGTCATGGCCAAGACGATGAAATGCCATCAACGTCATCTTCCAAGGCTGATGCCCAATGTCATAGCAGAGAGCATGTAAAATCCAAAAAACAAAAGTTCAGTAAAATGACCCAAAAATCAAAATTAAAAGCGTCTGATGAGAAGCGTAAACTTGCCAATATGCCATTTACGACACGGAGTGGCAAGGAACGGCTGAGGCCCTGTCCTATGTTCATGGCTAGTGGTTCAGCTTCACATGAAGATGGAAGCACTCATCCTCCCGCTAGAAAAATTAAAAGACTTAAGCTGGCAAAAGCACAGCAAAGAACTGTACGTTCTTCTAAATCACAAATCCCCAAGGAGAGTCCAATTGTGTCGGTTGCGATGCCTGACCTTCCCAACACTGGAAGGGAAGAGGTGGCGCCTTCCACCATTTGTACGCCCCCTGCAAGTGCTGGAAGGAGCACCCGCAGTCCAGTTCCTGATAGTCAAATTGAAGATGTCACTGTTGAAGTACACCAGGATGAGGATATGGGTGTTGCTGGCGCTGGGGAGAAAATTGACAAGGAGGATTCTGATGGTGATGTGGTTTGTTTAAGTCAGGCACCCGGGGAGACACCTGTTGTCCGTGGGACGAATATGGCCATTGACATGCCTGGTCAAATTACAAAAAAAATCACCTCTTCGGTGTGGAATTATTTCAACAGAAATGTGGACAACAGGTGTCAAGCCATGTGTTGCCTTTGTCAAGCTGTAATAAGTAGGGGTAAGGATGTTAACCACCTAGGAACATCCTCCCTTATACGTCACCTGGAGCGCATTCATCAGAAATCATTGACAAGTTCAAAAACTTTGGGTGAAAGCGGAAGCAGTCCACTGACAACTAAATCCCTTCCTCTTATACCCAAGCTCCTGCAAACCACACCACCAACTCCCTCAGTGTCAATTTCCTCCATTTGAGAGAAACGCCAATAGTCCTGGAGGCCATGTCACTGGCAAGTCTGACGAGTCCTCTCCTAACTGGGATTCCTCCGATGGATCCTTGAGTGTAACACCTACTGCTGCTGGCGCTGCTGTTGTTGCTGCTGGGAGTCGATCATCATCCCAGAGGGGAAGTTGGAATACCACTTGTACTACTTCCAGTAAGCAATTGACTGTCCAACAGTCCCTTGCGAGGAAGATGAAATATCACAGCAGTCATCCTGCTGCAAAGCGGATAACTCAGGTCTTGGCATCTGCGGTGGTGTTAAACGTGTGTCCGGTATCCACCATTAATTCAGAGGGAATTAGAGAATTGATTGAGGTACTGTGTCCCCGGTACCAAATACCATCTAGGTTCCATTTCTCTATTTAGGCGATACCGAGAATGTACAGAGACGTCAGAAACAGAGTCACCAGTGTCCTAAAAAATGCAGTTGTACCCAATGTCCACTTAACCACGGACATGTGTACAAGTGGAGCAGGGCAGACTCAGGACTATATGATTGTGACAGCCCACTGGGTAGATGTATTGCCTCCCGCAGTAAGAACAGCAGCAGCGGCACCAGTAGCAGCATCTCGCAAACGCCAACTCATTCCTAGGCAGGCTACGCTTTGTATCACCGCATTCCATAAGAGGCACACAGCTGACAACCTCGTACGGAAACTGAGGAACCTCATCGCAGAATGGCTTACCCCAATTGGACTCTCCTGGGGATTTGTTACATCGGACCACGCCACCCATATTGTGCTTGCATTACATGTGGGCAAATTTCAGCACGTCCCATGTTTTGTACATACATTGAATTTGGTGGTGCAGAATAAAAAAAAAAAAACGACAGGGGCGTGCAAGAGATGCTGTCAGTGGCCCGAAGAATTGCAGGCCACTTTCGGCATTCAGCCACCATGTGCCGAAGACTGGAGCACCAGCAAACACTGCTGAACCTGCCCCGCCATCATCTGAAGCAAGAGGTGGTAACGAGGTGGAATTCAACCCTCTATATGCTTCAGAGGATGGAGGAGCAGCAAAAGGTCATTCAAGCCTATACATCTGCCTATGATATAGGCAAAGGAGGGGGAATGCACCTGATTCAAGCGCAGTGGAGAATGATTTCAATGTTGTGCAAGGTTCTGCAACCCTTCGAACTTGCCACACGTGAAGTCAGTTCAGACACTGCCAGCCTGAGTCAGGTCATTCCCCTCATCAGGCTTTTGCAGAAGAAGCTGGAGAGATTGAAAGAGGAGCTAAAATGGAGCGATTCCGCTAGGCATGTGGGACTTGTGGATGGAACCCTTAATTCGCTTAACCAGGATCACGGGTGGTCAATCTGTTGAAATAAGTGCACTACATTTTGGCCACCGTGCTCGATCCTAGGTTTAAAGCCTACGTTGTATCTCTCTTTCCGGCAGACACAAGTGTGCAGAGGTGCAAAGACCTGCTGGTGAGACACTTGTCAAGTCAAGCTGAACGTCAACAGCTCCTCCTTCACATTCTCCCGCAATTGGTGCTGCGGGGAAAAGGCTAAGAATTCCAAGCCCACCCGCTGGCGGTGATGCAGGGCAGTCTGGGGCGAGTGCTGACATCTGGTCCGGACTGAAGGATCTGCCAATGATTACTGACATGTCGCCTACTGTCACTGCATATGATTCTGTCACCATTGAAAGAATGGTGGAGGATTATAAGAGTGACCGCATCCAAGTAGGCACGTCAGATGGACTGTACGTATACTGGCAGGAAAAAAAGGCAATTTGGAGGCCCTTGCACAAACTGGCTTTATTTTACCTAAGTTGCCCCCCCTCCAGTGTGTACTCCGAAGGAGTGTTTAGTGCAGCTGTTCACCTTGTCAGCAATTGGCGTATGAGGTTACTTCCAGAAAATGTGGAGAAGATGATGTTCAGCAAAATGAATTATAATCAATTCCTCCGTGGAGACATTCACCAGCAATTGCCTCCAGAAAGTACACAGGGACCTGAGATGGTGGATTCCAGTGGGGACGAATTAATAATCTGTGAGGAGGGGGATGTACACAGTGAAATGGGTGAGGAATTGGAGGATGAGGAGGAGGTGGACATCTTTCCTCTGTGGAGCCAGTTTCTGCAAGGAGAGATTGATTGCTTCTTTTTTGGTGGGGGCCCAAACCAACCAGTCATTTCAGCCACAGTCGTGTGGCAGACCCTGTCGCTGAAATGATGGGTTTGTTAAAGTGTGCATGTCCTTTTTATACAACATAAGGGTGAGTGGGAGGGCCCAAGGACAATTCCATCTTGCACCTCTTTTTATTTTTTATCTCTGCATCATGTGATGTTTGGGGCATATTTTTTTGAAGGGCCATCCTGTCTGACACTGCAGTGCCACTCCTAGATTGGCCAGGTGTTTGTGCCGGCCACTTGGGGCGCTCAGCTTAGTCATCCAGTGACCTCGGTGCAAATTTTAGGACTAAAAATAATATTGTGAGGTGTGAGGTGTTCAGAATAAACTGGAAATGAGTGGAAATTGTGGTTATTGAGGTTAATAATACTATGGGATCAATATGACCCCCAAATTCTATGATTTAAGCTGTTTTTGAGGGTTTGTTGAAAAAAAAACGCCCAAATCCAAAACACACCCGAATCCGACAAAAAATTTTCAGGGAGGTTTTGCCAAAACGCGTCCGAATCCAAAACAGGGCCGCGGAACCGAATCCAAAACCAAAACACAAAACCCCAAAAATGTCCGGTGCACATCTCTAATAAACATATGTCGCTTAGGAAGATCAAATTTTTGATATAAGTCCGAGAAGGAGAAGAGAGAGCCACCCAGGTCAAAGACCTTGTTAAATGAGTCAAGACCCTTGGATTTCCATAGAGAGTAAGTAAAATTTTGTAATGAGGGGGGGGGGGAGGGGATTGCTGGGTTACCTCATAAGGGAACATACTGGGAAAAGTGAGTATTTCTGTGGCATTTTTTGCTAATATTAGTCCATGCTATAAGGGTATCTTTGAACAAAAAGTGTTCCTTAACCTTGAAGGGTATTAGCGAGGGTAAAAAATAAATTAAAGCACCTGGGGAATACAGTGAAAAGATAGCCTGCTCCAAGTCTGAGTCTGTATATACTGATGTATTATGTAACCAGTCAATTATATAACAAAAATGTACTGCTAAGGAGTAAGCTTGTATATCGAGTAAGCCGAAACCCCCTTCCAGTTTAGTAGATTTAAGTTTCTGCCTGGCAATTCGTGGACATTTACCACGCCATATAAATTTTGAAAATAGGGCTTACATTTTTTGAATATCAGAATGTGATAGGGAGATCGGAAGCATTTGTATATAGTAAAATAATTTGGGGAAGATAACACTTTTAATAACCTCAAGCCTACCCAGAAGTGATAAGGGGAGATCTTTCCACGATTCTAATTTTAAAGACATGTTAGCTATGGCCAGGGAAAAACTTATCTTGTACAGGTTAACTAGATCAGGACATATATTGATGCCAGGGTATTTAAAGTGTGATTGGGACAACTTAAAAGGAGGGATATCAGGGTGTGACAGGATAGACAACGATTCATTACCTAACAGTAGGATTTCTGATTTTGTGATATTAATTTTATATCCCGCCACTTCTCCAAAAGAATAAATCAACTGATATAAGGATGGCAGCGATTGTTCTGGTTTTGCCAAGAACAAAAGCGTGTCATTGGCAAATAGAGTTATTTTCAATACTTCTGATCCTATTGTTATACCTTGAATAATAGAAGAATACCGAATGGCTATGGGTAACGGCATGGGCGTATCTACCCATTGGCCAGGATAGTACTTGCCAGGGGTGCCAGGCAAGAAGGGGGCGCCGCCTGGCAGTGCCATCCATGTCCAGGGTGTAGAATCCAGTAGTACTGTCAGACTTAGAGACTGTCTGTTAGTGCTGGCGCCAGTGTCAGGTGGCAGCGCACTGCACCTCACTTATCAGACTCCACATAAACTACAGCTCCCAGCATCCCTTGTTGCTGGGAGCTGCAGTTTATTTTGAGTCTGACTGATCATTAGTGCAGTGCTTTGCCGCTGGACACTAGTGCCAGCAGTAACAGACAGTCACAAGGTAAAATCCGGATTAAGGGGGGCATTTACTAAGCAGTGATAAGAGTGGAGAAGTGAGCCAGTGGAGAAGTGCCCATGGCACCCAATCAGCGCTGAAGTAACATCTATAATTTGCATACTATAAAATTATACAGAGCTGCTGTTTGATTGATGGGGCAACTTCTCCACTGGCTCAATTCTCCGCTCTTATCACTGCTTAGTAAATGACCCCCTTAGTGAGGGGAGGAGTGGCACAAGACTGCACTACATGGCATTGACCTTTGGGAAGTGGACAGTGGAAGAAGGGGTTTGGGGCTACATGGCACTAAGTCAGTGCCAGGCAACTCAGCAGCATGGAGGAGAGGGGGAGAGTACCAAGAGCTACTAAAATACATGAGTGTACCTTGTCTGTGAAGTGAGGGGGTAAACACTATATAGTCTGTCTGTATGTGTGTCTGCATTTATGTATGTGCCTATATGTGTATGTATGTTTGTGTGTATAAGTATCTACTGTATTTATGTGTGTATTAGTGTGTGACTATGTATGTGAATAAGTGTGTAACATATGTACTGTATGTGTTTTGTGTGTGACAGCATGTATGTAAGTGTATATGTGTGTGCCTATGGGCGGGATCAGATGTAATAATGGCAGTGGGGGTTATTCGGTAAGGATTGCAGATTCTGCTAAAAAGCAGAATCTGCAATCCTTTCTATTGCATGCTGGGGGATGCTCATTCATCGCAGGGCAAAGCCGTCCAGCATGCTAAATGGCCTGCTCAGCGACTGCGACCGCAATTTAATTGTGGTCGCAGCAACTGTGGAAGAACCCCTGCAGCTGCAGCTAGGCTGTGTATGCAGGTGGTCTGCCGCCATTTTTCACATAGGGGTGGCTGCGTGTGATGTCAATCAGCCACCTCAAAAATGCAGATGGCCTGATCCCGTTTTCCCCACACTACCCCTGCAATGGTCCATCACCTCCCCCCGCCCTCCCCACTAATGCCTCTGCCTGTCAATCAGGCAGAGGTGTTTACAGTCGATGTGATCTAATCGACGGAGCGCTGAGGACAGAGATATTGCAGTCTCATCCCTGAATGCGGTTCGACCGCATTCCACTTATAAAAATAGAAATATATTTATTAGCACTGGTCCACATTTCTATTTGCATTCCCCATATGCCTTCTATAGACAGTGTTTCCTAAGGGGTACTACTGTGTGGCATAATGTAAAGAAGAGACACTAATGTGCGGTGTAATATGCTACTGTGTGTCATAATTTGAATTGGAAGTACTGTTGTGTGGTGGCCCCTTCGCCACAAGGCCACACCCTGTTTTGATACACCTTCCTTATTTCAAAAATGTATGTGGGGCGGGGAAGAAGGGGGGGGCACCAGCCCTTACTCTGCCAGAGGCGCTCGGATTCCTAGATACACCCCTGGGTAACGGTTCAATCGATATATCAAAAAGGAGAGGGGATAGGGGACACCCCTGTCTAGTCCCACGTTTCAATAAGAAAGGGGGAGATAAAGCACCATTACAGGACATGGAAGATGAAGGGGAGGAGTAAAGGGTTCGCATAATTGATACAAAAGAATCTGGAAAACAGAATTTTTCTAAGGTGCGAAATAAATAAGGCCATAGTAAAAGATCAAAGGCCTTTTCTGCATCTAGGGTGAGAATCATATTATGAGAAGAATCTGGGGATAAATTACAATTTACATGCTGGATGACCGATAAGACTCTCCTGAGGTTCACTACTGAGTGCATGCCCGAAATGAAGCCTGTTTGGTCTTTATGAATCAGAAGCGGAAGAATCGGTTTAAGTCTTTGAGCTAGAACTGAAGTAAAAATCTTAAAGTCGACATTTAGTAATGATATCGGCCTGTATGAGCCCGGTAAAGAAAGTTCTCTACCTTCTTTCTGCAACACTTTAATCACAGCAGCAGTAAAGTGGTCAGGGAGAATCCCATCAGTCATAATTTGATTATAAATGGCTTGTAAAGTAGGGCATATTTTTGGGAGACATCAATTTATAAAATTAATTTGTATACCCATCTAGACCAGGCGACTTACAAAATTTAAGCCGCTGTATGGACTTAGAAATTTTGTCTACCGTGATGGGAAAAATTAAAGAGGGAATATGGGTTGTGGGGACTTGAGGCAGTGATAAACTTTCCCAGACTTGCAGTGAATAAGGATTTTGAGGCTGTGAAATATTTGAAGAGGCATCAGGGAGGGAAATGGAGGGTGGAGAATATAATGTTACGTAAAAGTCACGCATAATATCGGAGATTTGTGTATTTGAAGAGGAAAGCGAGCCATCCGTCGTTTTCGAAGGATGAATAGTCATTGGTTTCCTGGCACCTGTCAAAAATGTGGTGAGAAGTTTCCCAGTCTTGTTTCCAAAGTGGTGAAACTTATAACTGCAATTAAAGTAATATTTCTCACCTGATGACTGCAAAAGATCGTTAAAACTAGTTTTGGCCATTAAATAAGTACTTCTATTTTGTGCGGTAGGACTTAGTTTGAATGTTTGATAAGCTAAAGACAATTTTTGTTGTCTTTCGATATATAAGGTGTTGTGTCGTTTTTTAATCTGAGAACAATAAGAGATTGTCTCACCTCTTAGAACAGATTTAGCAGTCTGCCAGAAAAGAGATGGGTTCTCTAGTTTATGTGAAGCATTAGTCACTTTAAAAGTATCCCATGCCGATACTAGTTTGTATTTAAAACCCTCAGATTTACCTATATGGGACGGAAATCTCTACAGAGGTTGACTAAGCTTTTCCAGTGAGTAAACAATTTCTATCCAGACCAGCCCATGATCTGATATAGAAATTGGTTCTATAATTGCCTGGCGTGTGTTTGGAAAAAGTACAGAAGCAGCTAATATATAGTCTATCCATGACCAGGTGTTATGGGCCATTGAAATACAGGTAAACTCTTTCTCGGTCTGGTTCAGTGCCCTCCATGTATCTATAAGGTTAAGTCTTTTTGCTAGCCAGAGAATACTGAATTTGGGTAGAGGTCTAGAAGATTTGTTATATTGGGATTTATCCAAATATAAAGAAGACACTAAATTTAGGTCACCACATAAAATTAAAGATTAAAGATCGCAATTATAAAGTGTAGTTAAAAGGGAGGTGAAAATGACTTCTTGTATGTGTTAGGTGCATATATGATAGTTCATATCACCCAGTTGACATTCTATGAGATCATACCTGCCTTCGGGGTCAGCAACAGTCGATAGGACTTCTGGAAAGGGCTCTCCTCGCTAGTATGACTACCCCACAAGATTTTGAGTTAAGGGAAGCTGCTCCCAAAACCGACCAATTCAACATCTGTAATTTTTTCGTCTCTTGTAAGACTAGGTGCGTCTCCTGTAAACATGCTTTATCAATAGAATTTTTGTTAAGGTATAACAATATTTTGCATCTCTTTGCTGGGGTATTAATACTCCCTCCATTCAGAGTGCCTATCTTAATAGAAGACATTCGTCATAACATAAGAAAGAAAATACAACAGCTGGCATTAAAGTGTCATGTAGCCTAACAACATCTCTGGATGGGGAAACCAGGAAAGGTGGGAATGGGGAAAAAACAAGAGGGAGAGAGACAAAGACAGAGGACATACCAATCAGTAGACAGGAGAAGGTGAAAAACAACAAATTAAACAGCATAGAAAGTATCAGTGATGCGGACATCAAGAAAGAAAAGTAAAATAGTGGACATCAGGTGAGGTGGAGATAACTGGTAGTAACAGGCGTCAGTTATCTATATAATGGCGGAACTGCTCATGTTCCGCCAGCATCCCTATAAACTTAGTAAAATAATACACACATGCTCACTTTATAGCAACCTGGAAAAAGTACCTAACAATTAGGATATCATCTCAAAGTATAAAACTTGAATAACAGGGGAACAAATCCCAAGAATTATATTGAGCTATAAAACAGACACTTAATAACAACAAATGTTTCAATCTTCGTGGATATCAGAAATGTCATAAGAAATAGACTCAGATTCTTCTTTGAAGTAAGCTTCAACATTTTTATGATTGGTAAAATCCAGAAAGGAGAAACCTTGGAACACTCTAAGTCGAGTAGGGTATAGCAAGGCGAATTTGCGCTTCTTCTGCACCAATGAGGCACAAATAGGGGAAAAAGCTTTGCGGAGGCGGGAAAGTTTGACTGAATAGTCTTGGAAAATTTGTAGTGTGGCATCTTCCCACTGAAGACGTTCTATTTTATGTGAAGCTCTCCATATTGCAGATTTATGTAGAAAGTTTAAAGTTTTAAAGATGACCACACGTGGTCTATTGGAGTCAGCATGTGCCTGATCCCCCATTATATGCACCCGTTCTATTACTAGATCAGTAATCTACGTCTAACACCAACATAAGTGTCAATGATTCAGTTATCTGCTTTGAATGATTGCTGTCATATTTCATCTTCCTCACAAAGGACTGTTGTACAGTGTTAGGGTCTCCTGCCATGTGCTGCCACGTCGTCATGGCAACCGGGAGACAAGTGCTAGCGGAGTAACCTGAGCGCAGCTGATACTCCGGTTCGGGTCTTTTGCTGTGCAGTGGTTACAGGCTTTGCGCACGGCAGGGGATCCGGTGCTGGTTTTTGTGCTCACAGTCTGTGAGGTCTGAGTGGGGCGTGGACAGCACCTGCTATATAAACCCTCTTCTCAGGTTAAGCAGATGCTGCTGAATCTTTGTTGGTTAGTCAGTTCCTGAAAGTTAGCCAGTACTGTGTAGCTTTGTATTTGTTTGTTGCTTACTGCAAATAGGCCTTGGGATTTGGTACTACAATCTGCCAATCCAGACCTAGCAGTAAGACTGGAGTCAGTCGTTTAACTTGCTGGGGTTCTTTTGCTACTCTGTGAACTTAGCAAGTTTGCGGCTGTATTCTCAGACTTGCCTGCCAAAATCCTTTCTCACTGTGCAAGGTGTTCAGGTGTCAGTTTAGTGGCAGTAAGCTGAACCAGTGCACTGCAAGTGAGGACTAGGATTGTGGAGACTCTCCTTGTGTCTATTATTCCATCTATGACCAAGGAGTTTACTGCCACACCCGTTGGTAACCCTTTAGGGTTTTGCTGTTGCCCTTAGCAACGGCATTTCGGGTTCTCTACGTATTAAAACACAACATCTCGCTTCTTTCCATCTGAGCATTCCTAATACTAGGGAGACACCCAGTTTCTTAGCCTCTGGGCTTCTCTGTTCACTTTGTGTTGATTTTGTTACCCTATCACCTTCTGTGTACGTAATGTCATATTCCCCAGTCTGTCTGTGAGTTCATTTGTTTTGCATCCCTCTCCGTTCAGACACCAGTACATTCCTGCAGGCACTGGTGTGCATAACATATTCAGCAGCCCAATACTCCTGTTGAAATTTTGTGGGAATATGGAGCATACCCCTCAAAATACTTTGCAACAGGTGGTCGATCAGGTGCAGGTCTTGACTCGACAATTTAATGATTTGTCCATTAAAATGCACACCTCCCAGGCTGCTGGCGGAGCTCCCGCAGCAGCACCTTCAGGGGTTAAGGAGCCGAAAGTAAATCTCCCGGATCGTTTTTCTGGAGATCGCTCGCAGTTCTTTTGTTTCAAGGAGAGCTGCAAGCTATATTTCCAGCTTAGGCCTCAGTCTTCTGGGTCGGAGATTCAGCAGGTGGGCATAGTGATTTCCTTGCTACAAGGAGACCCACAGGTCTGGGCATATGGGTTGCAGCCTGACTGTCCGTCGCTTAAAAGTGTTGATGCTTTTTTTACGGCACTGGGCATGTTGTATGATGACCCTGACAAGACAGCCTCAGCCTAGGCTCCGATTTCGATCCTTAAGCAAGGGCGAAGGCCAGTTGAGGTTTACTGTACGGAGTTTCGGAGGTTGGCCCATGATACCCAGTGGAATGACCCAGCCCTGAGACACCAGTACCGAAGAGGTCTTTCTAACCAGATAAAAGACCAACTGGTACAATATCCCTTGCCTGATAGCTTGGATCAGCTCATGCAGTTATCCATCGGGGTGGATAGACGGCTGAGAGAGCGCAGGCTTGAAAGGGAGACCGAGGTTTCCTTCTTTCCCAAGGGAACCTCAGACTCTGAGGAATTTTCCGAGGAGCCTATGCAGATTGGGGCTACCCGCCTCTCCTCGCGTGAGAAGACGCGGAGGAGACAGCAGGGGTTGTGTTTGTACTGTGGTAATAAAGGTCATGTGGTAGTATCATGCCCAGAAAAGCCGGAAAACTTCAGGGCCTGAGGGTGATGGGAAATATCCTGTCAGGCCAGAAGTCAGAATTTCCCAAGAAGACTTTTATCATTCCGGTGACATTGAAGATCCTCGGTCAAACTGTCAAGACTGAGGCCTTTGTGGACAGTGGGGCCGACGGGGTTTTTATGGACCGCCAATTCGCCCTGAAACACTCTGTTCCCTTAGTACCCTTGGCATCGGAAATTGAGATCTGTGGGTTAAACGGGGAACCATTATCCCAGGGTAAAATTACCTCTTGCACTAGCCAGATTTCTTTGTTTATTGGAGCCACACACTCTGAAAAATTGTCCTTTTATGTGACTGTACTTTTGCCCCATTGGTGTTGGGGTTACCCTGGTTAAGGGCCCACAATCCTCAATTTGACTGGGTCTCTAGGGAGATTCTTAGTTGGGGTACTGATTGTTTCAGGAGTTGCTTGAGCCTTCCAGTCAGGCTTTCGCAGCTAAGTTTGCCAGGATTGCCAGGATGTTATGCAGATTTTGCGGATGTGTTCTCCAAAAAAGTTGCAGTGGTACTACCTCCCCATCGCCCCTATGACTGTGCCATTAATTTGTTGCCGAATGCTAAGCTTCCCAAGAGCAGGTTGTACTCCCTGTCACGTCCTGAGACTCAGGCTATGGCAGAGTACATTCAGGAGAACTTGGCTAAGGGATTTATCAGACCTTCACAGTCTCCAGTTGGGTCGGGGTTCTTCTTCGTGGGTAAAAAGGATGGTTCATTGCGACCCTGCATCGACTTCAGGGAATTGAACCGTATCACGATTAAAAACTCATACCCACTGCCTCTCATTTCGGTCTTGTTTGACCAGCTTCGTACTGCCACCATTTTTTCTAAGATTGACCTACACGGTGCGTACAATCTAATCCGAATAACAGAGGGGGATGAATGGAAGACTGCCTTTAATACCCACTCAGGGCATTATGAATATTTGGTGATGCCTTTTGGGCTCTGTAATGCCCCGGCAGTCTTCCAGGATTTCATGAACGATGTGCTCAGGGAATATTTGGATAGATTCTTAGTTGTATACTTAGATGACATCCTAATCTTCTCCCATTGACTGGAGGAACATCGGAAGCATGTACGCTTAGTCCTTCAGAAACTCAGAGACCACCGGCTTGGGGCGAACCTGGAGAAGTGCGAATTTGAAGTTCAGCAAATCGCATTTCTAGGATATATTATCTCCCCAGAAGGTTTCCAAATGGAGGGTTCCAAGGTACAGGCAGTCCTGGATTGGGTGCAGCCCACTAGTTTGAAGGCGCTTCAGCGTTTTCTGGGCTTTGCAAATTTTTATAGACGATTTATCGCTGGATTTTCGTCTATAGTGGCGCCCTTGGTGGCACTCACTAAGAAAGGGGCGGATGTTGCTCACTGGTCTTGTGAGGCCAAAGCGGCTTTTGCCCGTCTCAAAAGGGCATTTGTCTCGGCCAAGGTGCTGCGACACCCAGATCCAGAGCGTCCTTTTGTAGTGGAGGTGGATGCCTCTGAGATGGGTATTGGGGCAGTGCTCTCTCAGATGGGAGTGTCTGATAATCGCCTTCATCCCTGTGCTTACTTTTCCCGTAAATTTTCGCCTGCCGAGATGAATTATGACGTGGGTAACTGGGAATTGTTGGCTATTAAGGATGCACTCGAGGAGTGGAGACACTGGCTTGAGGGGGCTAAGTTTGTGGTCTCAATTCTCACCGACCATAAGAATTTGGCATATTTAGAGTCAGTGAAGCGTCTCAATGCCAGGCAGGCACGATGGGCTTTGTTTTTTGCTCGCTTTAATTTTTTGATAACATATTGCCCTGGGTCAAAAAACATCAAGGCTGATGCGCTCTCGCAGAGTTTTGCTCCAATCCAGGAGACCACCGAGGAGCCATTGCCCATTGTGTCCCCATCATGTATTAAAGTGGGCATTACCCAGGACCTCTTGTCATTAGTCCTTAGAGCACAGGAGCAGGCTCCTCCAGACCTTCCGGTAGGTCTTTTGTTTGTGCCTCCTAGGTTAAGACAGCGAGTGTTCCTGGAATTCCATGCCAAGAAGTCGGCAGGTCACCCGGGTATTTCCAGAACTCGGGAGTTGCTATCTAGGGCGGTGTGGTGGCCCTCGGTGGCAAAGGATGTGGATCAGTGGGTTCGGGCATGTGACATCTGTACCCGAAATAAGACTCCTAGAGGGGTTCCTGTTGGCCCATTACATCCACTCTCTATTCCATCTAAGCCATGGACCCACATTTCAATGGATTTTGTGGTGGACTTGCCCAAATCCTCGGGGATGAAAGCCATCTGGGTTGTCGTTGACAGGTTTTCGAAGATGGCGCACTTCGTTCCACTGGTTGGGCTGCCATCGGCCAGACGCCTGTCTGAATTATTTATGCTGCATGTTGTGCGCCTCCACGGGTTGCCACTTGATGTGGTCTCTGACCGCGGATCCCAGTTTGTGGCCAAATTCTGGAGGGCATTTTGTTCCGATCTCCAGATTTCTGTCAGCTTGTCGTCAGGCTACCATCCGCAGTCTAATGGGCAGACTGAAAGGGTGAACCAGTCCTTGGAGCAGTTCCTCAGGTGTTATGTCTCCAAGTGTCAGACTGACTGGGTTGCTCATCTGTCCATGGCGGAGTTTGCCTATAACAACGCGGCTCACTCTGCTACAGGGATCTCTCCCTTCCTTTGTGTGTATGGGCATCATCCTAAGGCCAATTCTTTTGACCCCCTGGACTCCACGCCTGGTGGTTCCTCTGTGGTTTCGGTCCTTAGGGGTATTTGGAGGAAAGTGAAGAAAGCCCTTGTGTCTGTGTCATTAGTGACCAAAAGGGTTTTTGATAAGCGGAAAAGACCCTGCAGCTTCAAATTAGGAGACTTCGTCTGGTTGTCTACCAAGAATTTGAAGTTGAGACAGCCATCTCATAAGTTAGGCCCCCGGTTCATCGGCCCTTATAAGATCACTAGGGTTATCAATCCGGTGGCATTTCAGTTAGATCTGCCCCGTTCTTTGGGTATCAATAAAACATTTCATTGTTCCCTTTTAAAACGGGCGATTAGTAATCCTTCTTCCAGTGGAAGACCTTCTCTTCTGATACGTGGCCAGAGGGAGTTTGTTGTTGAAAGGATTCTTGACTCCAAGATGGTTCGGGGTCGGCTGTCATTTTTGGTGCACTGGAAGGGGTATGGCCCGGAGGAGCGGTCGTGGGTGCGCAGTTGTGATCTTCATGCCCCCAGACTGATACGCTCTTTCTTCTCGCAGTTCCCCGATAAACCCGGTGGTAGGGGTTCTTTGACCCCTCGTCAGAGGGGGGGTACTGTTAAGGTCTCCTGCCCTGTGCTGCCACGTCGTCATGGCAACCGGGAGATAAGTGCTAGTGGAGTAACCTGAGCGCAGCTGATAGTCCGGTTCGGGTCTTTTGCTGTGCAGTGGTTACAGGCTTTGTGCACGGCAGGGGATCTGGTGCTGGTTTTTGTGCTCACAGTCTGTGAGGTCTGAGTGGGGCGTGGACAGCACCTGCTATATAAACCCTCTTCTCAGGTTAAGCAGATGCTGCTGAATCTTTGTTGGTTAGTCAGTTCCTGAAAGTTAGCCAGTACTGTGTAGCTTTGTATTTGTTTGTTGCTTACTGCAAATAGGCCTTGGGATTTGGTACTACACTCTGCCAATCCAGACCTAGCAGTAAGACTGGAGTCAGTCGTTTAACTTGCTGGGGTTCTTTTGCTACTCTGTGAACTTAGCAAGTTTGCGGCTGTATTCTCAGACTTGCCTGCCAAAATCCTTTTACTCACTGTGCAAGGTGTTCAGGTGTCAGTTTAGTGGCAGTAAGCTGAACCAGTGCACTGCAAGTGAGGACTAGGATTGTGGAGACTCTCCTTGTGTCTATTATTCCATCTCTGACCAAGGAGTTTACTGCCACACCCGTTGGTAACCCTTTAGGGTTTTGCTGTTGCCCTTAGCAACGGCATTTCGGGTTCTCTACGTATTAAAACACAACATCTCGCTTCTTTCCATCTGAGCATTCCTAATACTAGGGAGACACCCAGTTTCTTAGCCTCTGGGCTTCTCTGTTCACTTTGTGTTGATTTTGTTACCCTATCACCTTCTGTGTACGTAATGTCATATTCCCCAGTCTGTCTGTGAGTTCATTTGTTTTGCATCCCTCTCCGTTCAGACACCAGTACATTCCTGCAGGCACTGGTGTGCATAACATACAGTCAATTGCTTAGTTGAAGTAGTACAAGTGGTCTTCTGACTTCCCCTCTGGGATGACGATCGACTCCCAGCAGCAACAACAGCAGTGGAAGCAACAGCAGGCGTACCACTCAAGGATCCTCCGGAGGTATCCCGGTTAGGAGAGGGCTCGTCAGTCTTGCCAGGGACATGGCCTGCAGGACTACTGACGTTCATGGCTGAGGAGGAAGTTGACATTGAGGGAGTTAGTGGTGTGGCTCCAGGAGCTTGTGTACAAGAGGAAGAAGGGATTTAGGTGTCATTGGACTGCTTACGCTCTTACCCAAAGTTTCACAACTTGACACCGACTTCTGATGAATGCGCTGCAGATGACGTATATGGGAGGATGTTCCTAGGTGGTTAACATCCTTACCCCTACTTATTACAGATTGACAGAGTCAACACACTGCTTGACACCTGTTGTCCGGATTTGTGGAGAAATAATTCCACACCATGGAGGTGGTTTTTTTTTGTATCATGGCCAGGCATCACAATGGGCTTCTTCATCCCACAGGCAAAAGGAGACTCCCCCGGTGCCTGATTTAAACAAACCACATCACCATCAGAATCCTCATCATCAACTTCCTCCTCAGCGCCAGCAACACCCATATCCTCATCCTGGTGTACATCAACAGTGACATCTTCAATTTGAATAGCAGAGACTGTGGGTGCTCCTTCCAGCAAATGGGGGGGTGCAAATGGTGGAAGGAGCCACCTCTTCCCGTCCAGTGTTGGCAAGGTCAGACATCGCAACCGCCGACACACTTGGACTTTCCTTGGGGATTTGTGATACCATCTCAGAACGCACAGTTCTTTTCTGTACTTTTTCCAGCTTAACTCTTTTAATTTTTCTAGTGGGAGAATGAGGGCTTCCATTGTCATGTGAAGCTGAACCACTAGTCATGAACGCTGGCCAGGGCCTTAGCCGTTCCTTGCCACTCTGTGTTGTAAATGGCATATTGGCAAGTTTACGTTTCTCCTCAGACCATTTAAATTTCTTTTTTGGGTCTTTTTACTGAACGTTAGCTTTTTGTATTTTACATGCCCTCTGCTATGACATTGGGCAACGGCCTTGGCAGACAACGTTGATGGCATTTCATCGTCTATGCCATGGCTATTGGCAGCAGCTTCAACACAAGGATCTTTCCCTATTTTATCCTCCAAAATTTTTGTTCTCCATTATTTTTCTGGAGTTATATAACACAATCTGCGGCACAGGAGCACTGGACATATGGCAGCAGAGTATGACTGATGGCTGATGCACAGGACACTACCACTGGTCTGATGCAGTACAACACAGCAACACTGTAAGGGACTTATTATACAGCAGCACTGGACATATGGCAGCAGAGTATACCACTGTGACTGCCTGGTCACTGGAATGACTGATGGCTAATGCACAGGACACTACCACTGGACTGATGCAGCACAATACACCACCACTGAACTGATGCAGCACAACACAGCACCACTGGACTGGACTTATACAGCAGCACTAGACATATGGCAGCAAGAGGACACAACCATTGTGACTGGACAAATGCAGCACAAGACACGGACACTGAGAGAACGGAGACACGTCCTCTCTCTACACTCTCTAATGCCGGTGTGAAAATGGCGGGGACGCGCGCGGCTCCTTATATGGAATCCAAATCCCACGAGAATCCGACAGCGGAATGATGACGTTTTGCGTCGTTCTGATTTCCGAGTCAGGCGGGAAAACCAGAGCCTGACTCGGATCCGGGTTCGGAGAGTGAAGTCCGATAGGGTTCGGTTCTCTGAGATCGGAACCCGCTCATCTCTAATATTTACTAAAGTGCATGTTTATAGAAGTGTAGATGTTGCCCATAGCAATCAGCCAGATTCCAGCGATTATATTCTAGATGATTCTAGATAGTTAAATAGAATCTGATTAGTTGCTAAGGGCAATATCTCCATTTCTGTAAACTCGCACTCTAGTAAATATACCCCAAGTGTCTACTTTTGTAACTGCAAATGCAAATTTTTTAATTAGAAATATATGGATTTCCAGCATCTGCAGAGGTGCAAAAATTTGCACAAAGTTATCAGTGGCACCAGAGGCATTTTTTTTTTTTTTACAGAGAATGGATTAGGTAAATATCCAGTAGTAATATTGTTACTGAAAACTTTCAGTATTTAAAGACAGTAAAACAATTTTTTTAAAAAGCATAGGAAACTTGTATCCAGTAAACACAGAATAATGTGCAATAAGCAGATGGTTTAACACAGAAAGAAGGGAAATGCAGATACCCTCTCTATAGCACTAAGCACTGTTAATCAGAATAATTATAATAAACTGTGCAATTTAACATAGAGCAAAATCAAGGTGCTTGGCATAATTTTTGGACAAAAAAATATGGGACAACAAACTAACATCTAGGTGACCTCCTCATGTGGGTCCCTAACACTAGGGTTCAAGTCCAGGACACAGGACCCCACCAAATCAGCACAGGACAGCCACCCCAAGGCACCACAGGTATGGGTCATTAGGTCGACCACACTTATGTCGACAGTCATTAGGTTGACCGCTATTGGTCGACATGGTCATTAGGTCGGCATGAACAAGGTCAACATGGAAAAAGGTCGACATGAGGGTTTTTTTAACTTTTTTTTGTGTCGTTTTCTCCGTAATGTGACAGGGAACCCCAATTAGTGCACCGTGTCCCCTCGCATGGCTCGCTTCGTTTTCCATGCTTTGGGCAGGTTACTATTCCCAATCGTAGTCCACGTGGATTGTAAAGCATGAAAAAGTTTAAAAAAAAAAACAAATGTGAAAAACGCATGTTGACCTTTTTCCATGTCGACCTAGTACATGTCGATCTAGTGACTCTGTCGACCTAGTGACCATGTCAACCTATTGCATGTCGACCAATAGTGGGCAACCTAATGACTGTCGACCTAAGTGTGGTCGACCTAATTACCATATCCCGGCACCACACTCGTTAGATGCTAAAGTGCTAATAAGTAAGAAGCATAAACTATGTGCAAGGAGCGTTAAACTCCTGGAAATAGTGTATGTAGGGAGATGTTATAAATGGTAAAAATAGGCTTTACGGTGTTAAATAAATGTAAAATCTACACAGTAAACTCTTTTATTTATTATATAAAATCACATTTTCAAGCAATGTTCTCCCAAATTACAAATCAAATTACTGTATGTAAATAATAGCTATTTAAGCGTAATTCAGTATAATTTTATAAAATATCTGGATACTTTTTAATACAACTGATTCCGAGGGATGCAGTTACTATACTGGATGTCGGTACCCCGGTATTCAGGAGACCGATGCTGGAATCCTGACAGTCGGTGAAATGCTGCCGTCCAGAATCCCAACAAACGCGGGTTATTCCCACTCAGTTGGTGGGTTCACACCACTAACCAAGTGGCAATATAACCTGTGGCTTGCAAAGCGAGCCACCGGGCCCAAAGCATGGCGAGCGTAGCGAGTCCGTGAGGGGACTCTCTGCTGGGTTTCCGATAGACGGGATGCCGCTCTCGGTTTAGTGACAGCCGGGATGCCGCTCTCGGCATAGTGACAGCCATCATCCCGTCTGCCGGGATATTATATGTATTCCGATTAGGGAAGCCAATCCCAGGCCATTTTTTCAATCCCGGGTATCGGGATTGAAAAATGGTCAATCCCGGGATTCCCGGGACACCCGGGATTGGCTTTAGACTGTGTCCGGCCATCGCCCCGCCCCTCCCCACCCGCCCTGCAGACATAAAAAAAAAACCTACAAACCTGCACAACGAGGCTGAGGGTGAGGAGGATCCGGCGGGTGAGTGCTGGGGAGCCGGCGGGTGAGTGCTGGGGAGCCGGCGGGTGAGTGCTGGGGAGCCGGGAAGAGGCGGCGGGTGAAGGTAGAGGCTAGATCCAAGTGGCCTAAGGGACCTTTTCCATCAGGGGGAGGAGCCACAACACAAGGGGGAGGAGCTACGCCAGCGGTACAGTTGGTCTAGTATCCACACCACCAACTATTAGCCACCGTGCCCGAAGCGTGGCGAGCGAAGCGAGCCCGCGAGGGTACTTTTCGGGTACCTTGTTAGGCCGCAGCTCCTCCCCCTGGTGATGGGTCTCCTCCCCTAGGTACGTCAGAAGGTCCCTTCTCCCACTCCAATATAGAACCAACCGGCGGGTGAATGCAGGGGGATCCGGGACGAGGCGGCGGGTGAAGCCCGCCGTACTTTCCGGCTCTGTGGCTGCTGACAGCGCAGCGCGACCTCACAGGCACAGGTCACGCTGCGCAGGGGGAGCCAAGAGGAGGGAGCCGGGCAGCATCTGAGCGTCCTGAGGACGCTCAACGCTGATCCCTCAATCCCCGGGATTGGAGCTTCCAATCTCGGGATTGAATCCCAGCCATTTTTGGGCCTAAATCCCGGGATCCCGCCGATCCCGATCCCGGGATTGGCCTCCCTTATTCCGATTCAAGTTTAAATAGCTATAATGAATAAACTAAAATAACAATTGTAGAAAGTAATGCTATTACTATCTGGCATGTAAATTAATGCTCCTACACCAAAACAGGACTAGAATAGACTTTACTTTTCATTACTTGATGCGTGTAAAGTTTTAACCCATTACTGTCTGCTGGAATTTTCCCCATGCTCTGTGTTTCCACTGTGCATATAAATGGTACTGTAACTACATAAATGTGAGTATATCCATACACCTGGAGTCACACTGTTATGCTTACCATATAGGCAGCCAAGTACTTCTAAACCACTTCCCAGCATAACGATTGCAGCTGGCCACATAAAGAATGGGCTGCTACTGTATGTCTGTTTCCATTAGAATAAACAGGTTATATAAAGTTAAAAAAATATGTTAGTAGTGTCTCCCTAGGTCTATCGTGATCTGCTTCAGAAAAATAAACACAATAAGATATTAAAAGAAATACAATGAAATACAATATAAAATAATTTTCTTATAGCTCCTACTGTATAACTGTAAAACTGCACATTTTTGGAATCAAAATAAACAGGAGAAATATCGGGAGCAACATGTATTTTTGGGTGCATAGTCATACTAATTACTTATACAGCATGTCTCAGTGTTATAAAAACTATCTGTAGTTAGGCTATACAATTGTAAAGAATGAAAGAATATTTATTAAAAAAATACTCTCAAGATAAATCCCTATCTGTTATATGTAAATAATGTAAAAAGTGACTTAGATACTGTAACAAATCAAAACATTATTGTCGTTTATCAAGCACATAGCAAAAATGTGAGACACTGCCTGTTTTCACAGCTACAAAGTACCCCCAGACATTAGGGTTAAGGTGCAGGCAGATAGGTGTAATGTTACACATATAATGATTTTCATTCTAGATCAGATGAATTTTACAGCTTACATAAAAGAAGGATTGGAACAAAACAAGTTGTTTTGAACAATAAAATAACTGCTTTAGAGCAAAACTTTAGCAAAATTGCTATCACGAATATATGAAAATTGTACATAAAAAATCAGTGTGATCATAATTCATGATGATGACAGTACAGTGACAACATGATTAGATTCAACAAGACTCATTTATGAACCAGAAAAAAGTTTCCCCAACAGAAGATTTCATTTTGTGTAAATGTCACTTGTGGTGTGAAATAAACTGGCACATTGTCATGACATCAGTAGGGATGAGATGCGGGCCAGGACTCCTTTGGCAAGCTGAATGTACTGGTGTATTGGAGAAGCTGAATGTACTGGTGTATTGGAGAAGCTGAATGTACTGGTGTATTGGAGAAGCTGAATGTACTGGTGTATTGGAGAAGCTGAATGTACTGGTGTATTGGAGAAGCTGAATGTACTGGTGTATTGGAGAAGCTGAATGTACTGGTGTATTGGAAAAGCTGAATGTACTGGTGTATTGGAAAAGCTGAATGTACTGGTGTATTGGAAAAGCTGAATGTACTGGTGTATTGGAAAAGCTGAATGTACTGGTGTATTGGAAAAGCTGAATGTACTGGTGTATTGGAGAAGCTGAATGTACTGGTGTATTGGAGAAGCTGAATGTCCTAATGATTCTGCTCCTCATGTGAACCAGTAGAGGGTGAAGAGGTAAACTGCTGTATAGAGCATGGCACAGCTGGATTGCAGATAGTAGGGAAATATTTAGCTGCACATGAGGGATTAGCCAAGGTGCAGGCACTGGTGCAGAATGCAGGTTCGCAGAATACACTGTGCGGGAGATGAATTAAGCACGGAGAAGTGATAAGTGAAAGTAATAATGCACCAGCCAGTCAACTCCTAACTGTCATTTTTCAAAAGTTTAATGATTGGCTGGTGCATTATCACCTTGTACTTAACACTGCTTTATCACTTCTCCAGGCTTAATACATCTGCCATTGAGAGTATGATGGTTTAGTCCTTCAGGAGTTCCCGAAACACTTTGTAACAGAGAGGAGCAGGTTTACAGGATTGCTCCTATGCAGGAACATAAGAGCAGGTGAAGGTTTTTAGTATGTACAATGCAATATTTGGAACTGTACTCAAAAAATTCACCATTATTAATTTATATGTTTCTGGGTTGCTGGGGGGTTTTTCAACTAATAATGGAGCAGATGTATTAACCTGGAGAACGCATAAGGAAGTGATAAACCAGTGATATGTGCAAGGTGATAAAGGCACCAGCCAATCAGCTCCAATATGTAAATTAACAGTTAGGATCTGATTGGCTGGTGCCTTTATCACCTTGCACATATCACTGGTTTATCACTTCCTTATGCCTTCTCCAGGTTAATACATCTGCCCCATTCTGCTTTGCTGAGCTTCATCTCTATCTTCATTTACATCTGTCACTGTTCTATAGTTTTTTATTACATTAGCAGAAATATATGTACAGTAGTGTTTTTTTCATATAAACATACTAATTAGGTGCAAATGGCATCCCATTGAAAGTGTAGCTAAGACCTAGTTTATGCCACTCTAAAATGAGTGTCTCCTTGAAAGGGAAATAAAAGTGCTGCTGCCCTCTTCTAACTACATTCAACAGGGAACATCACAATGCCCAACTCATCTCACCAGAAGTTACCGAATTTAGACTCGCCTATGTACAGTATGCCATTATTTTGATGAAAACATTCATCCTGTTCCTTCTAACAGTTCCAATTAGCATTTGCAAAAAAAATGAGTGACAGTGGGATAATTTCATTGGTGTACGTAATGTCGAATGTGGAGTGATGTTTTTCTACTGAGCGTGCACCCAAGCTGTACTGCACATGTGCGGCTTTGGCACACAGAGAGGATTCATTCTTAAAGTGAGTACAGGTACTCAGTATCTTGGAGAGGCAGCAGCGGTGGTTAGCAAAACACAGGCATGTTAGGACCATATTCTGGGTGATATCTAGTGTACCACTGCATACTCATTTGCAGCAGGAGAGGCCCCCAAGTGTTACCTGAAAGACTCGCATTCAGGACAGGGTTGCTCAGATGTTCCTGATGTTCATTCTTTTGTATGTAAGCAGCGGATGTGATATGCCACAAATGGGTGTCTCTGGGGGTTATTCAGGTTTGTTAGCGAAATACTGGCTGCTTTATTTTTATACTGCAATTTAGATTTCAGTTTGAACAAACCCCACCCAAATCTAACTCTCTTTGCACATGTGATATCTGCCTCCCTTCCTGCAGCGCAACAGAGTTTTGTCCACCCGAACTTCCATCTCCGGGGGGATCCAAGCAGAGCCGGCCTTAACCAATATGATGCCCTAGGCAAGATTTTGGCTGGTGCACCCTAGCACCACCGCTAGATCCGCCTGTGACCCTACGCCCCTTTCCCCTCACCCATAGCAGTCCTCATTTTGGTCTTCCTATCCCCTATATTTTAAATAGGAACAGTGCGCACATTTGGTTCATAGCTCAAAAAGGGGTGTGTTCTTGCTGGGATGGGGCATGGCCATACCATAATACCTCCAATAAATTTTGCACACAGTAGTGCAACTTTATTCACATTTTATCATGCGATAGTGACCTGTATTCACGATACATCGCACAGTAGTACCACTTTACCTTATATGTTACTCCTCACTTTAGTGCCCATATTCATGTTACATCACACTGAATTGCTCAGTAGTACCCTTTCTATATGTTACGCCAAACAGTAGAGCACCTTATACACATAATGCCACACATCAGTAATGCCTCTATATACATAATACCACACAGTAATGCCCCTTACACATATGACACACATTATGTCCTTACAAACATAATGCACCTTACATATTATGCCTTACATATAATTCCCTTATACACATACGCTGCACATTATTAATGCATTTATACACATAATGGCACACATAGTGCCCCTTGCACATATGCTACACATTATTAATGCATTTATACACGACACACATAATGCCTCTTACACATATGCCGAACACTACTGCACAACCAACCTACCCAAACACAGCACTCACATGGCCGCTAACACTGTAACCTCTGCCTCTGCTTGAATACAGATGTGTTCACATACATCTTGCCGCAATATGCCATGCAGCATGAGATGCCTGGCTTGAGTCAGCTGGCAGCTCTGCTAGCATTGGGCACTTTTTTTTATGAAAATGCATGTTATTTGCATTACTATGTGGCTAGGATGCACAAGCAGCTTCTGCTGATAGAATATTGGTATGCCGCATACAATTTTAGTGTGCAAATATGGCTGTATCTGCATATGAAATAATCAGGCGCAGTCACACACAGAATATAGGCATGCTGCATATCATTTTAATCAGCAGAAGCTGCTTGTGCCCCTAGGCATACCAAATGCCCTAGGCAGTTGCCTAGTTTGCGTATGCCTAGGGCCGCCTCTGGATCCAAGTCCTGCTAGGGTTTCTGGCCAGATTTGGATCCCAAAACAAGGCAAAACATTATTCCACTGTCGGATTCTCGCAGGGTCCTGGAGATCGGCGCCGTTTTCACTCCGGCTGTGGAGAGTGCACTGAACGGATGTGTCCATCTCAGGACTGGGTTGTGTTGAGTAGGGTGTGGGGCTGATGGCTGTTGTATCAGTCCGGGGGTTGATTTGTCCATATACATCCCGGGGCTCTGCTCCAGTGTAAAAACCCAATATACTGTGTGTACATCAAGGGGCTGGGCTGTCCTATCAGTATCAGTCCATGGTGCTTTATCTGTCATCTAGTGCATCTGACAAGGGATGCTCTGGTCCACCTAGGGGTGATCTGTCTGTCCATCCAGGAGCTTCGCCCCAGTGTAAAAAAAATAATTATAATTATAAAAAAGGAGGTTTTTTGTGATGTACCACAGTGTACTATACAATTTTTATTTTATTTTCAGAAGTACTGTGACACTGCTGGTCAGATCACAGTATATTATTATTTCATACTCATACACATATTGTGTGACATTGTTGGTGAAGTTAAACCGCAGTGTTTGATTACTATTTCTGACTCATACATGTATTGTGCAACACTGTGAAGGTGGTACCAGAGTAATATATTTTTCTACTCATACACGTGTTGTGTGACACTGTGGATGAAGGTGGTACCACAGTAATATACTTTAGGGGGTAATTACAGCGGCAGCGATCGCAGTCTGAATTCCTTTGTGGGGTCTGCACGCACAGTGCAGCAAAGGGAGTTGCGGGGCCTTAGAAGTAACTCCATTGGCGTGGTGCGGTCTGGACAATGCAGGCATGTCCAGACCATTTCGGGGGCAGACTGTGGTGTCTGCATGATGTCACACGCAGCTGCTGCAACCCAGGACACAGCGGGCAGCTGCCTGCCAGCACGCAGGAGCTGCCCTGGCAGGAGCTACTCGCTGGGTGCAAAATAATCGCCGCTGTGTGATGCTTTTGCACCCATGTGGGGGAAGGAGGGCAGAGCCAGACATGCAGGGTGGACTAGCCCTGTGCTGGGCGTACCCCTGCATGTCTGAGAAACTGATTGTAGATGTGCTAAATTTAGCACAACTACGATCAGGTCTGAATTACTCTCTTATTTCGTACTCATACAAGTAATGTGCGACACTGTTGGTGAAATTAAACTGCAGTGTTTGTTCACTATTTCTGACTCCTACGCATATTGTGTGACACTGTAGGTGAAAGTAAACCGTAGTGTTAGATTATTATCTCTGACTCATACACGTATTGTGACACTGTAGGTGGTCCATTTTTTGTACAAATTGTGGTATGCTATACCCCACTTGGTTAGTGTTTGTTGATAGATATGGAGGATGAACAAATGAGAGGAGGGGCATAGACATCTTAAGTCATGGCATGTAAAATCAAAGAAAATTAAAAGTCAGATTAGTAAAATTAGTGAAATAATAACCAATGCAATGACGACCATCACCAATGCCCCAATGATTAATTTAAACGTTTTATTTAAAAACAAACAAATATAATTATATCATGAATCAATCCTTCCTTCCAATACATACAGTACATACTCTACCTCCCTTGGGACCCTGATCTAGTTATTAATAAAGATCTCTGTCTGATCATTTTTGTTGATTATAGTTTCATTATGTACTTTGCCAACAACAGGTGGAATGTCAAAAGTTACTTCAGCCAGCTTTACACAAGTTATGTAGTACCATGTATATAAATATATATATGTTTTTGAACACAACTATTTTTTGTACTATTTAAACATATTTCAACTTTATTGCAGACATCCTGGCAGAAAGTGAGTGAAATTGTGCTGAGTCCCGGCTGCAGCTCTCTTATATGGAATCCAAAACCTGCAAGATACGACGCTGGATAAAACAATATTGTGATGTTGTTAAAATTAACTGGAAATGAGTGGAAATGAATGCCATTGAGGTTAATCATACCATAGGAACAGGCCAAAATTATATGATTTTAGCTTTTTTTTATGATTTTTTTTTTTTTCTAAAAAAATACAGATCCAAAGCCTGAAAGGGTTGTTTTGGCAAAACCAATACAGATCCAAAGCATGAAGGAGATACAGATCCAAAACCAATAACCAAACCCCAAGATTTGGCCCGGCGCACATCTCTACTAATTAGTAGGGCTGACATTGCCTGATTTGACGCAGCAGTGTTACTCCACATGCACGGAGTTTACACATGTGCTCTGAGAGGTCAGGTGCAAGGAGTAGGGCTTCAGGAATGAACCCCATGTACTGTATAACAGACCTGTACAGCTGAATGAAAATTATCTCTTTGAGCATGATGTTTTAAGCACATACAATAGAACTGGTTCCTGGCAAAGGTAACATGCAGTTAATACAGAACCTTGAGATGCAGACAAAAGTAATTCAACTAAGTTATATTTCAGAAAACAACATACTTTGGCACAAAAAAGCAACAACATATCAAAAAGAAACAAAACCTAACTTACAGCATACAAGCATTACAAAAATGGCAAAAGGTTAGCAGAAAAGAAAATGATAGTACTTCAGTAACAACACAGAAGCAATTTGTAGCAATATATCAAAAAAGGAAAGATTTTTCAAAACTGCATTACAGGTACTGTACACTTTAAGGACGTTTTACATCATATCCATCTTACAGAAACCCAATAGGATAGCAGGAAAAAATGTATCATGAAAGCAGATATTGATGAACTTTGCTGTAACATTTTGTGCATTTCTAGAATTCTAGTTTGAAAGAATATCATATTTCATAGCAAGCAAAACAAAAGAACCTCAAACAATGAAGTTTGGGATGATGTTCTAAGGCAGCATTAAAAATAAATTAGCTGTTTCTCAGACTGGCAATCACTGTTCAGGAGTGTTTAACATGAATGCAATGTACATGAACTGTACAAACAGTATTTCGGAGCTATGAGTGTTTGAAAACACACGGGGAGTGTTTTGGTACTTTTTTAATGCTCTTTACTGCTTCCCTTCGGAAGCCATGAAAAACAGGTGCAGAGTACTGATGTGGGTGTCACGTTGATGCATTTCATATTATAATGGTTCCATGAACTGCTAAAAAATGCCATGATTCACAGCATAAAGCAGTGGGAACAGGACTATAATTAGGCCATTCTCTGCTAAATGTGTCATCACACCCATGTCCAGTTCACTTTACTGTGGAAGAGAATTTATTGGAGTGTGGGACATTCCAGGAGATTAGGCAATTTGGGATATAGAGGGCATTGGTTAGGTCCCCCCTATTCTAGCATGAATCTCCAAACATAGGGCCTTATTCAGTAAGGATTGCAAATTCTGCTAATTAGAAGACTTAACAATTATTCTAAACACATGCTGGGGGCCGCCCATCGCTGGGCAAGACCGGCCAGGATGCTGACCGCCACCTCCCCCCCCCCCCCCTTTATCAAGTAGAAATTGCGATTGCATCGTAATTTCTGCTTGATAGCAGAAATTAAAGTTGCCTCCTGCTGGTGCAGCTTAGCTGTGCAAACAGGAGGCCCGCCGCCATCTTTCCGTTTGTGGTGGCTGCATGTGATGTCATGCAGCTGCCGTGATCACGTTCACGTTCACGTTCCCATCACGCCCCCGTTTGCGTCCCAATGCCCCCCGTCTTCTGCATTCCAATTGCAGTGAAAAGTAAAATCTGCCTGTAGAACTAAAATGTATACTTTATTATAACCTATTGTTCCCTTAAATAATATATACTATGCTAATGCAGAAAGCATCATAGAGACAAACATATAATGCAGCAGTAATAGGAGACAATCAATCTTTTAGTTAAAGGAGGTCAGTGTGATTCTGTGGAAATGAGACAGCCCCACAGTTGCACAGGGACTGATGCTGTGAGCTGCTGTGATGCATTTCTCGCTACACAACAATGGGTAACTTCACAAAACAAAAATTTAGACAAGTTTGGAGACAGTTTATTGAAGATGGAAACCCAATGTTAGAATGTTTTGGGAATGCCAAATCCATGAATGCTACAGTACGCACATTGTGGGTTTATCATAATGAAATACTGTCATTGCTTAAAGTTGTACTGATGGAGCCTCCGTTATCTTTGCTGGCTGAGGCATTAGTCGTGATCAGGCATATGCAGCGTGCATGGGCGAAAGGAGGCTTGTCTAGTCATAGGGAGGCACACAGAGTGTTTGGCGTTACCTTTGAGTGTAATACCTGCAAACATCCACCAGATGTCGCTTTTTAAAATCACCATTGCGCATGCGTGTGGTCTCCATTAAAATACAATACTGAACTACAGCAGAAGAACTACTTTATTCAGTTGTTTGGAAAGTCAGTTTGGTTTCTGTTTTTTCCTACCTAATAGACAAGAAAAAACAGACACTCTACCGACTTTTCAAACATTTGAATTCCCCCTAAGTGTAGTACAGTACTGTATATTTAAATTATGAGACTCAGAACCAGAATCAGAATCAGCTTTATTGGCCAGGTATACTTGCGTATACTAGGAATTTGTCTTCGGTTTACTATACAACAACCAAGTAGGTAACAGATAAGCAGGTGGGGGGGCAAGTAATGTAATACAGATAGGAATACCGTAGGGACACAAGTGAGTTACATGTACGTTTAGTCAGTCAATGTTCAGGAGTTCAGCAGGTGGACCGCTTGGGGAAATAAACTTATAAGGCTTCTGGTGGACCTGGCGGCGATGGCCCTGTAATGCCTGCCTGAAGGAAGCAAGTTAAACATAATGTGGCCGGGGTGTAGCTGGTCCTTTACTATCTTCGTTGCCCGTTTTCTAGCTCTGTACAGGTACAGGTCCTGGACTGAGGGAAGGTCAGGCCGATGATCTTCTCTGCGATTCTGACCACCTTTTGGAGCCTGCATCTGTCCCTCGTGCTGGCAGAGCCGTACCATACCAGTATCGAGGAGCACAGTACCGACTCCACAATCGTGGAGTAGAAGAGGAGCAGAAGCTTCTGTGGGATATTGAACTTCCTTAGCTGCCTGAGGAAGTCTGAAACCTCTTCCCTAGAGGAAGAGGTGGGAAACCACAGACAGTAGGTTCCACCGGGGGTTTCCCTAAACCCCTGTGGGCCAGTCCGGCCCTGCTTGCACTCGCCAGTATCCAGACCTGAAGATGGCACAGCAGAAGAGGCCGTCGCAGGCCACAAATATCCTGCACAGCACAGCTGCTGCCATGTCCTGTAACTGCCTGTAACAGAGCTGGACCTGGAAGAGCGGGCTCATGCCCCTTTTGTTGAACCTGACCACTTTGAAATAGATTCATGCAGCAGTAACATACTGTACTGTTTCTAGTAAACGTAATGGTACACCTAGGGTGGCCAATCCCGGAATCTGGATCGGCCGGATCCTGACCTAAAATTGTCTGGGATACAATACCGGGATTGGCCAGTAACCTCATTTTGTATATGCCGGCCGACATTGAGCGTCCTCAGGAGGCTGAAAAGCTGCCTGGCTCCCCCTGCTCACCTCCCCCTTGATCTGGCTGGATGCACTGCACAGCATAACATGAAGTCAGAGGTGACGCTGTGCAGCCAGCCACCCGCCGGAACTCACTTCCCGGCCACCGGATCTCACAGAATGTGTCCCACCCTCCCTCCCGTCCAGATTGCGGTGAGTTATCTGGGCTGGTCAGGGCAGGGGGGATGGGACACATTGAAAATAATGTATACAGTAAATCACAATGTACAGTACTGTTTTGTACTTGACAATACTTACAAGCTCGGCGGTGCTTTTGCATACTGTACAACCAATAAAATTCAATAAAATAAAATTCTACATTGACAGCATCTTTATGACATCACAATCAATGGAATTGTTCATTCTAGTACCCTGCACCTAATCATTCAGTAGAGCATAGTGTACTGTACTGTCTTAAAAACTTAAAGGGCAAATTTTTAAATGTGACATACAGTACTGTACACTTACAGTATCACTACAGTAGAGTAGTCGACTGAGTACATTAGGTCCAGGGTATTAGACAGAACACTACCTTTATAGACATTGTGACACACATTAGCATTGCTCTTATAAACATTATGACACATCAACATGCGGCCCTCCCACCCTTAACCATCTCAGTACTGAACATTACAGTATAAATTGATTTCATGTCAGATGATGCAGCACTCACCTGAATCCATCTTATTCACGTCACAGTAGTGCAGTTTATTCACGTCACAGTACTGCCCATGATTCACATTGTGTCACACAGTAGAGCACCTTATTTACGTTACTGTATGTCACAGTAGTTCAGTAGTACTGTGTATTCACATTACGTCACAAAGTAGAGATCTGCCACAGTCATGGACCTTGTAACACATTATGCAAGAGTAATGCACCTTATAACACATTATCCCACTGTGATGTCCCTTAGAATAAATGCTGCCACAGTAACATCCCTTAGAATAAATTCTGCCACAGTAATGCACTTAGAATACTATCTAAAACACAAATCTCCCTTACAATACAATCTGCCACAGTAATGCCATTACGATACTATCTGAAACACAAATCTCTCTTAGAATATACAGTAATCTGTGACAGTAATGCTCTTAGAATACTATCTGAAACACAAATCTCCCTAGGAATATAATCTGCCACAGTAATGCCCTTAGAATACAATCTGCCACAGTAATGCCATTAGAATACAATCTGCCACAGTAATGCCCTTAGAATACTACAGTATCTGAAACACAAATGTCCCTCAGAACACAATCTGCAACATGAATGCCCCTTAGAACACAGTGACCTCACCATACAGCAGCTGACTGTCAGTAATAGTACATTAAAGCAAACAGTAATGCTGCTATGGTTGTAATACAGAAGATAGACATTAAAAAGATAGACAGTCATTTGGTTGACAGTAAAAGGTCGACAGTCAAAAGGGCGACACTCAATGTTTTAAAACATTTTTTAACCCCAATTTGTTGAAAGGCGTCAAGGTCGACATGGAAAAAGGTCAACATTAGTTTTTTTATGTTTTTTGGGTGTCATTTTCTTTGTAAAGTGACCGGGAACCCCAGTTAGTACACCGTGTACCCTAGCATGGCGAGCGAGCTTTGGGCAAGGTTCCTCACTGTGCTCGGCACAGGATACTATTCCCAATTATAGTCCACATGGATCATAAAGTACAGCATGAAAAAGTAAGAAAAAAGTAAAATACTCAAATCCACCTTTTTCCATGTCGACCTAATGGCAATGTCAACCTATTTCTGGTGCCAATCTACTCACTGTCGACCAATTGGTGTCGACCTAAGGTGTGTCAACCTAAGTGGTATCGACCCAGAGTCCGGATTTCATTTTTGACATGGATAGTAAATGCAGCAAAAGTTGGAAAAATGTATAAACATTTTTTTTAAAGTGTTGACCTTTAGACCCTGTTTACCTTTGCACCTTGTTTACCATTTGTTTACCACAGGTGCTGTACAGATTGGATACCTGCTGCTACAGCAGACCCTGTTTTATACAGTACCTGTAATTACAGTGACTTAAAGTACAGTAATCTACTGTACTTACAGTCCCTGATGGACAAGGTCACTCCATCTCTTCTGGAGTGACCGCACCATCCTGCTCCGGTTGCATTTCTGGAGGATTACCCTTCTGGCCTTCCAGTTGGCCTTCTCCTTCTCCTCGTTACTGGTGAGAGCTTGATCCTGCCAGCTAATGAGGATTCTTGATTCGGCCATGGAGTAGGGCCAATCTCTGGTAGCCATGATCACTGCACAGAGATGAATACAGCAACTGAGGTGCTGCGTCCCAGGCATGTGTCCCAGGCATGCATCCCAGGCATGCGTCCAGACAGCATAATTCCTAGGCATGCTTTCCAGACAACATGCATTCCAGGTGTCCGAGGTTGTCCATCATGCACCGCTGATGCAGGACGTCAGTTTTTGTCTTTTGCTCACGGTATTTAGCAACCACCTCCCCCTTCCCCCTTTCCCGAGAGCCTTCTCATTTCACAGACAGGGAGGAAGGTCAGGTTATAATACAGTAAATTGATAACACAGTACTGTATGTAAATGAAGAGCTGATAAGAACTGCAGTCAATGAACTAAAGCATTGCTTGAACACGTTAGTTGCATCTGTATACTGTACACTATATATTTATTGATTTGTCTACGGGACCTCATTGCCACTGTGTATTTTAGATAGCGGAATGAGATGCTCCTGCAGATTTACCCTGATTTATGTAAAACCTGTGTGCACACTTCTATTGAATGTGAAGGTATATTTCAATAGATAAATAAATAAATAATAGTGTCAGGAAAAAATAAGCATGCATTCGCACTTTGGGAATCTCAGCATGGGAAGAGGAAGATTTCACCGCTTGCCCACGAAGCCTCATGGTAGATATACAAGCTCATGTGTAAATGTACTGTAAGCAGTGATCCCTTCCCATTTGGTGTTTGTTTATGCCGTTATGGGACTTGGATGCTCATATCGTACATCTATTGAATGTGAAGGTATATTACAATAGATTAAAAAAAAAAATAAAGTGTCAGAAAAAATAAACATGCACTCGCACTTTGGAAATCGAACCTGGGACTCTAAGCATGGGAAGCTGGAAACATCACCACTTAGCTATGACACCACATGACATGTACATAAGCTCATGAGTAAATGTAAGCAGTGATCCCTTCCCATTAGTTTGTGTTTATGGCGGGGCTACAGCACTTGGACGCTCATACTGTACAATACAGTATATCCCTAACGTCAATAGACCATAGTTTGTAACACGTTCTATAGCTGTAGATCTAAGATGTTAATTTGCATCTGTATACACTATTTATATTAATTGCTCATTCTTTGGGACCTCATTGCCACTGTGTTTATTTTACTAGTGTATTGAGGTGCTATTTCAGCATTGCCTTGATTCTTGCAAAACCGATGCCATCGCTTGCTCCATGCAGTAGCTGTGAGCTTTCGTGAGACACTTGGTCATGAGTGGCATCCATTTTGTGAACCCGCATTGTGATTGAGTTTAGCTTGCTACAGCACTGTATGTGTACCGTACAGTTCATAGAACTCGCTTATCCCCTTAGCCGCTGTGTATTTTAGATAGCGTAATGAGACGCTTTTGGAATTGAATCTGGGACTCTTGACACACTTCACCACTCGGACATGACGCTTCATAATAGATAAACAAGCTCATGTGTAAATGTACTGTAAGCAGTGATCCCTTCCCATTGGTTTTTGTTTATGCCATTACTGGACTTGGATGCTGATACTGTACAGTACATATACATAATTTAACGTCAAAGAACTACATTATTGCTTTAACACATTAGTTGCGTATGTTTACATTATTTGAATATATTGCTTTGTCTACGGGACTTGGATGTTCACATACAGTAACACGGCAATGGACAAGTGTTTTAACATGTTTGTTTGCATCTGTATAAACTATTTTTTTATTGATTCTCTCCATCTGACCATTGGGTCTGTATGTACAGTATGTACATTACAGTTGTCCGTGACCATTTGCCAGAGCTTGTAGATAGATCTGCTGCTATTTGCTCTAAAGTGCTGGATTAGTGGAGCATTAGCCACCCAGTGTTGGAGATGTGTATTGCATGCTGAGTATGTAGTCGTGCCTCAATGCGCCTGTCCATGCAAAAAAAATCAGCAACCTTAGCTATCGCCTAAGTGCAACTAAACCTCCGTTAAGGTGGAGAAACGGCAAAGATGAGGGAGGCTCCATCTGTACCTGTAAATCTTCCATTTAGAAACATAGCTTTAAAGAAGGAAAGGAGCACAAACCAGATATAAATGTCAGAGATTACAATGTCACGCATTACGCTAGCCAATATACAAAGAAGCACACTATTCCAGTGCAAATCTTTGAGCTTTGTGGATAAGTTACATATATGTACTGTATATTTTCTAAGATCTAAACAAAAGACAATTACATAAAAATTAAAATGATGCCACCAGATGCCCATATCCCTTATACTGGCAAATTGGATTGTATGAAATGCACATTTACAACCCAATTTGTTGACCTAAGGGGAAGGAAAACATTACGTAGGTACAGTTCAATTGGAAATTATATACTCTTTATTTTATAATATATTTTAATATAATAATAGAAGGAGAGATAATTTTTTTCAATAATAATTTTTTTAATAAGTATTTGGTAATCAACGATAGATCTACAGTGTCTAGTTAGACAGTCGATAGGTTGACAGGCATTAGGTTGACATTGTTGAAAGGTCAACTTTGTTATTAGGTTGACCTATGAAAGGTCAACCATGCTTTTGGTTGATAGGTACAAAATGTTGACAGGTTCAAATGCTTGACATGCCAATGTTCGACACACATATGGTTGACATGAGTTTTTTTTTTAGTTTTTTTTTACTTTTTCATATTTTAACTTCCATGTTAATGATGATTGGGAATAGTGTGCTGTGCGCAACTGTAGTGGAGCAAGTCACCTTGCAGGAAGCATGGTGAGCGAAGCAATCCATGTTGAGGGTACACTGTGCACTTATTGGGGTCCATGTGATCAGACTGCAAAAAGACACCATCAAAAAATGATGTGCCGACCTTTTCCTGTGTCGATCATTTTCCATGTCAACCTTTTCATGTGTCAACCATTTGTACCTGTCAACCTTGTCCAGTGTCAACCTTTCATAGGTCGACCTAATCACTATGTCAACCTTTTGTCCATGTTGTTCTTTTCACTGTCGACCATGTCATGTTGAGCTAATGATTGTAAACCTTCTTATTGTAGATCTTTTGATCCGTAACCATACTCAACACAAGCTCAGTTGATTATCTTTTACAGATCTGCAATTAATAATATTAGTTCTCTTGCTACTTGGACAACATGTTTTGCCTATACCTACTGTACTTTGTCCTTGCCAAATTATTGAGTGATCAAGGGTCATAGAGACAAGTAGTCCTGCATACTCAGCAATTAATACATGCAAACAGTAAGGCCTTAACATTACATATATCTTGTATTTAAATGGACACTAACTGAAAATGAAGAGTACATTAAAATTAAGTTTTATTTTTAATTGCAGTTTTTTTCAAAATACTGTTCACTAACTTATAATAAATAATTCAATTTTAAATATGGTATTACTGGGTTGAATTATGTTTTAAAGATTTATGTTTTCCAATTATACTTTCAGCAAGGTTATAGTAAAAGAGAAATGTTCAAAATAGCTACCCTTTAAAATGTGTTTAAAGCAACAGCCTGCTAAAGTTTCTGAAACAGCACCTTCGGCTTTCTTTTATTAGAGCATTTTACAAGTCTCTCCAAGATCACTAGTTCAGTAGAAGTTTGTTAAACTCTTAACACACTTTCTGTTGTTGTTTTTTTTCAATGTTCCTACAGTATTTTAAGATAATAGATACATTAAAAATAAAATAAAAATGTAATGTGTTATTGACATCATACTGTAACTGAATTATATTACAGTATGTTAAAAATGTACAGTAATTTTCTTGCTATTTAGTTAGAAAGAATACATAAAGAACCACAATTCAGTTTTTCTTTCTATTTATTAATATGAATAGAAGCTTGCTTGGCAAGTTAAAATTAAATACCATAAAAACTCAATTCAAATTCAAAGTTCATATTAGATGTATTTTATTTTGTTGAAGTCATATTAGATGTATTTTATTTTGTTGAAGTCATATTAGATGTATTTTATTTTGTTGAGTTCATATTAGATGTATTTTATTTTGTTGAGTTCATATTAGATGTATTTTATTTTGTTGAGTTCATATTAGATGTATTTTATTTTGTTGAGTTAACATTTAGAGATTTCTCTGTTATTCGCTGTTTCCAATCTGCAGGGTTCCAAGTCTTCATCTATAGCTATTCTGCTTTACTGTAGACTACCACTTGCTTCAATCAAACATTTGAGAACTGTATTGAGAATACCCTTACACTAGTGCAATCATCCCAAATAACTGACGGTACTTTTTCAGAATGGCGGTAAGCAGTTAGCATTGCTATTTCATAACACTGAGGTCATGATTTGATAGCCGAACAGACCATATTTGGAGACACTTGTATGTTCTCTCTGTGTTTAAGTAGGTTTAATCTAGGAGATTTAGGGGCCGATTCAGACCTGATCGCTGTGCTGCAAGTTACTGTCCTGCGCAGTGCTGACTTCAGGCCTACTAGTACCCCGAGTGAGAACATTTCAAAGTGCCCCCCCCCCCCGCTCGCTCCTAGAAAAATGGGCATGGCCTCACAACTTCATATTATCAAACTATAAATAAATACTTTTTCACACCCCCTCTACACACACAATTAGCAGCCTTACACATAACAGCCACAGTAGTGTTCCTTACACACGATGTCTCCAGTATAGTGCCAGATACCAATGATATTCCCCCCAGCAGTGCCAGATACACATGATATGCCCCCCGCAGTGCCAGATACACATGATATGCCCCCCAGCAGTGCCAGATACACATGATATGCCCCACAGCATTGCCAGATACACATGATATGGCCCGCAGCAGTGCCAGATACACATGATATGCCCTGCAGCAGTGCCAGACACACATCATATGCCCCCCAGCAGTGCCAGATACATATGACACAGTATGCCCCCCAGCAGTGCCAGATACAGATATGCCCCCCAGTGCCAGATACAGATATGCCCTATAGTGCCAGATACAGATATGCCCTATAGTGCCAGATACAGATATATCCCCAGTGCCAGATAAATATATATCCCCAGTGCCAGATACATACTGTATATGCCCAGTGCCAGATAAATATATATCCCCAGTGCCAGATATTCCCTCAGTGCCAGATCCAGATATGCCCCCAGTGCCAGATCCAGATATGCCCCACAGTGCCAGATCCAGATATGCCCCACAGTGCCAGATCCAGATATGCCCCCAGAGCCAAATCCAGATATGCCGCCAGTGCCAGATCCAGATATGTCCCCAGTGCCAGATCCAGATATGCCCCCAGTGCCAGATCCAGATATGCCCCCAGTGCCAGATCCAGATATGCCCCCAGTGCCATATCTAGATATGCCCACAGTGCCATATACATATATGAACCAAAAAGTGTTGCTCACCTCTGTCGGGCTCCTCCCCTGCTGGACTCCTCTTCAATCACTGACGCCGGGCTCCTCCGCTGCTGGGTGCATATCATCTAACACCACCGCCGGGCTCCTCCGCTGCTGGGATCCTCTTCTAACACCGCCACCGGGCTCCTCCGCTGCTTGGCTCCTCTTCAATCACCGCCGCTGGCCTCCTCCACTGCTGGGCTCCTCTTCAATCACTGCCGCTAGCCTCCTCCACTGCTGGGCTCCCCTTCTCCTAGCACCGCCACTGGGCTCCATGGACAGGGCATGCTGCTGGTGTCTGAGGGGAGGGGAAGGGAGGAGTGCGCAGTGTGTGCCTCTCCTTCCCCCCGCAGTAAGTACGATCTCCCCATCTCCTGTGGCTGTGCAGCGGGCATCTCAAATATGGTGCCAGTTTGTGAGCCCATCAAAGATCGCGATCCGGCAGCCAATCATGAGCCGGTTGGCAAGCTCTGATTGGCTAGCAGCTGGCACCAAATTTGAAAGTGACAGCTGACCTTAAAAACCCAGGCCCTGCTCGGCTGTTCAAGCCGAACTTGCCTTGAGCTGGCCCTGGTCCTGCGATCAGATAGTCGCCACCCAAGGGGAGTGAAATTTCGCCCCATGCAAGTGTGTGAATGCATTTGTCTGCTGTGCAAAGATTCCCCACATTCAGCGGACAGCTGCAAAACCGTTCGCATCACATTCACCATCGAATGTTTTTCCCATTCTGTGCAGTGTGTGCAGTCTGTGCATAGCTCATTACTTTCTCCTCTAGTGTGAAGAAATCAGGCTGATCGGGACCGGAGCTGATGTCACACACCCACCCTGAAAAGGTTTGGAAACGCCTGCGTTTTTTCGGACACTCCCAGAAAACATCCATTTATCACCCACAAACATCTTCTTCCTGTCAATCACCTTTCGAACGCCCATGTGATTGAAATTTTCACACCATTCTGTCACTGTTTGGCGATGCGCCCGTGCATTGCAGTGCATATGCATGAGCAGTCATTCGATAATGGGCCGCTGTGAGAATTTGCAAAACGGTCTGAATCGGGCCCTTAGTTTTCTCTCTCACTCAAAAGACTTAAGGGTAAATTTACTAAATTCTATTTATAATTCATCAAGCACCATTTTGAAGATAATAGAGAGATTGTGATTGGTTGCTATGGGCTACATCTCCACTTCTAAAAAAATATATATACTTTAGTAAATTTACCCCATACGTTACTGTATGTTAGATGTTTTAGTCTCTGAAAAATTAGTATGTTTGTGTGAGTTTTTAGATTGTAAACTCCACTAGTACAGGGACTGATGTGAATGCTTAAATAATATATTATCTTTTAAATGCTCTGGAATAAGTAGGTGCTAATTAAAAAATATATATAATAATGGACTTAGTTCAGATGTTGTCGCAAAGCGGCTATTGTATGCAAATCAGTCAATGTATTATTACTGCACATGTATCTGACCTGCAGTGTGCATGTGAAGTGAGTGACTTGCGATGGCAGTCACACCGAGGAATTAGTCGCATTGTGAGTGACAGGTAGACAGCATTTGTGGGAGGGAACATCCTCAGAGGCAATCATACCTTTGATTTTCTATGATGGTACCAATGTATGAGCAGTTGTATGCCATAGGAGGGAAATGATGTGACTGCAGTGGCTGTCCCTATGCCCAAATTAGCTTCTGACGATATTACCATATAATCACAATTGCATACAGCAAAAGATATCAACAGCAATCGCAAGAACAACCACATCTGAATTAGGCCCAATGTAATAATCTTCTGACTATTCACTTCTCTCCAGCAGCATGAGACTGTCATTCATTACACTAGCATTGACAACTGTTTCTGCTTGTTAAAACCATGTTACTGCTATTGTACCTATGCATTGCATCTGGACTGCTGGATGCTGTGGATCTTTAATGGATCATTTATAAGATGTCTGTCTGTTTGTTCCGTCATCACGCAAAATCTACTAGAAGAATTTGGATCACATTTTCACTATTGTATAGAAAGTGAAGTATGTGTGATCTCGATGTGACATCAGGGAGAGGAGCAATAAAGGAAAAAACAGATGCTTGACACTGAGGCTCTTAAAGTCCAGAATGACTATATTATATATTACACACCCCAGAAGATCTCAGGGCTGCAGGCTTAGATCTCAGGACAAGCCGCTTCTTCCATAGGAAGCTTTACGTGGCTTGCTCACAAATATATCTTTGTGTTAATCCCTGAAAGAAAACTAGAAATATTGTTTACAAATACAATTTGTGATCAATGTGTAAAATCTAAAATATTATCACTACTGTCTTTGTAAAATTGGTTCCATTGAGCAATAACAGACATCCACGTGAGCGAAGCCACTGGCAAATTATCTATAACTATGAATCCTCCTCTGGAGTAAATTAGAATTTAAAGCAACAAGATACATTTTTAAAGAAATGAGAAAATTTACTTTAATTACCATTTCAATAAACCTATTAGTAATCATATAAGCATGCACAGTAATTTAAAATAAATATTTCTGGAATAATTAATTCTTAAGATAGATAACTGACTTTTCAGAATTTAATAAGCTATTTTTATGCTAACTTGTAGGATGTAAATATATTTTGCGTTGGTTGATTACATTCAAATTTAAAGTGTATATTATTACCATTACATGCAAATATAAAACAACTAATCTTAACAAAAATATTCTATGAAAAATATTATAGTCCTTTAAATGCCTGGATCTGCTCAGAAAAGCTGACAAAATGCATTTCACACATTAGAACTTAATCAAAGACTAAAATCATTAAACATAAAGAAAAACACTAATGAACACTAATTAATTAATCACATTACAAAGAATACATTAATTAACACAAATAAATTAATCACATACAGATGGCAATTGCAATTAGTGCTCTGTATCATTGAGATATGAATACATGCAACTAAGAGTTAGCAATTTTTGATCATTGACATCATGCATCTATATTATGTATTAAGGTGTAAATCCCTTGATACAACCCTTGTGCCACTGCCCTCTGCAGAGAAGAACATCATACATGTGTTTTTGAATTTTTTTATAATCAGTGTTTATTTTATTTTTTTTAAAAAAAAGGTGTTTTTTTTTCTGCTTCACAAAATTTGAAAAGAGATATTCTTTGTTGAAGTTTCTGATTTCTCCATTAGTGCTGATTTTAATATACAAACACAACCTCTATAGACTGCTAAGTAGGCAATGTGAGCTTGCAATTTATCAAATGACAAAAAGCAGTGATTTTTTTTTTACAAATTTCTGAGAAACATGCAATCTGTAGATTGTGTAATATACTCTTAGGTCATTATCAGTGTTACTTATTCTTAGGACATTTTTGGCATGATTTACCTTATCGGAATGACAAATCATGCATATTGTCTAGTGACCAACTGCATGTTTCCTCGGGTCGCATACGACATCCTCTGGTTAGCCATGCCGCATGTCCAACCAGAAGATATCATGTTTGACCCGGTGCAGTGTAATGAATGATGGAACGAGAGATCATTCCATTGTTTATTACAGTGGACAGTGTGTCCCAACCATCAGCCCGATTGCCCATCGTTCTAATGTTTACTTGGCCTTCCTGGAAAGGTGAGCAAGTGTGGAAGGTTATCTTCCCCCTACCTTTCCTAGAGCCTGCTGGTATCTTTCACTTCCCCATTAAGGACCCAGCTAGTGGAAAGGGCAATATTAACATACAGTATTGGGGCTAATTCAGAGTTGGACGGATTTCTGTGCAAGGTGTATATGGTGAGTTTTTGCATACAGTGCATGCCCAAATACACATTCATATATTTTTGCATGTCTGTCTATTTTGATTCAGGTGGGACGTTACCAGTCTCTTTCTGATAGATCTCTTTCAGCAAGCATGGGACTAGTACAAGTGCCTATACTAATAATGACAGTTGTGGAGTTTGAAATACAAGCAATGGACAGCATGGCTTTCCTTGCATTACCTGAATTAAAGCTTTGCATTAGCATAAGGTAGTAAATCTGACCACCAGCAAATACAGTACAGACAATTTCTATCTGACTCATGCTGGGTACACACCTGAAAGATACAGTATATCTGCAGATTGACTGATCTGCAATTATATCTGTAGATTGTAGTTGTTCATACACACTGACCAATCATCATTGCCATATATCAAATGTCAAGGTCTCCCACTTGCCACCTGGGATCCCACTAGCTGCCCAGAGCTCCTGACAGTTACAGTACCTGCCACTACCCCAGCAGTGGATTAACTAGAAAAAGGTATAGTTTAGTCATTGTACTAGTTACTGATTGGCTGTCTTGAGTAGCGCAATCCCTCTAACAAAAAAGGTTATCAGAAAGAACACAGCGGCACCACTGTAGCACAAACATAACACACTGTATACATTTTTTAACAATTTAATTATTTAGAATAAAAGAAAGATATTTACATTAGGATAAAATCATGTAACTCTACATCAGCAGTTAAGAAACAGTAAATAACAAATGTAAAAGATTAATGGATCTCCGAGTCACTGTTTTAGCAAATAAATGACAATATAATTGTCCAATAGCAGCTTATTGTCTCCACATGTATAGATAGTGGATGGCATACAGTATAATTTTAAAAAATGTGAAGGGTGTGTATGGCATACAGTATAATTTTAAAAAATGTGAAGGGTGTGTATGGCATACAGTATAATTTTAAAAAATGTGAAGGGTGTGTATGGCATACAGTATAATTTTAAAAAATGTGAAGGGTGTGTATGTATATATAAAATAAACAATGGTTTTAATTGTATCATGGTAAATAGCTCCAAAAATGCAACAACTATGTGCCTACACAGAATATTACTACATCTGTAGGAGCATATATTGTATTTAGACGCAGTCCATAGACAGTCCATTTGTGTACATGCTCCAGAAAGATAAGGTGGCTTGGTGCAATAAGCCAAGTAATAACAATTTGGAGTACAGATACTTTGTATAAAGAATAAATATGGCCATGGTCCTGTGTAGCGCTGACCACACTGGGTGCGGCCTATGCCGTGGAGACTCTCACTGCAGTCCTGTCAGTCTTTACACAGCAAAGTGTCACTCACCGTAATTCTCTGTTAATGGGCTTGTCTAGGAGATTCTGAGTGTTATGCACATATGTATTGTTGTGATATAACAAAGTGGGGCACATCTGCTGGCAAAGTATAGCCTGCTGGAACGGAACTCAATTTAGCCAGAGGTATGATCTCCTTAGGTACCTTCTGGGGCCAGCGGTGCATCCGGGTATATTACCCTTCAGCTGAAGGTGATGCTCTGTGGGGAAGCTGGCAATAGTGCTGTGCTTTAAAATCACTCCGTTCAGATGTGGCAACACAAACGATAAATGTGGAGACAGTTATTATTGCTGGATCATAGTAGATTCAAACAGCATGAGGCTTCAATGCATTTCTCTGCTCCTGGCAGTTTTCTCAAGAGATATGCGATATGTCTGTGAACAGCATCATTCACAGACATATCATTTGTATACACTTGCCGATCAGTAAATGATATATCGTATGTTCAGTGAACCGAGCATCTGAATCAGGCTCTCTAAGTGCAGCATGTGTAAATTGTAGTCCGCACTGAAATATGATAGAAAATATGTATGCACAACTTATTTATGGAGAATCTTTAATATGCTCATATGAACATATACTGTACAGTTAATATCTGAGAAATAATGGAGCATGTACAAATGCTCGGAGTGTTGTGAATTTTAAGCGAGATTAAGTCAGTGAAGGTTATCATTATCAGGATGCATAAATACTACATAATTACAGATAGCCTTCATGTTAAATGTTTGACTGTGGTACACGTGGTCTGGAGTTTGAATCCCCTGCAGAATGAGCTATGATGTGTGCATTCTAATGGAGTGAATGATATGTTTGTATGTATATTGTTTTAATTTTATTTTAGATTTGTATTATAAAAGTATAGACTAAGAAGTAGGAGGAGTCATAAATAGAATGGATAGTTTTTCTTAAAATGGTCTCCCAAAATAAAAGTTTAGATCCGTCCTTGGTCAGCAATCAAAGGCTAAACTGTTCAGAGGACTGGACAAGAAGCTACACCTTCCAGTGCTCCATTTCATAGAATGGATGTGATACAGAAAGACATCACATCACACATACTCCATGAGGCTGGCCAAAAGGAGACTGCTCTCTAAAATATATATTGCAGATGTTTTCATTTGAAATTCATTTAGTTAAAAAATTCAATCGGGGGGCATGGCCAGGCCAGGAAGAAGAGGAGAAGTGCCTTTCCAGAGCTCCTGCCTTTTGGCCCACTAAATAGGGATTTGTACCTTTCCCTTGTGTGCTCCAGCAGGCCTGGACACCCTTGCTGATTGTGGGAGCTCCCGCTGACGCTTGTGTTCCGGGATGGGTGTAGTACGGAGACTTGACCGCACATATCGTGGCCTGCTGGACGTGGCCGGCCTGACTTCTGGTGCCAGGAGCGTGGGCACTGCTGCTGTGATCACGATTGCGGTTGCCCGGATCTGTGTGCCTCTCCTAGCCCTCAGTTGCCTGCACCTTCCCCTCCTCCTGTGTGCAGTGTATCTGCCCAGTGCTAGCCAGCATTGCTCCTGGAGTTACAAGTCACAGCCTGTACTGTATCTCTGGAGAGCGGCGGCAAGGGCCATGCTGGACATGGAGCTCTGGAGACTGTGAGTACCCTGCAAAGAAGGAGCCCTCTCTGTTAACCCACTGCTAAATTGGGCATACTACCACTGCAATTATTTCTACACATACTGCCTGCTGACATACTGCTAGCTGCTAAAACCTGCAGCATCTGAGTTCTACATATTTGTGTCCTGCTTTAACTCTTCAGTTACCTGATGCCTGCCAGCTTCTATTTATGCCACTGGTAGACAAACAACTTGTCTCCTCTGCACTAATTTGCCTACTTGGTGGCTCTATCTACAGATTATCCAATGTGTGCAGCTGCTGTTCCCCACTATTTTGACTGAGGATCATCCTTCTCAAGTGACATATTATATATTTCCTTTATGGATCCTTTGCATGCTTTGTATACTACTATTCTCTCATTTGCCTGCTCATAACCTGCATCATCATAACAACTTCTGCATTTGCTGCATGGGAACTATTCACTAAACCATGACCCCCTAACCCCCCGCACCCGCATGTGATGGGGACTGGTGCGTAATGTGAGCACCCAGGATTTTGTATCAACTCAGCCACTGCCTTTCTTGTGACCCATCACAGAGGTGTAACTTTTGTTATTTTTCCTGTAATCATCATAGGTTACTGATCCGCTAATGAAGAAAACTGGAAAGGACAGCACTCTTCTGCAGCATTTCCTCCAAGACTAACTTTTATCGATACCTGTAACCTGATGATGACGGGGAAGACTCGTATTTAACTCCTGCCTCATCTCCCTCCCCTGCGGACATAAGGTCAATGGCGTCTTCTACTTCTCCGACATCGGGTAATCCCCGTGATGCTACCATGGCTGATGTCCTAGCTCATTTACGTTCTCTTCCAATGAAGAAAGATCTCCCGGCCAAATGTGACTTTCAAGACCTTGAACACAAATTGAGAGAAACGGTCAAGTCGGAAATATCAGTGTTCCAGGCTGACTTGTCGCAAATTGCACACAGGGTTTCGTATGTGGAAGTCCATTTGGAAGAACTTGATTCCTCACATAGGGTGCTCCATCATACTGTTACCTTAGAAGCTCAAGAATTGCGGGCCATGCAGAAGCGGATAGATGACATTGACAATAAGGGCAGGAGAAACATTCTCCGTGTCTGTGGCATCATGGAGGATGTTAAGGGCCCTAGTATTGTTGATGCCCTAACCTCGGTCTTTAATGAAGTGTTGGCGATGGATTCAGATAATATTATACTTTTTGACCGTGCACATCGTGCACTCCACCCCAGAGGTCTCCAAAGTGATGCTCCTAGAGACATTATCTGTAGACTTCACTACTATCATGTTAAGGAAGCGATTCTTAACAAGGCTAGGAGGTTGGATCATTTAGAATTTAATTGCTCCATCATACAACTATTTCCTGATCTTTCCTGGAACACTATCCAGCAACGTCGCCTTTTGAAGCCCCTGACGGATGTTTTAAAAGACAAAAATATACGTTTCCACTGGGGCTTTCCGTTAAGCATACAAGTGTCTCATGAAGGTTGTCAAATATCCCTACATGTAGCTGGGGGTGTGCTCTGTGCTCCCTATAGAGGTTATTTGTATGTTTAAATACCCGTGCAGCCCAGGTTAGAGTAGGAAACTCTTTTCGGTTGTTTCCTTAGTTTTTGCAATCTCTAGGGGGAAGGGACCAACCTATGGTGCTACTTGATATTACTCAGCAACAATAAGTTAATAAATCACAGTCTATCTTCCTGTGAAAAACGTGTCCTGTTATGGATTCATACGTAATAACTATCAACAAGAGAATACAGTGTAATTCTATTTCCTCTTTCTGTGTAAATTGTTTTGTTAATGGTACATCGATTTTGTAAATATGTTAATGCTTTAAAATAAATAGTATATACAAATTATATGATGAATAAACGAGTCAAAAAATGGATATAAAATTTTCTATGATCGGAATAAACTTATTTATTTAATAGGCTAGTATTTCTGTTAAAAAATGATAGTGTTTATATATACCTTAATATTTGAGCGCGCTCTCCATAGTTAAAAATAATAATAATAATAATAATAAAATTAATAACTAAACATTCAGTGCAGTTAATACAATTAGTACAATATAAACCAAAAAGGGGACCGGTCTCCAGTTATGCATGAAGTGGTGACTCGTCAAGCAAATGCAAAGTACTCATATTGCTTCAGCATCGGGTAAGAGTTTGTAAGAGCGCTTACGTGTCTTCACCCCGTCCGGGGCTGGGGAATCAGTTGTCCCTGACGAAGCACGGCACTATTGGCCAAGTGAAATGCGTTGGTCCACGCCCCCCTCTTCATCCGAGACACGGAGATCCTGACCTCCTGGAAGATGCCGGCGAGAAGAACACCACGAAGATCGGAGTTACAGGTGCCTGTAACATACCGCGGCTCCTAGGAAGAAACACCAGCAGCACCAAAGGACACAAGTACAACTGATTCCCCAGCCCCGGACGGGGTGAAGACACGTAAGCGCTCTTACAAACTCTTACCCGACGCTGAAGCAATACGAGTACTTTGCATTTGCATTAGAAGGTACCTAACGGATAAGATCTAACAAAACCGGGAACTTTGTAAAAAACGGACTTTGCGGGCATAGAACGTCCAGCCAGAGCACTTGCTTGACGAGTCACCACTTCATGCATAACTGGAGACCGGTCCCCTTTTTGGTTTATATTGTACTAACTGTATTAACTGCACTGAATGTTTAGTTATTAATTTTATTAGTATTATTATTATTATTTTTAACTATGGAGAGCGCTCTCAAATATAAAGGTATATATAAACACTATCATTTTTTAACAGAACTACTAGCCTATTAAATAAATACGTTTATTCCGATCACAGAAAGTTTTTATATCCATTTTTTGACTCGTTTATTCATCATATATTTTGTATATACTATTTATTTTAAAGCATTAACATATTTACAAAATCGATGTACCATTAACAAAACAATTTACACAAAAAGCGGAAATAGAATTACACTGTATTCTCTTGTTGTTAGTTATTACGTATGAATCCATAACAGGACACGTTTTTCACAGGAAGATAGACTGTGATTTATTAACTTATTGTTGCTGAGTAATATCCAGTAGCGCCAAAGGTTGGTCCCTTCCCCCTAGAGATATCCCTACATGCCCCCGAGGACTTAGATACTTTTTGCTCTACGATACACATCTCCAAGCCTTCACTTACTGACTGTACCCAGTCAGCTTGTCGTCTTGACCAGCTTAACCTCCCTGCTTAACATGCTCCTTGGACACCGGTGGAGAAGCAGAAATGTAATACACAGGTCCCTCCTCCAATCCAGCTGGACTCTGGCACCTGAAGCAGCCAAATCCGGTGATTTATTCTCACACTTCCCAGTGCAATTAAGCACTGGGCTGCTGATAACACTATTTACACCAATAACCAGTTTGATTGTCTTCTCCCTTTACCACCTATAGGCTCACTGATTTACAAAATGCCTTGTCGATTTTCTCTTTTTGATGTTATTTCTTTGTTGTTTTCCCTGTTTTCTCTTATATTTTTCTAAAAGTTGCAGGGTAATTGTTTCGCTGGTCTTACAGTAATACTTATATAGATATGCTTTTACCTTACAATGAAAACTGTACATTTCCTTAGTGGCCCGAGCGCAAGACCCCATTTGGGTTGACCGCCTTCCTGCATCAGACTCTGGGCCGTTGACTCATGGTGGTTATAGTTTTATTCTTGCTGGATGTTTTTATATTGTTAGAATATGTACAATATTATTCCACTGCTCCTGTTTCCATTTTTTTCTCTTCTTTTTTTCCTGTTTCTACACTTCTTTCTTTTCCATCGTCATCGTGTGTGGATGTTTGTTGGTATAGTCTTCTTCAAGTCCATTCTCAAATAGTGGTGAGTAACCCTGTACTTGTTTTTTCAATTTTTCTCCCTCCTCTTTATGGCCAACCTCGAAGTTACTGTGAAATTTTATGATGCCCCCTGATCTTACATTGTGCTCCCTTAATGTGAAGAGGCTAAACATCTCAGAGAATTGCTCTACCTTATTGTGTGGACTCCGGAATGAACATGTGGAGTGGCAATATTAATATCCCGTAATCTTCCTCTCCTGAATGTTACGCATACTGTACTCGCAGAAGGTAGATGCCACATTCACAAATGTCAGATATTTAATCAAATCTACACTTTTGCTAATGTATATGTCCCAAATCATGGACAGAGGTTATTCCTCTCCAGAATGCTGCAACTCAAAGAAACTATTAAGGAGTAGTGCTTGGTGTGGGGGGGTGACTTTGACTGCTCACCTGACACTGTGATTGACTGCTTTCCCTCTTCCTCCAAAAGACTCTCGAGATCACAGACACATGAGTCGGCTTCTTCTTGAATTCCAGCTTCTGAATTTATGAAGACTCTACCACCCGACAGTGAAAGATTATACTTTTTTACTCCCCCCCCTGACAATATGTACTGTAGACTGAATTACTTTCTGCTGGACCATAGATTTTTACAATTCTTCCCTAAGAGCGGAATAGGACAAATATTCTGGTCAGATCATGCCCCAGTCGATGCTTTAATTGATATGTCACCGCCTACCTCTAAACCTTGGACTTAGCGGTTTAATTCTTCTATTCTTGGTGACCCATGCCTCATGTCTGAACTTAATACTGCCATTGCGGATTACATAGAGCTTAATGATACTCCTGACGCTGGGGCGTTGGACATCTGGGAAGCGCACAAATGTGTCATCCGGGCAAATGCATACACTTAGGTTCACAACTAAAGAAAGAAAAAATGTCTCTGTCTTCTTGACCGCATTGCTACTTTAGAAACACAACATCAGACCACGTTCGATCCTCATACATTACAAGAGTTAACAGAGTCCAGACAAGCCCTGAACAAACTTCTCAGTGACACTACCAAGAGAGATTAGGGCAAATGCCGACATAGGTTTTATCGGTGGGGAAACAAACCGAGCGCTACGTTGGCAAGAGCCCTGCTTGCCCAGACACTTCAATCTTATGTCCATTCTGTCTGTGGCTCTGACGAACAGCTGGTTCATACTCTTCCCCAAATAGCGGAGTCTATTCAAAATTATTTTGCTGCTTTGTACAATTTGAGGCCTGGACAGTCTCCCTCTGGTGCTCTTGATTCGAAAACATTGCTTCACAATTTTTTATGGGAGACAGTTTTTCAAAACTCTCAGATACTGATTTAACTTCTCTAGAACAGCCATTTTCTTTTGAGGAGTTTGAGGTGGCACTTGTCATGACTCCAGTTGGTAAGAGCCCAGGCCCAGATGGCTTCCCAGTCTGCTACTACAAGGCATTTAAAACCTCCCTTTTACCTTTATTTTTAAAAGCCTGTAATTCGGTATCCAGTGAGGCCGGCTTTTCCAAGCAAACATTGGAGGCCCACATATCCGTGATACCTAAGGAAGGTAAAGACCCCTAACAATGTTTGAACTATAGACCTATCTCATTACTGAACTGTGATATGAAGCTTTATGACAAAATGATCGCAAACCGATTGAGCCCTTTTCTCCCGTTGGTGGTGCATGGGGATCAGGTGGGCTTTGTCCCAGGTCGTGAAGCCCAGGACAATACGTCCAAGATTAAAGATCTTATTCATTATGCCCACTGTGGTTCGGTCCCTGTGATTCTCCTGTCCACTGACGCGGAGAAGGCTTTTGATAGGGTTGACTGGTATTTTATGGAGGGTCTCCTCAGACATCTGGGTCTAGACTCTATTTGCCTCCAACGTATACTAGCCCTATTTAGCTCACCCACAGCTGGGGTCAGGGTGAACTGTGCTCTTTACAACTCTTTTTTCTGCTTAGGAATGGGACTAGACAAGGATGCCCCCTTTCCCCTCTCATCTTTGTGCTCTGGATGGAGGCATTAGCTAGAGCGATCAGAGCGAATCAAAATATTCATGGCATAAGAGCTGGTGATCATGAATACAAACTGGTGTTATACACTGATGATTTATTGGCTACAATTTCTAATCCAGTTGTTTCTCTCCCTTGATGGCTGAATTTACTAGATTCCATATTTTCTCTAATTTTAAGTTAAACTACACTAAATCGATAGCCCTGAACATTACTACACCATCTCGAGTGATTATGGGCCTCCATGACTTGTTCCCATTTCTCTACACCCTTCCCATTTTAAATATTTAGGAGTTATTCTTTCGAGTGATACCTTTGATTTGTTTAGACTTAATTTTCCACCCTTACTGCATAAAATTAAAACAGATCTTAATAAATGGTAGGCTCTTAATTTATCCTGGTGGGGGAGACTTAATACAATAAAAATGAATATTCTACAAAAAGTCTTGTACCTTTTGCAGACATTGCCCATTTCCATACCTAACACCTTCTTTAGGGATCTCCAAGCCGCAGTGGTTCACTTTGTATGGGGTAAAAGTGGTCATAGATTAGCACAGACGGTTCTGGTCCATAACTGTACAGATGGGGGCCTTCAACTTCCTCACTTTATTAGCTACTATAATGCAGTTCATTTAGCAAGGGTTATTGAGATGTCACAATTCCCTGCTACAAAACAGTGGCCACTAATTGTGGGATCTTCCACAGACACCCTTGCTCATACTATTCAGTGGCAGCGTAAGATTCCCCAAATTTGACATTCTACATTAGATCCTACACTGTAAGAAATTTAAATGCCTACCAACATTTAGCCCGGGACCTTCCTTACCCATGCCTTTATCGAATCATCCAGACCTGCCACCTAATGCCCTTTCTAATTCTGCATTAACTAAATGGACTCAGGCAGGCATCTCTTGGCTGTCTCAACTGGTCACTACTAGTGGCTTTCGTTCCTTTACGGAGTTGTCACAAAATTATAGATTGCCATCAAATAGTTTTTTGGTGTATTTACAGCTCTGTCACTATGTTAGCTCTCTACCAGTTTGCCCAGGCGGATGGCGCCCTACCTCTTTTGAGACCCTTTGCCTATCTTAATTGACACCTAGACACTTGATATCACAATTATACCAAAAATGCATAACTTTTCTTTCTCTTCCGACCCCCTCCTTTGTAACAGGTTGGCATAGAGATCTCCGGAAGGAACTTACGGATGATCAATGGTCAGGTATATACAGTTAAACTTTTGCCAGCTCACCTTCAATTCAAGTTTTAGAGACACAATACAAAATTATGTCCAGGTGGTTCGCCAGATGCTTCCGTCCGTCTCTGCTCTCTGCTGGAGATGTGGGCAGTCATAAGGTACCCCATACCACATATGGTGAGAGTGCCAGGCTTTGTCCAAATTTTGGCATCAGTTCCAAAAGATAACTCGCCAACTAACTGGTTTTCCGATTCCTGAGACTCCACAATTTTGGCTTCTCAATCTGATGGACAGTCCCCTTTCTCAGTACAAGAACTCACTACTCTGACATTTGGTGAATGCAGCCAGGGCTACTATACCATGTTATTGGAGATCTGCTCAGCAACCTCCAAAATCACGCTGGTTTAAGAGAGTTGATTTTTACATGGCTATGGAAGATCTTTCTCTTACCCCACAGTCAAATAATGCTGGCTTCACCGCCATCTGGTCAGACTGGCTCAGATTTAAGTCATCCCCCACATATAAAACACATATGTCACTGGTTTAACATTTGGGTCCTGAATCCACGATGACGATCACCTCCCTTTCTTTCTCCGTTTCTGCCTGTCCCTCTTATCCCTGTTTCCTTTTTACTTGTTTCTTTCTATATCTGCTGTTTTCTTTTTATTATCAAGTCATTTATATGTTTTGTTACTTGATATTTGCAAGGAATTACCATGCACCATCAGGATTGTTTTCTTAAATATTTTCTTGGTGGCACGTCTCGTATGCCTTTTCCATAGTCTATATGATCGTCCTTTTGCAACCATTTTTATGTAAGCATTTGTATAGTATATGTCCTGTTTTTTCTATGTATAAAGTTTTTTATATAACAAATAAACAAAGATCGCAAAAAAAATTCAATCAATCAACCCATGTCTTTAAATGAACATAAGACTTATTTGTAAATAATTGGTATCAAAATTTTATTATAACTAATGGTCTGCTAATTTAAGTTGCAAATGATTAGTTGATGCTTGCTCAAATGATTAATGGCCAAGTCAAAGTCCAGATTTCAGGCATATAGCCTTAACCATAAATCTTGTAATATATCCTACTTCCAACCATGTAAAGAGAGACAATACATAAAACATATTGCTTGCCAGAATATAAAAGAGACAATTCAGTGACGCACACAGTATTGTTTGACACCATACTGTACACCAGTTTATTCTTCTTAACAGTGAGAGATACTGAGATTTCTATAATCTACAGCAACCCTATAGGAAATTTTACATTTGTTATTTAGTTACACTATTGAGTCACATTGACACCACCAAGTAGTGATTGCAATATGAGAATGTGTGTATTCAATAGACATTCAAAAGACTTCTGCATAGTTTTAATTTTCATGAGCAAGGTCCTACCAACATTTGCCCACATGTGCATAAGCAGCTTATGGTAATGATTTATTAAAGTTAGCACAGGCTCAATATTGCATATTTCTAAGTGATAAAAGAAGTACTTAGAAGGGATGTGTAGTTAAGTAAGAAGAATTACGAGAGTATACTGTAGTTACTGAATATCCTAACTAGGGTAGGTATATGAGTGTTGAAGAAATTGAAAACTGTTTATAGTAAATGAACTGTTAATAAACATATCCTGTTAACAATGTGACTACAACACTGCTTATTTTATAAATTATATCTAAAACACAATTCTTACAAGGTGTTTATAAATGATGTACTTTACAAGATACCTAGAGAACTTCTGAGCAAAACTGATAATTAGGAGTACTGTCGCTTTGAATGCTTAAATTAGGATGGAAATAGCCAATTGAGGTATAATTGCTGTTATTTTTGCAAAACAAGACTTTATATCATTGTAATAATATACAAATATCTCATTGATATTTTTCTTTGCATTCTGTGTACTAATTTTGGTTTACGTGATTTTAATTAAAAGTTATTTATTAACAGTTTCTTATATTGCATATCAAATTGCGTTGTGCTTTACATTTGGAAACAACAATGATAAATCAAAACTGGGTGATAACAAAGAGTAATATAGGTAGGAAGGCCATTTTCACAAACTTTCAATCTATAGGGGAATAGACATAGACACACAGGGATAGGTAGTATCTATTGTACAATTGTCAACCAGATTGCAAAGGTTCTTGGTGGGCTACATGAGATGGCCTCACAGTAATTATGAACTGGGGTCAGGAGGAAGGGAGAGTTAAGATAGATAAAAATATGTGAGGATATGTGTGGAGTGTAAAGTGGGTATTTAATTGGATAGGAAAGCTTATGATGGTTATGTAAACAGTTCTGGAATTTGATAAGCTTGCCTGAAGAGGTGCATTTTTAGGTAACACTTGAAGGTTTGGAGACTAGAGTCTTATGGTGCGTGGTAGAGCATTCCACAGAGTAGGTGCAGCCCAAAGAAAGTGCTGCAGTCATGAATGGGAGCAAATAATGAATGTGGATGAGAGACATAGATCTTGTGAAGAGCAAAGAGGTCTGGTTGGGAGTTATTTTGAGATAATTGAATAGATGTACATTGGTGTGGTTTGATTAATGGCATTGTCTGTGAGTAAAAGTATTTTATATTGAATATGGTAGAATACAGGTAGCCAATGGAGGGACTGACAGAGTGGTTCTGCAGATGATGAAAATCTAGCAAAGAGGATTAGCCTTGCAGATTCATTCAGAATGGATTGTAGGGTGAGAGTCTCTTTTTGGTAAGACCAGCAAGAAGACTATTGCAATAATCAATGTGGGAGATAATGAGAGTATGGAGTTTTTGCAGTGTCCTGTGTAAGGTATGGTTGTATTTTGGATATGTTTTTTTAGATTCATTGAACATGATGTTGAGACAGATTTAATGTGGGGAACATATGACAATTCAGAGTCAAGGATGGCACTTAGGCAGTGAGCTTCTAGGGTAGGATTAATTGTCGAGTTCTCAACGGTGATAGAGATATCAGGATGGTAACTACTATTGGCTGGTGCAAATATAAATAACAAATTTGCAGAAAGGCATTAAGTGACACCAACCAATACAGATGGAGACAAATCTGGGGAGGATATGTAAATCTGAGTATTATCTGCATACAGAAAATACTGAAATCAAAAAAAGCTGATTAGTTTGCCAAGAGATGTGGTTTATATTGAGAAAAGCAGAGGACCTAAGACTGAGCCTTGCGGTAGATTCATAGAAGCGGACACTGAAGGAGCGATAGGTAGGAAAGGAACCAAGAAAGGGCTATGCCTTGATGACCTAGGGATTGTAGTGTTTGTATGAGAAGAGAGAGGTCAACAGTGTCAAAAGCAGAAGAGAGAGCTAGAAAAATAAGAAGTGAGTAATAGCATTTATACTTTACACTGACCAGATCATTCGCTACTTTAGTCAGTGCTGTCTCTGTGCAGTGTTGGGAATGAAAGCCTGATTGTAGTGGGTCCAATAAGTTGTGTGAGTTAAGAAATTGTGTGATGCGAGTGTAGGTAAGTCTCTCTAGTAACTTGAAGAGGCAAGGGAGATGAGAGATCGGATAGTAGTTTGAGAGAAAGTTAGGGTCAGAATTATTTTTTTTCAGAGTAGGAGTAATCACTGCTGCTTGAACAGTGAAGGAATGATACCAGTAGAAAGAGGGAGATTACAGATGTTAATTAGGGATGGGATAAGCACAGGAGACAGAGATTTACTTAATTGTGAGGGTATAGGATGAAGAGGAGAGTAGAGTAACAGGATGAGAGGAGTGTTGTTACTTCATCTTCATTTGTGGGATCAAATGAAGAGAATGTGTCAGAGAGTTCAGATAGGGAATTGAGCAGGTCACTGGCTGAGTAAGAGCAAACCATTTCATCTTGGTTGAATGTTGGATCTTATCAATCTTGTCCTTGAAGTAGGAAGCATAATCTTGTGCCTTGATAGTGGCATGTAGACATTCCTATAAGTGTGGAAGTCATTTGGAATATGAGAATTACGCCACTGATGTTACACTTTACTTTTTTGTAGGTTTCTTGTTAATTTATAGTGCCACAGTTGACATCTAGGCCTACATGGAGTGTGATGGGTAGCTGTAGCTATTTCATCAAGGGCTGTTTCTAGAGTGTGGTTTAGGAGTGATACAGCTGTCTCAGGAGAAGCAAAAGCAAAAATAGGTGAAAGCAGTTGTTCCGGAAAGGTATAAAGTTCTTGAAAATTAATTGCTTTAATATTTCTGCAGGTTTGAGGAGGATTGGAGGACGTCAGTGAAACTGAGTTTGGTGTAATGGAGGGGACATGCAGGTGATAAGGTTGTGATCTGAGAGAGGTTAGAACATAGTCTGGTGAATACTAGATCAAGTAAGTGGACCTTCAAATAGAGGAATCTGTCCATTGGGAGAGGCCAATAGAGGAGTTTACAGAGAGTAGTTTAGAGGCATGAGCAGCAGATTTCGGACTATCAATAGCAATATTAAAATCATCCATGATAATGGTGGAGATGTTAGAGGATAGGAAGTGAGGAAGTCAGGCAAAATATCTTCCAGAAATTGTTTGGGATGCCCTGGTTGGCGACAGATAGCTGCAACACACAGAGAGAAAGGAGTGCAAATACTGATAGAATGTACTTCAAACCATGTAAGTGTGAGTGATGGAACCTGTTGTAGAACTTTGTATGTGAAAGATTGGAAAAGCAATAATCCAACCCCACCTCCTTTACTATTATCTGGCCGGGAGGTGTGTGTGAAGTGGAGACCACCATGTGACAGTGCTGCAAGGGAAGATGTGTCTGATTGTGTGAGTAATATTTCTGTTATAGCCAGCAGATTGAAGTTGGTTAATATGAAGAGGTCATTATTAAAGAGACCATTATTGAAAGAAGAGCTAAAAAACAAGATACAGACTGAGCTATTCTGAGAGGTGTAACTTAGAGTCATATTTATTTACACTTCATGTCTTATTCGCTGGCTTGGCCTGGCCCACAAGGGTCCAGTGGAAACCCCGGGAGTCCCAATTACTGAGACCCACAGACACAGAAAAATAATACTCAAAGTATACTAGAGATGTTGGACTGTGACTGTAACCCCACAGGAATTCGTTTTAAACATGCACAAAGGTCCTAATTCAGACCTGATTGCAGCAGCAAATTTGATAGCAAATGGGCAAAACCATGTGCACTGCAGGGGGGCAGATATAACATGTGCAGAGAGAGTTAGCTTTGGGTGGGTTATATTGTTTCTGTGCACAGTAAATACTGGCTGCTTTATACTTACACTACAATTTAGTTTTCAGTTTGGACACATCCCACCCAAATCTAACTCTCCCTGCACATGTTATATCTGCCCCTTCTCCCAGCAGTGGACATGGTTTTGTCCATTTGCTAACAAATTTGCTGCAGCGATCAGGTCTGAATTAGGCCCAAAGTCACTGATGAAGCACAATGGAATTAGTTGCAAGAAACAGCTATGGGTGCTGCATGGTAGCACTTCAAATAAAGATTCAGAGTAATTCGCACAAATGTAGTAATATTGCACATCAAATTGATCAGTGCAATCTAGCAATGTAGTGTAGTCACTTCCAGTTGTACTATTTATGCAAATAAGACTTGCATTTTCAGCGAGAAAAATGCTTGGTTATTTTTTTTTTGTTTTTTTTGTTTATGTTTTTAACGTTCATTTGTTCTCTGAATCATTTAGCTTGTATTTATATTTTGTGGCAGTATTCTTGGAACTATAAAAAATTAACCTGACAGTTATTTCAAAACTCTTAATTTGAAATTAAGAAACTCTGATCTATTTTGAAAACCAAAAATAAACACTTCCTAAAATAAATTCAGATAAATACAGATGTGTCCTCATATACTGTACCTACCCTTTTATCAATGTACAGTATGGCACGAGACACATGCCACTAGTTGGTATAAAGTTGCAGATCAAGCATAGAGCTGCATGGAGGAATGCATAGTGCAACACACCCATATCAGCCCTCAGTCTTTGGACTTTTTTTCAATGTCGGCGACAGTGGGCCTAATTCAGATCTGATTACTGATGTGCATTTTTCACACATTGGGTGATCAGATTGGAACTGCACATGCGTATGAGCCACAATGTGCTGGCGCGTTGGGTGGCTACAACGGGCATCAGTGGTCAGTGACGGGATGGTGTGAAGGATCCATTTGCACGGGCGTTTTCAAGGTGATTGACAGGAAGAGGCCGTTTGTGGGTCGGTGACTGTTTTCAGGGAGTGTCCGGAAAAATGCAGGCGGGTTTAAGCGTTTTCAGGGAGGGTGTCTGACGTCAGCTCCGGCCCAATCATCAGGATTCAATCGCACTGGAAGAGTAAGTCCTGGGCTGTGCAGAGACTACACAAGCAGCTCAGCTACACATGCAATCACACACTTGCACAGCTAAAATACACTCCCCCTGTAGGCGGCGACTATCTGACCGCAGAGCAGCAAAAAATGCAGCCTTGCAATCTGATCTGAATTAGGCCCAGTATCCAGAGTACTTGTGCATTGTACTTTTGTTATATTAGTGATATAAGTAAAACTCATATTCAGTATAAAACTGTATAGGAGAGTGCAAGGAGCAGTTTAATTGTGTAATCTGTGGCACTAAATAGTCCTGTTGCTATCTGGCATAATTTGAGATTAGTTTAGTGTGGATACATCTGTATATATTATTAACAAAGTATTCTCAAAGGATTCCTAAGGAACTAATTTGCTTATATCTGCAATTTCAACATTTAAAGCAAATACTGTATAATACAAATATAGTCAAACATGCATAAAAAGGATCAAGCCAATTGTGTTATAAAACCAATGCAAATTTTACTTGCATAGACTAAGTAAAAAAAGTTATATAGCATTGGCTGACAATAGTCTGCCTAAATAGATATTTCTGGGATAGCTTCCCATGAAACAACTAAAACACTCTGGACATAAATATTGCAAAAATGTATTTTGAAGCTGAGAAAATAGTTTTTAGCAGATAACAGGATGGTCAAACTTAAACTACCCGTACTATGCCTCATGCCATCAGGTATTCATGAAAGGGATTAATTTAGGGAATGTATTTGAAAAAGTGGAGAAAACAGGCAAGATGGGTAAAGGGTTAACTCTGCTAATATTCTATATTTACCTACAAAAGGACATGAGATTCTGAAGTGTAAATTAAATATCTGATAAAACATTTCTGCCTGTTAAAAAGATTTGAAGCAGCTTCTACCAAAGAATAAAAGACACAATTTATACCAGTTTCTTAATTTACACTATGAAGTGTATATTTTAAAAATGACTAATTACTTTTGTTTTTTAATAGTTATAATTTAACATAGTATTTTAAATACCAGATTTTTTTGTTTACTATATACTGTACATTATGTGTTTTGTTGGCCCTGAAAATTATGGATAGATTATTATTTTGAATGATCCAAATATAATTACTTAAATGTACTACTTTGAGTTATTTTAGACCGTTGGTACATTCTAATTTAAGATTTTACAGTCTTTGCTTTAATTACAGTATATGAAAGATGAAACATTTGTTTTGTACAAAGTTTAAAGCTTCAAATTTCAGTGTTTTATGACTAGCTACAAATCTGTTTGGAATGTTAATTACTAAAACAAGCTGCACTTGAAAAAATTAGAAATAACAAATATTAATTTTTGAACAGAATATATTAAAAATATATCAATACACTGAAACATTGTACAGAAAAAGCAATTTATACACCTTCAAAATATATTTTCAAATCCATTTTTGTTTGGCATTACAGGTAAAATGTGAATCCAGCTGCATAAATACATGTATGGAGTAAAGCAAAGTCATTCCTTATTTCAGTAAAATGAGGAAGCATAAGGTCTCCAGCTACCTGTGGCAGACTAAAATAGTGGCAAATGGGGTGACCATTTCAGGGCCAGAGAAATAGCAGGGCATATAGTTCAGACCCCATCAACCTAGGGCAAATGATGCAAAATGGGATAAATGACTATCAGGGCCAATAGCAAAGATTGAACCTTCATTGACACATAACAAACTTAACCCACCACTGCCGCCATTCCTATAGTACTGCTGCTTTAGGCTCGGACTATGGGGATAATTCTGAGTTGATCGCAGCAGCAAGTTTGTTAGCAATTGGGCAAAATTTTGGTTCTGTGCAGGGTAAATGCTAGCTGCTTTATTTTTACACTGCAATTTAGATTTCAGTTTGAATACACCCCACCCAAATCTCTCTGCACATGTTACATCTGCTTCCCCTGCAGTGCACATGGTTTTGCCCAATTGCTAACAAAGTTGCTGCTGCGATCAACTCAGAATTAGGCCCTATGTATCTGTCTTCAAACCTGGATATACTGTAGTGGCTTGCTGCCCATTTGCTTGCTGTTTTTTTTTATTGTCAGTTTTTGTAGTTTTGGTCTTAAGCTTCTTTTTTCAACTCTTTATTATCTGTATTACTCTATGCTTGTAGTGTTTTCATAGCCATGTTGTTATGTTTGGGAAAATACTAGATTAACCTTGGAAACATACTACCCGGTTTAAACTGTATGTACAGTATATACAGTTTACCATTCACTTGAAGAAGTCATGGTGATGCCATTTAGTACCACAATTTCAAAATATATTGGGAGCGTATCTCCTCCTGGCACATTAGCTATACCAATAGATAAGCAATATTCCAATTTTATATAGAGATCAGCAGTCTGGTTTTGCTGAAAACAAAACACAGCTGAAATGTAAAATGTACTATTTCTTATTATTTAAATCATTGCATAGAATGCATTATTATTTCTTGCTTCACAAGTTGTTTTTAATACACTGTTCACATATTACATTGCTGAGATTGTAGGGACCGTATGTCCCACATAACAATAATAATGATGATACTAATAAGGTGCCTGCAGAGACTTCAGGAGGTTAAATACATAGTTGTGCATACTCAAAGGTGCCAATAAGCAATGCTGACAACTCCAGGCGGAGCCTAATAGTGTCCCATCTATAGAATAATGATCTCCAATCATGCCAAATATACCAAAGACCCTAGAGGGCCCCCTCCGGAGAACTAGGTGTGAAAAGACTGTACATAAACCAGCAAAAGAATATACTAACACTATAGTTGTAATGATAATTTTTCCTGCTGGCGGGTCATCTTCTGTATAAAGGTATATCACACTGCTTTTTTTCACTCTGTATCACCTTGACAAAGGGGTGTTAATGCCCCGAAACACTGGATTGAAGTGATGAATTAAACGCACTGTTTTACAACTATCATCTTACATCGTCTCTGAGTGCCGCTGCTTGTCAGACTCATTCTATACAAATGCTTTCCAGAGGGCACCAGAGCAACTATTGATACAGTAAGGGTGAGTGCCGATTCAAATGCCATATATATATATATATATATATATATATATATATACATACACATATATACAGTACACTGAATCGGCACTCACTGTCGTAAATAATATTGCTCCGATGCCCTCCGGAAATAATACATACAAAATGCTGTCCTGGCAAGCGGTGATCACCTTGTTCAAGGTGATCACCTTGAAGAAGGGGCGTTGTGGCCCTGAAACGTCGTACACCGTGATTGATTAAAGCACTACTGCACATTAATCGACTGAGATCAGACTCTGAGTGCCGCCGCTTGCCAGGACAGCATTTTGTATATGTGAAATCAAACTGTCCACTTAGGAAGCAACACTGATTGACAATCAATTTCACATGCTGTTGTGCAAATGGAATAGACAACAGGTGGAAATTATAGGCAATTAGCAAGACACCCCCAATAAAGGAGTTGTTCTGCAGATGATGACCACATACCACTTCTCAGCTCCTATGCTTTCTGGCTGATGTTTTCGTCACTTTTGAAAGCTGGCGGTGCTTTCACTCTAGTGGTAGCATGAGACGGAGTCTACAACCCACACAAGTGGCTCAGGTAGTGCAGCCCATCCAGGATGGCACATCAATGCGAGTTGTGGCAAGAAGGTTTGCTGTGTCTGTCAGTGTAGTGTCCAGAGCATGGAGGCGCTACCAGGAGACAGGCCAGTACATCAGGAGACGTGGAGGAGGCTGTAGGAGGGCAACAACCCAGCAGCAGGACTGCTACCTCTGCCTTTGTGCAAGGAGGAACAGGAGGAGCACTGCCAGAGCCCTGCAAAATGACCTCCAGCAAGCCGCAAATGTGCATGTGTCTACTCAAACGATCAGAAACAGACTCCATGAGGGTGGTATGAGGGCCCGACGTCCACAGGTGGGGGTTGTCCTTACAGCCCAACACCGTGCAGGACGTTTGGCACTTGCCAGAGAACACCAAGATTGGCAAATTCACCACTGGGGCCCTGTGCTCTTCACAGATGAAAGCAGGTTCTCACTGAGCACATGTGACAGACGTGACAGAGTCTGGAGATTCCAAGGAGAACGTTCTGCTGTCTGCAACATCCTCCAGCATGACCGGTTTGGCAGTGGGTCAGTAATGGTGTGGGGTGGCATTTCTTTTGGGGGGCACACAGCCCTCCATGTGCTCACCAGAAGTAGCCTGACTGCCATTAGGTACCGAGATAAGATCCTCAGACCCCTTGTGAGACCATTTGCTGGTGCGGTTGGCCCTGGGTTCCTCCTAATGCAAGACAATGCTAGACCTCATGTGGCTGGAGTGTGTCAGCAGTTCCTGCAAGACGAAGGCATTGATGCTATGACCTGGCCCACCCGTTCTTCAGACCTGAATCCAATTGAGCACATCTGGGACATCATGTCTCGCTCCATCCACCAACGCCACATTGCACCACAGACTGTCAAGGAGTTGGCGGATGCTTTAGTCCAGGTCTGGGAGGAGATCCCTCAGGAGACCATCCGCCACCTCATCAGGAGCATGCCCAGGCATTGTAGGGAGGTCATACAGGCACGTGGAGGCCACACACACTACTGAGCCTCATTTTGACTTGTTTTAAGGACATTACATCAAAGTTGGATCAGCCTGTAGTGTGTTTTTCCACTTTAATTTTGAGTGTGACTCCAAATCCAGACCTCTATGGGTTATTAAATTTGATTTCCATTGATAATTTTTGTATTTAATAAGAATATTTCATTCATTCAGATCTAGGATGTGTTATTTTAGTGTTCCCTTTATTTTTTTGAGCAGTGTATATACACACACACACACACACGCATACACACACGCACATACACGCACCTACATAAATAAGAAGTCAGTAAAGAGTATCGTGGGAATACTTTATTGAGAAGTACTAGCAATTCTACATTTTCACTACAAAATCATTTTCATCTTATTGAAATCAAGTTGTTTGAAATCTCAAAGGATTAACAAGAAACTCAAAAGTTCTATAGATAATCATCACAGAGTAATTTAGCGATAATAATGAACATGGAGTGGATAAACAGACATTAGAATGAGCAGGATGAAAGCTAGGCATTACAGTATAATGAATGATGAAGAATGAAATGGAAATGTTTCAGAGGTGAGAACAGTCATAAGATCTCTGGTAGTGGTTCAAGATTTCTGCGTCAATATTAACTCGAGTTACAGTATTCCTGCAACAGAGACAGATAAGTTAGCTATTAGAAATAGTGAGCATTTTAAGTTCAGCTATCTTAAAACTCATAACATGTACAATGAAATTACTAAAAACAATATAAATGTACAAATAAAAGCTGTGAATTATATTTATGCAGTACTAACAAACTTGAGGATAAATACATTCTGTTGTGCTTTTACGTTAATTTTAGAAAAGATCAATTTTGAGTGTCATGAATTAGTAAAATTATTTAAACCTACTGCAATGACAAAAGTATTTCCCACTAGACTCGAATCCTAAAATGACCATCCTTCTCCCGGCATCGGATTTCTTGCATGTTTGTGGTTTGGGTGGCATTTTACACAAAACATCAAAGGGAGAGTGTGTGGGGTGGGCTGCAATGTGATTTAAGTGCTACTGTGACTATTACTAATTAGTGATGAGCGGGTTCGGTTCCTCGGAATCCGAACCCCCCCGAACTTCACCCATTTTACACAGGTCCGAGGCAGGTTCGAACCTTCCCGCCTTGCTCGGCTAACCCGAGCGCGCCCGAACGTCATCATCCTACTGTCGGATTCTCGCGAGTTTCGGATTCTATATAAGCAGCCGCGCGTCGCCGCCATTTTCACTCGTGCATTGGAGATGATAGGGAGAGGACGTGGCTGGCGTCCTCTCCGTTTATTGTTGAACTTGATTGCTTTGTTGCTTAATTGTAGGGAGGACTGGGGAGCAGCTGTTAGGAGGAGTACAGTGCAGAGTTTTGCTGATCAATGACCACCAGTTTTATTCGTTCTCTGCCTGAAAAAAACGCTCCATATCTGTGCTCAGTGTGCTGCATAATATATCTGTGCTCACACTGCTTAATTGTGGGGACTGGGGAGCAGCTGTATTATATAGCAGGAGTACAGTGCAGAGTTTTGCTGACAGTGACCACCAGTATACGTTGTCTGCCTGAAAAACACTCCATATCTGTGCTCAGTGTGCTGCTTTATTGTGGGGACTGGGGACCACCAGTATAATTAATATTATCTAGGAGGAGTACAGTGCAGAGTTTTGCTGACCAGTGATCACCAGTATACTATATATAGCAGTACGATACGGAAGGCCACTGCTGTGCCTACCTCTGTGTCGTCATTAAGTATACTATCCATCTACATTCTATACCTGTGGTGCATTTTAGTTTTGCAGTTTGCTGACACAGTGACCACCAGTATACTATATATAGCAGTACGATACGGTAGGCCACTGCTGTGCCTACCTCTGTGTCGTCATTAAGTATACTATCCATCTACATTCTATACCTGTGGTGCATTTTAGTTTTGCAGTTTGCTGACACAGTGACCACCAGTATACTATATATAGCAGTACGATACGGAAGGCCACTGCTGTGCCTACCTGTGTCGTCATTAAGTATACTATCCATCTACATTCTATACCTGTGGTGCATTTTAGTTTTGCAGTTTGCTGACACAGTGACCACCAGTATACTATATATAGCAGTACGATACGGAAGGCCACTGCTGTGCCTACCTCTGTGTCGTCATTAAGTATACTATCCATCTACATTCTATACCTGTGGTGCATTTTAGTTTTGCAGTTTGCTGACACAGTGACCACCAGTATACTATATATAGCAGTACGATACGGAAGGCCAATGCTGTGCCTACCCCTGTGTCGTCATTAAGTATACTATCCATCTACATTCTATACCTGTGGTGCATTTTAGTTTTGCAGTTTGCTGACACAGTGACCACCAGTATACTATATATAGCAGTACGATACGGAAGGCCACTGCTGTGCCTACCTCTGTGTCGTCATTAAGTATACTATCCATCTACATTCTATACCTGTGGTGCATTTTAGTTTTGCAGTTTGCTGACACAGTGACCACCAGTATACTATATATAGCAGTACGATACGGAAGGCCACTGCTGTGCCTACCTCTGTGTCGTCATTAAGTATACTATCCATCTACATTCTATACCTGTGGTGCATTTTAGTTTTGCAGTTTGCTGACACAGTGACCACCAGTATACTATATATAGCAGTACGATACGGAAGGCCACTGCTGTGCTTACCTCTGTGTCGTCATTAAGTATACTATCCATCTACATTCTATACCTGTGGTGCATTTTAGTTTTGCAGTTTGCTGACACAGTGACCACCAGTATACTATATATAGCAGTACGATACGGAAGGCCACTGCTGTGCCTACCTCTGTGTCGTCATTAAGTATACTATCCATCTACATTCTATACCTGTGGTGCATTTTAGTTTTGCAGTTTGCTGACACAGTGACCACCAGTATACTATATATAGCAATAGGATACGGAAGGCCACTGCTGTGCCTACCTCTGTGTCGTCATTAAGTATACTATCCATCTACATTCTATACCTGTGGTGCATTTTAGTTTTGCAGTTTGCTGACACAGTGACCACCAGTATACTATATATAGCAGTACGATACGGAAGGCCACTGCTGTCCCTACCTCTGTGTCATCATTAAGTATACTATCCATCTACATTCTATACCTGTGGTGCATTTTTGTTTTGCAGTTTGCTGACACAGTGACCACCAGTATACTATATATAGCAGTACGATACGGAAGGCCACTGCTGTCCCTACCTCTGTGTCATCATTAAGTATACTATCCATCTACATTCTATACCTGTGGTGCATTTTAGTTTTGCAGTTTGCTGACACAGTGACCACCAGTATACTATATATAGCAGTACGATACGGAAGGCCACTGCTGTGCCTACCTCTGTGTCATCATTAAGTATACTATCCATCTACATTCTATACCTGTGGTGCATTTTAGTTTTGCAGTTTGCTGACACAGTGACCACCAGTATACTATATATAGCAGTACGATACGGAAGGCCGCTGCTGTCCCTACCTCTGTGTCATCATTAAGTATACTATCCATCTACATTCTATACCTGTGGTGCATTTTAGTTTTGCAGTTTGCTGACACAGTGACCACCAGTATACTATATATAGCAGTACGATACGGAAGGCCACTGCTGTGCCTACCTCTGTGTCATCATTAAGTATACTATCCATCTACATTCTATACCTGTGGTGCATTTTAGTTTTGCAGTTTGCTGACACAGTGACCACCAGTATACTATATATAGCAGTACAATATGGAAGGCCACTGCTGTGCCTACCTCTGTGTCGTCATTAAGTATACTATCCATCTACATTCTATACCTGTGGTGCATTTTAGTTTTGCAGTTTGCTGACACAGTGACCACCAGTATAGTATATATAGCAGTACGATACGGAAGGCCACTGCTGTGCCTACCTCTGTGTCATCATTAAGTATACTATCCATCTACATTCTATACCTGTGGTGCATTTTAGTTTTGCAGTTTGCTGACACAGTGACCACCAGTATACTATATATAGCATTACGATACGGAAGGCCACTGCTGTGCCTACCTCTGTGTCGTCATTATGTATACTATCCATCTACATTCTATACCTGTGGTGCATTTTAGTTTTGCAGTTTGCTGACACAGTGACCACCAGTATACTATATATAGCAGTACGATACGGAAGGCCACTGCTGTCCCTACCTCTGTGTCATCATTATGTATACTATCCATCTACATTCTATACCTGTGGTGCATTTTAGTTTTGCAGTTTGCTGACACAGTGACCACCAGTATACTATATATAGCAGTACGATACGGAAGGCCACTGCTGTGCCTACCTCTGTGTCGTCATTAAGTATACTATCCATCTACATTCTATACCTGTGGTGCATTTTAGTTTTGCAGTTTGCTGACACAGTGACCACCAGTATACTATATATAGCAGTACGATATGGAAGGCCACTGCTGTGCCTACCTCTGTGTCTTCATTAAGTATACTATCCATCTACATTCTATACCTGTGGTGCATTTTAGTTTTGCAGTTTGCTGACACAGTGACCACCAGTATACTATATATAGCAGTACGATACGGAAGGCCACTGCTGTGCCTACCTCTGTGTCGTCATTAAGTATACTATCCACCTACATTCTATACCTGTGGTGCATTTTAGTTGTGCGCAGTATATATAGTAGTAGGCCATTGATATTGATACTGGCATATAATTCCACACATTAAAAAATGGAGAACAAAAATGTGGAGGGTAAAATAGGGAAAGATCAAGATCCACTTCAACCTCATGCTGAAGCTGCTGCCACTAGTCATGGCCGAGATGATGAAATGCCATCAACGTCGTCTGCCAAGGCCGATGCCCAATGTCATAGTAGAGAGCATGTAAAATCCAAAAAACAAAAGTTCAGTAAATGACCCAAAAATCTAAATTGAAAGCGTCTGAGGAGAAGCGTAAACTTGCCAATATGCCATTTACGACACGGAGTGGCAAGGAACGGCTGAGGCCCTGGCCTATGTTCATGGCTAGTGGTTCAGCTTCACATGAGGATGGAAGCACTTATCCTCTCGCTAGAAAAATGAAAAGACTTAAGCTGGCAAAAGCACAGCAAAGAACTGTGCGTTCTTCTAAATCACAAATCCCCAAGGAGAGTCCAATTGTGTCGGTTGCGATGCCTGACATTCCCAACACTGGACGGGAAGAGCTTGCGCCTTCCACCATTTGCACGCCCCCTGCAAGTGCTGGAAAGAGCACCCGCAGTCCAGTTCCTGATATTTAAATTGAAGATGTCAGTGTTGAAGTACACCAGGATGAGGATATGGGTGTTGCTGGCGCAGGGGAGGAAATTGACAAGGAGGATTCTGATGGTGAGGTGGTTTGTTTAAGTCAGGCACCCGGGGAGACACCTGTTGTCCGTGGGACGAATATGGCCATTGACATGCCTGGTCAAAATAAAAAATCACCTCTTCGGTGTGGAATTATTTCAACACAAATGCGGACAACATGTGTCAAGCCGTGTGTTGCCTTTGTCAAGCTGTAATAAGTAGGGGTAAGGACGTTAACCACCTCGGAACATCCTCCCTTATACGTCACCTGCAGCGCATTCATCATAAGTCAGTGACAAGTTCAAAAACTTTGGATGACAGCGGAAGCAGTCCACTGACCACTAAATCCCTTCCTCTTGTAACCAAGCTCCTGCAAACCACACCACCAACTCCCTCAGTGTCAATTTCCTCCTTACCCAGGAAAGCCAATAGTCCTGCAGGCCATGTCACTGTCAAGTCTGATGAGTCCTCTCCTGCCTGGGATTCCTCCGATGCATCCTTGAGTGTAACGCCTACTGCTGCTGGCGCTGCTGTTGTTGCTGCTGGGAGTCGATCGTCATCCCAGATGGGAAGTCGGAAGACCACTTGTACTACTTCCAGTAAGCAATTTACTGTCCAACAGTCCTTTGCGAGGAAGATGAAATATCACAGCAGTCATCCTGCTGCAAAGCAGATAACTCAGGCCTTGGCAGCCTGGGCAGTGAGAAACGTGGTTCCGGTATCCATCGTTAATTCAGAGGCAACTATAGACTTGATTGAGGTACTGTGTCCCCGGTACAAAATACCATCTAGGTTCCATTTCTCTAGGCAGGCGATACCGAAAATTTACACAGACCTCAGAAACAGAGTCACCAGTGTCCTATAAAATGCAGTTGTACCCAATGTCCACTTAACCACGGACATGTGGACAAGTGGAGCAGGGCAGACTCAGGACTATATGACTGTGACAGCCCACTGGGTAGATGTATTGCCTCCCGCAGCAAGAACAGCAGTGGCGGCACCAGTAGCAGCATCTCGCAAACGCCAACTCGTTCCTAGGCAGGCTATGCTTTGTATCACCGCTTTCCATAAGAGGCACACAGCTGACAACCTCTTACGGGAACTGAGGAAGATCATCGCAGAATGGCTTACCCCAATTGGACTCTCCTGGGGGTTTGTGACATCGGACAACGCCAGCAATATTGTGCGTGCATTACATCTGGGCAAATTCCAGCACGTCCCATGTTTTGCACATACATTGAATTTGGTGGTGCAGAATTATTTAAAAAACGACAGGGGCGTGCAAGAGATGCTGTCGGTGGGCCGAAGAAATGCGGGCCACTTTTGGCATTCAGGCACCGCGTACAGAAGACTGGAGCACCACCAAACATTCCTGAGCCTGCCCTGCCATCATCTGAAGCAAGAGGTGGTAACGAGGTGGAATTCAACCCTCTATATGCTTCAGAGGATGGAGGAGCAGCAAAAGGCCATTCAAGCCTATACATCTGCCCACGATATAGGCAAAGGAGGGGGAATGCACCTGACTCAAGCGCAGTGGAGAATGATTTCAACGTTGTGCAAGGTTCTGCAACCCTTTGAACTTGCCACACCTGAAGGCAGTTCAGACACTGCCAGCCTGAGTCAGGTCATTCCCCTCATCAGGCTTTTGCAGAAGAAGCTGGAGACATTGAAGGAGGAGCTAAAACAGAGCGATTCCGCTAGGCATGTGTGACTTGTGGATGGAGCCCTTAATTCGCTTAACCAGGATTCACCGGTGGTCAATCTGTTGAAATCAGAGCACTACATTTTGGCCACCGTGCTCGATCCTAGATTTAAAACCTACGTTGTGTCTCTCTTTCCGGCAGACACAAGTCTGCAGAGGTTCAAAGACCTGCTGGTGAGAAAATTGTCAAGTCAAGCGGAATGTGACCCGTCAACATCTCCTCCTTCACATTCTCCCACAACTGGGGGTGCGAGGAAAAGGCTAAGAATTCCGAGCCCACCTGCTGGCGGTGATGCAGGGCAGTCTGGAGCGAGTGCTGACATCTGGTCCGGACTGAAGGACCTGCCAACGATTACTGACATGTCGTCTACTGTCACTGCATATGATTCTGTCACCATTTTAAGAATGGTGGAGGATTATATGAGTGACCGCATCCAAGTAGGCACGTCAGACAGTCCGTACGTATACTTGCAGGAAAAAGAGGCAATTTGGAGGCCCTTGCACAAACTGGCTTTATTCTACCTAAGTTGCCCTCCTTCCAGTGTGTACTCCGAAAGAGTGTTTAGTGCAGCCGCTCACCTTGTCAGCAATCGGCGTACGAGGTTACTTCCAGAAAATGTGGAGAAGGTTATGTTCATCAAAATGAATTATAATCAATTCCTCCGTGAAGACATTCACCAGCAGTAATTGCCTCCAGAAAGTACTCGGGGACCTGAGATGGTGGATTCCAGTGGGGACGAATTAATAATCTGTGAGGAGGGGGATGTACGCAGTGAAATGGGTGAGGAATCGGAGGATGATGATGAGGTGGACATCTTGCCTCTGTAGAGCCAGTTTGTGCAAGGAGAGATTGATTGCTTCTTTTTTTGGTGGGGGCCCAAACCAACCAGTCATTTCAGTCACAGTCGTGTGGCAGACCCTGTCACTGAAATGATGGGTTCGTTAAAGTGTGCATGTCCTGTTTATACAACATAAGGGTGGGTGGGAGGGCCCAAGGACAATTCCATCTTGCACCTCTTTTTTCTTTCATTTTTCTTTGCATCATGTGCTGTTTGGGGACAATTTTTTTGAAGTGCCATCCTGCCTGACACTGCAGTGCCACTCCTAGATGGGCTAGGTGTTTGTGTCGGCCACTTGTGTCGCTTAGCTTAGTCACACAGCGACCTTGGTGCGCCTCTTTTTTCTTTGCATCATGTGCTGTTTGGGGACAATTTTTTTGAAGTGCCATCCTGCCTGACACTGCAGTGCCACTGCTAGATGGGCCAGGTGTTTGTGTCGGCCACTTGTGTCGCTTAGCTTAGTCACACAGCGACCTTGGTGCGCCTCTTTTTTTCTTTGCATCATGTGCTGTTTGGGGACAATTTTTTTGAAGTGCCATCCTGCCTGACACTGCAGTGCCACTCCTAGATGGGCCAGGTGTTTGTGTCGGCCACTTGTATCGCTTAGCTTAGCCATCCAGCGACCTCGGTGCAAATTGTAGGACTAAAAATAATATTGTGAGGTGTGAGGTGTTCAGAATAGACTGGAAATGAGTGGAAATTATGGTAATTGAGGTTAATAATACTATGGGATCAAAATGACCCCCAAATTCTATGATTTAAGCTGTTTTTTAGGTTTTTTTGAAAAAAAACACCCGAATCCGACAAAACATTTTCGGTGAGGTTTTGCCAAAACGCGTCCGAATCCAAAACACGGCCGCAGAACCGAATCCAAAACCGAAACACAAAACCCGAAAAATGTCCGGTGCACATCACTATTACTAATATTAATAATATAAAGAAGAGTTACTTTGTTTAGGACAGCGGTATACAGTGTCATCTGTGAAGTGCTGTGGGCTGCATCACTGTGACTGTGTCAGTGTTAGGAAAATCATCATAAAAACATAAATAAAAATAAAATGTGTGTACTGTATTTGTTCAGGTACTGTACTTAACACCATTACTGATACCAGTAGTGTTGTAAGTTGATATTGTTCAGCCAATAGAAGAGCAAGAGCATCAACCCAGTAATAGTGATGTCATGATAGTACCACAACATCTACTAAAGGTGGTCCAGGGGGCAGAACGTTTAAGAAAGGGCACCTGAAATCAAAATATTTACAATGTTAAAGAAAAGAGGAAGAGGTGTTACCTTTAAAACAGACAAATAGGTACCAAAAAAGAAGAACACTAAAGCTGAGGAACAGTCTGTGTGTTCACAAATCCCTGAGGAGAGTCTAGGGGAGAGTCTGACATTTCTTGCTTTGTACTCCTAGAGAAGCCTCCTTCCACCATTCCTGCACCCTCTGCAAATGTGGGGATGAGCAGTACAAGTAAAGTTGGTGATGATTACATAATAGAAATTGAGAATGCTAGTGTAGAAGTGCAACAGGATGAGGGGGATATTTGTGTACTGTCGGGTGCTAATGAGGAACTTCAAGATGAGGATGTTAATGATGAGGATATTGTTTGTGTAAGTCAGCCACCAGTGACAACAGTTCTTACTCATGATAAAAAGAAAGCCATTTTCATGCATAGGCATAAGACCAAAAAAGTCATTGTTCCATTTGTAAAGCAAAGGTTAGTAGAGGCAGTGACTTTAATCGTCTACGCACATCCTCCCTGCAGCGAGTTCACTACAATTATTTTACAAAATTATATTAACAAGCAGTCCAGTATCAGCTACCAGCGGTTTGAACCAGCATATGCAAAATACCACCACCAACACCCTCAGCATCAACCTCATTAATGATCAAGGTTAGTTAATTTACAAAAAAAATGTTTTGTGGGGGCCCAAACACTTCAGCAACAGGAAAAAAATGATGGTGAAGTGCTTGGTTTGTTAAACTGTGCATGTCCTTTTTAATTACCAACACCAGGTTGGATGGGACGGCCCAAGGACAATTCCATCTTGCACCTCTATTCTTTGCCTTATGTGCTGTTTAGAGCATTGCCAACTGTACTTGTATAGACAACAAATATTTTTATAGTTTATTAAACTCCCATCCTGTCTGCCACTGCAGTGCCACACTGTTTCCTAGATATGGGTGGACAATTCCATCTTGCATCACTTTTCTTTTCAGAATGGGCTGTATTTTGGGGGCTTTGGGAATAGTTTTTCTTGCATAGACAAACAAAGCCACATGACTCACGCCGGACAATCATCCACGTCCCCCCTGTGCTGCTTCCCTTCCCAGAGACTGAGAACTGGAGGGGGGAGTGAGAGTCCTGCAACTGTTACTATGTGTGCTGACTTCACTCGGCAACCCCGCTCCTCACTGAGTCTCTGGCTCAGCCTCATTCACAGTCACACAGTCTCATATCCTTGCAGCACTCAGTCTTCTCACACACAGCCACATTCTCCTCCAAGTCCAATCCTCCCAGTGTCCAGCACCTTCCCTGTCCCTGCAACACCAATTATCTTCTTGAAGAGCTGGCATGCAGCGTATGACATCACACTGCCAGGACACTCTGATGGGGCTGGTGGCCGGTAGGCTGATGCAGTGGCTGGGCTACGGGTTAGGTGTGGATGTTGGGACCCAGGACCTGTGGTGATTAGTGATGGTGTCAGGTCCCTCCCGTTTCCTCTCTACTCACTGCTGTACCTGTGACAGCTTCGCCCACAGCATAAAGAACAGCTCTCCGTGTCAGGTACCTTCAGTTCCCTCCTTCCTCTCTCCTTCCTCTCCTCCGGGCACTACTACTGTGGGATTTATGTTCAGTACTTATACTACTATGGGCATAATGTGTAAAGGGCACTACTACTGTGGGTGTTGTGTGTGGCACTACTGTGGGCATTGTGTGTGGCACTACTACTGTGGGCATTATATGTGGTACTACTATTTTTGGTATTATGTGTTAGGGGCACTTCTACTGTGGGCGTTGTGTAGCCCTACTACTGTTGGTGTTATTTGTAGGAGGCACTCCTACTGGGGGCATTGTGTAAAAGGGGTACTACTGTGTAGTGTAAAGTGACTAAGTGGCACTACTCTGTGACATAACATGAAAAAGGACCTCTGCTACAGTATTTGGTGTAATATAAATCATGCACTACATGCTGTTTAATGTGATGTCATTTGAATTGGTGGCATTATTGTGTGGCTATGCCTCTTCCTTGTGAGACCACACCCCCTTTTTGGCATAAAACGTGTGCTGACCCATTTTTACTTACTGGAAGAAGGGTGCAAATTTATCATTTGCAGGGGGTCTTCTCCAGGATATCACTCTTCCTGTCATATGGATAAAGCGTTCCCTTTCAGGCCACACTTGTTAGGAGGCAATGCCTACTTTTCCAGGAATGCGCGTGCCGAAATAAAGCCCTCCTCCTCACATGTCATTGGGGTGGGGCGCTCCTAAAATTCTTGCTGAGGGTGCTAGTAGGCCTGGAGCTGGCCCCTGCGTAGAACATACATGTCCTATTACTGTATATGGGTGCCTTAAGAAAGGTTTGTCCCTGTATATCAATAGCTGGGATCTTCATTCACATATTCACCATCTGGAGGTGTGAACTGGATTACTTGTCTCTCTTACTAGTTCATTTAATTAACACACATTTTGTATGCACAATCATTTTTGAGCAGTAATATGAAGTATATAGGGCCTAATTCAGAGTTGATCGCAGCAGCAAGTTTGTTAGCAGTTGGACAAAATCATGAGCACTGCAGGGGGGGGGGCAGATATAACATGTGCAGAGAGATTTAGATTTGGGTGGGGTGTGTTGAAACTGAAATCTAAATTGCAGTGTAAAAATAAAGCTGCCAGTATTTACCCTGCACAGAAACAAAATAACCCACCCAAATCTAACTCTCTCTGCAAATGTTATATCTGCCTCACCTGCAGTGCACATAGGGGGTCATTCCGGGTTGATCGCACATAGCAACTTTTTGATGCCCGTGCGATCAACTAGACGCCGCTTATGGGGGAGTGTAATTCTGCATAGCAGGGCTGCGAACACTTGTGCAGCCCTGCTATGCAAAAAAAGTTTCCTGTAAAAGAAGACCAGGGTAAGAGTTACTTACCCTGTGCAATCGATCCAGCAATGCAGGTCCCGAAATTGACATCAGACATTCGCCCACTCCCCGAAAATGGTGAGTTGCTGCTCGGATCCGCCTTCCTCATGTCAATCTTCTTGCGGTCGCCGCTGCGACTGCTGTCTTTGTTAGCGGCATCGCTGCCGCAATGATGCACCTGCGCAATGCGGCCACAACGCATGCGCAGTTCCGAACCTATCGCATGGCTGCGAATTGGGTCGGAATGACCCCCATGGTTTTGCCAAATTGCTAACAAATTTTCTGCTGCGATCAACTCTGAATTACCCCCTAAGTGTGTTATAGGAAAACTGTAGCAAATGACCCTGATCAGTAGAATCATATCATATAGCACATGTGGGTGTGGATCATTAGATCGACATTGTATAGGTCGACAATGTTTAAGTTAACCACTATAGGTCGACAGTCACTAGGTCGACAGGGTTGGAAGGCCGACAGGGTTTCTAGGTCGACATGTGCTAGGTCGACAGGTCAAAAGGTTGACATGAGGTTTTTTTTGTGTCCTTTTTCTCGTAGAGTGACCGGGAACCCCAATTAGTGCACCGTGTCCCTTCGCATGGCTCGCGCTTCGGGCAAGGTGCCTCGCTCTGCTACCACTGCGCTCGGCACAGGTTACCATTCCAATCATAGTCCACGTGGATCGTTAAGTATAAAAAAGTTCAAAAAAAGAAAAAAATTTGAAAACTCATGTCAACATTTTGACCTGTCGACCTAGCCCATGTCGACCTTCCAACCCTGTCGACCTAGTGACTGTCGACCTTTAGTGGTCGACCTAAACATTGTCAACCTAGACAGTGTCGGTCTTCAGACCGGATCCCAGCACATTTCACTATAACCTTGATCCACCTTAAGCATGACTTAACATCTCCCTTCATACTTTGGCTTCTACTGACTTTTTAGCTCATGGTCAGTAAAGAGTGTGGACAAAAAAAATTGATCATTATGAATAAAAGTAAGCAATTGGTTGAAAACAAGCATTATTATAGTGAATCTTGTAGATGTTGTTGATACATACAGTATTTATTTAGTAAATTAATTGAGTTAATATATTCAGTCACCTGAAAATAATATTATAGTTGGTGTTTTAATTATAATTTTAGCATAACAACAATTAATACAGTTTTAGAATAAATGATTCTGACTACTGTATTATGTGATCAGCCATGAAAGAATAGGTGGTGTAGTGATCCACAGCTTTATGCTACCCATGGATAATTACAATTGTCTCAATTTGTGCAATTAAGTAGGAAGGTTATCACTGTCACTGTTTTAAGAAGATCAACATTTGCTCTCCCAAGCAGAGCTGGAGGATTGATACAATTTCATAGGGGGAAATTCAATTGGGCTTAAGGTTTAGCGGTAAAAATAACCTTTGCGTACCTCGCTTCAAGTTTTGGATTACTGTGGGTATGCGCGCTCTCGATACTAGCGGTGTCCAATTTAAAAATGTGGTCACTGGGTTTTCAGTGCTGAAAATGCTGTGGTGCATTAAAATCCCCCAAAACATACTCATATGTCCGGGGGTCTCCCCTCCATCTTGTCATTGTGGGGGGGAATGGGCTGCTGGGAGGCTCTGGGAGTACTGAAAGGCACAAGGGCTGCTGTAAGGTATAGTTCTCCCAGCAGCAGGCTCTGAGGGAATTATGCATCAGGGGGGTGTCACACACTCCAGAGGTCACTCACACACACATGCACACACATGCACACACATACACACACTCAAACATATTTATACACACAAAACACCCAGCGGTGCCTAACACCGAGAGTGTCCTGGACAAGGACGCTCAGAGTGGGAGCGTCTCTGTGCACTCCCTGTGTGACTAGTCATACGGATCGCCTAGTCAAACTGGGAGTGCACGTCTATGATGGAGCCGCCTCAGATGAGCGCAGCTCCATTTGTACTAATGTACAGATCACACTAATCAGTGTAAATTAGCAATGTAATTTTGTCTCTTACAGTTGTCTTAGTTATGCTAATAAGATGAACATTTTGAACGAGAAGGATGCTCAGTGCTGATGACTCACCTTGGGGTCTGTCATAACTTGAGTAACAGTATACGATGACACATCTCTATATGTAACTGATATTGTTAAATTATATTAGAATCAAATTCAAATTGCACTTATTTATTATAGCCAAATTGAACGATCAGCAAATATAATCCCACAATTTATTTGTAATAATTAGCTACTGCTACCGTGTACATTGCCAAAATATCATATATATTATATATATATATATATATATATATATAGTGATTCAAATGTCACAGTACACCCTTTTATTTAAAAAAACTGTGCAGGAAATGGGAAAACTGAATACTCCAGTAAGGTATGGGTGAGGTGGGCTATATTTTAGGTATGTGAACATCTGAAATTGGCCATCTTGACTCTAAGTCAGTTTTTTCAAATTGAAAGGGGGTTGTGTAACATGTCAAACGACATCAGAATTTGCAGAGAAGCTTATTGCTGCAAACAGTTTTGAAATAGTAGCTATGTTTCAAAAGTTACAACATTTTTTTTGTTGCAGATAACTGAAGATGGCTTTGACAAAAGAGGAGAGAATTGAGGTTATTTTAATTACCTCAGTTCAGCTTAGGCCTTGGCCTATGTTCATGACTGGTGGTTCAGCTTCTCATAAAGATGGAAGAACTCCTCCCTCTCAAAAAATTTAAAATATAAAGCTTGTAAAAGCACAGGAAACATCTGTGCATGCAGAGTTAGCACAAATCCCAAAGGAGAGACCAAGTGTGTCCATGGTTGTGATGTATAGGTATGACCTTCACAACACTGTATGGAAAGAGGAGGGTCCTACCACCATTTATATGCCCTCTGCAAATGCTGGGAGGAGCACCGCCAGTCCAGTTTCTGATATTGAGATTGAGGATGTCACTGTAGAAGTACACCAAGAAGAGGAGGATATTGGTGTATCTGGTGCTGAGGAGGAAGTTTACGATAAGGATTCTGATAGTGATGTGGTTTGTTTGAATAAGGCATTAGTGGAGATAGTTGTTGTCCATGGGATGAAAAAGCCCATTGTTATGCATGGGCAAAATACAAAAAAATCTTCAGTGAGAAATTATTTCTCCATAATTCCAGACAAGTGTCTAGCCATGTGTTACCTTTGTCAATCCATAATAAGCAGGGGTAAGGACATTAACAACCTAGGAACATCCTCCCTTATATATCACCTGCTGCGCATTCATCATAAGTCATTGTCAAGTTCAGAAACTTTGGGTAAGAGCGTAAGCAGTCCAGTGACACCTTAATACGTTTTTCCTGTTGTATCCAAGCTACTACAGTCCACATCACCAACTCCCTCATCGTTAATTTTCTCCTCAGTCAGGAATGAATTTAATCCTGCAGGCCATGTCATGGCCATGACTGATGAGTCTTCTCCTATCCGGGATTCCTTCGGTGGATCCTTGAGTGTTATTTCTTCTGCTGCTACTGCTGTTATTGCTGCTGGGAGTCGATCGTCATCCCAGAGAGGAAGTCAGAAGACCACTTGTACTACTTTAACTACGCAATTGACTGTCCAACAGTCCTTTGCGAGGAAGATGAAATATGACAGCAGTCACCCTCTTTACCGAGGCTATAACAACTATGCTGGTGTTAGACGTGCATCGGGTATCCACTATTAGTTCAATGGGATTTAGACAGTTGAAACTCCAATTCATTCCTAGGCAGGCTACACTGTGTATCACTGGTTTCCATAAGAGGCACACCACGGACAACCTCTTACAGAAATGAGGGACATCATCACACAATGGCTTACCCCACTTAGACTCTCCTGGGGATTTGTGATAACTGTGTCAACAAAGGGAGAAGAAAGGAAGGCTCTTGTGTGGGCACACTCTTAAATAGTTGAAATAAGGTTCAAATAGTTCTAATTATACATAGTGGTTAATAAAATATAACTTTTAATGGATATATGATTTAAAATGCATATTAAATTGGAAAATTTTGAAAGAAATAGTTTTTAAAAATTGAAGGAATGTTCTGGTCCTGTCTCACAGGATGTGATAAGTAAAGCTGTAGACACTTTGCTGTACTACATCTGTTTCAGCCTGACCAGTACAGAAAATCTGTATTGTTGAGACCAAAAATATGGTCAATTGTCAAATATGAGAGAGCTGGACAGGTCCGGCAATGGATAGTGAGACATTACCCACTTCCCACCAGTCACCAACCAAATGCACTGTATAATTTATTTATAAATAAAGAGCTCAGAGGGTCTTGAGCAATTGTATAAACAGAGTATGCATACAAAGGGTAGGGATATTTTTAGAAAAGAATGAAATCAAGTGGTGATACTGCTGTTGGTGTCAGATAACGCACATCACAAGGATAAAGAGTCTACTACACTGGGTATTCCCTGTGAGTCTCCCCCTCAGGTACTGACCCAGCCCAACACTGTATAGCTTCCAAGATCAGACGAGATCGGGCACTGGCAGTGTGGTATGGTAGTAGACAGATGGGTGGGTTAGACGCCAATGAGAGTGCACCTATATAAAAGAGAAAATGTGACAATTGGTCACAAAAAGGTGTGGATCTGCTTTCTACATTAGGCTGGATGCAGTAGGTCCCACATAGGTGGTATTACGCATCCAGGATCATAGATGAGAGTCCACGGAAAGAAGTGTACCACAAGCTAATCCATCCACACACCTAACCATCACCCCCACCTACTGCCATTCTCTCCTTCTTTTTCACATCTCTATAACTACATCAATTCACCTGCTTTTCTATTCTTAATATATGCCTTTAACCAATACTTTTATAGAATTCACGCTTTCACCATGTGTCCATTTGTATTATCATTCTTTACTATTGTTTTTTCATGTCATTTATTCTCATGTCTATTATCACCTATCTTACATAGGTTCCATTGTCTTATTCCAAAGCTCTCTACTTAGTTCCCCATTTCAGGCCATCCCCTCTTCCTTCTGTTTAAACTGGGCAAACTTGCCCTTTGCCAATATGGCCCCTCCCATATCTTGCATACCATATTCCCATTCTCCACACTCCAGCCCAGCCTCTTAATAAGCCGTTGAGAACAGCGGCCGGGTCATGTCACTTCTATTTTTTGTATTAAGTGGCATAGACCCAAGTTTGTTACAGTTAATCTAGTCACGCTCGCTGCCATTCTGCATTATGGGCAAATTGCCCCTCTCCAACATGGCCATTCCACCTCCAGCGTCACATTATCTAGCAGTCCCGCCTAAGCACACTTTCTCATCCATACAGCTGCTCATATCAGCGGCCCAATCACAGAGGTGACAGCCGCTGATGCATGCGGCTGTGACCTATTGGCGGCACCGTCACGCACGTCCTCCCCGCCCCTATCTGAGATGCACCGGCGCTGATTGGCCAGCGCCGCACTACTAGGCACTTTTATACTGCCCAGAGTCTCTACCCGCACCTCCAGGAAGTGAACAAGCCCTGCGGGGTGAAACGCGTTTTCCGAGCCAGCGGGTCCACCTGCACCAACCACGCCACCTGAGGGCATTCCTGCTGCGGTTTCTACACAGGTCATTTAGACAGGCAGAGCCTGTGTTGGTAATGTTGAGCATTAATCACTTTTGATTAGCATATGCACCAGCGTCCTGATTCTACTGGTGTATTCCTTTTCACTGACCAATGTGATAAGACATGTTCAATTTATTGGTACATATATGCTATTCATTGTTCCCGCTGTGTCAGCAGCATTACCTTGTATGCATATAATTACTTAGGGAATATTTCCACCAGCTCTCTTGGATATTATTATTATTATTGCTATATAATCTAGGAATACGGCATAATCCTTTATTTCAGAGTAACATTGAGTCATTTCATTTATTTTCTAAGCGGTATTATCAATGCTAATATTCAATATGTATTATTCTTTGCATCTATTCTTGATGTCAGTAAATGTTTGTTAGCAGGGTACTTTGCACATAATTATTGATGCCTTCTGCTTCCATTCTTGACTCTTTTTCTTCTTTCTGTGGACTCTCATCTATGATCCTGGATGCGTAATACCACCTATGTGGGACCTAATGCATCCAGCCTAACGTAGAAAGCAGATCCACACCTTTTTGTGACCAATTGTCACATTTTCTCTTTTATATAGGTGCACTCTCATTGGCGTCTAACCCACCCATCTGTCTACTACCATACCACACTGCCAGTGCCCGATCTCGTCCGATCTTGGAAGCTATACAGTGTTGGTCTGGGTCAGTACCTGAGGGGGAGACTCACAGGGAATACCCAGTGTAGTAGACTCTTTATCCTTGTGATGTGCGTTATCTGACACCAACAGCAGAATCACCACTTGATTTCATTCTTTTCTAAAAATATCCCTACCTTTTGTATGCATACTCTGTTTATACAATTGCTCAAGACCCTCTGAGCTCTTTATTTATAAATAAATTATACAGTGCATTTGGTTGGTGACTGGTGGGAAGTGGGTAATGTCTCACTATCCATTGCCGGACCTGTCCAGCTCTCTCATATTTGACAATTGACCATATTTTGGTCTCAACAATACAGATTTTCTGTACTGGTCGGGCTGAAACGGATGTAGAACAGCAAAGTGTCTACAGCCTTTCTTATCACATCCTGTGAGACAGGACCAGAACATTCCTTCAATTTTTAAAACAATTTCTTTCAAAATTTTCCAATTTAATATGCATTTTAAATCACATTTATTTTTTGGATCCTATGTTGCTTAATGGGTAATCATGAGATATTCTTTATAATGTATATCCATTAAAAGTTATATTTTATTAACCACTATGTATAATTAAAACTATTTGAACCTTAGTTCAACTATTTAAGAGTGCGCCCACACAAGAGCCTTCCTTTCTTCTCCCTTTGTTGACACATGTTCCTTCTGGCTCTGGGCGCACCACCATACTGGACAGAGATTTGATTATTTATGAAAATATATCTTAATTGTCCGAATTCTGGTTTGTTCATCATTTGTTATTTCATTTACATTGAGACCAGTGCCGGGTCGCCCCTTTTCTTTTCTGATTTGTGATAACTGACAACACCACCAATATTGTGCGAGTATTACATCTGGGCAAATTCCAGCACATCCCATGTTTTGCACACACAATTAATTTGGTGGTGCAGAAACTTTTGAAAAATGATGGGCATGCAGGAGATGCTGTCGGTGGCCCTAAAAATTGCGGGCAACTTTTGACATTCAGCGACTGCGTGCTGAAGACAGGAGCACCAGCAAACACTCTTGAACCTGCCCTGCCATCAGCTGAAGAAAGAGGTAGTAACAAGGTGGTATTCAACTCTCTATATTCTTCAGATGATGGAGAAGCAGCCAAAGGCCATTCAAGCCTATACATCCACCTATGACATAGGCAAAGGAGGGGGAATGTACCTGACTCAAGCACAGTGGAGTATGATTTCCTTGTTGTGCAAGGTTCTCTAACCCTTCGAACTTGCCACACATGAATTCAATTCAGACACTGCCAGCTTGAGTCAGGACATACGCCTCATCAGGATTTTGCAGAAGCAGCTAGAGAAATTGAAGGAGGATCTAAAATGGAGTGATTTTGTTAAGTACTGTATGTGGGACTTGTGGATTGAACCCTTCATTCGCTTTGCCAGTATTCAATGGTGACCAATCTGTTGAAATCAGATCACTACATTTTGGCAACCGTGCTCAATACTACGTGTAAAGCCTATGCTGTATCTCTCTTTCTGGTGGACATAAGTCTGCAGAGGTGCAAAGACCTGCTGGTGAGAAAACTGTCAGCTCAAGTGGAAGGTGACATGTCAACAGCTCCTTAATTTTCTCCCGCAACTGGGGTTGTGAGGAAAATAATAACATTTCCTAGCTGACCCACTGGAGGTGCTGCAGGGCAGTCAGGAGCAAGTTTTGACATCTGGTCTGGAGTGAAGGAGCTGCCAACAATTACTGACATCTCTACTGTCACTGCATATGATGCTGTCACCATTTAAAGAATGGTGGAGGAGTATATGAGTGACAGTGAGGTAATTTGGAGGCCCTTGCACAAACTTGATTTATTTTACCTAAGTTGCCCCCCCACCCTCCAGTGTGTACTCTGAAAGAGCGTTTAGTGCAGCCAGTAACCTTGTCAGCGATCAGCGTAGGAGGTTACTTCCACAACATGTGGAGAAAATGATGTACATCAAAATTAATTATAAATTCCTCCAGGTAGACCTTTACCAACAATTGCCTCCAGGAAGTACACAGGGACATGTGATGGTGAATTCCAGCAGGGACAAATTAATACTTTGTGAGGATGAGGATATAAACACTGAAGGGGGTGATGAATCGGAGGATAAGGACAACATCATGCCTCTGTAGATACAGTTTGTGCTATGAGAGATTAATTTCTTCTTTTTTGATGGGGGCCCAAACAAAGCAATCATTTCAGACACAGTCATGTGGCAGACCCTGTCGCTGTAATGATTGGTTTGTTAAAGTGTGCATGTCCTGTTTATACAATATAAAAATGGGAGGGCCCAAGACAATTCCATCTTGCACCTCTTTTTTTCTTTGCATTATGTGCTTTTTGGGACCTAGTTTTTAAAACTGCCATCCTGTCTGCCAGTGCAGTGCAGTGGCGGATCTAGACTTAACTTTTAGGGGGGGGCGGTTTAAGAATTATAACTCCTCACCCTAATCATAGCCCCTCCCACTTAGTAATGCCCTTCCCGTTCGCTTCTAAAATTTCCTATTGTTGCCATTACTAATAAAATGTTGCCAGTTAGTGGAGAGAACCCTGCGCACTGGTGATACAGACTGGCGAATCGCCATTCCTTCCATCAGGGGTGGTAGAGGCTAAGACAGTAGGGCAATTTAAACATGCATGGGATAGACATAAGGATATTCTTACAAAGAAATAAGGATCAGATAAGGTTAGAGATAAAAATAATGTAAAAAAAAAAGGGGCAGACTAGATGGGCCAAGTGGTTCTTATCTGCCAACAAATTCTGTTTCTACAGCACACAGAATGAGCCGAAATTCACATTATAGCACACTGTATGAGCTGAAATTCACATTGTAGCACACAGTATGATCCGAAATTCACATTATAGCACACTGAATGTGCCGAAATTCACATTGTATCACACTGAATGAGCCGAAATTCACATTATAGCACACTGAATGAGCCGAAATTCACATTATAGCACACTGTATGAGCCGAAATTCACATTATAGCACACTGAATGAGCTGAAATTTACATTATAGCACGTAGAATGAGCCAAAATTCACATTATAGCATGCAGAATGAGCCAAAATTCACGTTATAGCACGCAGAATGAGCCGAAATTTTCATCATAGCACACTGAATGAGCCGAAATTCACATTATAGCACACTGAATGAGCCGAAATTCACATTATAGCACACTGAATGAGCCGAAATTCACATTATAGCATGCAGAATGAGCCAAAATTCACATTATAGCACGCAGAATGAGCCAAAATTGACGTTATATCACGCAGAATGAGCCAAAATTCACATCATAGCACACTGTATGAGCCGAAATTCACATTACAGCACGTAGAATGAGCCGAAATTCACATTACAGTACGCTGAATGAGCCAAAATAATGCAGGCACTGGGGGCAAGGGGAATCCTACCCCCTAATTAACTTACACTGGGGCAGCAAGGGAAAAAAACACAGGGGAGCCTGACCCCTTCTTTACTCAGAGTATTGCAGCGTAAGGGCTTAAACAGTATCTCACCCCAAGCTGCAGGCCTGCGGATCTTTGTCCCATGTCTCACTGTCTGAGGTCCGCTTCTGAACTGGAGGTCCTCTGCCAGATCAGTCATGTGTCCCGCCACTCCACTCAAATGGCCATTGAGCTGTCCCTGTCTTGGAGAGACACAGCACACCGACACTTTAGCTAGGAGGGGAGGGGGGGAGACGTGGCACACACACACTTTAGCTAGGAGGGGGGGGGGACGTGGCACACACACACTTTAGCTAGGAGAAGAGGGGGGGAGACATGGCACACCGACACTTTAGCTAGGAGGGGAGGGGGGGAGACGTGGCACACACACACTTTAGCTAGGAGGGGGGGGGACGTGGCACACACACACTTTAGCTAGGAGAAGAGGGGGGGAGACATGGCACACCGACACTTTAGCTAGGAGGGGAGGGGGGGAGACGTGGCACACACACACTTTAGCTAGGAGGGGGGACATATACACTTTAGTTAGGAGAAGAGGGGGGAGAAATGGCACACAGGCACTTTAGCTAGGAGCGGAGGGGGGAGACATGGAACACAGAGGGCACACACACAGGAGGGCACACACACTTACTTTAGCTTGGAGGGGAGGAGACATGGCATACACTGACAGTGACATCTACTCATATTTTGTCCGCAGCAGCATGAGGAGTCGGGATGGAGGCCGGGGAGAGAGAGAGAGCGTCCTGACGCGCGTACAGGGAGGAGGGGGCGTGGTCAGAACAGAGGCCGCTGTACGCACATCAGGACGCTCTCTCTCTCCCCTTCCCCCGCCGCGCTGCACCGCTCTCCACCCCATTCCCAACGCCGCGGCGGGACCCGGCCTCCATCCCGGTGCCGGTATGTGTAGGGGCGTTTTCCCTAATCACCCCCCGCTAAATCATCCACTGGTGCAGTGCCACTCCTAGATGGGCCTCGTGTTTGTGCCACCCACTTGTGTCGCCTAGCTTAGTCATCCTGCTACCTTGGTGTAACCTTTTAGCCTAAAAACAATATTATTAGGTGTTCAGAATAGACTGGAAATGAGTGGAAATTAAATTAATGTTAATGAGGTTAATAATACTGTAGGAACAAAACAAAAAAAAGAATTCTGTGACCTTAGCTGTTTTTATGTTTTTTTCTGAAAAATCCATACCCCAAACCAAAACCAATCCAGATCCAAAACACGAAAGGAGATCCAAATCCAAATTAAATCCAAATAAATTAGATTTATTTTCTTCAGATCAGTGGAGTCCTTTGAGTGCCGTCCGTTTCTCTGCTTGTATATATATATATATATATATATATATATACACTGTATATATACCACTATAAGCTAGGCTATTGTGATTCGATGTAGCATCAGATTGACTGCATTAACATAGCCGGCCCACCAGATATCAGAGTAATACTCAAAATGTCTGCCTAAACTATATGCTGCCAGGGCCAGTGAAACTGCATCTAAGGCTGCAGCTGCTAGCTTTGGCATGCACAGATAATGGGGCCGACATGCCCCCATTATCTGGGACACTGACACACTCCCTGTCACTGCCCCCAAACACCAGCAGCATGTCCAACATGGTGCAACGTTCGGGGCACTGAGACCAACATTGTATGGCCAGATCTGTACATGTGCAGTGCGGGTGCTGCACTTGTGCATATAAATTAACATCAAATTAATGTCCACCTCTGAATCAACCCCTGTGTAATTGAACTGCCACATTACTTCAGTTTTGATGCTTTCAATTTACGTAAATGGTTTTATAGTTTTCAAGAGACTTAAAGCCCATCCTTCATCTGATTACACCTTATATTGTACTATTTTGGTATGTTTCTTAAATGTCTGTTTTAAAACATTTAACAAATAATGCAGATTAATATTGCCATCTAGCTGTAGAAAAGATTCTGTTTTCATTGCTGTGTTATTGTTTTTTTATCCTTATTCTACATGTTTCATTGCATACAATATACAGTGTATCAACAAAATTAGAAATCAGCGGGTTCGGTTTTACTCTGATTTACCCAGATCTTCTTATTGGCTCTCAGATGTCACGTGTTTTGGTTAGCCAATAAGAAAAAATCCAGAAAATCAGAACTTGCGTTAATTCTGGCGATAAGAACCGAGTAATTCTGAAACCCACTCATCTCTAAACAAAATGCAAAACAAAATCAAATTAAATTTCACAAAAAAAATCTAAATGATATAGTTTGAAATGAAAAGCAACTTTTTTTTTGAACATAGCAAGTTAAACGTAAAAGCAATTAAATGTATTAATTATTTGAAGAGTTGTCTCCTATGCAGCATTTTTGTCAATATTCCAATTTTAAATATAAGTTACAGAACCAACTAGATCTTACAGTGAGTGACCTCTTTGTCTTTGTACTGTAAATGAGATTTACCAAAAGCATAACACATCTGTTGCTATCATCTAAACAATCTTATAAATTGTATTTTGTTTATCAAACTGTAAAAATTAATTAACTAAATTATAAATATTTCTGCCATGATTACAGCAGAAAATGGCATACGTTATTATACCCATTTATCAATGTCTAAAGTAATCATTAGAGATGTTAAAATTATACAGAAGAAAAACACTGACAATCGATATCAGAAATGGAAAACAGAAGATATAAAAAAAGGCTTATTTAGGGTTAGCAAAAACTATCTCTGATATACCAGCAATGACAACAGTTGTCCCAAAGTAATCAGAATAAAATGGATCAGCACTATTACTTAAAGAATCTAAATATTCCAAAAAAAGAGTAAATCATGCATAGTATGGTTGCTTTCTATATCCAGCCTTATCAGCAGCCAGCTGGAAGTCTTATTTCACAGTTTATAGGACCCATACATTGAATATCTAAAATGTGCAAACAAAAAACACAATAAAACAAGAACACACTCTCCAAAAATTCAGGCTTAATCCAAAATAGTATAGTTCTGACTGTTTTTCATTATATATATATATATATATATATATATATATATATATATAGTAACACCTCCTGTTCCCTAACTGGAGGACTCATAGGCTCATCCAACCAGTTATAGTTATGGAAAAATATGTCAAAAACCTTTATTTGGTTGACTGGTCCATTTATTCAGAAACAAAGTCTATGGAAATTAAATGGTTTTAACATCTCAATTTTATTGGATTGATAAAATAGTCTTAAGTGGAAGGGGGAAGCACAATCATATAAAGGCCATGTGTTGGGTCAATAAAATGCATTGCATTGAATCAGGTAGTAGGTGCTACATTGGATCATATTTATTTTTGTACATTTTTTGTGTGTCTATTTGTGGTGTGGTTTTTTTGTAGCTATCATGTACAGGAGGTTCTATGGATCCCATGTGCTTTATCTATGAATCACACAACAATGTGCCTCTTTCTAAGATAAGTAATTTAATTATCGTTTTTGGCAAAATTCTGCTACTGTGTTACTTTAAATTGATGTGTATTATTACTAGCGTGTTCGGGTCTCAGAGAACCGAACTGTACTGAACTTCACCATTCGAGTCCGGTTCTGACCCAGGCTCGGGTTTTCCCGCCTGACTCGGAAACCAGAACAAGGCACAACGTCATCATCCTGCTGTCAGATTCTCGTGGGGATTGGATTCCATAAAATGAGCCGCGCGTCCCCGCCATTTTCACTCCAGCATTGGAGAGTGTACAGAGAGGATGTGTCTCCATTCTCTGTGTCCTCAGTGTCCTTAGTGTCCATGGCTTGTGCTGAATCTGTCCAGTCACAGTGCATGTGTCCTCTGCTGCCATATGTCCAGTGCTGTCCAGTGGTGCTGTGTTGTGCTGCATCAGTTCAGTGGTTGTGTGTTGTGCTGCATCTGTCACAGTGGTGGTGTCCTCTGCTGCCTTATGTCCAGTGCTGTCCAGTGGTGCTGTGTTGTGCTGCATCAGTTCATTGGTGGTGTGTTGTGCTGCATCAGTCACAGTGGTGGTGTCCTTTGCTGCCATATGTCCAGTGCTGCTGTAAAATAAGTCCCTTACAATGTTTCTGTGTTGTCCTGCATCAGACAAGTGGTAGTGTTCTGGGCATCAGTCAATCCAATGACCATTCACAGTGGTGGTGTCATCTGCTGCCATATGTCCAGTGCTGCTGTATAATTATCTATGTTGTCCTGCATCAGACCAGTGCTAGTGTCCTGTGCATCAGTCATTCCAGTGACCATTCACAGTGGTGGTGTCCTCTGCTGCAATATGTCCAGTGCTGCTGTATAATAAGTCCCTTACAGTGTTGCTTTGTTGTCCTGCATCAGACCAGTGGTAGTGTCCTGGCCATCAGTCATTCCAGTGACCAGGCAGTCACAGTGGTATACGCTGCTGCTATATGTCCTCTGCTGCCGTATTATAATAATAATTATAATAACAACAAGTCCCTTACAGTGTTGTTGTGTTGGGCTGCATCAGACCAGTGGTAGTGTCATGGCCATCAGTCATTCCAGTGACCAGGCAGTCACAATGGTATATGCTGCTGCTATATGTCCACTGCTGCTGTATTATAATATTAATAATAATAATAATAATAATAATAATAACAACAAGTCCCCTACAGTGTTGCTGTGTTGTGCTGCATCAGACCAGTGGTAGTGTCCTGGCCATCAGCCATCAGTCATTCCTGTGCCGCATATTGTGTTATATAACTCCAGAAACATAATGGAGAACAAAAATTTGAAGGATAAAATAGGGAAAGATCAAGAACCACTTCCTCCTAGTGCTGAAGCTGCTGCCACTATCCATGACATAGATGATGAAATGCCATCGTCGTCTGCCAAGGCCGATGCCCAATGTGATAGTAGAGGGCATGTAAAATCCAAAAAGCCAAAGTTCAGTAAAAAGACCCCAAAAAATAAATTTAAATGGTCTGAGGAGAAACGTAAACTTGCCAATATGCCATTTACGACACGGAGTGGCAAGGAACGGCTGAGGCCCTGGCCTATGTTCATGACTAGTGGTTCAGCTTTACATGATGATGGTGTTAGATGTGCGTCCGGTATCCACCATTAGTGCAGTGGGATTTAGACAACTGATGGAGTTATTGTGTCCCCGGTACCAAATCCCATCTAGATTCCACTTCACTAGGCAGGCGATACAGAGATTTTGCCATTTAATTCCAGTGATTTGGATGTATAATTATTAATTACAGTGATTTTGCCAATTAATTCCAGCGATTTGAATGTATAAGTATTAATTACAGTGATTTTGCCAATTAATTCCAGTGATTTGGACGTATAATTAGTGTTTTTGACAATTAATTCCAGTAATTTGGAAGTATAATTACAGTGATATTGCCAATTAATTCCATTGATTTCGACGTATAATTCCAGTGATTTGGACATATAATTACAGTGATTTTGCAGTATAATTATTAATTACAGTGATTTTGTCAATTAATTACAGTGATTTGGACGTATAATTATTAATTACAGTGATTTTGCCAATTAATTCCAGTGATTTGGAATTATAATTAGTGTTTTTGCCAATTAATTCCAGTGATTTGGACGTATAATTATAGTGATTTTGCCAATTAATTCCTGTGATTTGGACGTATAATTCCAGTGATTTGGACGTATAATTCCAGTGATTTGGACATATAATTACAGTGATTTTGCAGTATAATTACAGTGATTTTGCAGTATAATTATTAATTACAGTGATTTTGCCAATTAATTCCAGTGATTTGGACGTATAATTATTAATTACAGGGATTTTGCCAATTAATTCCAGTGATTTGGACATATACTGTAACTACAGTGATTTGGACATATAATACCAGTTGGAATTGTCTGTGTCGCTTGGCTTAGTCATACAGCTACCTTATTGCACCGCTTCGACATCTTTGCATGAGGTGCTGTTTGGGGCCTAGCTTTTGATAAGTGCTATTCTGTCTGACACTGCTGTATGACTCCAGGGTTACTGCTGTATTAGTCCTGGGAAACTGCTGTATAAGTCCACCAATTTCAGAATGTTTTAAAAATGACAGGGGCATTCTAGATATGCTGTCAGTGGACCGAACAATTGCGGCCCACTCTCGACATTCAGCCACTGCGTGACACTACTAGATGGGCCAGGTGGTTGTGTCGCTTAGCTTTGTCATACAGCAACCTCGGTGCATCTTTTATTCTTCTTGTGCTGTATGGGGACTTTTTATTTAAAGTGCCATCCTGTCTGACACTTCTGTATATGTCCAGTGGTGCTGCCATTTAATTCCAGTGATTTGGACGTATAGTTCCAGTGATTTGGACATATAATTCCAGTGATTTTGCTATTTAATTCCAGTGATTTTGCCATTTAATTCCAGTGATTTGGACGTATAATTCCAGTGATTTTGGACGTATAATTCCAGTGATTTGGACGTTTAATTAATTCCAGTGATTTGGATGTATAATTCCAGTGGGAATTGTTTGTGTCACTTGGTTTAGTCATACAGCTACCTCCTTGCACCTCTTCGACATCTTTGGATGAGGTGCTGTTTGGGGCCTAGTATTTGAAAAGTGCCATCCTGTTTGACACTGCAGTGCCACTCCTAGATGGGCCAGATGTTTGTGCCGCACTCTTGTGTCACTTGGCTTAGTTATACAGCAGCCTCAGTGCACTTCTTTTTCTCCTTTGCATCATGTGCTGTTTGGGGACTAGTTTTTGAAGTGCCATCTTGTCTGCAACTGCATTGCAACTCATAGATGGGCCAGGTGTTTGTGCTGCACACTTGTGTCACTTAGCTTGGTCATACAACCACCTCGGTGCAACTTTTAGGCCTAAAAACAATATTGTGAGGTGTGAGGTGTTCAGAATAGACTGGAAATTAGTGGAAATGAATGTTATTGAGGTTAATAATACCATAGGAGCAAAAGTACTCCCAAATTCTGTGATTTTAGCTGTTTTTAGGTTTTTTTTTAAAAATCAGCCAGATCCATAACCAAAGCCAAAACACGAAAGTGGAATAAGAACCAAAACCAAAACACAAAACACAAAAAGTGCCAGCCACACATCTCTAATTATTACAGTTTATTTATATGGCATCATAAGTTATTAGAAGCACCGTACATGAGTCATTTAATTTAACATCAATAGAAAGTACAACTGTAACAAAACATGACAACCAAACAGAGGGAAGAGTTACTGTGCAATTTATGAAGTGACTGTGGGATTTAAGGGGAAGGGTAGATCAACTCATTATGGCTAGTAAGAGCAAGTAATTAAATCAATTTGAGGGAGATAGAGGAGTAAGAAGTCAACACCATTCAATTAACTGGTACCCAGAAAGTAGGCATACACACAGACACTCAGAGTTACTGATGGCAGATGGGAACATAGACACATTGGTGGCAGAGATAATGCTAGGAGTAGAGGGAATGACAGTGAATAGAACCTCCCATGAGGGCTTGTGGTCCAAATGTGCGCTGTAACAACAAGGGTGAACAAGGAAAGAGAGTAGGTGGGAGGACAGAGAAGTAAATTACTGAGCTATGAGGAGAGCTGATAGGCTGTTATGATGTGTTAGGTCATAGAAGAAAGTTTGACAGGGAGAGGAAATGAGTTCCAAAGCAGAGGAGCAGCATAGGAGACATCTTGGATGCGGGAGTGAGAGGACGTGACCAGATTTGAAATGAGACTGTGGTCAGTGAAAGAGGGAGTGTGCACAGAAATGGGTTTAGAAAGATAAGTGGCACTGGCATGAGTAATGGTTTAATATGTGTGGGTGAAATGGTTGGGAGTCAATGAAGTGTATTTAGCATAGGAATGAGGGCGTCACAGAATGGCATTAGAGGTAAGTGAGATGGAAAGCAACATTAAATATAGATTGGTGGTGAGAGTAAGCATAGAGAATGGACAGAAAGGATAGGGTTGCAGTAGTCCAGGCAGGAAATAATAAGTGCAAGTATAAGAGTTTTGGTGGCATCCACAGTGAAAAGGGGGCTGATTTTAGAGATGTATGAAGATGAAAGTGACCTTATTGAGAGGTAGACTGGAAGTGGGGAGTGAAGGTAAATTGATTGAGAGGTAGTTAGGATTAATTATACTACAAATGCCCTAGATATTGACAATGACTTTCCTCATTAATTATTGGGCTATAATACAATTTGCCTTCACCTCATATTACAGTTGCTTTCTAAACAGTGACAATTCAGATGTACTGAAGAGGCATCTTTCTCCTTAAACCTTTTGAAACTTTCACCATGTACAACTCTTCAACTACAGATGGAGCCACGCTAATCATGGCTCCGTCTGAGACTAGGCACGCTGGGAACGAATGGGACACGCATGCATCGTAGAGGCACACGCGCCCCATTCACTTTGAATGGGAGCAACTCTGTACGCTCAGTGGCAGACTGTGCCACAGGCACGCCTAGGCATGCTGCTTGCCCCTGCCTGCGATGCAGCCACACTCAATGAGCGTGGTTGCATCTGTATATACAGGGAGTCTCAGTCGTTAAGATATATCCCAACTAGAGGTCTTAAGCAAATTAATTACTAATCAAACACAAAGCTATCATCCACCCCACAATTATCTTTCATAAACGAGAAATTGTGTGTGTGTGTTTGTCCTTTATGCATGGCTGGAGTTTTGTACATAACTTCACCAAATTTGTCATGGTGGTGAAGTTTGACAAGGATTAGATGTTTGCCTACAATAGGTTTGAACTTCATCAGGGCAATGTAAGTCTACATGGTGGACACCAACTAGGCCAAGGAGTCTCTGAATTGAAATTTTAGTTTAAGCAACTTTGCTCATGATGTCTCCTTGTGCCAAAAAATGCACTGATCTTAAGCTACAGGCTGATATGTACCTGTGGGGACAGGCAGAGCTCCATTGGAAGAGTAGTGTGTCAGAGGATCAACTATCACGCTGCACCAGTGGCGTAACTACTGCCCCCGCAGTCCTCGCGGTGGCTTGGGGGCGAGGGTCTGCGGGGGCGCCACTGACTTTGCACAGATTAACATGCGGACGAGCGTCCGCATGTCAATCTGCGGTCTCCTTCCCTCCGCTGCTGTAAGGAGGGACACGGAGCGCACATCGCGCGCCTCTCCTGTATCCCTCCCTGGCTCTCCCCCGGCCTGTCTAATAAAGGAAGTGCCGTTCGTGAGCTCCAATTGGCTCACGAACCGGCACTTCCTTTATTAGACCGGCAGGAGAGCCAGGAGGGACACAGGAGAGGCGCGCTATGCGCTCCGTGTCCCTCCAACACAAAGGAGCAGGGGGTGGGAACAGGCACTGTGGGGGAAGATCTGGCACTGGAAGCATATACCTGGCACTGTGGGGGAAGATCTGGCACTGGGGGCATATACCTGGCACTGTGGGAGAAGATCTGGCACTGGGGGCATATACCTGGCACTGCGGGGGAAGATCTGGCACTGGGGGCATATACCTGGCACTGTGGGGGAAGATCTGGCACTGGGGGCATATACCTGGCACTGGGGGCATATACCTGGCACTGGGGGCATATACCTGGCACTGTGGGGGAATATTTGGCACTGGGGGGAGCAGGCACTGAGGGGGCATATGTGGCACTGTGGGGGAATATCTGGCACTGGGGGCATATACCTGGCACTGTGGGGTAAGATCTGGCACTGGGGGCATATACCTGGCACTGTGGGGGAAGATCTGGCACTGGGGGCATATACCTGGCACTGGGGGCATATACCTGGCACTGTGGGGGAATATTTGGCACTGGGGGGAGCAGGCACTGAGGGGGCATATGTGGCACTGTGGGGGAATATCTGGCACTGGGGGCATATACCTGGCACTGTGGGGGAAGATCTGGCACTGGGGGCATATACCTGGCACTGTGGGGGAAGATCTGGCACTGGGGGCATATACCTGGCACTGTGGGGGAAGATCTGGCACTGGGGGCATATACCTGGCACTGGGGGCATATACCTGGCACTGGGGGGGAATATTTGGCACTGGGGGGAGCAGGCACTGAGGGGGCATATGTGGCACTGTGGGGGAATATCTGGCAATGGGGGCATATACCTGGCACTGGGGGCATATACCTGGCACTGTGGGGGAAGATCTGGCACTGGGGGCATATACCTGGCACTGTGGGGGAATATTTGGCACTGGGGGGAGCAGGCACTGAGGGGGCATATGTGGCACTGTGGGGAATATCTGGCACTGTGGGGGAATATCTGGCACTGGGGGCATATACCTGGCACTGTGGGGGAATATCTGGCACTGGGGGCATATGTGGCACTGGGAGCATGGCCCTAGCAACAAGCACTACCCCCTAGCAATGAGCATGACACCCAGTGCATGAAACCCCTGGCAACAAGCATGACACCCAGTGCATGAAACCCCTGGCAACGAGCATGACACCCAGTGCATGAAACCCCTGGCAACGAGCATGACACCCTGAGCATGAAAACCCCTGGCACCGTGCATGGAACCAAGAGTATGAAACCGCTTGTAACGAGCATGACACCCAGTGCATGAAACCTCTGGCAACGAGCATGACACCCTGAGCATGAAAACCCCTGGCATCGTGCATGGAACCAAGAGCATGAAACCCCTGGCAACGAGCAGGTAATTTAAAAGTAATTAGAAGCCTTACTGTAGAACTTAATGTGTAATGGGCATTACGGTGTGTGGCATAATGTATCACGGACATTGCGGTGTGTGTCATAATGTGTCAGGCATTACGGTGTGTTGTATACTATATCACGGGCATTGTGGTATGTGGTATAATGTCTCAGGATCATTGTGGTGTGTGTCATACTGTGTCACAGACATTGTATGTGCTATAATGTATCGGGCATTGCAGTGTGTAGCATAATGTATAACGGGCATTGCGATTCCTGTCATAATGTGTCACAGGCATTACGGTGTGTGGCATAATGTGTCGGGGGCATTACAGTGTGTGCATATTGTGTCATGTGCATTATTGTGTGTGGCATAATGGCTAAGGCCATTGCAGTATGTGGAATAATGTATACTGGGCATTACTATAAGGAGGAAAAATGACAAATAATGTAAGGGGCATGAATCAGGATTATTTTTCTTTCCTGTGGTGGCTAACGTCTGGGCGTGCAGGTTGCAAAACTGGGGTATAAGGTAGTCTTTTCCTGCAATACCACGCCCCTTTACGCAAAGCCACGCCCATTTCAACGAAGCTACACCCCCTTTTTGGTGGCGCGCGCATATTTGTCCCTTTACTAGTGCCAATTATGGGGGGTATGGTGGGGGGGGGGGGGCGCCGAAGGATTTTTTGGCTTGGGAGAGAAAAATTTCTAGTTACGCCACTGCGCTGCACTTGCACTGACAGTTACTAGACATGGTCCACAATATTGGTCTGCAGAGATGTCTGTTCTGCGTTGAATTCTGTTCTGCAGTGAGTTCTGAAACCGCAGTGATTTTGGAAGCTATACCGATTTCTGTCCTGTAAGTCAGTCTGCTTCTGATACCAATTTCTGTCCTGTAAGTCAGTCTGCTCCTGATATACCCCATTTCAAACAATCAGAGAATACACATGCCTGCACTGTCATTTACTCCTAATGTACTTTGTAAATAACTTCTGTGTTCCTTCTCAAAGTGTTCCCCCTTTAGTATACAGCACTCAAACTAAGTTTACTTCTTTTCACATATCAGCCTTCAAAAGTGTGGACCTTTCACTGTTAAAGCACAACCACAGACTAAATTTGAGAAAAGACATGTCACTAAAAAAAAGAATGCACAGCTCAGCAACCAGCACCATCACCTACTTATTGCACACAGCAGCTAGCCCCAAGAATCTATCCCCACCAAACCAACACAGTAGCCTGCTCTGATCTCCCCACTGATCAGCAGGCAGCCCCATCACATATCTGCACCTCTCACACAGCAGGCAGCTCATATCATCTTTTCCTCACACTACACAACAGCCATCCCCAACACCCCCCTCCACAAACAGCAGCCAATCAACAACATTCCCCCATCTCTTCCTCTGCACCACCCTTTTCTACCTAATACACATGATATAAAACTTTAGAACATTACTAAATCTCTACCACTCATACTTGAAAAAGTAATGATATTCCAACCATTAAGGCTGACACCTTAATGAACCTGTTCTATGTGCAATACACATATGGTATGCATCACACTCTGCTTAACTACAGATTCAGGACTTTCATGGATTGAGATTCTGTCTCTCACAAAATGGTGGTGCTACTGAGTCACAGATTTGTGTGCTTACTGGAATACACACATGCAGTTTATGCCCACCATTCCTGCTGCTCTCTTACACAATATGCTATGCTCTGTCTTCCCCTTCAATGATGCTGTGTCAGCCATGCAACACATTGGCTAAGTAATGTTTCAAAAAAGTGGGCAATAAACCTGAAAATGGAAATGGTAATTCACAAGGTTCTGTGAGACTCTGCTAGTGTCGGATATCTTTATTGCAAAAAATGCACCCTAGATGCAATGCGATGCGACTAGTATGCACCAGGAAACTATGCTCATTAATTTGATATGCAACACTTGTATGTCTGTGCGTGACTGAGTCTCTGAATATGCATATGGAATGCTACAAAGCAGCATCCTCAGCTGTTTTCTATACTATTTTCTGTCATGCTTCTTATACAGACTCAGTGTCCACAGAAGTGGCACAATTCAAATTAATCAGCACAGTCTTCTGGTGTGTCATAGTCACATCGCGTTGTGGCTTATATTGAATACACACTTATAGATATATCTGCAGATCAATTGATCTGCAAATATATCTACAGACAGACCGGGCAGTGTGTTGTGCATACACACTGCCTGGTCCGTCGGGGCTGACGCTACGAACTGGGTGGGTATTTACATGCGCCCACCCAGTTGTGCTGTCAACCACCGCTGGCGTCTGCAGCAAGTGAACAGACATCGCTGGAGGAACTCCCATGCAGTCCATGACAGATATCATGAATCCTGTACAGTGCCACACAGCGCTGTGAGCGGACTGCACGGGAGTTCTGCCGGTGGACTCCAAAGCCTGCACAGACAGGGCCGTAAGGACCATTCATCCCGAGCCCAGAAGGAAGAACCTCCCTGTTGAAAAAACATAAGGTACTCACCTTGCTTTACTCATTACGGGCACCTCAGAAAAAGGAGCATTGGGGACTATTTCCACAGCAACCCAGCATTAGAAGGCAACATTGAAATTACGGACACCCAGAAACTGTGTCAGATATACTGAATTTATACAGCTACCGGACACATTGTTTGGATTAATACAGAGACAGAGGGAGTAAGCCACGGAAGCACACCCTCCATCTGGTTTACATTACTATCTGGAACATTGCGATTATTGAAGTGCTTACATTAATCAGCAACAACAGACATTGGTTTCATACCTAAACCATCAGATTACCATTGGTTTTAAAATTGTATTTGTATAGTATTGTTATACGTGGTTTGTCATATGTGTTGTTTACTGGTAATAGGAATCACACTATATTGACCAACACATCATTCATTTGTTCAGATGATTTTATACTTCCCTACTTTTTGAATCATATATAGTAGAATCTTAGATCATCATCCATGTATCTTATATTTTATTTGAAAAACGAGAATCAAAATAAATAAACTTGATCGTTTACAAAGCAAGGTCTCTAATACATTCTGTCCTAGAGTTTGCGCTGTGGAACCCCTATTTTTTGTAGCATTTCTTTATCTGAGTGGAATTGTGTAGTGATTCCACACTCCATAGCAGCAATCCAGAACATTCTTTGTTCATCCCTACTATAGCACAGTATCACCACCCACATATGTGAGGAAATGGTTGATTGACATTTGCTCTCATACATTCCCAGATTTTTGTTCCCACCAGACAGATTGGACAGATATATTTTAGGTGTGTTACCTGCCTAATACTATATAGCAGGGCTGGCCAAACCGGTCCTCGAGATCTACCAACAGTCCACATTTTCTAGACCACCTGGCTGGTGCACAGGTGCAGTCATTACTAATTAAGAAGTGCTGCATTCATTCCTAACTGACAATTCTACAGATCACCAGAAGGCCTGGAAAACATGAACTGTTGGTAGATCTCGAGGACTGGTTTGGCCAGCCTTGCTATATAGTGTACGGTATGTATTAGCTCCAGTCTGCATGAGAGAGAGAGAGCGCTACAGTAGCAAGCAGTGTCAGATTACTTGCACAGACAACAGCTAGACTAGTTCAAACTGGTCTGCCCCACCTTGCACACACACACACACACACACACACACACACACACACACACACACACACACACACACACACACACACTGCAATAAGCCAAAGATCTCCACTTCATGAAAGAGGGGTTTTACAGAGAAATACATATAATATATTAATATATGAATTATAAAAGACTTTAATATATAGAAAAGAAGAACTGGGAGCCTTGATAAACAATGACAAAATAAAAGTGGATATACTGAACAATTTTTTTTCATCAGTATTCACCAGGGAGGATCAGACGATGACAGTAGTGCATAATGACAGTGAAGGTAATGATTCTTGGCTAGATGCTTGTTTAAGTGAGGAAGTAGTCCTGGAGAGACTAAGCAACATAAAGATTCATAAATCACCAGGACCAGATGATTTTCACCCGAGGGTTATTATGGAGCTTAAGGCATAGCTTGCAAGACCCTTATACTTGTCTTTCTATAGTTCAATTAGATCAGGTATGGTACAGAGGGATTGGTGTATAGCTGAGATAGTGCCATTATTTAAAAAGGATCTAAAAATCATCCTGGGAACTATAGACCAGTTAGTTTAACCTCTATAGTGGGTTAAATATTGGAAGGAATTTTGAGGGATAGCATAGAGGATTATCTGCGGAATACTAAATTTATAAGCAAGATTCAGCATGGGTTTGTGAGGGACAGATCATGTCAAACTAACTTAATTAACTTCTACGAGGAAGTGAGCGATAATCTGGACCAGAGAAAAGCAGTGGATGTGGTCTATTTAGATTTTGCAAAAGCCTTTGATACAGTGTCTCACCGATCATCAAATTAAGGTAACCGATCATCAAATTAAGGGAACTGATCATGAAATTAAGAGACCGATCCTCAAATTAAGGGAACTTAGCCTAGGAAATACTATTTGTACCTGGATAGGTAATTGGCTGGATAACAGGGTACAACAAGTAGTGGTTAATGGGATGTTATCCAGCTGGGCACCAGTAGTCAGCAGAATACCACAAGGGTATTGTTCAATGTATTCTGTGCTACTGTTCAATGTATTTATTAATGATCTAGGAATAGGCCTGGGAAGCACAGTGTCAATCTTTGCAGATGATTCTAAACTGTGTAAGGTAATTAATTCAAAAATACAGTAGATGTGGTGTCTCTACAGAATGACTTATTTAAACTTGAAGCCTGGGTGTCTAAATGGGGAATGAGGTTCAATAGTGAAAAATGCAAAGTTGTGCATTTGGGGATTAAATACAAACTTCCATCCTCCACACTTAATGGGGAAAATATAGGGGTAACAGTGGTGGAAAAAGACTTTAAGGGTGCTCATAGATAATAGGCTTAATAACAGTACACAATGTCAAAATGCAGCAAAGAAGGCAAGTGAAGTCCTTGCGTGCATAAAACGGGGTATGGAGACAAGGGACGAGGATGCAATCCTGCCACTGTACAAAGCATTGGTATGTCCGCACTTGGAATATTGTGTTACATTTTGGGCACCATATCATAAAAAAGATATCGGGGAACTCAAAAGAGTTCAAAGGCGAGCTATTAAACTAATTAAAGGGTAAGAAACACTGGAATACGAGGAAAGGCTCACTAGGTTAAATATGTATACACTAGAAAAGAGGCAACTAAAAGGGGAATATTCTGGGTTTCGGTGTAGGGCTTTGTTTATGGCTCCCCAGGAGCGGTAAGTATCCCAAAAAAGAATATTAGAACGCGCCAGAGCTGGGAGGAGGGGCTTTGGGGTGTGTAGCAGCGCTCTGAGATCGTAGCGATACACAAGATCTTGCTCTACATCGTAATTAACATATGAGGAGGTGCCTAATAGCCAATCTGAGATATATCTAAAATTCACAGCCCGGAAGAATGCCAAAAGGTCAGGGACCGCCAGCCCACCCTTAGCGCGAGGGAGCTTAAGCTTAGGAAGGGAGATCCAAGATCTCTTATGGTTCCAAAGGAATTTAGAAAACAGTTTATCATATAACAATAAATCTTTGCTAGGGGGCTGGATAGGGATCATCTGGAGGAGATAAGAGATTTTAGGGAACACAATGCTCTTCAGGATGGCTACTCTCCCTAATAAAGAGACAGGTAGAGAGGACCAGGTGGACAGCAACTGTGACACCCTGTTAAAAACCTCTGTATAGTTGGCTGAATATAAATCTGAGATATTCACTGGAAAATATATACCCAAATATTTAAGTTTCGTAGTATTCATCTGGAATTGAGCAAGGACAGGTGAGGAGGTGCGCGTACAAGCAGCCAGAGTGAGGGGGAAGAGTTCAGAATTGGAAGCATTAACACGATACCCTGCAAAGGTGCCAAACTCAGTAATGACTTGCATAATTGGTGGGATAGAAGTTTCAAGATTTGAAATAAAGAGGAGCATATCATCCGCGAATAGACTCACATGAAGCTCATGGTCACGGACTAGAACTCCAGAGAATCCGGGAAGGTGACGCAACTTAATAGCCAGGGGCTCTATGGCGATGGCAAATAAGAGTGGGGAGAGGGGGCAGCCCTGTCTGGTGCCCCTGTGAAGGGGAATGGGTGCAGATAAGTAGCCATTACACATAATATGGGAAGAGGAGGGGGAATATAAATTTCGGAGCATGTTGATCAGTTCCAGCGGAAACCCAAACCTCCCCAGCGTGGTATGCAGGTGATCCCAAGTAACAAGGTCAAACGCCTTCTCTGCGTCCAATGAAAGCACGTATTGGGGGTCTGGGTCTCCGCTGGAGTGCAACCAGCTAGCCTCTGCAAGAACTTTACGAATATTATTAGTGGAATGCCTACCCGAGATGAAACCGGTTTGATCCGGATGAATAATTGAGGGAAGCACTCCCTTTAATCTGTCAGCAATAATTTTTGTAAAAAGTTTATAGTCAACATTGAGGAGAGAAATGGGGCGGTAGGAGACGGGGAGATGGGGATCTCTCCCGGGCTTGGGAAGAAGACGGACCAGAGCATCATTAAAGTATAAAGGGAGGGAGTGAGAGGTTAGGATTGCATTAAACACCAGAACCAAAATATCCAGCAGTAAAGGCTGGATCATTTTATAGAATTCACCAGAGAACCCATCAGGTCCAGGGGCTTTTAAGGGTTTTAAATGTTTGATAGCAGCCTCCACCTCCTGAGCAGTAATTGGGGAGCAAAAGCCCTCAGCAACCGAAGGCGGGATTTGGGGTAGGGAGACAGAATGCCAGAAAGAAGTTTTAGTGGGGACATCAACAGGGGATTGGGCATAAATGTCCGTGTAAAATTCTGAGAGGAGTTGCGCCATGTCTACAGACTTAGTAGCCAACGAGCCATCACCGCGTTTAAGCGACTGGATCACCGAGGAAGGCCCAGATCCCCGCAGAAGATTAGAAAGGAGACGGCCTGTTTTATTGCCAAATCTGTAAAAATGGTGGTTTTTGTGAAAGGTATGGCGATCTCCCATTAGTGCTAATACAGTGTTAAATTGGGATTTACATTCTAAGTATGTTTTCTTTGAGGCAGGAGAGGGGGACAGTTTAAATTGTTGGTAAGCATCCGTTAGGCATCGTTGAGATGTTTTAAATTCAGAAAGAAACTGCTTCTTTCTCGAGGAAACATATTCCACAAGCCTTCCCCGGAGAACCGCCTAGGCGGTCTGCCAAAACAGTAAAGGATCAGTCTCAAAAGTGCTTGCATTATCCAGTCTGAACTCCTCCCAAAATGCCTCCAACCTATTCCGAAACTGCAATGAGGAGGTGAAGGAAGTCGGGAAACGCCAACACTTAAAAGAGCCGCGATCTAGCGAAGTAGTTAAGATAACCCAGACCAAGGCATGATCAGAAAGGAATATCGTTTCCATCTGAGCCTCACTACTTTGAGGGATCAGGGAGTCCGACAGCAATAAAAAAATCAATTCTGGACAAGGTGCCATGGGCAGCCGAGAGACACGAGTACTCCCTATCAGTGGGGTGAAGGAATCTCCAGGCGTCAGTCAAATGTAATTGCTGAGCAAAGAAGGGGACTCCTAGGGCAGGGGGAGGGCATGCACGAGCGGAGGAATTCGAGTCCATATAAGCGGAGACCACAACATTGAAGTCTCCGCCCACAATCATTGGGAGAGACATAAATGGGCACAATTTAGTAATGAGACTCTTGAAAAATACCTTCGAATAAGAATTTGGGGCATAAACAGTGCATAAAACATATTTGGTGTTATGAAGTAAAATCTCAAGAATAAGGAATCTACCAGCAGGATCACAGAAAGAGGTGAGAACCTCTATATGCAGGTTGCGTTTAGCAAGGATAAGTACACCCCTCGCCTTAGAGGAGTAAGGAGCATCAGAAAGCCAACCAAGGACACCCAGCTTTTGGGCCTCCGGGGAAAGAAGGTGCGTTTCCTGTAAAAACATTAGATCCATATGCATTTTATTTAAATAAAGCAGTATTTTCTTCAGTTTGATGGGAGAGTGAATACCCCCCACGTTCCACGTACCCACTTTACTGGCAGACATAAGACATATAACTGGGGGCAGTCACAAATGAAAAACATACTACAATCTCACAGGTAATGGAAAGGAGAGATAGACACAGGAGGGAGGGGGGGAAGGGGTAGACAAAAAGACAATATAGACATAGAAATGAGAAAAAGAAACAAGACCCACCGGGGGATCCCGCAATAACAATGAAAATGTGACTTCACGGTAAGTCAACTGGGGCAGTAACCGTATACAGCGAGGAGGACATTGCTCCTAGCCAATACCACTATATCGAGCTGCATAGGGGTGGAAGGGGGGGGGGGATGGGAGGAGAAGAGAGGGGGAGATGAGGGTATGGAGGTGAGGGCCAAGATAATATCAAACAGGTGGAGGTTGAAAACAAAACAGGTAGCATGGACATATAACTTCACAAGAACAAAAATGTACACATGGGAACGTATAACAGAGAATGCACTTATGTTACTCCAGAGGTACATATACATCACCTATAGGACCAGCGTGGATGTGGTGAACAAGTCCAAATAAACCAACAGACGATCACATAGTCCACAAGTTTAGGGAAAGAAAAATATGCGGCAACAGAGCAACCAGGGGAGAGGAGAGTTCAAGATCAGATTCAGGAGAGCACAGCTATTTCATCGATGGGTCAGAGGCGGCGGCTTCTGAAAGATAATCAGCGGCATTTTCCAGGGTATGAAAATCCTTAAAGGATGTACCATCAAAGATCCTCAGGCACGCAGGGTAGAGCAGTGCGAATTTTCGGCCCTCCTGGACCAATTTAGAGCATACAGGTGAGAATGCCTTGCGTAGTCTGGTGAGCTCCGGAGAAAAATCCTGGAAGAGTAACAATTTGGCATCTTCCCAAACAAGATCCCGTACACGATGAGATGCCGACCAAAGAGCCTCTTTATGGAGAAAGTTGAGACACCGGAACAATACAGCACGCGGTCGTGTTGAAGTGGAGGAGGGGCGGGAGGGGCCCGTTCTATGTGCACGTTCCACCACTAGGTCCGAGCAAACATCTGGTATTCCAAGAAGATCAGGAAGAGTATGTCGGAGGAAATGATAAAGAGCCTGTCCCTTAACCGACTCTGGAAGCCCGATAAGCCGAAGGTTATTGCGATGCTACCTATTTTCCACGTCGACAATCTTTGCCCATACCAGGTTTTCAGATTTCTGCAGTTTAGCAGAGATATCAGAAAGTTCGGCGATTTGTTGGAAATTCTCACCAGCAGTATGTTCCACTTGTAGTACACGTTTGGACAGCTGTTTGTATTGGCTTTTGATATCCAGGACAGCCTGCTGTAATGCAGCAGCATGCAACTGTGTTTGTTCCTGGAATAAAGGCTGGACTGTTTCTTTTACCGCCCTGACAATGTCAGCATAGGATAACGGGTGCCCGGGTACATCTAAGGGCGATGGGCCCGCAGCTGTGGAGCCCACCAGGGCAGGAGAGCTGGAGGGGGGAAGGGCTGCAGGAGCAGCGGGTGCAGCCGCTGAGCGGGCTCCGGCGTCTATCGAGGTCGCGGCGGCCATTTTAGAAGCTGAGTCGTGGACCTCAGACCTGGCGCGGGAGTTTTTTCCCTGCATCACGGGGGCCAGGAAACGGTCCATACAGGGTGGCTGGAGCTGCAGGGGGTGAGCGGGTATGGCAAGCCACTCAATGGACGCCCGGAACGGGCTGTATGAGGCTGTTAGTGGCGGCAGGCACCACAGCTACACGACACACTCCATGCAACGCCGGAACCGGAAGTGTCAGCAGTTCCCAGTAGTTTAAAAACCATCACTGGGCTCTTGGAATGATCCTGGTTCCAAAAATATGGGTGAAAAAGGAAGTAGGGTTCCGTCAAGAAGATAATGCCACAGCCGGGAGATACATTTATACATCCACGCGTGCGTGGTGGGTGCAGGGCTGATGCCAATTAAGTGTAAAATTAAGAATAAATATTGTATTTTGCTGTGGAACTATAGGTCCCAGCAAGCCTTCCATGCATGCTGGTACTTGGAGAACCACAAGTAGAAGGATGCAGGGCATTAAAAGGCCCGCTGGTACCTTCAGTTAAACAACAAACTAAATATTACAATAAACACAGGACACGGACACAGTGATAGTACAACTTTAATAAAACATTCATGCAGACTCACACTTACATACTGTACATACATTAGAGATGTGCACCGGAAATTTTTCGGGATTTGTGTTTTGGTTTTGGTTGCGGTTCCGCGGCCGTGTTTTGGATTTGGACGCGTTTTGCCAAAACATCCCTAAAAAAAATTTGTCGGATTCGGGTGTGTTTTGGATTTGTGTGGTTTTTTTTAAAGAAACCCTCAAAAACAGCTTAAATCATAGAATTTGGGGGTAATTTTGATCCTCAATAACCATAATTTCCACTCATTTACAGTCTATTCTGAACACCTCACAATATTATTTTTAGTCCTAAAATTTGCACAGAGGTCGCTGGATGACTAAGCTAAGCGACCCAAGTGGGTGGCACAAACACCTGGCCCATCTAGGAGTGGCACTGCAGTGTCAGACAGGATGGCACTTAAAAAATTAGCCCCAAACATCACATGATGCAAAGATAAATAAAAAAAAAGAGGTGCAAGATGGAATTGTCCTTGGGCCCTCCCACCCACTCTTATGTTGTATCAACAGGACATGCACACTTTAACAAACCCATCATTTCAGCCACAGGGTCTGCCACACGACTGTGGCTGAAATGACTGGTTGGTTTGGGCCCCCCCACCAAAAAAGAAGCAATCAATCTCTCCTTGCACAAACTGGCTCTACAGAGGCAAGATGCCCACCTCCTCCTCATCATCCAATTCATCACCCCTATCACTGTGTACATCCCCCTCCTCACAGAGTATTAATTCGTCCCCACTGGAATCCACCATCTCAGGTCCCTGTGTACTTTCTGGAGGCAATTGATGGTGAATGTCTCCATGGAGGAATTGATTATAATTCATTTTGATGAACGTCATCTTCTCCACATTTTCTGGAAGTAACCTCGTACGTCGATTGCTGATAAGGTGACCGGCTGCACTAAACACTCTTTCGGAGTACACAATGGGGGGGGGGGGGGGATCAACTTAGGTAAAATAAAGCCAGTTTGTGCAAGGGCCTCCAAATTGCCTCTTTTTTCTGCCAGTATACGTACGGACTGTCTGACATGCCTACTTGGATGCTGTCACTCATATAATCCTCCATCATTCTTTCAATGGTGACAGAATCATATGCAGTGACAGTGGATAACATGTCAGTAATCGTTGGCAGGTCCTTCAGTCCGGACCAAATGTCAGCACTCTCTCCAGACTGCCCTGCATCACCGCCAGTGGGTGGGCTCGGAATTCTTAGCCTTTTCCTCGCAGCCCCAGTTGCGGGAGAATGTGAAGGAGGAGCTGTGGACGGGTCACGTTCCTCTGGAGTTGACAAGTGTCTCACCAGCAGGTCTTTGAACATGTGTCTGCCGGAAAGAGAGGTACAATGTAGGCTTTAAACCTAGGATCGAGCACGGTGGCCAAAATGTAGTGCTCTGATTTCAACAGATTGACCACCCGTGAATCCTGGTTAAGCAAATTAAGGGCTCCATCCACAAGTCCCACATGCCTAGCGGAATCGCTCCATTTTAGCTCCTCCTTCAATCTCTCCAGCTGCTTCTGCAAAAGCCTGATGAGGGGAATGACCTGACTCAGGCTGGCAGTGTCTGAACTGACTTCACGTGTGGCAAGTTCAAAGGGTTGCAGAACCTTGCACAACGTTGAAATCATTCTCCACTGCGCTTGAGTCAGGTGCATTCCCCCTCCTTTGCCTATATTGTAGGCAGATGTATAGGCTTGAATGGCCTTTTGCTGCTCTTCCATCCTCCGAAGCATATAGAGGGTTGAATTCCACCTCGTTACCACCTCTTGCTTCAGATGATGGCGGAGCAGGTTCAGGAGTGTTTGCTGGTGCTCCAGTCTTCGGCACGCGGTGGTTGAATGTCGAAAGTGGCCCGCAATTCTTCGGGACACCGACAGCATCTCTTGCACGCCCCTGTCATTTTTTAAATAATTCTGCACCACCAAATTCAATGTATGTGCAAAACGTGGGACGTGCTGGAATTTGCCCACATGTAATGCACGCACAATATTGGTGGCATTATCCTATGTCACAAATCCCCAAGAAAGTCCAATTGGGGTAAGCCATTCTGCGATGATGTTCCTCAGTTTCCGTAAGAGGTTGTCAGCTGTGTGCCTCTTATGGAAAGCGGTGATACAAAGCGTATCCTGCCTAGGATCGAGTTAGTGTTTCCGAGATGCTGCTACTGGTGCCGCTGCTGCTGTTCTTGCTGGGGGAAGCAATACATCTACCCAGTGGGCTGTCACAGTCATATAGTCCTGAGTCTTCCCTGCTCCACTTGTCCACATGTCCGTGGTTAAGTGGACATTGGGTACAACTGCATTTTTTAGGACACTGGTGACTCTTTTTCTGATGTCTGTGTACATTCTCGGTATCGCCTGCCTAGAGAAGTGGAACCTAGATGGTATTTGTGTTAGGGTCTCCTGCCCTGTGCTGCCACGTCGTCATGGCAACCGGGAGATAAGTGCTAGCAGAGTAACCTGAGCGCAGCTGATACTCCGGTTCGGGTCTTTTGCTGTGCAGTGGTTACAGGCTCTGTGCACGGTAGGGGATCCGGTGCTGGTTTTTGTGCTCACAGTCTGTGAGGTCTGAGTGGGGCGTGGACAGCACCTGCTTTATAAGGCCTCTTCTTAGGGTAAGCAGATGCTGCTGAATCTTTGTTGGTTAGTCAGTTCCTGAAAGTTAGCCAGTACTGTGTAGCTTTGTATTTGTTTGTTGCTTACTGCAAATAGGCCTGGGGATTTGGTATTACACTCTGCCAATCCAGACCTAGCAGTAAGACTGGAGTCAGTCGTTTAGCTTGCTGGGGTTCTGTTACTACTCTGTGAACTTAGCAAGTTTGCGGCTGTATTCTAAGACTTGCCTGTCTAATCCTGTCTCACTGTGCTAGGTGTCAGGGGTCAGTTTAGTGGCAGTAAGCTGAACCTGTGCACTGCAAGTGAGAATTAGGATTGTGGAGACTCTCCTTGTGTCTATCATTCCATCTCTGACCAAGGAGTTTACTGCCACACCCATTGGTAACCCTTTAGGGTTTTGCTGTTGCCCTTAGCAACAGCATTTCGGGTTCTCTACGTATTAAAACACAACATCTTGCTTTTCTCATCTGAGCATTACTAATACAAGGGAGACACCCAGTTCCTTAGCCTCTGGGCTTCTCTGTTCACTTTGTGTGTATTTTGTTACCCTATCACCTTCTGTGTACGTTATGTCATATTCCCCAGTCTGTCTGTGAGTCCATTTGTTTTGCATAACAGTTCAAACACCAGTACATTCCTGCAGGCACTGGTGTGCATAACATATTCAGCAGCCTAATACTCCTGTTGAAATTTTGTGGGAATATGGAGCATACCCCTCAAAATACGTTGCAACAGGTGGTCGATCAGGTGCAGGTCCTGACTCGACAATTTAATGATTTGTCCATTAAAATGCACACCTCCCAGGCTGCTGGCGGAGCTCCCGCAGCAGCAGCACCTGCAGGGGTTAAGGAGCCGAAAGTAAATCTCCCGGATCGTTTTTCTGGAGATCGCTCGCAGTTCTTTTGTTTCAAGGAGAGCTGCAAGCTATACTTCCGGCTTAGGCCTCAGTCTTCTGGGTCGGAGATTCAGCGGGTGGGCATAGTGATTTCCTTGCTACAAGGAGACCCACAGGTCTGGGCATATGGGTTGCAGCCTGACTGTCCGTCGCTTAAAAGTGTTGATGCTTTTTTTACGGCACTGGGCATGTTGTATGATGACCCTGACAAGACGGCCTCAGCCGAGGCTCAGATTTCGATCCTTAAGCAAGGGCGAAGGCCAGTTGAGGTTTACTGTACGGAGTTTCGGAGGTTGGCCCATGATACCCAGTGGAATGACCCAGCCCTGAGACACCAGTACCGAAGAGGTCTTTCTAACCAGATAAAGGACCAACTGGTACAATATCCCTTGCCTGATAGCTTGGATCAGCTCATGCAGTTATCCATCCGGGTGGATAGACGGCTGAGAGAGCGTAGGCTTGAAAGGGAGACTGAGATTTCCTTCCTTCCCAAGGGAACCTCAGACTCTGAGGAATTTTCCGAGGAGCCTATGCAGATTGGGGCTACCCGCCTCTCCTCGCGTGAGAAGACGCGGAGGAGACAGCAGGGGTTGTGTTTGTACTGTGGGAATAAAGGTCATGTGGTAGTATCATGCCCAGAAAAGCCGGAAAACTTCAGGGCCTGAGGGTGATGGGAAATATCCTGTCCGGCCAGAAGTCAGAATTTCCCAAGAAGACTTTTATCATTCCGGTGACCTTGAAGATCCTCGGTCAAACTGTCAAGACTGAGGCCTTTGTGGACAGTGGGGCCGACGGGGTTTTTATGGACCGCCAATTCGCCCTGAAACACTCTGTTCCCTTAGTACCCTTGGCATCGGAAATTGAGATTTGTGGGTTAAACGGGGAACCATTATCCCAAGGTAAAATTACCTCTTGCACTAGCCAGATTTCTTTGTTTATTGGAGCCACACACTCTGAAAAATTGTCCTTTTATGTGACTGTCTGTACTTTTGCCCCATTGGTGTTGGGGTTACCCTGGTTAAGGGCCCACAATCCTCAATTTGACTGGGTCTCTGGGGAGATTCTTAGTTGGGGTACTGATTGTTTCAGGAGTTGCTTGAGCCTTCCAGTCAGGCTCTCGCAGCTAAGTTTGCCAGGATTGCCAGGGTGTTATGCAGATTTTGCGGACGTGTTCTCCAAAAAAGTTGCAGAGGTACTACCTCCCCATCGCCCCTATGACTGTGCCATTGATTTGTTGCCAAATGCTAAGCTTCCCAAGAGCAGGTTGTACTCCCTGTCACGTTCTGAGACTCAGGCTATGGCAGAGTACATTCAGGAGAACTTGGCTAAGGGATTTATCAGACCGTCACAGTCTCCAGTTGGGTCGGGGTTCTTCTTCGTGGGTAAAAAGGACGGTTCGTTGCGACCCTGCATCGACTTCAGGGAATTGAACCGTATCACGATTAAAAACTCATACCCACTGCCTCTCATTTCGGTCTTGTTTGACCAGCTTCGTACTGCCACCATTTTTTCTAAGATTGACCTACGCGGTGCGTACAATCTAATCCGAATAAGAGAGGGGGATGAATGGAAGACTGCCTTTAATACCCACTCAGGGCATTATGAATATTTGGTGATGCCTTTTGGGCTCTGTAATGCCCCGGCAGTCTTCCAGGATTTCATGAATGATGTGCTCAGGGAATATTTGGATAGATTCTTAGTTGTATACTTAGATGACATCCTAATCTTCTCCCATTCCCTGGAGGAACATCGGAAGCATGTACGCTTAGTCCTCCAGAAACTCAGAGACCACCGGCTTGGGGCGAAGCTGGAGAAGTGCGAATTTGAAGTTCAGCAAATCGCATTTCTAGGATATATTATCTCCCCAGAAGGTTTCCAAATGGAGGGTTCCAAGGTACAGGCAGTCCTGGATTGGGTGCAGCCCACTAGTTTGAAGGCGCTTCAGCGTTTCCTGGGCTTTGCAAATTTTTATAGACGATTTATCGCTGGATTTTCGTCTATAGTGGCGCCCTTGGTGGCACTCACTAAGAAAGGGGCGGATGTTGCTCACTGGTCTTGTGAGGCTAAAGCGGCTTTTGCCCGTCTCAAAAGGGCATTTGTTTCGGCCAAGGTGCTGCGACACCCAGATCCAGAGCGTCCTTTTGTGGTGGAGGTGGATGCCTCTGAGATGGGTATTGGGGCAGTGCTTTCTCAGATGGGAGTGTCTGATAATCGCCTTCATCCCTGTGCTTACTTTTCCCGTAAATTTTCGCCTGCCGAGATGAATTATGACGTGGGTAACCGGGAATTGTTGGCTATTAAGGATGCACTCGAGAAGTGGAAACACTGGCTTGAGGGGCCTAAGTTTGTGGTCTCAATTCTCACTGACCATAAGAATCTGACATATTTAGAGTCAGCGAAGCGTCTCAATGCCAGGCAGGCACGATGGGCTTTGTTTTTTGCTCGCTTTAATTTTTTGATAACATATCGCCCTGGGTCAAAAAACATCAAGGCTGATGCGCTCTCGCGGAGTTTTGCTCCAATCCAGGAGACCACCGAGGAGCCGTTGCCCATTGTTTCCCCATCATGTATTAAAGTGGGCATTACCCAGGACCTCTTATCATTAGTCCTTAGAGCACAGGAGCAGGCTCCTCCAGACCTTCCGGTAGGTCTTTTGTTTGTGCCTCCTAGGTTAAGACAGCGAGTGTTCCTGGAATTCCATGCCAAGAAGTCGGCAGGTCACCCGGGTATTGCCAGAACTCGGGAGTTGCTATCTAGGGCGGTGTGGTGGCCCTCGGTGGCTAAGGATGTGGATCAGTGGGTTCGGGCATGTGACATCTGTGCCCGAAATAAGACTCCTAGAGGGGTTCCTGTTGGCCCATTACATCCAATCTCTATCCCATCTAAGCCATGGACCCACATTTCAATGGATTTTGTGGTGGACTTGCCCAAATCCTCGGGGATGACAGCCATCTGGGTTGTCGTTGACAGGTTTTCGAAGATGGCGCACTTCGTTCCACTGGTTGGGCTGCCATCGGCCAGACGCCTGTCTGAATTATTTATGCTGCATGTTGTGCATCTCCACGGGTTGCCACTTGATGTGGTCTCTGACCGCGGATCCCAGTTTGTGGCCAAATTCTGGAGGGCATTTTGTTCCGATCTCCAGATTTCTGTCAGCTTGTCGTCAGGCTACCATCCGCAGTCTAATGGGCAGACTGAAAGGGTGAACCAGTCCTTGGAGCAGTTCCTCAGGTGTTATGTCTCCAAGTGTCAGACTGACTGGGTTGCTCATCTGTTCATGGCGGAGTTTGCCTATAACAACGCGGCTCACTCTGCTACAGGGATCTCTCCCTTCCTTTGTGTGTATGGGCATCATCCTAAGGCCAATTATTTTGACCCCCTGGACTCCACGCCTGATGGTTCCTCTGTGGTTTCGGTCCTTAGAGGTATTTGGCGGAAAGTGAAGAAAGCCCTTGTGTCTGTGTCATTATTGACCAAAAGGGTTTTTGATAAGCGGAAAAGACCCTGCAGCTTCAAATTAGGAGACTTCGTCTGGTTGTCTACCAAGAATTTGAAGTTGAGACAGCCATCTCATAAGTTAGGCCCCCGGTTCATCGGCCCTTATAAGATCACCAGGGTTATCAATCCGGTGGCATTTCAGTTAGATCTGCCCCGTTCTTTGGGTATCAATAAAACATTTCATTGTTCCCTTTTAAAACGGGCGATTAGTAATCCTTCTTCCAGTGGAAGACCTTCCCCTCTTCTGATACGTGGCCAGAGGGAGTTTGTTGTTGAAAGGATTCTTGACTCCAAGGTGGTTCGGGGTCGGCTGTCATTTTTGGTGCACTGGAAGGGGTATGGCCCGGAGGAGCGGTCGTGGGTGCGCAGTTGTGATCTTCATGCCCCCAGACTGATACGCTCTTTCTTCTCGCAGTTCCCCGATAAACCCGGTGGTAGGGGTTCTTTGACCCCTCGTCAGAGGGGGGGTACTGTTAGGGTCTCCTGCCCTGTGCTGCCACGTCGTCATGGCAGCCGGGAGACAAGTGCTAGCAGAGTAACCTGAGCGCAGCTGATACTCCGGTTCGGGTCTTTTGCTGTGCAGTGGTTACAGGCTCTGTGCACGGTAGGGGATCCGGTGCTGGTTTTTGTGCTCACAGTCTGTGAGGTCTGAGTGGGGCGTGGACAGCACCTGCTTTATAAGGCCTCTTCTTAGGGTAAGCAGATGCTGCTGAATCTTTGTTGGTTAGTCAGTTCCTGAAAGTTAGCCAGTAATGTGTAGCTTTGTATTTGTTTGTTGCTTACTGCAAATAGGCCTGGGGATTTGGTATTACACTCTGCCAATCCAGACCTAGCAGTAAGACTGGAGTCAGTCGTTTAGCTTGCTGGGGTTCTGTTACTACTCTGTGAACTTAGCAAGTTTGCGGCTGTATTCTAAGACTTGCCTGTCTAATCCTGTCTCACTGTGCTAGGTGTCAGGGGTCAGTTTAGTGGCAGTAAGCTGAACCTGTGCACTGCAAGTGAGAATTAGGATTGTGGAGACTCTCCTTGTGTCTATCATTCCATCTCTGACCAAGGAGTTTACTGCCACACCCATTGGTAACCCTTTAGGGTTTTGCTGTTGCCCTTAGCAACAGCATTTCGGGTTCTCTACGTATTAAAACACAACATCTTGCTTTTCTCATCTGAGCATTACTAATACAAGGGAGACACCCAGTTCCTTAGCCTCTGGGCTTCTCTGTTCACTTTGTGTGTATTTTGTTACCCTATCACCTTCTGTGTACGTTATGTCATACTCCCCAGTCTGTCTGTGAGTCCATTTGTTTTGCATAACAGTTCAAACACCAGTACATTCCTGCAGGCACTGGTGTGCATAACAATTTGGTACTGGGGACACACTACATCAAACAGTTCTCTAATTCCCTGTGAATTAACAGTGGATACCGGACACACGTCTAACACCAACACAGCTGGCAAGGCCTCAGTTATCCGCTTTGCAGCAGGATGACTGCTGTGATATTTCATCTTCCTCACAAAAGACTGTTGGACAGTCAATTGCTTACTGGAAGTAGTACAAGTGGTCTTCCCACTTCCCCTCTGGGATGACAATCGACTCCCAGCAGCAACAACAGCAGCGCCAGCAGCAGTAGGCGTTACACTCAAGGATCCATCGGAGGAATCCCAGTTAGGAGAGGACTCGTCAGACTTGCCAGTGACATGGCCTGCAGGACTATTGGCGTTCCTGTCTAAGGAGGAAATTGACACTGAGGGAGTTGATGGAGTGGTTTGCAGGAGCTTGGGTACAAGAGGAAGGTATTTAGTTGTCAGTGGACTGCTTCCACTGTCACCCAAAGTTTTTGAACTTGTCAATGACTTCTGATGAATGCGCTCCAGGTGATGTATAAGGGAGGATGTTCCTAAGTGGTTAACGTCCTTACCCCTACTTATTACAGCTTGACAAAGGCAACACACGGCTTGACACCTGTTGTCCGCATTTCTGTTAAAATATTCCACACTGAAGAGGTGATTTTTTTTGTAATTTGACCAGGCATGTCATTGGCCATATTTATCTCATGGACAACAGGTGTCTCCCCGGGTGCCTGACTTAAACAAACCACCTCACCATCAGAATCCTCCTTGTCAATTTCCTCCTCAGCACCAGCAACACTCATATCCTCATCCTGGTGTACTTCAACAGTGACATCTTCAATTTGACTATCAGGAACTGGACTGTGGGTCCTCCTTCCAGCACTTGCAGGGGGCGTGCAAATGGTGGAAGGCGCCACCTCTTCCCGTCCAGTGTTGGGAAGGTCAGGCATCGCAACCAACACAATTGGACTCTCCTTGGGGATTTGTGATTTAGAAGAACGTACAGTTCTTTGCTGTGCTTTTGCCAGCTTAAGTCTTTTCATTTTTCTAGCGGAAGGATGAGTGCTTCCATCCTCATGTGAAGCTGAACCACTAGCCATGAACATAGGCCAGGGCCTCAGCTGTTCCTTGCCACTCCATGTCGTAAATGGCCTATTGGCAAGTTTACGCTTCTCATCAGACGCTTTTAATTTAGATTTTTGGGTCATTTTACTGAACTTTTGTTTTTGGGATTTTACATGCTCTGTTCTATGACATTGGGCATTGGCCTTGGCAGACGACGTTGATGGCATTTCATTGTCTCGGCCATGACTAGTGGCAGCAGCTTCAGCACGAGGTGGAAGTGGATCTTGATCTTTCGCTATTTTACCCTCCACATTTTTGTTCTCCATTTTTTAATGTGTGGAATTATATGCCAGTAATACATCAATAGCAATGGCCTACTGTTCTGTACTATATGTATACTGCTGGTCACCAAAATGCTGCACTGTCCTACTTTATACTGCTCACAATAATGCAGCACAGAGATAGTATACTTGACACAGAGCTGCAAGATACAGCAATGGCCTACTGTACTGTACTATATGTATTCTGCTGGTCACCAAAATGCTGCACTGTCCTACTATATACTGCTCACAATAATGCAGCACAGAGATAGTATACTTGACACAGAGCTGCAAGATACAGCAATGGCCTACTGTACTGTACTATATGTATACTGCTGGTCACCAAAAATGCTGCACTGTCCTACAATATACTGCTCACAATAATGCAGCACAGAGATAGTATACTTGACACAGAGCTGCAAGATACAGCAATGGCCTACTGTACTGTACTATGGGGGTAATTCTGAGTTGGTCGCAGCAGAAATTTTGCTACCAGTTGGGCAAAACCATGTGCACTGCAGGGGAGGCAGATATAACGTGCAGAGAGAGTTAGATTTGGGTGGGTTATTTTGTTTCTGTGCAGGGTAAATACTGGCTACTTTTATTTTTACACTGCAAGTTAGATTGCAGATTGAACACACCACACCCAAGTCGAACTCTCTCTGCACATGTTATATCTTCCTCCCCTGCAGTGCACATGGTTTTGCCCAACTGCTAACAAAATTCCTGCTGCGATCAACTCAGAATTACCCCCTATATGTATACTCAGGGGCGGATCCAGAAGAAAATGATAGGGGGGGCACCATGGAAGGGGCAAGTACATTTGCGTGCGGCTTCGGTGCATGTGAGGTGGCGCTTCTTATACAATGCCCACAGTTGTAGCGCTCATTATGCAATGTCCACTGTACTGGTAGTGCCCCTTATATAGACCCCAAAGTAGTGGTGCCCCTTTTGCAATGCCCGTATTGCCCCCAGTAGTAATGTTGCCTGTAGTAATGCCCCCAGTCATTATGCCCCCAGTGGTAATTCCCCTGCAGTCATGACCCCAGTAGTTTACCCCCCCCCTTTAGTTTAGCCTCCCAGTGGTAATGCCCCCAGTAGTTTAGCCACCGGTAGTAATGCCCCCCTGTAGTTTGCCCCATTGTAGTTTAGTCCCTGTAGGTATGCCCCCTTGTAGCTTAGCCTTCAGTAGTAATACCCCCAGTAGTTTGGCCCCTGTAGTTATCCCCCAGTAGTTTGGCCCCTGTAGTTAAGCCCCCAGTAGTTTGGCCCCCCTGTAGTTTAGCCCCCAAGTAGTAATGCCCCTGTAGTTAAGCCGCCAGTAGTAATGCCCCTGTAGTTACGCCGCCAGTAGTTGGCACCTTTGTAGTTGGCCCCCAGTAGTTTGCCCCCAGTAGATGCCCCCCAGTAATAATGTCCTCCAGTAGTTTGCCTCCAGTAGTAATGCCCCTTATGAGTTTGCCCCCAATAGATGACCTCCCAGTAATAATGCCCCAGTAGCTGCCCCCAATAGATGACCCCCCAGTAGTAATGCCCTCAGTAGATGCCCCCCAGTAATAATGCCCCAGTAGCTGCCCCCAATAGATGACCCCCCAGTAATAATGCCCCCTACGAGTTTGCCCCAATAGATGACCCCCCTGTAGTAATACCCCAGTAGATGGCCCCCAGTAAAATTGTCCCCCAGACTGACGTCTCTCCCATAGCGCACAGTGACAGCGCCGGAAGCCGGAGCTCAGTACTGAGCTCCTACCTCCGGCTGCCGCTGTGCAGGGAGACGGGCGCCTGCTGGTAACACAATCTCAGCGGGCGCCCGTCATCTCCCTGTGCGGCGCCGGGGGAGAACGGGACGGAGGCCAGAAATGACAGGGGGGGCACGGGCCCGAGTGCCCCCCCCTCCCCCCTGGATCTGCCACTGTGTATACTGCTGGTCACCAAAATGCTGCACGGTCCTACTATATACTGCTCACAATAATGCAGCACAGAGATAGTATACTTGACACAGAGCTGCAAGATACAGCAATGGCCTACTGTACTGTACTATATGTATACTGCTGGTCACCAAAAATGCTGCACTGTCCTACAATATACTGCTCACAATAATGCAGCACAGAGATAGTATTTTTTTTTTTTTTTTTTGTTTCTATAAGGGTAGAGTATCCCTTAACTATATGAAGGCTGCGACAACTCTGTTTATATAAAACCTGGGTATTTGGTTAAGCGCCGGGAAAAATTCTATCTTTGTCTTTTTCAGATAGTATACTTGACACAGAGATGCAAGATACAGCAATGGCCTACTGTACTGTACTACTATAATTATATACTGGTGGTCCCCAGTCCCCACAATGCAGCACACTGAATACAGATATTTGCAGCACACTGAGCACAGATATGGAGCATTTCAAGGCAGAGAACGTAGATATTTTCAGCACACTGAGCACAGATATTTTCAGCACGCTGAGCACAGATATTTGCAGCACACTGAGCACAGATTACAGAGCTTTTCAGGGAAAGAACGCAGCCATGTCCTCTCCGTTCGATCTCCAATGCACGATTGAAAATAGTGGCGACACGCGGCTCTTTATATAGAATACGGATCTTGCGAGAATCCGACAGCGGGATGATGACGTTCGTCCGTGTTCGGGTTAACCGAGCAAGGCGGGAAGATCCGAGGCTGCCTCGGAACCGTGTAAAATAGGTGAAGTTCGGGGGGGTTCAGATCTCGGAGAATCGAACCCGCTCATCTATAACATACATACTATACACTTAGATATTTTAACAACCAGGACTGCTTATATTCAGGAGGGGGGACCCTACACAGGTTTTTATTTTATTTTAACTATTTAACTACTTTACACAATGAAGCCCTGCACTAATTTCACTGTAATGTTCTGTAGTGTTTTACTAAATTCTCCCATAAAACACTGCTCTGCAATACAAAAGACATCAACAACAGAAAAATCGAATCGCACAAACATTGTAGCTCAGGAAATTACAGTCTTTTTTTTCTTCAAAAAGTTGCAATCTTGCACTGCCGATGTCAGTCGTATTCAAACTTAATTGATATCTGCACAAACAGAAATTTTAGTAAATTTACCCCATAGTGCTCAGACCTTCAGTTGCATATACTTCCAGTAAGCACACAAATCTGTGAATTTGCAGCTCCAGCACTTTGTGAGTGACAGCAATCTCACTCCATGAGAGTGCTTAATCTGTAGTTACCCACACACAGGGTGTAATGGCATAAAATATCTGTATTGTAATATCTGTATTGCAAAAAGAACACATCCATTAAGACCTCCAGCCTTAAGGATTGAGAATTTGATTGCTTTTTCAAGTTGCAATGGTAGAGATTCAGTAGTTTCCTGAAATATCAGATCACATGTAAGAAGCCTAAATGGGACATGTGAAACCAGAGGTGTCACTGTTCCCAATGACACCCTTTGCGGGGAGAAATGGTAAATGCGCGGTGGAGCCACGTTTCGCAAAAAGGGACATGGCCCCGCTAAGAAAGGGTGCATGGTCCCGATAAGAAGGGGCTTGGTCTCACTAAGAAGGGGAGTGGCCTCATTGCCCGGACCCACGTTTCGTCACTCCGGGGGTGCCAGAGATGCGGGCTGGCCCGGGGACTAGTGTAAGTGCAGTCCCGGCTCCTGCATAGTGACAGGAGCAAGGTGCTGCATGTATTGTCACAGTGCAACACCCTGCTTCTGTCACTGAAGAGCAGTCTGCACTTTGGTGTCACCCTTCGGCAGGTGACACCCAGGTGCAGCAGCCCCCCCCCTCCCACCCCCCCACCCCCCCCCCCCACCCCTCCGCACCCACGTCTGACGCCACTGTGTGAAACCATAATTTTTCTTGTCTAGGAAATATTATATATACTTAAAGAGTATGTAGAAGCTTGGTCACTGGTTGGGACAACAAAGTGGAGGCTCTGTATGCAGCCGCCACGTGGGCCCCCCCTCCTCTAGGTAGTGGGGTCAATCGGGGGTTTACCCTGAACCCCTGTGTGTCAGTTCATCCCTGACAAAATATGATTTTGTTTGTACATTACAGTATGTGTGATGCCATCAAATCATGTAATCTATATGCATATTTTATTTACATACCAAAAGTTTTTGCTCTTGTATACACATTTGAATATTTCAAGAAATAATTGCATCTTTAAAATCATATGTATTTAAAATCTTGCAATAAGCATGTTAAAAAATTATTTTCCATAATCACGTATTGTCATTGAAAAAAGGTGTTTTCTTACAATATTCCATATGAAAAGATACTAAAATATTATTACATATAAGTAGAGCACTGTAATAAAATCTAAACATACATCTACAATGTTTTATTTAGAGGGTCGTTTTAATTACAGTAGTATGTTCTATTTTTTTTCTCTTTTTTACATTTTTACATTACTTTAATAATCACACATGTCTATGGATTCAGTCAGTGGAATGTGAATAGAAAAAATATTTATGTAATGCTGCCATCTTGTGGTTTGTTTTCATACTGAAAGCTTTTAACATGTTGGATTTTTTGTTGAACATGGTAATCATGTAAAATGTAACATGTCTTTGTTTTAACTATAATTTATTACTGATGGTATAATTACAAATCAACAAAGGTTGTTTATTTTTCTCATAACATACCTGACGATGACGTTTTGAAATTAGTACCATCATATGTTTTCATGGTGTTTCCATACAGCACATACAGAGTCGGATTAAGGCTATATATAGCAGATTGAATCGGTACTCACCTTTACTGCAGGTATATCTGTTCCGGTGCCATCAGATGTGTTTAATACATCACCTTGACAAAGGGTCCACTGGGTCCCGAAACGTTGGATAGATTGAAGTGATGTATTAAACACATTGTTGATTTTCTTACTACATTTCCGAGTGCCGCTGCTTGTCGGATGTTTTGACTACAGTATATATATATATATATATATATATATATATAATTATATATAATGCAAAAAAGAGGAGGCACTCAGAGTCAGCAAGATATAGCAAAATGATGTATTCAAATTCGGTCAAGTACTTTCGAGGTCAGAACCCCGTCATCAGGACCACATCACAACGAATTACAGCCACAAGACAATACAGCACTTACCCCACTTAAATCTCCCTCCACAGTCACGCTGCCTGACGACGCCGGACTCCGGGATCCAATGGCCGGAAATGCGTCATCGTGACCTACTTCCTGTGGGCGCGATCAGCGTTGCCCCAGCAACCGCTGGCTTGCGTTCCACAGAGGCCCCGAGTGCATTTCACACTGCCTCCTCCTCCCAGACAGTAGTTGCCATGGCACCAGGATAATCAGCGGGCCAGACGCACGATCTGTGTAACAAAAATCAAAACATAAATACATAAATAAAAATAGGAACATACAACAGTGAAACAAACAGATAATGCAATATTGTCACTGCAGACAGAAAAACAATACATAAACATAGAGCATCTATACTAAGGAGTTCCAATTTATTTTGTCGTTAAGACCTGCTGGTTTAGTGGTGCCCAGTCTCACTATCCACCTGGACTCCTTAATGAGTAAAGCCTTAGTCCTATCTCCACCTCTCAAGGAAGCAGGCACATGATCAAACATAAAATATTTGATCGATTCCTGGGGGTGATTGCATTCGAGGAAATGACGTGCCACTGGTTGGTCCACGTCCCTGCCATTGAAAATCAATTTCAATGCAGATCTGTGTGCATTCATACGTTCCTTAAACTTCCGTGAGGTCTGCCCAACGTAGTATAAACCACACGGGCAGACCACCACGTACACAACGAAGGAGGTATTGCAAGTCAGTACATACCTAATGTCATAAACCTTATCCGTATGTGGGTGCCTAAATTCCTTACACTGTATTAGGAATTTGCAGGTGATGCAATTACTGCAACTGTAGCAGCCGGGTGGTTTCCTATAAACATTAGGTGGTGGTAACTCATTGCACCCCGAGATATCCGCCTTAACCAGTCTATCCCGCAAGTTCCTGCCACGTCTAAAAGCCGCCACAGGTCTCAGGTTATGTAACATGGGCAATTCCCTATCAGAACGCACAATTGGCCATAGCGCTTTTGAAGCTCTTTTGATAATGGGACTAGCTGTAGTGTAATCGCTGCTCCAAGGTAAGATGGTGTCAGGATCCCTACGGACTGGATTTAGTAATTGATCCCTAGGCATATTAAGTACTCTTTCTTTCTGTAGGGTCAAGGTTTCTAAATCATAACCTCTGCTACAAAATTTATCCACCATTTTGTCCAGTTCGGTGGAGACCTTATCAGGAGCACTAGTGATTCTGGCTACCCGTATCATTTGAGATACCGGCAAGCCTTTTTTCAGTGCTTCTGGATGGTGGCTAGATGCCATAAGTAGGGTGTTCCTGTCCGTGGGCTTGGTGTACACCCCTGTTTCAAACACACCATTCTTTACTGTAACATGTACGTCAAGGAAATTAGCCTCAGTAGTACTGTAAGTATAAGTGAACTTGATAGGTGACTGCAAGTTGTTAATCTCCTCCATCATGCCCTCGAATGCTGTAATACCCCCCGACCAAAGCATAAATACATCATCTATGTATCGCTTGAATAATAGTATATTGTTACTTCTCTCAGGGGTGTTGAAAAACATATGCAATTCCTGTTCGAACATGTATATATTCGCATAACTGGGGGCTACAGAAGACCCCATAGCACACCCCCGTTGTTGCAAATAATACATGCCGTCGAACAGAAAATAATTACGATTGAGTGTCAAATTCAAAAGTGTCAAAAATAACTCATGGTTAAAGACAGACATAGGTACAAATTTCTCAATAAAGCATTTCATAGCCAGCAAACCACCATCGTGTGGGATGCACGTATATAGACTGCAGATGTCCAGACAACACATTAGCGTGCCTTCCGGTACACTGCCAAAGTCCTTCAGAATATTTAGGAAAGTAGAAGTGTCCTTCAGGAACGTATCCTGTCTACTCAGATGGGGTTGAAGGACGAAATCCAATAACTGAGACACAGGGGAGTATAGAGAGTCCCGTGCGGAGATGATAGGCCTACCTGGCGGTTTCACACAATTTTTATGAAGCTTAGGTAGTGTGTACAGCACTGGCACCCTAGGGTGCAGTACACACAAAGCTTCAAAGCATTTTTTAGAAATCATTTTAGAGTCCATGGCAGTTTTCAGAATGTCCACCAATTCTTTCTGATATTGTGTAGTCGGATCACGGTGAAGTTTACTATATACCTTGGTGTCGGACAGTTGTGAACAAATTTCAGAGCGATAGTCAACCAGATCCTGGATGACTATCGCCCCGCCCTTGTCTGCTGGGCGTATAACAATGTCCTGATAGGTCTCAAGTTGTTTAAGGGCATCTCTCTCCGATTTGGACAAATTACACCGGATCTTGTATGGTGAACTCATATACTTAGTGATCGATTCATCTAGAAGGCGCCCAAATGTCCTCAATGACGGATTGGTCGACACTGGATCAAAAGTCGACCTAGAGGTTTGCATTAAGAAAGAATCTATAGGGCTCTCACTCCCCGTCGATTCCTTGTTATAAAAAAATTCTTTAAGTCGTAATTTACGGGAAAAGCTATGTAAGTCCCTGCGCCAGCTAAATTCATCGAAAAAATTTGTGGGGACAAAACTAAGGCCATGGTTCAAAACACTGATTTCCGACTTCTGTAATACTCTACTAGATAAGTTGAAAATCAAGGTTTCGCTTTCTCTTTTACAGCGGCTTTTCTTTCTCCGCGCGTTCTGGCCCCCCCTGCGGGTGGCAAACCGTCTTGGACTTTTGATTTTGCTTTTGTTTTCTGGCCAACCCCTAAAGGGGCACTCTGCATCTTGCTTGGGTCATCTGATTCTGAAACGGCAAAGTCGCTGTCAGTACTGGATCTGTTATCATCCTTTCGTACTCCGGGTTTTCTCCTCTGCCACGGTCTCCGTTTCCTGGAGCTGCTACTCTGTTGATCACCACCATGCAGCCATAGGTAAACCCGATTTTCATCATAATCAGTGTCCACAGCAAATTTCTTATTGCGCTTAAATTTGAGTAAATCTTTCCTATACTGGTTACATTGGGTCTCCAATTTCAGTAACCAGTCCGTTTCAGTGTCTTTCTCCAGAGTAGGAAGATGTTCTTGTTCAAATGCATTAATCTTCTGTCTGGTATTCACCAGTTCCCTGTTAGCTTCATCCACCACCAGCACCATTAAATCAAATGCACACTTATTCAGTATCGCTACCCACTTCCTGACAAACTCAGGATTATTGCGTCCTATCGTGGGCACATTGCGGACCCGGAAGCCTCTTGGGATTTTCCGTTCCCTATAGTATTCAGCAAGCGATATACTGTGCAAGGAAAAGTCCACTTCACGTCGCTTCATGCGAAGTAGCTGGTGATAGATGTCATCAGGATTTTGCATTCGATCGATCGCAGTTGGAGTTTCACTGGACAGAATGCGATCAATTTCCACTGTGGAAAAACTAAAAGTCTCCCCCATAGGAGTCACCAGCACCCCGTGACCACTGCCCTGGTCTTTAGATCCGGAGGTTGCTGGTTCCATGGTAGTCATAAAAAATGAATATACCATATGGGGTTAAATGTTGTAGACTGGCAAGTACTCACAACATCAAGTACAAGTAGCGGGTGCCTTGCAACACGTACTGTGGTCAGTACAATAATGCAGAATCCACAATATGCCGGCACTCCATGTACAAATAACAGCGTGCTCTGGTGCTACACCAAAAAAGAAGTATCCAATGCAAAAAAGAGGAGGCACTCAGAGTCAGCAAGATATAGCAAAATGATGTATTCAAATTCGGTCAAGTACTTTCGAGGTCAGAACCCCGTCATCAGGACCACATCACAACGAATTACAGCCACAAGACAATACAGCACTTACCCCACTTAAATCTCCCTCCACAGTCACGCTGCCTGACGACGCCGGACTCCGGGATCCAATGGCCGGAAATGCGTCATCGTGACCTACTTCCTGTGGGCGCGATCAGCGTTGCCCCAGCAACCGCTGGCTTGCGTTCCACAGAGGCCCCGAGTGCATTTCACACTGCCTCCTCCTCCCAGACAGTAGTTGCCATGGCACCAGGATAATCAGCGAGCCAGACGCACGATCTGTGTAACAAAAATCAAAACATAAATACATAAATTGATTTTCAATGGCAGGGACGTGGACCAACCAGTGGCACGTCATTTCCTCGAATGCAATCACCCCCAGGAATCGATCAAATATTTTATGATCGATCATGTGCCTGCTTCCTTGAGAGGTGGAGATAGGACTAAGGCTTTACTCATTAAGGAGTCCAGGTGGATAGTGAGACTGGGCACCACTAAACCAGCAGGTCTTAACGACAAAATAAATTGGAACTCCTTAGTATAGATGCTCTATGTTTATGTATTGTTTTTCTGTCTGCAGTGACAATATTGCATTATCTGTTTGTTTCACTGTTGTATGTTCCTATTTTTATTTATGTATTTATGTTTTGATTTTTGTTACACAGATCGTGCGTCTGGCCCGCTGATTATCCTGGTGCCATGGCAACTACTGTCTGGGAGGAGGAGGCAGTGTGAAATGCACTCGGGGCCTCTGTGGAACGCAAGCCAGCGGTTGCTGGGGCAACGCTGATCGCGCCCACAGGAAGTAGGTCACGATGACGCATTTCCGGCCATTGGATCCCGGAGTCCGGCGTCGTCAGGCAGCGTGACTGTGGAGGGAGATTTAAGTGGGGTAAGTGCTGTATTGTCTTGTGGCTGTAATTCGTTGTGATGTGGTCCTGATGACGGGGTTCTGACCTCGAAAGTACTTGACCGAATTTGAATACATCATTTTGCTATATCTTGCTGACTCTGAGTGCCTCCTCTTTTTTGCATTGGATACTTCTTTTTTGGTGTAGCACCAGAGCACGCTGTTATTTGTACATGGAGTGCCGGCATATTGTGGATTCTTTTTTATAATTATATATATATATATATATATTAAAGATGAGCGGGTTTGGTTCCTCGGAATCAGAACCCCCCCGAACTTCACCCATTTTACACGGTTCCGAAGCAGACTCGAATCTCCCCGCCTTGCTCGGTTAACCAGAGCGCGCCCGAACGTCATCATCCCACTGTCGTATTCTCGCGAGATTCGTATTCTATATAAGGAGCCGCGCATCGCCGTCATTTTCACTCATGCATTGGAGATGATAGGGAGAGGATGTGCAGCGTTCTCTCAGTTGTGTTCAGTGTGCTGCAAATATCTGTGCTCAGTGTGCTGCAAATATCTGTGCTCAGTGTGCTTGCAAATATCTGTGCTCAGTGTGCTGAAAATATCTACGTTCTCTGCCTGAAAAAACGCTCCATATCTGTGCTCAATGTGCTGCAAATATCTGTGCTCAGTGTGCTTTATTGTGGGGACTGGGGACCACCAGTATTATATAGTAGGAGGACAGTGCAGAGTTTTGCTGACCAGTAACCACCAGTATTATACGTTCTCTGCCTGAAAAATGCTCAATATCTGTGCTGCATTGTAGTATATAGTAGAAGGACAGTGCAGAATTTTGCTGACCAGTGACCACCAGTTTTATATCAGTATGGTACAGTAGTCCACTGCTCTACCTAGCTCTGTGCCGTCAAGTATACTATCCATCCATACCTGTGGTGCATTTTAGTTTTTGTGCGCAGTATATATAGTAGGAGTACAGTGCATAATTTTGCTGACCACCAGTATATAATATATAGCAGTACGGTACAGTAGGCCACTGCTCTACCTACCTCTGTGTTATCAAGTATACTATTCATCCATACCTGTGGTGCATTTTAGTTGTTGTGCGCAGTAGTAGGAGGACAGTGCATAATTTTGCTGACCACCAGTATATAATATATAGCAGTATGGTACAGTAGGCCACTGCTCTACCTACCTCTGTGTCGTCAAGTATACTATCCATCCATACCTGTGGTGCATTTTAGTTGTGCGCATTGTATATAGTAGGAGGACAGTGCATAATTTTGATGACCACCAGTATATAATATGAAGCAGTACGGTACAGTAGGCCATTGCTATTGATATATTACTGGCATATAATTCCACACATTAAAAAATGGAGAACAAAAATGTGGAGGGTAAAATAGGGAAAGATCAAGATCCACTTCCACCTCGTGCTGAAGCTGCTGCCACTAGTCATGGCCGAGACGATGAAATGACATCAACGTCGTCTGCCAAGGCCGATGCCCAATGTCATAGTAGAGAGCATGTAAAATCCAAAAAACAAAAGTTCAGTAAAATGACCCAAAAATCAAAATTGAAAGCGTCTGATGAGAAGCGTAAACTTGCCAATATGCCATTTACGACACGGAGTGGCAAGGAACGGCTGAGGCCATGTCCTATGTTCATGGCTAGTGGTTCAGCTTCACATGAGGATGGAAGCACTCATCCTTTCGCTAGAAAAATGAAAAGACTTAAGCTGGAAAAAGCACAGCAAAGAACTGTGCGTTCTTCTAAATCACAAATCCCCAAGGAGAGTCCAATTGTGTCGTTTGCGATGCCTGACCTTCCCAACACTGGACGGGAAGAGCTTGCGCCTTCCACCATTTGCACGCCCCCTGCAAGTGCTCGAAGGAGCACCCGCAGTCCAGTTCCTGATAGTCAAATTGAAGATGTCACTGTTGAAGTACACCAGGATGAGGATATGAGTGTTGCTGGCGCTGGGGAGGAAATTGACAAGGAGGATTCTGATGGTGAGGTGGTTTGTTTAAGTCAGGCACCCGGGGAGACACCTGTTGTCCATGGGACGAATATGGCCATTGACATGCCTGGTCAAAATACAAAAAAAGTCACCTCTTCGGTGTGGAATTATTTCAACACAAATGCGGACAACAGGTGTCAAGCCGTGTGTTGCCTTTGTCAAGCTGTAATAAGTAGGTGTTAGGGTCTCCTGCCCTGTGCTGCCACGTCGTCATGGCAACCGGGAGACAAGTGCTAGCGGAGTAACCTGAGCGCAGCTGATACTCCGGTTCGGGTCTTTTGCTGTGCAGTGGTTACAGGCTCTGTGCACGGCAGGGGATCCGGTGCTGGTTTTTGTGCTCACAGTCTGTGAGGTCTGAGTGGGGCGTGGACACACCTGCTATATAAGGCCTCTTCTCAGGTTAAGCAGATGCTGCTGAATCTTTGTTGGTTAGTCAGTTCCTGAAAGTTAGCCAGTACTGTGTAGCTTTGTATTTGTTGTTGCTTACTGCAAATAGGCCTGGGGATTTGGTACTACACTCTGCCAATCCAGACCTAGCAGTAAGACTGGAGTCAGTCGTTTAACTTGCTGGGGTTCTTTTGCTACCCAGTGAACTTAGCAAGTTTGCGGCTGTATTCTCAGACTTGCCTGCCTGAATCCTGTCTCACTGTGCAAGGTGGTGTCAGTTTAGTGGCAGTAAGCTGAACCTGTGCACTGCAAGTGAGGATTAGGATTGTGGAGACTCTCCTTGTGTCTATCATTCCATCTCTGACCAAGGAGTTTACTGCCACACCCATTGGTAACCCTTTAGGGTTTTGCTGTTGCCCTTAGCAACAGCATTTCAGGTTCTCTACGTATTAAAACACAACATCTTGCTTTTTCCATCTGAGCATTACTAATACTAGGGAGACACCCAGTTTCTTAGCCTCTGGGCTTCTCTGTTCACTTTGTGTTTATTTTGTTACCCTATCACCTTCTGTGTACGTAATGTCATATTCCCCAGTCTGTCTGTGAGTTCATTTGTTTTGCATCCCTATCCGTTCAGACACCAGTACATTCCTGCAGGCACTGGTGTGCATAACAGTTCAGACACCAGTACATTCCTGCAGGCACTGGTGTGCATAACAGTTCAGATATCAGTACATTCCTGCAGGCACTGGTGTGCATAACATATTCAGCAGCCTAATACTCCTGTTGAAATTTTGTGGGAATATGGAGCATACCCCTCAAAATACGTTGCAACAGGTGGTCGATCAGGTGCAGGTCCTGACTCGACAATTTAATGATTTGTCCATTAAAATGCACACCTCCCAGGCCGCTGGCGGAGCTCCCGCAGCAGCAGCACCTTCAGGGGTTAAGGAGCCGAAAGTAAATCTCCCGGATCGTTTTTCTGGAGATCGCTCGCAGTTCTTTTGTTTCAAGGAGAGCTGCAAGCTATACTTCCGGCTTAGGCCTCAGTCTTCTGGGTCGGAGATTCAGCGGGTGGGCATAGTGATTTCCTTGCTACAAGGAGACCCACAGGTCTGGGCATATGGGTTGCAGCCTGACTGTCCGTCGCTTAAAAGTGTTGATGCTTTTTTTACGGCACTGGGCATGTTGTATGATGACCCTGACAAGACGGCCTCAGCCGAGGCTCAGATTTCGATCCTTAAGCAAGGGCGAAGGCCAGTTGAGGTTTACTGTACGGAGTTTCGGAGGTTGGCCCATGATACCCAGTGGAATGACCCAGCCCTGAGACACCAGTACCAAAGAGGTCTTTCTAACCAGATAAAAGACCAACTGGTACAATATCCCTTGCCTGATAGCTTGGATCAGCTCATGCAGTTATCCATCCAGGTGGATAGACGACTGAGAGAGCGTAGGCTTGAAAGGGAGACCGAGGTTTCCTTCTTTTCCAAGGGAACCTCAGACTCTCAGGAATTTTCCGAGGAGCCTATGCAGATTGGGGCTACCCGCCTCTCCTCGAGTGAGAAGAAGTGGAGGAGACAGCAGGGGTTGTGTTTGTACTGTGGGAATAAAGGTCATGTGGTAGTATCATGCCCAGAAAAGCCGGAAAACTTCAGGGCCTGAGGGTGATGGGAAATATAATGTCAGGCCAGAAGTCAGAATTTCCCAAGAAGACTTTTATCATTCCGGTGACCTTGAAGATCCTCGGTCAAACTGTCAAGACTGAGGCCTTTGTGGACAGTGGGGCCGACGGGGTTTTTATGGACCGCCAATTCGCCCTGAAACACTCTGTTCCCTTAGTACCCTTGGCATCGGAAATTGAGATTTGTTGGTTAAACGGGGAACCATTATCCCAAGGTAAAATTACCTCTTGCACTAGCCAGATTTCTTTGTTTATTGGAGCCACACACTCTGAAAAATTGTCCTTTTATGTGACTGTCTGTACTTTTGCCCCATTGGTGTTGGGGTTACCCTGGTTAAGGGCCCACAATCCTCAATTTGACTGGGTCTCTGGGGAGATTCTTAGTTGGGGTACTGATTGTTTCAGGAGTTGCTTGAGCCTTCCAGTCAGGCTCTCGCAGCTAAGTTTGCCAGGATTGCCAGGGTGTTATGCAGATTTTGCGGACGTGTTCTCCAAAAAAGTTGCAGAGGTACTACCTCCCCATCGCCCCTATGACTGTGCCATTGATTTGTTGCCAAATGCTAAGCTTCCCAAGAGCAGGTTGTACTCCCTGTCATGTCCTGAGACTCAGGCTATGGCAGAGTACATTCAGGAGAACTTGGCTAAGGGATTTATCAGACCTTCACAGTCTCCAGTTGGGTCGGGTTTCTTCTTCGTGGGTAAAAAGGACGGTTCGTTGCGACCCTGCATCGACTTCAGGGAATTGAACCGTATCACGATTAAAAACTCATACCCACTGCCTCTCATTTCGGTCTTGTTTGACCAGCTTCGTACTGCCACCATTTTTTCTAAGATTGACCTACGCGGTGCGTACAATCTAATCCGAATAAGAGAGGGGGATGAATGGAAGACTGCCTTTAATACCCACTCAGGGCATTATGAATATTTGGTGATGCCTTTTGGGCTCTGTAATGCCCCGGCAGTCTTCCAGGATTTCATGAATGATGTACTCAGGGAATATTTGGATAGATTCTTAGTTGTATACTTAGATGACATCCTAATCTTCTCCCATTCCCTGGAGGAACATCGGAAGCATGTACGCTTAGTCCTCCAGAAACTCAGAGACCACCGGCTTGGGGCGAAGCTGGAGAAGTGCGAATTTGAAGTTCAGCAAATCGCATTTCTAGGATATATTATCTCCCCAGAAGGTTTCCAAATGGAGGGTTCCAAGGTACAGGCAGTCCTGGATTGGGTGCAGCCCACTAGTTTGAAGGCGCTTCAGCGTTTCCTGGGCTTTGCGAATTTTTATAGACGATTTATCGCTGGATTTTCGTCTATAGTGGCGCCCTTGGAGGCACTCACTAAGAAAGGGGCGGATGTTGCTCACTGGTCTTGTGAGGCTAAAGCGGCTTTTGCCCGTCTCAAAAGGGCATTTGTATCGGCCAAGGTGCTGCGACACCCAGATCCAGAGCGTCCTTTTGTGGTGGAGGTGGATGCCTCTGAGATGGGTATTGGGGCAGTGCTCTCTCAGATGGGAGTGTCTGATAATCGCCTTCATCCCTGTGCTTACTTTTCCTGTAAATTTTCTCCTGCCGAGATGAATTATGACGTGGGTAACCGGGAATTGTTGGCTATTAAGGATGCACTCGAGGAGTGTAGACACTGGCTTGAGGGGGCTAAGTTTGTGGTCTCAATTCTCACCGACCATAAGAATCTGGCATATTTAGAGTCAGCGAAGCGTCTCAATGCCAGGCAGGCACGATGGGCTTTGTTTTTTGCTCGCTTTAATTTTTTGATAACATATCGCCCTGGGTCAAAAAACATCAAGGCTGATGCGCTCTCGCAGAGTTTTGCTCCAATCCAGGAGACCACCGAGGAGCCGTTGCCCATTGTGTCCCCATCATGTATTAAAGTGGGCATTACCCAGGACCTCTTATCATTAGTCCTTAGAGCACAGGAGCAGGCTCCTCCAGACCTTCCTGTAGGTCTTTTGTTTGTGCCTCCTAGGTTAAGACAGCGAGTGTTCCTGTAATTCCATGCCAAGAAGCCGGCAGGTCACCCGGGTATTGCCAGAACTCGGGAGTTGCTATCTAGGGCGGTGTGGTGGCCCTCGGTGGCTAAGGATGTGGATCAGTGGGTTCGGGCATGTGACACCTGTGCCCGAAATAAGACTCCTAGAGGGGTTCCTGTTGGCCCATTACATCCACTCTCTATCCCATCTAAGCCATGGACCCACATTTCAATGAATTTTGTGGTGGACTTGCCCAAATCCTCTGGGATGACAGCCATCTGGGTTGTCGTTGACAGGTTTTCGAAGATGGCGCACTTCGTTCCACTGGTTGGGCTGCCATCGGCCAGACGCCTGTCTGAATTATTTATGCTGCATGTTGTGCGTCTCCACGGGTTGCCACTTGATGTGGTCTCTGACCGCGGATCCCAGTTTGTGGCCAAATTCTGGAGGGCATTTTGTTCCGATCTCCAGATTTCTGTCAGCTTGTCGTCAGGCTACCATCCGCAGTCTAATGGGCAGACTGAAAGGGTGAACCAGTCCTTGGAGCAGTTCCTCAGGTGTTATGTCTCCAAGTGTCAGACTGACTGGGTTGCTCATCTGTCCATGGCGGAGTTTGCCTATAACAACGCGGCTCACTCTGCTACAGGGATCTCTCCCTTCCTTTGTGTGTATGGGCATCATCCTAAGGCCAATTCTTTTGACCCCCTGGACTCCACGCCTGGTGGTTCCTCTGTGGTTTCGGTCCTTAGAGGTATTTGGAGGAAAGTGAAGAAAGCCCTTGTGTCTGTGTCATTAGTGACCAAAAAGGTTTTTGATAAGCGGAAAAGACCCTGCAGCTTCAAATTAGGAGACTTCGTCTGGTTGTCTACCAAGAATTTGAAGTTGAGACAGCCATCTCATAAGTTAGGCCCCCGGTTCATCGGCCCTTATAAGATCACAAGGGTTATCAATCCGGTGGCATTTCAGTTAGATCTGCCCCGTTCTTTGGGTATCAATAAAACATTTCATTGTTCCCTTTTAAAACGGGCGATTAGTAATCCTTCTTCCAGTGGAAGACCTTCCCCTCTTCTGATACGTGGCCAGAGGGAGTTTGTTGTTGAAAGGATTCTTGACTCCAAGATGGTTCGGGGTCGGCTGTCATTTTTGGTGCACTGGAAGGGATATGGCCCGGAGGAGCGGTCGTGGGTGCGCAGTTGTGATCTTCATGCCCCCAGACTGATACGCTCTTTCTTCTCGCAGTTCCCCGATAAACCCGGTGGTAGGGGTTCTTTGACCCCTCGTCAGAGGGGGGGTACTGTTAGGGTCTCCTGCCCTGTGCTGCCACGTCGTCATGGCAACCGGGAGACAAGTGCTAGCGGAGTAACCTGAGCGCAGCTGATACTCCGGTTCGGGTCTTTTGCTGTGCAGTGGTTACAGGCTCTGTGCACGGCAGGGGATCCGGTGCTGGTTTTTGTGCTCACAGTCTGTGAGGTCTGAGTGGGGCGTGGACAGCACCTGCTATATAAGGCCTCTTCTCAGGTTAAGCAGATGCTGCTGAATCTTTGTTGGTTAGTCAGTTCCTGAAAGTTAGCCAGTACTGTGTAGCTTTGTATTTGTTGTTGCTTACTGCAAATAGGCCTGGGGATTTGGTACTACACTCTGCCAATCCAGACCTAGCAGTAAGACTGGAGTCAGTCATTTAACTTGCTGGGGTTCTTTTGCTACTCTGTGAACTTAGCAAGTTTGCGGCTGTATTCTCAGACTTGCCTGCCTGAATCCTGTCTCACTGTGCAAGGTGTTCAGGTGTCAGTTTAGTGGCAGTAAGCTGAACCTGTGCACTGCAAGTGAGGATTAGGATTGTGGAGACTCTCCTTGTGTCTATCATTCCATCTCTGACCAAGGAGTTTACTGCCACACCTGTTGGTAACCCTTTAGGGTTTTGCTGTTGCCCTTAGCAACAGCATTTCGGGTTCTCTACGTATTAAAACACAACATCTTGCTTTTTCCATCTGAGCATTACTAATACTAGGGAGACACCCAGTTTCTTAGCCTCTGGGCTTCTCTGTTCACTTTGTGTTTATTTTGTTACCCTATCACATTCTGTGTACGTAATGTCATATTCCCCAGTCTGTCTGTGAGTTCATTTGTTTTGCATCCCTATCCGTTCAGACACCAGTACATTCCTGCAGGCACTGGTGTGCATAACAGTTCAGACACCAGTACATTCCTGCAGGCACTGGTGTGCATAACAGTTCAGACATCAGTACATTCCTGCAGGCACTGGTGTGCATAACAGTAGGGGTAAGGACGTTAACCACCTAGGGACATCCTCCCTTATACGTCACCTGGACCACATTCATCAGAAGTCAGTGACAATTTCAAAAACTTTGGATGACAGCGGAAGCAGTCCACTGACCACTAAATCCCTTCCTCTTGTAACCAAGCTCCTGCAAACCACACCACCAACTCCCTCAGTGTCAATTTCCACCTTACACAGGAAAGCCAATAGTCCTGCAGGCCATGTCACTGGAAAGTCTGACGAGTACTCTCCTGCCTGGGATTTCTCCGATGCATCCTTGAGTATAATGCCTACTGCTGCTGGCGCTGCTGTTGTTGCTGCTGGGAGTCGATCGTCATCCCAGAGGGGAAGTTGGAAGACCACTTGTACTACTTCCAGTAAGCAATTGACTGTCCAACAGTCCTTTGCGAGGAAGATGAAATATCACAGCAGTCATCCTGCTGCAAAGCGGATAACTCAGGTCTTGTCAGCCTGGGTGGTGAGAAACGTGTGTCCGGTATCCACCATTAATTCACAGGCAACTAGAGACTTGATTGAGGTACTGTGTCCCCGGTACCAAATACCATCTAGGTTCCATTTCTCTAGGCAGGCGATACCGAGAATGTACACAGATGTCAGAAAAAGAGTCACCAGTGTCCTAAAAAATGCAGTTGTACCCAATGTCCACTTAACCACGGACATGTGGACAAGTGGAGCAGGGCAGACTCAGGACTATATGACTGTGACAGCCCACTGGGTATATGTATTGCCTCCCGCAGCAAGAACAGCAGCGGCGGCACCAGTAGCAGCATCTCGCAAACGCCAACTCGTTCCTAGGCAGGCTACACTTTGTATCACCGCTTTCCATAAGAGGCACACAGCTGACAACCTCTTACGGAAACTGAGGAACATCATCGCAGAATGGCTTACCCCAATTGGACTCTCCTGGGGATTTGTGACATCGGACAACGCCACCAATATTGTGCGTGCATTACATCTGGGCAAATTCCAGCACGTCCCATGTTTTGCACATACATTGAATTTGGGGGTGCAGAATTATTTAAAAACCGACAGGGGCGTGCAAGAGATGCTGCCGGTGGCCCTAAGAATTGCGGGCCACTTTCAGCATTCAGCCACCGCGTGCCGAAGACTGGAACACCAGCAAACACTCCTGAACCTGCCCTGCCATCATCTGAAGCAAGAGGTGGTAACGAGGTGGAATTCAACCCTCTATATGCTTCAGAGGATGGAGGAGCAGCAAAAGGCCATTCAAGCCTATACATCTGCCCACGATATAGGCAAAGGAGGGGGAATGCACCTGACTCAAGCGCAGTGGAGAATGATTTCAACGTTGTGCAAGGTTCTGCAACCCTTTGAACTTGCCACACGTGAAGTCAGTTCAGACACTGCCAGCCAGAGTCAGGTCATTCCCCTCATCAGGCTTTTGCAGAAGAAGCTGGAAAAATTGAAGGAGGAGCTAAAACAGAGCGATTCCGCTAGGCATGTGGGACTTGTGGATGGAGCCCTTAATTCGCTTAACCAGGATTCACGGGTGGTCAATCTGTTGAAATCAGAGCACTACATTTTGGTCACCGTGCTCGATCCTAGATTTAAAACCTACGTTGTATCTCTCTTTCCAGCAGACACAAGTCTGCAGAGGTTCAAAGACCTGCTGGTGAGAAAATTGTCAAGTCAAGCGGAACGTGACCCGTCAACAGCTCCTCCTTCACATTCTCCCGCAACGGGGGGTGCGAGGAAAAGGCTAAGAATTCCAAGCCCACCCGCTGGCGGTGATGCAGAGCAGTCTGGAGCGAGTGCTAACATCTGGTCCGGACTGAAGGACCTGCCAACGATTACTGACATGTCGTCTACTGTCACTGTATATGATTCTCTCACCATTGAAAGAATGGTGGAGGATTATATGAGTGACCGCATCCAAGTAGGCACGTCAGACAGTCCGTACGTATAATGGCAGGAAAAAGAGGCAATTTGGAGGCCCTTGCACAATCTGGCTTTATTCTACCTAAGTTGCCCTCCCTCCAGTGTGTACTCCGAAAGTGTGTTTAGTGCAGCCGCTCACCTTGTCAGCAATCGGCGTACGAGGTTACTTCCAGAAAATGTGGAGAAGATGATGAATTATAATCAATTCCTCCGTGGAGACATTCACCAGCAGTTGCCTCCAGAAAGTACACAGGGATCTGAGATGGTGGATTCCAGTGGGGACGAATTAATAATCTGTGAGGAGGGGGATGTACACAGTGAAAGGGGTGAGGAATCGGAGGATGATGATGAGGTGGACATCTTGCCTCTGTAGAGCTAGTTTGTGCAAGGAGAGATTGATTGCTTCTTTTTTGGTGGGGGCCCAAACCAACCAGTCATTTCAGTCACAGTCGTGTGGCAGACCCTGTCGCTGAAATGTTGGGTTCGTTAAAGAGTGCATGTCCTGTTTATACAACATAAGGGTGGGTGGGAGGGCCCAAGGACAATTCCATCTTGCACCTCTTTTTTCTTTCATTTTTCTTTGCGTCATATGCTGTTTGGGGAGTATTTTTTTGAAGGGCCATCCTGCGTGACACTGCAGTGCCACTCCTAGATGGGCCAGGTGTTTGTGTCGGCCATTTGGGTCTCTTAGCTTAGTCACACAGCGACCTTAGTGCACCTCTTTTTTTCTTTGCATCATGTGCTGTTTGGGGACAATTTTTTTAAAGTGCTATCCTGCCTGACGCTGCAGTGCCACTCCTAGATGGGCCAGGTGTTTGTGTCGGCCACTTGTGTCTCTTAGCTTAGTCACACAGCGACCTTGGTGCGCCTCTTTTTTTCTTTGCATCATGTGCTGTTTGGGGACTATTTTTTTGAAGTGCCATCCTGTCTGACACTGCAGTGCCACTCCTAGATGGGCCTGGTGTTTGTGTCGGCCACTTGTGTCGCTTAGCTTAGTCACACAGCGACCTTGGTGCACCTCTTTGTTTCTTTGCATCATGTGCTGTTTGGGGACTATTTTTTTGAAGTGCCATCCTGCCTGACACTGCAGTGCCACTCCTAGATGGGCCTGGTGTTTGTGTCGGCCACTTGTGTTGTTTAGCTTAGCCATCCAGCGACCTCGGTGCAAATTTTAGGACTAAAAATAATATCGTGAGGTGTGAGGTGTTCAGAATAGACTGAAAATGAGTGTAAATTATGGTTATTGAGGTTAATAATACTATGGGATCAAAATGACCCCCAAATTCTTTGATTTAAGCTGTTTTTGAGGGTTTTTTGTAAAAAACACCCGAATCCAAAACACACCCGAATCCGACAAAAAAATTTCAGGGAGGTTTTGGCAAAACGCGTCCGAATCCAAAACACGGCCGCGGAACCGAATTAAAAACTAAAACACAAAACCCGAAAAATTTCCGGTGCACATCTCTAATATATATATGTAACACCCATGGACGGCGGCACTTCGGTAATAAATTCACAAACTGCAGAACACTGCAACTTTTCGATGTATTAAGTACATCTGCCTGACGACATTGAAACGTTGCAGTCTGCAGTTTGTGGATTTTTGACCCAAGTGCTGCCGTCCATGGGTGTTGTATATGGGCTCCTCAGTGTGAGTACCTCCAGAGGGCACCGGGACTTTACTTCTAGTTAACGGATGTGCTGCCCGTATCCAGTATCTATCTATCTATCTATCTATCTATCTATCTATCTATCTATCTATCTATCTATCTATCTATCTATCTATCTATCTATCTATCTATCTATTATACACATGCATATACAGTATATGTTTACATCTACACACACACATATATATGTATATATGCACACATATATGTACATACTGTGTTTGATTGTTTGTGTGTGTGTGTATATATATATATATATACTGTATACATATATATACACACACACACACACACACACACACACACATATATGTACATATATATGTATAAACATGCACACAAACACACATTACACATACACACCAAGCCATCACAACACAGAGCCAAACATTCCAATTTAAAAAAACAAACAAAAGAACCCCTAATACAGCCAGCTTACTTTTTCTCTGTTGCTGGCAGGCTGAAAGTGAAAGGAGAGTGAGAGTACCTTCTTTCACTCACGCACCCTCCGCTGGTTGCTCCACACAGTCCACACTTTTTCCCTGCACTGCAGCCTGCGCGCCCAGCCAATGACTGAGCCGCAGGCTGCACCTTTAGTTTACGCACCGCAGATCGGACGTCCGATTGTGTGGGTGCAGGGGGGTCCCTTTTAGAAAGGGGGGACCGGGGTACTTAGCCCCAGGGCCCCCCCCTTAATCCGGCTCTGAGCACATATGCTAATTTGTGCCAGCCTAGGCACATATGGCTGCGCTAAAAAATGCAGATATTCTTAAGATGAACCATCAAACTTCTTCTCAAGTACTGATTTTAACACTTGAAGCTACCAATACTGTACCCGCTTGTTATCATGGGAACAGGAATTGTCCTTGTCAGAATGTTTGTTTAATGATAAAGTTTACTGACAGCTTTCTTTTGCCTCATTCAGCCTCACGCAATATAACAGGTGAGAGAGTGAGTCTTCTCTAATCGTGCATGTATGGTAAACTAAGACGAGCTAAACATCTTCAACACTAATTATTAGAGATGAACGGGTTTGGTTCTCAGAGAACCGACCCCCCCCCCCCACCCACCCACCCACCCACCCCTGAACTTTGCCTTCCGAGTCCAGATCCGAGCCAGGCTCGAATTTTCCATCTTGACTCGGAAACCCGAACTCGGCAAAACGTCATCATCCCGCTGTCGGATTCTCGCAGGATTTGGATTCCATATAAGGAGCCGCACGTTGCGGCCATTTTCACTCCAGTATCGGAGAGTGAGAGGACGTGTATACGATTCAGTGTGCTCAGTCTCTGTTTATTGGGGCGGGAAAGTGGGGTGACAAGTGTTGTGCTGCTCAGTCCAGTCCATATATCCAGTGTATCTGTAAAGTGGTGCTGTGTTGTGCAGACTAGTCCAGTGTAGTCACTCAGTGTATTGTGCTGCATCAGTCCAGGCAGTCACAGTGTTGGTGTTCCCTGCTGCCATATATCCAGTGTAGCTGTAAAGTGGGGCTGTGTTGTGCAGACTAGTCCAGTGTAGTCACTCAGTGTATTGTGCTGCATCAGTCCAGGCAGTCACAGTGTTGGTGTTCTCAGTTGCCAAATATCCAGTGTAGCTTTAAAGTGGTGCTGTATTGTGCAGACCAGTCCAGGTTAGTCAGTGTATTGTGCTGTATCAGTCCAGCCATTCACAGTGTTGGTGTTCTCTGCTGCCATATATCCAGTGTCCTGTGTCATCAGTAAATTCCAGTGACGATATACACTGCTGCTATACATATCCACTGCTGCAGTATAACAAATTATAATTATATTATATTATTAACAATCTATTGGGCTGCATCAAACCAGTGGTAGTGTGTGTCCTGTGTCATCACCAGTAATTCCAGTGATGATATACGCTTCTGCTATATATATCCACTGCTGCAGTATAACAAATTACAATTATATTATTATTAACAACCTGTTGGGCTGCATCAGACCAGTGGTAGTGTGTGTCCTGTGTCATCAGTAATTCCAGTGACGATATACACTGCTGCTATATATATCCACTGCTGCAGTATAACAAATTACAATTATATTATTATTAACAACCTGTTGGGCTGCATCAGACCAGTGGTAGTGTGTGTCCTGTGTCATCAGTAATTCCAGTGATTATATACACTGCTGCTATATATATCCACTGCTGCAGTATAACAAATTACAATTATATTATTATTAACAACCTGTTGGGCTGCATCAGACCAGTGGTAGTGTCCTGTGTCATCAGTAATTCCAGTGACGATATACGCTGCTGCTGCTGCTATATATATCCACTACTTCAGTATAACAATTATAACAACCTGTTAGGCACATGGGACCATTGGTAGTGTCCTGTGTCATCAGTAATTCCAGTCATTCCTGTGACAAATATTGTCTCTTAAAACTCCCAAAAAATAATGGAGAACAAAAATTTTGAGGATAAAATGAGGATAGATCAAGAAGAACCACTTCCTCCTAGTGCTGAAGCTGCTGCCACTAGCCATCACATAGACCTGGCCTGGCCAACCTGTGGCTCTCCAGCTGTTGTGAAACTACACATCCCAGCATGCCCTGCCAAAGTTTTAGCAGTCCCTAATAGCAAAAGTGTGGCAGAGCATGATGGGACTTGTAGTTTCACAACAGCTGGAGAGCCACAGGTTGGCCAGGCTTGACATAGACAATGAAATGCCATCAAAGTCGTCTGCCAAGGCCGATGCCCAATGTGATAGTAGAAGGCGTGTAGAATCCAAAAAGCCAAAGTTCAGTAAAAAGAACAAAAAAAATACATTTAAATCATCTGAGAAGAAACGTAAACTTTCCAATATGCCATTTACGACACGGAGTGGCAAGGAATGGCTGAGGCCCTGGCCTATGTTCATGGCTAGTGGTTCAGCTTCACATGATGATGGAAGCCCTCATCCTCCCACTAGAAAAATTAAAAGACTTAAGCTGGAAAGAGCACAGAAAAGAATTGTGTGCTCTGAGATGGTATCACAAATCCCCAATGAGAGTCCAATTGTGTCGGCGGTTGCAATGCCTGACCTTTCCAACACTGGACGGGAAGAGGTGGCTCCTTCCATCATTGGCACGCCCCCTGCAAGTGCTGAAAGGAGCACCCACAGTCCAGTTCCTGATATTCAAATTGAAGATGTCATTGTTGAAGTACACCAGGATGAAGATATGGGTGCTGCTGGCGCTGAGGAGGAAGTTGACGATGAGGATTATGATGGTGATGTGGTTTGTTTAAGTCAGGCACCAGGGGAGACACCTGTTATTCTTGGGATGAAGAAGCCCATTGTGATGCCTGGGCAAACTACCAAAAAAGCCACCTCTTCGGTCTGGAATTATTTCTCCTCAAATCCGGACAACAGGTGTCAAGCCATCTGTTGCCTCTGTCAATCTGTAATAAGTAGGGGTAAGGATGTTAACCACCTAGGAACATCCTCCCTTATATTTCACCTGCTGCACATTCATCAGAAGTCAGTGTCAAGTTCAGAAACTTTGGGTAAGAGCGTAAGCAGTCCACTGACACCTAAATCCATTCTTCCTCCTGTACCCAAGCTCCTGCAAGCCACACCACCAACTCCCTCAACGTCAACTTCCTCCTCAGTCAGGAATGTCCGTAGTCCTGCAGGCCATGTCACTGTCAAGACTGAGGAGTCCTCTCCTAACCGGGATTCCTCCGTAGGATCCTTGAGTGGTACGCCTGCTGTTGCTGCCGCTGCTGTTGTTGCTGCTGGGAGTCGATCATCAACCCAGAGGGGAAGTCGGAAGACCACTTGTACTACTTCCAGTAAGCAATTGACTGTCCAACAGTCCTTTGTGAGGAAGATGAAATATGACAGCGGTCATCCTTTTGCAAAGCAGATAACTGAGGCCTTGACAGCTATGTTGGTGTTGGAGGTGCGTCCGGTATCCACCATTAGTTCAGAGTCACTCAGAGATTTGTTTGAGGTACTGTGTCCCCGGTATCAAATCCCATCTAGGATCAACTTCTCTAGGCAGGCGATACCGAGAATGAACACAAACGTCAGAAAAAGAGTCACTAGTGTCCTAAATAATGCGGTTGTGTCCACTTAACCATGGCCATGTGGACAAGTGGAACAAGGCAGACTAAGGACTATATAACTGTAACAGCCCAATGGGTAGATGTATGGCCTCCCGCAGCGGCACCAGTAGCAGCATCTTGCAAACGCCAACTCATTCCTAGGCAAGCTACGCTATGTATCACCGCTTTCCATAAGAGGCACACAGCTGACAACCTCTTACGGAAACTGAGGAACATCATCGCAGAATGGCTTACCCCAATTGGACTCTCCTGGGGATTTGTGACATCGGACAACGCCACCAATATTATGCGTGCATTACAACTGGGCAAATTCCAGTACGTCCCATGTTTAGCACATACAATTAATTTGGTGGTGCAGAATTTTTTAAAAAATGACAGGGGTGTGCAGGAGATGCTGTCGGTGGCCCGAAAAATTTCAGGACACTTTCGGCATTCTGCCACTGCGTGCCGAAGACTGGAGCACCAGCAAACACTCCTGAACCTGCCACGCCATCAACTGAAGCAAGAGGTGGTAGCGAGGTGGAATTCAACACTCTATATGCTTCAGAGGATGGAGGAGCAGCAAAAGGCCATTCAAGCCTATACATCCACCAATAATATAGGCAAAGGAGGGGTAATGCACCTGACTCAAGTGCAGTGGAGAATGATTTCCGTATTGTGCAAGGTTCTCCAACCCTTCGAACTTGCCACAAGTGAAGTCAGTTCAGACACTGCCAGCTTGAGTCAGGTCATTCCCCTCATCAGGCTTTTGCAGAAGCAGCTGGAGAAATTGAAGTAGGAGCTAAGACGGAGCGATTCCACAAAGTATGTGGGACTTGTGGATGGAGCCCTTCATTCGCTTTGCCAGGATTCTAGGGTGGTCAATCAGTTGAAATCAGAGCACTACATTTTTGCCACCGTGCTCGATCCTAGGTTTAAAGCTTATGTTGTATCTCTCTTTCCGGCAGACACAAGTGTGCAGAGGTGCAAAGACCTGCTGGTTAGTAAATTGTTAACTCAAGCGGAAGGTGACCCATCAACAGCTTGTCCTTCAATTTTTCCCGCCACTGGGGCTGCAAGGAAAAGGATAACATTTCCTAGCCCACCCACTGGCGGTGATGCAGGGCAGTCAGGAGCGAGTGCTGACATCTGGTCCAGACTGAAGGATCTGCCAACGATTATTGACATGTCTACTGTCACTGCATATGATTCTGTCACCATTGAAAGAATGGTGGAGGATTATATGAGTGACAGCATCCAAGTAGGCATGTCAGACAGTCCATACGTATACTGGCAGGAAAAAGAGGCAATTTGGGGGCCCTTGCACAAACTGTCTTTATTTTACGTAAGTTGCTCCCCCTCCAGTGTGTACTCCGAAAGAATGTTTAGTGCAGCCGGTAATCTTGTCAGCGATTGGCGTATGAGGTTACTTCCACAAAATGTGGAGAAGATGATGTTCATCAAAATGAATTATAAAGTCTTGCAGGAAGACCTTTACCAGCAATTGCCTCCAGAAAGTACACAGGAACCTGTGATGGTGGATTCCAGTGGGGACAAATTAATTAGTGATGTGCACCGGAAATTTTTCGGGTTTTGTGTTTTGGTTTTGGATTCGGTTCCGCGGCCGTGTTTTGGATTCGGACGCGTTTTGGCAAAACCTCCCTGAAAATTTTTTGTCGGATTCTGGTGTTTTTTTTACAAAAAAAACTCAAAAACAGCTTAAATCATAGAATTTGGGGGTCATTTTGATCCCATAGTATTATTAACCTCAATAACCATAATTTACACTCATTTTCAGTCTATTCTGAACACCTCACACCTCACAATATTATTTTTAGTCCTAAACTTTGCACCGATGTCGCTGGATGGCTAAGCTAAGCGACACAAGTGGCCGACACAAACACCTGGCCCATCTAGGAGTGGCACTGCAGTGTCAGGCAGGATGGCACTTCAAAAAAATTGTCCCCAAACAGCACATGATGCAAAGAAAAAAAGAGGCGCACCAAGGTCGCTGTGTGACTAAGCTAAGCGACACAAGTGGCCGACACAAACACCTGGCCCATCTAGGAGTGGCACTGCAGTATCAGGCAGGATGGCACTTCAAAAAAATTGTCCCCAAACAGCACATGATGCAAAGAAAAAAAGAGGCGCACCAAGGTCGCTGTGTGACTAAGCTAAGCGACACAAGTGGCCGACACAAACACCTGCCCATCTAGGAGTGGCACTGCAGTGTTAGACAGGATGGCACTTCAAAAAAATTGTCCCCAAACATCACATGATGCAAAGAAAAAGAGGCGCACCAAGGTCACTGTGTGACTAAGCTAAGCGACACAAGTGGCCGACACAAACACCTGGCGCATCTAGGAGTGGCACTGCAGTGTCAGGCAGGATGGCACTTCAAAAAAATTGTCCCCAAACAGCACATGATGCAAAGAAAAAAAGAGGCGCACCAAGGTCGCTGTGTGACTAAGCTAAGCGACACAAGTGGCCGACACAAACACCTGGCCCATCTAGGAGTGGCACTGCAGTTTTCTAGCGAAAGGATGAGTGCTTCCATCCTCATGTGAATTTGAACCACTAGCCATGAACATAGGCCAGGGCCTCAGCCGTTCCTTGCCACTCCGTGTCGTAAATGGCATATTGGCAAGTTTACGCTTCTCATCAGACGCTTTCAATTTTGATTTTTGGGTCATTTTACTGAACTTTTGTTTTTTGGATTTTTCATGCTCTCTACTATGACATTGGGCATCTGCCTTGGCAGACAACGTTGATGGCATTTCATTGTCTCGGCCATTACTAGTGGCAGCAGCTTCAGCACGAGGTGGAAGTGGATATTGATCTTTCCCTATTTTAACCTCCACATTTTTGTTCTCCATTTTTTAATGTGTGGAATTATATGCCAGTATCAATAGCAATGGCCTACTACTTTATATACTGCGCACAACTGAAATGCACCACAGGTATGGATGGATAGTATACTTGACGACACAGAGGTAGGTAGAGCAGTGGCCTTCCGTACCGTACTGCTATATATACTGGTGGTCACTGTCAGCAAACTGCAAAACTAAAATGCACCACAGGTATAGAATCTAGATGGATAGTATACTTGACGACACAGAGGTAGGTAGAGCAGTGGCCTTCCGTACCGTAGTGTATATATACTGGTGGTCAATGTCAGCAAACTGCAAAACTAAAATGCACCACAGGTATAGAATCTAGATGGATAGTATACTTGACGACACAGAGGTAGGTAGAGCAGTGGCCATCCATACCGTACTGCTATATATACTGGTGGTCACTGTCAGCAAAACTCTGCGCTGTACTCCTCCTATATAATACTGCTGGTCCCCAGTCCCCACAATAAAACAGTGTGAGCACAGATATATGCAGCACACTGAGCACAGATATGGAGTGTTTTTCAGGCAGACAACGTATACTGGGGGTCACTGGTCAGCAAAACTCTGCACTGTACTCCTCCTATATAATATACTGGTGGTCCCCAGTCCCCACAATAAAGCAGTGTGAGCACAGATATATGCAGCACACTGAGCACAGATATGGAGTGTTTTTCAGGCAGACAACGTATACTGGTGGTCACTGTCAACAAAACTCTGCACTGTACTCCTCCTATATAATACTGCTGGTCCCCAGTCCCCACTATAAAGCAGTGTGAGCACAGATATATGCAGCACACTGAGCACAGATATGGAGTGTTTTTCAGGCAGACAACGTATACTGCTGGTCACTGTCAGCAAAACTCTGCTCTGTACTCCTCCTATATAATATACTGGTGGTCCCCAGTCCCCACAATAAAGCAGTGTGAGCACAGATATATGCAGCACACTGAGCACAGATATGGAGTGTTTTTCAGGCAGACAACGTATACTGGTGGTCACTGTCAGCAAAACTCTGCACTGTACTCCTCCTATATAATACAGCTGCTCCCCAGTCCCCACAATTAAGCAGTGTGAGCACAGATATATGCAGCACACTGAGCACAGATATGGAGTGTTTTTCAGTCAGACAACATATACTGGTGGTCACTGTCAGCAAAACTCTGCACTGTACTCCTCCTATATAATAACGCTGCTCCCCAGTCCCCACAATTAAGCAATAAGCACAAATATTTGCATCAACATTAATAAACGGAGAGGACGCCAGCCACGTACTCTCCCTAACATTTCCAATGCACGAGTGAAAATGGTGGCGACGCGCGGCTGCTTATATAGAATCCGAATCTAGTGAGATTCCGACAGCGGGATGATGACGTTCGGGCACGCTCGGATTAACCAAGCCATACGGGAGAATCCGAGTATGCCTCGGACCCGTGTAAAATGGGTGAAGTTCGGGGGGGTTCGGTTTCCGAGGAACCGAACCTGCTCATCACTAGAATTAATACTCAGTGAGGAGGATGTACACGGTGAAAGAGGAAAGGAATTGGAGGATGATGATGAGGTGGACATCTTGCTTCTGTAGAGCCAGTTTGTGCAAGGACAGATTGCTTCTTTTTTGTGGGGGCCCAAACAAACCAGTAATTTCAGCCACAGTCATGTGGCAGACCCTGTCGCTCAAATGATTGGTTTGTTAAAGTGTGCATGTCCTGTTTATACAAAATAAGGGTCGGTGGGAGGGCCCAAGGACAATTCCGTCTTGCACCTCTTTTTCTTCTTTGCATCATGTGCTGTTTGGGGACAATTTTTTTTAAGTGCCATCCTGTCTGTAACTGCAGTGCCACTCCTAGATGGGCCAGTTATTTGTGCCGCACACTAGTATCGCTTAGCTGGGCCATCCAGCTACCTCATTGCACCTCTTTGTCCTCTTTGCATCATGTGATGTTTGGGGACTAGTTTTTAAATCTGCCATCCTGTCTGCCACTGCAGTGCCACTGCTAGATGGGCCAGGTGTTTGTGCTGCACACTTGTGTCACTTAGCTTGGCCATCCAGCTACCTCATTGCACCTCTTTGTCCTCTTTGCATCATGTGATGTTTGGGGACTAGTTTTTAAATCTGCCATCCTGTCTGCCACTGCAGTGCCACTGCTAGATGGGCCAGGTGTTTGTGCCGCACACTAGTATCGCTTAGCTGGGCCATCCAGCTACCTCATTGCACCTCTTTGTCCTCTTTGCATCATGTGATGTTTGGGGACTAGTTTTTAAATCTGCCATCCTGTCTGCCACTGCAGTGCCACTGCTAGATGGGCCAGGTGTTTGTGCTGCACACTTGTGTCACTTAGCTTGGCCATCCAGCTACCTAACCACCTCTTTTTCTTCTTTGCATCATGTGCTGTTTGGGGACTAGATTTTGAATAGTGCCATCTTGTCTGCAACTGCAGTGCCACTCCTAGCTGGGCTCTGATGTAATCAAGCACTGGACCACTTTGGCAAAATGCTGTGATTTGTGGGTATGCATGGAGTAGTTAGGGCTAAAATTATGACAAAAACATCATTTTAGCCCTGCTCCTTCCCAGTAGACCTGTGATTTCCAGTATTATCTCTCCATCATACCTGTATCACTAGGATGCAGATGGGATGCAGGAGATTTGCCTGCTCTTCCCGAGAGGTGGGGGATTACCCGAAAAATTGCAACTTTCGGGAGAGTAGGCAAGTATGAAACTATGATTTACCCAATTCAGCACACAGTTTCTTCATACATCCCCTGGTAAATTCTTCATGTTTCAATGCGATAATAATGTCTTTGGGGTCTATTTTCTAGTGATGAGCGGGTTCGGTTTCCAAGAACCTGAATCCACCCGAGCTTTAAATTTTTTTTCACGGGTCCGAGCAGACTCGGATCCTCCCGCCTTGCTCGGCTAACCCGAGCGCGCCCAAACGTCATCATCCCGCTGTCGGATTCTCGCGAGATTCGGATACTATATAAGCAGCCGCGCGTCGCCGCCATTTTCACACGTGCATTGAGATTGATAGGTAGAGGACGTGGCTGGCGTCCTCTCTGTTTATATAGTTAATTATTAATAGTATACTACACAGTTGATCTGATTGCTTAGCTTATTGTGGGGAGGATTGGGGACTGGGGAGCAGCTGTTAGGAGGAGTACAGTGCAGAGTTTTGCTAATTTTTTATCCGTTCTCTGCCTGAAAAAAACGCTCCATACCATATCTGTGCTCAGTGTGCTGCATGATATATATCTGTGCTGAGTGCTCACACTGCCTAATTGTGGGGACTGGGGAGCAGTTATAGCAGGAGTACAGTGCACAGTTTTGCTGACAGTGACCACCAGTATACGTTTGTCTGCCTGAAAAACACTCCTGTGGTGGCTTTTTTTTATACTAGTTTAGCAGTCTGCTGACAGTGTCCACCAGGTCCATTATACTGTATATAGCAGTACGGTAGGCCACTGCTGTACCTACCTCTGTGTCGTCACTCGTCGTCCATAAGTATACTATAGTATCCATCCATCTACATTGTATACCTGTGGTGTCTTTTTTTTTATACTATAAACGCAGTCTGCTGACAGTGTCCACCAGGTCCATTATACTGTATATAGCAGTACGGTAGGCCACTGCTGTACCTACCTCTGTGTCGTCACTCGTCGTCCATAAGTATACTATAGTATCCATCCATCTACATTGTATACCTGTGGTGCCTTTTAGTTGTGCGCATTAAAATATGGAGAACAAAAATTTGGAGGTTAAAAAAATAGGGAAAGATCAAGATCCACTTCCACCTCGTGCTGAAGCTGCTGCCTCTAGTTATGGCCGAGACGATGAAATGCCATCAACGTCGTCTGCCAAGGCCGATGCCCAATGTCATAGTACAGAGCATGTAAAATCCAAAAGACAAAAGATCAGTAAAATGACCCAAAAATCAAAATTAAAAGCGTCTGATGAGAAGCATAAACTTGCCAATATGCCATTTACGACACGGAGTGGCAAGGAACGGCTGAGGCCCTGGCCTATGGTCATGGCTAGTGGTTCAGCTTCACATGAGGATGGAAGCACTCATCCTCTCGCTAGAAAAAAGAAAAGACTTTAGCCGGCAAAAGCACAGCAAAGAACTGTGCGTTCTTCGAAATTACAAATCTTCAAGGAGAGTCCAATTGTGTCGGTTGCGATGCCTGACCTTCCCAACACTGGACGGGAAGAGCTTGCGCCTTCCACCATTTGCACGCCCCTTGCAAGTGCTGGAAGGAGCACCCACAGTCCAGTTCCTGATAGTCAAATTGAAGATGTCAGTGTTGAAGTACACCAGGATGAGGATATGGGTGTTGCTGGCGCTGGGGAGGAAATTGACAAGGAGGATTCTGATGGTGAGGTGGTTTGTTTAAGTCAGGCACCCGGGGAGACACCTGTTGTCCGTGGGAGGAATATGGCCATTGACATGCCTGGTCAAAATACAAAAAAAATCAGCTCTTCGGTGTGGAATTATTTCAACACAAATGCGGACAACAGGTGTCAAGCCGTGTGTTGCCTTTGTCAAGCTGTAATAAGTCGGGGTAAGGACGTTAACCACCTCGGAACATCCTCCCTTATATGTCACCTGCAGCGCATTCATCATAAGTCAGTGACAAGTTCAAAAACTTTGGGCGACAGCGGAAGCAGTCCACTGACCAGTAAATCCCTTCCTCTTGCAACCAAGCTCCCGCAAACCACACCACCAACTCCCTCAGTGTCAATTTCCTCCTTACCCAGGAATGCCAATAGTCCTGCAGGCCATGTCACTGGCAAGTCTGACGAGTCCTCTCCTGCCTGGGATTCCTCCGATGCATCCTTGAGTGTAACGCCTACTGCTGCTGGCGCTGCTGTTGTTGCTGCTGGGAGTCGATCGTCATCCCAGAGGGGAAGTTGGAAGACCACTTGTAGTACTTCCAGTAAGCAAATGACTGTCCAACAGTCCTTTGCGAGGAAGATGAAATATCACAGCAGTCATCCTGCTGCAAAGCGGATAACTGAGGCCTTGGCAGCCTGGGTGGTGAGAAACGTGGTTCCGGTATCCATCGTTACTTCAGAGCCAACTAGAGACTTGATTGAGGTACTGTGTCCCCGGTACCAAATACCATCTAGGTTCCATTTCTCTAGGCAGGCAATACCGAAAATGTACACAGACCTCAAAAAAAGAGTCACCAGTGTCCTAAAAAATGCAGTTGTACCCAATGTCCACTTAACCACGGACATGTGGACAAGTGGAGCAGGGCAGACTCAGGACTACATGACTGTGACAGCCCACTGGGTAGATGTATTGCCTCCCGCTGCAAGAACAGCAGCGGCGGCACCAGTAGCAGCATCTCGCAAACGCCAAATCGTTCCTAGGCAGGCTACGCTTTGTATCACCGGTTTCCAGAATACGCACACAGCTGAAAACCTCTTACGGCAACTGAGGAAGATCATCGCAGAATGGCTTAACCCAATTGGACTCTCCTGGGAATTTGTGGCATCGGACAACGCCAGCAATATTGTGCGTGCATTACATCTGGGCAAATTCCAGCACGTCCCATGTTTTGCACATACCTTGAATTTGGTGGTGCAGAATTATTTAAAAAACGACAGGGGCGTGCAAGAGATGCTGTCGGTGGCCAGAAGAATTGCGGGCCACTTTCGGCGTACAGGCACCGCGTACAGAAGACTGGAGCACCACCAAAAACACCTGAACCTGCCCTGCCATCATCTGAAGCAAGAGGTGGTAACGAGGTGGAATTCAACCCTCTATATGCTTCAGAGGATGGAGGAGCAGCAAAAGGCCATTCAAGCCTATACATCTGGCCACGATATAGGCAAAGGAGGTGGAATGCACCTGACTCAAGTGCAGTGGAGAATGATTTCAACGTTGTGCAAGGTTCTGCAACCTTTTGAACTTACCACACGTGAAGTCAGTTCAGACACTGCCAGCCTGAGTCAGGTCAATCCCCTCATCAGGCTTTTGCAGAAGAAGCTGGAGACATTGAAGGAGGAGCTAAAACAGAGCGATTCCGCTAGGCATGTGGGACTTTTGGATGGAGCCCTTAATTCGCTTAACCAGGATTCACGGGTGGTCAATCTGTTGAAATCAGAGCACTACATTTTGGCCACCTGCCAACGATTACTGACATGTCGTCTACTGTCACTGCATATGATTCTCTCACCATTGAAAGAATGGTGGAGGATTATATGAGTGACCGCATCCAAGTAGGCACGTCAGACGGTCCGTACGTATACTGGCAGGAAAAAGAGGCAATTTGGAGGCCCTTGCAGAAACTGGCTTTATTCTACCTAAGTTGCCCTCCCTCCAGTTTGTACTCCGAAAGAGTGTTTAGTGCCGCCGCTCACCTTGTCAGCAATCGGCATACGAGGTTACTTCCAGAAAATGTGGAGAAGATGATGTTCATTAAAATGAATTATAATCAATTCCTCCATAGAGACATTCACCAGCAGCAATTGCCTCCAGAAAGTACACGGGGACCTGAGATGGTGGATTCCAGTGGGGACGAATTAATAATCTGTGAGGAGGGGGATGTACACAATGAAAGGGGTGATGAATCGGACGATGATGATGAGGTGGACATCTTGCCTCTGTAGAGCCAGTTTGTGCAAGGAGAGATTGATTGCTTCTTTTTTGGTGGGGGCCCAAACCAACCAGTCATTTCTGTCACAGTCGTGTGGCAGACCGTGTCGCTGAAATGATGGGTTCGTTAAAGTGTGCATGTCCTGTTTATACAACATAAGGGTGGGTGGGAGGGCCCAAGGACAATTCCATCTTGCACCTCTTTTTTCTTTCATTTTTCTTTGCGTCATGTGCTGTTTGGGGAGTATTTTTTTGAAGGGCCATCCTGCGTGACACTGCAGTGCCACTCCTAGATGGGCCAGGTGTTTGTGTCGGCCACTTGGGTCGCTTATCTTAGTCACACAGCTACCTCATTGCGCCTCTTTTTTTCTTTGCGTCATGTGCTGTTTGTGGAGTATTTTTTTTAAGGGCCATCCTGTCTGACACTGCAGTGCCACTCCTGGATGGGCCAGGTGTTTGTGTCGGCCACTTGGGTCGCTTATCTTAGTCACACAGCTACCTCATTGCGCCTCTTTTTTTCTTTGCGTCATGTGCTGTTTGGGGAGTATTTTTTTCAAGTGCCATCCTGTCTGACACTGCAGTGCCACTCCTAGATGGGCCAGGTGTTTGTGTCGGCCACTTGGGTCGCTTAGCTTAGTCACACAGCTACCTCATTGCGCCTCTTTTTTTCTTTGCGTCATGTGCTGTTTGGGGAGTATTTTTTTGAAGGGCCATCCTGCATGACACTGCAGTGCCACTCCTAGATGGGCCAGGTGTTTGTGTCGGCCACTTGGGTCGCTTATCTTAGTCACACAGCTACCTCATTGCGCCTCTTTTTTTCTTTGCGTCATGTGCTGTTTGGGGAGTATTTTTTTCAAGTGCCATCCTGTCTGACACTGCAGTGCCACTCTTAGATGGGCCAGGTGTTTGTGTCGGCCACTTGGGTCGCTTAGCTTAGTCACACAGCTACCTTGGTGCAAATTTTAGGACTAAAAATAATATTGTGATGTGTGAGGTGTTCAGAATAGACTGAAAATTAGTGGAAATTATGGTTATTGAGGTTAATAATACTTTGGGATCAAAATGACCCCCAAATTCTATGATTTAAGCTGTTTTTTAGGGTTTTTTGAAAAAAAACACCCGAATCCAAAACACACCCGAATCCGACAAAAAAATTTCGGTGAGGTTTTGCCAAAACGCGTCCGAATCCAAAACACGGCCGCGGAACCGAACCCAAAACCAAAACACAAAACCCAAAAAATGTCCGGTGCACATCACTACTATTTTCTAAGCCTTGGATGGAGATAAAGTGGCCAGAGATAAAGTACCAGCCAATCAGCTCCTAACTGCCATGTCACAGGCAGGGTTTGAAAAATGACAGTTAGGAGGCAATTGGCTGGTACTTTATCTCTGGCCACTTCATTTCCACCTGAGGCTTAATAAATGAACCCCTTTTTTGTTTTGTACTCACAAATTTGAACTGCAAATTATACATACTAGAGAAGACTTACCTTCTTGTCTTTAAAGAAAACTCCAAAACAGAAAAAAATACAAGTTTGAAATGACTCTAGCACAATAATTAAAAAGAGTAAAGACTAATGTAGAAATCTTTAGAGACAAGTCAGATTCATTCACAATTTGATCGCAGATACATACAAGATATGTCCTCATACATGATTGCTTCAGTAATTTCAAACCACCCATCTCAGCAGGCTAGGTCCTGCTCTTCTAGCATCAGGTATTTTTTTTTCTGTCCGATTTTCTTGCCGAAAAATATAGAGATGTGCGGCGGGCACTTTTCGTGTTTTGTGTTTTGGTTTTGGTTCTAATTCCCGGCTCGTGTTTTGGTTTTGTATTGGTTTTGCCAAAACCACCCTTTTGTGTTTTGGTTTTGGTTTTGGATCTGGATGGTTTTTGAAAAAAACATAAAAAAAACTAAAATCACAGAATTTGGGGGTCATTTTGATCCTACAGCATTATTAACCTCATAACATTCATTTCCACTAATTTCCAGTCTATTCTGAACACCTTACACCTAACAATACTGTTTTTAAGCCAAAATGTTGCACCAAGGTGGCTGTATGACTGTGATAAGCGACACTAGTGTGCGGCACAAACACCTGGCCCATCTAGGAGTGGCACTGTAGTCGCAGACAGGATGGCAGATTTAAACAATAGGCCCTAAACAGCACATCATGCAAATAAGAAAAAGAGGTGCAAGATGGAATTGTCCTTGGGCCCTCCCACCCACCTTTTTGTTGTATAAACAGAACATGCACACTTTAACAAACCAATCATTTCAGCGACAGGGTCTGCCACATGACTGTGGCTGAAATAACTGGTTGGTTTGGGCCCCCACCAAAAAAGAATCAATCAGTCTCTCCTTGCACAAACTGGCTCTACAGAGGCAAGATGTCCACCTCATCCGCCGATTCCTCGCCCCTTTCACTGTGTACATCCTACTCCTCACAGAGTATTAATTCGTCCCCACTGGAATCCACCATCACAGATCCCTGTTTACTTTCTGGAGGCAATTGCTGGTAAGGGATTTCCCGGAGGAATTTATAATTCATTTTAATGAACATCATCTTTTCCACATTTTGTGGAAGTAACCGCCTACGCCGATCGCTGACAATGTTACCGCTGCACTAAACACTCTTTCGGAGTACACACTGGAAGGGGGGCAACTTACGTAAAATAAAGCCAGTTTGTGCAAGGGCATCCAAATTGCCTCTTTTTCCTGCCAGTATACATTCGGATTGTCTGACATGCCTACTTGGATGCTGTCACTTATATAATCCTCCACCATACTTTCAATGGTGACAGAATCATATGCAGTGACAGTAGACATGTCAGTAATTGTTGGCAGTTCCTTCAGTCCGGACCAGATGTTAGCACTCGCTCCTGACTGCCCTGCATCACCGCCAGCGGGTGGGCAAGGAAATCTTATCCTTTTCCTCGCAGCTCCAGTTGTGGGAGAAAATGAAGGAGGAGCTGTTGACGGGTCACGTTCCGCTTGAGTTGACAATTTTCTCACCAGCAGGTCTTTGAACCTCTGCAGACTTGTGTCTGCCAGAAAGATAGATACAACGTAGGCTTTAAACCTAGGATTAAGCACGGTGGCCAAAATTAAGTGTTCTGATTTCAACAGATTGATCACCCTTGAATCCTGGCAAAGCGAATGAAGGGCTCCACCCACAAGTCCCACATGCTTTGCGGAATCACTTTGTCTTAGCTCCTCCTTCAATTTTTCCAGCTGCTTCTGCAAAAGCCTGATGAGGGGAATGACCTGACTCAAGCTGGCAGTGTCTGAATTGACTTCACGTGTGGCAAGTTCGAAGGGTTGGAGAATCTTGCACAAGACAGAAATCATTCTCCACTGCACTTGAGTCAGGTGCATTACCCCTCCTTTGCCTATATCGTAGGTGGATGTATAGGCTTGAATGGCCTTTTGCTGCTCCTACATCCTCTGAAGCATATAGAGTGTTGAATTCCACCTCGTTACTAACTCTTGCTTTAGGTGATGGCAGGGCAGGTTCAGTAGTGTTTGATGGCACTCCAGTCTTCGGCACGCGGTGGCTGAATGCCGAAAGTAACCCACAATTTTTCGGGCCACCGACAGCATCTCCTGCACACCCCTGTCATTTAAAAAAAAAATCTGCACCACCAAATCAATTGTATGTGCAAAACATGGGATGTGCTGGAATTTGCCCAGATGTAATGCACGCACAATATTGGTGGCGTTGTCCAATATCACAAATCCCCAGGAGAGTCCAATTGGGATAAGCCATTCTGCGATGATGTTCCTCAGTTTCCGTAAAAGGTTGTCAGCTGTGTGCCTCTTAAGGAAAGTGGTGATACATAGCGTAGCCAGCCTAGGAACGGGTTGGCGTTTGCGAGATGCTGCTACTAATGCCGCTGCTGTTGTTGCTGCAGGAGGCCATACGTCTACCCTGTAGGCTGTTACAGTCATATAGTCCTTAGTCTGCCCTGTTCCACTTGTCCACATGGCCATGGTTAAGTGGATACTGGATACAACCGCATTTTGTAGGACACTGGTGACTCTTTTTCTGACGTCTGTGTACATTCTCGGTATTGCCTGCCTAGAGAAGTGGAACCTAGATGGGATTTGATACCGGGGACACAGTACCTCAAACAATTCTCTAAGTCCCACTGAACTAATAGTGGATACCGGATGCTCGTTTAACACCAGTATAGCTGTCAAGGCCTCAGTTATCCGCTTTGTAAAAGGTTGACTGCTGTCATATTTCATCTTCCTCACAAAGGACTGTTGGACAGTCAATTGCTTACTGGAAGTAGTACAAGTGGTCTTCCGGCTTCCCCTCTGGGTTGACGATCGACTCCCAGCAGCAACAACAGCAGCGGCAGCAGCAACAGCAGGCGTACCACTTAAGGATCCTCCGGAGGAATCCTGGTTAGGAGAGGGCTTCTCAGTCTTGACAGTGACATGGCCTGTAGGACTACTGACGTTCCTGACTGATGAGGAAGTTGAAATTGAGGGAGTTGGTGGTGTGGCTTGCCGGAGCTTGGGTACAGGAGGAAGAATGGATTTAGGTGTCAGTGGGCTGCTTATACTCTTACCCAAAGTTTCACAACTTGACACTGACTTCTGATGAATGCGCAGCAGGTGACGTAGGTGATGTATAAGGGAGGATGTTCCTAGGTGGTTAACATACTTACCCATACTTATTACAGATTGACAGAGGCAACAGATGGCTTGACACCTGTTGTCATGATTTGTGGAGAAATAATTCCACACTGAAGAGGTGGATTTTTTGGTAGTTTGCCCAAATATCACAATGTGCTTCTTCGTCCCAAGGACAATAGGTGCCTCCCCCGGTGCCTGACTTAAACAAACCACATCATCAGAATCCTCATCGTCAACTTCCTCCTCAGCTCCAGCAACACCCATATCCTCATCCTGGTGTACTTCAACAGTGACATCTTCAATTTGAATATCAGGAACTGGACTGTGGGTGCTCCTTCCAACACTTGCAGCGTGCAAATGGTGGAAGGAGCCCCCTCTTCCCATCCAGTGTTGGGAAGGTCAGGCATTGCAACCGCTGACCCACTTGGACTCTCCTTGGGGATTTGTGATACCATCTCAGAACGTACAGTTATTTTCTGTGCTCTTTCCAGCTTAACTCTTATCATTTTTCTAGCGGGAGGATGAAGGCTTCCATGGTCATGTGAAGCTGAACCTCTAACCATGAACATAGGCCAGAACCTCAGCCGTTCCCTTCCACTCCATGTCGTAAATGGCATATTGGCAAGTTTACGTTTCTCCTCAGATGAATTAAATTTATTTTTTTGGTTCTTTTTACTGAACTTTGGCTTTTTGGATTTTACATGCTCTCTACTATCACATTGGGCATCGGCCTTGGCAGATGACGTTGATGGCTTTTTATTGTCTATGTCATGGCTAGTGGCAGCAGCTTCAGCACTAGGAGGAAGTGGTACTTCTTGATCTTTCCCTATTTTATCCTCAAAATTTTTGTTCTCCATTATTTATTCGGAGTTATATAAGACAATATGTGGCACAGGAATGACTGGAATGACTGATGTCAGGACACTACCACTGGTCTGTTGCAGCACAACACAACAACACTGTATGGAACTTGTGGTTTTTGTTATTATTATTATTATACGTCAGCAGTGGACATATAGCAGCAGCGTATATCGTCACTAGAATGACTGATGGACAGGACACTACCACTGGTCTGATGCAGCACAACACAACAACACTGTAAAGGGACTTGTGGTTGTTGTTGTTATAATTATTATACAGCAGCAGTGGACATATAGCAACAGCGTATATTGTCACTTGAATGACTGATGGACAGGACACTACCACTGGTCTGATGCAGCACAACACAACTACACTGTAAGGGACTTGTGGTTGTTGCTATTATCATTATTATATGGCAGCAGTGGACATATAGCAGCAGCGTATATTGTCACTTGAATGACTGATGGACAGGACACTATCACTGGTCTAATGCAGCACAACACAACAACACTGTAAGGGACTTGTGGTTGTTGTTATAATTATTATACGGCAGCAGTGGACATTTAGCAGCAGCGTATATCGTCACTTGAATGACTGATGGACAGGACACTACCATTGGTCTGATGCAGCACAACACAACACCACTTTATACAGCAACACTGGATATATGGCAGCAGAGGACACCAACACTGTGACTGGTTGGACTGATGCAGCACAATACACTGACTACACTGGACTGGACAGCACAACATAGCACCACTTTATACAGCTACACTGGATATATGGCAGCAGAGGACACCAACACTGTGACTGTCTGGACTGATGCAGCACAATACACTGTCTACACTAGACAGCACAACACAGCACAAGACTCGCCACCCCACTTTCCCACCCCCACACAGACACTGAACACTGAAGACACGTCCTCTCAATACACTCTCCGAGACTGGAGTTAAAATGGCTGCGACGCGCGGCTCCTTATCCAAATCCCACGAGAATCCGACAGCGGGATGATGAAGTTTTCCCGCGTTCTGGTTTCCGAGTCAGGCGGGAAAACCCGAGCCGGGCTCGGAACCGAACTTTGGAAGTCCGGTAGGGTTCGGTTCTCTGAGAACCGAACCCGCTCATCTCTAATTTAAGCATAGATTTCCAACTGTCCTTCCTTTTTAATTAGACTAAGCATTATCTAGGTCAAGGTCAAACTGGTCTGGTCAGGACTGAGGCCCTAGAGAGGCATCACTTTAAATTTTATTAGCTACTGACATGTCAGAAAAGCAGGTGGACCTAGGGGTAGGTGCTTGACTCTGGAGAATGTGCACACAGTTATTACACAAAGATGCAGAGCAGGATTACGGGAGAGTAGAGGTCAGAACTAGGGGCAAAGCACTGACAGCTAAGGCTTTCTCATAGAAAATAAGTGAATGAGAGAGGGCATGGAGCAGAATAGAATACAGGGAGTGTATGCAAAACCTATATGAGGTTTTGTACAATATAGTACTTGCTAAAATCATCAAAGAACAAACAGACTTAAACCTATGTACAGTACACAAAAAATACATTAAATTTTCCACAGAAGGGCAAAGGAACTGTAGATGTAGGGATTCTTTAGGGTCCACGTCAGGAAATATGCCCTAGAAGCTGGAAGGAACTGAAACCTGGATGAAGGAAAATCAGGTTGGTTTTCAAACTGTCACGCATCATGTGTTAGAATGCTCCATACTGATGGCTAATAAATCATGAAGGATAGCAGGGACGTGCAGTCAGGGGAGGCAGGGGAGGCACTGTGATTAATTATTAAAATAATATATAGAAGATACTTATGACACATATTTTGTGTCATAAGTAGAGATGAGCGCCGGAAATTTTTCGGGTTTTGTGTTTTGGTTTTGGGTTCGGTTCCGCGGCCGTGTTTTGGGTTCGACCGCGTTTTGGCAAAACCTAACCGAATTTTTTTTGTCGGATTCGGGTGTGTTTTGGATTTGGGTGTTTTTTTCCAAAAAAACTAAAAAACAGCTTAAATCATAGAATTTGGGGGTCATTTTGATCCCAAAGTATTATTAACCTCAAAAACCATAATTTCCACTCATTTTCAGTCTATTCTGAACACCTCACACCTCACAATATTATTTTTAGTCCTAAAATTTGCACCGAGGTCGCTGGATGACTAAGCTAAGCGACCCTAGTGGCCGACACAAACACCTGGCCCATCTAGAAGTGGCACTGCAGTGTCACGCAGGATGTCCCTTCCAAAAAACCCTCCCCAAACAGCACATGACGCAAAGAAAAAAAGAGGCGCAATGAGGTAGCTGTGTGAGTAAGATAAGCGACCCTAGTGGCCGACACAAACACCGGGCCCATCTAGGAGTGGCACTGCAGTGTCACGCAGGATGTCCCTTCCAAAAAACCCTCCCCAAACAGCACATGACGCAAAGAAAAAAAGAGGCGCAATGAGTTAGCTGTGTGAGTAAGATAAGCGACCCTAGTGGCTGACACAAACACCGGGCCCATCTAGGAGTGTCACTGCAGTGTCACGCAGGATGTCCCTTCCAAAAAACCCTCCCCAAACAGCACATGACGCAAAGAAAAAAAGAGGCGCAATGAGGTAGCTGTGTGAGTAAGATAAGCGACCCTAGTGGCCGACACAAACACCGGGCCCATCTAGGAGTGGCACTGCAGTGTCACGCAGGATGTCCCTTCCAAAAAACCCTCCCCAAACAGCACATGACGCAAAGAAAAAAAGAGGCGCAATGAGGTAGCTGTGTGAGTAAGATAAGCGACCCTAGTGGCCGACACAAACACCGGGCCCATCTAGGAGTGTCACTGCAGTGTCACGCAGGATGTCCCTTCCAAAAAACCCTCCCCAAACAGCACATGACGCAAAGAAAAAAAGAGGCGCAATGAGGTAGCTGTGTGAGTAAGATAAGCGACCCTAGTGGCCGACACAAACACCGGGCCCATCTAGGAGTGTCACTGCAGTGTCACGCAGGATGTCCCTTCCAAAAAACCCTCCCCAAACAGCACATGACGCAAAGAAAAAAAGAGGCGCAATGAGGTAGCTGTGTGAGTAAGATAAGCGACCCTAGTGGCCGACACAAACACCGGGCCCATCTAGGAGTGGCACTGCAGTGTCACGCAGGATGTTCCTTCCAAAAAACCCTCCCCAAACAGCACATGACGCAAAGAAAAAAAGAGGCGCAATGAGGTAGCTGTGTGAGTAAGATAAGCGACCCTAGTGGCCGACACAAACACCGGGCCCATCTAGGAGTGGCACTGCAGTGTCACGCAGGATGTCCCTTCCAAAAAACCCTCCCCAAACAGCACATGACGCAAAGAAAAAAAGAGGCGCAATGAGGTAGCTGTGTGAGTAAGATAAGCGACCCTAGTGGCCGACACAAACACCGGGCCCATCTAGGAGTGTCACTGCAGTGTCACGCAGGATGTCCCTTCCAAAAAACCCTCCCCAAACAGCACATGACGCAAAGAAAAAAAGAGGCGCAATGAGGTAGCTGTGTGAGTAAGATAAGCGACCCTAGTGGCCGACACAAACACCGGGCCCATCTAGGAGTGTCACTGCAGTGTCACGCAGGATGTCCCTTCCAAAAAACCCTCCCCAAACAGCACATGACGCAAAGAAAAATTAAAGAAAAAAGAGGTGCAAGATGGAATTGTCCTTGGGCCCTCCCACCCACCCTTATGTTGTATAAACAGGACATGCACACTTTAACCAACCCATCATTTCAGTGACAGGGTCTGCCACACGACTGTGACTGATATGACGGGTTGGTTTGGACCCCCACCAAAAAAGAAGCAATTAATCTCTCCTTGCACAAACTGGCTCTACAGAGGCAAGATGTCCACCTCATCATCATCCTCCGATATATCACCGTGTACATCCCCCTCCTCACAGATTATCAATTCGTCCCCACTGGAATCCACCATCTCAGCTCCCTGTGTACTTTGTGGAGGCAATTGCTGCTGGTCAATGTCTCCGCGGAGGAATTGATTATAATTCATTTTAATGAACATCATCTTCTCCACATTTTCTGGATGTAACCTCGTACGCCGATTGCTGACAAGGTGAGCGGCGGCACTAAACACTCTTTTGGAGTACACACTTGTGGGAGGGCAACTTAGGTAGAATAAAGCCAGTTTGTGCAAGGGCCTCCAAATTGCCTCTTTTTCCTGCCAGTATAAGTACGGACTGTGTGACGTGCCTACTTGGATGCGGTCACTCATATAATCCTCCACCATTCTTTCAATGTTGAGAGAATCATATGCAGTGACAGTAGACGACATGTCCGTAATCGTTGTCAGGTCCTTCAGTCCGGACCAGATGTCAGCATCAGCAGTCGCTCCAGACTGCCCTGCATCACCGCCAGCGGGTGGGCTCGGAATTCTGAGCCTTTTCCTCGCACCCCCAGTTGCGGGAGAATGTGAAGGAGGAGATGTTGACAGGTCGCGTTCCGCTTGACTTGACAATTTTCTCACCAGCAGGTCTTTCAACCCCAGCAGACTTGTGTCTGCCGGAAAGAGAGATCCAAGGTAGGCTTTAAATCTAGGATCGAGCACGGTGGCCAAAATGTAGTGCTCTGATTTCAACAGATTGACCACCCGTGAATCCTTGTTAAGCGAATTAAGGGCTCCATCCACAAGTCCCACATGCCTAGCGGAATCGCTCCCTTTTAGCTCCTTCTTCAATGCCTCCAGCTTCTTCTGCAAAAGCCTGATGAGGGGAATGACCTGACTCAGGCTGGCAGTGTCTGAACTGACTTCACGTGTGGCAAGTTCAAAGGGCAGCAGAACCTTGCACAACGTTGAAATCATTCTCCACTGCGCTTGAGACAGGTGCATTCCACCTCCTATATCGTGCTCAATTGTATAGGCTTGAATGGCCTTTTGCTGCTCCTCCAACCTCTGAAGCATATAGAGGGTTGAATTCCACCTCGTTACCACTTCTTGCTTCAGATGATGGCAGGGCAGGTTCAGTAGTTTTTGGTGGTGCTCCAGTCTTCTGTACGTGGTGCCTGTACGCCGAAAGTGTCCCGCAATTCTTCTGGCCACCGACAGCATCTCTTGCACGCCCCTGTCGTTTTTTAAAAAATTCTGCACCACCAAATTCAAGGTATGTGCAAAACATGGGACGTGCTGGAATTTGCCCATATTTAATGCACACACAATATTGCTGGCGTTGTCCGATGCCACAAATCCACAGGAGAGTCCAATTGGGGTAAGCCATTCCGCGATGATCTTCCTCAGTTGCCGTAAGAGGTTTTCAGCTGTGTGCGTATTCTGGAAACCGGTGATACAAAGCGTAGCCTGCCTAGGAAAGAGTTGGCGTTTGCGAGATGCTGCTACTGGTGCCGCCGCTGCTGTTCTTGCGGCGGGAGTCCATACATCTACCCAGTGGGCTGTCACAGTCATATAGTCCTGACCCTGCCCTGCTCCACTTGTCCACATGTCCGTGGTTAAGTGGACATTGGGTACAACTGCATTTTTTAGGACACTGGTGAGTCTTTTTCTGACGTCCGTGTACATTCTCGGTATCGCCTGCCTAGAGAAGTGGAACCTAGATGGTATTTGGTAACGGGGGCACACTGCCTCAATAAATTGTCTAGTTCCCTGTGAACTAACGGCGGATACCGGACGCACGTCTAACACCAACATAGTTGTCAAGGCCTCAGTTATCCGCTTTACAGCAGGATGACTGCTGTGATATTTCATCTTCCTCGCAAAGGACTGTTGAACAGTCAATTGCTTACTGGAAGTAGTACAAGTGGGCTTACGACTTCCCCTCTGGGATGACCATCGACTCCCAGCAGCAACAACAGCAGCGCCAGCAGCAGTAGGCGTTACACGCAAGGATGCATCGGAGGAATCCCAGGCAGGAGAGGACTCGTCAGAATTGCCAGTGACATGGCCTGCAGGACTATTGGCATTCCTGGGGAAGGAGGAAATTGACACTGAGGGAGTTGGTGGGGTGGTTTGCGTGAGCTTGGTTACAAGAGGAAGGGATTTACTGGTCAGTGGACTGCTTCCGCTGTCGCCCAAAGTTATTGAACTTGTCACTGACTTATTATGAATGCGCTGCAGGTGACGTATAAGGGAGGATGTTCCGAGGTGGTTAACGTCCTTACCCCTACTTATTACAGCTTGACAAAGGCAACACACGGCTTGACACCTGTTGTCCGCTTTTCTGTTGAAATACCTCCACACTGAAGAGCTGATTTTTTTGGTATTTTCACCAGGCATGTCAACGGCCATATTCCTCCCACGGACAACAGGTGTCTCCCCGGGTGCCTGACTTAAACAAACCACCTCACCATCAGAATCCTCCTGGTCAATTTCCTCCCCAGCGCCAGCAACACCCATATCCTCCTCATCCTGGTGTACTTCAACACTGACATCTTCAATCTGACTATCAGGAACTGGACTGCGGGTGCTCCTTCCAGCACTTGCAGGGGGCGTGCAAATGGTGGAAGGCGCATGCTCTTCACGTCCAGTGTTGGGAAGGTCAGGCATCGCAACCGACACAATTGGACTCTCCTTGTGGATTTGGGATTTCGAAGAACGCACAGTTCTTTGCGGTGCTTTTGCCAGCTTGAGTCTTTTCAGTTTTCTAGCGAGAGGCTGAGTGCTTCCATCCTCATGTGAAGCTGAACCACTAGCCATGAACATAGGCCAGGGCCTCAGCCGTTCCTTGCCACTCCGTGTGGTAAATGGCATATTGGCAAGTTTACGCTTCTCCTCCGACAATTTTATTTTAGGTTTTGGAGTCCTTTTTTTACTTATATTTGGTGTTTTGGATTTGACATGCTCTGTACTATGACATTGGGCATCGGCCTTGGCAGACGACGTTGCTGGCATTTCATCGTCTCGGCCATGACTAGTGGCAGCAGCTTCAGCACGAGGTGGAAGTGGATCTTGATCTTTCCCTAATTTTGGAACCTCAACATTTTTGTTCTCCATATTTTAATAGGCACAACTAAAAGGCACCTCAGGTAAACAATGGAGATGGATGGATACTAGTATACAATTATGGATGGACTGCCGAGTGCCGACACAGAGGTAGCTACAGCCGTGGACTACCGTACTGTACTGTGTCTGCTGCTAATATAGACTGGTTGATAATGAGATGTAGTATGTATAAAGAAGAAAGAAAAAAAAAACCACGGGTAGGTGGTATACAATTATGGATGGACTGCCGAGTGCCGACACAGAGATAGCTACAGCCGTGGACTACCGTACTGTACTGTGTCTGCTGCTAATATAGACTGGATGATAATGAGATGTAGTATGTATAAAGAAGAAAGAAAAAAAAAACCACGGGTAGGTGGTATACAATTATGGATGGACTGCCGAGTGCCGACACAGAGGTAGCTACAGCCGTGGACTACCGTACTGTACTGTGTCTGCTGCTAATATAGACTGGATGATAATGAGATGTAGTATGTATAAAGAAGAAAGAAAAAAAAAACCACGGGTAGGTGGTATACAATTATGGATGGACTGCCGAGTGCCGACACAGAGGTAGCTACAGCCGTGGACTACCGTACTGTACTGTGTCTGCTGCTAATATAGACTGGTTGATAATAAGATGTAGTATGTATAAAGAAGAAAGAAAAAAAAAACCACGGGTAGGTGGTATACAATTATGGATGGACTGCCGAGTGCTGAGTGCCGACACAGAGGTAGCTACAGCCGTGGACTACCGTACTGTACTGTGTCTGCTGCTAATATAGACTGGATGATAATGAGATGTAGTATGTATAAAGAAGTAAGAAAAAAAAAACCACGGGTAGGTGGTATACAATTATGGATGGACTGCCGAGTGCCGACACAGAGGTAGCTACAGCCGTGGACTACCGTACTGTACTGTGTCTGCTGCTAATATAGACTGGATGATAATGAGATGTAGTATGTATGTATAAAGAAGAAAAAAAAAAAACCACGGGTAGGTGGTATACAATTATGGATGGACTGCCGAGTGCCGACACAGAGGTAGCTACAGCCGTGAACTACCGTACTGTGTCTGCTGCTAATATAGACTGGTTGATAATGAGATGTAGTATGTATAAAGAAGAAAGAAAAAAAAAACCACGGGTAGGTGGTATACAATTATGGATGGACTGCCGAGTGCCGACACAGAGGTAGCTACAGCCATGGACTACCGTACTGTACTGTGTCTGCTGCTAATATAGACTGGATGATAATGAGATGTAGTATGTATAAAGAAGAAAGAAAAAAAAAACCACGGGTAGGTGGTATACAATTATGGATGGACTGCCGAGTGCCGACACAGAGGTAGCTACAGCCGTGAACTACCGTACTGTGTCTGCTGCTAGTATAGACTGGATGATAAATAATGATATAAAAAATATATATATATATCACTACTGCAGGCGGACAGGTATATATTATATAATGACGGACCTGCTGGACACTGTCTGTCAGCAGAATGAGTTTTTTAATTTTTATAGAATAAAAAAACACCACACAAGTCACACGACGAGTGTACTTTTTCAGGCAGACATTCAATCACAATATACTATACTGGTGGTCAGTGTGGTCAGGTCACTGGTCACAGTGGTCAGTGGTCAGTCACACTGGCAGTGGCACTCTGGCAGCAAAAGTGTGCACTGTTTAATATGTACTCCTGGCTCCTGCTATAACCTATAACTGCTCCCCAGTCTCCCCCACAATTAAGCTGTGTGAGCACAGTCAGATATTATACATAGATGATGCAGCACACTGGGCTGAGCACAGATATGGTATGTGAGTGTGACTGAGTCACTGTGTATCGTTTTTTTCAGGCAGAGAACAAGAACAGAACGGATTATTAAATAATAATAAATTATAAAACTGCACTGGTGGTCAGGTCACTGGTCATCAGTCACTAGTATAACTCCTCCTAAGCTCCAGTAAGTAAATGAAGTGTCTCACTCTCACTCTCCTATCTATTTTAATTTCTAAACGGAGAGGACGCCAGCCACGTCCTCTCCCTATCAATCTCAATGCACGTGTGAAAATGGCCGCGACGCGCGGCTCCTTATGTAGAATCCGAGTCTCGCGATAGAATCCGAGCCTCGCGAGAATCCGACAGCGTGATGATGACGTTCAGGCGCGCTCGGGTTAACCGAGCAAGGCGGGAAGATCCGAGTCGCTCGGACCCGTGTAAAAAAACATGAAGTTCGGGCGGGTTCGGATTCAGAGAAACCGAACCCGCTCATCTCTAGTCATAAGTATCTTCTTTATTTAATTCTAATAATTTTCCTGGCTTAAATGTGTTTGGGAGGCACTGATAGCAGTGCCTCCCTAACATAATGGAAACGAGACAGAGCGGGGGGTGGGGCCAAGCACTGGGCTGTAAAAGCCCATTCAAAAAGATAGGGAAAGCGGCACTGAAGAAAGTGCCTCACTAACAGGGACACCACCCCCATGTCAGCCAGGCACCTGTGATTGGACAGCGGATCCAGTGCTGGATCCGCTGTCCAATCACCCACACGCGGTGCTGGAGGTGGCGGGTTCCGGCGGTGAGTGGCGTTGGAGGTAGCCAGGAGGAGCAGTGGGACTGCAGTGTGTGCGGCTCTCCCCCAAACTCCTCCGCCAACTCCATCCTCTCGCTGACCCGAGCGGCGGTGTGCGGCTCTCCCCCTCCTCTGCCGGTTCCGTCCTCCCACTGACCGGAGCGACGGTTTGCAGCTCTCCCCCTCCTCCGCCGGCTCCGTCCTCCCACTGACAGGAGCAGCGGCGTGGCCCCCCAGCAGCAGCAGGTTAGTCAGTCTCTCTCCCTCTCTCCAGTAACGCAGTGGTAAAACCTATTACCAGCTCAATATCTTTTCCCCGTATGTTCAATTAACCCTCAGCATACCACGCTGTCAGTTGCTTCCGCATCTCCTGTTACACGTGACTTCTTCTGCACGATACCTGCTCTCATAGGCAGCCTATTAATCCACTCCACCGCGGGCACCGTATGCACGAATGTACGGGACCCATCACCTCCCATCATTAAACAATGGCACATATGCCTAGAGGTGACGGGTCCTGTACGTTCGTACATACGGTGCCCGTGGTGGAACAATAGGCTACCTATGAGAGCAGGTACCATGCCGAAGAAGTCACCTGGAACAGGAGATGCGGAAGCAACTGACAGCGCAGTAGGCTGAGGATTAATAGAACATACGGGGAAAAGACATCGGGCCGGTAACAGGTTTTACTGCTATATTACTGCTTAGTACATCCTGCCCTCTCTCTCTCTTGAAGTTTGTAAGTATAATGTTCATTTTTACAGGTAACCCTACCCTATTGGATTATACTGGACAAGTGGACGTGATCGGAGTGAGATGTAGATAAGTATGTGTGAGTGTGTAAGTGTGTTTTAATAAATGTTTACTTTCACAGTGTGTGAGTTTTGTTTTTATTTGGGCATTTTTGTTGTTGTAGAACTACAGGTACCAGTAGGCCCGTTATTTCCCCGCATGCTGGTACTTGAGGTTCTAAAAGTAACAGCAAGCGGGGGAGGCTTGCTGGGCCTTGTAGTTCCACAACAAAAAACAATATATATTTTTTTTACACACATGGCTATCAGCCGGCACCCACAGCCCAGGGGTGCTGGGGACAGCCTCGGGCTTCACCCCAGGCCCTTGGGTGGCTGGAGGGGGGGTGACCCCTTGATTTAAGGGGTCCCCACTCCTCCAAGGAACCCCAGCCAGGGGTGACTAGTTGGGGGGGGGGTAATGCCACGGCCGCAGGGACCTACATAAATGTGTCCTCCGGCTGTGGCATTATCTCTCTGGCTAGTGGAGCCCGGTGATGGTTTTAAAATATGGGGGACCCTTACATCTTTTGTCACCCATATTTTTGGAACCAGGACCAGACTAAGAGCCCGGTGCTGGTTGTCTAAATACGGGGAACCCCTGTCTTATTTTTTTCCCCAATATTTAAACAACCAGGACCGGCTCAAAGAGCCCGAGGCTGGTTATACTTCGGAGAGGGGACCTCACGCATTTTTTTTTTAAATTTTTTAACCCATTCAGACCCTTCTCCATTAAGTTAATGGAAGCCCTGGACAACAAAATTGCATTCATGTCCTCCTCCCACTCCCTTCCCAGTCCAAAACACTAATTATTATTATTTTTTCTATAAAAATGTACAATATACACTATACAACAAGTATGATGAGCAGGCAGGCAGCGGGCATTGGTGGCATTGGACTGAGATGCAAATTAGTGGCAGAGGGCTGGGTCAGTTGATGGTGGGCGAGTTTGTAAGCCATTGTCGGTGGCAGCGGGCAGCGGCTCAGAGGCAGTAGCAGGCATTGGCTCGGCGGCGGTAGGGGTCATCGGCATGATTTGGCGGACATTATGGCTGTAGTGCCTCACCAGCCACTGACCTCACCTAACGCCACTGAAGGATTGGCAGTTTGGGGGGAAAAAACAGAAGAGAATTCAATACCAAATCACCCTCCCCATGATAAAGTACTCACTTTGAACATTTCTCATCCATGTACTGTAAAATCAGATAATACAACTACCTATCAATAACATACAGCATATAATAAACTAGAAACTACCGATTAATAACATACCCACTTAGAACAAAGCTAGCCCCAACTCAACAGAAAAAAACAGTTGTTATTTGAATAGTAATGCCTGTGAATCATGTCCTTTCCTTTTACCCTGATGTGACTTGTAAAATTATGACATCACCTGGACATTGATGTTTTGTCCTCTCATAGCAGAACAAATACAGTAAAAGTTATTATACTATAGTCTCAGTAATGTTAATTGGTAACAAGATAGCTATAAAAAAAAGTAACTTCCTATATGAATATGAAAACAGCAAAAAAATGTAATTAAGTGACTCGGGACAGGTAAAAGTAAAAAATCAAGGGAAATTAAAAGGTGTGCAAAACTAAATAAACGCAATAAGTACAAAAAATGATATGTGAATATGTTTACTATATGGCCAAGGCCGGTGCTAGGTTGTTCGGCGCCCCCCCTGCTAACTATAAATTTGCGCCCTCCCATACTTTACAAAGGGACACCAAAAAAGGGGTGTGGTCTTACACAGAAGGGGAATGGCCACACAATAGTACCCCCATTTCAAATTACGCCACAGTAGCACAATCTTATTCACATAACACCGCACCTAGTAGTGCTTCTTATACACAAAATTAACCCTGGTAGTAGTGCTGCTTATACTCATAATGCCCCCTGTAGTAGTGCCAATTACACAAAATCCCCCCTGTAGTAGTGTCACTTACACAAAATGCCACCTGTAATAGTGCCGCTTACACAAAATCCCCCCCGTAGTAGTGTCGCTTACATAAAATTTCACCTGTGGTATTGCAGCTTACACAAAATCCCCCCTGTAGTAGTGCCGCTTACACAAAATCACCCCGTAGTAGTGCCGCTTACACAAAATCCCCCCTGTAGTAATGCTGCTTATACAAAATCCCCCCATAGTAGTGCCGCTTACACAAAATGCCCCCTGTAGTAGTGCCGCTGACACAAAATTCCACCTGTGGCATAGTAGGCTACTCTCCCTCATTCTGCAGGAGACTCCCTGAAATAGTAGCCTACTCTCCCTCACTCCCTGAATAGTCCATCAATCTCCCTGATTGCACCTTACCCCCATTATGTAGCTGTTACATTCTTGGGGGGAAAAATAAATCAGAAATACATACATTCAAATGGGATCATCAGTGCCATTCCCCTGCATTGGTTATAAGGCATAATGATCCCTATGGCTACATGCATTGTAAATAAGGTTTCTCATGGTCACTTATAGTATATGGAACCTCTTGTAAAACACAATACACAAACAAATCCTGAAAAATATCAGTGTCTGTTCTGTAGATGTTACTAACTTTGGGGCTCATTTACATTTGGATATAAGTCATTTTCATAATACACCTCTCAGATGTAGCAGTACGCGCCCGCGCTGATAGGTGTTACTTTCACAATCTCCCTGAAATGCTTTTTCAAAAGAAGGCAAGTATGACCTGTGGTAGTGCCGCTTACACACATTTTGCCCACCCAGTCACACATACACACACATACACAAACAGATACATACACACACATACACACATACAGATATATATATATATATATATATATATATATACACACACACACACACACACACACACACACATATAGAGACACACACATACATACATACATACATACATACATACATACACACACTTTCTCAAGCTCACTCACCCTCTTTACCGAAAGAAGTGTGGCTGGCTGGAGCTGTCCAATCTCCTGTTCCTCCTCATCATGATCAGCCTGGTCCTGTGTAGCTCTGCCCATCCGTTCAGTGTATCGCTGCCACTTTTTCGGGTCTTCAGTTCCTGCACAGTGCACACTGCGTGGACGTGCTGTCACACAGCCAGGGAGGGGAGAGGACACTTAAAGCTGCTGGTGCTGCTGCCTGTCACAGTGTGACAGGCACAGCAGCCGGCAGCAGCAGCAGAGGGGACAGGCAGCCAAGCACAGGGATGCAGGGCATGGAGAGCGCCTCTCCACCCTGGCACCTACCTACACTGCCTCCCTTTGCTGAGTAGGTAGCGCCGGGCCTGTATATGGCAGTAGTAACTGAAAATGTTAGAGCACTTCCACCTCCAGAGCATAAATGTCTATTCTCCATTAATGTACCTACTATGGATGATCCTTTTCTTTTCTTTGTGTGCTATAATATTAAAAAGTTTCTTTTTCAGCTACAGGAAAAATTCTACAAAAATGAACTTGCAGACACCCCAAAAGGAGTCTTTTTTATTTCTTAAATAATGTGCATCTGTGCTACTTCTGTTATAGTAGGGGAGCAGGTTTGTTGGCCTGTATATGTTTTCCACCAGAAAACAATGTTATTGTTGTGCAGGTTTGTTGGCCTGTATAGTGTAAGTTTTCCACTAGAAAACAATCTAATATTTTGTTTAAAAAAATATATATATTTTATCTAGATGGTATGTGGTGTATGACAGGATCATGTACCTAGTTTTTATTAGAGATGTACACCGGACATTTTTCGGGTTTTGTGTTTTGGTTTTGGATTCGGTTCCGTGGCCGTGTTTTGGATTCGGACGCGTTATGGCAAAACCTCCCTGAATTTTTTTTTTCGGATTTGGGTGTGTTTTGGATTCGGGTGTTTTTTTTCAAAAAACCCTCAAAAACAGCTTAAATCATAGAATTTGGGGGTCATTTTGATCCCATAGTATTATTATCCTCAATAACCATAATTTCCACTCATTCCCAGTCTATTCTGAACACCTCACACCTCACAATATTATTTTTTAGGCCTAAAATTTGAACCGAGGTCGCTGGCTGACTAAGCTAAGTGACCCAAGTGGCCGGCACAAACACCTGGCCCATCTAGGAGTGGCACTGCAGTGTCAGACAGGATGGCACTTAAAAAAATTAGCCCCAAACATCACATGATGCAGAGATAAATTAAAAAAAAAGAGATGCAAGATGGAATTGTCCTTGGGCCCTCCCACCCACCCTTATGTTGTATAAACAGGACATGCACACTTTAACAAACCCATCATTTCAGTGACAGGGTCTGCCACACGACTGTGGTTGAAATGACTGGTTGGTTTGGGCCCCTACCAAAAAAGAAGTAATCAATCTCTCCTTGCACAAACTGGCTCTACAGAGGCAAGATGTCCACCTCCTCCTCATCGTCCGATTCCTCACCCCTTTCACTGTGTACATCCCCCTCCTCACAGATTATTAATTTGTCCCCACTGGAATCCACCATCTCAGGTCCCTGAGTACTTTCTGGAGGCAATTGCTGGTGAATGTCTCCATGGAGGAAATGATTATAATTCATTTTGATGAACATCATCTTCTCCACATTTTCTGGAAGTAACCTCGTACGCCGATTGCTGACAAGATGACCGGCTACACTAAACACTCTTTCGGAGTACACAATGGAGGGGGGGCAACTTAGGTAAAATAAAGCCAGTTTGTGCAAGGGCCTCCAAATTGCCTCTTTTTCCTGCCAGTATAGGTACGGACTGTCTGACGTGCCTACTTGGATGCGGTCACCCATATAATTCTCCACCATTCTTTCAATGGTGACAGAATCATATGCAGTGACAGTAGACATGTCAATAATCATTGGCAGGTCCTTCAGTCTGGACCAGATGTCAGCACTCACTCCAGACTGCCCTGCATCACCGCCAGTGGGTGGGCTCGGAATTCTTAGCCTTTTCCTGGCAGCCCCAGTTGCAGGAGAATGTGAAGGAGGAGCTGTGGGCATGTCACGTCCCGCTTGACTTGACAAGTGTCTCACCAGCAGGTCTTTGCACCTCTGCACACTTGAGTCTGCTCGAAAGAGAGATACAACGTAGGCTTTAAACCTAGGATCGAGCACGGTGGCCAAAATGCAATGCTCTGATTTCAACAGATTGACCACCCGTGAATCCTGGTTAAGCGAATTAAGGGCTCCATCCACAAGTCCCACATGCCTAGCGGAATCGCTCCATTTTAGCTCCTCCTTCAATCTCTCCAGCTTCTTCTGCAAAAGCCTGATGAGGGGAATGACCTGACTCAGGCTGGCAGTGTCTGAAATGACTTCACGTGTGGCAAGTTCAAAGGGTTGCAGAACCTTGCACAACGTTGAAATCATTCTCCACCGCGCTTAGTCAGGTGCATTCCCCCTCCCTTGCCTATATCGTAGGCAGATGTATAGGCTTCAATGGACTTTTGCTGCTCCTCCATCCTCTGAAGCATATAGAGGGTTGAATTCCACCTCGTTACCACCTCTTGCTTCAATGATGGGGCAGGTTCAGGAGTGTTTGCTGGTGCTCCAGTCTTCGGCACGCGGTGACTGAATGCCGAAAGTGTGCCGCAATTCTTCGGGCCACCGACAGCATCTCTTGCACGCCCTTGTCGTTTTTTAAAAAATTCTGCACCACCAAATTCAATGTATGTACAAAGCGTAGCCTGCCTAGGAACAAGATGGCGTTTGTGAGATGCTGCTACTGGTGCCGCCGCTGCTGTTCTTGCTGCAGGAGGCAATACATCTACCCAGTGGGCTGTCACAGTCATATAGTCCTGAGTCTGCCCTGCTTCACATGTCCATGGTTAAGTGGACATTGGGTACAACTGCATTTTTTAGGACACTGGTGACTCTTTTTCTGATGTCTGTGTACATTCTCGGTATCGCCTGCCTTGAGAAATGGAGCCTAGATGGTATTTGGTACCGGGGACACACTACCTCAAGCAATTCTCTAATTCCCTGTGAATTAACGGTGGATACCGGACACACGTTTAACACCACCGCAGCTGCCAAGACCTGAGTAATCTGATTTGCAGCAGGATGACTGCTGTGATATTTCATCTTCCTCGCAAAGGACTGTTGGACAGTCAATTGCTTACTGGAAGTAGTACAAGTGGTCTTCCGACTTCCCCTCTGGGATGACGATCGACTCCCAGCAGCAACAACAGCAGCGCCAGCAGCAGTAGGCGTTACACTCAAGGATCCATTAGAGGAATCCCAGTTAGGAGAGGACTCGTCAGACTTGCTAGTGACATGGCCTGCATGACTATTGGAGTTCCTGTCTAAGGAGGAAATTGACACTGAGGGATTGGTGGTGTGGTTTGCAGGAGCTTGGGTACAAGAGGAAGGGATTTAGTTGTCAGTGGACTTCTTCCGCTGTCATCCAAAGTTTTTGAA